>NW_024429200.1:12284816-14684816 GCF_017639785.1 Mesocricetus auratus
TAGACCAGGCTGGCCTCGAACTCACAGAGGTCCACCTGCCTCTGCCTCCCGAGTGCTGGGATTAAAGGCATGCCCCACCAATGCCCGGCCACTTCCCTGGTTCTATCTCTCCCCAGTGTCATGGATTTTGTCCCCCAGGAGGACATTTTGAAAGCACACTGCTGCTTTCAAAGCAGGGAGATCCCCTGTGTGAGCGTCCCCATTTTTCTCTCTTATTCCCCAAGTGGGGACCTGTGACTGTCCCTCCCCTGGCCTCCTCCTCATCCAAAACAGGCTGAACCCGGTGCTTCACTTGAGCTCTCTTGGCACAGGACTGGGGGAGCACAGAAAGCTAGCTATTTCAGAGGAGAAGTTTGGGATATGAGAGGAGAAATGGGGGGGGCATTAATTTCGGTCTCACTTCCCCACATTTCACCTAAACTTTTTTTTTTATCATAGGCTGGCCTTGAGTCTCTGTTCTCTTGCTCCTACACCCCAGTTATTGGGCGTACAGACATTGCTATCATGTTCACCCCGTGTCCTAGTCTTTTACTTATATTTCTTTTGAGGGGGTGGATTTTTGTTTAGACTGAGTAAACTCACTTTGTATCTCAGGATAGCCCTGAGTTTCTGACCCTCCTGCCTCCAGCCCTTACATGGTGGGATCGCAGTGTGTTCTACTGTGCCTGACTTAATGAAGTGCTGGGAAGGGACCCATCCCTCCCTTACATTTCTCTCCTATCTTTATTTACTTTTGTTTCCTTCCTAGTCCTTTCCCTAAGATCCGCCTTTTCCACTGGGTAGTCTTTGAATGACCCCACCTCCTGAACTGATTCTCTAAAAACAAAATCCAAACAAGGGCATGGTGACACTTGCTGTAATCCTAGCATTACAGAGGTTGAGGCAGGAGGATCTCAAGTCCAAAATCAGCCTGCCCTACACAGGAAGATCCCATCTCAAACAAACAAGCAAATGAAAGAGTCTTGGCATTGATGGCTGGCCTAACACATTTGACAATCTTAATGACTTTATCCTATATAGTTTAGGATTCCTGCCAGAGCCACCTGGTGACCAATGTTGGTTACAACCATGATGGCAGAAGCTTTGTCACACTGGATCACTCCACCTGGGGAGACACTTGGAGACTGAACTAGATGCCCTGTAGGATTCTGCTTCCTTCCACCTGGGGAGACACTTGGAGACTGAACTAGATGCCCTGTAGGATTCTGCTTCCTTCCATCTTCCCAGTTGCTTACAATTCTAGAGGCTTGATAATATCATTACCCCTAAGTGTCTTATCATTTAAATTGATACACGATTCACTTCTACAAAATAAAATACTTTTAAAAAACTGTTGCATATTGTTATGACTCATTTAGAGTTAGTAAGACATGCAAAACTGACACATTACTTTAAATGTTTGGATTTTATTTATTATTTATTTATGACTGTTTTGCCTCTGTGTGTGTATGTACACCATGTCCATGTCTAGTGCCCTTGAAGGTCAGAAAAAGATGTCAGATCATCTGAGACTAGAGTTATGGGTGGTTATGAGCCACCAGTTGGGTGCTAGGATCCAAATCTGGGTCCTGGATCCTCTCAAAGACCAGCAAGTGCTCTTAAGAACTGAGCCATGTCTTTAGACAGCCCCCACCCCAGCCCCCACCCTCCCCCACCCCACCCGCCACACACACACACACTTGTTAACTGCCATTTATTCCAATGAGAAGTCAGTCTGCCAGGCAAGTGCTGATTGCTCAGCTTTTGTTTGGTTTTTCTTGTATCCAGAAGTCTACTTGGGAATTCAATAGATGACAGCAGACCAGCAGTTGGGGGGGGGGTGCTGCGGAGCTGTAGAATCAGAAATCAGAACTAGGGCAACTAGTTAGGGGACTGCAAAGGTGTGAATCACCAACGTTTACTGCCTGCTGCCATCACCATCCGTACAAGAAGATAGCCATTAGTTAGTAGTACTGAATTTCTCAGTGCATCAGTGCGTTGTTGAAAGTAGGGGTTTCCAGGCAGCCTGGCCTGGGTGATGCTCAGCCCCATATTTCTGACTAGGTGACCCTCCCTTCCTGAAACTCAGTTTCTCTTAATGAGGATGACAGTGTCACCATAGAAATGACTGTTTTGTTTTAAGATTTTCCTTTTTTTCTTTTTCTTTCTTTTTATTTGCTGTCCTGAAACTCATTCTCTAGACCAGGTTGGCTTTAGAGATTTGACCGCCTCTGCCTCCTGAGTGTGGGGGATTAAAGGTATCCACCATCACTCCCTGGTTTAATATTTTCTTTTCTTTCTTCTTTTTTTTAAATTCAGAAACAATCTTATTTTACATATCAATCCCAGTTCCCTCTCCCTCCCTCCCACCCTCCTATACCCCCCACCCCCCCCACCCCATCTCACCCCTCCCACCCACATCCCAGGGAGGATGAGGCCTTCCATGGGGGATCATCAAAGTCTGTCATATCTTTTGGCGGAGGGCCTATCCCTCCCCCATGTATCTAGGCTGAGAGAGTATCCTCTAAAGACGAGGTCTCTCTGTGAAGTCCTGGCTGGCTTGGAACTTGCTGGGTGGACCAGGCTGGCCTTAGACTCACAAAACTCACAAAGATCCTCCTGCCTCTGCATCTGGGGGTCTGGGATTAGAGGTATGCACCACTACATCTGGCCAAGATTATATATATGGTTTTTTTGGTGTAGCTCCAGCTGGCCTCAAACTTCCAACAATCCCACCTCAGCCTTTCAAGCTGGAATTACAGGTGTGTGCCACCATGCCCAACTCTAAAGTCATTTTATGCATTTGCTTTGAACAGAGCAAATGCAGATTGTTTTAAGGAAAGGTGAGAAAGAACTCTGAAGAGCAGAAGAGGCTCAAAGGAAGACTATCCTAAAATCACTCTAAATCAGTGACAAAGAAGTCATTGATTGCATTTTATGTGAGTGAATATGTCCTGTGGGTATGCCTGGTGCTGATGGGGTCAGAAGAGGGCATGGATTCCCTGGAAATGGAGTTGAGGATGGCTGTGAGTCACCATGTTGGTGCTGGAATCCAAACCCAATTCTCTGCGAGAGAGAACTACTCTTACCCGCTGAGACGTCTCTCCAGCCCCAACCATGGAAATCTTAAAATCACAGGGCTGGCTGTGTAGCAATCGTCTATAATCCCAGCACTTCGGGGCTAGAGACTGGAGAATCAGAACTCAAGAACAACTCCACCTACAAATCCAGTCAGGGGCCAGCCTGGGCTACATAAGACCCTGTTAGTGGTGGTAGGGTACAGGCTAGAGATGCAGCTTATGCACTTGTATATCTGCAGTCTTGTAAAAATGTTTTGGGAGCCAGGCGTTGGTGGCGCAAGCCTTTAATCCCAGCACTTGGGAGGCAGAGGCAGGCGGATCTCTGTGAGTTCGAGACCAGCCTGGACTACCAAGTGAGTTCCAGGACAGCCTCCAAAGCCACAAAGAAACCCTGTCTTGAAAAACAAAAACAAAAACAAAAACAAACGTTTTGGGTACAAAGGTGTCAAGAGAGAAAAAGTAAGAAGACTGAGTTGGAGGAACAGGTGACATTGATGATCACCATGTGACATCCTCTAGGGTCTTTTAGGGGCTGAGGCTTCTCTGGGAAGGCTGAAGGGACCTCAAGCTCTAGTCCAAAGGACCAGAGGAAACAGAACCCCACAAAGGAAACTGTTTCAGCATTACTCAAGGAGTCACTCAGGACAGGCCACGCTTCTGGGTCCTCCAGGGTCAAGTTTCCTGTTTCCACAAAAACTCCTTTAATTATTTTACTTAGCCCTCACCCATGGATCCATATTTGGAATTTTTTCCACTTTGTTTATTTCATTTTTCCCAGTCCTAGGCAATCACTTTACCTCTAAGCCACATCCCCGGCCCCCATATTCTGATTCTTTTTTTTTTTTTCTGTGTAACAGTCCTGGCTGTCCTGGAACTCACTCTGTAGACCAGGCTGGCCTCGAACTCACAGAGATCTGCCTCTTGAGTGCTGGGATTAAGGTGTGCACCACCACCGCCCGACTAAAGTACATCTTTTAAAAATAGTAGAATAAAAAAAAATTGAAGGTAGCCTTGGTGATCTTTATTGTGTACATAAGGTCAGTTCCCTAATGCTGATGGACATCACACAGCATGTAAGTGAGCTCCCACACATATCACAGGCAAAACAGCACAAGAATTAAAGGCACTTCTGACCTTCAGACCCAGAAGCAACTCGAAAAAGTGTGGACAAGGATGTTGGGAAGTTGGAGTCCGACTTGTAGTGGAATGCAAATGATGCAATTACTTTGGGAAAATGTTTGCTAGTTTCTCCAAAAGTTAAACACGCCATATGACCCTGAAACTACACACTGCTTTCCTAAGGGGTGCATTTATTGTCTAAATTAAATCTCAGTAATAACCTTTGCAATCATTACTGTCCCTCAGCCATGCACTTCCCATCCCGGCAGGAAATCTATTTTGATTTCTTTTTGTATCTCCAGTGCAAAAGAAACCACTTGCGGCAATCCTGATACATCCTAGGAAAGGAAGGGGGCATTTACAAACACTCACATGCTCAGATGCACACAATTATCTTTTAAAAATTCCTGTGGAGCTGGGCAGTGGTGGTGTGCATACCTTTAGTCCCAGCACTTGGGAGGCAGAGGCAGGCGGATCTCAGTAAGTTGGAGGCCAGCTTGGTCTACAAAGGGAGTGCCAGGACAGCCAGAGCTACACACAGATAAACTCTTTCTTGAAAAACCAAAGTAAACAAACAGATAAATAAATAAAAATAAAAATTCCTGTGGAGTGCTCGCTTCCGGCAGCACATATACTAAAATTGGAACGATACAGAGAAGATTAGCATGGCCCCTGCGCAAGGATGACACGCAAATTCGTGAAGCGTTCCATATTTTTTAACTCTTGAATCCCAGGCATCAGCCTGGGAATCCAGCATGGGACTGATCAAGACCCCCTGAATCTGGGTGTCAGTGAGGAGGCCTAGGGAATCTATTGAGCCTTGGGCAGCAGATCAGTACCCATACCAAGTATACACACGGACTTTGGACTCCTATCCAACAATGTGAGGTGTACTCTCACCCTGAACTCTTGGGGAAGGGTCTAGGCCCTGCCCTGTATGAAATGACAGACTATGGACACCCCCATGGAGGGCCTCACCCTCCCTGGGGGAATGAGGGGATGGGGGGTTTGGGGGGAGGGCACGGGAGGAGGGGAGGGAATGGGAGAGGGACCTGGAACTGACTTGTGAAGCAACCTCGTTTCTTATCTAAATTTAAACTGGAAAATAAAATAAAAAAAAATTCCTGTGGAAAGATCGGTTGAGACGATGTCGCTGTTTGGATGAGTTTTTAAAATTGTTTTACTATTTTATTTATTGCACTTACTTATTTCTTTTTATGTGCATGAGTGTTTTGTTTGCATGCTTTTGTATGCATCACAAGCCTGTCTCGTGCCCACCGAGATCCGAAGAGGGTGTCAGATTCCTTGGAAGAGGAGACATGATGCTTGTGAACTTACCCCAGGTGTCCGCAAGAGCAGCAAGTGCTCTTAACTCCTGGGACATCTCTCCAGCCCTGTTTTGTTGTTGTTTACAAATAAACGAATAAACAACAACAAAACCAGAGTCTTGCTTTGTAGCCCTGGAGAGCTGGTTAGGCTTTTTGGTCAGCTTGTCACCAGCTACCATCAGCTGGTAAGAGGAACATCAATTGAAAACATGCTTCGTGAAGAAGTGCTTACCATCAGATGGACTGCTGGTCATTTTCTTGACTGAAGGCTGATGTGGGAGGTTCCAGTGCCCTGCGGGTTGTGCTGCCCCTCGGCAGGTGGTGCTGTGTGGATTAAGGAAGCAGGCAGAGGAGCAGCATTTCTCCATAGTCTCTACTATTTTTGCATTTAGTTCCTGCCCTGACTTCCCTTCATGATGGTTTCGTAAACCCTGTCTCCTGCTGTTCATCACAGCAACAGAAGGCAAACTAAGACACCAGGCTAGAATTTGCTGCATTATATACTGCCTCTGAAGCCCAAGTGCTGAGATTTTGTTTGAGGCAGGGTTTCATGTAGCCCAGACTGACTTTGAATGCTAGGTAATTATCCCTTTCTTGACTTCTTGAGTAGTGGGGTTACAGCTCTGTGCCACTATGGCCGAGGTCTCTTTTTGTGTGTCTACAATCTTTGATTGTTCATTTAGAGACAGGATTTTTGTTTTGTTGTGTTTTGTTTTGAAGATAGGGTCTCACAATGTAGCTCTGGCTGTTCTGGAACTCTCAGGCTGCCTGAAACTCACAGAGATCTGCCTGCTTCTCCTCCAGTGTTCTGGGATAAAAGGAAAAGTATGACCACTCCCTATTTGTTTTTGTTTTTTTAAGATAGAGTTTTTCTGTGTAGCTTTGTCTGTCCTGGACCTCATTCTGTAGACCAACTTGATGGGGATGAATAAAACACTGTGGCCAATAGGGCAACAAGTTATGTGGGTCTAGGAGATGTGGAGGATTCTGGGAAGTGTAGGCAGAGAGGATTCATCATGTGAGCTTGGGGAAGAGAGGAAGCAAGTGAGGCATTCTCCCGTAAGATAAGACCATGTGGAAATACATAGATTAATAGAAATGGGTTAATAATTAAGACAGACCTGGCCGATAAGAAGCCCTAGTCATCGGCCAATAGTTTCATAATTAATATAGTGTCTGTGTGTTCATTTTGGGGGCAACGCAGCTGTGGGACCAGGCTGGAGGGAAGAACCATTCCGTAACACCAACTGGCCTCAGACTCACAGAGATGTGCCTGCTGCTGCCTCCCGAGTGCTGGGATTAAAGGTCTGAGCCGCTGCCACCTGACCTTTTGTTTTTTTTTGTTTGTTTGTTTTGTTTTTTGGTTTTTCGAGACAGGGTTTCTCTGTGGCTTTGGAGGCTGTCCTGGAACTCGCTCTGTAGACCAGGCTGGCCTCGAACTCACAGAGATCCGCCTGCCTCTGCCTCCCGAGTGCTGGGATTAAAGGCGTGCGCCACCAACGCCTGGCGACCTTTTGTTTTTGAGACAAGATTTTATATACCAGGTTGGCAGGAAACTCTAGGTTTCTTGTTTCTGCCTCTATATTACTGTGAGAACAGGCATGCAATACTGGTTACTTTTATGTTTTTATTTTTTAAGATTGTGTGTGTAAAGGGGCAGGGAGGGAGGAAGAGAGAGAATAGTGTGTCACAGAATCTTGTGGAGATCAGAAGGCAACCTGTAGGAGTCAATTCTCCTCCACCATGCTTACCCTCTGGTCCTGCTTTGTCTGGCTGAAGGTGCCTAAACCTGAGCTTTTATTCTCAAGACAAGGTCTCACTGCACAACCCTTAGGCTTCATTTTGATGTTCAAATGATATTGTGTTGTATAGATGTTTTCATTTTGATTTCTATTTCCCAATAGATGGACATTTATGTTATCTGTTTTTTGTTTGTTTGTTTGATTTTTGGTTTTTTGAGACAAGGTTTCTCTGTATTGTTTTGGAGCCTGTCCTGGAACTCGCTCGGTAGACCAGGCTTGGTCTCAAACTCACAGAGATCCACCTGCCTCTGCCTCCTGAGTGCTGGGATTAAAGGCGTGTGCCACCAACACCTGGCTTGTTATCTGTTTTTACTCTTTGGTTATGTTGAAAGAAGCTGACATGAATATTGTGTGCAGGTTTTCATTTCTTTTGGGTAAATAAAAAGGGCTGGAAATAAAAGGAACAAACATAGAAAGCAAAAACCCCACTATTTAGCAGTTAGACCCTAACTATTTTGAGGCTGATTTTCAGTGCTTTCTATGAACAATTTGAACCAAACTCCTAATAGTCCCTGGTACCTCACCTCAAATGACCAATCACTGTAGACCAGGCTGGCCTCAAAATCACAGAGATCTGCCTGCCTCTGCCTCCCAAGTGCTGGGATTAAAGGTGTGTGCCACCACTGCCTGGCAAAATAGCCAGCCTCAATTGGTGTTATAAAGTGCACTGCCGAATGACAGTGAGCTTTCCCCTTGGACTCTAACTTGTTTTACATTATTTTATTTTATGTGTATGAATGTCTTGCCTGTTTGTGAGTACATGCACCAAGTGGGTGCTTGGTGCCCTTGGAATTTAAAATAGGGCCTTTGGCCTCCTGAAACTAGAATGTGGGTGTTTGTGAGCAACTTGTGAGTACTGGAAATTGAACCTGTGTCCTCTGGAAGAGCAACCAGTGCTCTTAATCTCTGAGTCGTCCCTCCAGCCCCTTGAACTTTGTCCAAATGCAAAAAAATAAAAATAAAAAACCACAACAAATAATAACAAACAAAACCCAAACCTTTGTTTCAATTCTGGCCTGGTAAATTCATCTACTCCCAGGCTTCTGGTTTGTCTTTCCTGCTATAAGTAGAAGTAGGATTCCTGGTCTGTGTGGCAACTTTATGTCTAGTATTTTGAAAACCTTACTTGTAGGTGGACTTTTCTTTCCCAACAGCCAGTTCTCAAATGATCATATAGAAACTTATTTTAATTATAAATGTTCAGATGTTAGCTTAGGCTTGTCTCCAGCCAGTTCTTACAACTTCAGTTAACCCATTTCTGTTCATCTATGTGCTGCCCCAAGGCTCATTTACCTGTTCTATGAAATTTCCATGTTGCTTCTTCCTTGTGGCCTTGAGTCTCCTCAGACTCTGCTCTTCTTCTTCCCAACATTCTCTCTGCCCTGAAAATCCTGCCTAGCTATCGGCCAATCAGCTTTTGTTAGCAATGAGAGCAACACATTTTCACAGCGTACAGAAGGATTATTTCACAGCATGTGCTAAACCACAAAGTAACTATATAGCTGCATCTTTGTTTCATTTTATTTATTGTTTTGTTTACTTGTTTGATTACTCTTTGCTCTTTTGGATCTTTTCCAACGGCCTGCCACCCAGCTCTCAAATAATTCACACGGAGTCTTATTCTTTCTTATGAATGCCCAACCTTAGCTTGGTTTATTTCTAGCCAGTTTTTCTTAAATTATCCAGTCTTCCTTTTGCCTCTGGGATTTTACTTTTTATCCTATATACCTTTCTTTACTTCTTACTCCGTGGCTTGCTGTGTAGCTGGCTGGTTGGCCCCTGGAGACCTAGATCTCTCTTCCCAGATTTCTCCTCCTATTTATTCTCTCTGTCTGGCAGCCCCTCCTATCATTTTTCCTTCCTTGCTATTGGTCATTCAGCTCTTTATTAGACCAATCAGGTGCTTTAGACAATCAAAACAACAAAGTTTTACAGAATTAAACAAATGCAACATAAAAGAATGCAACACATCTTTGCATCATTAAACAAATATTCCATAGCATAAACAAATGTAACACTTCTTAAAATAATATTCCATAACAATTTATTTTAAACTTAATTATTTTATATGTACGGGGGTTTTGCCTGCATTTATGCCAGTGCACCTGATGAGTGCATGGTTTCCAAGGAGGCCAAAAGAGGGTATCAGATCCCCTGGGTTACAGACAGTTGTGAATCATCACATGGGTACTGGGAACTGAATGTATTCTGGAATAACAGCCATACTTTTAATTGCTGAGCCATTTCCTCAGTCTATTTAATTAAATTAATTAATGTTTTTGAGACAAGGTCTCTCTCTACAGTCCTAGCTATCCTGGAGTTTGCTTTACAGATCAGGCTGGCCTCAAGCTCACAAAGATTCTCTTCACTCTGTCTCTTGAGTGTTGGAATTAAAGGCGTGCACCACTATGCTTGCCCCTTTAATTTTCTTTTGTTTGTTTGTTTTGTTTTTCGAAGCAGGGTTTCTCTGTGGCTTTGGAGGCTGTCCTGGAACTAGCTCTTGTGGACCAGGCTGGTCTCGAACTCACATAGATCTGCCTGCCTCTGCCTCCCGAGTGCTGGGATTAAAGGCGTGTGCCAGCACCACCTGGTGCCCCTTTAATTTTAGTGTGTGCGTGTGTGTGTGTGTGTGTGTGTGTGTGTGTGTGTGTGTGTGTGTGTGGTGGGGAGGTAGGTGGGGTCAGGGGTGTTGTGCAGGTGAGTGTTGTGCCCACAGAGGTCAGTAAAGGGCATCATTTTGACTAGAGTTTGAGTTACAGGTGCTGGGAACTGAACCCGAATCCTCTGGAAGAACAGCTTGTGTCCCTAACTGCTGAACGGTCTCATCAGCTCCACCCCGCTCCCCCACCCCAGATACAGTCTTGTTATATAGACTGGTCCTAAACTCGCTATGTAGCTCAGTCTGGTCTTGAACTTGAGAGCATCATCCAGTCTCGGTCTCCCTGTGGCAGGCAAGCACCAGACACAGTTTAGCAACCTCAGGTTCTGCTTGCTTTGGGTGGTGCTTTCCGCCAGTCTTCTAGTGATGAACTTACTGGCTCTGGTTCCTTTACCTGCACCTACTGTTCACATACATCTGATGTGGGATGTCTTTCTGTATGTTGCAAATATATGTCGCTCTTATTTACTGATGAATAAAGCTGTTTTGGCCAATGGACAGCAGAATTTAGCTAGGTGGGAATTCGGAACAAGAGGAAGGGAAAAGACAAGGGAGAGACACCATGTAGCCACCAGGGAGGTAGAGCATCGGGGCATTCTCTGGTAAGGCAAGGCCATGTGGAGATACACGGATTAATAATAATGGGTTAGTAATTCCGAGAGAGCTAGCCAGTAAGAAGCCTAAGCCATTGGCCTCTGTGTGTTTATTTGGAACTAAGCGACTGTGGGAGCAGGCAGGACAGAAACCTCCATCCACACACATCCCTCTACAAACAATGCACCTCTCCCCCTCAGAGCCTGGCACATCAACAGGCTTCACATACAGCTTCCAATGAACAAAGAGTGCTTTCCTCCTCCCCACGTAGGCTATGTGAAGAGTGGAAAGGCTCACCGCACATGAGCTGTTCTGGATGCAGGTGCAGATAGACCAAACTGTGTCCTCAACTGAACTGTTAGGGAGAACCCCATGATGATCAAAATCAGGTGCATTATAGGAAGGGACATATGAAGTAGAACAATTCTTGTATTATCAGATCTATCTGTAAAAGGAAGCTTTTTCCTTGAGAGGAGCCTTTCCGCCAGCCTGGTTCTAGAGCCGCATCAGTCCCAAATAAACACACAGGAGGCTATATTAGTTATGAAGCTGTTGGCCTTGCTTGTTTCTTACTGGCTAGCTCTGACTTAAGTAATTACCCCATAATTGTTAATCTAAGTATGTCTCTTACCGGAGAATAGTTCCGAGCTCCTACCCCATGGCGTTACATCTCGAACTCTCCTGTGTTTCTCCTTCCCAGAGTCCTCCTGGATTCCTAGCCCCACCTATCTAGATTCCTATTGGCCAGCAGTGCTTTATTGACATATACACAGGACTTCCCCAACATCTATCAATCAGAGAATGGCCTAAACTATAACCCTAAGCAACCAAACTCCCACTCCCCCACTTGTTTTTTTGCTTTTTTTTTTTTTTTTTTTTTTTGGTTTTTCGAGACAGGGTTTCTCTGTGGCTTTGGAGGCTGTCCTGGAACTCACTCGGTAGTCCAGGCTGGTCTCGAACTCACAGAGATCCGCCTGCCTCTGCCTCCCAAGTGCTGGGATTAAAGGCGTGCGCCACCAACGCCCGGCTTTTTTTTGGTTTTTCGAGACAGGGTTTCTCTGTATTGTTTTGGAGTCCTGGAACTCACTCTGTAGACCAAGCTGGCCTCGAATTCACAGAGATCCACCAGCCTCTGCCTCCAAGTGCTGTGATTAAAGGTGCCACCAATGCCCGGCTTGTTTATTCACTTTTTATTTAAATTAGAAACCATCTTATTTTACATATCAATCCCAGTTCCCTCTTCCTCCCATCCTCCCAAGCCTCCCACCAACCTCCTCTCCCCTGGCCCTCACTCCCTATCCAACTCCCCAGGGATTCATGGGGGAATCATCAAAGTCCGTGGCATCACTTGGGGTGGGGCCTAGCCCCCCCACACTGTGTATTTAGGCTGAAAGACTATCCTTTCATGGAGCTACACTTCAGCATCCTTGTCACAATTTTTAGGAGTTCTTATTGATGGCTTTCTGTTTAGGCTGTTACTTTTTGGGGAGTGGGATAGGGTGGAGGGTAGGGGTTGCCACAGAAGGCTCCTATTCTGTGTTCCTTTCTCACACATGCGTCTGCAGTCGATGGATGCCACTGCAAAAGTAGCTTCCTTGCTCTTTACAGTCAGCCAGAGCACAGACCTCAACATCCGCGTGGACTCCAGAGTCAGCACGTGCCGTGGACCGCAGCATGATCTCTAGAGGCAGTATAGCCCATGGGCACCAATGTGGCCCTCTACCATAGCACAGACCGGGACACCATCACAGCACTCAAGGCAGCACAGGCCATGGCCTCAGGTGTCAGCACAGCCCACAGACATGACTTTAGGTGCACACTGCCAGATTTTATGTGGTGCTGGGGGTCAGAACTCAGGTCCTCATGCTTACGCAGCGAGACTTTACTCACTGGGCTGTCTTTCTGGCCCTCATCCTCTGCATTCCTTTGCTCGTGTGTTTATTATCTTTGTAAATTTCTTCCTTCTTACTTATTCTTGCAAGATGCCTGTATGTGCCTACACGTGTGTGTGTGTGTGTGTGTGTGTATGTGGTTAGTGTGTGTGTGGTTAGTTTTTGTGTGGTTGTGTGTGTGTGTGGTTAGTGTGTGTGTGTGTGGTTTATGTGTGTCTGTGTGTGGTTAGTTTTGTGTGATTAGTGTGTGTATGTGTGGTTAGTTTTTGTGTGATTAGTGTGTGTATGTGTGGTTAGTGTGTGTGTGTGGTTAGTGTGTATATGTGTGGTTAGTGTGTGTGTGTGTTTTATGTGTGTCTCTGTGTGGTTAGTTTTTGTGTGATTAGTGTGTGTATGTGTGGTTAGTGTGTGTGTGTGGTTAGTGTGTATATGTGTGGTTAGTGTGTGTGTGTGTTTTATGTGTGCCTGTGTGTGGTTAGTTTTTGTGTGATTAGTGTGTGTAGTGTGTGTATGTGTGGTTAGTGTGTGTGTGTGGTTAGTGTGTGTATGTGTGGTTAGTGTGTGTGTGTGTGTGTTTTATGTGTGCCTGTGTGTGGTTAGTTTTTGTGTGATTAGTGTGTGTATATGTGGTTAGTGTGTGTGTATGTGTGTGGTTAGTGTGTGTGTGTGTTTTATGTGTGTCTGTGTGTGGTTAGTTTTTGTGTGATTAGTGTGTGTGTGTGTGTGGTTAGTGTGTGTATGTGTGGTTAGTGTGTGTGTGTTTTATGTGTGTCTGTGTGTGGTTAGTTTTTGTGTGATTAGTGTGTGTGTGGTTAGTGTGTGTGTGTGTGGTTAGTGTGTGTGTGTTTTATGTGTGCCTGTGTGTGGTTAGTTTTTGTGTGGTTAGTGTGTGTATATGTGGTTAGTGTGTGTGTGTGTGTGTGTGTGGTTAGTGTTTGTGTGGTTAGTCTGTGTGTATGTGTGTGTGTGTGTGTGTGTGCATGTGTGTGTTTTAGGGCACATGGGAGTCTAGGGGTTCAATTTGGGTATATTCTACCACGCTCCAGCTTATCCTGCTATACCATGGCAAATATTCTGGAGAGTTCTAGTCTTCTTTTTTTTTTTTTTTTTTTTTTTGGTTTTTCGAGACAGGGTTTCTCTGTGGCTTTGGAGGCTGTCCTGGAACTCACTTGGTAGTCCAGGCTGGTCTTGAACTCACAGAGATCCGCCTGCCTCTGCCTCCCGAGTGCTGGGATTAAAGGCGTGCGCCACCAACGCCCGGTGAGTTCTAGTCTTCTTAAAGGAATGAATTTGGTCAAGAAACACAGTTTGAGCAGTTTATTTAACAAAGCAACACTCCACAGGAGATTGGAGTGAGCTGCCCCCAGGTGGGGAGTAGCCTAGAGAGCAAAGCAGGTAGTCCAAACAGAGACTGAAGTGGGCTGCCCAGAGGTGTGGGGTGACGGTAGGGGCACAGGTAGTGGGGTCCATAGTCATGGATTTTAAAGAAGTTTTATGAATATTTATGAGATGAATGGCAAAGTCATAGAGTAAGGTGACCCTTTTGGTGTCCCAAATCATTATGGACTAGTTCTCCTTCTAGGACATCTTCTCCCATGATCTCTACAAAAAGGGACTCATGTCAAACCCACAGTGTAAGTGATGCTATAATGACATCAGGTCTTTTAAGGATTCAGACTCTTCACTGAGCACGTGTGGCGAATGTCTTGAAGCCTTGGTTTCTGATAGCGGGAACAACTTAGCTGAAGCTTCAAGGATGTCTAGCATTAAGGGGCGTTCTGACCTTCAAAGGACACAACTACCAAGATACAGCTGCGGTTTTCCTTGGTTACCTCCTATTTAAGTCCTTGTCCACAGGGCAATATTCACCATGCCTGACAACCTGCATTCCATCCCCAGGACCCACACAGCGGGAAGAGAGAACCGACTCCCGAAAGTTGTCCTCTGACCGCTCACACACTGTGGCATGTACTGTTACATGTGTAGGTGCATGCACACAGACACAGACACACAGACACACACACACACACACACACACACACACACACACTTCAGGGAGGCTCTTTTAGCAGCAGTTCTAAGTCACTTCGGGTCTGCTACAACTAGAGTCATTAGAGGAAGCTGTGAAAAGACCACGGCGACTCGCAGTATCCCTCCATTGGCTTCGTGGAAACGTGCAGAGGCTGCCCAGGCTGTGGACAGTTCGTTTTCCAGAGCTCAGTCCTCTTGTCTGGTCATCTCGGCTGTCTGAGACCCAGCGGTGAGCATTACTTACTTTCCCCAGCGTTCCTAACCTCGCTGTTTTAATCTTTTAAAATTGCATTTGTTATTTATTTGCTATTTGTGTGTATATATGTGGATCAGAAAGTCAAGCTCATCCATAGCTTCATGAAACCCTTCCTAAAAACAGAAAAGCCCTTGCTGGTCTTGCAGAGAACCGGGCATCGGTTCCCAGCACCCACGTGCTGGTTCATACCCATCTATGACTCCAGTTCCAGGGCATCAGACACCGTCTTCTGGTCTCTTTGGGCATCTTGAGCATGATACACAGACGTACATACAGACAAAACAGCCAAACACATAAAATACAAGCTAATTTTAATTTTTATTTATTTGTTTGTTTGTCTATTTGGTTTTTCGAGACAGGGTTTCTCTGTATTGTTTTGGAGGCTGTCCTGGAACTCACTTTGTAGATCAGGCTGGCCTCGAACTCACAGAGATCCGCCTGCCTCTGCCTCCCAAGTGCTGGATCAAAGGCGTGCGCCACCAACGCCCGGCGAAAAAGAATATTTTTAGACCCTTGATTCATATAGAATGTATCATCCTTAGGGGATGTTTGAAGCCAGTGTGGTAGCTGGCAAATGCCTTTAATTCCGGCACTCAAGAGACAGAGGCAGGTGGATGTCTCTGAGTTCCATGCCAGACTGGGCTACATAGTGAGATGCTGTCTCAGTAAAATAAAAGAGATGTTTGAAGACAAAATAAAAAAGACAAACAAGCAAATACAAATGAAAAATAGAATAAAATTAATTTTGAGCCAAAAAAAAAAAGAAAAGGCTTGTAATTCTTATTTTAAAAAATAAGAGATTCAAGAAAAACAGAAATGGAAGGAAAGTTGGGCAGGAAGTAGCCGACAGGAAGAAAGTCTGGCGGTTTGAATGAGGATGCCACCCCATAGGTTCATGCATTTGAGCACTCGTTCCCCGGTTGGTGGCAGTGTTTAGGGACCTTTGGCCTTGGTGGTGAAATGTTCCTGGAGGTAGGCTTTGAGAATTGGAAGACTCTCTCCATTTCCAGGTTGTGCTCTTAGCTTCATGCTTGTGGTTTGAAAACGTGATCTCTCAGCTTCCTGCTCTGCCATCATAGACCCTTATCCCTCTGGAATCCCAAGTCCAATTAAACTATTTCTTCAAAAAAAAAAAAAAAAAGAGATGTTTGAGGACAGGAAGTCAGCGCTAAGTCTTTCAAATAGAGAAATTTCAGGGAGAGAGACATTAGAGGCCCTTAGGTCAGTCACCTTCTACCTAGTTCTCATACGTGGTGAAGTCTTGTGGAACATGGTGCCTGACCCATCCTGGGCAAATGCTGACTGCGTGGTGAGTCAGTCTGTCACAAGATAACTCCTTGAATTCCTGTGGTACGCTTCCCTTTAGCTGCTGGTGTTGCCAGCTCCCACCCCAGTGTCGGGGAGAGCGTCATTCAGAACACTGATGCCTGGGAGCTGTGGGTGGTGGCTCACCGTGCAATCCTGTGACTCCAGAGCCTGAGGCAGGAGGATTGCCGGGGATGTGAAGGCAGCCTGGGCTACATAGTGAGACCTTGTTTCAAGCCAACAACAGGTCGTTGGTGAGATGGGGCAGTGGGTAAAGGTGTCTACCAACCTGAGTTTGATCCCCAGGACTCCCAAAGTAGAGAATGAGAACAGCTCCAAAACTGTGCTGTGGCACATCTGTGCCCATACACGCACACACACAGTAAATGGATAAAATGTAATGATTATAATATTAATAGTAGTGATAACCAAAAGGGAGCCTGGCTCAGTGACTGAGGCACTAATCACCATGTCTGGCCACTTGACTTCCAGCCATGGGCCCCAGAAAGAGAGAACTGACTCCCAAAAGCTGTTCTCTGACCACCACATACCTGGTGGCATGCACTCTCACTTGTGCAAATGAGCACACACAGGCACACTCAGTTTCCAGTACCCTCATGGTGCTCACAATCATCTGTAATTCCCTTTCCGGGGGATCCAACACCCTTGCCAATCCTCTGGAAGCCCCAGACATACAAGGGATACACAGACAGATATACAAATGATAGACAGACAGACAGACAGACAGACAGACAGACAGACAGACAGACAGACAAGTTATACACAGACAGACAGACATGCAGGCAGAATACCCATACTCATAAAATAAAAAAATAAATTTAAAAGAGAGTATTTTTACTACTTTTATCTTCAAAGTCATAATCCAAGAAATTGGCACAGTATTAATCATTACACATTTTTACAAATGAGCAAGTTGACCTCTGAGAAAAGGAAGCCATCTCCTGTAAATGCCCAAAGCAGGCTTGTCGTCCATTGTGACAGGCATTAATTACAATCTATGCTCCTGTTTCTCCCACTGCACATGGTCAATGGATGCTCATGTCTGCTACAGCCTGCCCAGTGTCACCCAGTGTCTGCTACAGCCTCCCCACTGGGAAGAATTCCCTGCCTGGCAACAAGCAGTTTCTTCTCTTGGAAAGGATGCCTAGGAAACAAGGAGATCTCAGCAGGCCCCCAACCTGCCTAGATCTAGTTGGGGTGCCTTGACCTCTGGAACTGCTTAGCACCTCAGTGTGTGTGTGTACAGGTGGGTCCCCAAGGTCAGTGTCACCTGCCGAGTAGTGCTTTCCTGGAAGGGCTGACTCAGAAGGAAACTGCTGTGAATGGCTGGTCACTGGTTACCTCCTCTTTACTCCCCAGAGGCGAGGAGGCAGGGAGGGGTTGGACCACCCAGCAAGCAGAATCCTGGGGTGGGGCAGAGAGAGGTGACTTGACTCTGAGGAGGTCATTTGCAGGTTACTTGGAGGTACCTGGTCTAAAAACCACCTTCTTCTCGGGCCAGGAAGCAGACTGCGGGGCTCCCTTAAATATTGTCCTTGATTGGAAGACTCTCCAGTTGTCTCAAAATTCAGGGACACAGCTGCTCCACTTTCCCCAAGGACAACCACATGCAACCCATGGAGTCCCCAAAGCTAGTGAAGACTCCTAGAGCATAGCAGAGTCCAGTCTAATGCCCCCAGTCTGTGTGACAAGTATCTGTTTGGGAAGGAGTGGGCAGGAAGCAGGTGAAAGGTCACTGTCTAGCTTAGCCTCCACCTGAACCCATGAGGTCAGCAAACTTGGGCTAGGCAGGCAGGGTCACAGTGACTGAGTCCTTCCCAAAAGCTGTGGGGGTCAGAGGCCTTGCCCTGGTCACAGTGAGTCAGGGCTGAGTCCCCAGCTCCCAGGCTTCTCCCAAGTGTCCCCAAGGGGCTGGGGCTGGCAATTTCTGTCTTCACAAGTTTTACTTTTATTTGTATGTCCTGTCCCCCACTCGTTTCTTTGTTTTGTGTGGCGTGTGAGGGTGCCGCCACCACACCAGGGTATCAGTTTTGCTTTTCAATAGGCTTTTGTTTTTGTTTCAAGAAAGGGTTTACGTTAGTATTCAGTTCCACAGACTGAGTCCATCAGGTGGAGAAGGGCGTGAAAAAGTCGGAGGAAGCCTGGCAGCAGGAATCGGAAGCTGACCGATCAAGTTTTCATCGGAGAAGGAAGCGGTTTAGTGTTTAAAAGGCCGCCATGTTGATGCTTTGTATCAGGAAACTGGAGGTCTTGTGTTAGGGGGTGAAGAAGGGAATGGGTGCCAGGAACGGCCTGGGACCTCATGTTCTGATGGCATGTGACCACGTGGACCTTCCATAGAGTTAAGAGTGACTTTCTAACACTTCCACAGCAGCCTCCTATCTTTGACAATCTGGGCATTCAAATATTTAAACAGAACAAGTCAAATCCTGCCCTTTGGTGTGACCAGAATTCTAGGGGCCATACTTCAGGCACAAAGCAATCTTGCCATCTCTCTCTAATCCCAAAGTACTGATAGGACCGGGAAGATGTCTCCAGAACTCTCAGGCACAGGACAGGCGCAACATCAGAGCTCCGCGGACTAACCTCTGACCCATTGCCTTTGGTGGCTGAAGGGTTGATCCGAGCCCCACCCAAGACTGTGACTTTCTCATCGGGGTCCCTGGAATCCAAAGCATGTTGTAGTGAGGACGTTTGACAACTCCAACTAGGACTTCCATCTAGACAGGATGGTTGCTGGGCTCACCAGATTCCTGAGAGGTGTGTCTGGGTGTGTCAGCTGCCGAGATTAGTGTGGGGCTCAGGTTGTCCCGGAGTGCAGGTGTCCTTAGACGTGCACTACACAAAAGCAGAGTCGTGACACATGGAGGAGTTCATTCACTAGGTTTGGGGGTTTTGTTTTGTTTTGTTTTTGCTTGCCAGGCTTAGCTCTGCACACCTGTATTTCTGGCATTGAGAAGTTGTGACAAGTAGGATTGGAATTAGTTCGAGGACAGTCTCATAAAACCCTGAAAACATGGAGCAGTTTTAAAAGAAAAAAAATCAAGCCATTAAAATAAATAAAGTAAATAAAAATTTCACTAAATCTGGACATAAAAAAACACCCACCAACAGGTTGGTAGTGGTATATGTGGTGCATGCCTTTAATTCAGCACCTGGGAGGCAGAGGCAGGCGGATCTCTGTGAGTTTGAGGCCAGCCTGGTCTGCAGAGTGAGTTCCAGGACAGGCTCCAAAGCTACACAGAAAAATCCTGTCTTGGGCCCTCTCAAAAAAAAAAAAAAAAACAACCCATCATATCCATGACCATCATTTTGCAAATGTAAATGGTACCCAAGACCCTGTACCATGCGTTTTTGTCTCTGGATGGATGGTTCCTGCACCGTCCTGTTCTTCTTAGTGGGATGTCTTTCACCACCTTCTCTCTCTCTCTCTCTCTCTCTCTCTCTCTCTCTCTCTCTCTCTCTCTCTCTCGTGTGTGTGTGTGTGTGTGTGTGTGTGTGTGTGTGTAGGCCCTGAAAGTCATGGGGGGGGAAGATGTCCTTCCCTATCACGTTCCCCATTACTCCTTTGAGATGGGATCTCTCTGTAAACCTCAAGTTTTTCAGTGAGACTGGCAGCTAGGGACAAGCCCCATCTGACTTCCTGGCTCTCTCCCTGCAGAACTGGGATTACAAGCCTGCTCAGGATCACGCCTCCCTTGCTGCCTGTGCGCTGGGATCTGGACTCAGAGCCTCATGTTTACATAGGAAGTGCTCTTGCCCCCTGGCCATCTCTCCCGCCTCCTATTGTCTGATTTTTTGAGTTAGGATCCAATGTAGCCCAGGCTAGCCTTGACGTATGTGGCTAAAGATCACCTTGAGCATCTCATCGTCCTGCTCTACTTCCCAGGTGCTGGAATTAGAGGTGTTTGCCATTGCATTCAGTTTACAAGGCACATACTAAGCAAGCACTCTACCAACTGGGTGGCATCCTCATTTCCAAATCACCATTTCTCTGCTAGCAATTTCTACCCTACCAACTGGGTGGCATCCTCATTTCCAAATCACCATTTCTCTGCTAGCAATTTCTACCCTACCAACTGGGTGGCATCCTCATTTCCAAATCACCATTTCTCTGCTAGCAATTTCTACCCTACCAACTGGGTGGCACCCTCATTTCCAAATCACCATTTCTCTGCTAGCAATTTCTTGTTCGCTTGCTTTTCGAGACAAAGTTTCTCTGTATTGTTTTGGAGGCTGTCCTGGAAGTCGCTCCGTAGACCAGGCTAGCCCCGAACTCACAGAGATCCTCCTGTCTCTGCCGCCTGAGTGCTGGGATTAAAGGTGTGTGCCACCATGCTCTCAAAATGCTTTTATGTTGTCGTGTTTTGTGGCTTTTTGTTGTTTTTGAATTACATTTATTTGTGTGTGTGTGTGTGTGTGTGTGTGTGTGTGTGTGTGTGTGTGTGTTACAGAGAACTCATGGAGCTCACAGGAAAACACAGCTTTGGTCAATTCTTTCCTTCTACCATGTGGGACCTGGGCGCAGAACTCAGGTTATCAACCTTGGCAAACAGTGCCTTTACCTACTGAGCCATTTTACCCACTCCCCCTTAATTTGGTGGTGGGGCTCAAGGCAGGGTTTCTCTGTATAGCTTTGGAACCTGTCCTAGAACTCGCTCTGCAGCCTAAACTGGCCTCGAACTCAAGAGATCCTCCTGCCTCTGCCTCTGAAGTGCTGGCAACCAGCCCCTTGTTGTTATTAAAGACAGGGTCTCACTCTGTGGTCCAGGCTGACCTGGAACTTGTAGATGATCCGATTGCCTTAGCCTCAGGCTCTGGGGTCACAGGCATGAGCCACTATGCTCTGTCTTCCTCCTCCCTCTCAATTCCAGAATAAATATCAGAATAGATAGCAAATGCATGTCATTCTTTCCAGGAAGTCTTTGCTGACCCTGAGCAAGGGTTGGCTGTTCCTCATGTGTTAGCATGGATCCCAAGGGATGTGTAATTGCTTCCTGGCCGGAGTCCTTCATTAGACCACACACCTAGAGGGCAGTGATGTGGGTCTTACTGTGTGCTTGCCCTCCTGCCCTGCACACAGTGGGTGCTCCCTGGATGTTTATGGGGTGAATGTGTCAGAAACACTGCTGCTACTTCCTCTTCCTCCTTTTTTTTTTTTTTTTTTGGTTTTTCGACAGGGTTTCTCTGTGGCTTTGGAGGCTGTCCTGGAACTCGCTCTGTAGACTAGGCTGGCCTCGAACTCACGGAGATCCGCCTGCCTCTGCCTCCCGAGTGCTAGGATTAAAGGCGTGCGCCACCAACGCCCGGCCCTCTTCCTCCTTAATGGTTGCTCCAAACCACTCGCCAGGCTAGACATGGGATTACCCGAGGGCTAGAGATACAGCTCAGGGGTACAATGTTTATCTAGCCTTTACAAAGTCGTAGGTTCGCCGGGCGTTGGTGGCACACGCCTTTAATCCCAGCACTAGGGAGGCAGAGGCAGGTGGATCTCTGTGAGTTCGAGGCCAGCCTGGTCTACAAAGTGAGTTCCAGGACAGCCTCCAAAGCCACAGAGAAACCCTGTCTCGAAAAACCAAAAAAAAAAAAAAAAAAAAAAAAAGTCGTAGGTTCACTCACGGTGAATGGGTAAGCACAGTGCCAAGTTCTGTGCTTACAAAGGATCTCTAGGTCATAATAACATCTACCTCGGAGAAGGGGCGGTGAGTTCAGGATGGCATCATATTTGATTTCTTGTTTTGTCAGTTTAATCCTGTGCTGAGTTAACCGACCATAGTTCTGTATTTGTTTGTTTTTTCGATGTTTTTTGTTTTGTTTTGGTTTTGTTTTTGAGACACGGTTTTTCTGTGTGTACCCTGGCTATCCTGGATCTTGCTCTGTAGCCTAGAACTCACAGAATTCTCCTGCCTCTGCCTCCCAGGTGCTGGGATTAAAGGCGTGTGCCACCACTGCCGGCTGTTGTAGCTTTATGTAAGTGAATACATAGAAATGACGTGCTTGAGGTCGAGGACTAGGTAGAGACTGTTGGCCAATGTATTTGTGTGTGTACACTTGTATGCCCTTTACGCATCTGTAGATACAAGCCCATGTGTTTAGGTGTCTGCTGTGGAAATGAGGAAGGACAAGAGGGCTGAACAAACACTTACAGAGCACCTGCTGTATACCAGACATCCTGTGATTATTATCTGGTCTAATCCCCATGACTAATCTGCAGTGTTATTATATATTATCCTCATTTCACAGATGAGAAACTGGGACCCAGGAACGTGATGCACCTTGCCAGAGGACAGTGCAATCATTTGTGGTCCTGTTTTTTTTTTTTTCTTTAGGGGTGTGGCGGCTTCAAGACAGAGTTTCTCTGTGTAACAGCCCTAGCTTTCCTGGATCTAGCTCTGTGAACCATGCTGGCCTTGAACTCACAGACATCTGCCTGCCTCTGCCTCCTGAGTGCTGGGATGAAAGGTGTGTGCCACCACCACCCGGCTTGTGGACCTGGTTAAATTTGATTTAATTCTAAGTTGAATTAAATTCATGTATTTATGTTATTGAGGCAGGACCTCACTGTGTAGTCCAAGTACACCTTGAACTCGGAGTCCTCCTGCCTTAGCTGCCCCAGGTAAGCTGTCACAACCCACCTGTGGACACCCGGAAGTCAGTGCTTACAGTCTGGCATACAGGCCAGGACAAGGGAGAAGACCCTATTTTGGAGAATAAGTGTTTACCACAGAATCACACTGACTTTCCTCCAAGCCTTTGCTCTGCCTGCTCATTATGTGGCTTTGATATTACGACGGTGTCTCTCCATGGTATCTCTGTCTTGTTTAAAAAACAAAACACGGCCGTGCAGTCGCACGCCTTTAAGCCCAGTGCTCAGGAGACAGAGGCAGGCAGATCTCTGTGAGTTCCAGGCCAGCCTGGTCTACAGAGTGAGTTCCAGGACAGCCAGGACTATACTGAGGAACCCTGTCTGGAAAAAACAAAAATAAATTAATCATCAATTAATATGAAAATTTAAAAAACTTACCTTGATTAGGTAGTTGGGGGCAAACAACTTAAGTATGCGTGTCATAACAACCTGGCTGTTTTAAAATTATATTTTTATTTTTAAAAACATTTGGAGTCGGGTGTGGAACTTAGATTATCAGGCATAGGGACAATCGCCTTTATCTGATGAACTGTCCTGCCAGCCCCAGTTGCTTTTAACTTTTTTTTTTTTTTGGTTTTTTGAGACAGGGTTTCCCTGTGGCTTTGGAGGCTGTCCTGGAACTGTCTTGGTAGTCCAGGCTGGTCTCGAACTCACAGAGATCCACCTGCCTCTGCCTCCTGAGTGCTGGGATTAAAGGCGTGCACCACCAACGCCCAGCTGCTTTTAACTTTTTAAAAGTTAAACATACAGCATTTTTATTTTTTAAAGGTTTATTTATTATGTATGCAGTGTTCTGCCTGCATGTGTGCATGCCTGCAGGTCAGAAGAGGGCACCAAATCTCATTGTAGATGGTTGTGAGCCACCATGTGGTTGTTGGGTATGGAACTCATGACCTCTGGAAGAGCAGTCAATGCTCTTAACCTCTGAGCCATCTCCTCAGTCCCTAGTATTTTTATTTTTAAAGACATATGCTGTTGGATTGCTAGGATGGCCTTGATCACCTGCGATTAAGGCATTCTCCAGCCTTAGCCTTCTGAGTAGCCGAGACCACATGTGAGCCCACACACTTGGCTATATTATTGTATTGTATTCCTTCATTTCTTTTCTTTTTTTTAAGACAGGGTCTCACTACGTGTCACAGGCGGGCCTGGAACTCACAGAGATCTCCCTGCCTCTGCCTCCTGAGTGCTGGGACTGAAGTAGAGAGCTACTGCACTTGGCCTTTATTCTATCTGAAGTTACCACAGTGACTTACAGTGCACAGTGTTTAAACCACTTCCATGATGATCTTCTAGCTGGTGGGAAAAAAATCCAGTTTGGCAAGAAGAAGAAGAAGAAGAAGAAGAAGAAGAAGAAGAAGAAGAAGAAGAAGAAGAAGAAGAAGAAGAAGAAGAAGAAGAAGAAGAAGAAGAAGAAGAAGAAGAAGAAGAAGAAGAAGAAGAAGAAGAAGAAGAAGAAGAAGAAGAAGAAGAAGAAGAAGAAGAAGAAGAAGAAGAAGAAGAAGAAGAAGAAGAAGACAAAAAAGTAATAGCAACGACGTCGTCACTGGAAGGACTCTATCGCCATCTAGTGTGGAAATGGTGACTTACTGTAGAATAAGTCATACAGAAGCCAGGCGGAATCTCGTAAGAATTCATTCACTGTTGGTAACTTGGAGCTTTAGTCAAGTTTAAAACTCTCTTTTCTTCTCTGTCTCTCTGTCTCTCTCTCTTTTTCATTTTGAGACATGGTCTGGCTAGCATTGATGGCCAAGCTATACAGGTTTAGGCAGAAAGAATAAAAACTCACAGGTGTTTTATGTATGTCAGATTTCTAGCTTCTCTCCCATTTCCTGCTGTGTGACCTCGCACAAATCACTTGGTCTTTCAACCTACATCTTCCATGTAGAATGAGAGAAGCCATCTGTCCTTGTCCTCACCGTAGGATTGTTGTACTGTTTTGCAATACTGAATATAAAACAATTATTTTATCATCATTAGTTAAAAATGTTTATTATGTTTTGTTTTGGGGTTTTGGTTTTTTTGTTTTGTTTTTGTTTTTCAAGACAGGGTTTCTGTGGCTTTGGAGGCTGTCCTGGAATTCGCTCTTGTAGACCAGACTGGCCTCGAACTCACTGAGATCCTCCTGCCTCTGTCCCCCAAGTGCTGGGATTAAAGGCCTGCGCCACCACTGCCCAGCCTTATTATGATTTTTTTTATCTTCAGTGTATGAGTGTTTTGCCTGCATTTATGTCTGTGTTCCGTGTATGTTTCTGATGAGCACAGAAGGCAGAAGATAGCATCAAAGCCCCTGGCACAGGAGTTACAGTGGCTTGTGAGTGACCACGTGGGTGCTGGGAATCAAGCCTGGGTTCTCTGGAAGAGCAGTCAATACTCATGACTGCCGAGCCATCTCTCCAGATCCCATTTTAATTAACTGTAAAAACGTTTTGAGACGTCGCCCAACTGTGTAACCCTGTTTGGCCTGGAACTCATAGAGATCTATCTGCCTGCCTCTGCCCCTTAAGTGCTTAGGTCAATGGCATGTGTCACCACACCCGGCTTATTTATTTTATATGTGTGTGTGTGTGTGTGTGTGTGTGTGTGTGTGTGTGTGTGCGTGTGGGTACGTGTGACACATGTATAGAGGTCCAAGAACCACTCAGATGAGAAGTTCTCTTCTTCCATAATGTGAGCCCCAGGAATGAAGTTTAGGTCATCAGGCGGCAAGTGCTTCAGTCCACTATGTCATCTTGCTGGCCCTTATTATTATTGTGGTCTTTTTTGTTTTGTTTTGAGACAGGGTTTTACTCTAGTTGGAATTCAAGTCAATTTTTCTGTCTGAGTATTGGGATTTACAGGCATGTAACTGTAACAACACACTTGTAATGAGAAGCTTTTTTCTTGTCTGCCACTTTAGTTTTTCCCCACCAGTCGCCTGTGCTCTGCCACATTGTAGTCCCCAAATAACACACAAGACGCTGTATTAATTATGAAGCTGTTGGCCTTGCTTTTTTCTTACTGGCTAGCTCTGGCTTAAGTATTTATTTACTCCATAATTGTTAATCTTAAGTATTTCTCTTACCCCCATGGCTGCTACATGGTGACTCCCCGTGTTTCTCCTTCCCAGAGTACTCCTAGACTCCTAGTCCCACTTATCTTGCTTCCCTATTGGCTAACAGTGCTTTATTGACATATATACAGGACTTCCCCATCACACACTATCTTTTTTCTTTTTAGTTTTTCTTTCCCTTTTTATTTTTTTTTTTATTTTTATTTATTTTTATTTTTTTTTTGGTTTTTCGAGACAGGGTTTCTCTGTGGCTTTGGAGGCTGTCCTGGAACTCACTTGGTAGTCCAGGCTGGTCTCGAACTCACAGAGATCCGCTTGCCTCTGCCTCCCGAGTGCTGGGATTAAAGGCGTGCGCCACCAACGCCCGGCCTCTTTCCCTTTTTAAATAAAAAAATTTTTTTAACTTTTTGAGACCGGGTCTCCCTGTGTAGCCCTGGCTGTCCTGGAACTCACTCTGTAGACCAGGCTTGCCTCAAACTCACAGAGATCCACCTGCCTCTGCCTTCTGAGTGCTGGGACTAAAGGTGTTTGCCACCACTAACTGATCTTGTTTTTAAATATTTTCTTACCATGTATTAATCATATGTAATGGAATATTAACATTTTTATACTTGAATGTATGACTTTGATTGTATTAATCATGTAATGGAATATTAACATTTTTATACTTGAACATATGACTTTGATTGTATTAATCATATGTAATGGAATATTAACATTTTTATACTTAAACATATGACTTTGATTGTATTAATCATATGTAATGGAATATTAACATATGACTTTGATTGTATTAATCATATGTAATGGAATATTAACATATGACTTTGATTGTATTAATCATATGTAATGGAATATTAACATATGACTTTGATTGTATTAATCATATGTAATGGAATATTAACATATGACTTTGATTGTATTAATCATATGTAATGGAATATTAACATATGACTTTTGATTGTATTAATCATATGTAATGGAATATTAACATATGACTTTGATTGTATTCACCCCCATGTTCTGGCTTGTCTCCCTGCCTTCGCTTATTTCCATACTATTCCCTTCCTACCCGAGCATGTGTGTGATCTTGTGTGTGTGATTCTCTGTGTGTGATCCTGTGTGTGTGCTTGTGTGTGTGAGATCCTGTGTGTGTGAGATCCTGTGTCTGTGTTTGTGTGTGACCCTGTGTGTGTGTTTATGTGTGAGATCCTGTGTATATGTGTGATCCTGTGTGTGTGTTTGTGTGTGTGAGATCCTGTGTATATGAGATCCTGTGTATATGTGTGATCCTGTGTGTGTGTGACCCTGTGTGTATATGTGTGTGACCCTGTGTGTGAGATCCTATGTATATGTGTGATCCTGTGTGTGTGTTTGTGTGTGAGATCCTGTGTATATGTGTGATCCTGTGTGTGTGTTTGTGTGTGAGATCCTGTGTATATGTGTGATCCTGTGTATGTGTGTGACCCTGTGTGTATGTGTGTGTGATCCTGTGTGTGTTGTAGTGATATATTTTGATTTACTAAAGCTTGCCTGAGAATTCAGAAAGCAAAGTCAGCCACAAGCCATAGAAGCCAGGCACACACCTTTAATCCCAGCAGCCAGAAGCTAGGAGGTGGTGGTACACACCTTTATTTCTAGGACTCAGCATTAAGAGGTAGTCGGATCTCTGTGAGTCCAAGGCCACCTAAATCTACACAAGAGTGAATCAGTCTAAAAGAGAATTACAGCTCACACCTTTAATCCCAACATTAGAGGAGTAGATAAGACAGAAGCAAGGCCTCAGAGAGGCACTCATTCTCTTGCCACACTGAGGAGGGGGTACAGTCTGAGGTTTGGTAAGAGCTGGTGGGACAGGATCAGCCCAGTCAGCCTGAGGTAGAGGTGGGAGCTGGTGGCCAGCTGCTTTGCTTTTCTGATCTTCAGCTTGAAGCTTGAACCCCAATATCTAGGGGTCTTTTATTTGTGTTTATGTGTGAGATCCTGTGTGCGTGTGTGATCCTCTGGGTGTGTGTGTGTGTGTGTGTGTTTCTGTGTGCGTGTGTGATCCTCTGGGTGTGTGTGTGTGTTTATGTGTGAGATCCTGTGTGCGTGTGTGATCCTCTGGGTGTGTGTGTGTGTTTATGTGTGAGATCCTGTGTGCGTGTGTGATCCTCTGGGTGTGTGTGTGTGTGTGTGTGTGTGTTTCTGTGTGCATGCCACAGGGCACCAGTGGAGGACAACTTGCAGAAGTAAGTTCTCTCCTTTCACCCTGTGGGTCCTGGGGAGGAATTCAGGTCATCAGACACGGTGGCAAGTGCTTTTACATGCTGAGCCGTCTCGCCTGCCCAGTAAGTAGCAAGTGCTCTTAACTACGGGACCATGCCTCTTTCCAGTGTATGGCATCGAGCTATACTAATCCGAGTTAAAAGTGGATCCTGAATGGTTACACTATGTAAGCAGGGAGGTTTTGTTTTTGTTTTGTGGTTGCTTTGGTTTGTTTGTTTTTGTTTGTTTGAGACATGGTTTCTCTGTGTAGCTTTGGAGGCTGTCCTGGCACTAGCTCTGTAGAGCAGTCTGGCCTCGAACTCACAGAGATCCACCTGCCTCCGCCTAAAAGCATGCACCACCACTGCCCGGCCAAGCATCGAGGTTTTAAAACTTGTGACAAGGCACAGAAGGGGTTTCTACTAATTGTGAGAAAATGCTCACTGAAACTTCAGAGAGCCGCAGGCATTTAAAAATCCATGCATCTTCCACTGATGGTTCCAGCCAGCCCAGTATCTCCAGGAACTGGCATGTTTTGGAATGTTTTTCATGGATCTGAATCACTCTCCTTATTCCGGATGCTCAATTACAGCACTGTTGCAGGCAAATTTAGTCTTCAATGACTTCACTAGGTTCTTTTTATTGTGATCATAAGTGGCCCATTGGACAGTAACATTGTGATCATAAGTGGCCCATTGGACAGTAACAAGGGTCCCCTGTCATTTCTTTGTTGAGTCCTTACATGGATGTGACCCTCGGTGCCAGCAGGGGTCCTCATCGCTTCACTTGCCTTGGTGAAGGGGTCAGAAGAGTGGAGGTTCTCAATAGTGGGCATACAATGCAACCCCTTTCCTTATTGGAAGGGACAAGAACCCCTGAGCAAATTATTTTTATTTTTCAAGTCCTTTGTCAGACAGTTTCTTCATCTATAAAATTAATATGCCTTTTTCTTCATAGCAGCTGTGTGGGATGGATTTACATGAAAGGGCCATGTATCGGTATTGGACTCTGGGTGAGTAGTTAGCTACCTCTCTTCAGAGCAGCTGTGTGGGATGGATTTACATGAAAGGGCACTGTATCGGTATTGGACTCTGGGTGAGTAGTTAGCTACCTCTCTGGATTCTTGCTCTGGCCTCATTGCTCTGCGTGGCCCCAGGATATCCTTTTAGGTCTCCAGAGTCTCACATCGCACACCCAAAAGAGCCGTGAGTTAGGTGAAACTCTCAGGTGTTTCCTGCTCTGTTGACAACCTCAACCGCTCTCCTGGCTTCATGAAAATGCTAGACTCTTGCCTACACGATTCTTGCTGTTTTTAAAGTACTTTCAGAAACATGCTTCCTTCATTGGGTACCCCATTCAGCATTTAATATATCCTATCACAACGAGAGCCAAACTTCAGAATAACGGACGCAAAACCACCAAGACAGATGAGGCCACTGTCTGCCGGAGCCAGGGGAGCCGACACGTTTTACGGATGACCTGCATCCGGTTGCTACAGGAGGCCCCCATCCTCTCCCAAGGCCTGTCCTCAAGGCCAGGACATGTGCAGGGGGGCCTCACTCCCATGCCAGTCCTCATGGGGACTGTGGCAGAGCTGCCAGGCTGCCCGCAGCAGCCTTTTCACAACCCCCTCCCACAGCTGACTCCAGACACTGGGGCCCACCGAGACCTCCCCTGCTGCAGGTCAGGGCGAGGGATTCGTTCCCAACCACTTCCTGAATCTGCTGCGGGTCTTGGGTACGTTATTGATTTCTTTGGTTGGAACACAACGATGACACCTGAGTTTCCATACTGCAGATACAATGTCCTTTTTTCCTTTTGCTCAGTGTAGCAGGGAGAAGGACACACTCGCCCTCTGCCTTTCCCCTCCCCTCCCCCACAGAGCTTTAGACTTTTCTGTAAAGCTTGGAGGGGGTCCTGATAAGGGTTCCTGGCCTAGATTGTCAGCCTCACCTCACTTTTATTTTATTTTTATTAAAGACAGGGTCTCACTATGTATCCCAGGCTAAACTACAACTTACTTTGTAGCTTATGTTGGCCTGCAACTCATGGCAATCCTCCTGCCTCAGCTTCTTAAATGCTGGGATTACGGGCATGAAAGGGTGGCAGTGTTGCCTACCAAAGCATAGTTGACCTTCCTGGTGTTTGGTGCTACAGCGTCCCCTGGGGGCCTCTAGGCTGAGTGCAGTGTTCCCAAGGGAAGGTGGTGCTGAGGTAACAAGGCAGAGACCAGGCTGTGGTAGGACCCCGGGATCGGCCAAGGCAGGAAACCCCAGGCTCTCACACACAGTGGTGACTGAACTGGGGTCCCAGCGCACAGTGAGGACGGGAAACAGGTTGACACCTTGGGGGGCTGAGTGAGTGGAGCAGCACTAGCTGGACGGAGGGTGAGACTTCCCGAGTCTTGAGGTACCTTTGGGCTGATTGGGCAAGGATGAGCAAAGCCCAGAGGGCTTGAAGGAGGTTTGCAGAAGTAAGTTGGCCCAAGACTATCTCTCTCTGGTGACGAGGCCGATTTTCCCCTTTCTCCTCTTCCTCAGTGTCTAGGCCTTGTAGGCCCTCAGCCCAGGAGAAAAACCCCAGGTCACAGCAGGCTGCTTGTACCCTGACAGGAGGAGGGAAAGCCAGTACTTTGACAAGTAGAGGGGGAGGGGAGGGCTCTTTATAACCTTGGGGGCAAATTACATCCCAGCCTTTCCTTTCCTTTCCTTTCCTTTCCTTTCCTTTTCTTTTCTTTTCTTTTCTTTTCTTTTCTTTTCTTTTCTTTTCGGTTTCTTCCTTTCTCCCTTTCTTCCTTTTGAGACAAGACCTCACTGACTTACCCAGTCTATCCTTGAACTTCCTCTGTAGCCCAGGCAGGCATTGAACTCAGCCCAGGCTGAGTCTCCTACTTCAGCCCCACAAGGAGCTGAGATTACAGGTCTGTCCCTCCATGCCTTGCTGGGGCTCCAATTACAGCTTGGAACCTGAAATGGAAGGCCTTCCCTTTCCTGCCTTTGGACATCCTTTGCGCCATGAAGTCCCTACAGTAACCCGTCCCCAGGTCAGGCTGCGCTGTGACCCGAGGGGGGCCTGCCTGGCTCCCCAGTCACACCCTACGGCAGCAGAACTCAGAGCTCCTGAGCTCTGAGCAAGAGGCGGGAGTAGGGGTGAAGGACAAGATAAGTTTCTGTTTGTTTGTTTTGTCTTTTAAAGCTCTGTTAATGTCAGGACCTCCCAGGCAGGAGAGGAGAGACGTAAGCGGCACACTGTTGACGTTTCTTATGAGGCCAGACTGGGAATGGTTGGAAACAAAAGCAAGAGAATGTGGGCCAACCATCCTTTAAAAAAAAAAAAAGACTCCTGATACTTCCAGTGGCCCTGGAGAGAGGGGAGAGGCACCTCAGTGGGGACCCCATGCAAAGGATGGTGACACAGCTGTCACCTGTCACCATCTTAAGTCTAGATTCTGCATCAGTGGCCCCTGTCAGGGAACAGGCGTCTCTGGATGGAAATCATGCACAGCCGGGGGAAGCAAACTCCCTGCCCTAATGGGCAGGGCCGTGGAGTGTAAGAGGGGAGTCACGGGCTGGTGCCTGGGTCCTGTTGTTCCTGCCTCCCTCTTGCCTGACCTTGCCCACCTCCTTAATCAATGTCTGGTGCAAGCAGATAACTCCTTAACCTTGGGGTACTTGGGGAGAGGCCACCCACGTTTTTTTCACTCACTCACTGTCACCTAAAAGACCTCCAGTCCCTCTTTCTTGCTTTTGCTGTTTTCTTTTGCTTGAGCCGGGGTCTCATTTTGTAACTGAGGCTCTCCTGGAATTCACTGTGTAGCCCAGGCTAACATTCAACTCAAGGCCACACCACTCTGTCTTTGCCTTCCCAGCGAGGGAGCGAGCGTCAGGCTTGTAGGAGTTGAGCGCCATGGCCGGCGCTCTTTCTTCTGTAGATGTCTACTCTCTTCCGGCAGTGCTCCAAGATGCCTCACCTCAGGATCCCTCAGTGAAGAAGGAAGCAAGGCGCTCCCCGTCAGTCCGATAGACCTGCAGTTCCACGGGGTAGCATTTCCACGGGGATCTTGGCTGCCTGCTGCTTCTCAGATCTGTGCTAGCCCCCTTCCCCTACACATTCTGGCTTCTTCCTTCGCCGCTGCCTCGCCTCAGCACGCCAGAGCCACTCTCTTGCTGCTGCTCCGGCAGCTTCTCTCCCCTCACTGATTCTCCATGCTTTCTCCACTGATGCTCCGTCCCGGTTCCGTGTTTGGACACACGGCACCAGGGAATCGCTTATACTGCGGCAAGGCTGAGATCTGGGTCATAGGTGGACTCACTTCTAGTCTCAGCTAGGACAGGTGACAGGATCCTCTCCCAAGGTTTCAGCACTTTGGTTTTCTCCCGTTACAGAGACATGACCCGCCCCGCCCGCCCTGAGGACTATGGAGTAGAGATAATTCTCACACACTGAGGGGGCTCCCAGCCTCTGCTCCCTCACACCTCCTTGGCATTTTACTCACGTGCCTTGCTTGGATCATCCAATCCAAGTTGCCACCCTTAACCAAACCCTAAATCTCCTTTAAGACCCAAGCTAGACCTTTCTTTACAGATCCATCCCTGAGGATTCTAGCTGGTGGTGTTAGCTTCTTCTTTCCTATCCTTTGAAGCCCGTGCATAGCTGGCCTTACCCAATAGGCATATGAATCTTTTTGTTTTGCTTTGTTTGTTATTCAAGACAGCGTCTCTCTGTAGCCTTGGCTGTCCTGGAACTCACTCTGTAGACCAGGCTGGCCTCGACCTTGGATATCCCCCTGCCTCTGCTTCTGCTGGGATTAAAGGTGTGCGCCGCCACCACCTGGCTTCAAGGCAGGACGTAGTTTCAAATTTGCTATGTATCTTTAGCTTTGGATTCTATTGGTACATGAGTTGTCTCACGATAGGTGGTAAGGAGAAGGGACCCCTGGTAAAAACTACTTATACTGCAGTAGGAATGAACATTAGAGTTTTTTTGTTTGTTTGTTTGTTTTGTTTTTTGTTTTTTGAGACTGAGTTTTTCTGCAGCTTTGGAGGCTGTCCTGGAACTAGCTCTTGTAGACCAGGCTGGTCTCGAACTCACAGAGATCCGCCTGCCTCTGCCTCCCGAGCGCTGGGATTAAAGGTGTGTGCCACCAACGCCCAGCTAAATGTTAGAGTTAAAAGGGAATCTTACCTCCCTCCGTCTGCCGTGTGGTGGCCAGGGAAAGCTGTCTCCCTCTTGCCCCTACCACCTGTGGTGTGTGAGGGAGCTGGCCCTCCCCCTCACCAGCTGCAGCACAGGGAAGTGGGCCCCACACCTCACCTGGCCAGCACAGTAGAGCTGACCCCGATAACAGGAGTGCCAGTGAACTGGCCCTGAGAATGTGAGCATGGAGACCCGCCCATGCCCTCATCTGCCATATGGTGGTGTGTGGGTAGAGGAGAGATGTCCCCCTCTTCTCCCCGCTCCCCTCTCCTCGACACCTGTGGCAGGTAGGAGAGTTGGCCCTGAGGTCATAAGAGCGGGAGAGCTGTCCCTGCCTGTCACCAGCTGCAGCACTCAGGAGTGTGGCCCCTACATCTCACCTGGGCAACACAGGAAGGCTGGCCCTGCTGGTGTCCCTGTGGGAGACTCTCAGTGTGAAAGCAGAACTGGCCCCGCCCCCTGCTCATCGCTGCAAAGGTGAACTAGCCAAGACAGTGCAGGAGAGCTCACCCTAGCGGTGAGGACAAGGGAGAGCTGGTGGGCTGACCAACCCTGCAACTACCCAGGCCCAGAGCCAGGGTTATGAGTTGGCCCACCCCAACATCAACCCATCTATGATCCGTTGGAGCATGGGAAGGGTCCAGTCCTCCAGACTCAAAGCTGCAGGATCTCCACAACACAGGCAACAAGATAGCCAAGAGGAGTTCCAGTGAGGGCCCAGCATTGTTAGTGAAGCAGAAACCAGGGGCCTCGAATCAGACCAAGGACTCTGCAATGAACACTTGCAAGTAAAGATATATAGATAAAAGCGTTTACTGCACGACTCACAGTGTCTTACTACGGCTTCCAGACAAGATTGATTTTTCCTTTTCTCTTTCTCTTATTTTATTTTATCGGGGGAGGTTGCAAGGACAGAGGGCAGAGATGAAGGGACAGGGAATTGAATAGGGTCAAGATACATGGTGTGAAAGACACACAGAGAATAAATTTAAAAAGAGAGGTTTTGGGGGCTGGAGAGATGGCTCAGAGGTTAAGAGCACTGACTGCTCTTCCAAAGGTTCGGAGTTCAATTCCCAGCAACCACATGGTGGCTCACAGCCATCTATAATGAGACCTGGTGCCCTCTTCGGGCCTGCAGACATACATGCAGGCAGAATACTATATGTATAATAAATAAATAAATAAATCTTTAAAAAAAAAAGAGAGGTTTTTTGGGGGGTGAATGTTAAGGTTAAAACCATGAGATCAGGAACACTACAAATGAAACAAAAAAAGATGTTTTTAGCTTTTGTATGAACCTAGCAGATCTGATGAGTGGCAGGTAGGTGTTCAGAAGAAAACCCACCGTTAGAGGACTGTCTAGCAAGCTCCCCTAAGCCCTCTTCCCCTAGGGAAACATGCTGGGCACTATTGTTTTATTAGACTCTTCTCCTCCTTCCTCCTTTTCTTCTGTTTTTTTTTTGGGGGGGGGGTTGGTACAGGGTCTCATGTAGCCCTGGCTGGCCTTGAACCCCTAATGTAGCTGAGATTGGTCTTGGACTCCAGTATCTCCCTGCCTCCACCTCAGGCATGAAATTATAGGCATGTGCCACCACGCCTGACTTGGATACCATCAGGATTTCCAGACAGGACTCCTCAGATTGCTAGTTCTTTGTTGTGGTAGTTACCCTGTGCGGCTCTGGATACGTGTGGCCTTTTCTCACCAGGTGACAGAAACATGCCCCTTGCTCCTAGGTTATCACCGTCAAAAACATCTATAGGTACGAGAAAGCACAGCTAGTAGAGGCCTTGTCTAGGATGCATGCAGGAGCGCTGGGTCCAGTTTGGTTACCACACTGGATATGGTGGTGCGTGCCTGTACCACCAGCATTTCAGAGGTGGAGGCAGGAGCGCCAGAACTGCAAAGTCATCCTTAGCTGCACAGGGGGTTTGAAGCCAGGGTAGGCTACCTGGGATCCTGTCTCTAAAGGAAGGGGTGGTATCTCCAGACATCGTCAAGTATCCCTAGAACCACTGGTCGAGGCATGAATGTGAAACTCTTCCCTATGAAATCCTGAGGCCCTCAGGGGAAGCCATCCAATGTGATTATTTTAATGAGTAGTTTGATAGCAAATCACATTTGTAGCCAACAGGCTGGAGATAAGACAGAAACACTCATCGGTGAGAGCTGATCTTAGTCACTACTCCTGCTCAATCATTATGCGCATGTATGTGTATTTCTTTCATTTTTTCCCTTACATTCTGTCTACTTCAAGATCCTGACTTATTTCTTTCTCAGAGAACCTGGGTCTTTCTGCATAACTGGCCATGCCTTTGCTGTCAGAGCATGCCTTACACCGTGTTCTGATTGCTAGCTTGTCCTCTAGACTTGAAAGGCCATGGCTGCCAGTCAAAAACTATTGTCTCTATTGTGTTTCCAGCCTGACTGGCACATGTGAGGTACTTAGTATACTAAGTTCAATGAATATGAACAGAAGTGCTAAAACATTGTGTTTCTTGTGAGTCAGGGGTAGAGAATTTAACCAAGTCATTTTACTTTACAATAGCCTTTGCCTGGGTTTATTTAGAGCTCACTCTACATCCAGGAACTTTACACAAGTGCCGTCATTAATCACAAAGCAACTTCATGAGGCAGAATTAACCCCTTTTTAAGGATGGGGGAAATTAAGGCTCCTCTCAGCAAGGAGGTTTGGGGAAGCAAGGGAACCCCAAGACTACCTCTTGATGATTAGAATCTACCCCTCCCCCCTCTTTCAAACCCACCATGCACTGTTTATACCCAGTAATGGGGGTGTTGATGTAGCAAGAAGCACAGACACCCACGTAACTGCAGGCTCTGGTTCAGTCTTTCTTGCATTGGTTTTCTCCTATACAATCAAAACCCTGTCTGTCTGTCTGTCTCTCTCTTTCTTTATTTCTTTTTTGCTTTGTTTTTCTGAGACAAGCTTTCTCTGTAGCTTTATATCCTGTCCTGGAACTCACTCTGTAGACCAGGCTGGCCTCGAACTCACAGAGATCTGCCTGCCTCTGCCTCCTGAGTGCTGGGATATAAGGCAAGCTCCACTACTGACCAACAATCACTTTCTTTTTAAATGGTGCTTTTAGATTTATTTTATTTTTATGTATCTGAACGTTTGCCTGCATGCATGTATGTATACCATGTTTGTGCCTGTAGAGGTCAGAAGAAGGTGTCAAATCCCCTAGATTTGGACTTACAGATGGTGGTGAACCACCATGTTGGTATGGCAACCAAACCCAGGTCCTCTACAAGAGCAACAAGTATTCTTAACTGCTGGGCCATCTTCCAGGCCTCCATAGTGGTATTCTTTTTATTTTATTTTTATCAATTTATTTATTTTTGTGACAGGGTCTCTTTCTATGTAGTCCTGGTTGTCCTGGAACTCACTATGTAGACCAATCTCTCGAATCACAGAGATTCCCTTGCCTCTGCCTCCACAGTGCTAGGATTGAAAGCATATCCCACTCTACCCAACCCATATGGTATTCTTGAGGGACAAGATTTCACATGTGGCTAGGAATCAGAATTTTTTTTTTAGAAAAAAATTTTTTAACAGTCTCACTATATAGCTAAGACTGTCCTGGAATTTGCTATGTAGCCACAGCTGGCTTTGAACTCAGAGTGATTTTCCTTCCTGGGTTTTCGGAAACAGATTAGAAGTATGAGCCATATGACGGTTTGAATGAAAATGTCTCCACTGGCTCCTACATCTGAATGCTCGGCCCCCAGTTAGTGGCACTATTTGGGAAGGATGAGGAGGTGTGGCCTTGTTGGAGGAGGTGTGGCACTATCTGGGAAGGATGAGGAGGTGTGGCCTTGTTGGAGGAGGTGTGGCACTATTTGGGAAGGATGAGGAGGTGTGGCCTTGTTGGAGGAGGTGTGGCACTATTTGGGAAGGATGAGGAGGTGTGGCCTTGTTGGAGGAGGTGTGTTGCTGGAGATGGACTTTGAGGTTTCAAAAGCCCATACCAGACCCAGTATCTTTCTCTCTGCCTGCTGCTAGCAGAGCAGGATGTAGAGCTCTCAGCGACTGCTCCAGTGTTGTGCCTGACTGTTTCCTGTCACTATGTATGATCGTGGACTAACTGTCTAAAACTGTAATCAGGCCCCCCAGTAAAATGCTTTATGCTATATGAGTTGCTTTGGTGATGGTGTCTCTTTACAGCAATATAACTAAGACAAGTCACTACATATGGCTGAGAGAAAACCATCTTCTGATTCTGTGTGTGTGTGTGTGTGTGTGTGTGTGTGTGAGAGAGAGAGAGAGAGAGAGAGAGAGAGAGAGAGAGAGAGAGAGAGAGAGAGAGCACGAAGAAAAGGTACCAAGAAGAATTGGAACAGCAAGACAGCTCAGCAGATAAAACATTTGCTGCCAAGCCTAATGACTTGAATTCAGTCCCCAGAACCAACTCCCAGAAGCAATTCTCTGACCTCCACATGCATGCTATGGTATGAACACGCATGAATACACACACACACACACACACACACACACCAAATAAACAAATGTAAACAAGAAGGGGGGGGGAGAAGAAGAGGGAGAAGTTGTTTAAGAAGTGAATAGTTCAAGCCAGCATTGGTGGCGCTCGCCTTTAATTCCAGCACTCGGGAGGCAGAGGCAGGCAGATCTCTGTGAGTTCGAGACCAGCCTGGTCTACAACAGTTAGTTCCAGGACAGCCTCTAAAGCCACAGAGAAACCCTGTCTCGAAAAACAAAACAAAACAAGGTAACTAGTTCAGTTGGTAGAGTGTTTGCTTAGCATGCTCAGCACCCTGGGTTTAATCCCTATACCACAAAAACCAAACAGGATGGTGTAGACCTGCATCCTGAGCACTCAGGAGGCAGGAGGATCCGAAGTTCAGGGTTATAGCTTCCTTAACTACCAGCCTAGGATACAGGAGCCCCTGTCTCAAAAGCAACAGCAGGGCCAGAGAAATGGCTCAGTGGTTAAGAACACTGGCTGGTCTTCCTGAGTCCAATTCCTGGCAACCAAATGGTGGCTCACAGCGATCTGTAATGAGATCTGGTGCCCTCTTCTGGCCTGCAGGGATACATGCAGACAGAAAACGGCATACATAATAAATAAACACATCTTTAAAAACAACAAAATTATAAAACAATACAAAAAATTAAGTAAAATAAACCAGAATCAGAAACACACAAATGCCTGCACACTATTCTCATATGCAGATTCTAGGTTAAATTTATATTCGTGGGCTGGGTAGTGGTGGCACACGCCTTTAATCCCAGCACTTGAGAAGCAGAGGCAGGCAGATCTTAGTGAGTTCAAGGCCAGCCTGGTCTACAAAGGGAGCTCCAGGACCATCAGAACTGTTACACAGAGAAACTTTGTCTCAAAAAACAAAAAAAGAAATTATATGCATGTATATAAACAAACATACATATGTGTTACTTTGTATTTACAAATAATAATCTGACCATTGGATAGTCTCCCTTATGAAACAGATTGAAGGTCCTTGTTAGACAGCCATGATCCTTGCATTCCTATAATCATTGCACTTGGGGAGACTGAGGCAGAAGGATTGCTAAATTTAAGTCTGTTTTCTTTCTTTGTTTTTTATGGTATTGGGCCCCACAGAATAGGTAAGAACTCTGCTACAGTATCCCCAACCCTCTTCTCACTTTTTATTTTGAAACAGTATTTCAGTAATTTGTCTAGGCTGGCCTTGAACTTGTGTTCCTATTGCCTCAATCTCTGGAATAGATGCGATAACAGAAACAATGCAGAATTATGACCACTAAGGTTGGTGCAGGACTGTAAAGAGTTATCTATTTATTATGTACATAGCATTCTGCCTCCATTCTGCAGGACAGGAGAGGGCACCAGATCTCATTATAGATGGCTGTGAGCCACCATGTGGTTGTTGGGAACTGAACTCAGCCTCTGGAAAAGCAATCAGTGCTCTTAACCTTTGAGCCATCTCTCCGGCCCTTTTCTTTTTCTTTTTAGACGGGGTCTTACTGTTTATCCCTGGCTGGACTGGATCTTGCTATATATAGTCCAGACTGACCTTGAACTCACTGAGATCCTCCTACCTCTGCCTCCTGAGTGTTGGGATTCATGAGCTTGATCCAGTCTAAAAGAGAAACAGCCCCAGGTGGTGGTGGCTCACACTTTTAATCCAGTACTTGGCAGTCACACCCCTTTAATCCCATCACTAGGGAGGTGGAGGCAGGAGTGATATGGCGGAGCAGAGAGAGGAATCTAAGGTGAGAGGACACAGGAGCTTTTGGCAGTCTGAGGATTCGTAGGAAGAGGATCGCTCCTTTGGTCTGAGGATTTGGTAGAGGTAAGAGGTCTCTTTTATGGCTGGCTCCTTTACTTCTCAGACCTTATGCATCTACCCTGTTATTTAACCCCAAGTTTTTATTATTAAGACTTATTAGAAAAATTTTTTTAAAAACCTTCAAAAAAAACCTTCAAAACAAAACAAAACAAAAAAAAAGACTTATTATAACTCGGCCTAGCATTGGTGGCGATTACCTTTAATCCCAGCACATGGGAGGCAGAGGCAGTCGGATCTCTGTGAGTTCAAGTCCAAACTGGTCTACAGAGCGAGTTCCAGGACAGCCTCCAAAAACAATACAGAGAAACCCCGTCTTGAAAAACAAAACAAAACAAAATATATAAGAAAGACTTATTAGAACTCATCCTACAGCTCCTCATTTGAGAAAGGCTATAGGGCATTTCTCATTTAGTGATTGATGGGGCAAGACCCAGCCCATGGTGGGTGGTGCCACCCCTGGGCTGGTGGTCCTGGATTCTGTAAGAAAGCGAGCTGAACAAGCCAGGAAGAGCACGTTAGTACCAGTCGGTCATCCAGCGTTTATCATTTGTTCTTGAGATGTCAGATGTTTGAGAAAGTATTCAGTGTAAGAATTGTCAGCTGTTTGTTTTCTATCTACCCGGCCTCCTCAAACAAATTGCCCAAAGGCAATAACTATTTTCCTTGCCTTCCTGGAGAGCTCCTCTATGAAAGCTGACAATAGTAACCGAGCTGAAATAGAAAATGTTTTCTAGGCAGCAGATGAGCACATTTTAGTAGCTTCTGTGCTTGGCCCTATTCCCTTGTAAGGGGGATCCCAAGCAGGACAAGGCGGGGGTCTTTTCCTTCAGGAGCCAGTAGCCCGTTTGTCTTCTTCGGGGAGCAATTGAAAGAAACCTCATTTGTGGTGGGGGCGGTTGAATAGGTAGGCTTCGATGGAGTGCCCCCACCTTTCTTGCCCAGAACTGTAGGCTGTGATAGGAAGCGCTCCAAGAGGCCACGCAATGGTTCATAGAAGGCCTAAGAAATCTCACCCCGGTGTTTGTTCCCTTTTCCTCCGATGAGGCAAGGAGAAACTAGAAGATACAAGAGGCAGTGTACAGAGGAGGTCCTCCTCAGTTGGGTCCTTGGAGAACACACTCCCTACTCCACCTGGCCATCTACCCATCTACTTCTGAGCCTCTGTGGCGGCGCGGATTGGAGTGACAGAGTGTGGTGCCAAGGGCGGAGCCCACTGGACTCCAGGACCCCTAACCAGCTCCGCCCGAGCCCCGCCCCCAAACCCAGCCCCGCCTCTTGCAGCAGGCCCCGCCCCCTCCCGGGGCGGACTGGGGCTCTTATTGCCCAACCTGGCCCGGGAGCCTCCACGCGGCGAGGCTCCCGCCGCCCAGAGCTGCGGCCTCCGCATGGCATGGAGGAGCCGCTCTCACCCTCACCGGAATCCCGGTTGCTCTCGCCGCCGCCGCTGCAAGGAGGGGGAGCCGCCGCTGCTCCGGAGCCGGGAGCCCGGCAACACCCGGGACATGAGACCGCGGCGCAGCGGTACAGCGCCCGCCTGCTGCAGGCCGGCTACGAGCCCGAGAGGTGACGCCCAGGGCAAAGCGCGCGGGCGCATCCGGGGCGGGCGGCAGAGAAGGGCGCAGCAGCTCCGGGAGACTGGGTGGCGCTGCGGGGGAAGCCAGGGGCAGGTCCCCTCCACCACCTGCACCTCTAACTTCCCCAGATGCAGTTAGACCGCCATGCACCCGACTCTGGCTGGGGGATGCAGGCGGGCACTGTGCAAACAGTTCCGTGCTGCGTTACTCCACTGAGCAGGGGAGAGGGTGCAGGTTTGTCGCTCTCTAAAATTTTATCTCGTGGTCCGACTTAGACTACACTCTCAGCGACTTGGTGCTCGTGGTTCCGACCTCTGCGGTACAAGTAGCGCTTGTTGGAGCCCTGGCCCAACCTTGCTTCCTCCTCAGCTCTGTCTTCCTAGAACTGTGTTCAGTAGGTGTGGGTGTCCGGATTGAGTGTCTCCCTAGGACCAGGTGCAGGGACCTGCTCTTCCTCACCAGGCCCTGCCATCGATGAGGCTGCAGTTGCTTGCTCCCTCAAAAGACTTCGGACCCCCATGCAGGGGTCTGGAAGGCAATGAATGAGGGTCTCTGGAGAGAGTGGGGTCAGTGAACTGGGCTTCCAGGGAACTAGCTGACAAAAGAGACAGCGACTAATCTCTAGGTTGCATCGCAGTTTGGAATGCAATCCTACTGTCCTTCCGGTCCAGGGGATTTGGACTTCTTTCTGTACCCCATCTGCTGGTGCTCAGCAGCTTCGGGAGGTGACCTGGCAGCTGGACCTTGGGGGGAGGGTGGTCTGGAGAATTAGCCAGGTAGCACTGGCCAGGCGCTGGCAGCTTATGTAAGAACTTTTAACGGCTTTAGGGGCTACCAAGGCCAGCCAGCCCCTCTTGCCGTTGCAGGCTGGCTCTGTAGAACTGATTTAGGCTTAGGCAAGCCCCATCCGTTTTTCTAGAGTAGAAACCTAGGTGGGAGGGCTTGAGGTTATAGAGAAGTGCTACTGTAGGAGAGGAAGCACTTGTGCTATAGTTGTATAATGTTATTTCAGAGGTCAGACCTGGGCCCCAGGAGCATCCCTTTGGGGCCGTTCCCAACCTTCCCCTCCCCCACCCCCGCATCGCCGTCCAGTAGAGCCTGTGTAAACCTAAAGGCCCTAGCCAGGCAGTATGAGGTTCAAAACCAGCCGGCTAGACCACTGACTGCCTCCTCCAACCTGGAGCTGTGGGACGAGGCAGTGAGCTTGAGTCCAGTGTCACTGCTCTCTGACTTGAACTTGGGTGATCCACATCCCCTTATCCCAGTTTAACAATGCTAATGTTGTCATTACCTTTTCTCCCCTAAACATGTTTTGAAATCTTGTTCCTCTACACAGTCTCAGATCAGATAGAGTCCTGGGCTGCCTGCCTGAACTTCAGTGCCCCGCTGGACGCTATTCCCCTATTCCCTTGAGCAGCTGCCTTGGACCGGCCCCCTGCCCTTGGAATTGTGAGGTGGGGAGTCTCAGGGGACCAGCTGCCCTTCCTTTCCTTGAAGAGGCCCTCTGGTTGCCTGGTGTCTCCTCCCCATGGAGGAAGCAGCTGGGGAATTGCAGGAAGAGGGAGGAGGGAAGCCAGGGGGATGGATTAAGTCTCTAGAAAAGACAGCCTAACCCAGCCTTGAGCCTGGCAGCTTAGAATAATGGAGAGCTCTGACACAGGCCAAAGCAGGAGGGAGCATGGGAAGACCTGTAATCACTGGGAAGGTGACCCTCCCCGCAGCTTAGCCTGCGCGCCTCCTCTTCTGGGGCCCAAAGTTCTGTGCTGGGGCAGATGCCACATTAAAGTTGCCCTAGATGGTGGGACCCAGCTGCTCTTCTGGGCGCTAGCCTTGGCTGAATCCTGAATCAGAGCTATAGGGAATAGTGGCCCCCAGCTGGCTCCTTAGAAACCCAGAGAGACCATTGGGGCAGGCCGTACTCAGAGTCGGTGACTGGCATGGTGATCTTTTATGTCCAGGGAGGGCAGTTTAGAATGAGCAGGGTGCATCCTCCGGCTGATGTCACTGCGCTGACTCCTGGTAGCAAGTGAGGGATTCTAGTGCTGGCTCCCTGTGTGGCCTGGGCTTCTAGAGTAAATCTAAGTATTGGAGAATCGGAGGGCATCCCTGGCGAGTAGATACCAATGCCTACTTTGCCAAGAACTCCACTAGTCGCTTCTCCTTTTTGATGCTCCACGGCCTTCAGAGCTCCCACCAGGGCCTGTCCTGTACCTTCTGTAATACTTTGAGCTCTCTGGGAGACGTTCCTTTCCCTCTGCTCATGGATGGAACAGCCCATGTTTTCCTGGCAGGGCTCCGGGGGCATCATTGGGGAGACTGGGCACCCTAGAGAGCCTGGTGACTTGGAAGCCTTTGCTCCCCCAGGCCTGGCTGTCAACACACTATGAGGTAAACAAACCCAGCCTTCCTGGGATGGGGAGTAAAGGAGCCACGTAGCGAGCCCTCAAGGCTGGGAGAAGAGTGTCTGTCTCTTTCCCACCCGGTTTTCTTCCCAAACGTGTGGGAACTCCAGGAGGGCAGGCTAGTGGCTAGTGGAAGCTGTTGATCTGTGAGTAACAATGGCCGTCCTGGTCACTTCCACCTTCCTTCATGGGAGTGGATTTGCTACCTAATCTTATTGTCCCTCAGATCGAAACCTGGGCCTTGTTGACCACCCAGAACTGACTACCAAAGTCTTCCCGTGGCAAAAAAAAAAAAAAAAAAAAAAAATTAAAATTAAATTCCCTGCCTCCGTCCTTGTTTGTATGCATACTTGTTTATGCCAAAGTCCCAAACCTTTGATCCTTCCCCGACATCCCACCCCACATTACCATCCCAAATCAAAACAAACTTCTGCTGTAGACTAACATGCCTGGTCTCTAGACCTTGCCGGAGCTGAGGATAAGTGCAGTGTGTGTGTGTGTGTGTGTGTGTGTGTGTGTGTGTGTGTGTGTGTGTAAGTGTAATCTGGGACCAGGAATAGAGAGCCCTTCCTCTTCTGAACTGAAGGGATTGCACCTATGCGTGAGGAGATCCAATAATTGCCAATTAATAGATTGTGCATATATGAGCTCATTTCTGAAAAATACTTTGAAGACTTCAGAGGACTCCAAGGTTTCTGAAATGTCAACAGTGTCATTGTTTAAACATGCTTGCTCCTTAGGAATTGCATGGGGTCCGAGCAAGGAGAGTGGTCCAAGGCCCATCCATGTGTTGGGGAATTGTCCGTTCCGACTGATATTTCAGGGCGCTGGGATTTTATCAGGGTCCAGAGAATGGCTATTGGGAAAGGGCAGAACCAAGTTAGAGGCACCCCTAGGTAGTTAATGGAAAACTACGCCTGCTGTAGCTCTGTGACCTGTGGGGGCGCAGACTAGGGGTGAACCCTGTGAGGTACACTGCTGGGGCGCACGTTGAAGAGCAGCGAAGGGGACATGTCTCCGCCTGGCTTGCCGCGTCCCCTCTTTCTCTGATCTTACTTCCTGCCCGCAACCCTCTCCCTGGTCGCCAGAGTCGAGGTGCCATTGCGGGTGATGGGGCATAAGTGCGGCAGCGGTGGTTGAGCGAGCCGGGCCGGGCCTTTGTGCGACGAGGGGCGGAGGCAGCGGTCCCCGAAGGAGGGGCTGGAGAAGAGGGCGGTGCCCGGGGCCTCCCTCCGCAGCCGCAGCCCCCGCCCCCGGCCCACGGCGGCAGCGTGGCCTCGGTGCGCGTCAGCAGCGGCGGCGGCGGCGGCGGCAGTGGCAGCGGGGCGGCCCACGCGGGTGTTTATGTCGGGTCGCGGTGTCTCCCAGCAGCATGGCGGACTACCTGATCAGCGGCGGCACCGGCTACGTTCCCGAGGACGGGCTCACCGCGCAGCAGCTCTTCGCCAACGCCGATGGCCTCACCTACAAGTAAGCACAGGGATTGGCCCCACCTGGGTGCGCGCACCGCCGCCCGGCGGTCCCGGGCCTCCGCCCCACACGTGCACGGCTGTCCCTCGCTGACGCCCTAATGCCCTCGCCCAATAAGAGTGACTTGGGGCCAGTGGGGGGCTGGACAAGGGAAGGAAGGAGGCTCGCGCCAAGAACAGAGAGGGACGTGGCACAGCGACATCACTGCCCGGGGAGCCTTGACCGATAACGGGCTAGACCCGAGGCCACCCTGCTCCTTGCTGTTTTCCCGTGCACCTTGGCCACCCTGGAGAGGCCTTGGGACCTGTGGGAAGACGAGAAGTACCTTCCTCCCTCAAGCCACACTGTGGAAACACCGAGGACCCAGGATCCCCCCCAGGGGCCCCTTCGGGCAGTAGGATGGCCCTTTCTTTCCATGTCTAGTCCAGCCCGATTTCCACTTGAGCTTCTACCTGCCCACAGGCTGGGACCGGTGCCCTCCATGAAGATTCTGCGCCTATCCCTCAAGCCCACTCCACGTGGCATGTTGGAGAAAGATAGAGACTTACCTGTCTGCCTCAAGCTTAGTTTGCATTTTCCTGTGGGCTCTTGGCCAGTTCTCCCTGCAGGCCTGGCATTAACTGTACCTCCTGGCTGCAGGACAATGTCCCTTGATTGGGGCAGAGTAGTGGTATCTGTGGCCTGTCACCTGTCATCTCTACCCTGGCTCCTAAGCATTCCTGTTTAGGCAGGCACTTTGCCCATCGCTCCCGAGGAGGGTACTCTCTTGCCTGCCCACAGGTGAGGGAGGGATGATTATGTTTAGGAAATGCCCGTAGGCCCCAGGCTTCAGTGTTTCTTTTCTGGCCTCTGAGTGAGAAATGAGCTGCCAAGGGAGGTCAAGGTGGGAATTAAAGCCTTTGCTGCTTTGATGGTCTTTGATGATGACAGAGGGGCTAGATCTTTGATAAGATTTTGACTGGTCTTTTAGGGAAGTTTGTGTGGGGAACTCAGTTTCTTTCTAGGCCTGGCAGCAAATTAATCACAGTGCTCCTATCTGCCCTGTGGCTTTTGTTTCCTGCCCGGGAAGTGCCTCCTGCTTTGCTTAGGCTGGGTGCTGAGTGTTTCTAAAGTGCAGGCGTTTGCTTGGGAGTGTGTCTATCTAGGCTTGCTATGGCTTCAAGAAGACTATTGGCCTGTGGCAGTGTGTACCTCAAGTACCGCCTAGGCCTGTCCTTCCTTCCTGGGCTTCGCTTGACAGCTGCCGTGCTCTGGCTGGTCCTAATTGTGTGGACTTCTGGCTGTCCTTTCCCTTGTGTGTTGGTTGCTCCTGTCCCAGTGCCTGGTCTGTCAGAGCATGCCCTGAGCTCAGTTCTCTGGGGTCCTTCCAGCTGCTTTGAACCTTGTGTGACTCAGCAGTCCCAGCACTGTCCTGGAACTTACTCTGTAGACCAGGCTGGCCTAGAACTCCCAGAGATTCGCCTGCCTCTGCCTCCCCAGTGCTGGGATTAAAGGCATACGCCACCACACCTGTCAAGACATATCTCAAACCAGGCATGATGATGGCACATGCGTGTAATCCCAGCAGGCTGAAGCAAGAGGATCATAAATCCAAGGTCATATTAGACAACATAGTGAAATACTTTTCCAAAAGGGACAAAAGAAACCAGGTATGGTGGCTCTTGTCTGTAATTTCATCACTTGAAGAAGGTGAGCTTGGCATTATCTTTGGCTGCACAGCCTGGGCTACACAAGACCTTGTCTCTAAAAACAAACAAAATTTAAAAAACAACAGATTAAGCGGTCTTCAGAGGTATGCATTCTGTCTGCTGTGTGTGATCATATAGAGAACTTCCGTGTCCTTTCACAAGCTCTGGGTGACCTCCAGATCCATAGGCCTTCTGCTGTTGTTGACTCTAGTTCTTGAGGTTGAAGCCATCAGGACACTACGGGGGTGTGGTGAGGGAGGGGCCTGATGATGGGGCAGCGGGGCCGGATGCCAGCCTCTCTCCCTTCTACCCATCTAGGATGACAGGCAAGCCCTGGTCCTTTTGGGCATCCCACCCACCAGTCTTTCTCCTTCTGTCTCCACAGCGACTTCCTGATCCTCCCAGGATTCATAGACTTCATAGCTGATGAAGTGGTGAGCTCCTCTTCCTTTGACTCAAGGAGGGGGCTGAATTCCTGCTCAAGGGCAGGTTGTGGGAGAGGTTTCCCTGGGGGATGTGTTGTGGCTATTACCCTTATTGTTGTGGGAGGAACTGGCACGCTGGCAAAGGGTCATGCCTGAACGGGGCAGAGGCATCTGGGCTGGGGTGGGGGATCCTGGAGAGTATTGAGTGGCAGCCTCACAGGGGTTTAAAGGATGCTGTCACCAAAGAAGTTGGAGCATAGGTTCAGAAGAGGCCCTGTGAGGAGAGGGGTTGGGAGTGGCTGCTTTATTATATAGACAATGAGGATTGGCCCTTGTCTGAAATGCTGAGCAAGGACTATGCTCTAAAATTATCGGCACTTTGAATACAGTGTTCAGTGATTGGGCACTGACCCATAATGGACAAGAACTGGCAAGAGGGTTTGAAGGAATAGGACTGGGTGGGGGGATGGGCAGGGAGGACTTTGGACAGTTACAAGGGAACGAAATGCTTTGCTTTCCACGAGGGGCTAGCAATGAGCCGTATCAATGAATAATTAGCTAGGCATCAGAGAAGAGTAATGATGATAGTATAAGTCAGTTTAGTAAAATATGCAGTGATCCTGCCTTGAATTCACACCCGTTTAAAACACCTGTTTCTGTGTTTCCATTCTCACGAAAGGCCCGAGAGCCTGCATGTGCCTAGACGGTTTGCATACTGAGAAAACTCAGGTTTAGCCTGTGTGTATAGAGCTGACTAAGACAGATTTTTGGAGGGGAAATTTGAGCTATTCTGGTTGTTCCCTTCTGGTAGCAATCGGGAAGGCCCTGGCCTCTGAGTTTAACCAAGTTTACTGAGCATCCTGGCTTTGGGCCAGACTCTGGTCTGGCTGCTAGAGAGAGCTAGAAAGACATCTGCCTGATCAGGAAGGGTCAGGAAAGTGGTGATTACTTGTGGCATGATGGAAGAAGAGAAGGTATGATTTTCTGGGCATGGGCTCTGCACACACTCTGTGATGTGTGTGCTTCAGGGGGCCTGTGAGTCTCACAAGTTTTTAAGCCAGAGTCTGTTTGGAGGGTTTGGGGGCTAGATCAGTAGTTATTGGCTCGAATCTCAGAAGGGTCCATGGTCTGGCCTTATGTAAAGTATAGGCAGACAACCTGCAAATGTATTTAGGTGGAGTGTCTCTTATCCAGAATACTCAAGACCAAGTGATTTTAGATTTGATTTTTCTTTGAATGGCCCTAATTGTAACCCAAAACTCATTTATATTGTATTTACACCTTACATGCTTCCTGAAGATAATTTTATACAGTGCTTTTTCTTCATTTGAAAGTGACCTGCCATATGGGGTCAGGTGTGGGACATTGTACTTATGATCACGTCACTACTCAGAACACTTTAGGTGTTTTTTTTTTTTTGGTTTTTCGAGACAGGGTTTCTCTGTATTGTTTTGGAGCCTGTCCTGGAACTCGTTTGGTAGACCAGGCTTGGTCTTGAACTCACAGAGATCCACCTGCCTCTGTCTCCCAAGTGCTGGGATTAAAGGCGTGCGCCACCACTGCCCGGCTAGAACACTTTAGGTTTTAAAGTACTTTGGATTTGGGATCTTCAGATTAGGGATCCTATGTTAACTATCCTGACCCTTGTCTTGAGCCCTAGACCCTTAGCCGTTTATGTCCCTACATGGCTAGTAGGTGCCTTCCTGGTCCTCACTTTGCCACCAGTCCTTGTCACCTAGAACCCACTTACTGTGCTTCTGGTGTCACTTGGCCTTGGCCTCCCCTCCCCTCTCCTCACTCCTCTCTCCCCATCTCCCTCCTTCCCTCCTCCTTACTGTTCTTTTTGGTCTCATATAATCTGGACTGGCCTAGAATTTGGTATTAGTCAAGGCTAGCCTTGAACTCCTTATCTTCCTGCCTCATTTTGGGATTATGGGCCTGGTATTCCTTGTGGCTTTCATCCCAACTGAAATGACCTTGTCCCTGTGCCTCATGTCTTCTGTCTTTCCAAGTGGAACGGTCAGCTCCCCGAGAGTACTGCTCACTGCTATGCCCCCAGGGCCCATCCTATGCAGGGTACGGATGCTGGCAAATGTTTGTTCCGTGCTGATAAAACCCTTCAGTGGACCATGCTTCCACCTTTAGGACCTAACATCAGCCCTGACCCGGAAGATCACACTGAAGACGCCACTGATCTCTTCTCCCATGGACACTGTGACAGAGGCGGACATGGCCATTGCGATGGCTGTGAGTCTCTTGCCTGGGTGGGGACTCCAGGGCAGGTGGGGGTGGGGGGTGAACAGGAATGGGCTGTGCAAAGGGGCAGGACAGAGGAGGCTAGCCCTTGGCTCTTACCACACTTCCTTTCTGTACCAGCTCATGGGAGGAATTGGTTTCATTCACCACAACTGCACCCCAGAGTTCCAGGCCAATGAAGTACGGAAGGTCAAGGCAAGTGCTGGTCCCCTCCCCGAAAAGATGCATCCAACTTCATCCTCTAGCTAACAGATGTGGTCCGGGTGCCCTTCCTCACGATGGGATACGGGCCCAGCCCTCCTCTTCCATTGGGCCTCACCCCATCGAGGGCTCTGGCTTCTCATCGGCACACCAGAGTTCCCTTTGTCCCTTGTGGTCAGGCTACATGCCACCTCTGGATTTCTTGCAGCTCTTTTCTTCTGCCCACAGAAGTTTGAACAAGGCTTCATCACAGACCCTGTGGTCCTGAGCCCTTCACATACCGTGGGTGATGTTCTGGAGGCCAAGATACGACATGGCTTCTCCGGCATCCCTATCACTGCTACGGGCACCATGGGAAGCAAGCTGGTGGGCATCGTTACCTCCCGAGACATCGACTTCCTTGCTGAGAAGGACCACACCACCCTCCTCAGTGAGGTGCTTGCAGGGCAGGGAATGCAGAGCTGAAACACAGGGGGGACTCCGCCCTCAGGGGTCCCAGATTGGTGCCTGTGACCAGGGACCTTAGGGAGGCCTGGTCCTTCTCTCTCACCTGCCAACCTGCAGGCAAATGTTCCTGGCCCCACAGGTGATGACGCCACGGATCGAGCTGGTGGTGGCTCCAGCAGGGGTGACGTTGAAAGAGGCAAATGAGATCTTGCAGCGCAGCAAGAAAGGTACCAAGGAGGCGCCATCCCAGCCCCATTTCCTCTACAGTAGGACTGCCATTGTTTCCCAGCCTTTCACGTTGGCCCAGTAATGACACTAGGTCTTGGGGAAAACTTGAATAACCCTAGGCAGCCTGGAGCAGGATCCCTGATACTCTGCCACTGGATTGCAGAAGCTATTTCCCAATTCAGTGTCTTCCCAGTATGTTTTCCCAACTCGTCCTGAGAGGTGCCTGCTGGTCGTAGTCAAAGAGCTCTCTGTTCCTAAAAGTCTGGGAAAGGGCTGAGTTTGTGGTGCAAAGGTGGAGTTTGCATTTAACATGGGAGGCCCTGGGTCCCATCCCTAGCAAAGCAAAGGTCTGGGGAGTGCCGCTTTCTACGCCTCCCATGAGCCAGCAAGGTGGACCAGTGCAGAAGGACACTTGCCCCCAAGCCAGATGATCCGAATTCTATCCCAGGAGCCCATGTGTCAGAAAGAGGGGACCGACTCTGGCAAGTTGTCTGGTCTCCATATGTGCAGCATAGCATGCACGCACAGACAGTTTAAGAAGGAAGTACACACGGGGTGCAGCGTAGCACTCACATAGCAACATGGTGCAGGACGTGGTGGCTCGTGCCTGTATTCCCAGCGCTTCAGAGGGAGAAGCAGGAGGATTTTAAGTTCAGGGCTACATGATAAAACCTTGTCTCAAAAAATTACCCATGTGACCAGGCATGGCGGCACACGCCTTTAATTCCAGCACTGGGGAGATAGAGGCAGGTGGATCTCTCTGTAATCTGAGGACAGCCTGGTCTACATATCGAGTCCCAGGACAGCCAGAGCTACACAGTGAGACCATGTGTCAAAAACCAAACAAAAAGAAGAAAAAAGAAAAAAGTTACCAATTGGCTTCTCAAAGCCCTTCAGTAAAATATATTTGACAGGGAAGTTGTTTGTATAACTTTCACTATGTCCCTGGGGGCTATTGCTTCCCAGGTCCCCAGTGGAGGGTTCTTTGTGGTTTGTAATAGGCAGGGAGGACCCAAGTCGTTCCCTCAGGGCAATCGCACATAGTGCCCTGTCTGGGTACTTTGTGCTGTGAGCTGGCCCCCAGGTTAAAGACTGCCAAAGCTCGGGGGTCAGGACTCTGTCCAGGCACCAAGACCCGGAGAATCTTAGCAACTTTGGGAAGGTTCTTTGCTTCCTGTCCCTTGGGACGAGGCCCAGAGGTGGGTGCTGCCACCTAGTGGCTGATCCAGGTACTTCAGTGGTCTCTGGTTCCGTTTTCGTCATCTTCCTGTCCACCCCAACACCTGCTTCTCTTTCCTCCTGGTCAGGGAAGCTGCCCATAGTCAACGATCAAGATGAGCTGGTAGCCATCATTGCACGCACAGACCTGAAGAAGAACAGAGACTACCCTCTGGCCTCCAAGGACTCCCACAAACAGCTGCTGTGCGGGGCAGCCGTGGGCACCCGGGAAGATGACAAATACCGCCTGGACCTGCTCACTCAGGCTGGCGCTGATGTCATAGTACTAGTAAGGAGGTGGTTGGTGGGCTCTCGGCATCAGGCTTGAGTCCTGTACAGCCCTATTGAGCCTCAGCCCCCCCCCCGTCACTTTTCTTTCTCTCTGCTGCTCTGATGTCAGAATTAGGCTAACCGTAGAGCCCAGAACAAACTGCTATCCCTCCAAGGGCTCTCTCCACATACAAGTTTATTTTCCCTGTACAATTACAATTCGCATTCACTGAGGGGCCTCCGCTGGCCAGGCACTGAGATGGGTTTTATAGATGTCCGCTTGCTTAATCTTTGCAGCAGCTCCTTGAGTTCCAGCTGCCATTCCCAATCATAGATGCCGAAACCGAGGCTCAGAGTAGTTCAGTGACTTCACTGGGCTAGTGAGTTGGCAGGCTAATAATATCTGTTTGTCATGGGAATGGACTTGTACAGGAAGTAGGAACAGGCTACACCTGCGAGTTAGTACCAGTGGGTTTGTTAAGCTTTATGACGGGCAAAGCAGGCCCTTCTGAGAGAATCCGCTAAGAGTTGTCAGGTAACTTTCCAGAAAGAGTGAGTGCTCTGGTTCCTAATTCGTATGATTTCAGGGATCCATCCTCCTGCAGTGAGGGGACTTGGCTGTGTCGCCTGAGCTTTTCTGTCCCCGTTCACAGGATTCATCCCAGGGGAACTCAGTGTATCAGATCGCCATGGTACACTACATCAAGCAGAAGTACCCCCACCTCCAGGTGATTGGGGGAAATGGTGAGTGCGGGGTGGCCCTTCTCAGTCCCCAGAACTCCGGATGCGGCAAGGGGTAGTAGGATGGGCGTGGCCTGGCACTTTAGGTTGGGGAGGTAGAGTAAGATCCTAGGATGTTCCTGGGCAGGGTGGGGACACTTCCCTCACATCCCTCTTCTGCGTCCTCCATCCCCAGTGGTGACAGCAGCTCAGGCCAAGAACCTGATTGATGCTGGCGTGGACGGGCTTCGTGTGGGCATGGGCTGTGGCTCCATCTGCATCACCCAGGAAGGTGGGTACCCATGGGGAAGGAGGGGCCATTTAGGACCACCCTGGCCAAGATGGCCTCCCAGCCTCGCTTTTGTATTATAAATACATGGCTGTCTGCCTCACTAGGCTTTCTCAGGGCGTGGGTTCAGAATGGCCCATGCCTAGGCTTTACCCTGTCTTGGGATGATTGAAGGAAGAGGCAGATAGTGTAGACAGATGAGGGCAAGTGAGTTTTCTGAGTGGACCACCTTGCTTTGAGACCTGGTTGTGGAGACTGTCTGGATTGGGTTGGTACGGCACTTTACTGTAAGGTGTGTGTTGGAAGAAGCTGAGGGCTTGGATCGTGCCTAAGGAATGAAGAAAACCTATCTCATTAGAAAACCACACGCCACGTGTAATAGTTGAGGGGAACTCCCCAAGGGGGAGGGAAAGAGAGAAAGGGAATATAAGAGCAAAACCAGGGCTGGAGAGACGGCTCAGCTGTTAAAGGCTAGGCTCACAACCAAAAATACAAGAGCAAAACCAAAGGAAGCCGTAAGAGCCCAACTCTGGTATTAGCTGCCAGTACAGAAGACTCCTTCACAGGGAGTGGGACCTGCCCAGCAGAGGAAGCTAGAAACCACCAGTCTTGAGGTCCTGTTTTCTGGAGGCTGGCACTGGTCCCCTGGTTCATATCCCTTGTGATGCTGTTGGTGGTGGCTGGCTTAGGCACCTAGAATGGCATTCCTTCCGCTGTTGCCGTTGGGTCCCGCCTTAGGCCTCAGGAGCGCCATCTCTCCCCATCCCTCTCCATTAGAGGTGGTAGACACAAGAAGGGACCACTGACTCATGTCTGCCCTGGGCATCCCACTTTTCTCAGTGATGGCCTGCGGCCGACCCCAGGGCACCGCCGTCTACAAGGTGGCTGAGTATGCCCGGCGCTTTGGGGTGCCGGTAATAGCTGATGGTGGCATCCAGACCGTGGGCCACGTGGTCAAGGCCCTGGCACTCGGAGCGTCCACAGGTGAGGAGAACGCTTTGGGTTGAGCAGGCGGAGCTGGGAGCCAAGGGGACAGTTGAAATATTGTGGAGGAGGAAGCATTCATCCCTCAACCTTGACCTCTGTAGTGATGATGGGCTCCCTGCTGGCTGCCACCACGGAGGCCCCTGGCGAGTACTTCTTCTCCGATGGGGTGAGGCTTAAGAAGTACCGGGGTATGGGTTCCCTGGACGCCATGGAGAAGAGCAGCAGCAGCCAGAAGAGATACTTCAGGTTGGTCTTCATGCCCTTGACCTCAGGCTGCAGCCATCCGGGTATCCCAGTTTTGGAAATTCACAGACACATAAGTGGCAGATGCAGCCTGACCCGGCCAGAGCCTGGGATGCTTGACCCGGAGGCCACGTTGTCTCTGCTGCTGCCTAGTGTGTGTCTGTGGCTGCTGAGGGGACGCTCCTGGGTGTACCCTTCCTGCCTGTACCCTGGAGAGGTGGGGGTGGGGTCTGTGAGCCTTGGGCTGCTGGGCTCAGCCTCCCCACTCTCCATGCAGTGAGGGGGATAAGGTGAAGATTGCACAGGGTGTCTCGGGATCCATCCAGGATAAAGGCTCCATTCAGAAGTTTGTGCCCTACCTCATAGCGGGGATCCAGCATGGCTGCCAGGATATTGGGGCCCAAAGCCTGTCCGTCCTGCGGTGAGTGCTGTAACTTGAGGGGGGCAGCAGAGGGTCTCGGCTTCCCTCCCTCCTCCTCTTTTTCTGGGATGCTCTTGACCTATTCACCTGCCCACCTCCCAGATCCATGATGTACTCAGGAGAGCTCAAGTTTGAGAAGCGGACCATGTCGGCCCAGATAGAAGGCGGCGTGCATGGCCTACACTCGTAAGTCGGTAGCCTCTGCTGGTGCTGGGTTGGGCAGATTCAAAGCACAGAGGTTCCAGGGGCCAGGTGACCTCTCTGTCAACCCTGTTCACCCTGGAACCTTGTCACGGAGCCCTCATGTGCAGGCTGACTGCTAGCCCTTCCCAGGCTCCCAAGGTCTTGCTTGCTCTGGAAGCTTGGTGGCTGGTGGCAGGGGCTGGTAGTGCTGGGGTCTTGCTGGTGGTGGCCCCAGGCAGGCAGCCAGGCAGAAAATGGGGGCACGACCCCTCTGGTGGGGAGACGGGCAGAGAGACAGATGCCAGGCCCCGTGCTGGTGTGACTGTGGGTTGGGGGCTGAGCTAGTTGGCAGCAGTAGTTATAGGCGCGCAGCCCGCCCTGGTCAAGAGGACACATCCCTAAGCATAGGCGGGCATCTAACTTGTCTCTCTTTCTGCCCTACCCTCCCATAGCTATACCTTTCTGCCGTGTAAGTAACTGCGCTGCCGGGGCCAGGCGTAGACTAGAGCAGGGGCAGTCTGGGTGGGCCATGGGCTGGGAGAATGGGGACTGTGTGGGACGTGATACTGGTGTACAATCAAGGGACACAGACCCCGGTGGAACCTTCTAGTCCTCCAAGCACCGTAGTGGAGGAGGCCAGCCACAGCCCCTCATCTAACCAAATATAAATCAAATTCTGAGGTACTAAGAGATACCTGTGATTCCAGGCCTGGGCTACCGCATTATGAGGGACCTGAGTCATCATTCGTGGGGGGCACAGGGCAAACAGGGCTCCAAAGGTCGAGCTAGTTGCAGTCTGCTCCATGACGATAGTTTTGCTTTCCTGGGCACCAAGGACAATCCACTCAGGTGTGGCAGTGACTGGAAGGAGCAAAGCTGTCTCTGGGACTGGCGTGGTTTTTCATGGAGCCCTGGAAGACAGGGGTTCAGGGCCACCTCTGCCTCTTCTGGCCCCCTGGCTGAGAGGCAAACTGTTCAGCCCCTCGCCGTCTCCCAGAGATGGGGGATCTTGGGCAAGAGGATGCTGGGAAGGGGGTGGGGCCCGCACGCCTTCTCTTAGTTCTCTCACTTGCTTTGCTTTCACAGTTACGAGAAGCGGCTGTACTGAGGACAGCAGTGGAGGCCAAGGCAGTGGAGGGAGTGAGCCTCGGGGTCCCACCCCAGGAACTGCCACCCTCCATAACTGAGTGGTCCACAGACTTGCACTATGGGTTCCCCAGCTCCTTTCCGGGGAGAGGAGTGGCGTCTCCGAGGGGACTGTGGCCCCTTCTGGGCAACCCCACAGAGTCAGGTAGCTCCCTGTGCCAGCTGCCCCGTGAGATCCTCTGGGGCCCCCCCTTCCTCAGCCCCCTGAGCCCAGCCAGCCTTGGCTCACAGGCCCCATGCCTGTCTCAGGTCCTTTCTCGCTGCCGCCTGCTCTGACCGACCCCTGGGGAAGCTGGCCCCTCCTGGCTTCTCCTGTAGGGCACCTCTCTCGCTGCCCCCTTCCCCCCAGGAAATGGTGCTCTCCTGACCCTGCCTCTGGCCCATCCCTGGACTTCTGTCCTCAGCCATGTGGCACTTTGGGTTCTGGACCTAGGCCAGAGGGAGGTCTCTGCCCCCTTCCTCTGGCTTGAGGCTCCCACGGGCCCTGCTCCAAAGCCCACTCCCCCATCTCTGAACCTGGGGAGGGCCTGATTATGACCACCTGCCCGTCATCCCCGAGTCACCCTCATCCCCAGGTGTACCGTTCCTGCCCTCTCCACCCAGCTGCAGTTGAAGGCTTTAACTTTGCACACTTTGGGGTCACAAGTACATCATTGTATATTAAATAATCTGAATACATCAAGCAGTTATCAATGCCTCTGCCATTCCTGTTTCTGTCCTCTGACCGAAGAGCGGCTGGCCCCTATCCTGGTAGTGACTGGGAAGTCCCATCAGGGCCTGGCCTCTACAGGAAGATGAGGAGGGGGATACCACACTTGAGGGTGTCCTGATGCGGGTGGGCCATTTGATAGGAAGTCTCCCAGGCCCGAGTGCAACTAGGAAGTATCACAGAAGGGTTCACTGTAGCTCCCACTGCAACCTTGAACAGGTGGGAGTACGGTATGGAAGCTTTGGCCCTGACCACCCAACACCTGTGACCTCACCAGTGGAACCAGGCAGATAGATGGGTCAGCTGCCGTTGCTTGCTGTGACACAAGACTGTTTGCAGCTTCTGTCTCCCTGCTGAACAGATGATGCTTTCCAAAGTCTCTGGAAACATGTCTGGATGTCCTAGCAGGGGATGGCAGCTTACTTGGACAACCTAGATGGAAGACCTGGTCTCTAGAGTTGAGAGGTCTTGGGACAGTCACAATGTTTTGCCACACCACTGGTAGAAGTCGGCAGTGGTCGCAAAGCTGTCCTACCTTGGCATAATCACCACTCAGGTGGGCAGAGTGGAAGATGCCCTGGAAATGCCCCAGTGCAGGGAAGATCAGAGGGTAGGAAATGCCCTGGTTTGTGATAATGATCCAGAAATGCTCCTGTGATTACCAAGGTTGGGTTCTGTAGGACCCAGTTGACACACCTTGAAGATGGCTGCCTTCACCCAGGACCCACTTGCAGTAAGCTGTGGGCCTGGAAGTTGAGCACTGAGTCTGCACCAGGGTTTTCTACAGCTTCTTCTGGCTTTGTGGCACCTTCAGGACTGGAAAGGAGATTTGGTACCTTTAGAGCTGCTGCAGGAACTACCTAAAGAGTCCCTGGAGGCCTTGTGCCCTGGAGTCTGTGGCCCTGTAGGCACTGATAGTCAAAGGTGACCTACCTGGTAGGATGCTTGGATCCCATAAGGTGGTAAAAGATGAGGGATGGATTAAATGAGGCACCCTACAGGAGCAGCATGACCCATCCATTGAGGTGGGGAAGAGATCCAGCCTTTTAGGCAGCTCGTTCTGAATCAAACTGTTGAGTGGATCAAATGGAAACTCTCCCTTTGAATTAGATCTCATTGACTGACAGAGCTGACATTAGAATAGGTTACTTTACAAGCTGGTGAGTCCCAATGGTTTCAAGTTTATTAGCATTGCCTGACCTTTCTAGAGGAAGTTCTGGTTCAGTAGGTGTCTTAGTTTCTTTTCTCCTTGCTGTGATGAAATACTCTCAGCTTAAAGGAGAAAGGGTTTATTTTGGCTCGCAGTCCCGGGTACAGTCCATCCTGGTGGGGAAGTCAAAGAAGCCTTGGGTCATAATAAAGAAGAGAGTGATGAGTGACCTCAAGCCTATGGAATGGTGTCACCTACAGTGGGCAGGTCTTCTCACCTCGGTGACCTCAATCCAGATAATCCCCCGTAGACATGCCCAGAGCCCTGTCTCCCAAGGGATTCTAGATCTCTTCAAGTGAACAGACAGATGAAGCATCATAGTTGGATATGTTTCAGGCTATTCCAGAGAGCCAATAAAGACCCCAGAAGCTCAGGATCATTGAGCACCCAGCCTCTGATACTTAGCAAACTTCGAGAGTCACTGTTGTGGGGGGAAACTGCATGGTTGCTGAGACTTTTTCCAAAGTATGTGTTTTAGGAAACAATTTCAGATAACTCAGCACTTATCCCATGGGTTCATGACCCCATGGGGTAGGATGACTGGGGTCTGGGGGATTACCCAAACAACATGCTCACTTTGGCTGTCAGTTCAGCCACTGTGGTCCATACTCAAGTGGGACAGATGCTCTGGGAAGGAAGGTCATAGCAAGTAGATATGCAGAAGCAGCTGGGAACAGTGCCTGGTCAGCAGAACTCGGTGCTCATCAGTCCAGCCTGGATGGCACGGTATAGGTGCCTCTCTGGCACTCTCTGGTACTATATAGCCTAGGGTACCTATCACTTTACTGTCATCAACGTGGCTTATCAGAGACTAGGCTGGGCTGTGGTAGCACCTCAGGTCCTCACTTTGTGGGCAACAGCATTGGTGTGTGTGTAGGTGCAGACACTCAGGGAAAGACCATGTATCTCTAGTGGGCAGCTGGCCAGCGCCCCAGGTCCCCACAGTAACACCAATCAATCCCCGAGCAATCTGAAGTAGGCCCCAGCACAGGTGTGGAAAATGCTCACCAGGTAGACCTGCAGGTGGCTAGCCTTGGCTGCTGGCCTCATCCCCAGCAAAGATAGGAAGATGAGCAGGAGTAGTTCCAGGGACTGTGCCCAGAGTTCAGTAGAGGGTGAGCAGCAGGAGGCTCGCATTGCTGTCATCTCAGCCAGGAGCATTCTGGCCATCTAGGGTGTACTATGGGGACAGATGAAGGAGGTGTAGTGAGCATTCTTTGCTTCTGGTCCCCCATGGAGAGCCGAGAAGGAAGATTTCAGGTGGAATGAGCCAGGAGCTCAGGAGAGGCCTGGGCTAGCTCTCTCTTAAGGGTCATTTCAACTTCCATGGCCCTAGTGTCGATCAGGGAGTAGGCAGCCCAGCCCAGAAGGGAGAAGGAACAGCTTTCCCCAGGCCCTCTCCTAGCCCTGTGCTCTCATCTGGGAAGGAGATCCAAAGAGGAAGAGGGACTCAGCCATGAAGGCACAGGGAAGCTCCTTTCTCTGCCCTTACACTGCGTCTTTGTTCTTTCAAATTCCTCTTGGACTTGTGATGCCGGGAATCTGAGCCTAGCTTGACGTACAGACAGGATTGGAAGACCAATCCCCCTTACCTCTCCACGCCCGCAGCCACCCTTGCAGAGTTTGACTTCAGAGTCTGGTCAGAGAGTGGCGGGGTAGAAGCAGCCCAGCAGACAGCTAGCTGTTGTGTCATAGCAGGGCGCTTCCCCTGAGGCGTGAGAGACATCCTCCTAGACTGACTTTTCTTCTAGCTCAGCTAGGAAGATGGGGGTGCTTGGTCCCCAGCCTTCTCTGGCCTTCTAGCTTCTGAGCCTCTGTCTGCCACTTTTGCTCCCAGCCCAGCTAGGGGTGGGCAGGGGCATCTGGACGGAAAGTACAGTGTTTGGCTGGGACACAGAGAAGCCAGACTCTCCCTCACTTCAGACCTCAGTTTCCTTGCTGGTGACAACGCCTGGGAAAGAGACGCACCTTCATCAGAGGCACAATTTTCTGTCTCTTGACCCCGAATCTAAGATAAGCCATTTTGCCCTGTACCTCCACACAGGCTTATCCCGGGGTGGGGAGAGAGTGGGGGCTTCCGCAGGCACGGACCACCTGGAACGCGTCTCCCCAGCAGGTGCCTGCAGAATGAACTGAATCCAGCGTTTCATTAGGCAACTGTCTTGTTGGAAAAAGATGGTTCTCCACATAGAGGAAAGGGCAGGAGGAGGGGGAGTTTACATAAGGACCTTGCTGTGACCCCCCAACCGTCAGTCTCCAATCTCCAACTCTAGCTTCTTCATCCTGACTGCACCGTCCTGGCAAACGCAGGCTACTGGAAAGCAAAATTCCAATCTGCACTGCGGACTCTGCACTACAGAAAATCAATTAAGGGGAGGGACTTCCTCCAGACCCCACTCCGCGGGTCTGCTGCTTCTCTCTGCATCGAAGGACATGGCTTCCACCCTCCCTGTAATTCACAGAGGCCAAGTTCTAGTGCCTGGGAGAAAGCTGAAGACAAAAAGAATAAAGAACTTTTCTGTGGAGAGGTGATGGTGCAGAATCGGAGCGAACTCTGTTCCGGGATGGGACGCCTAGGTCTGGGTGCAGTGTGGCTCTTCATCCAGCAGATGGCGCCAGAACCCACCGACTGCTGGGAGCCTAGGGAACCCAGCAAGGAGTTTCCAAGGCAACAGACAGCGGTTTCTCAAAGCCCGGCCCTTGACAACCATCCCCTGGTTGCCGACGTCCATAGTAAATTTGGCTTCTGAAGGACAGAAAGAGCACAGAGGACAAAATAATCTTGGAAAGAGGCTAGCTAGGGCAGCCCAGAAGAGTGAGGGAAAACCTCCTTAATACGATTGTTTATTACTCCCCACCCGTGCCTGCTAGGCTGTCGCTATCCTCAGTAATGCAGAGTCCATCATCATGGCAGGCGTGAATGAGACTCAGAGAGAGAAAGTAGCTTTCAGTCACTAGCTAGCCGGAGCCTGGGCCTGCCTTGGGGTGGCTGTCCCTTGTATCTGTGGCGGTGTGAAGTAAAGTAACCAAGCAGTGTTAGGGTAGCTGGCAATAAGGTTCCCTGGGAAACCAAGCGCAAAGCAGGGCAGAGGATGTGTAAATGTTAAATGAATACCGGCTCTCCCAATCCGCGCTGACATGAGTGGCCCCTCTGCTCAGCGTTGTAGCTGCTGTGAGTAGGACCCGCTTGTATCAAAGAACCATAGAGGTGGAGGGAGGGGGCCTTAGGCAGGACGGTTCCCAAACAGAACAGCTCTCCAAGAAGGGCACAAAGCTGGAGACTAGAGCTGTTGTAAAGAGAAGAGAGGAGGCTAAGGGTTAGGTCTTGGGGACCTAGGGAGAAAACCACACTCAGATGAGTCAAGAGACAGATGCGGTGTCTTCCGGTCAGTCCAGTTAGCTGGTCTGTACTCGCCCAAGACCAAGTCTCACTGCCTCAACATCTCACACTGAACATGACTGGTACTGAGCTTCTATCCCATGTTACCTGAGTTCCCCTGAGAAACAAATCCAATGGTGTGTGTGTGTGTGCCTGCGTGCGTGCGTGCGTGCGTGCGTGCGTGTGTGTGTGTGTGTGTGTGTGTGTGTGTGTGTGTGTGTGTGTGCGCGCGCCTATCCACCCTCCAGGTTTCTATTCAGAGAGACAGAGATAGGGAGACAGACCTAGAGACAGAGTCATCTTGGGGAACCTATTCCCATGATAATAAGGGTTGAAAGTACAAGGGCTGCACTCACTATTTTAAGTCCAAGTCCCTAAGCGGGAGACCTCTGCCCTAGCTGGGAGACAGCAGGCTGAGAGAATGAACTGTTACTCAGCCTTTGTCGTTGTTGCTTTATTTAGGCTCCTCTGGGATTAGGTGATGCCCACCCAGGTGTCAGGTTAGCTCTGCCCGCGGATCCAAATGTTAGCCTTATCCAGAAACACCAGTATGCGCACACAGCTAGAAATGCTTTCTACAGAATAATCTGGGCACCCCACCAACCAGCTATGCTGTCATGTGTAATTCTCCACCACACTTTCCAGACACCTTTCTTTCTCACACGTGCTTATGGTAGCAAGTCCCGTTGGCATTGCTTCCACAACATAGATGATTGGGCTGCTTCTAGTCTCTTCTACCACCCAAGCCTTGACCACCTCTTACCTGCATTATAGCAACGAGCCTAGATTTTTTTCCCAGTTTCCACTATTGCCTCCTTCTAGAGCCTTTTAAGCATAGAAATTGGTTGACCCTTTCAAGATGTAAGTTGGAGCTTTCAAAGGCTCTGTAATGTTTTCTTTCTGCTCAAAAGAAAAGCCAGGCTCTTTACTGTGACCTCCAAGGCCCTTTGTGATCTGACCCCTACATGGTAGACCTTGTTAACTGATGTGTTTCCCCTCCCCTGCCGGCACTCACTCTGGCCTCCTTGCTCTCCTCTCGTGCTCCCATCAGGCTTTTTTGTCTGCCCTCTTCTGCCTACTCCCTTCCCTTCCTGCAGGTGTCTACTCCAGGGGAATCTATAGGCCTCCCAACTCACAGACACACACACACACACACACACACACACACACACACACGAGTTTACTCACTCCCCTCCCCCCTTTTTCTGCTTTATTGCTTTCCAAACACACCACAAACACACTCTTTATATGTATGGCTGTCTGCTTTGCTCGTATGACTGTATCTCTAAAACCCTGTCACATATAAGTGAATGAATGAGCCTATGAAGCACATCCCTTACCTGATACGTATCAGTAGGTATAACAACGCTGAAGGTGCAGAAATGGACAGAGCACGCATTCCTTTGAAGAACTCAGCACCCAGCAGGGGAGATCAGCTTTGATTTGTGTCGGTGGGCAGTTCAGGGCCATGTAAAGATAATGCAAATACAGGCAGTCCTGGCAGGGCTTGCTCTATGCCAGGACTGCATACACGCATTATGACACTATAAAACCCTGTGAAGTGGAGAATATGACTTCCCTTCTAGAGGACGTTACAGGCTCAGAGAGGCAAAGTCATCTGCCCAAGGCCATCTAGCCGCTCAGCCACTAAGCTAGGCGATGTCCTCCCAAGTCCCTTCTCATTCTCCCAGGGGAAGCCAAGAGGGTGCAGAGACAGATAGAAAAACGAGAGAGTTTGGGGTGCAGCAGAGAGAGTGTGCGTCCCTGCCTGCAGCCTGGGGCTGATTGGGCTCCCTCCTGGCCACCAGCCATTTGCCACACCCCCACCTTTGGCACAGCATTGACTGTATACACACGGATCCCTTTTGGGTCCGGTCATGCATATCACCGCGGGCTGACAGGCGTTAGGGTGCCAGGCCAGCCAAGGGTGAGGTCACAGGCTGAGCACTCTGTACCCAGCCTCCCCCTCCCCCCTTTTCTCATCCCAGGCTCAGATTTTGCTCTGCTGGCTGCAAAATTGCCCACAGCTTCAGCCCAGCAGTCACCGGTTTCTCCCTGGCAAGGTCTAAGTGCACCAGCTTCCCGTTGCTGTGGTAACGAGGTACAACTCTATAGTTTAAGACAACGTAAATTTCCTATCTTACTGTGGTGGAGGTCAAAGGTCTAGGATTCTCCCTCCCAGTTGCCCTTTTCTGGAGGCTCCAGGGAGAATCCATTCCTTTGCATTGAGAGCTTTTAAGACTACCTAAAGTCTACAACTCAAGGCCTCATCTAGTACTTCAAGGCCAGGGCACAGTACCTTCAATTCCTCCCGTCTTTCCGTCCTGCTTCTTCTTTCAAGGGCCCACTCTAGTCTTCCCATCTCCAGACTTACAGCCTAATCGTATCCGCCAATGTCACTTTTGTCATATTGGACACTGAAATGCCAGGGGTCAGGTTGTAAATGTTTTCAGAGGACCCTTACCTGGTTTGCCATACCTGTTAGAGCAAGGTAGAGCATTTGTGGGATGCTTAACGAAAGCTAAAACACACAGACACCATATGTTTCCTCATCTTTGGGAAGTTTTGTGTGGATCCTCACTGTGCATATAGACCTATAATGCCACACCCCAAGGCCTCCTTCACAGATTGCAAACAAATCTTTGTCTCCTGAGGCGTCCCGCAGAGCCTGGGTGTTTTGCAGCTTTGTGTAGCCTGCAAGCTCTCGAGGCAAGGCAGAGGCCGTGTCTCAGTTCCAAGGCCCCTGACATAGGGCAGGGAGGAACAGACACTCAGGCTGCTGCGGGATGGATGCAGACAGACTGCACACATGGGTGGCCTCTGTGAATCCTTCCCATTCAAGGAATGCAACTCTTTTGTGCATGTATCTATTTTTGGGGGGTGGGGAGGAAGAAGAGTGGAACCCCACATTAAGGGTTCAATAAAACCTGTTTTAGTTGGGGATGTAGTTTAGTTGTTAGGGTATACAAAGCTCTTGACTTGATCCTAAGCACAACATAGAGCTGTTTATAGGACACCAGGCAGGAGGATCAGAAGTTCAAGGTCATCCTTGGCTACCTAGTAAGTTTGAGGCCAGTCTGGCATAACTGTGACCCTGCTTCAAAAGGAGGGGGAGGGACAAGGAACAAGAAGACGAGGAAGAGAGAAGACTCTGGTCTGAATGGCCTTTCCTGGGAGGGTAACCCCCTTCTCTTTGCCAGCCTGTCACCTAGGTCACTCAGCACAGGGGAGTAGGAAGGGTTTGGGCTATGCATTCATCTGGTTTTGATTGGTCGTAGGGCAGCAGAACTTTTTGGGATTGGCTGAAGACAGAGTTGGTCATCAAGGTAGCTGGTGGTCCATAAGTAGAGAAAAATTATTCTAACCGTACCACCCGGCTCTAACCAACTCTGCCCACACAGGGCTGTAGTGCAGTCGGAGGCATCACTTCCCGGCCTGAATGTGCCATATCCACCTCTCTGCTGAGCTTCCCAGTGATGTGGAATCCTGGGGTCCTCCGACCACGCTTTGTACAAAGACCTGGAGGACTCGGGCCATCTTCACCTGACCTCCGTCCTCTGCGATTACCCAGTGACGCAGTGTTTCTGCGCTATTGCTGCACGGGGTGTGGCTCTCCACAATCCCTGGTCCCGCTTTCACTGATGTTGGTGGCGAGAGCCTGAGGGACAGCATCAAACATCTTCTTACTCCTGGTGTAGCCTGGTCCCTTGGCATAGAAACGGGCTCTCCTTGTGTCTGGGTTTCCATGTCTGTGTCTGCTGCAGATCTGTGTGGTCGCCCCGCCCTGCATGTCTTTCCTGCTGTTGGCATTCAAAGCCCTGGCTTTCGCTATCAGCTGTGCCCAGCCTAACAGACGGGTGGGGTGCTCCACAGCGTTGTCGGGGTGGGACCGGAAGCCAGCGCTTCCCCTTCCTACAGAAGCCTGCGTCAAACACATTGCTGGGATTTCAGAATTTGGAAGTTGGATGGAAGGCTGGTTTTGTTTTGTAGAACAGGAGGTGCATTTTGAGCCATTGGGAGGCACTTTTGTTTTGGGGGGCACTTCTGTTTTCTGCCTTAACTTTTACCCTGAGGCTAGGATTTACAAAGACCTTGCCGAGAATCCTGCATCGACACATGACTTAGGCTACAACTGTGGGGTGGATGGGAGTGGGCGGGCAGAGAGTAGAGGGAATAGGACCAAACCCAGTGGGATCTCTATCTCTTCTTGGGAGGTAGAGAGGTGTTCGTAGCATCCGTATCATTGGTAGGAAAAATTGTGTTGTCTACATAATGAGGGTACTGGATCCCGCGGCTGCAAACCAACTGTTAGGAGGTTGAGGCAGGAGGATGGCAAATCGAGGCCTGCCTGGGCAACACAGTGAGGCTCTGTCTCAAAAATTGAAAGAGGGGTAGGGATATTGCTTAGTGGTAGAGCACTTGGCCTAGCATGTAGGAGGGCCTAGGTTCAGTGCCCAGTTAGGAGGAGGACCAACCAACCATAATGAAGGCCTCTGGTTCAGCCAGAAAGAAGATAAGCAGGACTAGAGATGATCAGGTCAGGAGTAGGGATTTTTCATGGCCCCTCCCCCAACCCCCACTACCACCCATTGGGACCACACGGTACATGGCATCGAGGACTTTCCGACCAGGCCTCTTGTGGGTGCCGACCTGGTAGCTCCGTTATCGCCCATCCTCCCTCCCTCATCTGCAGGACAAGGATCAACTGCCCCGTCTTTGACCTCTATGGATGTGAGGATGGGGTCATGTCTGGAACAGGGGGTCCTGGGCTGCCGCTTTGCCCACCCCTGCTGTGGGAACTGGGAAGCAGCGGGGTGGCAGGAACCTGTGGGAAGCTGTCAGGTGTCAGGCGTGGCATGCCGGCCAGCTGGACGGAGGCTTGCTCCCCAATCAGAGCTCCTGTGGAAGGAAGTCACAGAGCCAACTTTCCCTACCGACCTATCCCCCTGTATTCTCTGCTTGGGTTGGCCCTGGGTCTGTGGCAGGGAATAAGCATAGGGAGAGGTAGGCTAGCCCTGCTCTCCATGGAAAGGCGATGTCCTCTCTTCCAGGGACTTGAGAAGCAGGGCCAATTTCCCTGGGGGCTGCTCTGTCCTAAGAAAACTTAAACAGATCAGCCTTGCAGAGGAAAACAGCTTTGCCACCTACCAGCCTGCCTACCGCTCCTCCTGGGGAGAGGGCACCTTGGAGCCTGTCCTCTAAGATCGAGCCTGCTCTACGCACCAGGTCATCTTTGCCTGGCCCTGGCCCTCCTGGCATCCCCTCCCTCTTCTGCTCACTGTCCCAAATTCCTCCATTGCTCATTTCCACCAGGGCCAGCCTCCATCCCTCATTTCCACCAGGGCCAGCCTCCATCCCTCATTTCCACCAGGGCCAGCATTTTTGTACTCTCTCTCTCTCTCTCTCTTTTGCCTCCTCCTTCTCTCCTCCTCTCCCCTCCTCTCACAGATTGAAGCAGAGCCTTGTACATGTAAACATGCTAAACATGTGCTCAAACACCGGCCTCAGCTCTCATACAGCCTTTCTATGTTCCAGGACTGTCTTAGTATCAACTCATTTGATGGCCACTTAGTTTGTGGGAGAACTACTATTATGCAAAAGAGAAATCTTACACATCTTAATGGACAAGCACTCCAGGACCCCAAAGGAGGCAACTGGGGGCAACTGTCCTTGTCAAAAGAGTAAAAACGCTTATCTTCTGTATACTACAAAGTACCCGTGTTGGGTAGACCGACTACATTTGCCAGGTTCACACTTGATCTCTAAGAGACAGAGATGGAGACTTGACAAGTGGGATTCTCTTGAGGGACCCCTGCTGCTCTGCCTTAGCTCTAGACCAGAGAGCCCAGTATGTTGGAAGAAGGGTGAGGGAGTGAAGATGAGGGGGCCAGCCTCTATGCTTCCCGTCCCTTCTCTGCACCATATACTTGATACTCACTCCTGTTTTCCACATCTTTCTTGATAATGAGCACTGGTATGTGGGAGCCTGGGAGCAGGCAGACCCTAGAGCTGGGCTGAGGGTCTCCTGTCCTGCACCTGCCTGTTCTTGATCCCCCTGCCAGAAGTTCTCCCACCTTGTCCTCCAGGACCTAGACAAACACCACCCAGCTAACATGGGCATGAGTCTCGCAGGCCATTCCCCAGAAGTAACTTAGCGCTAGTAGATTCCTAGAAGGTGACCTTACTCATTAAGGGGTGAGAATTCTGTGCTGGCTAGTTTTATGTCAACTAGACACAAGCTATACTCATCAGAGAGATGGGAGCCTCAACTGAGAAAAATCCCTCCTTAAGATTGGGGCATAGGGGGCTGGAGAGATGGCTCAGCGGTTAAGAGCACTGGCTGCTCTTCCAGAGGACCCGGGTTCAAATCCTAGTACCCACATGGTGGCTACAACTGTCTATAATGAGATCTGATGCCCTCGTCTGGCCTGCAGGCATGTGTGCAGACAGAACACTGTATAAATAAATAAATCTTAAAAAAAAAAGATTGGGGCATAGGTCCCAGGTTGGGTGGTGCACACCTTTAATCCTAGTGCTCTGGAGACAGGCTGATCTCTGTGAGTTCAAGGCCAACCTGGTCTATAGAGCAAGTTCCAGGACAGGCTCCAAAGCTACAAGAAATCATGTCTTGAACCCCCTCCCCAAAGAAGATTGGCAAGCCTGTAGGACCTTTCCTTAATTAGTGATTGATGTGGAGGGCCCAGCCCATTATGGGTGGGGCCATCTCTAGGCTAGTGGTCCTGGGTTCTATAAGAAAGCAGACTGAGCAAGCCATGAGGAACAAACCAGTAAGTAGCACCCTCCCATGGCCTCTGCATCAGCTCCAGCTTCCAGATTCTAAACCTGCTTGAGTCCCTGCCCACGTTGCTTTTGATGATGAACTGTTGTATAGAACTGTGAGTGAAATACACCCTTTGCTCTCCAAGTTGCTTTCGGTTATGGAGTTTCATCATAGAGTAGCAGCCCTAACTAAGACAGATCCCAATGTTGACCTCTGGCCTTTGTGCATGCACATGCACATGTGCTGGTGCCCCCCACACACAATTGAGTGGAAGGGGAGAGAAAGGAGATGAGGCCTTTTGCCCAATTATTGTTCATGTAAATTAAGAGCACATGCACAAATATGATAGAGTTTCACGATAGACAAAATCCAATCTCAGGGCTGGGAAGTCTACTCCTCTTGCTGAGGACCCATGATTGGTTCCCAGCACCCATATGGCAGTTTACAGACCCCTGTAACTCCTGTTCCAGGAGATCAAATGCCCTCTCCCAGTCTCTGTGGGCTCCTGCACTCATGTAGTTCACATAAACTCATGCAGGCTCACACACATGCACATAACTAAAAAATAAGTAAGTGAATCCCTTTTAAAATGATTATGTATGCACCCGAGAGGACTGAAAAGTGAGTGTGATTGGGATGCATTTTGTGAAATTCCCAAATAACCAATAAGAATATTATACTGAGGAAAAAAATTGTGCGTACACCAGAAAATTCGTAAAACAGAAAAATGCAAAGAAGAGGTAAAAACTACCCATGACCTTAACAAGCTCAGATAATCACTGCTGTGACTATGGTATAGTTTCCTCTTACCCTGTCTCTAGGCACATACATGCCTAAGTAGACAACTGTAGCAAAATTGTGATTCTTTTGTATGTACTTTTATGTTTTCTCTCTGTTTTGCTTCTATATAACTTGAAAAATTAACACTGTAACAGGATTATATCTTTTCCATTTCCTTAGGATGCTATTGGTAGCAATTGTATAGGGACACACCTTAATTCACTCAGTTATTTCCCTATTGTTATACCTGAAACAGTATCCAGGGTCCTGCTGTTAGAAACAGTGCTGTCAGCCAGGGGTGGTGGTGCACACCTTTAATCCCAGCACTCAGGAGGCGGAGGCAGGCAGATCTCTGTGAGTTCGAGACCAGCCTGGTCTACAAGTGCTGGTTCCAGGACAGCCTCCAAAGCCACAGAGAAACCCTGTCTCGAAAAACCAAAAAAAAAAAAAAAAAAAAGAAAGAAAGAAAGAAAGAAAGAAAGAAAGAAAAGAAAAGAAACAATGCTGTCCTTAATATCCTTGCACACATATTTTTCCTGCAGAGCTGCTGTTTGGTTCCCCACTAACATCTAAAAGATTAATAGAGTATGACCTTGGATGCATGCCTGCAATACCAGGTTTCTGGAGAAGACAAGAAGGTCATGAGTGGGAGGCAAATCTGGGCTACATAGTGAGCTCCCATGTTTAAAAAGTATGAAATTTAAAACAGTTCCTAGTAGCTGTTGCAAAATGGTACATTTACATTGCACCATTTAAAAGTTCCTGGCCATACACAGAAACACTCAATTCACCACGTGCTGTTGACTACTAACGAAAGCTGGTGATTGGATTGTGGGTGTCTAGGAACCACCTCCCAGTTCAACAGGTAGAAGCGGTGTGGGCCTTTTGTTTGTTTTTAAACAGGGTCTCACTGTGCATCCTAGGCTAGCCTTGAATTCTCTACATAGCTGAGACTGGCCTTGAACTCCTGCTCCTCTTGTTTCCTCATAGCCATGTGCCCCCATGCACAAATGAATGTTACTGTTTTTGTTCATTTGTTTGTTTAAAGTGTTGGTTTTCACTTTGTAGTGTGTGTGTGTGTGTGTGTGTAAGTCATAGTGTGAGTCTATGGAGTCATGTGCTCCTTCCACCTCTATGTGGGTTCAGGGGATTGAACTCAGATGGGAAGGTGTCATAGCAAGCCCTTTTCCTTCTGAGCCACCTCACTGGCTCTGTTTTTGAGAGCACACTGGCTTCTATTCATGCTCCTCCTGGCTCTGTCTCTGGACTATGGCCGCAAGCTTGGCTCTAGCCAGAGTCTTGTAATGAGCATGCCCAACTCTGTCTAGTATCTAAGCCTTAGATTTTTGTCTGTCTCCGTTTCTTACCTTCTCTCCCAAATCACTGCTGTAGACACTCAGCTTCTGATTTCCCTTCTAGCATTCCCTTGGAACTGGAATTAGTAAGTTAGTCAATTGTCATTTGTTCTAGGTACTGGGAACTGAACCCAGAACCTCTACAAGAGCAGTAAGTGTTCTTAATTGCTGAGCCATCTCTCCAGCCCCCAGAATGCACATAGTACACAGACAAATATGCAGGCTGTCTTATTTTTTTTTCTGCTGTTGCGACAAAGCACCACGATCAAGGCAACTTATCATATAAAGTTCTTTTTTATTTTTATTTTTGGTGTTTTGAGACAAGGTTTCTCTGCGTAGAAAAAGAAAGCATTTAATTGAGGACTTGTTTACAATTTCATAGGGTGAGTCTGCGACCACCGTGGTGGGGGGCATGGCAGGGGATAAGGTGCTGGAGAAGTAGTTTAGACCTTATATGTTAAGGCAACAACCGGTGGGGGGCAGGGCTAACTGGGAATGGTGTGGGTATTTGAAACCTCAGAGCTCACCTCCAGTGACACAGCGCCTCCAACAAGGCCACACCTCCTAATCCTTCTCAGGCAGTTCCACCAACTGGGGACCAACAAGGCCACACCTCCTAATCCTTCTCAGGCAGTTCCACCAACTGGGGACCAACAAGGCCACACCTCCTAATCCTTCTCAGGCAGTTCCACCAACTGGGGACCAACAAGGCCACACCTCCTAATCCTTCTCAGGCAGTTCCACCAACTGGGGACCAACAAGGCCACACCTCCTAATCCTTCTCAGGCAGTTCCACCAACTGGAGACCAAGCATTCAAATATATGAGCCTGCAGGAGCCATTCTCAATCAAGCTAACACACAGACAGGCAAAATAGTCATGCACATAAAATCATATTGATGTTTTAATTAGAATAGTATTAAAATATTAATCATATTTGAAAGAATTAATGACCTTATAAAATATTGAAATGCTCTATTCAGAAACAAGAGTTGTTTCTCCATTTATCAAGTTATCCCTCTCTCTCTTTTGGGGGGAACAGGCTGTATTAGTCTCTAGAGGAACAGAACTTATGGGATTAATATCTCTATGTATGTATGTATGTATATATGTATGTATATGAGATTTATCAGACTGGCTTACAGGCTGTGGTCTAACAATGGCTATATACCAACAAAAGTTCCAAGTATCCAATAGTTGTTCAGGGCACAAGGTTGGATGTCTCAGCTGGTCTTCAGTATACATTGGAATGCAGGCTGCCAGCAGAAGGCATGGCCCAGATTGAAGGTGGATCTTCCCACCTCAAAGATCTGGATTAGAAGTTTCCCCTTCAAAGATTCAATTAAGAAGAAATCCCCTTTTAGGTGTGCCCTGTTTTGGGTTTTAGTTAATTCCAGATGAAGTCAAGTTGACAACCAAGAATAGCCATTACACAGGGTCTCACTGTGCAGTCCTGGTTGATCTGGAACTTGCTATGCAGCCCAGGCTGGTCTCAAATTCAGAGATTCACCTACCTCTCCTTTCTAAGTGCTGAGATTAAAGGCATGCATCCCCAGGTCTTATTTTATCAAGTCATACTTAATCCCAATAAAAATTGGTAGTTTTCTTTATATACATATTTCTTAGTATACTTATTTCTTTTTGTTCATTTGTTTTTAATTAATATATTTTTTTATGAATACAGTACTCTGTCTGTGTGTGTGCCTGTACCCCAGAACTCAATTACAGATGGTTATGAGCCACCAGGTGGTTGCTGGGAATTGAATTCAGGACCTCTGGAAGAACAGCCTGTGCTCTTAACCTCTGAGCTATCTCTCTAGCCCAGGTAAACATTTCTTTAATGCATTTTGCCTATATTGGATGGTATTTTTCTCCAAATTCTTTTTTTTTTTTTTTGGTTTTTCGAGACAGGGTTTCTCTGTGGCTTTGGAGGCTGTCCTGGAACTAGCTCTTGTAGACCAGGCTGGCCTCGAACTCACAGAGATCCATGTGCCTCTGCCTCCCAAGTGCTGGGATTAAAGGCATGCGCCACCAACGCCCGGCTCTCCAAATTCTTAAGTAGCTTAAATTACCCTTTTCTCATGATTTTCCAACTGTTTCACAAAATTGTGATGTTTTGGTTCCTTCTTCTCTCTGTGTGTATGTATGTGAAGAGGCCAGTGGACAGCCTCAGGTGCCCTTCTGTTTCAGTCTTTGCCTCCCCAGTCTTCTCCCCAATGGCCTCCTGCTCTCCTTGCCTTCCTGCTTCTTGTGCTCTATTGTTTTGGCTACAACTTGCAACACTAAGTTAAATATCATCATTGATAGCAACAATCCCTGTCTTTCACTTGCATTTAGCTGCTCAGTTTGGAGTTAGCTATTCTTTTAGAATGGATGCCAGTTAAGGAAATATCTTCCATTATTAACTTTTAATGTCTTCAGTGTCTATTAAAATGACCAATTTCCTTAGTTGGCCAATTGATATAATGTATAATATTAATACAGTTACGTTCTTGTTGAAAATAATACTTTGAGAAGAGCACATACAAGTATATGTAAAAAGGAGAAGGCAAACATGCCTATTTTTATTTTAAAGATTTCATATTTATTTATTTAACATTTATTTTATTTTATATGCATTGGTGTTTTGTCTGTGTGAGGGTGTCAGATCCCCTGGAACTATAGATACAGATAGTCTTGGGCTGCCGTGTGGGTGCTGGGAATTGAACCGGGGTCTCTGGAAGAGCAGCCAGTGCTCTTAACTGTTTGCCATCTCTGCAGCCCTACATATCTATTTATTTTTGTGACAAGGTCTCATTGTGTATTGGAATTCACTATGTGATCAGGCCTGCCTCTCCCTCCTGAGTGCTGGGACTAAAGTGTGCACTGCCACACCCAGATGTTTTTATTTCATAATTACGTGTGTATGTATGTTTGAGTGTGGATTTGTGCTGTGACTTCAGTGCCCAAGGAGTTACCCTTCTGAAACTGGAGTTACAGGGGTTTGTGACCTGCCATGGGTGCTCGAGTGGCATTCCATCCTCTGCAAGAGTAGTATGTGATCTTACCCACCGAGCCGTCTCTGATATGCTCTTGAGAGGAGACAGGAGCGAGTGCTCTGAAGAAGAACGGACAGAGCAGCCCACTGCCCCGACTGTATTCCATAAATATTCAAGGTCTGGTTCACAGTTAGCCCCAACTGACCAAGTGGTGGTGGAAGACACTTTCCATCCGAGCACTCAGGAGGCAGGAGGAGGTGGATCTCTGTGAGTTCGAGGCTAGCCTGGTCTACAGTAGTATTTGATTTTACTCTAGGTTCCTGGGACATATAGTTTCAGGTTCTTAGTCATCCAAGCAGTTTTGGATGTGGGCTTCATCACATGGAGTAGACCTTAAGTCAAATCATATATTGGTCGGTTACTCCTATGAGCTTTGTGCCATCGTTACCTTGGCATGCCTAGTGGCTGGACTGGTGTTGGTGTTTCTCTTTTGGCAGCATGCTGAGTACCTTCCTCTATCGAACGTGCTAGCACATATTGGTGAAGGCTACACGTAGGCACCAGCTTGACTTCTCCATGTTCAGTGAGTTGTGTAGGTGTTGTCTTCAACTTGCCATCTATTTGTAGAAAGCAATCTATAGTCTTGGCAAAAGCCTGGATTGTTGGGGGATTCCCATGGTACTTCTTTATCTAACAATTCAATTAGATGTAACCCACTCCAGGTACTGGAAGCTTCATTTGCTGACAGATGGCCAGTTGGGATTTTTTTGTTTGTTTGCTTTGTTTTGCAGTACAGGATTTCTTTGTGTATTAATTAGCTCTGGCTGTCCTAGAACTTGCTTTGTAGACCAGGCTGGCCTCGAACTCACAGAGATCTGCCTGCCTTTGCCTCCTGAGTGCTGGGATTAAAGGCGTGTGCTACCACACCCACCTGTATTCGAGTTTTAATTACACAAACCTTTCACTTGCTTGATTACAGTTACCCCAAGGTGTTTTATGTTATTTGAGACTGTTGTGAAGTACTTTGTTTCCCTGGTTTCTTTCTCAGTCTGTCATTTGTATCTAGGAGGGCTCTGATTTTTATGAGTTAATTTTATATCCAGCTGCTTTGCTGAAAGTGTTTATCAGCTGTAGGTGTTTCCCAGTGTGATATTTAGGGTCACTTATGTATACTATCATATCATCTGCAAATATGGATACTTTGACTTCTTCCTTTCCAATTTGTATCCCCTTGACCTCTTTTGGTTATCATATTGTTCTAGCCAAGTCTTCAAGTACTATATTGAATAGGTATGGAAAGAACAATCTTATCTTGCTCCTGATTCCAGTGGAATTGCTTTGAGTTTCTCTCCACTTAAGTTGATGTTGGCTGTGGGCTTGCTGTAAATTGCCTTTATTATGCTGAGGTATGCCCCTTGTCTCTCTAATCTCTCCAGGACTTTTATCATGAAAGAGTGTTGGACTTTCTCAAAGGGCTTTTCTGTATGTAATGGGATGGTCATGTGGTCTTTGTCTTTCAGTTGGTTTATGGTGGATTACATTTATCAGTTTGTGTATGCTGAACCATGCCTGCATCTCTGGGATGAAGTCTACTTGATCATGCAGATTATCTTTTTGATGAGTTCTTGGATTTGGTTTGCAAGAACTTTATTGAGAATTTTTGCATTTGTATTCATGAGGGAAACTGGTCTTTAATCCTTTTCCCTTTTTAAAAAAAATTTTTTACTTATTTATTGTGTATACAGTCTTCTGCCTGCATGCCAGCAGAGGGCACCAGATTTCATTCAAGGTGGTTGTGAGCCACCATGTGGTTGCCGGGAATTGAACTCATGACCTCTGGAAGAACAGTCCGTGCTCTTAACCTCTGAGCCATCTCTCTAGCCCTTTAATCCCTTTTTTTAAAGTGGGAAGTTTTATTGGAGGAAGGGGAGGGAGTGGTGAAAGGGAAAGGAGAGAGGGGGAGAGAAAGAGAGGAAGAGAGAGACTGACTCCTTTTCTTTGTTGGGTTTTTATGATAGGGTTTGAGTAACAGCGTAGCTATAGCCTCATAAAATGAATTGGGCAGTGTTTCTTCCATTTCTACTTTGTGGAATAATTTGAAGAGTAATGGTGTTGTCTTTGAAAGTCTGGTAGAATTCTACATTGAAACTATCTGACCTTGGCAGTTTTTGGTTGGGAGACTTTTAATGACTTCTATTTCACAGGGATTATAGGTCTGTTTAAGTTGCTTATCTAATCTTGATTTAACTTTGGTAAGTGAGATATTTAGAGAAAATTGTTTACTTCTTTTAGATTTTCCAATTTGGTGGAGTGCAAGTTTTAATGTATGTCCTTACGATTCTCTGGATTTCCTCCATTTCTGTTGTTTTGGCCCCCTTTTTTTGGATCTTCTATCTTCCCCTTTTAGTTAATGTGGATAAGGGTTTGTCAGTGTTATTGATGTTCTCAAGGGGCTAACTCTTTGCTTCATTGATTATTTGTATTGGCTTTTGTTTGTTTGTTTTTATTGGTTTCAGTCTGGAGTTTGATTATTTCTTGCTGTCTACACCTTTTGGGTGTGACTTCTTTTTGTTCTACAGCTTTCAGAAGTACTGTTAAGTTACTAGTATGAAATCTCTCCATTTTTTTGTGTGTGTGTGGGTGCCTAGCTCTATGAACTTGCCTCTTAGAACATCCTCATTGTGTCCCATAAGTCTACAGATGCTGTGTATTCATTTTCATTCAATTCTAGAAAGTCTTTAATTTCCTTGTTAGTTTCTGTCTTGAAAGAAAGAAAAGAAATTAAAGAAAGACAACCATTTTTCATTTGTTGGCAGGCTATTCGGTTTCCATGAGTTTGTAAATTTTTGTTGTTGATATCCAACTATAATCTTGTGGTGGTCAGATAGGATACAGGTTGTTATTTCATCTTTCTGGTATGTGTTGAGTCTTGCTTTGCGTCACAGTGTGTGTTAATTTGGGAGAAGGTTCCATAAGGTGCTGAGAAGAAGGTATATTATTTTGTGTTTGGGTGAAATATTCTGTAAATATCTGTCAGGTCCATTTGGTTTATAGCATCAGTTAGCTTCAGAATGTCTCTATTTAGTTTTAGTCTGGATGGCCTGTCTATTGGCAATAGTGGGGTGTTGAAGGCTCCCACGATCAGTGTGTGAGGGTCAGTATGTGACTTAAGGTACAGTAGTGTTTCTTTTACAAACTTGAGTGCCCTTGTTTTTGTTGCATATAAAGAATTGCAATATCCTCTCTTGGTGGGATTTTCCTTTGATGAGTATGTAGTGTCCTTCCCTATCTCTTCTGATTAGTTTTGGCTTAAAGTTTGTTTTCTTAGATATTTACATGGCTACACTAACTCGGGAGGCAGAGGCAGGCAGATCTCCGTGAGTCTGAGGCCAGCATGGTCTACAAAGTGAGTTTCAGGACAGCTAGGGCTGTTACACAGAGAAAGCTTAGATTCCATTTGCTTGAGATACCTTTTTCTATCTTTTTACCCTGAGATAATGTCTATCCTTGATGTTAAGTTATGTTTTTTGGATACAGCAGCATGTATCCTGTCTTCTAATCCATTCTGCTAGTCTGTGTCTTTTTATTGGGGAATTGAGACCATTCATGCTGAAAGATATCAATGAGGAGTGTTTGTTGACTCCTGTTATTGCTGTATTTTGTTATTGCTGTTGTAGTGGTGGTTATGGGGTGTGTGTGTGTATATATATATATACATATATATGTGTGTGTGTATATATGTGTGTGTGTGTGTGTGCGTGCATGTGTGTGTGGCCTCTATTGATTTGCTAGTTAAGTACTGTTTATTCCCTTCATTTTCTTGGCTGTGGTTAATCTCTTTAGGTTGGAGTTTTCCTTCTAGCACCTTCTGTAGGGCTGGATTTGTAGATAGATATTGCTTAACTTTGGTTTTGTCATGGAATGTCTTTTTTCTCCATCTACTGTAATAGGAGGCTTTGCTGGGTACAGTAGTTTGGGGGTGGTATCTATGGTCTCAGAGTCTGTAGCTCATTTGTCAAAGCCCTTCTTTTAGAGTCTCCATTGAGAAGTCAGGCATTATTCTAATAGGTATGTATTTATGTGTTACTTGGCCTATCCCCCGTGCAGCTTTTAATATTCTTTCTTTGTTCTGTATGTTTGGCATTTTGATTATATTGTGCATAGGGACTTTCTTTTCTGGTCCAATCTATTTGGTGTACTGTATGCTTCTTGTACCTTGATACTCATCTCCTCCTTCAGGTTAGGGAAATTTTCTTCTGTGGTTTTGTTGAAAATGTTTTCTGGGCCTTTGACCTGAGTTTCTTCTCCTTCTATTCCTAGTATTTTTGGGTTTGATCTTTTCACAGTGTTCCAGATGTCCTAGATGCTTTATGGTTTTTTTCTTGTTTGTTTTGTTTTTTAGATTTAACATTTTCTTTGACTGAGGTATCCATTTCATTTCTTCTTCTTCTTTTTTCTCTCTTTTTGTTTTTTTGAGACAGGGTTTCTCTGTAGCTTTGGAGCCTGTCCTAGAACTCACTCTGTTGTAGATGGGCTTGGCTCAGATTCACGGAGATTCACCTGTCTCCCGGGTGCTGGGATTAAAGGTGTCCCCAGATATTTAATTTCTCTATGGTGTCTTGTATTCCATTGGTGAGGCTCCTGCTTGAGTTCCTAAAATTTTCATTGCCAGATTTCTCTCTGTTGGGTTTTCTTTATTGATTCTATTACTACTCTCAGGTTTTGAACTGTTTTATTCATTTCCTTCCACTGTTTGTGTTTCATAGATTTCTTTAAGGGATCTATTTGTTTCCTCTTTAAAGACCTCTATCATATTCATAAATATGCTGGCTGTGGTGCATGCCTTTAATCCCAGCACTTGGGAGGCAAAGGGAGTCAGATCTCTGTGAGTTGAGACCAACCTGGTCTACAAAGCTGCACAGAGAAACCCTGTCTTGAAAAACCAAATAAAAATATCCATAAAGACTATCTTAAGATCTTTTTCTTATGCTTCAGCAGTGTTGGGATACTCAGGGCCTGCTGTGGAGTACTAGTTGGGCTCTAATGGAGACATTATCCTGTCATGAACTGTATTTTTACAATGGTATCTGGACATCTGGGTTTGGGAAGATTGTGATTCTAGGTGCTGATATCTGGTCTTATCTTTGTTGGGTAGGTTTTTTATTCCTTCATTTCTGTTGCCCTCTTTAGTTCTTAGAATGTGGTGGCTGGGTGTTGTCTGGTAGAAAATGCTTCTGGGATCCTGATAGGTGTGGTCACTGGGGTTCCAGGTAAAATGTGTTTCTAGGTATTGGGAGCTGACACTTAGGGTTGGGCATGGGCTAGGATTCGGGGTGCTGAGGAGGTTCACTGGAGGGAGGAAAGCAGAGTGTCACACCAGGATCAGCTCAGTCCCTTGGGAATGGGCTCAGAGAGGAAGGAGCGGCCATAGCAGTAATCTGTTGTAGAGCTGGGCTTGAGATTGGGGCATTGAATTTGGGAGGATGGCGGGAGAGGAGATCTACAGTCAGCCTACCTGCTTCCCTGGCTGCAGTAGACAGTAGTAGCTTCTCAGGAAATGCCTGCTGGGGCTAGGAATGAATAAGAAGAGGAATTTTGGAGGGGAAGATCTGGGTAATCCTTGGAGAAGGGGGTCCAGTGGCAGGAGCCTGAAGCAGGTGGTCTCCTGCAGAGCTGGGGATGACACTGGGGAGGGGCTGGAGGAGCTGAAGGAGAGGTGGAGATCTGTGTTAGCCTACCTGTTTCGCTGTCCGAAGTCCTTTGATGATGGTTAAAATTGGAACATGGGGTGGAGTGCTGGTCGCAGACTCTGAGCTAGGCTGTGTGTGGTGGCCCATGCTTTTTTTTTTCCGGTTTTACGAGACAGGGTTTCTCTGTATTGTTTTGGAGGCTGTCGGTCCAGCCCGGCCTCGAATTCACAGAGATCCGCCTGCCTCTGCCTCCCGAGTGCTGGGATTAAAGGCGTGTGCCACCACCGCCCGGCGGCCCATGCTTTTAATCCCAGTTCTTGGGATCTCTTAGTTCCAGGCCAGCCTGGTCTACAGAGAAAGTTCCAAGGACAACCAGTGCTACATAGAGAGACCCTGTCTCTAAAAGACAAAACAAAACAAAAGTCCTCTGAGCTCCCAGGCTGTTTGGTACTGTATGGTGACCTATCTGGGCTGTCTTTGAAGAATCCGTATGTCAGCTTCATGAAGTCCTTCTTGGCTTGTGTAATGCCTCAGAGTAGAGTTTTCCAGTCTCCAGCCTGAACAGCAAAAGGGATCTGGTTGTATGAGAATGTTCAGGATCTCTGCATTCAGCACTCCAATGACACCTGGACACTAAACCTTTTCTTTTCAGTATGGTGTCTCAGGAGGCTCCTCCAGTCCAGCGCATCTTCTCAGAGGAAAACCCCACAGGCCCTACTGGTTATGGGAAGGATGGACTGCTTCCTGGTGGTTCAGAGTTAGGGAAGAGACCTAGGGATCTGACTGTGATTCAAGTGGTCTTTTCTTTAGCTCAGGCTCCCACAGTTCCCGGAGCTTTTGGATTGCCAGTCTCTGTGCCTTTCTAGAACAAGGTGATGTGATGCAAATCAACTTGACTCTCCGTTTCCTCTCTGCCAGTTAGAGACAGCTTTGCTCAGGGCGGCTACAGCAGTGACTGCCTGCCATCCTGCCTCAAGAGGCCTGCTGCTTTTGCTTCCTTTCTCGCTCTCTCCACCCTGGCAGAGTTATCAATTGACTTTAAAGTCTGCTTATTAAAGTTTTAATAGGGCTTTGGGGGGGGAGTGAAATTAGAGGTATGAATTCAGTCACATCTTAGCCAAGAGCGCTAACTTCCCTTTTCAATAACTTTGTAAAAATATAATTTTGGGACTAGCCCTACTTGGTCATGGAGGATTGCAATTTGAATGTACTGGGATATGTTTATTTCTGTCTTTTCACTTAGAAGTCTTTAAGTGAACATGATTAGCAAGGAGTGAGTCTTTCTATGAGGGAAATTTAAAGAAAATGTCTCCAGTGGGACAACTTTTATAAAGCATCTGAAAAAAAAATAGAGACAGAATCCTAGGATAGGCAGCCCCTAGCGGGCTGGGGGAGTGTGGAAGAGAGTGCTGATTTATAGGAGGGACACCTAGGGCTTGTCTTTCCTGGTGTTTTGTTTGGGGGCATCACTGGCTGCCTTTGAGAATGTGTTTGGAGGCCTGATTTGGTCTTGTATCGGTTGGTGGGTGAGTTCTGTGATCAGAAAATGAGTCTCAGATGCTTTTCTGAAAGGCAACACACTGCCCCTTCCCCCCACCTCCACCCCAGTCCCCACCAGGGCCAAATTACTGGCTAGCTCTCTGCTTCCTTGTCTGAAGGTTTGCTTGTTTATTGAGGTTGGTTTTCATGTAGCTTGGGCTGGCCTCAAAAGTCCTTATGTAGCCAATCAACTCTGGCCTTGAACTTGGATCCTCTTGCCTTTACCTCCTAAAGGGTAGGGTGACAGACTTTTATCATGCCCAGCAGGGTGGGGAATTCTTTTGTGGTTTTGTCTGTCTGTCTGGTTGGTTGGTTGGTTGGTTGGTTTGGTTTTTTGAGAGATCCTCAACCTGTAGACCTGACTGATCTCAAACTTCCAATCTTTCTGCCTCCCAAGTAATGGAATAACAGACATTTGCTGTCACATCTGTCTGTCTCTTTCACTGTGTGTGTGTGTGTGTGTGTGTGTGTGTGTATGTGTGTGTGTGTGTGTGCTGTCTGGTTTGGTATTGAACTTGGGGTCCTCCTTCTTTCACCCTCTTTAGAGAAGCTAGGATTCCTTAATGTCCATGCAAGTTCTCCTTGCTGCCTAGGTAGTTCCTTAAACACCTCACCCAGCCTACTTTCTAAAGCAGTGAGGGGCAAATGGAAAGGAGGTTTGGGGTCACACTCAGGGGTGAAACCCCACAATATGTTTTTCCTCTGTGGCTTGTGATTCCTGATAAGGGGAGAGACTTAGCATCCTCTGTGGTGCCTGGACCACAGTAGGACTGGTGTCTGCAGTTCTAGCAGAAGCTTTGCACAGTGCATATGGTCCAGCCTGGCCTTGAACTTCCTATGTAGCTGAGGATATCCTTGAACTTCTAATCTTCTGCCTATACCTCCTAAGGGGTAGAATCACAGGCATGTGCTCAGTTTCCTGACACTATTAAATCTAGCATTCTGGAAGAAGGAAAACCTGAGGGGATTTAGAGACTCCAGACAAATAAGCAAGCCACAACCATTTAGTGAGTTAGCGCTACAGCTTTTAAACAGTGCAGCAGCCTTAGTGACTGACTGCTCCTGCTCGGTGGTTGTCGGTCCCCTTGCTGAGCTGGTCTTCGCCTGACTTCTGCGTCCCTGTGAGGTCGGGGGCTCTTCCTTTAATATCACGTTCTCCTCTCGTGTTTTACGGGACCCACCTTGCACAGACACTTGTTTCGCTATTCTTGCTCACAGACATTTCTGAAGCTGAATATTTTGGAGAGGTTTTAGCAAAAAAGAGATGTTATGAATGGGAATTGACATTTGGCAGTTGGCTTGTGAAGCGTAGGAGGCCCTCCTCGGCGGCTGTATAATGTTTGCAAACCACCAGGTGGTGGAGAAGGCAAGCACAGAGCTGAGTAATCTTGAGCAATTTGGTAAATTCTGGGACTCACTTTATCTGTCTCTAAAATGGGAACATAGTGTTTTGACGCAGTGTCTTTACCCGTCGTTAAGGCTTAACAGAGTGGATTTGATTGCCTGGGATGCTATCCTACGCAAAGCTACCGTTGCATGTGTGCATGTGTGCATGTGTGTATGTATGTGCATGTGGTGTGTGTGTGTGTGTGTGTGTGTGTGTGTGTGTACACGAGTGCGCGCGCGGGCGCGCCCAGTGCCTCTCCGGAGGGTGTTTCCCGGGAATGGCGTGCTTGTGGGTGTGTGCTCAGGGCGGCCCTCGGAGCGTGTGGTTGCCAGCGCCAGGCGGAGAACGAGGCGCCGGCTCTCCCTCCGCTGATTGGCAGCGCTGGGTGAATGAGTGCGCGTGGGGCCGGGCGGCAAGGAGGCTGTGGCTCGGCGCTGCTGTGCGCGCCCGCCTGCCGACCCGGGTAGGGGCGGACCGCGGGCGGCGGGCGACGGGCGGCAGGCGAGCTGGGAGGAGGGAGAGGAGGGCCGGTGCGGGAGGCGGCGGGGAGGGCTGTGAGAGCCCGGCTGCCGCGGGGCCCCGGCGCGGGTGCTGGGCCGGGGAGCCGGGCTCACAGCCAGGAGGCGGCGCCGCGAGGAGGGAGCGGAGTGCGAGCGCGAGCGGAGCCCGGCCGCCCGCCGCCTGCTGAGAGCGCTGCGGGTCGTAGACCCGACTGGGGACAGACCCGGAGCCTCGGGTCGGCTAAGCTGCGATCGCCCGGCAAGCAGAGGGGGAGTCGGGGCCTCGGGGCTTGAGTCCCCGCACCGGGCTCAGCGGAGATCAGACTAGACTTGCAGAGCCTTGCCCAGCCGGGGCCCGCTGAGACAGGACGCCCCTTCTTCTGGGAGTTGGCCCCCAGGACCCGCCGGAGCGAGGGGAGCAGGTCTGTCAGTCCCGGCTGGGGGAGCGGGAGTGTGGTGTGCGCTCGCGCGTGCATGTGTGTCTGTAAGGGGTGGGTGTGTAAGGGGCGTGGGGGACGATGGAGATGATGGTGTGTGGTGTGTCTGTACAGTGTGTTAGGGTTGTTTGTGCTTCTGACTGCAGAGAGAGAGAGAGAGAGAGAGAGAGAGAGAGAGAGAGAGAGAGAGAGAGAGAGAGAGAGAGAGAGAGAGAGAGAGAGAGAGAAGAGAAAGGAGGAGGAGGGGGCTCCAGGCATGTGTGTGTCTGTGTGTGTAGGAGTGTGTGAAGGGTGCGTGGGTGAGTGTGTCACGGGTGCTAGGTGCGGCTGTGTGTGTGATGTAAGGGTACTGGGTGCACGTGTGTCCCTGGTTCACCCTCCCTTCCCCCACCAGATGTGTTTTGGGGAGGGGGTGGTAGCCTTCGGCAGCTGCTCCTTGCCCAGCCTGTCTGCCTGACCTCCTCTCCCCGGGAGCCAGAAAGCGTTAACTCTTCCCTCCCCCAAATACTCCTAGGGTCAAGGGAGAGGATAGCAGCAGGCCAAGCACCCAGAAAGAGGGGAAAGGCTCCGGAGAGCCTGGGCCGGGCTCCTCTTGCTCCTCGGGCACAGCCTGGGTAGCCCTCCAGTTGAGATCACTCAGGCTTGTGTTCTACCCTTCCTGAGGGCCTTGTGCTCCCGTGGTTTCTCTCACCGGGACTGGAGGTGGGGGATTCAACCCGGAGGGTTCGCTTTTTTGCAGCTGTATTGCTGGAACAGTGCCTGACACAGTCGGCCTCTGTGGATCTTTGAGGGAGGAAGGAAACTGGGCAGGGGGTGGGGTGGGGTGGGCAAATCTGGAAGTCTGGAAGCCAAGTCGATTCTCTCTGCTCTGGTTAAGGATGAGGGTACTGCTTGCAGTCAGATCTCAGTTCCTCTTGTGGGAAGCCAGCCTGCAGGTAGTCAGTGGAAGGGGCTGACAAGAAGAGTTGTCATGACTCTCGGACCGAACATTTTGCCTCTTACTCCTGCACCTGCTTCTCCGTGACTAGCGCTTCTGCCCAGGACATCTGATCCTGGGGAAGGGAAAAGGATGGGAGAGGCCCAGACTCACAAGACTACTCCTCCCTCCAGGACCCTTGAGCTCACCAGGTGCTGAAGACGCGCGCGAACCTGCCTCCTGCCGAGCCAGGCTCCTGAGCCAGGTGGGGCCATGGCAGGCCGAGGCTGCCTGGAGCTGGGGCTCTTCTGCTGGGTGCTGCTTGCTGTTCCTGTGGGTCCCCAGCCTGCTTCCTCTGCGCCAGGCGCCCCTCTCTCCACTCTGACCCCACTACCTCAGAGCGAGGCTTCTGTGCTGTCTCTCAACCTGGGACTAAACTTCAAATTCCATCTTCGGGGGCCTGCCGCTGTGTGGGGGAGCCCTGTTACAGACACCCATCCTCTGTCTCCTGAGCTAGGCCGGGAGTCTGAGGAAGAGGTGGAAGGTGATCTCAGGACCGATCCCCTTTGGGAACTGCTGGTGGGTTCCCCTGGGAACTACGTCTCAGAATGGGGCTCTGCTGAAGGCAGCTCTACACCCTGGGCCTCCTCCCTGCCTCCTGAGTCCACATCCCCCCTCTCAGAGCCCACCAAGCGTCCCACTGCTCGTTCTCAGCCTAGGGTGGGCACTGTGACCTGGGCCACTGCTCTGACAGCTACAGCGCCTCCAACCAGTGCTCCCAGGCTTCATCAGAGCGAGCTGGAGCTGAAGTTTGGTGTGGCATTGAGAGCAGGGGCAGCTCCCACTCTCGGCCATCGCTCGCTGCCCCTGCTGCCCAGCCTGCGGGCCAGCCTGGCGGAGATTGCTGGGCGCCTGGGACCCTTTGGTAAGTAGCCATCCTATTTGAAGCGAATCCCTGCTGGGTATCAGTTGATGAATGTGTACTGGCCGTTAGGAGAGAGGAGGCAGCCTCTCCCACTCCTCTTGCAGGGTTCTTTGGAACCACTCTGTCCCCACACCGGAACTTCTCAGGCCAGAGCTCCCCCGGCACAACAGCACATCCAGGCTCTGCTTCGGGCGTGTCGGATTCTCCAGGTGGGAATTTTGCTAGTGTTATGAATTGTGATGTGATGATGATATCTGTGTTTTTCGATGGTCTTGGGCAACTCCTGTGGAAAGGTTGATCAAAACCCCCAAAGAAGTGAAGACCCGCAGGTTGAGAACCACTGCTCTGGGACAAGGGCTGATCCTCCTTGGGGGAAGCAGTCTCTTTGCTATATTGACTCTGATTTGGTGCCTGCAGTTTAACTCATGGTGTACATGTGGCTACAGTTCCTGGGGCAGTGACTTCCTTGGGACAAGCTTTGCGGAAGGGTCGGATGGTAGGATGGCATTTGAGCCCCCATATGCTCGTATTACAGGGTTCTTTGGTACAATTTGGTCCCTACCTCCACCTCTCCTGGAAAGAACGTTCTCAAGCTCAAGCCTGTTGGACTCAGTGGCTTCCCCAAGCTCTACCTCAATCAAGACGACACCCACGCAGCATGGTAAGCATACACGTCATTTGAAATAGACACACACCACATGTCACACACTCAGCAGTGTCCTGGGAGCCTTCTATGTCATTGTCCTCATAGCCATACCATCTTTCACTTCACCGTCACTAAGGAGAAATCATACATTAATGATCTATCAAGTATTGCCCGGGAAGGTGCCACATGGCGCTAGGTAAGGGTTCTCTGAGATGTTTGCTGCCATAGGCAGAGTAGGATAGAAAGAGCTAGGCCAGAACCAACTAGTGAAGGAGCTACTTCATGATTTCTACAGCGTTTCCACTCACCCCACCCTCCCTCCCGGGGACACTCCACCCAGCCTTGGGGTTTTCTCCTCTGCTGTTTGATCTGCCGTGACAGCTCAAACCTGGGCTAGGCTGAGCCCTTCACAGAGAAAACATTAAGGGGGAGACCATGAGCAGACGGATGCCGCCTTTGCTTGGGGAGCCTTTCAGAACCTAGACAGGCGCATGGTGCAGAGGAAATGTTTGACCTCTTCGAGCCTAAGTCTTCTCTCACTTATGTAGGGTCTGAGAATGATGCACATTTTGTTGTTGTTGTTGTTGTTGAAGATACCCTAATGTCTCGAGATTGTGTAAACCTTTTCTGGGCACCAAGTAGAAACTCACTGAACAATAGCTTTTTTAACCTTGCTTCCCACTTGCTCTGTACCTGAATGCACATCCGGAGTCGGCCGTGCAGACACCCTGGCCTCGGCCCCACCTGATGACGGGATGACAGAGTTCCTAGGGCAGAGTGCGCAGGTGCCCAAAGAGAGGCTTTGCTAAATGAGGCCATGGGCACAATGGGGAGGGACCCCCCCAGCCCAGCCCAGCTTTGCTCTACCAAAGACTCGCTGTGTCTGTGAAGCGTCTAAGCCACCCTTGCTAAGCTCAGCCATGGGTACTCTGGCTTTCCCAGCCCCAGGCCTGACAGTGAACTGCATTTTACAGCTTTCTTCAGCCATCACCATAGTGGTCCCTCTGTGGTATATAAGGAATGGCCACTGCCCTGTCCAGTTAGTGTGCAGCAGTGGCAGGCTCTACTGCGGGGGTGGGGGGGTGGGGGTGGGGGGGAGCAGTCCTGTGCCTCAGGGAATAAATGCTGGCTGGCATTCTGTCAGCCTTGGTGACAGTGCTGGCCAGGCAGGTTTAATGAGTCTGGACAGTATCAGAGGCAGCCCAGCCTCACAACCCCCCTCTCCCCACTACCGTCACTGGTGGCTGCAGGAACCCAGACTCTTCTTGCTGCTTCTCTTACATAAACCCAGAAGCCTGGGTCAGTCCTTGTTTAGAGGGGGAGGGGAGATCAAGTTTGTGACAAATACATTTTTTTTTCATTTTTGTGTGTTTTAAGATAGGGTCTCGTGTAGCCCAGGCTGGCCTCAAACTGGCTTCATGATTGAAACGTTCTTTAAACTCCTGATCCTCCTGCCTCTACCTCACAGATGCTGACATTTCAGGTGTGTCCTACCATACCGAGCATCCTAGGATCTTTCTAACTGAAGTGTCATTTATATTGTGCTTTGCATTGGGTCCCCTTTTCTTGGACCATAGCTTGTATTCAATCACTTACGCATTGACAGTTTATAATGGGTTCTACCATAACCAAGGATTTCAGACCCATTGGTGAGTCCTCAATGCTCTCCCTCTGTTCCCTGACCATACTACGAGCAGGCCTGGGCTATGAATGGCCAATGCCTGGGCCATCCGGTTGTTGAACATTTCCAGTGTCGCTGTCATAGAGTATCAGTCTCTACAGTGCTGGAGTTGGGGGTAGGGAGAAGGATGTAGCCAAACCATTAAATGGGCTGCAGCTTCCAGCATCCAGAGTTGATTTCTTGGCCCTTTGATCTTGTGGCTGGTGGGTAATCAGACCTGGCTTATCCCTTCCCATCCCCCTCCTCAGCCAGCCCTGCCTCACCAATTACTCTTGTTGACATCCCATCTTTTCTTTTCTCTCGCCCCTGAGGTTAAGGGGTCACGAGGACAGGATAGAACCTCCCTGAAGGGGTGGCCTGCTCAGGATCTGGCTCCTGGGCATATAGGGAATGTAGGACCACCGTCTTTTAGGGAAAACTGAAGGCAGTTTGTTTCTGAGGAAGTTGCACATGGAGAGACAAGAGATGAGGTCAAGTGGACCCTTCACAGGCAGAAGCTAGGCACTCTCCTTTCTGCCTCCACCCACAACTCTGGTCCTCAGGGACACTGTTCCAGACTGGAAAGTCTGTCTCTGCTACTTGAGGTGTCCATTATGCTTTGCCCATTTCCTGTGCTGGATTTTAGAAATGTTGAAGTTTGCTCTATCAGCCACTGTGCTTGGGGACAGAGATGAGAAATGGGGGTTCTTATGGCCCATAGGTGAGAAGTGAATGTTGTCTCTGGGAGCACTTGTCTGTACGGTAGGCAGGGGAGAGGCTGAGGAATGACAGACTGGAACAGACTGTGGGCTCCTGGGAAGGAAAAATCCAGATGAAACCGGGGTAATCCAGGAACTTAGTAGCAGTAGGCTAGAGCAGGGCATCAAAAGGGGCCAGAAAAGGAGGGAAGGGGTATATTAGTTTGATGACACAAGTCTGATGCCTCCTCTGACCAGCAGGCTACCTGTTTCTAATAAATGGGTGTTGGGGAGAGTTTAGGTCTTTGACCTAGTGTTCTTCAACAACTCAAACGGAGATAGTAGGTTGATGTTCACTCTCTGGACCTCTTGTCTTTCTAAACAAGTTTAGGATGTGCTAAGGGCTTTCTACACAGATCATACATAGCCTTAAGCAGTTAAACCAAGAACTAACCTATGGATCTGGAGACACAACTCAGCAGTGAAAAGCACATGCTGCTCTTGTAAAGGACCTAGGTTGGTTCCCAGTGCCCACAATGGATAGCTCACAACCATCTGTCACTCTAGCTCCACAGGATGTAACACCCTCTTCTGGCTTTTGTGGGCACCTGTACTCACCTATAAATACTCACCCCCAACACACATAATTACAAATAAAAATAGATCTCTAGGAAAGAACTAATTTGAGGCCAGAACTGATGATTGGTCAAAGGTGTACATTAACTAGTCATGATACTGGCCAGAATTATACATTGAATGATCTTTTTCCATACCAAGCACATACACATCTCATTTATCTTCATGACTGTTCTGTGTAATAGGTCTTCTTAGCCAGTTCAGATTTGAGGGATGGAATGGAACGGGAACCAGAGTGCATGCTTCCTCTCATTGCTGGCAGGGAGCTGTGTGTGTTTAATTTTCTGGTTGCTACCTCCATCCTTTCCTAGTTGTCCAATTCTTCCCTCCTCTCTCCCTTGAGCTGCCTGAGACTTTACTCCTTTCTCTTCTGTTCGGTTTCTGATGTTCCCAGAACGAGGGAGAACTGTCTGGGGCGGGTTTTCCTCTGTCATCCATCTGGGGGCATGGCTGGGGAGAGTGTAACCATCAGAAGTCTCTTAGTCTTCAGCACACTCCTGTCTCCTGCCCTCTGAGACCTGGGGAGTCCATCACAATTCTCTCTTGCATGAAATGGGAGTGGGGTAAAGAGGCACCTACAGCAAGAGCCTTGTACTAGAGTGTATGAATGTCGCTCTGTGGTAGAGCATGGAGATCAAGGGAGAGAGTATTTAGTGTTAGCCTGGCATAATAGCTTACACTATAGCCCTAGTACCTAGGTAGTGGAAGCACAATGATCGATGTGAGTTCAGAGGGCAGACTAGTCCACAAATTGGGACCCCCATCTCATAAAAATAACAAGACAAACAACAAAAAGCTCTAGCCTAATTGTTTTGTAGATGAGTGAGGATGGGGGGGTCATGTGACTGCCATTCACTGGCTAAGCATTGAGATATACCCTGTAGGAAGGACACTTAATAAGAAATCATGTTCTCCTTAGATTAGTACGAGGGCAGGGACTCTCACCTCTTTCCCTCTCTCTGTATGTATGTATGTGTTCATGCATGTTCTCTGAATAGGGACAGGAAAGTGTTGAAATGGACAGGTGAAAGACTATTCTGGTCCTAGATGTGGTTAGGAGTCAGTTGTGTGAGTGTGTGAGTGTGTGTGTGTGTGTGTGTGTGTGTTGGGGGAAGAGAAGTGTTTTGGGACTGTGGTATTGTAGGAAACGGATACAGATTGGTGTTCGGATCTGCGTCCTAGTACTGTGACGATCTGTGTTCTTGGGAAGGTCCTTTTCCAGAACCTCAGTTTCTCCTTTGGTAAATAAGATTCATTTGTGCAATGAAAACTCCTCAGTGCCTCCCACATGCTGCAAATCATTTAAGCGTGGAGATTCGTATGTGTGCAAAGGAAACAAAAAAATTGTTCTCATAAAACTTTTCTGGTGTGGGGATTGCTTTGGGGGCCGCAGCCATACAGTTCCTTCCAGTTGCAAAGTTCAGTAACTTCTTAAGAAAACCCCTCCCCCAACCCAGTAAAATCCAGGAGCAATGGATGGGGCCGGAGGGGGGTAGTGTTGAATCACTGTGGATAGACGGGAAGAGAGTGATCTCTGAAAGCTTCAGCCTTCAGGGTGGGGTTCTGGGAGGAGAAGGGGAGAGATGAAAAACAGGCTCCTTGTAGATGCACTCGGATTTCTAGCTGAGGGCTGGCAGTGTTTGTGGCGGGAGCGGGGTTGGGGAGGGCGGACTGCTAACGGCTTCAGCCAAACGTTTTCTGTTCACAGACCCCACTGTCTTCACTTCTGGTCCATATGAACCCTTTCCTGCCAGTTTCGTGAATCCTTCAGTACAGCCTGAATGTGAGCCAGATTCTTGTAGTGAGTCAGAGTTGCACGATGACCTGGGACAGCCTCCTGTCTCCCCACTGCCTCTCTTCTTCTTGACCCTGGAGGCCGACTGGGCAGAAGCCAAGGCTCGCTGGGGCCTTGCCTGGGAAGCCCACGTATATGGGGCAGGAGCACTCTTTGGCCTGGTGGCCCTGCTGGCTCTGTTGGCTCTGGCCCTCTTGCCCTGGCGTTGCCCTCCTGGCGCCCCCTGCTTGGCGTTGTTGGATCTGCTGCTGCTGTCGGCGGGGACCACTCGGGCCTTCCCGCTCTTCTACGACGCCTACGGGCACCGCGACCGGCTGCCGACCCTCGCCTGGCTGCTGCTGCAGGACCTTCCGCAGCCCTGCCTAGCGGCAGGTCTGGGGCTGGCTTGCTTGCTGCTGGCCCGGCCACGCACACCGCGGTGCCCCGCCGGCTTGGCCGCGCTGCTGCTGCTGGCGCTGGGGCTGGCGGCCGCGGCCACCCTGGGGAGCGCCGTGCACCGGCCACTGCGGCCGCTTCGGCTCGCCTCCCGCGGACTGCACGCCTTTCTAGCTGCCTTCCTGTCGGCGCTCTTGCTGGCGCTCTCTTGCTGGGGCGGCCGGCGGCGGCGAGCCGGAGCACCCCTGGGGGGATCTGGCTTCAAGGGCGCTACTCCTGTCCCGCCAGTGCGCAGTCCCTTCGCCCCGCGGGAGTCGTGGAGGCGCGCAGCACGCACAGCCCCGGTGGCCGGTACCTTTGGGCTGCTGAGCGGAGCCCTGCAGGCTTATGAGGTGCTTCACGCCCTGGGCTACGGCGCCCAAGTCGGTTTGGAGGGGCCCTGGCCCTGGTGGGCCTTCCAGCTAGGGCTGCGTCTGGGCGAGGTGGGTGTCGCGCTCCCCTTGGCGCTGCTGGGTCTCTACCCCGCGCTCTGCAGCCCACGTGTGCCCAGGCGCTGCTGGGCCAAGCTCTTCCGATTGTCGCCGGGACACGCTGCCCCGCTGCTGCCAGCAGGCTGGGTCCCTGGGACCCGGGACAAAGAGCCCCTGGGTAGCGCGATCGCGCGTGGGGACGCGGAGCTGCTGCAGCTGTGTGCCCTAGCTGGCCCGGGCCCCGATCTCCTCTTCCAGGGTGGCGGCTGCCGGGGCTTCGAAGGTGTTGGGGCCAAACCTACTCAATCAACAGCTTCCTCCCCTAGCAGTGATTGCACGGTGGACTTCCGCCCGCCCTCACCCATCAACCTGCGGCGCAGCATCGAGGAGGCCCTCTGTAGTGAGGCGCTGCTGGCCCCTGGCCTGTTTCAGGGCACTGCCTTTGGGGAAGCCCTTCCTGGGCTCGGCCTCTGCCGCACGATCTCCCTGGGGAACAAGACAGGGGTGGGACCCAGTGAGAGATCCGAGAAGGTCCCCGGATCCCCAGCGCCTCCTCAGCTCCCTTCTCCTGGGGCCTGGCCCGCAGGCAGCAGTGCCTCATCTGGCTCTCTGTGTGGACTCTCACGGGACAGCTCGTCCATGCTGCTGTGCTCCAGTCCTGACAGGGCCCCGCGCTGTCCGTTAGTCTGCGTCCTCAGTCCCCCGCGGCCCTCAGGAAGCAGCCCCAGTCTCCCAGCCTCAGGATCCTATCAGGCCCTGTCCCCACCCTCCCGCGACTCCCCTGAACATTGTTCTGAGCTGCAGGCCGAGGAGGCATTGCTGCAGGAGCAATTCCTGGACGCCTGCCGACAGATTGACGAGCTGAGCGTCGGCAGTGACACCATAGACCTGTGAAGACCCGGCTTGTCTCACAGCCGAACCGTTTGCCCCTTTTTCTGGCTTCTCATCTGCCCAAGACCTGCACACTGTAATCATTCCCCAATTCTGCCTGGTTCAGATACCTCTTTTTGATTCCTCCTCATCCAGGGGCCCCTGGGTGGGTGGGTTAGCAACCGGGCTCTGCGGATTGGGAATCAGTGCCAACTTCTCTGGAGCCGTGGGTGCTGATGCCCCCAGCTGCATTCTCAGGCTGGCAGAGTCTCACTTTCCTTGGCCTTCACCAGCAGTAAGCTCCAAGGTGCTTCACTCCTGACCCCCACCGCTACCCCTACCCTGGTGCTGAGGGAGACAGCTAACTTAAGAAGACCTAGGGCCCTGTCTGGGCTCCACATCCTCTTCTGCCATTTCCTTCATGGAACCATTCCCTGAAGACGGCCCCGTGGCTCATCCAAGAGACCTTACGGCAGCTGGGTGGGGAATGGGCGTTTTCAGAGTCAACGTATCAATAAAATATTTTCTGAGGAGAATGTTCTGACCTTGGAAAAGTTTAAAGGGGGATACTTCCGCAGCTCCACCGGAAGTGGAGGCTGAGTGGTTCGGCCTCGGACTCCTGGGGACCTTCGAAAAGTGAGCATTCTTGTGGTGAGTGAGTTCTGAGAGCAGGCCCCTGGAAGCTGCCCATCTGACTGCCTCGCAAGTGTCTTTTCCTACAGGGGGCACAGTCCTGAGAGGTGAGGCCAGAACACCTTAGCCCTTGGTGAAATGCCCTTGTTGCTCAGAGCCTGGCATCAGGTCTTGGGAGGCAGTTTCCTAGGAGCTAGTTAATAATAAAGATCTTTATGGAAAAATGGACACACATGTTGAAGGGACCAATCGCCCCAGGCTGGGCTATCCAACAACCTGCCAGCTTCCCATGAGAATTTACAAAGAGAAAACTGCCTTTTCTCATCGACAGGGCTTCTTGGAACTGGGCTCACAAGGCCTCCAGGCCCCTTTCCCACAGAGCTCTCATCTCCGGTCCTCAGTGGAGAAAGTCTGTCTCCACCTCTTGCCATAGGCCCAGCTCTGGTTGTCACAACACAGAGACCCATGAACACATCCAGCCACTAGAAGGGAGTATCCTTCCCTTGCCCGGAGTATTCAGCCTCCAGTGACATTATATATATATATATATATATATATATATATATATATATATTCTGCATTTGTCATTTGGCTAAAAATGTAATGGTTCATAGTGATACAAGCAGGGTCTTGGATCAGGTCTGAAAATGAAAAACTGGCAGATGTTCTTCATATCATGGAGAGACCTACAGAGGCACACACATTAGGTTCAAAGGGGAAAAAGCCAGGAATTTTAGTGATCTACATGCGTGTACACTTGTGTGCAACACACGCGTGCGTGGGCATGCACACACGCACTCGCACGCGCGCGCGCGCACACACACACACACACACACACACACACACACACACACCCTAAACTTGGACCATCAGCTAATGGGGATTAGAGAAAGGAGGCAGGAGAGAAGCAAGAAGAGAGATGAGGAGGGGCTGAGGCCTTTGTTCCCTGCAAACGAAGATTTGTTTTGACTGAGGAGTACGTCAGGGCCTCAGACCTCAGAGGGAGGAAGGGAGACAGGGCCGTCCAAGAATAAGAGTCCAGGTGGAGAAGAGAAATGGGAGGCAACGGTACAGGTGAGGCTGAGGGAGGGACCTGGAGTGGTCCTGGCTGTGCCCCCTCTGTCACCTGGAGTGGTGTGGCTCAGAAATTCTTGCCGCATCCTCACTCTGGGCTGAGGCCCAGAGAACTGCCAGCGTCCTAATTACAGGCATTTCTCACCGGTGTCACAGTGGCTGCAGTGAGTGGGCCCAGCATTGGCACCACATTGTGTCACGCGAGGGATGCTTGCTGCTCTGGGAAGCTGTCCTCTTTCTTAGCCCGTTCTCCCTTCCAGCTGCTGCCATCTGCAACTGCTTGTGCCCAGCTTCCCTGTCATCTCTTCCTCATGCTCATCCTCTCCAGCTGCTGTCTCCTGCTCGTTCTCCTCGCTGAGCCCGATTGGCTTTGTGCACTCCCCTCCTCTGAGCACGGCAGGCCAAATCTGGAGCTTTCCCATTCAGTCTGTCTCTGTTTATCTCACAGACACTCGCTTTCTGTCTGAAAGTGCTTAATGTAGCAGATGAGAAAGGAGGCCAAAGGAATATTTCTCTTTACTCACCAGATCCAACACTGTTGATTTTCCTTCATAAGAATTACTTCTTGGGCTGGAGAGATGGCTCAGCAACTAAGAGAAATTTCTTTTATTCCAGAGGACCTGAGTTCAGTTCCCAGCACCCACACTGGGCTGCTCTCAGTGGAAAGTAACTTCAGCTCTAGGGATCTGATGCTCTCTTCTGTCCTTCATGGGGACCTCTCTGATTTTTAAGGTGGTGGCATGGTGGGGGAAATAGTATGGAATCCCAAATCAATTTATTCTTTTCGCTCCTTTTACTTTTTTGTTTTTGTTTTTTTTTTGTTTGTTTGTTTTTCAAGACCGGGTTTCTCTGTATTGTCTTGGAGGGTGTCCTGGAACTCGCTTTGTAGACCAGGCTGGCCTCGAACTCACAGAGATCCACCTGCCTCTGCCTCCCAAGTTCTGGGATTAAAGGCATGTGCCACCAATGCCCGGCCCCTTTTACTTTTTATGCATACACACCCCTACACTCACATGAATAAAAATATAAATAAATCTTAAAAAGATTACCCTTAGACCTTTCACTTACAAAGAAGTCAAGACTTTGGTTAGCCCGGGACTCATTCCTTACCCAAAGCAGACTTCACAGGAAGGATAAAGGTCGACCCTAATACATACATCCTGCAGTTCCAAAATCTTAGTACTGGGAGGGACTGAGAGACAAACCTCCATTTATTCATGAATCCATCCACTCTATTAAAAATATTTGTCGACTGCTCATAATGTCACGTGATAAGGATAAAAGAATAAACGAGGGCATAAGCCATGAATATGCGATATTTTAGGTCCTGTGCAGGAAAGGGCACTAGATACAGAGTCATTAACAACACAAGCAATTATTACAGTTGTGAGAAATGGGAAGAATAAGAACTCTTTCAGAACTTCTGTATTATAGAAGGTTTGGCTTATGGGAGACGAGGAGTAGAGCCAGAGGGATGGGGCCTGGCTCCCTTCCTCTCCAGGCTTCACCACATTGATGGATGAGGCACAGGCCAGCAGTTTATTTCCCTTGGAAGCCACTTGGCAGGGTCCCGTGACTCCTGCTATTTAATAAAGAGCACCGCATGTGTCCTGAATAGACGGATGAGCAAATATTCTTGACTGAAGAACCATGTGCCCTCCCTGATACGAATGGATAGAAAGGAATGGGGGGCAGGAAGCAGACAGGGATCCACATCTGAATAAAGGGGAAGATTTTAGGGTCAGTTTTACTGTGTATTCACCTAGGGACGTAGAACCCTGCACCATGGATGTTTGCTGCCCTCTGATGGACATAGGGAGTTTAGTCTTTGTTCTTTAAGGAAAAAAATGGATTTAGGGTATTTAGAACATTTTTGTGGGGGATTACAAATGGATATTAAACTCCCCTACATCTACTACAGCTATGACTAGGTCCCCCAAACTTAAAATATAGTATTTGAGGATATAATTTTTATTTTTAAGGTGGTGGTGTGATGGGGAAAATAATATGGAATTCCAAATCAATTTATTTATTTTTTGCTTTTTATGCTGGATAGGACTGACTTAGTGGTGGCCTTGACAATCTATTTTTGTATTTCAGTGCCCCTTCCCCAGATTTATTTAAATATAATGTGGTGTGGGTTCTTTTTTCCAAAAGTACACATTATTTATTTGAAGCTAGCCAGGACTTCGTAAATTTCATGCTTAGTGTACCCCCCCCATCACTACCAATAAGTCATCCTCTCATCTATCCAAAAATATACTGAAAGTGGATAGCTCTTGGGAATTTTCACTATACCTTTAATCCTTTGTGGTGTTTTCTACCATGTGGCTGTAATTTAAAAGTAACGTTTTAAAAAGTGCCTCGGGTACTTTTCACAGCTAGGCATTTTGCAAATGCAGCAGTTTTCCATGAAGGACAGACTGTGAACCCACTGAGTGTCAGATGCTGTGGTTAGCCCAGAGTCTGTCTGATGATCAGACACGAAGGAAGATGTTCTTTCTCCAGGCAGCAGTGTGTTCTAGGTCTGTGCATATAGCTGGGTGTTATGTTTGGCTTGAGTGTGCTCTGATGTGATCTTGCAGACATTTTTTTTTGGTAAGAGTGAAAAAAATTTGTCTCTTGCTCCAGACTATTTTATAGGAAGGCAAGGCTCTGCCTTTTTTTCAGGCAACCAGTTTTTAATCCCCAGTGCCTGGCATATAGTAGGAGCTCAATAACTAATTATTAAAAATATAATTTTGTAGTATTTGTTCTATGAGAATTTTAGTAGATAAAATTTGTCTCTGAGCCGGGCGTTGGTGGCTCACGCCTTTAATCCCAGCACTCGGGAGGCAGAGGCAGGCGGATCTTTGTGAGTTCCAGACCAGCCTGGTCTACAGAGCTAGTTCCAGGACAGCCTCCAAAGCCACAGAGAAACCCTGTCTCGAAAAACAAAAAACAAACAAACAAAAATCGTCTCTGAGGCCCGGTGACATTTTGTCTCATGTTTTCTGAGGATATGAAAATTGTTCAAATAATGAATGTCACATCCTTGTGTCTATGACGTTTTGGCTGAGGTTTTGCGGGTAATTTGGGAATCTGTGGAGACCCTTCAGAAAAATTTATTGAACACCCACTCTATGTCACATATGGGCAAGGCTTCGAGGGCAAATGATTTCTGCCTGCTTTGGTGAATTTGGGGTCGATCTCCTAAATGAAGGATTTTAAGAGAGGGTAAATTGTTGATGTCAAGTTTCACTTAGTGGCGGGGGCGGTGCTAGGACTACACGGAGACCGTGGCCCAAGAAGCTCCGCCCCCAGGACGTCATTTTTTTCTTTCTCATTCCGGAACTTATCTTTCCTTCCCCGCCGCGCTTCCTCCCCGGACTCTTTTGAGCAACGAGCACTTCCGGAGTCTCCCGGCAACTTGGCGTGGTCTTCCTGCCGGAGCTCATCCCCGGCCTCGCTCGCGCCGGTGAGGTTTACTCGTGGCCTCACAGGCTTGTTTCCCGGTCTGATGGCCGGTCTGACTCTATTTGTGGGCCGTCTCCCGCCCTCGGCTCGCAGTGAGCAGCTGGAAGAGCTGTTTAGTCAGGTGGGTCCGGTGAAGCAGTGTTTCGTGGTGACTGAGAAAGGTAAGGAGTGGGGTAGCGGGGAGGGCTGGGTGTGCGTGCTCCTGGGAGCTAGAACACGACGAGTTCCAGGGAGCCATGTAGTTACAGTTTGTTTTGAGACAAGGATCTCGCTCTGTAGCCCAAACTGGCCTCGAATTCGCTACCGGTAGCCCTCCTGCTTCAGCCTCCTGAATCCTCCGACTAAATGACCCGGCTGTAAGCATCCAGGTCTTCCCCCTCTCCAAAGGTACGGGGCCGGGAACTACGTTTCTTTTTTAAACTGACTCTGCTGTAGGTTGGCCAGTAAGGTCGATTTATGAAAGGCAAAACACACACTTAACGTTTCTGTTGCGTTTCCCCCTTTATTACGCGTGTTCAAATGTTCAAAGGCTAACAACCTATTAGCTTGGTGTAATGGCGGTAATCCCCGCATTTGGAAGGCTGTGTCAGGAGGATTGCTGGGAATTCGAGGACAGCCTGGTCTATATAGCAAATTCAGGCCAGCTTGGATTACATAGTGAGACCCTGTCTCAAACGAACAACCTAAACTAACATTTAATAAAGCGCCAGTATGGCATATTGATAGCTAGATGATTGCCAGGCAGGGAGGGTGTTTAGTTTGACATAGGTTAGCTTATTTAATGTTCTCAACAATCTTATATGGTAGAGAGTCTTAATACCATTTTTTTTTTTTGAGACAGGGTTTCTCTGTGTAGCTTTGTAGACCAGGCTGGCCTCAAACTCACAGAGATCCACCTGTCTTTACCTCCCGAGTGCTGGGATTAAAGGTGTGTGCCACCGCCCATCTTAATCCCTTTTAAATACAGGAATAAAAGCTTTAAGGACATTTAATGATTTGAAGTTTGTATGGTAAGTAGAGGACTCAATTTGATCAGCATAGTGGAGCTCTTAGTATGCTGTTCATTCATTTGTTTATTTGGCAAATACTTCTTGAATACCAACTATATTCCGAAACATTGTTGGCTGTCCTTGGGGTACAGTAAATGTGTGGCACTAAATCAGAAATCCTGTTCTTACATATTTATGGTTGGAAAGACAGCCGATAAATAACCAAATTGTAGGTTGATAATGGTGATAAATGAGGAGAAAGATAAAGTAAAAAGAGTGGGATAGGGAGCTGTGTGTGTGTGTGTGTGTGTGTGTGTGTGTGTGTGTTGGCTAGAGAAGACCTACTGAGGAGTGAACTTAGAACTCCTAAGGGACAGAACAGTCTGAATTCAGGAAGCAACCTTGATATTAAAGCAGGTATGTCTTTGTATGAAAAGAGAGCAGGGTGGCCAGGATGACAAGGAAATGGATAAAGGGAGAGAGTTGGAAAATGAGGACCAGAGTACCAGGTCAGATAACACCTTGCCGACCATTACAGATTTTTAGTCTTCTCTGGGGAAGTCATTGGTTGTAAGCAGAGAGCAGTGACTGATCTTTTAGACTTTTGTTTTGAAGGACTTTCTGGCTGCTGTGTGGTGAATGGATGTTTATTGAATAGAAGAGAGGGGACCAGTTGGTAGACTCTAAGAGTAATTTAGGGAGAAATTGTGGTGTTGGACCGAGGTAATCGCAAATAGAAGTGGGAAAAGTTGTCTTGTATTTGGAGTTGTTAAGGTGAAATAGGGTCTTTGAAGCACTAGATATGGAGTGTAAGCCAAAGAGGAGTAAGAGAGTTGGATCTGATTCCAAGGATTTTGGCTTCAGTCACTGGAGAGATTGACTGGCTTGCTGTTTAGTTCACGTTCTGTTTGACATGCAGTAGATTACCTCGTATGGAGAGTTGGCATGGACCACAGCGAAGAAATTTGAGTGATTTTCCTGTAGAAGCATTTCTTTCTCAACCAGACTTTGCTGGGACACCTGGATAGATACTTTGTTACCCAGAACATACATTCAGCTCCCTTTGATCTCAGCAGGCATTTGTGTAGGTAGCTATTCCTGCCTTTTAACAGAGCTACTGGTGTCTCTCCTTTCCCCTCCATGGTTCTGAGTATGTGCCTGATATATGCTAAGCACTCCATCTTTAGCTTCTATTTCAGTAACAGAAGTTATAGTTAGGGTTGTAAACATGGCTCTGACTGCTGTATAAGCCATGGCATCTGCCTAATTCTTTGTCATTATAAGTATAGATATAGCCAAAGGAGTGAATGAGAGCGCTGTAAATTAATTTTTTTTAAAAAAATGAGCCAGATTTCTTGTGTTTAAGTACTCTTCGATGACATCTTGGTTGGAGATTCTTTGCCATAGTCTTTTAACCACTGTTACCAACTACAAGTTTCCCCTAAGTCAATTTTACAGAAGCCTACCCATCCCCCTGCTTTCTTTTTGTCATTAACCTTGATTAGGTTGAGTTGATGCTCAGTGCCAAGGGCCTCTACTGACTTAACATATATTGACTGATCACAATTGAATGCAGGCATACAAAAATGTTCAACTTGGCCCATATAGAAAGACTCTGCTTGTTTTAAAAAAGGAAAACAAATAAAACAGAAATAGAATTCTTATAAATACTCATCCTTTACCATATATGGATGTGCTTTTATTTATTTATTTTTTAATTCTAGTTAGTAACTACTGGGTAATCTGCAGTTTAAGAAACATTCATCAAGGCTGGAGAGATGGCTTAGCAGTTAAGAGCACTGGCTGCTCTTCCAGAGGATCCTAGTTAAATTCCCTGCACCCACATGGCAATTCACAACCGTCTGTCACTCCAGTTCCAGAGGATCCAACATTCTCACACAGACCTGTCAAAACACCAATGTACATGAAATAGAAAGAAAGGAAGGAAGGAAGAGAAAGAAAGAAAGAAGAAAAGAAAGAAAAAAACATTCATGTTGAAGTTTGGCAGGATGTCTTAGAAAGCTAAAAGCACTTGCCACCAAGCCTATCAGAAATAGAAAGAACCAGCTCCTGCCAAGTTGTTCCCTTCCCTTTGAACATAAACAAACAAATAAATAAATGTTATTTTGTTGTTGTTGTTGTTGAACCAGGAGTGGTTGTATGTGATATAATCCTAGCACCTGGTATGTAGAGGCTGGAGGATCAGGAAGTAGAGGCCGAGTTGAGACCCTGTCTCAAAAAAACAAAACAAAACAATAAGAAAGAAACATGAACTTCCTTTTCCCTTGCTGCCATTGCCAAGTTTCAGGGAGACAGAGTTCAGGTGCATTCAAGATTCTGCTTCACCCATAACCCACCACAGCTGGGGAAGATATTGCTGCTGGAGGTGTGATGGACATTAATACCTCTTTACCATCATCCACCATTGCTAGCACGTTGAATTTGAGAAGTTACTAAAGCCTTAGACAAGTACTGAGCCCATCTTTGTGAAATATTAGTTTTGTGGACCCTTACCTTAAGCCTGGCGCACTTGGTCTAAATCCTTAACAGTGTGGACTTTCCTGTAGGGACAAGTGAGGTGTACTAGAAACAAGTAGGAGAGGAGGGGTGGGCATGGAGGAGAGGTGGCATTTTCCCTAATGGTATTGACATGACCCTTCTTATGATTGTGGAGATTCTAAATGTGTGTGGCAGTTTTTTTGTGGAGGCATAATTATTGTATATACCTTTTGGGACATTAGTCCTTTTTGTTTTGTTTTTCGAGATAGGGTTTCTCTGTGTAGCTCGGGCTGTCCTGGAATTCGATGTATAGACCAAGCTGGCCTAGAACTCACAGAGATCTGCCTGTGAGTGCTGGGATTAAAGGCATATGCTACCATGACTGGTCTGAACTTCACATTTGAGTAGCTTTGTTTTTGGTTGTACTGATTGAGAGGAAGGTCTTGGTTTTTTTGTGAGAGAAGTTCTAAGAGAAAAGAAATCAATCTCCATGTCACAGTTTGCTGTCTTGGTGCCCCATGCCAGCTGTGCAATCAGTTTATATAGATTACTATCCCGTGTTATATATATATATCGTATTTAAAGGGAAGCAGAACACAAGTTCCAGGACAGCCAGGACTGTTACACAGAGAAACCCTGTCTTGAAACACCAGAAAAAAAAGAAGAAAAAGAAAAGAAAGACCATGAGGCTGGCAAGGAGAAATTAACATAGTTCTTTTTAATTTTTTTTTAAAGATTTATTTCTTATGTATAGTGTTCTGCCTGCATGTATGCCTGCAGGCCAGAAGAGGGCACCACAGCTCTTTATAGATGGTTGTGAGCTACCATGTGGTGCCTAGGACTTGAACTCAGGACCTCTGGAAGAGCATTCAGTACCCATAAGCACTGAGCCATCTCTCCAGACCCTAAAATTATTTCTTAATTTTATGTGCCTGGGTATTTTGCCTGTATGTATGTCTGTGCATCGTGTGTATGCCTGGTGTCCTGGTGCCCTTGGAGGCCAGAAGAGGTTGTTGCATCCCCTGGGACTAGAGTTACAGATGGTTGTGGGCCACCATTTGGGTACTGGGAATTGAACCCCAGTCCTGTGGAAGAACAGTCAGTGCTCTTAACCACTGAGCCTTCTCTCAACCCCTTAGCTTAGGGGTTTTTTTTGTTTGTTTGTTTGTTTTTTGTTTTTTTTTTTGATTTTTTGAGACAGGGTTTCTCTGTATTGTTTTGCAGGCTGTCCTGGAACTCTCTCTGTAGACCAGACTGGCCTCAAACTCACAGAGATCCGCCTGCCTCTGCCTCCCGAGTGCTGGGATTAAAGGTGTGCGCCACCAACGCCCGGCTTTAGCTTAGTTTTTAATACTGTTTTGACATTTACTTCTCTGTATCTCAAATTACTCTTTGGAAAGAAGGGTTGGTATTCATTTTACCTAGCTTGGAGTGTTCTGAAGCTAAAATGTGGCCAGGAATTTATACCTTCTTTGGAAATATTCAGTTAGATACTGAAATGTTAAGGTATTGATGACATAATGTTTTTTAGGGCCTTACTTATTTATTGCTAATATCTTCTAAGATTGCATTTTTATAATCTGATTTTTCAAATTTACCATATGTATTTTTCCTACTCTTTCTGGTAATCTTTCATAGTTTAAAATTGAATTCTTCGAGGGCCTAATGTATATCATGGGTCCCTCATATTCTTAAGATTATCAAGGCTGGAGTAAGAGGCACTAACATCAAAATAACATCAAGATATCAAATTGGAAGAGAGAGGAAGCCTTATAGTCCTGAGTAAAGTGGGGAGGGACCCAGCCTTGCTTCTTTTCCTTCTGAGACTTGTGTCTTTGGTGGATAGCTCACAGGCCTTCGCTCTCACTTCCTTCCTTTTTGCCTTTTCTAGGGAGCAAGGCATGCCGAGGCTTTGGCTATGTCACTTTCTCCATGCTGGAAGATGTTCAGAGGGCGCTCAAGGAGATCACTACTTTTGAAGGCTGCAAGATCAACGTGACTGTTGCCAAGAAAAAACTAAAGAACAAGTCCAAGGAAAAGAAGAAAAATGGTGAGTTTCTAGTAATTCTCCAAGAGGAAAGAAGACACTGAAAACTGGAGGTGGTCGGAAAACCGGGAGATAGCTTCCAGAACTTGAGCTAACTAGTTTTCTTCTTGTTGCCCAAACCCTCTGGCATGCTTTGAGAGTCTCGTATTCCGGGATATTGCACACTTGACCCCATGGCAAATGCTGTGTTTGTTGGTACCCTTTTCACTTATGTCTATCCTAGAAGTGGGTTTGCAGACTTATCCCATGTCTCTTACCTTTTAGAAAATTCAGAGTCCCCAAACAAGGAGCCAAAGCCTAAAAAAGCCAAGGTGGCAGATAAGAAAGCCAGATTAATTATCCGGAACCTCAGCTTTAAGGTGAGTGATTAAAGTTAAGTACATGCTTTGAAGAGTGCTAAAACCAAGGTGTGCTCATTGGTGGAACTCCTCACCAAGATGGTACTTATTACTGGGAAATAAACCTTAGCCTGTTGAATTGAAAAAGCCGTATGACCAGAGTTTGATCCCTGGGTCCCACATGGTGGAAGAAGAAATCCAATTCTTGCAAGGTGTCCTCTGATTTCCATACATATGAGCGTGCATTGCCCTTCCCCAAATAAAGAAAATCAATATAATTTTAAAAGAACTTATGAAGCCCTTTGGAGGAAGCTACCACTGAGAAAGAGGTCCATGTGTTCAGCTTCTCTCTCTCCTTCCCTTTTGGAGACAGGGTCTCTTGTAGCTCATGCACACCTCAAAGTTTCTAGCCGAGGTTAGCCTTTCCTGATCTTCCTGACTCTGCAAGTTCGGGATACCATGTCTGGTTTTGTTTTGTTTTTTTTTTCTTTTTCTTTTTGGCTTTTTAGATATAAAGTAAGCTGTCAATCTGTTCACTGTTGTTTGCTGAAAGTAAGCTGTCAGTGTGTTCTCAGTTATTTGCTGTTCTGGTCTTGAAAGTTTAAAAAAAAAGGAATAAAAATATTTAGATTCTTTCTAGAAAATGAACTTAGTAGTTGATGTTTTATATTTATTTGCTGTGCTAATACTTCTCATTTTTTCTTTTGGCCTAAGTGTTCAGAAGATGACTTGAAAACAGTATTTACTCCCTATGGAACTGTTTTGGAAGTGAATATCCCAAGGAAGCCAGGTACTTGTGCGCCTTCCTTTGGTGTGGATTAGATGAAGACAACTTAATGTGAATTTTCCCATGTTACTGAACCAAAAATAAACCTTTGTTATGTTCTCTGTGGCCCTAGACAATCTGATATTTGCAAAGTACCTGCCGTAGTACTTGACAATTAGTGAGGTCCAGGTGCTAGTTTTACTCCTGGAAGGTATGTTTAGGTAGCTTGGACACAGTTAGTACCACTGGTGTTGACTGATTGCTTTCCTCAAGCTGGAGTGATAGAGGATAACTGTTGTTTTGGGCAGGGACCTCTTGGCCGATGGGCAGGCTGTGGACCATCTTGTCAGCCTGACTGCTGTGGTCTCCTGTTGGCTACCCCCTGCCTCTAACTTTTTTGTATATTTGCTCACAGATGGAAAGATGCGTGGTTTTGCTTTTGTTCAATTCAAAAACCTCCTTGAAGCAGGAAAAGCTCTCAAAGGCATGAACATGAAAGAGATAAAAGGTGAGCCTTCTATGCTCATACCATGACCTAGTTATTTCTGGTGCTTGAGTGAATTAGCACCGTAAACCGCCTTTTTTTTTTTTTTTTTTTTTTTGGTTTGTTCAAAAGATGTTTCTACTGCTTATTTGTTAATATGGTAACTCATGTAGCCCAGGGTAGCCTTGAGTTCCCTACTTGCCAAGGAACATCTAACCTTTCTGCCTCCACCTCCTAGTTCTGGGATTGCAAGCTTGCATCACCACACTTATAATTTTTGGTGAAATTTTTTCAGTATTTGGTCCTAGGCTAACCTTGAAAGAACTCATGCCAGGAGCCTTTCTTTCTTTTGGTTTGAATGTCTTTTTAAAGTTGGTACTGACTATCTTGGACAGAACTGCTGATGAATACACTTTGTGCCTACAGTTGGACCACTCTTTTATCAATGCCCATGTGCTATTAAACTGACAGTCTACTCTTGGTATCATCAGGTACCAGGCGATGGAAGGGATCGGCTTAGTCCCTTCCTGACTTCCGAGCAGGGTCTCCATTTCCCCAGAGTGTCTGTGTAACTGGAAACACAATTCTTTGTTTACCTTGTAAATCCAAGGTAACTGAATTTCTTTTGTTAAAGGGCTAAGGATTAAAAAGAGCTCCTGTAGGTGGAGTTTTTGGTTGGGACCACCAGCTCCCCCCAAAAATCACACAGAATTATTAATTATAAATGCTGGCTGATAGCGTAGGCTTGTTACTAATTAACTCTTATAACTAAGTTAACCCATTTCTATTAGCTTATGGACTGCTATGTGGCTCATGGCTTGTTATTTCATTTTCTACATGTCCTGCTCCCTCTGTGTCTGTCTGGTGACTCCACCCTCCTTCTTCCCAGTTCTCTTTTTGTCTACAAGTTCCGCTTAACCTCTGCCTGCCTAGCTATTGGCCATTTAGGCCTTTATTAGACCAATGAGAGCTTCAAATATTCATAGTGTACAAAAAGATTGTTCCACAGTAAGCTGTAAGGAGCATTTTTAGTTTTGTTTTTGTTTTGAAACAGAGTTCTTACAAGGTAGTCCAGGCTGGTCTGGAACTCAAGATCTTTTTGCCTCTCTGTCTTTAAGAACCAGTAGTCAGCCAATTGGTGGTACATGCCTTGGAGGCAGAGGCAGGCAGAGCTCTATGAGTTCAAGGCCAACCTGGTTTACAGAGTGAGTTCCAGGACAGGTTCCAAAACTACACACAGAAACCTGTCTTGAAAAAACAAAAAAATAACAACAAAAAGCAAACCCCAGTAGTCAGGCTGGAGAGATGGCTCAGCAGTTAAAGGCTAGGCTCACAATAGTCTCACAATGGCCGTTTCTTTGTCTCCACTAATACTCTTACTGCCTTTTGTTGGGAGGGAAGTAGAGATAGTAAAAAGAAGACTCTCTCTGACACCTCCTCTCTGTTGGACAGGAAGGACTGTGGCTGTGGACTGGGCTGTAGCCAAGGACAAATACAAAGATACCCAGCCTGCCTCTGCCCCAGGTAAGGGGTGCTAGCATTAGGTGGGAGGGCTGGGGGGCAGCGTGTGGAAACAATTCCTGTGGGGTTTTTTGTTTGTTTGTTTTGAGACAGAGTTTCTCTATGTAGTCCTGGGACTTGCTATGTAGACCAGTCTGCTGTTGAACTCACAGATACCTGCCTGTCTTTGCCTCCCAAGTGCTGAATTAAAAGTGTGCGTTACCATGCACGACATGTATTGGAACTTTCATGTAGAGTGGGAATATTGAGCTGGAGATACCCAAAGCATAATATTAGCAAAAAACAAAAGAACAAAAAACCAGCCTTCTGGAAAATCTCCAAATTCCTGTGGGCTCAAGGCTGCTTGTTGATTGACATTGAACTGTGTGGTGAGCTGATCCGCAAACATAGGATCTTTTGAGTCTAAAGTCACTTCTAAGGTATGGGCTTGAGTGTTCATTCTTCCCTCTACTTGCTCTCTCCTCATCATCCCATACTAGTGAATGGTTAAGAAGAGAGAGCAGGGTTGGAGGGCTCAGTGGTTAAGGACACTCACTGGTTTCTCTTCTCGGGAGTCTGAGCTCCCACATGGTAGCTCACAACCATCTAAGTACAGTTCCAGGGGATCGGAGGCCATTGCATGCTCATGGTTCATAGACACATAAGCATTTAAAAAATGAGAGACAAGACTTTAAATGCTTTTAAGTCACCAGAGTGTCAGAGTATTACACATTGAAACTAAAGTTCATGGAGGGTCAGAGTGAGCAATGTATTTGCTGTGGTGTGTAAGTGGTGGCCTGTCTGAAAAGTTTTGCTTTCTGTTTCTCTCTTTCTGGGGCAGGTTAACCCTCAGGCCTCTGATGAGGACAAGAAAAGGAGGAATCAAATCTAGGTGGTGGTGGATTTGCTTTTTTCCCCTCATATTTGCTAATACTGTATGCTGTCATTTTTTGGGGGTCTCTGAGGAGTTGATTCACAGACTATGCTCAGCAAATCCTTAGGTATTCAAATCTCTTAAGAGAATTAATGCAATCCTTCTGTACATTTTAGATCCTCTCTACATTATTTGTCAACCTCATATAATACAAAGCTATGTAATAGCTGTTACACTGAATTGTCCAGGGAATATTGACAAAAAATAGATATTAGTACAGACACAGCATTTTTAAAAAGATTTATTTATTATGTATACAGTATTATGTCTGTATGTATCCCTGTGTGCCAGAAGAGGGCACCAGATCTTATTACAGATGGTTGTGAGCCACCATGTGGTGCTGGGGATTGACCTCAGGGCCTCTAGATGAGCAGCCAGTGCTCTTAACCTCTGAGCCATCTCTCCAGCCCCCAGACATAGCATTTTTAAAAAATCTTTTTTGGTCTGTGGTTGATGAATCTGAGATGAAAAACCGATGGAAATGAAAACCTGACTGTATGGTAAGGAAAAGAAATAGGAAGTCCTGAAAAATCAAAGGAACAAGGAACTTGACTTATTAGTTATTCCTGTTAAAACAGCCTTGTTTTAGATAGTAAATGTTCTTTCTTTTTCTTCCTCCACAGATGGAAAGAAGAGCAGTGAACATAAACATAAGGACTCAGGTAAAAAGAATGGCAGGGTGGGAGAGCAAGAAGAAGATGATGATGATGAAGAAGAAGATGATGATGATGAAGAAGAAGAGGATGAAGATGAAGAGGATGAAGAAGAAGAAGAGGATGATGATGAAGAAGAGGATGATGATGAAGAGGATGATGATGATGAAGAAGATGAAGAGGAAAGTAGAGCATCAACAGTGAAAATTCAGAAGAGGTAGGCCCATTCTGAGACACTGGGGAAGCCAGCATTTTTTCTGAGTCACTTATGTGTCAGCCCAGCTGATGAGGCCTGCACTGTGCTGTTGCAGAGCTGTGAAGAGAGCGGAGCCTGGGGAGAGCATGGAGGAAGACCGCTGTGATGAGGACAGTGACCTGGAGGAAGGAGGCAGTGTCGATGGTGAAGGGGTGGAGCAGAGTGGCAGCAGTGCTGAAGAACAGGAGGACGAAGGTTTGCTGGGGTCTCGCGGACGCCTTTCAGCTTTGAATAAATGACTGAGAATGTGCACCAGTCTGCCCAGGCCTCTTTCCAATACTTCTCTACCAAACTCTATTAACTACTAAAAAGGGAACCTTTAGTTTCATTTTTTTCTAATGCTCTTCTCCCTATCCCCATATCCCTCATTCCCCTCCCTCTCTCTCCCTCTTTTGAGACAGGATCTCATGTAGCTCAGGCTGACTTTGACGATGCTGTGTAGTAGATGATGAGCTTGAACTTCTGATCCTTTACCTCTACCTCCTGAGTGCTGGGCATGCACTTCCACTCCTAGTTTATGTGGTGCTGGGGATCAAACACGGCCTTGTGCATGCAAGGCAGACATTCTACTAACTGCTATATCCCCGCTCCCCTCTGCCCCTTTTTTGAGACAGGTCTCCTATAGCCTAGGCTGGCCTCAAACTCAGTGTGTAGATGGGAATGACCTTGAACCCTGTGACTTCACTGTAATCCCAAATGATGGGAGGATTACAGGTGTGCACCACTGTATCTGCTATATGTGATGTTGCGGTTTGACCAAGACTTCATGCGTGCTAGGCCAGCATTTACCAACTGAGCTACATTCTGAGTCTTTGTTTCTTTATTGTTCACTTTGTTTTAAAGATGAGTTTGGAATGATGTTTGAGAATTTAGAGTCTTATTAGGGACTTTAAAACCTAGCCTTAATATTGAGGGTGCTACCACTTCTAATTGTCTAAGTTGAATGAATAACTGGATAAACAGGATATACATTACATGTTTACACACTGAACAGACCAAAAAAAACCTTTTTGAGTTGAGATGTAGATGAGTTTTTAAAAAACACAACAATTCTGAGTTTGAGATGAGATAAAGAACTATAAAATCAACTTGGGCTTCCATAACAAATTCTACATACTTGTGACTCACATGAGATGAATTTATTTCCTTGTATTTCTGGAGGTTAGATGTCCCCAGACTAAGTTGCCCTGTTTCTGCCTACAGACTTTTCCTGCTCAGGGGTCTTCAAATAGTCAAGGAGAACAAAACACCCCAAACTCTGGTCTTTCTTCCTCCTGTAATAAGGAAGTCCTCCTGCCCATATGACTCCACTTAGCCTTAATTACCTCTCTGAAGTCTCCATGTGCAAGTGGAATGATACCAGGAGGTAGGGCTTTATGTGTGAGTTTTGGAGAGACGCAGTTCAGCTCCTAACGAGGACTTGAGGGAGCCTTTGCAGGACCATTACCAGTCCACGTTGCTCCCTTCATTGAGGGTCATTAGGCAGTGGGAAATGGCTGGTAACCACTTTGTCCAATGGGCGTTTTGCTTCCATTTCTCTAAGTCTGGTGTTTTGGTTTGGCCACATAAAAGATAGAGGATAGAGTCAAGGCTTTTATATTAAGAGCACAGTGAGACCTACAATTTGGATTCATCTGCATCCTGTCCCGTTTTCTTTTTTGAATCTGAAAACCTAGTGGAACTCAAATAAGAAGTTAAAGAATATAGCACAAAGGAGCTTAATGTAGAAACCCAAAGTTGTTCATTAGTCCAGCAATTCTCCAGAGTAATCATTTTTCCAGAACTTTGCTTGTATACACATAGCATATAAGTGTCTAAAAATTTTTTTAATAGGGTCTCAAAGTAAGACCCTTTTTCTCTTTTTTTTTTGAATTCTGCCCTCCTCTCTCTTTCACTCTTTGTGGCTGGGGATTGAATCTATGTACTTGTTTATGTTAAACACGCTCTACCACCGGGCTACACCCACAGTCCCTCTGCTTTGCTTTTCTCTGAGTCTGAGCATCTTTTAATATATCTAGTTGGTATATACTTTCTCCATTTAAAATTTAATTTATGTAAAATAAGAAGTTAGCCTTTTGTCATATGACTTGCATTTGTCTTTTTGAGTTTTTTGGTTTTGTTTTTTGTTTTGTTGTTTTTACATTAGATGTCCCAGTCTCAAAGAAAAAGAAGAGGAAGCTGCCCTCCGATGTGAACGAAGGGAGAACTGTTTTCATCAGGTATGCCTTCCTAATGCAGAGCGGTGTGTCATCTTCACTGTATTTAGCACTAAAGTTAGATACTATGAGACTGTTTAGCACATCCTGTCTGAGAGACATACCAGTGAGAAATTTAAGAGCAAGAACTTAAAACAGGAGGTAACTAGTAGTAGGTAGGGTTCCTTGTCCTTTTTAGATTTCACGTTTTGTAATTGGGGTGGCAACTTTTGAAACATTTCAGCTTTTAGCTGGTTCTGACCTTTACTTTAGGAGACATACTGAGTTGATACCATTTACCCTCGATACTTTTTCTCTTCATGCCTAACTTTTCTTTCCTCCTTTTTTAGTTTTAATTTTTTGTTTTTTTGAGACAGGGTTTCTCTGTCTTGTAATTCACACTGTAGACCAGGCTGCTTATGCCTCCCACGTTCTGGGATTAAAGGTGTGTGCCACCAGGCCTGGCTCTTTTTCTTTTTATATTTTTGAGACAGGGTCTCATGTATCCCAGGCTGGCTCCAGACTTATGAAGCTGAAGATGACCTTGAACTTACTAAGTCTCCTGCCTCCACCTCTTGAGTATTGGGACTGCAGATGTATGCCACCAGGCCTAGTTTTTGTAGTGCTGGGAATCATACTCTGGGCTTAGTATATACTAGGTGTGCAGAATCGTTTTTTTTTGTTTGTTTGTTTGTTTTTGTTTTTTTGTTTTTTGTTTTTGTCAACTTGACATAAGCTAGAGTCATCTGGGAAGAAAGAACATCAGTTGAGAAATCGCCTCCATCAAATTGACCATAGGCAAGTCTGTGCGGCATTTTCTTGATTAGTGATGTGGGAGGGGTGGTCCTTGGGGTGTATTAAGAAAGCAGATGACAACACTAGATAGATAGCTTAATGGTGAGAGCACTGATAGCCCTTCCAGAAGGCCCCAGGTTTGATTCCCAGCACCCACATGGTAGCTCCCAACAGTTTTTAACTCCAGTTCCAGGCTATCCAATGCCCTCTTTAGACCTCTACAGGCACTTACAGGCACGTAGTGCACAGACATATATGCAGGCAAAACATCCATACAAATAAAATAAAAGTAGATGTAAAAGAAAAAAAGCAAACCTAGCAAGTCAGTAAGCAGCCCCCCTCTATGGCCCCTGCTTCAGTTCCTGGCTCCAGATTCCTGCCATGAGCTTCCCTCAGTGATGGACTGCCAGCTGTGAGATGAAATAAACCACTTTCTCCCTAAGCTGCTTTTGGTTACAGTCTGTATCACAGTAATAGAAAGCAAACCAGGACACTAGGCACGCACTCTACCAACTGAGCTGCAGTCCTAGGCCCTGTAATATTCAAAATACAGAAAGTCATGCTTTCTGTTTCCAGGGAAATATATAGGGTGGAGAAAGGTTTTATTGCCTGTTGTTGGTTTTTCAGCCCTACTGACTAGTAGATGGGCCTTTTCATAGGTCAGGTTAGTCTTACCTTATTGCACGCAGGCTGGTCAATGAGACGGCTCAGTGGGTAAAGTTACTTGTCACTAAGTCTGACAACCTAAGTTTGATATTCAGGACCCCCCTGGCAGAACTAGAGAACTAGATTTCTTTGTCATTGTTGTTTGTTTTTGAAACAGGGTTTTTCTGTGTAGCTTTGGAGGCTGTCCTGGATCTAGCTCTTGTAGACCAGACTGGTCTCGAACTCACAGAGATCTGCCTGCCTCTGCCTCCCAAGTGCTGGGATTAAAGGCGTGTCATCAAGAACTAGATTCTTGTCCTCTAATAGTCACATGTGTTTCTTGGTACACTAAATTTTTAAAAATGCGTAAAAAAAATCTTTAGATTCTCAGATTAAGGCTTCAATGTATAATTCCTGTTCTTTCTCTTTCCTTCTCTCCTTTTCTCTCTCCTTTCTCCTATATTTGCCTAAGTCATTTTTACCCTGTTTTTCTTTTATGTTGTTATGAAGGATTTTCTTGGAATATTTTAACTGAAACCAGATTTCATAATTAACATGGAGGAGGGAGACAGGCCTAATTCAATAAAAGAAAGACATGTTTCTTACTAGCCTGCTGTGAAATTTTCTGGTTGTAGTAAGAGAAGCTAATTTTAGCCACATTACATGTAAGAGGACGGCTTGGGTGAATACTGTTTGCTCAGAGAATCAGTGTTGTCAAGGTGCAGATTTCAAGTGCGGGCTGAAATCTGGGCAGTTGTGAGACTTCCACTGCTGGAGGTTCTGGGTCTTTTCTCTATGATAACATCTTTAAAAAAGAAAGACACAAGGTGTTTCTGTAAAGTACATTACTATAAGGGTACAGTAAAGCAAAGGGTGTTTATATTCACATAACCAGTGTCTCAGCGGTGATGCTCTTTTTTATTTGTCTGTTAAGTTTTAAATTCCCAGGTGACAGAATCTGATATTGGAAGGTTAGGAAGTTGGGACAAAAGGTCAGAATCATATAGCCACTAGGGGCCACTCTTATGTACTGGTGCTATTTTTGAACAAGGAAGAATGGTTGTATACAGGGAGCTGTCAGAGTCGATGTCTAATTCATGTACTTCATATTGAAATTCAAGATCTTACTTTGTCATTGAAAATTTTGTGGCCTGATTTTGTTCCATAGGAACCTTTCGTTTGACTCAGAAGAAGAAGATCTTGGGGAGATCCTCCAGCAATTTGGTGATCTTAAGTATGTCCGAATTGTCTTGCATCCAGACACAGAGCATTCTAAAGGTATTTGCCTTCAGTTGACCAGGCCCAGCATTAGGAAAGAGCATAAATTATGCCATTTTGGGTGTTACACACTCTGTCCAGCCTCTTTCTTGGTTTCTACAAAAGCCCAAGGACACCCTGAAATTGTCTTCCATGATGTGAAAGACAGCAATTTAATGGCTTTGCCAGCTTTAATTTTGTCTCAGCCTTTAAAGCTCATGCTTGTTTACTTTAAGATAATGAATTCCATTTGTTGTTCTCCTTTGCATTTCAAATGTGATAGCATCTCCTGAGTATTAATAGTCTGTCTACATTGCTCAAAATTAATGGGGCACTTTGTTTTTCTTAGATGATTTTGTTAGAGATAAAAACTGACAGAAACTTTGTTGCATGGCAACAGTCAGAAGGAAAACTATGTAGGAGTGGTGCATGAGATACTTTCCCCTAATGCTATTTACTTTGTACTCTGTAGGCTAAGCATTCGTTGTAGCACATGGCTGTGTATTAGAATGTGAATATAGACACATATATAGCATCAGTCCATTTGTAATCTTTGACTTCATGGACTGCATTCATTCTGCTCAAGCTACCTATTAACTTTTCCATTATCGTGTTCAAAATACCTGACATAAAAAAAGCAGACTTATTTTGTTTTTGGCACATGGCAGAACAGCTCAGCTCTTTCCTAGTGGGTCAGGAAGCAGGGAAGGTGACGCTAAAGGTCTGCTCACTCTCCCATTTCTTTGATTTTACCCAGGCCCCTAGACCGTGAAGTGCCCACCTTCAGTCTCCCAGTGATTCTGTATCTAATCAGGTTGACAGTGAAAGTTAAACCACCATAAACGTTGCGTTCATTTGTTTGGATTCTTGATTCCTTTGCGCTTGCTCTCTCTTCAGAAGAATGCTCTTTCTGAGGGTTTGTGGGTTCTCAAGTTTATCTATGGTTAAGAACTTCCATTCTAACCCTTATTTTACAACTGATAAGAATTGATCAGATAAGACTTGATCAATTTACTTTTACGCAGTTAAAATAATATAGGGCAGTACGGAACAGCTTCCTGGAGAACAGGGATGAAACTCTTCTTAGTCACATACCAATTTGGCAAGTTATTTCATCACTGTGAGCTTGGGTTTTTACCTGGAAAATGACTAGAGTAATGAAATGTCTTTAGCTCTAATAGCCATACTTCTTGGACCTTTTTCATTTCTGGTTTGTTTTTCTAGAATGGCCAACTAGTGATACTGTTTTACTTATTTCTCTTTTTTGAGTGTAGCAGGGTATTTAATATTTTTACAATGTAGTCTGCAATTGGTTTGCTAGATTTCTTTGTTTGGTCTATTAGTCTTAATAGTTACTGATTTTAAAAGTATAATTAAAAATTATTTTTCCTCCCTGAGACAGGGTTTCTCTGTGTAGTTCTGGCTGTCCTGGAACTTACTCTATAGACCAGGCTGGCCTTGAACTCAGAGATCCACTGCCTCTGCCTTCCAAGTGCTGGGATTAAAGGTATGGACCACCACCACCACCGTCAGTAATTTAATTTTTTAACTGTATTATCATTTACTAGCTCCAATTTGCTAAAGTTCTAACACCTTTTCTATGTTCCACTGATAGTTTGTTTTTCTTGGCAAGCCATTTTATTACCCAGAAGAGCTACATGTGGTGATTTACAGACTTTAGGGAGATGCTAAGACTGAACCCAAGTGCTGACATTGCTGCAAGTTTCAGTGATTAAATTCTTACTCTTGTACTTTTGACTGTCTTTCTTTTGAGATAGGATATCAGTATGTAGACCAGGTTGGCCTGGAACTCGCAGTGATCTGCTTGTCTCTACTTCCTGAGTGTGTGATTAAAGGTGTCTTCTACTACACCTGGTCTAATTTTCTTGATATGAGACGACTAGGCTAATCTGCATATTAGAAATCTTTAACTCCTCCATCGTGTATTACTTTCATTACACCTGCAATTTGGGAATTTGTTCTAGGACCATGGCAAATAACAAAATTTGTGAGTACTCAGAATTCTTCATATAAAATGGCACAATGTTTACATATAACCTATGTACTTCCTCCCATATATATATATATTTTTTTTTTTCAAGATAGGGTTTCTCTGTGTAGTCCTGGGTGTCCTGGAACTGGATTTATAGACCAGGCTGGCCTTGAACTCACAGAGATCCTGTCTGCCTCTGCCTCCTGAGTGCTGGGATTAAAGACCCTCTGGCTCTTTTCATATACTTTAGTCTCTAGATCACATATGTGCATTTAGGAATGAAAATAAAAGCAACTTCCTTTTGTATTACTTTGACCAAGAATAAGCCCAATATGAGTTCTCCATTTCTCCTGTGTCTGCTATCTGTCCCTGATAAAAGGCTTTGCCTCGTATTTTTGAACAGCACAGAAAACATGGCATGGGGAAGTGATGGGGGATTCTTTATAGAAATCTTGACAGGGGAAGAAGTAGCTTTATTCATTCCAATCGACCTAGTATAGCAACAAAACTGCAACGGATGTTATCAACCTATGTCTACATGTTGCTCTCAACATTTACGACGTATTTGTTGTTTTAAGGTTGTTTTCAGCAAATGATTAGTACAGTGGGCACACACACTGTTTTGGGTCAGGGGTATAGAAGAGCACGTAGCTTAGGTTGTAAAAGCTGTGTAGGAAATCCAAGGCACAGTAAGGCTTATTGCTTATTTTCTTCAAGGCAGTTAAGCTTTAAGAGGCTGAGTACACAGTGGGAGAGTAGGGTAAGTGCGTAGTCTTAGATGACCTCAAGGCACATTACCAACTTGATGGCAAGGCCTGGGACAAGTTCGTTCTCCTTGGTCAAGAAATGCTTTCATAAAAATGTATCAATTCGCATACACTCCTAAAGAACAAGGTAAAATGTCATAAGGGGGTTTTTAGCAAATGGCAAGTCCATTCGTGTTCAGTATAGACAGTTTTTCCCCCAAATATGCTTGTTTTATGCATGGTTGACTCTACTAATGCATGGCCCATGGGTTCTGAGTGTAAACTGTGTTTGTTTCTTCTGCCTATCTCTGTGCTGTAGAGGGTAGTCCAGACTTCTGAAGTACTTATTTTGGGGAAGATCTACCTCACCAGTGCCTAAAGAGATGTGAATAGAGGGTGGGAGGGTTGGTAACCCCGAAGCGGAACACTTGGCCCTGTCTTGGGGGGTTAGAGATCTCTCTAGATGATGGCTCTTGGGCTAGCCTATTGTATATGGCTTTAGATTAATCTGCCTAGATTCCTTGCAGTAAGGGCAGAAGATAATGAATGCCCTAGCTCTGGGAGACATGGTAGTGTTTTCATGTAAGAGAACTCTTTCTTGAGTTTTGAAGTACACTAATAAAATATTATGAACCATTTTTTTGATTCACTGTGAGGTGAACTTGTGCAAAGTTGTTTTTACTCTATAGTAGAAATTTATTTAGATAATTGGTCCTGCATCTGACCAGTGGAAGGCATGCTTTGTAAAGATTCTAGAGCAGAAGCCAACAGTTGAGTTCATGGCTGTTGTCCTGTGATATTCATACGATAGCCTCTTTACCCCATCTGCTGTTATTTGATGCCTCCCAGGTAACTCTAAGATCATGATGTGTAATTTCAGGGTTAAATAGTTCTGCTTCACCTTACACTGTACTACTAGGGACTCTGTGATGTTGAATTAAGTGGTTAACTAGGTTTCTCTGTCATTTCATGTGGTTATTGTTAAGGAGGTATTGATGAGACCAAATGCTAAGAACAGATGTGCATGCCATGGTATCTGGCTGCGATCCTACACCACTTAACATAGTACCTGTCCCATAGATGCTACTTACCCCTTCCGTTTGTGTCAGGCTATGGATGTTTTCAGGGTTGGCTTTTGCTTACTACGGAAGTGAGGGGTGTCTCACTAAACTTTGTGTCTTGGTGCAGGTTGTGGATTTGCACAGTTCATGACTCAGGAAGCAGCTCAGAAATGCCTTGCAGCTGCCTCTCCAGAGGCTGAGGTAAGAAAAGTATGTCCTTCCTCTATGCCTAGGACATAGTAGCTCCTAGATGCGATATCTGATCCTTGCACCAAGTTTTATTATTATTAATAAAACGCAGGCTTGAGCACTCAGTGTGTATGTAGCACTGCGCTTTGCATGCACTGCCTTAATTATCTGTCCACTAAGATGAGTAGTTACCCATATCTTACCCATATTACCCCATTCTAGGCTAATAACATTAAACACTAAAAGAAACTATTAATGCCATGCGGGAAACTAGATGCACATTTGATAGATATTGAGAATTTTTCTGTGCCCTTAAATGAAGTATGCAGTTTTTGAGATGTTATCCTGTATTGCCATTGTCTCTTAAATACTCTTAATATCTCACTGGCTTTAGAATACTAAACATTTGTTCACAGAACGTTTTCCTTAGTTTAGGCCTGCTTTAGAACTACTGTAAAGTAAATCTTTACTGCTGATTGTCTTAAGTACGTGCACATGTGACCTTTTGTACAATTGTAAAAACAAGTGTGAGTCTCTAGGGTCCACATGTAGCCAGCTAGGCAGATGCGTCCTGTGGCCTGGCTTTCATGGCACAATTACAGCGTGCTGATTCCCCTATAATGATATTTCTTGTTATGTGCTTTCTGCTTGTTAAATATTTGAAGAGAAGGAAGGTGGCTATATGTTTCAGGGTGGTGGGCTTAAACTAGATGGCCGGCTGCTCAAGATTGACTTGGCTGTGACCCGTGATGAGGCAGCAAAGCTTCAGACAAAGAAGGTGAAGAAGCCAACTGGAACCCGCAACCTCTATCTGGCCCGAGAAGGCTGTGAGTACTGGAAGAAGATAGGAACTGAGCATCTAAGTAGCTGGCCCTGGGACATGAGAGTGAGCCAGCAATTATATTTTGAGATTTGTTTCCAATAAGAAACTCAGATTTCTTCCTTACAGTGTTCTATTGCTATTTCATTCACTTCAGTAGATGTGGCTTTACCCAATTTGCAGATTACTCCGTCCCATTCTTTCTTCTGTCTGGTTGCCTTAAGTATTCCCATTATAGGTCAGAAGCACAAAGCAGAAGAACTCAAATTACCTGCTTCTCATCTTCATTTCTTATGAGATGTTTTTGTTGTTATTGTTTTTATATTGAAAAATACAACTGAAATTACTTTTTTGGATTATTGGTAGATTTAAATGTTTACCGAGTACCTTTCTTTTAATGTCAGAAAAGAATGAGAAATTAGCTTTAAGTTAAAAACCAATTCTAGAGTTTCTGGTGTTTATCAGTCTAACCCCTGTGTAAATGCATAGTAGCAACTAGTAGTGTCAGGCCATCAGCCTTTGACCCTAAGGCCTGTGAGACCCTAGCTCTCCTCCCTGGTTGCTCATCTAACTGTTGAGTGATTGGCCCCCAAGCGCACGAGGAGCAGCTACGTTTCCGGGCAGGTTGCTGCTGGAGCATTCTGTGTTCCAGATACCTGCATTGTAGCTGCTTTCAGAACTTCTTCCAAACCTCTCTAACTTGCAGCATGAATGTGATGCTGTTTTGCAGGCAGAAAGGAACAAAATCACAAAATGTCCAGAGCTTGTCTTTAGAGCACATCTAAGTCTAGGACTTGGCCCTGTAGCTATTTTTGGACCTAGCTAACTGGCCAACACAGTCCTCAGGGCCCTGTGCAGAGTTTGCATCATTCAGCACATTCCTCCTGTTGCTCAGTGAGCATTCCCTTGGTGACATCTTGGCCTTTTTCCTTCTTTCTGTAGTGATCCGTGCTGGGACGAAGGCTGCCGAGGGTGTGAGTGCTGCAGATATGGCCAAGCGAGAACGGGTGGGTAGATTCTGCACTGGCCTCAGGTTCTCCCCGTGGTTTTGTAAACGAAGCAGAAACAATGTAGAGCTATGTGTAAAGAGCGCATTTTACCTTGTTGGAAGCACACAGGAGAATAAGTGACTGAACGGTACTCCTAGTGCTGTGTCAGCACTCTGTTCCACTGTGAGAACTCAGTCTTTCCTTGTTTCTACAGTACTCGTGTGTGGTGAATGGCATGCTGCTGGACCATGTGTAGTGTGGAGGAGGAGGAGCTGTGTGCCATTGTTAGTGTAACTGTAGAGCAACAGAAGGAAGCTCTGTGGGCAGGGCTTACTTGGAAAGGGAAGATGTGGGTTTTGGAAAGAGTAGCCAAGATGTCATGGGGGGGTTAGTATCTCCAGATTACACAGTTATTGTAGAACAATTTAATATTATAGGTGTTCCTACTGTTAACTGACCCCTTTGCTGCTTATTTTGTTGTTCTGAGATGGCTCTCGTAGCTGGGGCTGACCTCATTGTGTAACAGAATACTTGTGAATTTCTGATCCACTCCCTCTCTGCCTCCTGAGTACCAGGTCAGGCAGGCTCCATCATGCCCAGTTTACATGTGCCGAGGGTTAGACTTCACATGCTGTGTGTGCCAGCTGTGCAGGCACCTTACCAGCTGTGCTATACCCAGCTCTTGCAGCTCACCTGACAAAAGGTGGCCTGGAGCCAGCGGGGCGGCTTAGAGGGTAAAGTGTGGCTGAACAAGCCGGGTGACCTGAGTTGAGCTCTCTAAAGTTGTCCTTTGACCTCGTGCACAAGTGTGTACACAGTTACACACAGACATGTACTTAATTACAAAACAGCTTGGACTGGTAAAGATACAGAACAGCTGTGGAACCTTAGGGTTCAGGAGGTGGTGAGCAGCAAGTATACTCGGATAGGCAGAAGCAGTGTCTTTCCAGCGTGGTTTGTAGAAGTGTTCTCAATGCTGTAAGTAGTGGACATCTGGGTATTATGGTACTTGGGGAAGTAGTGCAATAAGATGCTAGCCAAAGCTTGCTAAGTTATTTATGTGCGTTATAAAAAGTAAGCTTATTTTCTTCAGGAAGGAAGTACTAGACTTAGGTGTAAAGAGAAGCCTTCCCGCCAACCTGGTTCCAGAGCCACATCAGTCCCAAATAAACACACAGGAGGCTATATTAATTATGAAGCTGTTGGCCTTGCTTGTTTTTTACTGGCTAGCTCTGACTTAAGTATTTATCCCATAATTGTTAATCTAAGTATTTCTCTTACCAGAGAACTTTCTGGGCTTCTTATCCCTATGGCAGTTACATCTTGACTTCCTGTGTTTCTCCTTCCCAGAGTCCTCCTGGACTCCTAGTCCCACCTACCTTGCTTCCCTATTGACCAACAGTGCTTTATTGACATATACACAGGACTTCCCCCAACACTTAGGTGTTGGTTGGGTGGAGGGCTAAGCGTAGACTGTACCTTCAGTATTATTTCTAAGAGTACTTGTGCTAAACTGGGAGGTGGTGGCGCATGCTTTTAATCCCAGCACTTGGGAGGCAAAGGCAGGTGGATCTCTTGAGTTCAAGGCCAGTCTGGTCTACAGAGCGAATTTTTAAGACAGAGTAGCCCTGTCTTAAAAAAACAATAAAAATAAAAATAAAATAAACTTTTTTAAAATAAAGAATACTTGTGCTGGGCCACATTTTGAGTTATGTATTTAAAAAAATCTGATTTGGCTTCATGTCAGTGTTGAGAGTTAGATATTGATCTGTGGTTTCATTTTTATAGTTAAAAATTTAAATCTTAAAATGCTACTTGATAGCCGGGCATTGGTGGCGCACGCCTGTAATCCCAGCACTCGGGAGGCAGAGGCAGGTAGATCTCTGTGAGTTCGAGGCCAGCCTGGTCTACAGAGTGAGTTCTAGGACAGCCTCCAAAACAATACAGAGAAACCCTGTCTCGGGAAAAAAAAAAATGCTACTTGATTTCTCTAGTTGGATGACTTTTTGGTTCATCTTGCCTCCCTGAGCTTGCCTTTCTGCTGGGCTTCGTAAGGCCACAGGTGCTCCGTGGCTGTGGGATGGGTTGTGATTCTTTTCTTTTGGAGAGCCTACCTAATGGGTGTATTGTATGCTAAGAGTTTGTCTTTTTCTTCTCTCCCAGTTTGAGCTACTGAAACATCAGAAACTCAAGAACCAGAATATCTTTGTCTCCCAGACCAGGATTTGCCTACACAATCTGCCAAAGGCTGTGGATGATAAACAGCTAAGGAAGCTGCTGCTGGATGCCACTAGAGGGGAGAAGGGTGTGCGCATTAAGGAGGTGAGAGGTGCCTTGGCATTCACAGCTTCAGTCATGAGACACTTCCTGCCATGGTGCTAACAGATTTTCTTTCAGTTTTCTTGTTTTTATTTATTTGTTTTTTCTTTTGGGAACTGTCTTTCATGTCTGACTGGATTACAGCAAAATGAGAGGAAATTTCTGTCATGAATTAATTTAGCAAGCATTCAGTACCTACTGTGTGGTCAGCATTATATAGTTGTTGTAATGTGAATTATGTTGCTGAGAATACAATTTATGTGGTTTGTGTTCTAAGAGAATGTGTGTGTGTGCGTGCACACACATTCGAACACGAGAGAGGAGGAGGAGGGAGAGAGGGGGAAGGAGAGGAGCAAAGGGAAGAGAAGAAGAGGAGGGAGAGGAGAGAGTCCATTCGAGCACATGCCCGGGCACGTGTAGGTGTTCGAGGGCAGCTCCATCTCCGTGGGTCCTCGCCCTCCACCTTGCTCGAGACGGGCACTCTTGTTCACTGCATGCCCATGCTCACTCTTAGAACCGCTGTCTCCAGAGTTGTACTGCCTTCCCATCCCACCACAGGCTGAGATGACAGGCACACCATCATGCCTGGCTTTTACAGGGTCCTGGACATCTGAACTCAGCCCTCATGCTTACACGGCAAGCATTTACCCACTCTGCCTTCCTCCTGGCCCCTAAAACAGTGTTTAACTATGTGAGACTTACATAATACCCCACAGTCAGCACAGAGGATCAGGCATGTCTTCAGTTGAATTAGAAACACTGGTTTCACATGAGTACTTTGTTCAGCTCTGTCTGTTGAAGCCTTTACCGTTTATACTGATTTGAAGGTTCGTTGTTTCTTCAGACAGTCTGAGCTCTTTGAGGATAAATATTACCTCATTATTCCCAATCTTGATGTTGCCACTGGCATAGAGTAGTCTATTAATCTTTAAATTTAAAAATGCCATTGCCAGTATTTTAGGTGTGCTTTGCTGTGTCATGGCTATAAACTGTATGCCTCATACTGAAAAACCTCTTTAAAATGTTTTCCTTGATATTGGGGAAATAACATGAGAGAATGTTAACCAGTCAGAACACATCTGACAGCACTGTTAGTGATGAGTACCTTCAGTATTTCCTATGCTCCCATTTAGAACCCGTTCCAGTTCAGTGCACTTCTGTATACAATATGTGCATTGGCTGTGGAACCATTCCCTCCAAGGTAAAACCTCCATTGGAGGGAAGGTTGGTTGGTAAACTGAGGAAGTAAACAACTCAAAGGCTCAGGAAGTCCCTGAAACTGACCAGATACATGAGGCCTCTCACTCCTCAAGCATATATAAGGACTGCTAAGAGAGGCTTTCAGACAGGCTGAGGTGCCTAGAGGCTCAGACCAGCCAAACTGCTTAAAAGAGGCAGAGACCTGATGAGCTGTGTGGGAGAGGCTGCCTGGGAAAGACCTCTAACTTGTGTCTTAAGCTGTTGCGGGTTGAGCAGTGTGCTACAGGTGTCCCGCTTGTGAGCTGTCACCCAGGCTAGGGTGCTCCAGCTTTCTTTGAGTCATTTCTGTTTCTGTAAGTCACCCAGTAAACTCACTGGTTCACCGGCTGGACTTTGGTGGTATCCTTACCTTGGTCTGCTCTGGTTCCCTATCTTGGGTGAATAGATTTTTGTTCATATCTCAACAGCATTATATTGCTTTTTGTTCTTAATTCTTTTATTTGTGTAAGTACTGTGTCTCTGTGAGATGTCTTGAATGACATTTTAAGTGAATGAGTGTCCTGAAGTAAGGAATTTATCCTTCTCTCCATCTTCTGCAGTGGAAAGAGTAATGTTTATGCACAGAGTAGGGTGTAGTGTGCACGTGTCTTTCGTACTCCTCCACTACAGAAGAACTGCAGCTCTCTTGTGCAAATGGTGAATTTTCTCAAACTACCTCTGTTCCTCATGACCCTGTCTAGGGAGTTAGAGAAAAACCTGCACAAAAGAGTTTCTGACTCCAGCTCGAGAGCTGAAACTTGCTGTGTTCTTAGGCTTACCGAGGTCAGGGATGGTCTTTCCCATGCTGAACATATCTTTCTCATCTAAAGCCATCAGGTCTTCTTTCCTCCCTGCCCTGTTCATTTCTCTCCTGGAGACTCACTTCAGTGCTGGACTCTGGCCAGTTCTCCATTCTCAGCAATAACTTGCTGACATTGTAGAGAGTCATGGACCTCTCAGTTATAAATTCCCCAGGGTGTTGGAGGTATGCCTTAGTGGTCTCCAGCACGTATTGTGCTTGCAGAGGACCTGATTTTGGTTCCCAACATTCATATCTGGCAGCTCACAACTGTTTCCAAGTCCAGCTCTAGGGAATCCATTGCCTTCTTCTGGACTCCATTCATGTGCATATGTGTACATATGGCCACACACTGGTCCAAGATTTTAAAAAAATTAATATTTTTTATCTTTATTTCTTATTTATAACTACTGGTTTTTTTTTCTTTTCTTTTCTTTTCCTACTGACAGTGTAGAGTTATGCGGGACCTTAAAGCAGTCCATGGAAAAGTGAAGGGTCAGTCCCTGGGCTATGCCTTTGCCGAGTTCCAGAACCATGAGCATGCCCTCAGAGCCCTCCGCCATATCAACAACAACCCAGAAATCTTTGGCTCTCAGAAGGTAAGCCTCATCCTCCAGGGAGACCCTGTTTTCTGAGAGTTTAACTGCCCAGTGTCCTCGATATTGGACTGGTGGGAAGAGTACCGAGTGGGCTCGGTGGAGGCGGAGAAAATAGATGGTAACTCTAGGCAAGAAGATGCTTGTAAAACATGTAGACTAGACGGACTGCCTGCAGAGCTGAGATTTAGAGAAGACATGAGAAGCAGCCTTGATGCTTGCAGACGGTGGGTGGAAGGACCAAGTAGGCTTATTGCACTCACAGGTTACAAAGTCTGACAAATGAAATTCTGTCTCCTTGGCAGAGACCGATAGTGGAGTTCTCTTTAGAGGATCGAAGGAAACTTAAAGTAAAGGAACTGAGGATCCAACGCAGCCTGGTATTGAACCTAAATGTTTGATTGGGCTTGGTTTTGTCATCTGTTTGTTTATTTATCTATCTGTCTATTTATTTTGGGGGGGTGTGTGTGAGTGTGTGTGTGTGTGTGTGTGTAAATGCCTCTGTGCCTGTGCCATTGCTTCTGGAGGTTAAAAGACAACTTAGGGACATTGGTTCTCTCTTTCTACCTTGTGTGTCCTAGGGATTGAACTCAGGCCATCAGGCTTGGTGGCAAGTGCCTTTACTTGCTGAGCCATCTTAATAGGCTTAGTTTGTTTGGTTTTGGTTGTTTATGACAATCTCACTGGGTAGCTCTAGCTAACCTAGAACTCTCAGAGATGCCTCTGCCTCAACTACTAGGATTAAAAGTGTATGCTGTCATGTCCTGCCCTTTTTTTTTTTTTTTTTAATTTGTGCTTCTGCGAAGTTGGATTTTACTCAGTTTCTCCTAAGACTCCCTGGTGTTTTCTTCTTTGCTGTTCCTCTTCTGAGCTGCACAGGAGAAGGGCAAGGCAGGAAATGCAAACCAATGTTCTGATCTATCATGAGTTCCTGTAGGGCGTGTGGGGGCCATGTCAAAAGCTCAGGTTAATTTCAGAATCATCATCTGAGACAGGGGCTCCCTTTGTCATCTAAGCTTGTCTTGAATTCAAAATCCTCCAGTCTCAGCATGTGTTTAGATCATTTCAGCTAGTGTGGAGAGAGGGGCAGCTGTGTGCTCTGCTCCTTTCTTAGCTACAAGTTCCCTGGGCAGTTACTTCTCTGACCCTCCGTTTGTTGCATGGGTTAATCACAGTGTCTTCATTCCTCATCGAAGGAGGACTAGATGAGCAGATTTACCATTGCCAGTTTATCAGTACTCTCTTACCCATCCTCCCCTGGGACATTCAGGTCTGGATTATTTTGAGAGCCATAATTCTTGTAGTACTCAGCAACACTACACTACAATTTGCACTAGAGAGCACTCATAGTGTTTGATGAATAGTAAAAGCATGACAAACAGATGAGTGTTAGCAGTGGCTTAAACTGTGGCCTTCATGGAGAACCTGAGATCTTATCCTTGTACATGGCAACTTCTTACCCCAGATAATAAATTGCCTTTAGCCAATGCCTCAGAGATGTTTCTGAAGCTGCCCATATTTTCTTTGAATTCTTTGTTGCCTGTGTTTATTTTCACATTGCACTTTCATTATAAAAGTGGTCCATTCTCCTGACTTACAGGGACATTTCTCACTTTCCTCCTTTACAGCAAGTGAACCTTCCACTGTAAGATAAGCCCTCATTACATAGGCTTGCACCAACTTCCTTGATTGTTTGTTTTTTATTTTATTTATGTGTGTGTCCTGTTTTAGTTACTGTCTTAACCAAAAGCAGCTTAGGAAAGGGGGAGTTTATTTGGGCTCATGCTTCCGAAGGGTTAGAGCCCATCATGATAGGGAGGCCTAGCAACAAGCAACAGGCATGGCCAGAGAGGAGGGAGCCGAGAGCCCACATCCTTAACACAAGCCTAAAGCAGAAGCAAACTGGAATCTGGGCAAGCCTATGAGCTCTCAAAGCCTGCCCTCACTAATGTACTTCCTTCACTGTATCTTTTGAACCTGAGCCAGGCTTTTCCGTTAGGCCACTAACCAGCTCCCAAATCATGACACAGAGATTTTCAGTAGTTTTGAATGCTCATTTCTGTCTAACTCTTTTAACTTAAGTGAACCTGTTTCTTCTTTTCTACCTTTTGGCTTGAGGTTTATTCCCTTTCTTACTTCTATATATCTTACTTTCACTGCTTCTCTATGTCTGGCTGGGGGCCCGCCTGGCTTCTTGCCCTGGGGACGTGTCCTTCATTCTCTCCTCTCTTTTCTCCTTCCTCTAGACTTCTCCTATTTATTCTCTCTGCTGCCAGCCCCCCTCCATCCTATCTCCTGCCTTGCTATTTGCCATTCAGCTTTTTAGTAGACCAATCAGTTGCCTTAGACAGGCAAGGTGAAACAAATGCAATACATCTTTACATAATTAAACAAATATAGCATAACCAAATGTACATCTTTGCCTAGTTAAAATAATCTTCTACAACACGAAATGCACCAAGCATTTGAACCCTCGAGTCTGTGGGGATATTTATTTTCTTTTTTTTTTTTTTTTTTTTTTTTTTTTGGTTTTTCGAGACAAGGTTTCTCTGTGGCTTTGGAGGCTGTCCTGGAACTCACTCTGTAGACCGGGCTGGCCTCGAACTCACAGAGATCCGCCTGCCTCTGCCTCCCGAGTGCTGGGATTAAAGGTGTGCGCCACCATCGCCCAGCTAGGGACATCTATTTTCATTCACACCACCACATATCTTTGTCTCCACTAGTCTAGGAATTCTAAAAGGAAATTTTTTATTGTTTGTAACTGTATCCTACCACTTACAGACAGGTGCACAGTAGGCATTCAATGAACATTGTGTCAACATGCCTATTTAGGTTAAATTACAGTCTTTTTTTTTTTCACAGCAGTGCTGGCAAACCTTCAACATCCTTATGCTGCATTTTAAGCTCTAGCATCCTCTTCCCTTCCTCCCTTCACTGACCCTGTCTCTAACATTTTGCCTTCTTCATGTAGACCTAGGTTTTCAATCTATGCCATTCCCCTTCTCTGAAGGAATTTGTTTAGCATTTCTTGCAAAACAGATTTCCTGGCAACTGCTTTTTGTTTTTTGTTTGTTTGTTTTGTTTTTTATCTGAGACAGTCATTCACTTTTGTGAGAGATAATTTCACTGGGTACAGAATCTAGATTGGTAGTTTTGTCTTTTGGAACCGCAACTACCTCATGCTGTCTTCTTTTTCCATACAGGTTTACTGCAATGTGACTGAGAAATGTAGTTGTGGAGCTTGGGGTGTTTTGTTGGTTTTCTCTCAGCTCTTAGGTCTCGGGCTTAATGTCTGTCACTGTCTTGAGAATTTCCTAGCTGTATTATGTTAAGTAGTTCTCAGTTGCTTCGTTTGCGCTGCTGCCTGCTGGTCCTCTTTTCTGTGTGCCTCACTGGGTGGGGGTGGGGGTGGGGGTGGGGGCAGGTGTTTTTGAAACAGGATCTCAAATAGCTCAGATGTATTCCTTCTTTACCAGTGACTAGGGTCCCAGGTGAGTGCTGTCATGCCTGGCCCAGACTCCCCTTTGACAATTGTTCCTTCCTACTTCCTTTGAATCTTGGGCTACTATTCGTTGTTTCTGGTTTGGTTTTGTTGTCTTTGTTTTGAGAGGGGGGAGGAGAGAGAGAGACAGAGAGAGAGAGACAGAGAGAGAGAGAGAGAGAGACAGAGAGAGAGAGATTGAGAGAGAGAGAGAGAGATTGAGAGAGAGTCTGTCTGTCTGCCCTGCCTAGTAGCTGTCTATTCCTAGGCAGTGGCTGTAAAGTGCTGTGTACTACTTTGCTGAAGTCTCCAGCTGTGGGAGGAAGAGCTCCTCTTTGAGCACACCCACCAGCAGGCGTGCCCTCTGCTGAATATTCAGCAGGTAACCTCATCCAGAAACCAGGTGGCAATTTCTTGTTTTCTGCAGCAAAAAATGGCATCTAAGCCTCAAAAGGAGCAAAAAGAACTTGGAAAACACAAGCAGCAGAAAGCAGGGGGCCCCACACAGAATCAAAGGCGGGCCTCTGGAGAGCAGAAAGAGAAGGCCCGGCCCACCTGGTGGACAGGGTTCCAGACCAAGGCTGAAGTGGAGCAGGTGGAGGGGCCCGATGGGAAGAAGAGAAGAAAGGTTCTGGCGCTCCCCTCACACCGAGGCCCCAAAATTAGGTGAGATGCAGGAGAGGGCGCCGCTGAGCGCATTTGTTTAGACTTAGCTCCTTTTCTTTGTAGCATCTGTCTGAATGAAGAGTGTGTTGGTGCTGCTAGTTCCCCCGTGGGAAGTTAACAGAAAGGTCTCAACCCCAGCAGAAGTGTTACCTTGGATCAGATGGTAGAGGGAACCTTGGAGGAACCATCAGGGCAGACTGCATGCCATTCTTGTCTTTCTTTCCAGAACTTTCCTGTCAGCTGAGGTTCACTTATTCTTTCTGTTTGGAACCGAGCATTAGTGCTGTGTACATTCAGTGCTGTGACAGTAGATTAGTGCTGTGTATCTTTAAAAAAAATCTTGAAACCTGCCCCCTCCACCAAAAATCGTGGAAGTAAATGAAAGTTTTTGTGATTTCCATTGAAGTCTTAGCAAAAATAAATAGAGATAAACAAATGAATATATAACTATTATAACTTAGGATATGCTGTTGTAGACACCATTTAAGAGTGACTAAGTCAGGTGGTTGTCGTGCACGCCTCTAATCCCAGTACTTGAACATCAGAGGCAGGCAGATCTGTGAATTCAAGGCTAACCTGGTCTATAAAGCAAGTTCCAGGAGAGCCAGGACTACACAGAGAAAACTATCTTGAAAAAAGAAACAGCTATGTAGAAAAGAAGTTTGTCTCCTGAGCATCTTTGAAAGATGCCAAGGCTGGGGATGGAGAGGTGGCTTAGTGGTTAAGAGCACTGACTGCTCTACCAGAGGACCCAGGTTCAATTCTCAGACCTACATGGCAGCTCACAACTGTCTGTAATTTCAGTTCTGGGGCACCCAGCATCCATGGCAAAATACCAATGCACATAAAATAAATTAGATAAGGAGAGAGAGAGAAAGAGAGACAGAGAGAGAGAGAGAGAGAGAGAGAGAGAGAGAGAGAGAGAGAGAGAGAGAGAGAGAGAGAGAGAGGCTAAGGATACTAACCAAAGAAAGAATTAATGCAGCATCTACCTGGCTGTCTTATTTCAGGTTGCGGGACAAAGGCAAAGCGAAGTCCCTTCCTCCTAAGAAGTCAAAGCCTCAGACAGGCCAGCGGAAGCAGAAGAAGCAGCAGTTACCTTCTCTGCAGGTGAGTTCTGTGGGGTTGGTGGTTTGGGTGCTGTGGATCTGTGGGGCTGAGCAGATGCTCAACTTTCTGGATAGCTGGTTAGATAGTAAAGCGTCTCCATGCGTGCTGCAGCTCTTCAGAGGGTGAGGTTCAGTAATAAAAGTGGAGCGGAAAGTAAGCCTCTATGACTTGTCAATCTACTTGAGCAGTTCTCTTGTGTTTCCTGTTTCCTGTACCTGCTTTTCCCCCACTACAGTATATGGAAGCAAATCCTACACGTAAATATGTCTCAATAGATAGATTGTTCAGAAAAACTTCAGACTGCATCTCTAATGGCCAACTCTTCACACAATGTCATTATCATATCTACTGAGATCAATCAGAAGCTCCTTACACTCTCCACTATATAGCCCTATTAAAGTTGTCCAATTGCCTCAACGGTGCTCTTTAGTTTTGATAGTACCTGTTAGGGTGCTAACAAAGTCCACTCATTACATTTGCATTATTTATCCCTCCCTTTTTGCCTTCCTTTCTTCATCCTATGGTGTTTATTCTTTCTTACCACATCCTTTTTCTCCATGTTGTTAATTTGTTGGATAAACAGTCATTTGTCCTTGAGGATGGATTTTATGTTGAGTTCAGCCACTTCCCCCGTGGCGCCTTGTATTGACTGTCAGATGGTAGAATGGTCTAGAGGGGTAACCAGTTTTAGTTTTCTTGGAAAGAATACTTCAGTTCTATGTTTTGTAATGCCAAGAACAGTCAGTAGGTGTCGGGATTGTCCACTTTATTGTTCTATTGAGAAAATCCTCTCCCATCTTCTTAGCTGTTTTTTAGTTTTTTGGCTTTGCAGTGCTAGAGATCTAACACAGGCTGTTGACAGAGTTCTGTCCACCTAGTTCTGCTGCTGCTTAGCCCCAAATAACACACAGAGGCTTATATTATAAGCTATTTGGCCAGTGGCTTAGACTTCTTAATGGCTAGCTCTCTCTTAAGTATTGACCCATAAATATTAATCTGTGTATTTCTACATGGCCTTATCTTATCAGAGAATGCCAGTGTCCTATCGCCTGGTAACTACATGGCGGCTTCTCTGCCTTTCTCTTCCCCCACTTATACTTCCTGCCCGGCGACTGGTTTATTAAACCAATAAGAGAAACATATATTCACAGCATACAGGCAGGACATCCCCCATCACAAGGCCATTGTCATGCTTAGAAAGTGCTCTGCTGTTGACCTAGGTCCCTAACTGCTCACCTGTGGCTTTTAAAAGCAATGAATTATCATGTACACCTGTGATTTCAATATGGGTTACATAATGGTGATTTTCCAATTCACACAGTCCCTTTGCACTTAAAAATAGAGTTCTAAGACTTATAGAAAGGAGAATCTTGACAAATAGGAAAGACAAGTTAAATGATTTTTTTTCCTTCTACTTGCTGTATCAGTTTCAGAGTAATGAACTATTGCCAACCTGCTATGTGACCTGTAAGACTGATGTGTGTGTGTGTGGGGGGTGGATGGATGGATGGATAGATAGACAGACAGACAGACAGACAGATAGATACAGATAGATGTATGTGTGTGTGTGTATATAAGTATTATGAAATCCCAAATTTTCCTATAACTCTGTGTTTCAATCAAATGTGGTCATCATTCTTGTTCTAAGACAACAGAAGCATCTTTGGATCAGCTCCCTGTCCTTCTAAAATGACCTTGTCTGTCTTTGGTAATGTTGCTTTCTTGTACAAGATGTTCTAGGCCCATCTTATGTGGTTTCTTTCCCAGTTTCTGGTAATAGCCATTTTCCCAAGGAGCTCTAGTTCTTTTTAATAGAAAACAATGGTCCTGTGCTCTCTCTATTTTTTTTTTAAATAAAGATGTTCTTTTATGTGTATGGGTCTCTTACCTGCATGTATGTCTCTATACTACAGACATGGGTGGTGTCCACAGAGACCAGAGGAGGGCATTGAATCCCCTAGATCTGATCTGGAGTTACAGGTGGTTTTGTGATGCAGTGTGGGTACTGGAAATAGAGCCTGGATCCTCTGGAAGAGCAGACAGTGCCTTTAACCCCTGAGCCATCTCTCCAGCTCTAGCCCTGGGTTCTTGTGCATTTGAGGTCAAGCTTTACCCCCCTTTCCTTTAAGAGTAGAAGAGTCCCTAGCATCCTGTCCTACTCAAAATGTCTGTGAGAAATTTCTGACCATATTATATTATATTGTAGACATCTAGTTTCTGAAATTTTATAAATGGAATTCTTGGGGCAAGAGCAAACAAGGATGTTCAAACTAGGTTTCTCTCTAGAAATCCCGTCTTCTTAGTGTACCAACTTATATTCTGTTTAGGGTATCTTGACAGTAAGGTGATCTTTAGTGTCTGAAATTAACTAAGCATGGTGGTGGCACCTGAAAGGAGGAGAGATGAGGGTCAGGAGTTCAAGGTCACCCTCAAGTACACAGTGAGTTTCAGGTCTGTAGAAAAGAAGGCAGGCAAGTAAGAAGGCAAGAAAGCGAAGGGAGGAAGAGAAAAGGGAAGAAAATGATTGTTTTATGTCTCCGTTCTCTCACAGGCACCTAAGAAGAAAGCTAAGGAAAACAAGGCAGAGGCCCACTTCAACCGACTGGTTGAACAGTATAAGCAGAGATTGTTGGGCGCTTCTAAAGGACCATCCCTTATGAAGAGAAGCAAGTGGTTTGACACCTGATGCTGCCTGCAGAAAGAAAGCTGTGTCTTTCACAGAAGGAAAGGAAGAACATCCCGATGATACCCCCATTCTTGGGGACTCTGTAGGATGTGTACATTCCTGGCCCCTTCTTCAGCAGGGGAGGAAAACATACCTGAAAACATCATAGAGTTTTTACTTCTTACCCATATTGCTGAAGCTGTGCATGTAATTGTAATTCATTTCTATTTTCTTCTTCGATGGAAACTATTGTAAAAAAGTGTTTTGAAGTACTGAATTTTCAAGATGCATATTTTGTTATGGAATCTGTAAATGAGGAATTGTGACTTTTTGAAATGTCTCATTTTTAATATACACAAATATATTATTTATGAGTTTTTTTTCCCTAAATGGACATTTTTAACATTTTTAATTCAGTTACATAGTCTGCAAGAGCTAAGAACAGAGAAAAATGTTTACTAACGTGGTTCCTAAATGTGGTAGACATTTGACTTGCAACTGGAGGCCCCGGGTCTGGCACCAAGCAGCACCTACTAAGTGTCTGCCCCTGAGGGCTAATGCTGGCTAGAAATCAGATTGCAGTGGCTAGACGCTCCCTGATCAAGGATGGCCCAAGTGTTTCCCACGGAACAGGTGTCCTGGGGACTGAGAGCCCATGGATGATGTGGGAAAGCAGTGAGTGAACATGAGACTTAGGTTCTACCCTAAGTGCCGAGGAGGTGGCAGTCTTAGTTTAGTCATCCTAAATAAGAACTAAATGTTCTCCTGGTTGTTCCCTGCCCTACATACTTCTTAAGCACTTTTTACCCATACTTTCTTTCTAAAGAAAACTGGGGTGGAGGCTGTGAGTATCAGAGAGTCAAGGTCACCGGGGGCAAACAAATCCTGTGCTGTACAATTTCTGATACAGTTGTGGAGCAGATCGAGTCTGTCACCTCAGACCCTCCCTCATGTCTGTCCCCTTGGCCTAGAGAGCATTTCCTGAGGGTCTGTCGTCTGAGATCTCCACTGAGCCGTCAGCTCTTCCGGCGGTGTCTGGAGTATCTGCAGTAGTCTCTTCTCCTCGCCCCATCCTACTCTAGCTGGATTCCCTCACCCTGTTTGTTTTCTGCTGCACTGATCATTGTCTAAATCGTCTCCCCTGTTAAGTTGTCTGCTCTGAGGAGACTCTCTTGTCCACCCCTACTCAGACGCACCTACTACTAACTCTGGTGCGTAGTGGGCATGGAATAGATATTTATTGAATGAAAAAATAAGGAAAGGAGCACTAGTACTCTGTATACAAGGAAATGGCTGAGAGCTCAGCTCAGCTTGCTGATTGCCTGGCCTAATGCAATGCCTTATTAAGGGACACTTTCCCAGACCCATCACCGAGTCAGGCATAGAGCTATTTCATAGCAATACTGGGGAAAACCAGTTAGTGTTCCAGAATGCCCTTGATGGGTTTGGAGGTTGTGAAGGAGAAATCATGAAAACCTTCAGACTTTTTGGAGGTATCTAAGGACAGGTGCTGTCTTTATGGTCAGTTCGAGACAGAATGATGGGAATTTTGAACATTCTTAATCTGTCCAAGAGATGGGGTAGAAATAGCCTTACGGAGACTGTCGGAATGGCCACAACCTGCCAGCCAGTTGATCTGTTTCCCTTGGTGACTCTGTTGACTTGCCAGACACTTTTCCTCCAGTACACATAATATCCTTAATATTTGAAAATGTATCTTAGCATTTAAGATTACAAAAAAAAATTGCTGTTCTTTCTGAAAGTGTTGCCAGATTCTCCTAGATCCAGCTATTTCTCTAACATCTTTAGCAACCCTGTGTGTTAAAACATGAGTCAGTTGCTTGGAAAATTATTGCACAGTTCTTTAAACGAGTGATATGAGGACGAATTATCCTGTTTCTCAATGACCAGACTCTTCCTTTGAGACACCTTCCCATGGGTTCCTCAGTCAACTCCTTGACCCCTTGCCATATGAGTGCTAATTCGGGGGGAACTGTGCTTGTACTTTGCTTTCTAGTGGGGTGTTTCAGAAAATGGGGTTTCTCAACTAATATGAGAGTTGAGTTCCACATTACTTGGTTAGTAAGGGTAACATCTGAGACTAAAGACCATAGTGAGAATGACCAAGTTTCATGTAACTCCTCTTGTTTAATTATGCACTAGGCTGGCTCAGAGAAAGACCTCTAAGTAAAGAATCGTAAGTGGGGTGCAGCTTTTTCTGGGCTTCGTTTTTTCTTGGCTAGATGGAAGTTTTGAAGTTGCTTCTCTGGAGTCGGCGTGTGGTAGAAAATATGCTTCAACTATTGTAGAAACAAGAATTGTGGTTTCCTCTGTTAGAATCCTAGAGCATGCGATTCCTTAAAAGACAGTCACATGCCTCTGAACAAAGGGGCTCCTGAGACGTGCTTGTCAGTCCATGTTGTCACTTGAATGGACACCACAGAGCATGCTTGGACAAACCAGGATGGTCGTGATGATGCTAGGCAATTCCATGTTTTGGGATCAATGCTATGGGCAGTCCTTCAATGACTGAAATATTAGTGACACACAGCTATATTTCTAAACATCTTAGGATGTTTTTTGTCTTGTTGTTGTTTATTTTTTGAGATAGGTTTCTCTGTGTAACTCTGACTATCCTAGAACTTGCTCTGGTCTCGAACTTAGAAATCCACCTGGCTCTGCTTCCCAAGTGCTGGGATTAAAGGTGTGTGCCATCACCTCCTGGCTGTTTTTGTTTTTTTCAGAAGTTTTTCTAACTATAATTCAGAGCCCAGAACCTCAAGGCTCCAAAGAGCTTCTTATCCATTTGGCTTTCAGTTGTCTGAGGAGGCCAATGGCCAAATGTGCCACAGTGAATACTGACACTCTGTCACCTTAGGAAATGCAAATCTGCGACCTCGGCCCTCCAGCTGCCTTGCTTAACCAGCCTTCTCCTTAATATTGTTTCATCTCATTGTGACATGAGTGACAGGTACCTGTCAGCTCTGTCATTTGGTGAGCAAGTCTGCTGATACAACTTGGGACGTCCCTTCACTCCTCCATAGAGTGCTCTTTCATGAGTGACCCACATTGTCACAGGTCTGCGGGACGCCGAGACAAGTCTATGTCACTTGGTCTCAGCTTCTGCTTCCCACTCACCTCTAACTGGCTTGCTAAGAGCCAGCGTGGGATTTCTTTCGGACCAAATTAGAGACTTTCACATTTCTCATTGACTAGTTAAAGGTAATGCACACAGATTACCTTGCTTTTGTTTTCAGTTTGTCCTGGTTCTCCTTATTGGATGGGGGTGTGCCTGGGCACTCCACTTTGGGCGGTATTAAGACAATCTGCAGTTACTTTGCTGATTCTGAACTGGTGATTGGCTACAGACAGATGATGCTTCCAAGCTGATGAAGGAATATGCTGGCAAGGCTGTTGGGCGCTTCCTGGGAACCAGTCCTGAGCAAACTGCAGAGTTGCCAAAAAGACCTTTTGGTCCATCCCAAATGTGTCTCGCTAGACATCAAATCTGGTAGTTCTCATGTCTGTGCTGCCCAGAGCTCACTCCCCCTTCTCAGTAGTGAGCCTTCATTGCTGCAAAGCCATCCTGAAAACTCAGTGAACATTGGTTGGGACATCATCTTTGTCCTTGAAAGCAAGGGTTACATTTATACTTTTCGACACACACTGACACCCAACGTTGATTTGGCCATAGCAAGAGCTCCTGTGAGCTCTCTAGAGGTTCATCGTTCCAAGGCATAGCCAGACTTGTGAAGGACAGTGCGATCATTCCCTAAAGTGATGCAAGTAGGAGAGCCCTGAATAATAGTGAATGATAGTGGTATAATGCTCACCGTTTGAGTAGACTTCCTGTATCCTTTCTGCTGTGATTTGTCTGTAGTAAGCTTCCTCTTGAATACCGCTCATCATTCTAGTTCAGGCTCAAGGTTCCCCTTCAGGGACCTCAGCTATCCCAGGACATAAAAATCATTCACTCTAAGTCACTGGTGTACTTCCTGGTTGACCTGTCACTCAACAGCATATACTACTGTGGCTTGCTTGTCTTTTCTTTAGGTTTTGTTGTCCCATGGAAACTCACCTGGCACATAGCTGTCCTTAGTGATAGGTTACTAAGGATGGTTACTAAACTGTTGCAGTGATCTTTTACACACATACACATACATGCAGTGTGTGTCTATATATATATGTTACATATGAGATATATATATATAGATATAGACACACACACACTATATGTTGTGTGTATTTTCTCTTTTACTCAGCCTCATTCCCCTCCTATTAGGTACTTTTTTTTTTTTTTTTTTTGGCTTTTTGAGACAGAGTTTCCCTGTGTAGCTTTGGAGGCTGTCCTGGAACATGCTCTTGTAGACCTGGCTGGTCTTGAACTCACAGACATCTGCCTGCCTCTGCCTCCCGAGTGCTGGGATTAAAGGCATGTGCCTCCAACGCCCGGCCTATTAGGTACTTTTAAAATGTTATTTCCTTTCTTCCCTCCCTAGTCTACCAGCAACTCCTTCAGATGTTGCTTAATTTGTCTGAAGTCCTCATCCTATTTCTATCTTCCTGCTACCCAAAGGAATGGCAGCCCTTAAGGTCCAGGGCTGGCCGGTGAGGGCCGAATGCAGGCAGCTCAGTGCCAAGTAGCCGTCAAGTGTCCCTTCTCCTGGGCATCTCCCCAGTTCTTCCTTTCTCCTCCTCCCTGGGCCTGCAACATGTGTGTTGTATACTTCAGCCACGAGAGACTCGAGCCATGCTTTGGGTGCCACCGCAGGAAACACGCTGTCTTTGTTGCAGTCCAAGCGGTGAAGATGCAGTCATAGCATGGGAGTCCTCAGATGGACCGAGGTCTGGGGCAGTGCCCTGTGAGCTTTACAAAGGATGGGATTAAGGTGCCACTGCCCCCCCCCCCGTGAGATGTGAGGGAAGCACTGGCCAGAGGTTGCCTAGTCCTCCACTGCATCTTCGCATCAGGGCTCCGGGGAATGTGGAGGCTTGGGCTGTTTCAAAGGTGGCCTTTACTACCAAGAAAATGAGCAACTCACCAAATCAGCAAGAGGAGAAACCAGTGCTGGCAAGTGCCCCTGGAGGCACATGTCTTGCCTTTCACGGGACGGCAGCTGAGAGGTGATGTCCCCCTGCCAGCTGCACCCCCTGCATGGGACTTCTGATTCTGAACCTATCAGTGGGAAGGAGACTCCTGGGGTTTTCTTCCAGAAGGCAAATTAACTCTGAGCCATTTCACACGTCCTCTCCTGACAGATAGCCCATATCCATTCAGTGACTCAAGTGACTGCTGAATGCGGTAGTAGCCAAACATTAATTGTCTGATTGTATTAAGTCATGGATGAATTGCATCCACAGGTTCCCTGCAGACACAAGAGAAGCAAATCATAAAGGCATCCTGTAAAAACTGACAAATTATACACAGTTTAAATGGAAAGCATTGTATATTATTTGTAAATTGTATGCAGCATATTCTTTTAACATTAAAATTCTATGAAAATATGTTTAAAATTACAGTAAATTTATGTGCATACATTTTAATCCCAGAGATTCTCTTTTTAAACACTGAAACATCACCTATTTTATTTAGGATCTTATGTAGGGCAGACTGGCTTAGAACATATGATTCTCCTGCATCAGCCTCCCACGCCCTGGAATCACAGGCACGTGCCACCACGGCTGGCCTGTAGACCCTTTTGTCTCCTGCTCCCACTGGATCTGGCTTTGGCCAGCTTTGAGGTGTCACATTTCCATTATTTTGTTACACAAGTGGTGTTCTGCCTAGCCCTCCAGATGGTTTTACTCTCCCCCAAGACCTTTCTATTAGGTTGGGGTGTGGCTCAGTGGTATTGGGCATCCCTAGTTCGTATGGAGCCCCTGGTTTCAGTCTGCAGCTCCTCAAGGGGAAAGAGAGGTTTTGTTCTGCTGAAATATTGGCCAGCTGTGGGCTTCAGATTGGGCCGTGGCTTTCTGAGGTTAGCGTCTGACATGTGCATGGGTGTTTAGAGGAGGGAGTTGACCCTGCCAGGTAAGACCTGCGGAGACTCCACTCTTTTCCTTACAGGTTCTAATGCACTGAGTGTTATGGATGTCCAAGTGAGATGCTTTGATGGCAAAAGACACCTTCAGTTAGGAAGGGTTTGAAACTTCTCAAATCACACCCAGGGGTAGTACCTGTGGGTGGGTCTTAGTGTAGTCTCACCCTGGCATGAAAGGAAGGTTCCTGTGATGTATGCTAAGCTGAGCAGGACTCCCGCTACACAAAACCTGACTGAGCAGGGCTGCCTGGCTTCAAGTTCTTCATCTCTCTTCTCTAGAATGCTTTGCCTCAAGCCTGCAAAGGGCATTGAGGGGGCAAGCATTCCCTTCCTGTTTTATAGCAAGGAGAGAAGACGTTTGAGCCTGCAATCCCCAAGCTGTGTGTGCTACCTCGGCTGGAATGGGCCCACAGTCTCTAGAGGGTGTTGTCTCTATTTAATCAAATGCTTTTTGGGTTAAAATACTCTCTCTTTCAAATTAGGTAGGAAGAAAAGGAAGACACTTTGCTTTTGAGACAAGGTCTCTTGCAGGGTCCTCCTGGTAGGTAGAGCGGGGGAAGGGCCCGTCCAGCTGGTCTCTTCTGAGGCTGAGCTGGATGGTGAGTGTCAATGACTCAGACCCTCCCCTCATTAGTTACTGGGGAGAAAAAACACACTGATTGGAGAGTCTGTCGAAGCAGGATCTTGATTTATTCCAACTTACATAGGGCTGAGGTAGGGGATGGGAATCTTAGGATAGGGTAAGGTGACGTGAGGAGTAAGGGCCAATAAGATTCCGCCAAGCAGGCAGGTAGCTAGGCAGAGGACAACCTTACATCAGGTCTGGCTGAGTCACCCCCATGTGGAGTTACAGGTTAGAGACAGGTCGCCAAACTCCAGCCAGGCTCAGGAGGTCACACTGGGCCTCACGTCCGAGCCCTAAACTCAAGTCAGGCTCAGGAGCCTACACTCGGCCTGGAATCTCAGCCTTTCTTAGGCCCAACAGTCTCTCATATCCTAGGTTGGCATTGAACTAGTCACAAGGCTAAGAATGACCTTGAACTTCTGATCTTCCCAAGTGCTGGGACCATATGCATGTTCTAACATACCTGACTTATTTGGTGCTGGGGATGGAGCCTAGAACCTCACGCTAAGCAAACTCTATCAACTGCACTACACCCTCCCAGGAAGGACATTTTTGATGTCATATTCTTTGGCTGCTAAAACCTTTGAAAACTTCCCATATGTAATTTAAAGTTTTTATTATAATTCTCAACTTGAAAATTAAGCCCTCTGCTTGGTCACCTTTTCCCCTTTCCCTGCCCCTTAAGTCAAAAGGAACCACTTATATTTTTACATTTTTTTATGCCTTCAGAAGGCAAACTGTGTGTGTGTGTGTGTGTGTGTGTGTGTGTGTGTGCTTGCTTGCATATGCATGAGTGTATAAGAAGTCTTTGAGCCCGGAATACATTTGTTTAAAGATTCTCTTCACTGTGGCTGGGCTCAGTACCTTGGATCATTACAGAGTTGTTCATACACAGCTGGTGTGGATCAGTTCCACTCTCTTTTATAACCCTTTTTCCCAGAATCCAGAATCCGAAGACATCTCCATTCCCCTGGAGGTCAGATAATGGCTGTTGTCCATAGTCGTGAAAATCTACGGGGAGAGCCGTGGCAATTTGACAAGGGCTATTAAAGGGACATTAGGCTTGAAGTACCAGCACAGGGAATTGCATACCTTTGAACCCTACTGCAAGATCTATAGGACAGCTGCCAACACTGGCCAGTTGGGAGTCTGGCTCTCCAGCCCTCTGCTGTGTGTGGGTGCTGCTGGCACCCAGCCACTGGAGCGAGTCCCATGGAAGGAGACGAGCTCTTGGAGGAACTGTTTGCTTCTGCTTTCTCGCTCCTCACGAGAGGATAGGCACTGCAAACTCAACAGTCACCAGTAACATCGGCAATTACCCTGCTTCCTGGGACATGTGCTAGGTCTGTCTCATTGAGTAAACTGTTTGCCCACCCCCATGCTCGTGTCCAGAAGCCAAAATAAGAGAACAGAAGGCAATGTCTGGAAGGCAGGCAGCGCTTTCCCTTCCCTTCACAGACCTGCAGCAGGAACTCCCTGCCGCCCTGCCCGGGTACCTCATACATTTTCCCACACTCGGGGAACTCAACTAATTAGCAGAGGTTAAAGACCATCTACAGAATCATTTGTAGTTTCTGGCTCTCCCTGCAGAAGATCTTTTTGTTCTTGTTCAACTTAGTGTATCTGGAAACAGCAGGCACTTAAAATTAGTGCAGTATCATGGGTCTCCCTGGGAGGCCCCAGCACAGGGGTTCTTGGCACCCAGACATTTCAGGAGCATACACAGACAGGTTGGAGTGTTGCATCTCAGATCAGGACAGGGCCCATACTTGTTCCCAGGAACCTGCTACAGAACCTCTTGGATTTGGCGCCTCTTGGTAATGCTGGGTCTTAACTAGGATCTGTGCACTTTCCTGGACTGGGGGGGGGGCTGGTGGGGCGGGGCTGCCAGTCCCCCACCTCCTAGGACTGACACAACCTCTGCCCACCTTTGTAGCCCACCTCCCCGGAAGCTGTGGTGGAGACCCAGGGTGTTGGACCCCCAGTCTTTTTGTGTACGAGTTAGGGAGTGAGAAAGCTCACATCACAGTTGTTAGCAAGCTCTTGGCAAAATGGCTGGGGTAAGGATCTTGGAGATCATTGGGGATAAGAGGATTTGAGAAACTCAGGAAAAAGGTCTCTGTTGCTCTTTGCCTCCAGTACTCGGAGTGAGTTCATCAGAAACGGGAGAGGCTAACGAGACAGGGTGATGGCCACTTTCATGGCTATGGACCCATGTCCGCCTTCTTCCACCCCAGTAGGGACAGCTTACCCTTGGATAAACAGCCAGCGTCCTGGGAAGGCTGTTTGTCCTGCGAGTATGGCTAGTCCCACCTCTAGACTGTGCCGGCAGTTCAAGATGCCTGGGAGAGGCTTAGCTCCCCACATCACTGCAGGGACAGTGGAGCGTGTTCTCTTCATGTATGACCTACACAAGGCAGTGTCTGTATGACATGAGCAAGTTCTCTTCGAGGAGTATCAGTAACCACCAATGTTCACCCGCCTCACCCACTGAGGACCCCAGTATCCTTACCAGAAGTTCAACCACACCAGAACTTGCAGTTATAACAGCCTTCTTTGCCAAAGCAGAAGACGCCTTTAACCCTTTGCTAGGCTTACACTGAGTTTGTGGACATGGTTTCAGGGGCATTAGCATCTTTTACCCTCAAACTGCAAGGTCCAGAAAGGGATACTGCCAGCGAGTACATTGATCAGAAAAGTCAGGCTCAAGGCAAATGGGCCTACCTCCACTCGCAGAGATGACTGCTCCATGACAATGCCCCTCCGAGGCTGTGGAGAGTTCTCACTGGAGCCCCAGAGGAGGGGGGGGGAGGAGAACACAACCAGAGGTTAGAGCTTCTGGTGGGAAGGGGCTGGTGCTGTCCTTAGATCGTCTCTGCTGGGTTCTCACCCGGAAAGCCTGGCTTAGAAGGAAATAGAGAAATAGCCTTCACAACAATTATTTTTTAAGTAGGAGGGGTTTGGCTGTGGCTGTTAAGTTTGGATTTAAAATTGAGGCACCTCCAAATAGAGTTCTTTTTGGAAATTTTAAGATAACACTGAATTTTAAAAGCCAAGTTATGTTGGCTAATGAGGGAATTATTTTATGAAGGTAGTGAAAAACTTGAAGGCCTTTAAGTAAGACTTGGTTCAGTGGGCTGGGAAGATGACTTGGCAGGCAGTGGTGCATGCTGGCAAGCCCGAGAAACCTGGCTTTGATCTCCCAAACCCACAGGGTAGAAGGAAGAGAACCAATCCCACAAGTTGTCCCCTGACCCCAATATGCAGACCTTGGTGCGAGCATGCTCCCAACACACACACACACACACACACACACACACACACACACACACACACACACACACACACACACTAAATAAAAGCAAAATATTTAAAGATTTAAAAAAACTACTTGGTTCAAGTAAGGTAGGAGGTCATGAAATAAACATGATCGCTATAAGGACATACGATCCTAAATTGTAGCTTTACCACAGGGATTGCAGTAATTTGGTCATCTAGGGTCCTGGGAGCCAAACTCAGATCCTCGGCAGAAGCAATGCAAGCCTTTAACCTCCAAGCCATCTCTCCAGCCCCAGAGGGCACCTTTGTGGAGCCAGTTCCCTGGCTTTGAAGGGCTCTGGGAAGTGAACTCAGTGGTCAGGCTTGGGACCATTTTCAGAGCCAACAGGTTTGTTTTATGATGATCATTCTAGACTTGACCAAGGTAGCCTGTTTCTCAAAAGAGGTAGCAGCCAGCAAAAAAAAAAAAAAAAAAAAAAAAAAAAAAATCCTAAAGACGTTTATATAAGCATACAAACACATTTAAATTATTCATGTCAACAACAATAACTGTAGCACACACAATGTTACAGATGTAAACCAGGCAGTGGTGGTGCACGCCCTTAATCCTAGCTTTTAGGAGGCAGAGGCAGGCGATCCCTGCGAGTCTGAGGGCAGCCAGGGCTATAGAGAAACCCTGTCTCCAGAAACCAAAAAGAAATAAATGTAAAAATGAAGTAGCCACAGATCTTGTCTATTGGGGAGACAGTATCAGCCCCACCTTGCTGTTTTAGACCCAAAAGACCTGTAAAAACAATCATACACACTCAAAATGACATGTAAAAAACACTCACATGGAAGCCATGAGCGCGAGCTACAGTGCATTTCTTAGAAAAGGTGAAGTAGAAAACCTACATCTATAATTAAGAGAGGCCCAGGGAGAAAAAAAAAGCAAAGTTCAGGCTTGTTCTGCAGACTTAGGATAATAGTTTTTATTGTTATAATTCTTTGAGACAGGGTCTCTCACTATGTATCCTTGACTGGCCTGGAGCTCACAATGCAGACTAGAACTCGCAGGGATCAGCCTGCCTCTGCTTCCTGAGTGCTGGGATTAAAGCTGTGCTATCATTCGTGTGTGCCAGGTAAATGCTGTAGTACTGAGCTACGCTCGCAGCCTAATACTGCTCTGCTTTCTCAGTTTAAAAGCAGCAGAGAGCAAGACAACCTTCTAGGCAGGTTTTCTTCCTTTTTTTCTTTTATTGGTGGTGTCTCATTATGTCACCGTAGGTGGCCTGAATCTCACCTGTCTGCTGGCCTTCGACTCACAGAGACCCACCTGCCTCCGCTTCCTGAACGCTGGGACTCAAGGCGTGCACCACCACTCACAGATGAACATTTTTTGTAGTGCTGGATCTCTTTCCTGTCTAGGCTGTGTCCTAGAGCAGTCTTCTCCTTTGAAACAGAATCTTGTTCTTGGAGACAAGGAATAAGAAGCAAGGTCAGAGAAGATAGATGAAGCAGGGAGAGGGCTCAGAAAAGTTACTTTAGAAAAATTACCCAGCAGGGAAGATACCACGATCAAGGAGGTGGTTTTCCCGGGGTTGTTCTCACCCATTGCACTCTGGGTATCCTGGCTCCTGCCATTTCCCCAAATGCAGGAAACTCAACTGCATGGTTTGTGGTAGTTGGGGATAACATTTGAGCTTTTCCCTTTAAAAAAATTAATTTTCTCAGAGTTTATAGTTCTGATACAGCATCGATATTTTAAAATCATTTCTTATTTATTTTAAAAGTGTGTGTGTGTGTGTGTGTGTGTGTGCGTGCACATAGCATGCGTACGCGCACCTGCCATATGGAGGTCAAAGGACAACAAATTAGAGCTGGTTCTGTTGTTGTTCTTCTATAATCTAGGCCCTGGGAATCGAACTCATGTCATCAAGCTTGGCAATGGTCTTACCTGCTCAGCCATTTACTTAATATTTTTATTTTTAATATTACTTTCAAAATTAGATATAGTTTATAAACTCATTGTTTTGTAAAATGCCCATTCACAATCTTAAATTCTATTACCTTCTGGGGTGTGGCAGCACATGCCTTTGATCCTAGCACTTAGAAGGCAGAGACAAAAGGATTCAGTGAGTTGGAAGCTAGTCTGGTCTATACAGTGAGTTCCAGGACAGCCAGGGCTACATAGAGAAACCTTATCTCAAAACAAATAACACACAGAAACAAAAATAAAAATAAATTCTATTACTTAAGTTTTTTGTTTGCTTGCTTTTTTGTTTTTGTTTTTGTTTTTCAAGACAGAGTTTCTCTGTGTAACAGAGTCCTGGCTGTCCTAGAACTCACTCTGTAGACCAGACTGGCCTTGAACTCATAGAGATCTGCCTGCCTTTGCCTCCCTAGTGCTGGGATTAAAGGCATGTTCCATCATGCCTGGCCTAAAATTTTAATGTAGCATGCAGAAACCCAGTTTAGGGATGTCATATGTTTCCTACTGAGGCAAGTTTAAAACAAAGTTTATCTTTAGTTACATTTCCCCATTTTCCAAACACTTGAACTTTGAAATAACACAATCATCAAGCATAAAACCACTGAAAATAAAGAAATGGTGGTTCTTCTCCAAACATTCTTTCCTGTATTTCATTTTCTCCTGAAAATCAGACACTTGTCTATGCTGCCAAGGGGTCTGGTTTATACACTACTGTTAGGAGTAACTTCTCCAGCATTTATCCTGAGGTCAGTTCCTCCTCACTGTATCTCAGACTTGTCCTGCCCATCTACTGAAACATGAGGGGGCCCAAGACACTGGGTGAGCAACCCTGTGAGCCTTTTTCCAACTGGGCCAATAAAGCTTTTTCCAACCCAGAAAAGATAGATTTTGTTGTGTTTCTGTATGGGACAAAACATGGGGTGTTTGGACACTTCCAGATTGTTGGGTTGGAGGGAACAAATGTCTCTTTAGTGTCTTTATGGTCAGGGGATCATAGAACACTAAACTAGAGGCAGCAAGATTGTAATAAACATGAAAAGCTGTAGAAAAGTGCAAACTCATGGGGCCGGAGAGATGGCTCAGTGTTTAAAAATCTTTTTTAAAAAGCAGAATTGCATGTCAGAGGAGTGGCAGGAGAATGATTGAATGCTAGCAAGTAAACATTTTAATAACAAAAATAAACCAAATGCTTTGAAAACAAAACAATAATACATCAAAACAAGATAAGATCCAAATAACCACCCAGAATAAACCAATGGACCATGGGCTAAACTAAGACGGTCTGACCCTCACACTAAAAGAACTCATCATCATCCACCTGAGGCAATGCTGAACAGTGGGGCACAGTGGCCCATGTGGGTACTGGATAATAATTTAGATGACTCTTCTGATGAAAGTGGATCTGCTTGAGGCCCCATTTTGGGTGCCAAATAGTGTTAGTGCAAAACTATAGCTTTAATCTTGGGTACATAGATGCTGGTTACTCCAAATGTTGTGTTCCAATATGGTTAACAGCTTTTCAGAATTAAAAAAAACAGCTGTAAATAAAGGTACTTAAAAATACATTGTTTTCCATGGCTCCATAACACTAGATGGCTTTGATACGTCATCATTTACTTAACCAGCTCCATGCATGCTAGACATTTCCTTGGTTTCGATCTCAGTTTCTTTTCCTGTTTCTGTGATAAAATACTCCAACAAGGTCAGGCATGGTGGCACATGCTTTTAATCCTAGTACTTGGGAAGCAGACTCTGAGAGTTCCAGGCCAGCCTGATCTATAGAGCTAGTTCCAGGACAGCCAGGGCTGCTACAGAGCAATGAAAGCTCTGGTGTTGAGCTCACTTTCTCCTTTTCATTCAGTCTTGGACCCAGTCCATGAAACAGTACTGCCAATTAGGATAGGCCTTTCCATTTCAATTAGCCCAGTTAAGAAAGCCCCTCACAAGCATGTACAGAGACCCAGACTTAAGAAAACCCCTCACAGGCATGCACAGAGACCCATAACTAAGAAATCCCTCATAGTCAGGCACAGAGACCCAGAGCTAAGAAAACCCCTCACAGGCATGCACAGAGACCCATAACTAAGAAATCCCTCATAGTCAGGCACAGAGACCCAGAGTTAAGAAAACCCCTCACAGGCATGTGCAGAGACCCATCTCAGCTGATTCTAGATTTTGTTTAACTGACAACACCAACCATCACACTTTGTGACCTTTGGTATTAGAAATTCTGTGAAGAATGACCTTGAACATGGATCTTTATAGTAACCACATGTTTTTCTTTACTGTGCTTTGGCATCTGGTGACCTTCCTGATCCCAGGGAGGCAACCCCCGTACAGCTAGCTAACACCGAGAGCAGTGATCCTCAATCTTCCTAATGCTGTGACCCTTTAATACAGCTCATGTAGTGGTGACCCCCAACCATAAAATTCGTTTTGCTGCTGCATCATAAGAAATAATTTTGCTACTATTATGAATCATAATGTAAATATCCATGTTTTCTGATCATCTTAGGTGACCCCAATGGGGTCATGACCCATAGGTTGAAAACCCACTGACCTTGAGTTTGCCTTTGATATGCAGAAATCAGTTCTGAGGCCAGATCCTTGGTCACTTCCTTTATTTAACTCTCACACATTAAGCCAATATTCTCCCAGCCCTAAATCTCCCTGCCCAAGGCTCGGTACTGGACATCTAGGAGCTATCCCGCTAGGGGAGAGCCAGTTGAAATTATTCCACTAGCCATCCTGACGGGTGTGTCTACTCTGCTCATGGAAATTGCAATAAAGCCTCTGACTTAAGCCTTCTCTCATTCTATCTGCTCCCCACGTGTCCCCACATTGCTCTGCACTGTCCCTTTTCTTGGAAATTCCAAATAATAGTTTCTTCGTTTAAAAGACGCCGTGTGGGCCTAGAGCGATGACTTTACAGTTGAGAGTGTGTAACTGCTTTTGCAGAGGCCCAGTGTGGTTTTTAGCACCCACATCAGGTGACATACAACCGCTTCTGACTCCGGATCCATTTTTCTTCTGTCTCCTCAGGCACCCGTACTCACATGCACACAGCCACGTAATTAAAAATAAAAGAAAGCTTTTTTCCCCCCTCTCTCTTCAAAAGGACAGAATTGCTTTGCCATCTTAGGTAATCAAAACAAATCGTGGGTACCTTTGAAAGCAGTCGTTTTGTCAATCATGAGGTTGTGTGTCTATAATCTGGACACGTGGAGACAGAGGCTAGAGTATACTTTAAGTTCAAGCGCATCCTGGTCTATGTGGTGAGTTCTGAGCCAGTCAGGGCTTCCTAGGAAGACCTCCCCAAACAAATAAAATCCCCAAGCCAAATGATAAAAACGTGTGACCTGTTGTTTGGCTCCAAGGGAACCCGTGTCTAAGGATACCTAGAAAGAATCAAAGAAAGCAGCAGGAGACAAGCGGTCGGTGCTGGCTCCTCCCAGTCCTTCCCGCACTCAGGACGCTCAGGTGGGAGCTCTTCCAGCTACACTGTGAATCTCTAAGGAAGAGAGAGAGGAAGAAGAAAGTAGGAAGAACTGGGGAGACGGCTCAGTGGGTCACAGTGCTTGTTTTACAAGCCTGAGGACCTGAGTTCGATCCCACAGCATCCACATAAAGAGCAGGGTGTGGGTGTGCACGAGCTGGAATTCTAGTGCTGCTGGGTCTGCTGGCCACCAGCCTGCTTCCAGGTTTAGTGAGAGGTCCTGTTTCAAGTAATGAAGCAGCACAGCCAGTGTCCGTCCGTTTCCAGTCTGCAAAAACAGGCAAAAAAGAAGAAAGGAGGCATTAAAAAAAAACGATGTTCATTTCTTTTCTTATTATAAAATAAGTCCCTATTAAATGCTTTGTTTTATAAGAGTCGGTCACGGTGTCTCTTCACAGCAATAGGACACTAAGACATATGCGAAGCAAGCACTCTACCAGCTGAGCAACATCTTAGCCTGATATGCCCTCTTCTTAAATGGCCATCATTTCTAATCTGGGATGACCTCATCTTAGTTTGACTTGCTACATCTGCAACAACCCTGTTGCAAGTAAGGTCACATCCAAAAGTGCTGAATTAGCACCTCAACATAGTCTTTGGGGGAATGGCACAATCCATTCAGAATTTGTTTATTTATGGTGGTTTGAATAAAAATGCCCCTCATGGCTCATAGGGAGTGGCACTATTAGGAGGTGTGGCCTTGTTGGAGGAAGTGCATCACTTGGCTTGGCTTTAAGGTTTCAGAAGTTCAAGGCAGGCCCAGTGTCACTGTCTCTTCCTACTGCCTTCAGATCTGGACATTTTCCCCCTTAATTATTTCCATCCACATGTGTTTTTAAGACTGGGTCTCACTACATAGCACTGACTGGCCTGGACTTGCATTTAGACTAGATTGGCCTCTAACTGGTAAAGATCCAGCTGCCTCTGCCTCTCAGGATTGAAGGCTTGCATCACCATCAAGCCAGACTACCTGTACAACCCTCTTGTTCTTTAATTGGAGCATGTTATCTCTTCGCGGTGTTTGCTCTACCGCCCCATGTTCGAACACAACTCGCTTTCCCATCTCCTTATGTCGTGAGGTTTCAACGCTGGAAAATTGGAAGATGCGGATTTCTTGGATCCACCTTGTTGGAGCAGTGAATCCCAGGTGTTTTTGTCATTGTTGCTATCTCTGTCCCTCCGCCTGCTCACTCCCATTGTGTTTTCTAATTGGTTGTTGCTAGTTGATGAGGAAGCTATTGAATTTTGCATCCAGCTACTTTATTAAATTCTCCTGTTAGTTCTAATAGCTTTTCAATTTATTCTTGTGGGCTCTCTGGAGCCTTTTGCACAAACCAATTCAAATGAATAATTAACTCTCCAGCTGAATCAATGACCTCACCTAAATCAGGTCTCTCGCAAATGGGAGGAATTTGGCTGATGGGGAACGCCATGCAAATGCAGTGTAACCTGGGATGGGGGCGGGGCTTGGAGCATCCCCGTAGCCTTAAGTGTGGTCACGTGCTTCAATTCGTCATTTCGCTGCTCGAAATCCATCCTGAAACAAGCAGGCCGAGCTGTGAGTAAAAGAATTAAAGTCTCAAGACATTGCAGTGCCTTGTATTTATAATGATGCCAGCTGCAGACAATGTTCTGATCATTCACAGTAGCCCGTTAGGTAAGTAAGTGTTTGACGGGATTGAACCTCAGCTGCCTCTCCCTCTACCCATTCCATCAAGGGCCACTCCTCTCCACCTAGCTTTATCTTCATACATTCTGCTGCCTGCTGGAGGCCCAGTCCTACTTCCTATGCTGTCTAACCCAGTCTGTGTTCTATTATGGCTCAGGCCTATGGCTAAGGTCCGGCACCTGGGACACAGTTAGGGGCAGAGCTCCAAATGTGGGAAGCTGCTGTGGAAGATTCTTGGGAACACATTCTAGGGGAAGTTGAAGAAGCAGAAGTTTGATTTGCACTGCACCCATCAACTGTGACTGATCTAGGGGACTCCAGAGCTGACATGGCACTTTAGAGTTATTAAAAATGGTCATAAATTCACTTAAGGAGGCTGGGCTCTCAGGAAATGTCCTCCCTTAAGAGGGAAACCGTTGCTGGGCGAAGATCCAGCTGTAAGCAGCCAATACGCCCTCAGAGAAGCAAATGCTTCCATCCCCAAGAGAATACTGGGTGAGTCACCACAGAGTTCATTGCATCTGTGCCTTGGGTAAAAGATGGCCACAGATCACTGCTACCCTTCTTTCCAGTAAAAAATGAAGCTTATCTCTCCTTTTCTTTTTTCATTCTTTCTTTTCTTTTTTCTTTTCCTTTTTTTGGCAGGATATAATTTAGCTGTCTTGGAACTCACTGTGTAGATCAGGGTGGCCTTGAACTCACAGAGATCCACTCGCCTCTGCCTCCCGAGTGCTGGGATTAAAGGCATGCACCACCATGCCCAGCCCTGTAGGAGGAAGTTTCTGTTCCACTTGGTCTCGAAGCTGTTCAGTCCAAAATAAACACATAAATGTTTATGCTAATTAGAAATGGTTTGGCCTATTGCTCAGGCTTCTTATTGACTAGCTCTGTCTTAATTATTAACCCATTTCTATTCATCTTTGTATCTCCATGTGGTCTTGTCTTACCGGTGATTCCCTGGTCTCTTGCTACCTCAGCAGCTACATGGCATCTCCCTGACTCTGCCTGCCACCTTTATCTATCCCTGTTTGGATTTCCTGCCTGGCTAAACCCTGCCTGTCCACTGGCTGAAACAGCTCTATTCACCAACCAACAGAAGAAACATATATTCACAGCATGCAGAAGGACAGTCCCCATTACAGCCCTCCTCTTGTTAAATATGTGATAGTTTTGTGCCTTCTTTTAGGCAAACGTGGCAGAACTGTATACTTTCTGAGGCTGGTTCTTGGCAGGTAGACAGTGTTGTCTGCCTTTGACTCTTAGGGCAGCATTCTTGGGGTCCAGTCCAATAAAGGCCATGCTGTGGGAGCCTGAGGTAGCCACATGGGAAGGACAGCACGGGAAGGAAGTCTTTCAGCCTAGCCAATGGCTGGACTCGGCTACCCAAAAGAGCCTTTGGCAAGGCTGTAGAGATGAGAACCCTGCCGTTTCTTGATGCATAGAATCATGAGGAAAAAATAGTGGGAAGTCCCGTTTTAGCGAGGGTTTCTCCGTACCCCTTGAATGATTGGTAAGCACTCACAACTAAGCTATATCCCCGTCCTTGGCTTTTTGACACAGTCTCATTACACAGTCTACGCAGTCCTTGACCTTGAGATCCTCCCGTCTCGGTCCCCTAAGCACTGAGATGTGCCACCATCCCTACCTAGAAAGTCTTTTCTTGGTGCAGTCCCAGTCTTAAGGCTTGGGGATTATGAACTGGCTGCTGCTTCCTAGCACTCATACGGGAAGGAAGCCTCAATCTCCATGTAAGGGCCTGCTCTCAAGAAAGTGCATTAGTGCTCTTTGCTTCCAAATTCCCTCCAGTCCCAAGTGCCCACCAGGCCCTGACTTTGTACTTTGAATTCAGACAATGGGCCCAAGAAGAGAATCCAGGGGCCTAAGACTGTTCTATTCACAAATATTCTTGATCCTCCATAGGTCTGGCATTACTTCAGTACTAACACTATATTGATGTCTACTGTGTGGGTTCCATCGCTACGGTGTATGATTCAGGGGCTTAGTACTTAGTACACATAGTATGCCATACCTGGAGCATTTAGTTCCCGTGTTATGTAGAGCTTATAATATTTATTATCAGAAGTATTTAATTTCAGTGTTCTTTATTGCATCAGAGGTATCTAATTTCAGTGTTAGCCAGTGCCTCTAACATTTTCTATCTTAGTATTTAGGAGAAATAATATTTGGTTTCAAGGAAGGCATTTAGTGGCCATGGTATTTAGTGTCTGTCATAACTGGGACCCATCCTCTTTAGTGGTCACACTATTCAGAGGCTGCAGGCCTTGGGAGCCCCTTGCAAGTTGGTGTTCTGGATCTCCTCTGCTGCCTCTGAGGAAAGCGAGCTCCCAGCAGTTCTTCAGCCTGCCCTGACAGTTTGCTGCCCCCTCAGCTGATGTCCTCTGCTCATAAGCAATTTTTCAGTCCCCTGGCACAGCTTCATTTAAAAAGGCGCTTTTCTGCACTGAGCGAGAGATTTTTCTTCTGTTTTTCAAAGTTCAGCTGTTTCTGAATCATCTCCTCTCTGCCTCTCTTCCCTCCGCCCCTCCTTGGCTCCCAAAATGGAGAGCTTTTCACAATGGGAGCCATGGAATTTTCCATGCTCCGCCTCGACCTACAGAACAAGCTTTCTGAGCAGACAGGGCAGGTGACTGTCTAAAAAGAGCAGTGGGGCACAAATACCAAGTAAGTAGGGCCACTCTTGGTGACTTCAGGGAGGCTGTGCGGCAGACAGCTGGAAGGTGATGGGCCTAGGCCCGTGTCGCCCTGTACTGTGGCCCTAGGGCCTCTCTGAACTCCAAAGTGCTGACTTTTCCATTGACACAACACAAGTCTCTCTTCTAAGGGAGGCCATCTGGTGGGAACACACTTGAGTGCTCCTGGTGCTCCTGAAGCAACTAGCGATGGCTACAGGCATGGCTGGCTGCTATGACCTGCCAGGCAGGGTGGGGTGGTGGTGCTGGAGTCACTGAGAAGGGAAGGAAAGCTGTCCTCACCGGTGCTCCCCGAGAGGATCACCCGTGCTCCCCGAGAGGATCACCCGTGCTCCCCGAGAGGATTGTCCTTTCTCCATCTTGAGTTTAGAATCTGCCTCATGGGGTGGGTACTCACCCCATTCCCAGTGGATGGGATAAATCCTCCATCCCCTTCCCTTCTCTTCATATTCCATTTAGGTCTGTAAAGATTTACTAAACATTTTTGTCTGTAAACATGTGCGAAGCACTAACTATGTGAGACACTGCACAATCCTTATTTGAGGAAGAATGACACATCACATTGAAGGGACTGCCATGACTCTTCCATCTCTTAGATACAAGGAAATTAAATTCTTGAGTCCATGTTTGGGTCTCCATAGGACCCAGACTTTCTGAGATTTAATCGGCCTCCTGCCTTCTAATCCAAACCCCCTTGCCTGGGAAGCTTCCTTCTCCCTATGAGTCCGTCCACTAGGAAGTAAAAGGCACATGGAGAGGAAAGAAACCCCTTCCTCTGGAGTCAGCTTGAAGCTTCTGGCTTGCAGAGAGTCAGAATTTCAGCACAATTACCAAAGTGTGCTGTAAATATTGCCCACATAGAGACGGGGTTTCTCTGTGTACCAGCTCTGGCTGTCCTGGAACTTTGTAGACCAGGCTGGCCTCGAACTTGGAAATCCGCCATCAGCCATGTTAAAGGTCTTAGTATGATGGCTTTACCCTTTTCCCAGGTATTTTTTGGAGCGCTCCGCAAATGTGACTTCCATGTATCCCCTGTGAGTGAGGGTTTTACATTATCAATTACAGTCTCGTTCAGTGCACACCAGGAAGGGCTTCATAGTTTCTTCTACAAGAAAAAGATGGGAAAAAATTTCCCTTTGAGATGTGACTTCAGAAGCCACCAAAATCATACATGTGGCCACTGTAGAGACACTGAAGTGACTATCTTTTCTGAAGGCCACTATGCTCATCCCAGACCGCCTCTCATCCGTTCCCATGCTGCCTCTTACTGGCTCATCCTGCAATTCTTCTTCCAGTGAAGTCAACAGCCCTGTCTTCACCTGAACACAGGTCTCTGAGAAGGACTCAGGCTGCTACAGGTGTTGACGCTGTCTCCAGCCCTGCCTCACGGCCCTGACAGGGAGCTCTGGAGGGATGTCAGCGGGGATGGTCCCCATGAATTGAGAAGAGCATCCTGACCGCTCTTCATTTTCGTAGGTGACCTTTGTCTTGTAACTTGGGACGTGTTCTGAAAAGTTTGATAATTTCAGACTCTTATGACAATTTAAGAATTACAAAGGCTGCAATTTAGTCTGGCCTCTGGGGTGATTTGGACTCTCAGTTAAGACCTTTAGCCTTTTTGATTAAAATAGAGACATTTAATATCACCAGGGTGTCCCAAATTCCCTTCAGCCTTCTACATTAAATTTCCTTTCTTGCCTGTGCTAAGGATGAACGCCTTTTTTTCTTTAGTGTTTTCTTTCCCATTCTCTTTTTCACCTGCTCTCTTTTTTCCCTTTTCCAGTGTCTCTTCTACCCCAAATCTTTTCCTAACCAGATGAGGCATCAGGCTCTCTGGCAATACACCGAGTGGATCTGTTTTAATCTACCAACATGACATTAGCCAGTCACCACAGTTGTTATAGATTAATAGCTTTGTCACAGTGAAACAACCTAAACAGCATTTAGTGTTTTTAGTGTTAATTTTTTAAAGATAAATGTTTTGTAATTTTGATATTTAAATTTTGTGATACATATAGCTGTAAGGAATAACACAGAAGGCTGAAGGGGTGGGAGGCTTAGCAGGTAAGAGGACTGACTGCTCTTCCAGGGGACCAGACCTGAGTTCCGTTCCATGCACCCACATGCAACTCATGACCATTTAAAACTCCAGTTCCAGAGGGTGTGTTGCCTTCTTCTGGCCTCTGAGGGCACTGTACATGGGAGATGTACAGATACACATGCAGGCACAGCATTCACACGCATAAAATAAAATTAAAATTAAAAATAGAAGGCCACAGAGAGGTCTCATGTTCTGTAGCCAAGATGTGTCTTACAGCACCAAACACATCCAGGAGCCCAATATTGACCTGATCATCCACTTTACTCAGTTCATGACATTCATCTGTGAATGTCAGAGTGCAGTCCTCCTCACATGGGTCCATCCGTGTGGCTTTCACAGCCGGGAAACATTGTCTGTGAATGTCAGAGTGCAGTCTTTCTCACATGTGTCCATCCGGGTAGCTTCCACTGCCGGGGAACAGATTAGTTCTGTCACAAGGAACCCTCTGATTGGGCCGTTATGGTCTAGTTACTATCCTCCGCTTACCCTGCACCTTTGTTAAGCTAAATATATAATTTTGCCAGTTAAGAATGCTATATAAATGAAATTCTATGGTACAGATCCCCATTTAATTCTATCTTCAACCAATTTTGAGATAATTGCAGATTCACCTGGAGTTGTAAGCTAGAATACAAAGAGTGAGACGTGGCGGCCCATACCGACAAGCCCAGCACCTGGGATTGCTTCGAGTTCAAAGTCAGCCTTGATTAGACACGGTGAGTTGCAGGCAGTCCTGGAGTACAGTGAGACAATAATGCAAAGAGATAGCTTATGTCTTTACATAGCTTTCCTCCTCGGTGACGTCAGGCAGAACTATAATCACAACCAGGACATTGACTCTGACACAGGCAAGACATAGAACTTGTCACCACAGGGATTCAGAAATCCGCCTGCCTCTGCCTCTGGAGTGCTGGGATTAAAGACCACCACCATCCAGTTTATTCTCCGTTTCTTTAATCACGATGGTTCAATAATGTTAGATGAACAAAATCTCATGACCTGGGATCTTTCTTTCTTTCTTTCTTTCTTTCTTTCTTTCTTTCTTTCTTTCTTTCTTTCTTTCTTTCTTTCTTTCTTGTCATCAGGTTGGTGCCTCTACCAACCTGTTCTTTGTTGAACAGTGTTCTAAGGTATGAATTAGGTTAAGACCGCAGGTCACTTAGCGGTTAACCCTCCAGAAGACATCGAGTCATTTCTAGTTTTCAACTTACAAACAAAGAGTCTCTGAATGTGGAAGTACAGGCTTTCGCATGAGCATTCATTTTCACATTTTTGGGCTAATGTCTTAATAGTGCAGTTGCTGCGTCACTGGCGCGCTTATGCAAAGTGACTGTGCCGTTTTGCATTTTTAATGGCCTTGCATACGAGTGACCAGTTTTCTGCATCCTCCTGGGTATTTGGTGTTTTCATTATGTTTTATTTCAATCTGGCCACTGCACGGCATTGTAATACTAATGAATTTGAGTATTTTCCGTGTGCCGTCTACATCAGTTCATGCCTTTTGCCCCTTTTCTAACTGGTTTGTTTATCCACTGTTAGATTTTATGGGTTCCTCATAAACTCTGGCAAACTAGTCCTTTGCTAGACGTATAATAACTATATCCTCACTCTCACCAGGCCTTTCAAGGACAGAGTTTTCAGTTTTGGTGAGGTTCAGGTGCTATGCCATTTGCAGAAAAGGCTGTCTTTCCATTCAACTATTTTGAACCATTGAGACAGGAAGCCACAGGGTCCAAAAGCAGATAGACTCTGGGCTCTTGACCTGTTACCTATTGAAGGTGTGCCTCAGACTGCTTTGTCATAAAACACCAAATTAAATGGTCACAAGACCCAAGTGTTCACAGACAAGGGGCCTTTGTGACTAGACTAAGCTAAAACCAGTGGCCTTTGAGATGGACATCCAACTGACAATGACAAAGGGGACATGTTACTGAGGACGAATCTTATCCCACCCAAAGCCCTTGGTAAGCCCCTGAAGTCAGCTCGGATGTCAGCTCATCTGTCAAAGCAAGATCACAGCATTTGCTCTTGGTTGACTTAAAAATCACTAATTTTGGAGGTCACAGCCGAGCAATGCATCATTAGCATCCCAAGAGCTTGCCAGAGATAAAAACCTCTGATATGTGGACTCTGATAACAGTTGCCTTGGTTACTCTGCAGCAACTTGAAGCCTGCTTTCTCTAGAAACACCAACTCTCTGCCTAAGCCCACGGGCATCTGATGGGATAGTAAAGTACTTGACATCTCTGCCTTCATATTGTGTCTGACCCCTTCGTGGTCCTCCCCACCGCCTCCCCACCCCACCCTAACGGGGAATCAGGCTTCATGGAGCTCTGCAGGTAGACATGTCGAATATTTGAGAAATGGTTGATCCAAAACCATAACAATAAAGGGTTCACTTGGCCTGTTGCCTGCTGGAGCTGAATGTGACTCTTCTACCCCACCCTTCCTTGTGTTTAGGTCTAGAGCAAGGCACAAACTGGAACTTTCCTGCCAGACATCGATTCCTAGCAATAGGAGCAATTTCAGCAGTGAGTGGGTTAAGTCACTGTCCATTAGCCCACAAACCTCAAGGTCAGAATGTTTACCCAGAAGAAGGAAAAACATCTTTTGAAACCATGCCCATTACCAAGGAACAATTACCAAACTTTAGCCTAGCCCAGAAAATCAATGCGAGTCGGCTGGTCTATTGTGTGGAGCAGAGCCATCTGACCCCTCCTCTCTGAGGCTGAATCCCTTTGTCTGCAGCTTCAGCCGGCTGGCTCAGGCTGCAGCCCGGGAGAGGAGGGAGTCTTTCCCAGTCAGGTTGTCACGTGTGCCTGGCTCTTCCATGTCTGTGCCTTCGGATCTGCTGCCCCAGTAGTGTCACCTCACAAAGGAGCTGGGGATGTTTGTGTGGAGCTGCTCTAATTTGATTTTCAGTAGCTGTGTTTAACAACTTGTTCTTCAGATTCTTGGAAATTTAAACAGCTGCCTCTCTGGGCAGCTTTGGACATATGCTTTGTCAAGTCCCTTTAGCTTTGCCTGCAGCCTTGGTATTTGATGTTGTCTCCTGCCTCAGTGTCAAAATAAAAGCCACAGGAAAAGTCCCTTTCCTCATCTCTTGGTTTGTTAAAAATCCCCACCCCAGCATACCTCAGTCCTGTTCTGACTTTCGTCCTTCACTTACAGAGGAAGGCATCCTTACCTGGCCTCTAAGGCCTGGGTACTTGGTACTGTGAATTCTGACTCCACCCATTTCTTTAGAAACTCCACTGGTGGCCCTTCTCTCCAGGCCCAAAGAATTCAAACAAATGTGTTTCCCCCTTCTTTCCCCGCACAGACTCATTCATTCCAAGAATCTGTTCTTCCACGGCCCAGTCTTTCCTCAATCTGTCCGTCTCCCTGTAGCCCTGCATTGGGGGCGCCCCCAGATTCTCCAGCACCTGGCCTCTTCCTAAATCCCTTCCCGGGTTCCGCTGCTCACCCAGCTCACCCCGGCATGCTCTTGAGACGACACTCGCTCCTGGCACCCGCAAGTCCCACCTTTTCTTCAGGTTGGCTCCTGGCTTCTTGTCTCTCATGTGCTACAGTTTTTCAGGCTACTTCCTGGCTCTCTTGCTTCTGCCTTCAACACTTAGGGCAGCTTGCCCATCCCCAAAGAGTTAGTGATGAAAAGCCAGTGGTTCCTCCCAGATACGAGTCCCTTGCTTTTCATGCCGGTGTCTCAAACTCAGGTGGCCCCTCGCCCGGGGCTCCCCACCCTGATAAGTGACTCCTAGTCCCATTTCCTCTGGCACCCTCAACCAGTCACCCCACCATTCACCTTCTCTCTTCTTACCCCCCCCCTTCCCTCAGTCCCTGAGCTCTGGTCTCTGAATTCTGATTTTGTCCTTTTTCACTGCTGCCCCCGATTCTCATCTGGAGAGCATCAGCCTTCCCATTGGTCCCCCCCCCCCAATGCATCCTCCTGATGACAGCCGTGTGAGCTCCCTAGAGGGTAAGTCTGACTATGTCACTCTCTGAATGAGCACCCACTGGTTTCCATGGCTCTCAGGATGAGGCTTGTCAGAAGGCAACCTGCCCAAGTGAATGCAATTCCGTTGCTCAGTGGCCCTCAGGCCCACACTCTGTTTTTCAACGCTGAACTATAACTCCATACAATTTACCGTTTTGTGTGTGTGGCATGTGTACGTGTATGTGCAAGTTACCCGTACATGTGGGGGCCAGCGGGGATGTTAGGTGTCCTCCTCTATCACTCTCTCTCTACCTTATTCCCTTGAGACAGGGTCCCTCTCTGACCCCGAAGCTTGTCATTTTGGCTAGGCTGGCTGACCAGCGGGCTCCTGGAGTCCCGTGTCTCTATCTCCATCATCATGCGTCACAGCATGCATGGCCATGCCAGAGTTCTATGTCAACGCCTGGGATCCAAGTTCCAGTTCTAGGCTGCTTAGTCTTTGTCAACCTGAAGTAAAGTAGGGTCACCTGGAAAGACAGACCCTCAGTTGAGGAGTTGCTTCGATCAGATTGGTCTGTGGGCAGATCTGTGGGGCGTCTTCTTGATTAATGATTAGTGTGGGAGGGCCCAGCCCACTGCGAGCAGCTGCCGTGCCTGGCAAATGGCCCTCAGTTGGATAAGCCGGCAAGCTGAGCAAGCCACGGAGAATAAGCCAGTCAGCAGTGTTTCTCAGTGGTTCTGTTCCTGCCTCCAAGTTCCTGTCTGAGTTCCTGCCCTTACTTCCTTCAGTGATGGAAGCCAAACAAGTCCTTTTCTCTCCAGCTTGGTTTGGGTTAGAGTTTTATCACAGCTGCAGAGATGCAAATTCAGACAGTAAGTGTCTGAGTCATCGGGTGATTTTGTTTTCCTTGTATCGTCACTAGATTTGCAACCATCATGTAGCTCCTAATTCCACAATGCTGTTATTACCCCTCAAAAGTCATCTCACATCCTCCTGCCCAATGCTGGTAACCACGCATCTATTTTCTCTTTCATAGATGCTGGGTGCTGAATCTATGGAGTCATCTTCATGTGGCTTTTTGATCTAGAAGGGGAGATGTTTACTCTCTCAGTTACCAATGAGTCATTAAGCAAAACTGGTGGCCTTCTTTCCAGAGAGCTCCAAGTGTGTGTGTGTGTGTGTGTGTGTGTGTGTGTGTGTGTCTGTGTGTGTGTGTGTGTGTGTGTGTGTGTGTGTGTGTGTGTGTGTGTGTGTGTGTGTGTGTGTGTGTGTGTGTGTGTGTGTGTGTGTGTGTGTGTGGTGTGTGTGTGTGTGTGTGTGTGTGTGTGTGTGTGTGTGTGTGTGTGCTCTGTGTGTGTGTGTGTGTGTGGTGTGTGTATGGTGTGTGTGTGTGTGTCTCTGTGTGGTGTGTGTGTGGTGTGTGTGTGTGTGTGTGTGTGTGTGTGTCTCTGTGTGTGTGTGTGTGTGTGGTGTGTGTGTGTGTCTCTGTGTGTGTGTGTGTGGTGTGTGTGTGTGTGTGTGTGTGTGTGTGTGTGTGTGTGTGTGTGTGTGTGTGTGTGTGTGTGTGTGTGTGTGTGTGTGTGTGTGTGTGTGTGTGTGTGTGTGGTGTGTGTGTGTGTGGTGTGTGTGTGTGTGTGCGGTGTGTGTGTGTGTATGTGTGTGTGTGTGTGGTGTGTATGTGTGTGTGTGTGTGTGTGTGTGTGTGTGTGTGTGTATGTGTGTGTGTGGCCACTTGACCCTGACTGCTGTCATACATACAAGACTCTAGCAAATGACTCCTGGGGAATTCCTGTGGAGCATCTCACACAAAGTGCTTATGAAGTCCCTGAACTCGCCGCAGGGGACGACAGAAGCAGAAATGTGGAAGATCTGCATGCTTTGGTTTTTTGTTGTCGTTGTTTTTGAACACCTGTTCTTTACCTGACTCTCACTATAATGAGGCAAGCTAGGTTATTTTACAAAGAGGAAGGGTGTAGCTGTAACGATAACCAGTACACTTGCTGAGGGTATAGGTAGCTGTTTATTGTAGACATTACTTACAAGAGAAAACAGGCAACCCAGATGAGTCAAGTAGCTTTCCTACCAAACCGGAAGTCGGAAAAAGAGAGCACGGCTCTGCCCACACAGTCTTTTATAAGAACCTCCGTACATGCCTCTAGCCACGCCCAGAAGTAGGCCTGGCTAGTGGCACAGTTCACCACCCTGTCTCTAGTCACGCCCAAAGTGGGTGTGGTTAGTACCGCACTATAGTTACTACATCTGTATGCGCCTCTAGCGTGCCACGCCATCTGGCTAATGGCACAGTCCTGAATCTCCTCCTACAGAAGGGAGTTGTCCCACCAGTAGACAAAGGTCAAAAGTTCAGCACTCACCTCCTAGCCAACAGGGCATGGAGGTGACTTGGCATGAGTGGAAAGGCTATAGTGTCTAGAAACCTTGGTTCTGACCCGACAGAATACTGTCCCAGGGTTCTCAGGCTGTCTTAAACATAGTCTTTTTTTTTTTTTTCTGTATAGTCCTGTCAGTCTTAGAATTCATTCTGCAGACTAGGCTAGCTTCAAACTTGGAGATCTGTCTATCTCTGCCTCCTGAGTGCTGGGATTAAAGATGTTTGCCACCACTATCCAGCCGTCAGGCAAACAATAGGTTCTGTTGAATTTAGGTATATCCCTAATGTTGCATGGGATATATTTGCACTGATATAATAACCTCCAGGCAGTTAGGCTTGTTTCCCAAACCTGACAGGAAGGACAGCAATGAATTCAAACTTAGAAATCAAATAGTCCATGTTTAGACCTTTTTTTTGCCAGAAACCTTCCAAATTTCCTCTTCAAATCTCAATGGGCTATTTTTAAAAACTGCTGGATTTTCTATATTTTAAAAAATGATTTGTTATTCACGCATATATACACATGTGAGCTGGTGCCCAGCAACGCTCGGTTGTTTGATCTTTTGGAGCTGTGGTTAATGTGGGTTGTGAGCGATCTCCGTTATAGGTGCTGGGAATCGAACTGAAATCCTATGAAAGAATCATGAGCTACTGATAATAACATCGAGTTTGTGGCAAGACCTGCTCGCAGAAAGGAAATAAATTATGAAATGAAATGAAAAATACTTCGTCCCTCCTGGAAGGGACAAAATCATCCTTTGAGCTGGGATTTTAGAAGCGCCTTGGCCGCAAATGCGCGTCAAGCGCGCCACCCAGTGGGGTACACATACCGTTACCCTTCCATTTGGACCTCGGGATCAAAGTGTAATGCCCGGGCAGAAAAGTGGCTGGGTCACTTGGGACCCGAACCATAGTGCAAACTGGGGACGCGTCAGGCGTGAATTCACCCACTTTGCCCCATCTGCTGACTAAGGAAAAGAAAGCTGGAAAACACCAACAGAAAAAATTAAACAATACGCATTTGTTGAGCCGTGGAATTGCTTCGAGACACACCATCAAGCAGCGCCAACCTTTTGGGTGATATGCTTGCGCAGTAGGTTGGAATCGGGTATGTACTGGAATCGGGAGGGAGACCCGCATTGATGAGAACAGAATCCTTCCAATTCCAGGTGGGAGGAGAGGCCTCCTGGAGCGGAGGGTAGGAGAAGGAGGAGGCCGATGCATCCCAGTCTGAATGGTTCTGGATAACGTGCCTTCACCAACTTCACTCTATCCCTGGGAGATTCCTTGTCCCTTTTCCTGGGAGAGACTGGCCCTGGGACGGTTCGGGAGTTCAGACAAAGATAACATGGAAGGATCGATCCTTGCGCCAGCACATTTTCTTCTTCCCGATTTCCACTCCCTTAGCAGACCCTGTCCACTGCTCTCTAGACCCTGCGTGAGAATTTTTCTCAACGGTCTCACAGTTCAACCACCATCCGCAGCTGAAACTGGCGAAGGAGATCACAGCCCGCAAGTTGCCGATCCTGGGATTCCAAACGTCTTTCTTTCTCAGTGTTCAGTTCTGAGCGCTCGACTGTCGTCGGATCACCTTTTGGAACCCACGTGGCTTCCGACTCCCCAGCAGGGCTGAGAAGACACAGGAAATGAAGCTGTTGTCCCAGGAAAGTCTTTGTGGTTTCTGGGTAACTTGACAACAGTCACCTTTATTTATGCAATTATAGAGTCACATTAGAATTTGGTTGTAAAGTGTAGGATCCAGATTTTCCGGGGAAGAAAATAGAAGCCTAGAAAAGTACATAAGCTTGCGCAGACCAATATAAGCACCAAGATGAGAATCCAGGTGAGTGAATGTCCTTCCTAGAGGTGGGGAGGGTATGCTAACTTTCTGGTACCATTCCGTTCCATCCTGGGAGTCCAGCTAGGGAAAATCTTGTTGTAGGCAGAGACCCCTCAACTCAGCCTGGCATTTCTTCCTTCCTTCCTTCCTTCCTTCCTTCCTTCCTTCCTTCCTTCCTTCCTTCCTTCCTTCCTTCCTTCCTTCCTTTTTTCTTCCTCTGTCCCTCTGTCCCTCCCTCCTTCCTTTGTTTCTTTCTTCCTTAAATGTTTTTAATTGAAATAGAATTATACCCCACTCCCTCTCCCTCCAGCCCCTCCCAGGTATCATCCCTTGAACTCCTACCATGACCCCCTCAAACTGATAGGCTCTTTTCTTTAATTAAAAATTTTTACTTTTAAATTTAAATTCAAATTAGAAACAAGGTTTCTTCACATGTCAATCTCACATCCCTCTCCCTTTCCCTCCCCTCCTCCCACGCCCTCCCACCACCCACCCAATACCCCCTCCTTTCCCCAGGGGGGGTGAGTTCTTCCATGGGGGTGTCCATAGTCTGTCATTTCATCCAGGACAGGGCCTAGAACCTCCCCCAAGAGTCCAGGGTAAGACTGTATCTCTCATTGTGGGATGGGCACCCAAAGTCCATTTGTATGCCAGGGATAAATACTGGTCAATTACCAAAGGCCCCATAGATTGCCTAGGCCTCCTCACTGACACCCCCATTCAGGGGGTCTTGATCAGTCCCATGCTGGATTCCCAGGCATCAGTCTGGGATTAAAGAGCTAACCCTTGACAGGTCAGCTGTTTCTGGGGGTTAAATCAGCCCAGTTTTAATGCCTTTGGTCATCAGTCCTCCCTCTCTGTTACTGGATTCCTTGAGTTCAGCTCAGTGTTTAGCTGTGGGAGTCTGCCTCTTCTTCTATCAACCACTGAATGAAGGTTCTGTTTCCCAGACTCTCTGGTCATGGGATTATAGGCTGGCACTCCCCAGATCTATGTCTAAAATCCATATATAGGAGAGTACATGCCATGTTTCTCTTTTTGTGACTGGGTTACCTCACTCATGATGGTTTCTTCTAGTGACATTCATTTGCCTGCAAATTTCAGGATTCCATTGGTTTTTTTTTCCTGCTATTCAGTACTCCATTGTGTAAATGTACCACATTTTCTCTATCCACACTTTGGTTGAGGGGCATCTGGGTTGCTTCGAAGTTCTGGCTATTACAAATAATGCTGCCATGAATACAGTGAAACAGACATCCTTGTTGTATGAATGTGCATCTTTTGGGTATATACCTAAGAGTGCAGTTGCTGGGTCTTGTGGTAGGTTTATTCCCATTTTTCTGAGGAATCTCCATACTGATTTCCAAAGTGGCTGTACAAGTTGGCACTCCCACCAGCAGTGGAGGAATGTTCCCCTTTCTCCACAACCTTTCCAGCATAAATTGTCATTGGTGTTTTTGATTTTAGCCATTCTGACAGGAGTGAGATGGTATCTAAGAGTTGTCTTGATTTGCATTTCCCGGATGGCTAAGGATGTTGAGCACTTTCTCAAGTGCCTCTCAGCCATTTTAGACTCCTCTATTGAAAATTCTCTATTTATTTCTGCAGCCCACTTTTTAATTGGATCCTTTGGTGATTTGGAGACTTGCTTCTTGAGTTCTTTGTAAATTTTGGCGATCAACCCTCTGTCAGATGTGGGGTTAGTGAGTATTTTTTCCCATTCTGTGGGTTACCTTTTTGTCTTGCTGACTGTGTCCTTTGCCTTACAGAAGCTTCTCAGTTTCAGGAGGTCTCATCTATTAATTGTGGATCTCACTGTCTGTGCTATTGGTGTTATGTTCAGGAAGCTGTCTCCTGTACCAATTGATTCAAGGGTACCACCCACTTTCTCTTCTAAGAGGTTCAGTGTGGCTGGATTTATGTTGAGGTCTTTGATCCATTTGGACTTAAGTTTTGTGCATGGCAATAGACATGGATCTATCCGCATTCTTCTACATGCCAGCCTCCAGTTATGCCAGCACCATTTGTTGAAGATGCTTTCTTTATTCCATTGCATATTTTTAGCTTCTTTGTCAAAGATCAGATGTTCATACTTGTGTGGGTTAATATCAGGGTTTTCAATTTAATTCCATTGGTCTACCTGTCTATTTTTGTGCCAATACCAAGGTGTTTTCAGGACTATAGTTCTATAATAGAGCTTGAAGTCAGGGATGGTGATGCCTCTGGACGTTGCCTTGTTGAACAGGGTTGTTTTGGCTATCCTGGGTCTTTTGTTTTTCCATACAAAATTGATTATTGTTCTTTGAAGGTCTGTGAAGAATTGTGCTGGGATTTTAATGGGGGTTGCATTGAATCTGTAGATTGCTTTTGGCAGGATTACCATTTTTACTACATTGATCCTACCTATCCAAGAGCATGGGAGATCTTTCCATTTTCTGAGGGCTTCTTTAATTGCTTTTTATAAAGATTCAAAGTTCTTGTGATACAGGTCTTTCACTTGTTTGGTTAGCGTTACCCCAAGGTATTTTATATTGTTTGTGGCAATTGTAAAGGGTGATGTTTCTCTGATTTCTTTCTCAGCCCTTTTATCATCTGTATATAGTAGGGCTACTGATTTTCTTGAGTTGATCTTGTAGCCTGCCACTTTGCTGAAGGTGTTAATCAGCTGTAAGAGTTCCCTGGTAGAGTTCTTTGGGTTATTTATGTAAACTATCATATCATCTGCAAATAGTGAAAGTTTAACCTCTTCCTTCCCAATTTGTATCCCCTTGATCCCCTTTTGTTGTCGTATGGCTCTGGCTAGAACTTCAAGTACAATGTTGAAAAGTTATGGAGAGAGTGGACAGCCTTGTCTTGTTCCTGATTTTAGAGGAATTGCATTGAGTTTCTGTCCATTTAGTTTGATATTGGCTGTTGGTTTACTGTATATAGCTTTTTATTATGTTTAAGTATGTTCCTGTTATCCCAGATCTCTCCAAGACCTTTATCATGAAGGGGTGTTGGATATTGTCAAAGGCTTTTTCAGCATCTAGTGAGATGATCATGTGATTTTTGTTTTTCAGCTTGTTTATATGGTGGATTACATTGATGGATTTTCGTATGTTGAACCATCCCTGCATCTCTTGGATGAAACCTACTTGATTGTGGTGAATGATTGTTTTGATGTGTTCCTGGATCCGATTTGCCAGTATTTTATTGAGTATTTTTGCATCAATGTTCATGAGAGATATTGGTCTGAAGTTCTCTTTCTTAGTTGTGTCTGTGTGGCTTGGGGATCAAGGTTATTGAAGCCTCGTAGAAAGAGTTTGGCAAAGACCCTTCTGCTTCTATTGTGTGGAATACTTTGAGAAGAATTGGTATAAGCTGTTCTTTGAATGTCTGGTAGAATTCTGCACTGAGGCCATCTGGACCTGGGCTTTTTTTGGTTGGGAGACTTTTGATGACTGCTTCTGTTTCCATAGGGATTATAGGTCTATTTAAATTGCTTATCTGTTCTTGATTTAAGTGATAGCTATCCAGGAAGTCGTCCATTTCCTTTAAATTTTCGAATTTTGTGGAGTACAGGTTTTCAAAGTATGACCTGATGATTCTCTGAATTTCCTCAGAGTCCGTTGTTATGTCTCCCTTTTCATTTCTGATTTTGTTAATTTGCATGTTCACTCTCTGCTGTTTGGTAAGTTTGGACAAAGGTTTGTCTATCTTGTTGATTTTCTCAAAGAACCAACTCTTCGTTGCATTGATTCTTTGTATTGTTTTCCTAGTTTCTACTTTATTGATTTCAGCCCTCAATTTGATTATTTCCTGGTGTCTACTCCTCCTGGGGGAGTTCACTTCTTTGTGTTCTAGAGCTTTCAGCTGTGCTGTTAATTCTCTAGTGTAACTATTCTCCAGTTTCTTCATGTGGGCACTTGGTGCTATGAATTTCCCCCATAGCACTGCTTTCAAAGTGTCCCATAGGTTAGGGTATGTTGTGTCTTCATTCTCATTGAATTCTAGGAAGTCTTTAGTTTCTTTTTTCATTTCTTCTTTGACCCAGGAATGGTGCAGTTGTGCATTATTCAATTTCCATGAGTTTGTAGGTTTTCTGCAATTTGTGTTGTTGTTGAATTCTAATTTTAAAGCATGGTGGTCTGATAAGATGCATGGAGTTATTCCAATTTTTTTGAAGCTGCTGAGGTTTGATATGCTGTCAAGTATATGGTCGATTTTTGAGAAGGTTCCATGTGGTGGTGAGAAGAAGGTATATTCTTTTTTATGTGGATGAAATGTTCTATAAATGTCTGTTAATCCCAGTTGGGTCATTACTTCTATTAGACCCTTTGTTTCTTTGTTGAGTTTCTGTCTGGTATTCCTGTCTAGTGGTGAGAGTGGTGTGTTGAAATCTCCCACTATAAGTGTGTGGGGCTTTATATGTGATTTAAGTTTTAGTAATGTTTCTTTTACAAATGTGGATGCCTTTGTATTTGGGGCATAGATGTTCAGGATAGACACTTCATCTTGGTGGATTTCGCCTGTGATGAGTATGTAATGATCTCCTTCATCTCTTTTGATTGATTTTATTTTAAAGTCTAATTTGTTAGGTATTAGGATTGCTACCCCTGCTTGTTTCTTGGGTCCATTTGATTGGAAATTTTTTTCCCAACCTTTAACTGTGAGGTAATGTCTGTCTTTGAGGGTGAGGTGTGTTTCTTGTATGCAGCAGAAGGATGGGTTCTGTCTTCGAATCCATTCTGCTAGCCTGTGTCGTTTTATGGGTGAGTTAAGGCCATTATTGTTGAGGGATATTAATGACCATTGATTGCTCATTCTTCATTGATTTGGAATGGTTGTTGGTGGTGGAGTTATGTGTGGAATTTCACCCCTTTGTTCTTTTGGCAGTTGGTAGAGAGGGATTCTTTAATGCCTATGTTTTTCTGGTTGTAGTTAACTTCCTTGGGTTGGAGTTTTCCTTCCAAAACTTTCTGTAGGGCTGGGTTAGTGGATACGTATTGCTTGAATCTAGTTTTGTCATGGAATATCTTGTTTTCTCCATCTATAGTGATTGAGAGCTTTGCCGGTATAGTAGTCTGGGCTGGCATCCATGGTCTCTTAGTGTTGTTAGAATATCTATCCAGGACCTTCTGGCTTTCAGAGTTTCCATGGAGAAGTCATGTGTAATTCTGATAGGTTTGCCTTTATATGTTACTTGGCTTTTTTCCTTAGCTGCTCTTAATATTCTTTCTTTATTCTGTATATTTGGGGTCTTGATTATTATGTGGCAAGGGGACTTTTTTTGTGATCCACTCTATTTGGTGTTCTGTAAGCTTCTTGTACCTTCATTGACATGTCTTTCTTAAGGTTGGAAAAGTTTTCTTCTATGATTTTGTTGAATATGTTTTCTGCCCCTTTGAGGTGGTTTTCTTCTCCTTCTTCTATACCTATTGTTCTTAGGTTTGGTCTTTTCATAGTGTCCCATATTTCCTGGATGTTTTGTGTTAAGGATTTTCTTTGGTTGATGAATCCATTTCTCCTAGTGTATCTTCATCACCTGAGATTCTCTCTTCCATCTCTTGTATTCTGTTGGTAATGCTTGTATTGGTAGTACTTGACCGTTTGCCCAGCTTTTCTATTTCCAGCCTTTCTTCAGATTGTGGGTTTTTTTTTATTGTCTCTATTTCAGTTTTCAACCCTTGCACTGTTTGCATTGTTTCTTGCAATTTTCAGTTTATCTTTTGGTCCATTTGTTGCATTTTATGAATTTTTTGGTATGATTTTTCTTCCATTTCCTGCCTTTTTTGGTTTGTTTTTTCTTCCATTTCTTGAATTTTTTGGTTTGTTTTTTCATCCATTTCTTTGAGTGATTTTCCTATATCCTCTTTTAGGGCCTCTATCATTTTCATGAAGGTGGTTTTAAGGTCATTCTCTTCTGCTTCATTTGCATTGGAATGTTGGAGTCTTGCTGGTGTGGAGTCTCTAGGATCTGGCCGTGTCATATTTGTTTTTCTGTTGCTGAGTGTGTTTTTGTATTGTCTCTTTTCCATCTCTTCTTCTGGTGGGTACAGAAAGAGCCCCTTACTGGTCTGGTGGTTACGGGACCAGAGTTCCCTTCTGGTGGATGCTAGCAAGTCCAATAATCTGGTAGTTCTTCTATTCCTTGTCCTTGTTCTGGTCCCATGGGTGGAGAAGAAGACCAGAAATCTGGGGTGCTTAGCCTCCCACCTGGTCCCCTGGTCTCTTTGCTGGATCTGCTGATTTCCTGGTATCGTTGTTGGGAGAGAAGACCTAGAGTCTGGGGTGTTTGGCTCCTGCCGGGATTGGAAGCTCTGTGCAGTTCCCAGGCGATCCCTAGGCACTGGAACACAGGCCTGAATTCAGGGCCTGTTGTACCTGGTCCCGCTGGAACAGCTGGTCCCCTGGTCTCCCTGAACCACTGGATCTGCTGGTTTCCTGGTATCGTTGTTGGGAGAGAAAACTTGGAATCTGGGGTGCTTGTCTCCCCCTGGGATTGGAAGCTCTGTGCAGTTCCCAGGCGATCCCCAGGCACTGGAAGGCAGGCCTGTTGTACCTGGTCCCGCCGGAACAGCTGGTCCCCTGGTCTCCCTGAACCTTGATAGGCTCTTACGATCTTTCCACACCCTTTTCAGAAATGTTCCCTAAGCCACAGATACAGGAGCTCTGATGCATATATATATCTTGGGCTGAGCCTCTATCATCTGTTGATATGTTGATATTTGCATTCTGTCTGCGGTGTTCTGTGATGGTCTCTATTTGCTGTAAAAGGGCTTCCTTGATGAGAGGTGATAGCCACACTTATTTCTGAGGACTTGGAGATAGGAACTGCAGAGAAAATATGTGGTGTTTGTCTCCTGGTTCACTCAATATAATCTTTTCTAGGCCTATCCACTTACCTGCAAATCTCATGACCTCAGTTTTCTTTATAGCTGAATAGTATTCCATGGTGTATATGTACAGATTTCATTATCTCTTCATGTGTTGAAGGACAACTAGGTTGTTTCCATTTCCTGGCTATTGTGAGTAAGGCGGCAATGGGCATCTGAGGAGTAGGGTTACTCTTTGGGCATATGCCACGTGATGTTATAGCTGGATCACAGAGTTGTTTTGAGGATTCCCCGTACTGGTTTCCAGAGTGGCTGTACCAGTTTGCATTCCCACCAGCTGTGGACGAGGAGTTCTGTTTCTCCATAACCTTGCCTGCACTTGTCCGTTGTTTTGTTGACCTGAAGGGCTCCGTTTCTAGCACTGTCTAGAAGTGGAAGGCTCCTCAGCCGCTGGGGAGTGTCCTGGGAAGCCACCAGGCACTGGGCACACACTGAGATGAAATCAGCTTCAAGGATTTGCCACCTCATGTCATGGTGTCTCCTGCTGGCTTCTGATTAGTTCTTGATTTACTGACTTTAGATGGTCCTGAACCTGTCTTTGCAGTTTCTTGGCCCTATGGGGGACATAATCAAGAAATGTGAGAGCTACAAAGACTTTGCCACCACTGTTCACAATACACAAATGTGGCTTCTGTTTAGTCTCACGAAATAGCGTCTTACTTCAACATGCTAATATATATGAACAGGAACCGTATCAAACTGCAGCAAGTACTTTTTCAGGTACACCAAGAGGATTAAGGGAGCATGGTCCAATGAGTGTGCAGGGCACCTATGGCCAGGTCACACTGTTTCCAATTGCCCTGGCTCCCCTCAGCTCTTTCATACCATATTGGCATCAAAACACCACCCGTGGAGCACCAGAGAGCTCACTGATTTGCCCCAACTCTTAGCATCTTGGTTTCAGTGCAACGGGTGTTTTATTGGCCACCTTAAATTTTGCTACTGGAAGATTTAAGGGTTTTGCGAATTTCCTCATGAAACATGAAAAAGTAACTCTTTCTTAACTTTTGTTATTATTATTATTATTTTTTTTGGTTTTACGAGACAGGGTTTCTCTGTATTGTTTTGGAGGCTGGCGGTCCAGCCTGGCCTCTAACTCACAGAGATCCACCTGCCTCTGCCTCCCGAGTGCTGGGATTAAAGGCGTGCGCCACCACCGCCCGGCTTGTTACTATTTCTTAATTTTTGTGTGTGTATATATATGTCTGTGCATGAGTATGTGCATGGGAGTGCAGGTACCCGTGGAGTCCAGATCCCTGTAGCTTACAGGTGGTTGTGAGCTGCCTCACATGGGTGCTAAGAACACAACTTAGGTCTTCTGGATGAGAGCAGTATGTGCTCTTAACCACTGGGCCATCTCTCCAGTACCAAGCAGAAGTTTCTCTTCATTAACCGTAAGCACTGTGGAAGAATTAAAGCATCTGCAGAGGTGAGGGGTGTTGTAGGAGCAAGCTGCAGAGGCACTTGAACCCCAAACATCACCATAGTGTTTCCTGTAGTTCAGGAGGAAACCTCTTTCCTCTGTTTCTCTATCTACCATGCCATGGCTTTCTTTATTTGATTGGACTTTAGAGACCTAGCACAAGGCCTGCTTTAGCCTGCCTGAACTAAGATCTCCTGGGATTGGCCACAGGGCTTCTCTTCTCTCTTTCTTTCTATTTTCCCTTCCTTCCCCCTCCTTCTCCCGTCCCCCACTCCCTCTCTCCCTCCCCCGTCCTCCCCTCTCCTCTCTTCCTTCCCTTTCCTCTCTCCCCCTCCTTCCTTCCTTCCTTCCTCCTCTCTCTCTCTCTCTGTCTCTCTGTCTCTCTGTCTCTCTGTCTCTCTGTCTCTCTGTCTCTCTCTCCCTCCCTCCCTCCCTCCCTCCTCTCTCTCTCTGCTTCTCTCCCTTAGCCTAGAGGTTCACAGTGACAAGGGAGGCCTCAGGATTCCTCTAGAAGTGATTTATTTGATTTTATTTTTATAATCTGGGCTCAAGCAATGGATCTGGAAATTCGTTAAACAGCTAGTGTGGATTTGGGTGAAAACACTTGGCTTAGCAGCTCTCTGCTAAGGCTGTGAAAGGCATCTACCATTTGGCCCCCTGGCCAGCCTGGACGGAGCAGCCCCGCACCTCCAGATTGTTGCCTGTAACCCTTTGGGCTGCCTGTTTTGTGCCAGGGCCTCATTCCTCTCCCAGCCACAGCTGGCTCCCGAGGCTGCAGCTGCTTGTTCTCCCTTCTGGGTTGGGGACACATCTGCGTGTAGCAGTGCCCAGATAATTTCTGATTGCCTTCCCTGCTGACTATACAGGAACTGAACGATTTCCCCAGCCAGCCCCTGGGGAAAACAATTGAATGTTCCTGCAGCCAGAGTCCTGACTGGCCAAGGAGAGCATGGCTGGGTCTGGTTCTAGGAAGAGCGAGGCCAGAATGTATCCTTAGGAGAGTAGGGAGGGATCTCACAGCTCCCTAAACGGGGCAAGTGGGGTAAGGCTTTGAGACCAAGTGATGCAATAGGAATAAACAGATAGAAGAAAGTTAGGGAGAGGAGGGCTCTGGAGGAGGAAACTTCTTGGAGAGATTTTGTTTTTTCCTAATTCTCTTTGAAGTTAGACTTCAAGTGGTATCCAGAGAGGGAGAGCAGGAAAGAAAAAACATCAGAGGCACCATGCCCAGCTGCATGCCAGAGCCTGGGTGCCAGGGTCACTACACCCTGGGGGGTGCAAACTCATGATGTTGGGGAGGGACTTTCTGGGCAGTATCTTACTAAGAGACAACAATCTAGAAGTGATTTATTTGATTTTATTTTTATAATCTGGGCTCAAGCAATGGATCTGGAAATTCCTGCAGATGTGTTCTGCAGGACAGGGACATGCTCTGTGGACCATTTCTGTTTGTTTAGTTGGTGTGGGGGGTGGGGGTATGCCACAGCACACTTGTAGAGATCAGAGGACATCTGGAAACCATTGGCTTTCTCTTTCCTTCCTCCCCTGGGTTATGGGGACTGAGTTCAGATTGTCAGGCTTGGCAGCAAGTGCCTTCACTAGCTGAGAAATCTCTTCGACCCTCTGTATGGTTGTTTTTGTCAGTTGATGAGGTTCCACTGTGTCGCTTAGGCTGGCCTTGAATTCTTGTACTAAGGATATCCAACTGCCCTGGCCTCGCAAGTATCTGTGACAAGATCATTTCTGTACCCAGGTTTCTAGTACAGAGCTTTGTGCAATACTCGTTCAAAAAGTAACCAGGAGCTATTATTACGTTATTCTGAATCCTTATTCTTTCACAGACTGCAGGATGAATATTATTATTTCCAGGCTGCCAAAGAGAGACTGAGGTTATGGCACTAATCAACATCAGAGAGTTTGAAGTGGCTGGGATTCAAACCCAGGCAGTCTGATTTAAATGACTCTATTCCTGCTCACTGCGCTCTATAGACTCTTGAAAGAGAGAGCAAAAAGAAGAAAAATGTGAAAGTCATAAAATTGAAATGCTTAGTGGACATCACTCAAATCTTCTTCCCAGTTTTTAATCAATTAAAGTTTAGTGAGAAGACCCTTAGCACCAGCTCAGTGATGGCAACAGAGGTGAGGGTTAGGACTCCCTGGCATCCAGTCTGGGGTGTTCATCCCTCCGGGAAGCTGACTTCTGCTGGTTTAGGTGAGAGCTGGTCTTGCTCAGAAGCCCACCACTCACATGGTAAGGCTGGCTACGCTGGACACACTTGAGTTCCTTCCTGCTGGCCTTGGCAGCCCAACCCAGCAGGAAGGCATCATGGCTGAAGAACTCCCAGGAGACAGGTAGGCAGCATCTCTAAGGGAAGCTTCTGAGGCCAGAAACCAAGGCTCTGTCTGAGGCACCCAGGCCTCCAGGGCCCAGTGAGGAACACTCAGTGTTCGGTGTGGACTCTCTGTGCTTGGGTCACTGCCGAAATTCCCAGTTCTTTGGTAACCTGAATACTTGACATTTTCAGGGTAATTTTTCTCCCAAGGCATTTGTTCTGGATCACTAATATCTGGTACATGAGATATCATTTTTGATTCGACATATTTAAGCCTCATTTTTTCCCCTAGACAAGACAAATTGAATTTGTAGCTTCCCATACGGGGTTTTAGGAAAAGATTGGTGCTGGGATGTACTGGCTTCCCAGGTTGATGTCATCTGATTGGCCATGACAGTCTTTTCCCACTTCAGAGTATGAGGGAGTAATTGCAGTTACTCCAGCTGGGAGAAGGCATGGTCAGGTTTTTCTCCTAAGGGGGAAAAACAATTCTTAACAGATGGATGCATTTCTGGCATTCGTGTTTCTCTCCACTGCCTGGAGGGCCCTTCTACAACAGAAGGCCTCAGAGCGGTGCTCGTCTGACCATCTCCTGATCTCTTTTCATGGGCCAGGGAGGGCAGGCTCATCCCATGCACCGGAGACAATGCTGGGAAGGTAGCAGTGGGGTCCAGGTTGGATACAGAGGGAGAGGTGAGAGGGGAGTAGATGTCTCAACTGTGTGTCAGTCTGGGCTTTCCACTCCAAACAGAGCTCTCTCCTTGTCCCTTTTTTGATGGTGACAGCATCCTTACTCTAGCTATGGCTCCTGGCTACCCTACCTTTAGAAGATACAAGGAGTTGGGGAGGGGTGAAGAGTGTTCCACAGCAGTGGGGCCCAGGGGTGGTGTTCCTGATGCTTGCCACAGTCCAGGGGGCTGGTGTTGGAGCTCCTGTACCTGCTGTGGCCGAACTCAAGTGCTGACCTCTTCTGATGGCTCTGGTTGGTTCAGGGTTTGGGTTTCTATACTCCTGAGTGAGCTGTAGTGTCCGTGTGCTGCAATAAGAATGGGAGATGGGGAGTTGGCCCTGACCAGCTTTGTGGCACTAAAATCTAGTCTTGTTAAATAAATAAAGCCTTGAATAGCTTACTGCTTGCCAATACTTTCCCACTGCCCAAGGCTACACAGCTCTGTGACCTTTAGTCAGTTGCTTAGCCTCTCTGAACCTGTGCTCATAGCTATAGAAAATGAATATAGTACAAGTTGCTTCCCTCCACCCAGGTTATTGTAGGGGATAAAAGCTAATGATGTGTATTAAAGTCCTCTAGAGATAACAAGGTGCTGTTCTGCTGTAAGGGAATCATTATAATCATCCTGTCTATTGTAGAGGGACAAGAAGAGCTATTTCTTAGTGAGGCTGTAGCAACACAAACTCTATTATGAAGAATGAAGAAAAGGTCCCATCTGCTCAGTGGAAGAGCAACCCCAGACAAAACAGGAAGATCAATAAATAGCACCAAATGAGAACAAGGCGAGTGATTTAATGTTAAGGCCCACTCAGGTATATTCAATAGCAAAAGTGTTCTTCAGGGACAGTGAGAGGGCTCAGTGAGTAAAGCTCTTGCCACCAAGCCTGACCACCTGAGTTCTATCCCCAGGACCCACGTGGTAGAAGAAAAAGACCGACTGATCCCCACATGTGGTCATGCATGCGCGGCGCGCACACACACACACACACATACACACACACGTGCACATGCACATACGTGACAAAATTTTAGACTGCTCTTCATTCTTTTGTTTTGTTTTGTTTTGGTTTTGGTTTTTTCAAGACAGGGTTTCTCTGTATTGTTTTGGAGGCTGTCCTGGAACTCTCTCTGTAGACCAGGCTGGCCTCGAACTCACAGAGATCCGCCTGCCTCTGCCTCCTGAGTGCTGGGATTAAAGGTGTGCGCCACCAACGCCCAGCTCTTCATTCTTATTAGAAACAGTTGTCACAATCAGGAAGAATTGTTCCACCATTTTCTAACTCTGGATCAAACATTATTTTGTTTTTTCAGACAGGGTCTCCTGTAGCCCAGATCACTGATCTTCCCATCTCTCCACTCTTCAAACATCCCTTATTTGATGGAGAGTTGGCTTTGGGGTCAGTATGAAAGTAATGGGTCCAAGTGAGTCTTCTCCCTCCACAGGCTCAGGAAGACACTCAGGGAGGGACCGGTCCCCCTTCATGCTTTGGCACAAGAATCTTCTGTTTCTTTCTCATTCCAGTTGGGATTGGCCCTGGCTTGACCAATCAGAAATATTACACTCTTCTGGGCAGCGTGATTGGTTTCAGCAGCAGACAGGAAGTCCAAACAGACCAATGAGAGCCAGCCTGATGGCTTTGACTGGCACGGTTAGGAAGGGTAAGTCCTCTCTCTCCCGGAAAGTTGTCAAGGTGGACAGTAAATGCTTAGAGATTTTGGTTTTTCCTTTTGACACCTCCTAAGAGAGCAACTAAAGTAGAAGGAGTGGGATTGAGAGAGGGGGCAGCTTCCACTGGCCTGGTGTGAGAGCTACAGGAGACAAGTTGAGGCAAGCCAGGTGTCTTAGTGACTTTTCTGTCACCGCAACAAGATATCTGGCAAGAGCAACTTAAGGAAGGAATGGTTTATTTTGCCCCACAGATCGAGGGTATAGTCCGCCATGGCAACAGATTATGGCATCTGGTGACATTTCATCTGTGGTCAGGAAGTGGAGTGATGAATGCTGGGATTCAACTCCCTTTCTATTCAGTATGAGAGCGCAGTCCACGGCATGGCGTCACCCACGGTCACTGGGGGTCTTCCCACCTCCATTAATGTAATCTAGGTAATTCCCTAGAGGCTAACTTCATCTAGATAAGCCCTCACAGAAATGTCCAGGTTGACAATATTAATCATCATAGGACTGGCTAGCTTGAGCCATTTCAGTGGGCCGTGGTACACAGAGTTGCCTGGCTGGTTGTCTGGTACCTCGTCCTGAGATTATGGCAGGAGAGTGGCCCTGAGTACAAGAGCCCTGTAGGGAAGCAGGACCTGGCGGTTCAGGCTTAAAATCCCACCTACCCAGGCAGCTGAGGTAGGAAGATTCCAAGTTCAAGGACTTTCTGGGGGTACAGAATGTAAGATTAACCTGAGTAATTTAACGAGACCCTGACTCAAAATAAAAAGTCGAAAGAGAGCCGGAGATATAGCTCAGTGGTGCAGAATTTGATCAGCGTGTGTGAAGCCCTGGGTGTTTGGGGAAGAGCCCAGTCAAGGAAGTGGTTGGGGGAGTATGTTCTGGATTGGTTAGGTTTTGTCCAAGCTGTTTGCTTTCTTAGAAAATCAGTTGTTCAAGGTGTCAAAGCCACAGAAAAACAAAAATCATGATTAGTGCATCCAGGATGGCTGCTCCTCCTCTTGGAGACAAGTCTGAGCTTGCTCACAGGGTAGTGGTGAAGCTTCCCAACAACAAGAGAGGACAAGCCTCTGGGTACGGACACCGCTGGCTTCTGTTGTGTATTGTTGGCTATTGTCCTGTGGGCAAAGCATGTCATTTGCCTAAGCACACAGTCAGGGCGAGAGGAGACTACACCGTGGGACTGGAGTATAACTAGGAAAGGTCCTTTGCCTGAGACACATCACCACAGAAACCCATCTGCTAGGCCGCTGGAGAGGTGCAGTCCCAGTGCTGCCTGCTACCTGAGGACACCCTCTCCCCACTTAGGGACTTCCACTCTGTGACCCTATACTGTAGAAAAGAACTTCAGGATGGATCAGTATGAAACACAGGTGTGTTTATTCAATAAAGATGAGAGTAAAAGAGCAAGAAAGTTAGACTTAAGTGGAGTCAGAGAGAGGGTGAGTGAATGCAGATAGTACTCAGACATTAGGACACACATCTATGATCCCAGCATTTGTGAAATTGAGGCAGGAAAACTATAAATTCAGGGCCAGCCTAGGTTATATAGCAAGACCCCACCCCTAAATAAGTAAACAAAATTTAAAAAGAAAAGGATGATACTATATACCCAAAGCAAGGTATAGGCTCAGCCTTCTCAAGAGTGAGTCTGAATGGCTAACCAACATCTCTATATATGATTGTATGGATTTTGAAGATAGAATATGTATGGGTTGTGAAGACACAATAGAGGGAAAGATTTTTCAACTGCATTTAAAGGCAAAGAAAAGTTAAAACAAATTAAGTTTGAAAAAATTTTAAAAACTGGGGCTGGAGAGATGGCTCAGAGGTTAAGAGCACTGGCTATTCTTCCAGAGGTCCTGAGTTCAATTCCCAGCAACCACATGGTGGCTCGCAACCATCTGTAATGAGATCTGGTGCCCTCTTCTGGCCTGCAGGCACACAGACAGACACTGCATAAGGAAATCTAAAAAAGAAAAAACACAAGAGGGGCTGGAGATGCAGGTCAGTTAGTAGTTATTTATTGTGCACAAAGCCCAGGGTTCTACCCCCAAACACTGCACAAACCAGGTGTGACAGCACACACCTGTGACCCCGGCCCTCTAAAGCCAGAGGCAGGAGGATTAGAAGTTGGAGATCATTCTTAGACAAGAATGTAGCAACTTTGAGGCCAGCCCGAGGCATGTGAAACTCTGTCTCAAATGTGGATGAATTGCTTCTCTCATCTGTAAACCTTTCCGGTGGTTATGAAGCGCTTAGTTCAGGTCTGAAGGTGGGCAGATTGCTGATAAAGTAAAGTCGGTGCTTGCACACATTCTGGCCTTGAGCAAGTGTGGCTCTTTATAAAATTCTCATTTGACATCTTTCTCAGAGAAAGGCTTTGTCCCTGCAGGCGATCTTCTGTGATTCGTCAGTTGTTTTGATAGGCGTGGCTGTCAGCCAGGAGGAAGTGTAGCGGAGTCTGGGGCAAGGGCTCTTTTCTCCTCCCAAGCCCCCTTCATTTTCTCTGTTTTTCCGCCCTGCCTCCTACCCACAGCTTTCCATCGCAGGCCTGCCCCAAGTGTGAGGTGAAGCTAAGTTTGCCTCCTGCTAAGTTCTCCCGTTGACAGGGTTGCCCCGACCTTGTCCACAGGACAAGGCTTTGGAAACCACATCTGCCTTGGGATGGTCTAAGTGGACACACTGTCCAAACTTCTGCCTCCTCCCATGCCTTTCTCGCTGCTTCTGAACTTGATCGCCTGAATTACAAAGGGGGGCATAGGAGTCCAGTTCTTGAAGCAGCCGGACACTCATTCCAATCACAAATATTCATTTTTGCACCCACTGTGTTCTGAGACCCGTCTGAGATGCTGGGGTTATGGAGGGAAATAAAACAGGCCGAAAAGACAACCTGACTTCTAGGAGCCTGCTTGCTTACGAGAGACCATCAATTCACAAAACATGAATGTGGGGGAGAATGGACAGGGAAGGAGGGGATCAGTGACCGGGTTTAAAGAGCTCTTCAGGGCTGGCAAGATGGTTCAGCAGGCTCACACTGCCGTACGAGCCTGACAACCCAAGTGGAGGGAGAGAGCCGACTGACTGCAGAGTTGTCCTCTGACCGCCACATGCGTGCTGTGTCGTGTGCATACTCACTCAAGCAAGCGATAACATAGGATGGTGATAAGTGAAAATAATTTAAAGAAGAATTATTCAAGAGTTTTTCACCCAAGAGCTGCAGCCTTGGCCAGGTGAAAACTAGAGGTAGTCTGAGGCCATGCATAGACTTAGGCGTGAATCTGGAGACCACGGTACAGGCATTGACCTACTGTGCGCATGTGTCCTGGACCTTAGGATGATGTGCCCAGTGCGTGCTTTTCCTGACAGCTTATGTTCTGATGGGGGAGCGGAGGATGGGCTGGCCAATGGAAAATAATGGGAATGTGGATGTGTGTTTGGGGCTGGAATGGGGTTGGGTTCAGGTCAAACAAGCATGGATCCATCTTGGCCTGGACATAGAAGAGAGGGCTCAGGTTCAAATTCTCAGAACTGAATTCCGGGGCAAGCCTTGCAAGGCCTCTAGGCCTCTGTTTATTATCCAGTGACTGAGATGAACACTAAGACGCCCTGCCATGTTCTGCCAAGGGTGGCAAGGATCACAAACCCTGCCTTCCTGAAGTATGGAGGGGAGGACCTAGGCTGTTCCCATGATCCCCACATCAATCACCAGTGTGCAGAGCCTTTCCAAATATTTTATGTCAGGGTCTAATCCTGTGAGGGGGAGGGAGCCGGGGCTTGACAATCACAGGCCTGTGCAGCAGTCTCTGCTCCCTATGCCTATGGCTTGTTCTCCTCAGAGAAATGCACACATTTTACACACAGAAAGGCTCTGAGGGCAGCTGTCTCCTCAGGAATCCCTGAGTATTTGTGTCTGAATGTGGTATGGTGTGTGCTTCTGTGTGTGTGTGTGTGTGTGTGTGTGTATGTTTGGAGTATGTATGTGTGGGGGTGGTGTGTATGTGTAGTATATATATGTTTGGAGTATGTCTATGTGTGTGTGTCATGGTGTGTGTGTGTGATGTATATCTGAATATATATACATATATGTTTGGCATGTGCATATGTGTCATGGTGTATGTGTGTGTGGTATATGTGTATATATACATTTGGAATATATATGTGTGTGTGTATGTGCGTGTGCTGTGGTGTGTGTGGTATATGTATGTGTGTGTGTGTGTGTGGTATATGTATGTGTGTGTGTGGTATATGTATGTGTGTGTGTGGTATATGTATGTGTGTGTGTGTGTGTGTGTGGTATATGTATGTGTGTGTGTGGTGTATGTGTGTGTGTGTGGTATATGTATGTGTGTGTGTGTGATATATGTATGTGTGTGTGTGTGTGGTATATGTATGTGTGTGTGGTATATGTATGTGTGTGTGTGTGTGTGTGTGTGTGTGTGGTGAGGTGCTGAGGAGAGGCAGGTTTTCTGATCTGCAATATTTCCTGGAGTTGTGTAACTGATGAGGTACCCTGGCCTTTGCAAGGGAGGTTCTATCTGTGGTTTAGCAGCTGTCAGTACCAAGGGGAAACCCAAACCTCACGCACCTTCTCATCAGGCCTTCGGCCTGCTCTGTCCCACAGTCTGCACGACTCCCGAGTTCCGGAGAATTCCCTCTAGGGTGGTGAGCAGTGGCCTGCTCTGGCCCTGGGAAAGGCTGAAGCACACGAGAGGGCGGTGGGGAGGGGCTTGTCCCAGGGTTCAGCCACGTCACTGTGGGTTAGGATTGAAAAGACAGCAAAATGTCTTGTTCCATAGAGGGTCTAAGCGGGACAGGAGACAGGACTTCCTGCCCCCTGAAATGATCTGAGGTCTTCTCCTGTATATGACGAGGTGACTGCCAAGTGGTCATCATGACTCCCCTTGGGCAGGGGAGCTGCTGTCCCTTGGCACCCAGGGCAGGGTGGGCTCGAGGCCCCGTGGGCTGCTCCTTGGACTCTTCCTCGAGTTTCAGGCCTCCCTTCTGCAGAATCTCACAGCTGGCTCTTACCGCACTCTCCGTGTTTGGTTTGCTAAATCTCTGTTTTGGTTCACTGTTTCACACCCACTCTTGACAGCCTGCTGTCCCCCCTCAAGGCCCTGGGACATCTGCCAGGCAGTGAAATCTAATGTGAAGTTAAATACAACTCAGATCCTCATCATATCCCCATTGTCTCTGCCCTCCCCCGTCTGCTCCATCCTTCTCAGAAACACGGGATGCTCGGGCAGCCAGGAGCCTCTCTAGAAAATGTTTATCTGGGAATTCTACCCCAAAGTACAGTCTTGTGTCTGTAACTGAGTTTTAACAGTGGCCAGTATTGTGCTGATCATGTGTATCCACGCCTGAGTGTGTGTTTTTCTCAAGTAGGTTTCAAAGGTAAGCTCCTGTTGCCGTGGCAAAGCACAATGACCAATTCAACTTATGAAATAAGGCATTTAATTGTGGGGCTGGCTTACGGTTTCACAAGTTGAGTTCATGGCCGTCATGGTGGGGAGCGTGGCGGCAGCAGGCAGACATGGAGCTGGAGACGGAGCTGAGAGCTTACGTCTGACCCACGAGGTAGAGGTGGGGCTGGGGGGGGAACGGGACGACTGACCCTCGAGTGGGGTTTTGAAACTCCAAAGCCCACCCCCAGTGACACACCTCCAACAAGGCCACACCCCCTAACTCTTCCTAAACAATCCGCCATCTGGGAACCAAATGTTAAAATATATTAACCTGTGGGGGCTGTTCTCATTCAGACCACTACAGCCCTAGACTTCATGCCAGCTCAACCTAAACTACTTGGGTTTGGATCACTAAGGCACAAGGCAGCACTTGAAGATCACTGGCCACCGTGCTACCGTCACACCCAATTGCCATCTAAAATGGAGTCCATATTCAAACTTTCCTCCTCTCAAGACTGCCCCCTGCAGCTGGCTTGCACTAATGTCTGGGAACTCAGAGGTTGCTAAGAAGAGAAGTGAGTCGAGTTTGAATATGAGCCGAACCTTTGGGCTTCCCGTGGGACGTGCTCTTAGGCTTCTTGGTAAGTCTCAATTCTTCAGGCCACCGTGTGAGGATAGAGGGCTTGGGCTGTGATGGACTTGGTGCCCAATCAGTTGTCAAGACTCTCTACCGGTGTCCCTACCCTTTTTCTTCTTCCTCTTCCCTTATAAACGTTATTCTCAGCCCTACCCCGCCCTTCCCCGCAGCTGCTCTGTCTTCTCTTTGAGCTTCGCTGTGTTGTGGGCGCTTTATGCCATGGTGGACTCTCTCCTTCCCCAGGGCCCTCCTTCGGGAGGTGAAGGCCTTTCCCTTAGCGCTGTGGTGTGGTTCTTGTGCCACGCTGGACACTACTTCCCGGTCTGTCTAGACCCGCTTTCCTTGAGGTTCTCTGACTTTGGGTTACTCCGGTAACAGAGCTGGAGGTAGTGTGTGAGGTGTGTGTGAGGTGTGTGTGTGTGTGTGTGTGTGTGTGAGAGAGAGAGAGAGAGAGAGAGAGAGAGAGAGAGAGAGAGAGAGAGAGAGAGAGAGAGAGAGAGAGAGAGTCTGGTACAGGAAGTGGATTAGGCAAATGTCCCTAGGAGGCGGAGCGAGAATCAGGGAGAGGGGAGAGTGAGGCCAGGAAGAAAGTACTTTACTAATCTGGTTACTGCTGTGGGTAGCTCAGTTCTATACAGACAGTACCCCATGATTGTTCCAGGGAGAGAAGAGAGCTGAGTGTCCACAGACCCCCATTTCCCACTCACGGAGACACACTCTGGATTTCAGACTGTGTGTGGGCTGAGAGGACTCCTCAGGGCAGAGCAGAGTTGCTGTGCTGTGGAGAGCAGTGCACAGAGGAGCTGCGGGGCCCCAGATGCAGAAACATGGGTGCAGCAGGGCTCTGAGAGCATCTACGGCAGGAATTTCACTGTGTGCATGCGTGTGTGTGTGTGTGTGTGTGTGTGTTTTGTTTTGGGGTTGTTTTTGTTTGTTTGTTTGTTTGAGACAGGTTTCTCCGTGTAGCCCTAGCTGCCCTGGAACTAGCTCTGTAGACCAGGCTGGCCTTGAACTAAGAGATCCGCCTGCCTCTGCCTCTTGAGTGCTGAGATTAAAGGCGTGCACTACTACCACCTGGCAGCAATTTCACTGTTTTTGCAGCTCTGACTTGTTAACAACAATGACAACATAATATGTTGGCTGCTTCCTGTACTTAGCCACTGACCTCGTGGCTCCCCGGGTGTCTCATCACCTTTTCTTGCTGGACATGGCAAGGACAAAGACCTATCCTTTGTGGGGAATGTTGTTTGTAGTCTCGGCCACATGTTTGGCAGATGTGAGCTATTGTCTTGGGGGAAATACACAGAGACATAAGCAATAGATGCCTGTATTACTTTTCTGTTGCTATGACAAAAACACCACAACCAAAGGCAATTGAAGGAAGAGAGTTTATTTTGGCTTTACAATTCCAGAGGGATAAGACTCCAGGATGGAGGTGTGGAAGGGTGGTAGCAGGGTCATAGCAACGGGAGCAGAGGTGGAGGGCTTACATCTGGAGCTGGCCCGGCTGGAAGTGGTAAGGCTTTCCGCTTTTAACTCCTACCTCCATTGACATATCTTCTCCAACAAGGCTGCAGCCCGGGAATCTGCCCAGAGAGTACCATCAGCTGGGATGAAATGTCTGAATGCCCAAGATTGTGTGGGGCACTTCGTATTCAGACCACAAGGCCCAAGGGTGGGGAGGGATCAGAAAGGAGAATTCAAAGGGTAATCCCTTCTCCCGGGGACTGGGTAGTCCCATCACACAGGATGGAACAATACCTCCAGGCCTTAGCTCTGGGGACCCTTTTAGTGTAGACAGCTTTCCCAAACCCACTCTGTTGGGCCTTTTAGGCTCATGGCCGCTCAGAAACAAGATGGCCTTAACCTGTCCCAGCCACCAAGGACCTGATGCATCATCTCCAGGTCCCTGTACCTATCCCAGACTGGCAGGGAAGGCCTGAACCTTTCTAGGCCTCTGGAGACAAAAACAGGAAGTACCACCTAAACATTGTCAGTCTGCTGTGCAGACTCCTTTCCCTCCTGAGACGCCACCTCAAGGGATCTACAGGATGGAGAACTAGACTCTCCAATGACCTTTTCTTCTAAGAGAGCTTGTGTGGGGTGGTGGCGGGGCAGTGGCTATAGGCCTGGTTGCTGAATCCAGTCTTCCAGGCGTGGCTCCCGGGGTAGAAAATGACAGGTGGCTGTAGCAGGGACTCCCAGGAGTGAGAGGCTCAGATTCAGGACTTCCCTTGTCAAGTCTTACACATAGCAGAACTCAAGAGAGTTTGGAAAGCTATGGCAGGTATGTTTTATGTTTTGTCTTTTTTTTTTCCTTAAACCAAGTTGTTTCACCTATCCACTCTTCTGTTTTTCTGTGAATTACGTAGTGGGACCTGGGCTTGCTCATTCTCAGACAATGCTGTTCACATGGAACTTCCCTGTCCTTAGTAACAAGGTGATCGATCGTGTGACTCAGGCCTGGCTAAAGAGACCCCCTTGCAGTGTTCACTGGCACCTTTCAATGAGAAGGATGTCCATCTCCGGCCACGATGGGCACCAAGGACTCCATGAGCCCGGAGATGTTGAAGGCCATCTTCGCCACTCCCTGGGGGAGAGTGAGGCTGCTGAGGAAGACAGATGTGTAGGGAAAAGTGTTGGAGACAGACATGGGCCTGAATTTCTTATCTTTGTGACCTGATGGGGGATGTCCTTCTATATGCTGTGAACATATGTTTCTTATTTGTTGATGAATAAATGCTGATTGGCTAGTAGCTAGGCAGGAAGTATAGGAGGGGCTAACAGACGAGGAGAATTCTGGGAAGAGGAACACAGAGAAAGAGAGTTGCCAGAGCAAGACACCATGTAGCCGCTGAATGAGTAACATGCCATAGCATTACAGGTAAACTACAGCCTCATGGCAATACGTAGACGTAGGTTAATAATTAAGAGAGAGCTGGCCAATAAGAAGCCTGAGCCATTGGCCAAACAGTTTATAATTAAATATAAGCCTCTGTGTGTTTATTTGGGGCTAAACAGCTGGGGGACCAGGCGGGACAGAAATTCTGTCTTTGGTGCGGTGTCTCTTTTCTTAAGGTGGTTTGCCTTGGGTTTTAGACATAGTAGTAGATAAAAGATTCCCAATTAGCAGCCACATCCCTGAACTCTCATACAACCCAAGGAGGCTGAAGCCACATCTGTGACATCCTCTGTGGTCTATCTTCAGGAGTCTGGGATCCCATCACCTCCCTTAGGTTGTATACAAGCACATGAACTGGATGGTGTGTCTCCCCAAATTCATATATTGAAATCCCAATCCTCAAACTGATTCTGTTAGAAGGTGAGGTCTGACAGAGTGATTAGTCCATGAGAGGTCTGAGTGGGACCAGTACTGTTATAAAATGGAGTTCCTTAGCAGCCCCTTCCTCTGTTTCTGCTGTGTGAGGGTTTCACATTAAGATGGCAGCTACAGCCAGGCAGTGGTGGCACACACCTTTAATCCCAGCTCACAAGAGTTCAAGGAAGGCCAGAGTTACTCATAGAGAAACCCTTTCTCAATAAAACAACAAAACAACAAAGATGAGTCTCTGTCAGAGGCCTCCAGCCATTAGCCAGCTTCGGCTGCATCACATACCCATAGAGAAGACATGACTCCATCCTCATGGGGAGTACGTGACTGTGGACCACCCTGCTACCTCTGCTAAATTCCAGAAACAGGTCTGCAGCTTAATTGTCAGTTAAAGATTAGCTCAACAGAAAGCCCCCACATCCACCAGGAGATAGGCTTGGACAATAGGGAAAGATTGAGATAGATAAAGTAAGGATCTACGGTCAGGTTACCAAGCAACACAGGAGGTTCTACCCCTGACCTTTTGCCCTGCAGATTAGGTTTCCAGGCAGCACAGAGGGCTACCTCTCCCACTGACCTTTCGCCCTGACAGCTTCCTTGAAGCTCCCCTTCTTGCTTCATCCTCCAAGCCCCTAAAATATACCTTGGAAAGAATAAAGGTTGTCGACTTGATCAGAATCCTGTCTTGTCATCCTTCTTCGTATCTCCTGTCCCCCATCTTTCTCCTAGGTGTTCTGCAGACCCACGTTGAATGTCCCACGGGACGGGGCAAGTCCCAGTTTGTACGATGGCCCTCACTCGACTTGACTATGTTGGATCTTGTCTTTGACATTCAGTCCCCAGAATTATGGAAAGAAAAATGTCTGTTCACACCTCCCAGCCCATGGTCCTCTGTTGTAGCAGCTGGTAGGTAAGCTGACTCTCCTGTGCTCCCCAGAAGACACCTGTCAACCTAGCCTGTTGCTAATTGTGATAGCAAGGGAGGAAAGTTTGCTGAACTTGGGGCTTTATGGGGTCCTTCTTAGCATTTCACCCCCAGAGACGCCAGTGACCTTTTAGGTAGGGAAATGGTCTTTTGAGTTGTCATGGAAGTGATAGTCATTAATAACCAGCCCCACAGTCTCTCTGGATAGGAGCTGAGCAGGTCAGGTCCTAAGTGGGCTAACGGGACCACTCTTCCATGGCTACCAAGAGCTAGGTTCATCTTTTCTGCTGCACGTGCTTGGCTGATCTGTCGTTTGTTCGGGTGGTTTTCATTTGATCGTTTGCGTAGACTTTTGTTGGTGATATTTCTGACTCTGACTTTTAAAAATAACCTGGTGCTTCTCAAGGCTGGTTTGCAAGAGTGCACAGCCTCTGGTGTAGAATGTGATCCTTGACCAGCCCTGGGCTTTAGGGTAATCCTTTCGCCTGAATAACTGGTGGCTGGCTGTGGCCAAGGCCGGGTGGAGCTGACCCGGGTGATGGCTGGACGCCAGCCAGGCCTTGCCCTGTCACACACAAACAGCTCCCTTGAAGCCCCTCACCACAGGAGACAGAAAACAAAGCAGGGAGGCATCGTTAATTTATTTAGGTTTACACAAAGTAAAACAAAAGTTTGTTGTTATCATATGAAAAACAAAAAACAATAAAAAAACCAAGCATTTTTGCATATGGGAAGTTTTGTAATCAGGGAATAAGCCACAGTGTCAGATTTTCTGAGCCAAAGGCTCAGGACATTTCAGCTTGATGAGTTGACCAAGGTGACATATTGTGGACCCCAGGACAGTCTGACACCAGCCACCACAAGCCTCTGCCCTGGACTGTGGCACTTGGGACTCTTTCAATATCCACTTCTGTGGCCACGAAGTCCTTCTAGAATTTTCCTTTCCATTCCATTCTTCCTTGTCCGTCTTCCCCTTCACTTCGTATTCACACTTCTACCTCTCCACATCCTACTTCCAAAATCAGCATCCGTCTAGTAGGCAATTCACATGCCTCACCTCCTCCAAAATCCACTCCAAGCTCCCCTCTTCTACCCGGCACCCCAAACCTGATCCAGTTCACCTCCTTGTGCGCGTCACCTGGCTGGAGGAATACCCTTTGGGGCTGAGGAACCAGTCCCTAGCCTGGTCCCACCACCTGTTTGCCATTATAGTTTTAAGTATAGTCTAAATAACTCTTAACAAAAAAACCCAAGATCCAAAAATGCTTCAAAACCCGGTGTTTTTTGAGTGATGACATGACGCCACGAGCAGAAAACTCCACACTGTGAAATCTTGTTTCGTGCACACAACATCACTTAACAACACTGTATAAAATTACCTTCAAGCTGTGTGTTACGGTATTATGACATAGAAATGAATTTCATGTCTATCCTTGGGCCCCACCTCCAAGATATCTCATTATATCTACTCCACGATACCTAGGCCTGAAAAGACTCAAAAAATCCATAACTTGACTAGTCCCAGGCATTTTGGATAAGGGATCCTCAGCCTGAATTTTCTTATTTTAGCGAGCCCCGCTGCCCTGTGTCAACAGGATGTGCTGCAATAGCAATGGATGCTAATGTGTCCTGAAAAGTATGCAAATGCTACAGAGTGCAAGTAGGATTTCCCTGGGCACTGTTACACTCAGCTCAGGCTGCTTCCCACCGGTTCAAGACAGCACTGTGCTCTCGGCTGTGCGGCGCTGCCGGGGTGAAGCGTCCACCTTGGCACACCCGTGAGTAGGGTCTTAGTGCAGGGACCCGAGCCCCTGCGTTTTGAGTTTATTTGGTGAGCTTCTGCAGCCCACAGCACCAGTCAGGGCTGAGCACGCTCAGGGCGCTCAGTCTTAAAGTGTATTGCTTTCGATCAAGTTTTCTTGCTATGATCTGCCACCCACAGTGCGATGGTGACATTAGGGTATAGGGTAGTGGAAAAACCCAAGCCCCTTCGTTCATCCTCATGGCCTCCAGCCCGATGGGCAATTCTGGCAGCCTGGCCCGGGGCCCTGGCACTTCCTCAGCAGTGCTGGCCCAGGGCACAGGACCATCAGTCGAACGATCTCATTCCCACTGGAACAAAGCTCCCCACAGAGTGGGTGGTCAACATGGCTTTACTTTGGATGAACCAATCAGATGAGAACCACATACTGACATGCAAACACCTACCAGGGTTACTGCCAGGTTAAGAAACCCATTGTGGGATCAACGTGGACAACTTGGAGGGCCATACCAGGCACCCTATTCTTGGGGATCACTGTCTCAACTGTGGGACCCTCACTCCTGAGCTCAGCAATGCACCAATAAGATAGTCTGTGGCTTTAACCCCCTCCAAGGGGACCAAATGGTTCTTTTCATAAAAGCCACACTAGGTGGTGGCAGAAGGTGAGGAGACCATCTCACCCTTTTAGAAAAGCCTCCCACATATATGTTATTTACACATTCTGAGTTCTTCTCCCTCCCTTGAACACATCCCCTACCCCCAGGTGCACACAGATATATATTACACTTGACAAAATTCATCTTCTTTCAATAATAACCTAGCCTATGCTCCAGGCAGTGCCACTGCAAACGTGTTTGCATGAAACCAGTCACCAGAGGACAGACTCGAGAGCCACCTTGGCTGGCTCTTGCTCAGATGAGCCCAACCCCAGTCACTCAAAATAGGTTTACCTCAGGCAGACCCATCAACTGGGGTTGAAAACAGCACCCCCGGAACCTCCCTAGCCCTGACTGACCTCAAAGCCTGACAAAGCCAATGCTTTGCTTCAGATCCATCCAAAGTAAAATGCAGAATAAATAAATAAGCGCTTCCAACATGCGCTGCTTGGGAGTTTCCAGCTGTGTGTGGATGCAGCCTTCATGGTGCTCCCCAGGAGACACTAAGACAATCCAAAGGCTCTACCCACCCCTTCCCCATATCCCCTGGAACAGGGAGGGGGCAGGATACTTCTTATCTCTACTTGCTGAAGAACTGGGTGAGAATCACCTCCGCAGACTGGCCCTCCTAGTGCTCATGGAATGGCGTGTCTATCCTTAGTCAAGCGTTGTGGAGTCATGCCTTTGGAAGGGTGACCTAGAGGAGTGAGAGACGTGGACAGAGTCCTGGATGAAAGATGTGCACTCATGGCTCTCCTCTCCCGGAGACACCTGGAAGCTAAGGCTTCTTCCCTCAACATGATTCTTGGGAGGCTGGTGGTCCTGAAACCTCAGCATTCAGGGCTAAGGTCCAGCTGTCGGAGAATGTCCTGCAGAGAGCCCTGCAGCCTGCTGAGAGCCACCACCTCTGTGGAGTAGAGTGAAGCTTCCAGGACACCATCCAGGCTCTCTCGCGTCTGCAACTCACTGGTCTGAGGCAGAGAGCAGCTCTTGGAGGAGGCCAGCAGATGGAGAAGGTCTCGGAGGTTCTCCAGGTCGTTAGATATTTGCACCACGTTTCGGGAAGGCAGGCTGGTGAGGATCTGTTGGTAGACTGCCAGAGTCTGGTCCATCTTGGACAAAGTCAGGATGGGGTGGAGCCCAGGAATGAAGTCCAAACCAGTGACCCTCTGCTTGGCAGATACCGACTGCTGTGCAGGAGAAAGGGGAACAGCAGATACTCAGTAGATGGCAGGGGAATTGGTTGGCTTAGAACTCCGTCACGTCTGTGAGCCTAGGCTGCCTCCTTCCTTCCTATCCTTACTGGTCCAGGCCCTTGTCTCCCGTGCTCAGCTGAGTGATGAGCCACTGAGCTAGTCTCCCAGATTTCTGCTTATTCTGAGCCTCCTCTCCCTTCACTTCTGACTAATCTTATTGGGTAATTCCTTTCTCCAAATGACATCCACGAGGGACTAGCAGGGTTCCCTATTCCTTATGTTCACTCTAGACTCACCCTTATCGGATCTCTCCCTCCCAGTCATGTTCTTATGTAGCTCTCCCTCCTCTCCCGACTCTAGTGAGGCTGTTTCCCAGGAAGGGCTCCGCCCACCTCAGTGACAGTCTCCCATTGCTACCCACATTTGGATAGTGAGGTCTCCCATGGATGGCCCTGATGACTACTTCTGAAAGGTGATGAAGATTGCTCTTCTGTGTGACTTTGAAATGAGGGTGTGCAAAAGCAGGGAAAGTTGTAGCTAAAACTGTTAGAACCTGACAACCCTCCTGTGTAGACACTACCCAGTAGAGATACTGCTGGGAGTCTGGTCACTGGTCAATGGGACACCATGACCTTCAGGGTTTCCTGTGGTCCTGGATACTAGGATTCAAGGAAGTAGTTTTGAGAAGGAAGGAGAATAAGAGACAGAAACAAAGGGCTGAGTGAGGAGAAGGGGAGATAGTGGTCTGTAGAGCAGGGATATGGACCACGGTTCTCCTTGATGTATGCCTTACATGCTCTGCTAACCCCTGAGGGCAGGGTTTCCTGTGGCAGAGAGAAAATGAACATAGGTGGCCTTATAATGTCATAGAATCTATGGCTTCTTAAAGGGAGTGTATGATGAAGTCAGATCCCTTAAAGTGGCTTAGAATTAGAACCATAGTTGAAGCAGTCTGGGTGCTGGATTTGAAATTGGAACCACTCAGCTCTGGATTCCAGGAGGCAGAGGGTCAAGAGCCATGACCAGAAAGAATGGACACCCTAGGTTTGTAAATTGTCAACTTCTCGGATGTGGCTGGCATTCAGAAAGTGCTCAACATGTTTCTCTCTCCTTTGTCCCACAGAGTCTCCCTACCGTGTGTGAAATGTCATTGATCCTGGTGACAATGGTCTTGATGAGGGTTTTGGTGTCATCCTGGACTTTCTGGATTGGCACAGCTTGAACATAGGACAGATAGGACCAAAGCCACAGGAACCAGCACAGGGGTCTCCAGCACATTTTCCTTCCTGGGATCTTCTTGGGCCTGTAAACAGAAGGAATGACACATTTCAAGAGCCCAGTATAAATCCACCCATCGGCCCTGCTGCCAACCTGCTGTCGGATGGGGATGGATAAGATTTGCTTTCTTCCCTAGCTAGCTACCATCTTCTCAAAGTCAGTTCATTATGGAACCTGGATTAATGAAATGCATCCCCCTGGGAGCATTATTGACAGGTCAATACCGCCACCGTGATGCGTCCTGGAGATTACAGGGCAGCACTTGTCACATGGATGATGACAATGGAGGCTTTATTGTATACTTCAAGGGGAAGAGACCAACTCTTAAGGTCTGGATTGGATGCAGTTGTTTAGTCACTGCCTAGCTTTAGGTGTATCACATAACCACTCAAAACCCCTCATTTTCCCCTGTAATCTACCTATCTCATGAGGATCAGAGTAGCTAACACATATGAAAGAGCCAGAGGAGCTGGGAAGTGTCCCTCTCACTGCTCCATTATTAGGGACCCAGTGCTGCCTGGCCCTTCCTGCTGCCCTCACGGCAGCAGCCTGCTGCTGTCTGTTATGACCATCTTTACTGATTTATAAGCCCCTTCCTCTCCCAGTGGGGACCTCAATCCAAGCAGCATTTCTCCACCAGACACAGTGCACCAAGGACGGAAGATACTTCCCACTCTCTAGTGTCACCGTGTAACAGGAGGGACAGACAAGCAAAATAGGCTGTTTCAATGCAGGAAGACGGAGCTTCACAAGGAGACAAGTGTGAGACGTCGCAGGAGCCCAGAGGAGGTTGCCTTGGAAGTGTTGCAGACTGAGAAGGGGCTGAGAGAGTGGAGCACAGTTGCCCTTCACGGCCAAGAGACCAGAATTGCAGAGGCATGGAGGCAGGAGAGAGCACAGCGCGTTTACTTAGAATGCTGGAAATTTCAGTCATGGAGCCATGAGTTTTTAAATTAACACCCTGCAGACCCTTGATTATGAAACACAGGTTTGATGAGATGCATAAGGAAAAAGCAATAGACTGAAATGTGTGCAAGTCTGTAGCCAGTGATCCATGCTAAGGGTGTGTGTGTGAGCTTCAAGAATAGAGATATTCATAAGTATTAGGATGATGAGTGTGGAGACGGTGGAAAAACTGACTTTTCCTTTCTTGTGTTCTTCCTCATCTGGGTCTTGGTGGGAACGGGTAATGCGTGGCCATCCATTGGCGGTGATATTAGTATAACTCACCTTCTGGCAGTACAGCAAAAATGAGCATACTGCTTATATATTATTTATAGTGCTTGCTTAAAGGTACGCTCTTTTTAATCTGGGTTTTACAGAAGAGAAAACAAATGAAGCTCAGAAAGATGAGTCGACTTTTCCAAAGTCAAAAAGATGAATGGCGGGCTGGGATGTGTGAAGGGCAGATTGAAACATAGCAATTCCCCGCCCCCATCCATAACTTCACTTTCTGAGGTTTTAGTTATCCTTGGTCATCTGTGATCCTAAAATATTAAATAGAAAATTCCAGAAATGAATAATTCATCAGCTCTCAATTGTGCCGGGCTGAGTAGTATTATGAAGTCTGGTACCGCCTCATCCTGCCCCTCCTAGGACGTGAAACCCCTCCCCCAGGGTGTCCACACTGTATACATTACTTGCCTGGGAGCCACTTAGTAGCTTCTTGGTTATCACATCAACTGTCATGGAATCACAATGTATTCCTGTTAACCTCTATTTAATTTAATAATGGCCCTAAAGCAGGAACGGTGATTCAAGGAGGCATAAACATTCAAGGAGAGAGGGATTTGAGTTCTACGGCTCTGTGCTCCAAGGCATGTGAAGAATAAATGCATATGGGGGCTTAGTCCTCTCACGAGCTTCAGGTGTCCACCGGAAGTCATGGAACATAGTCTCCACAGATCAGCAGGGCTGCTAGCTGATATCCTCCACTTAGTTCCCTGAAACCCCAGTGAAGGAACCAAGTATAATAGTTAGACCCCAGGCTTTAACTGCAGCCTGTTTTGTTGTTGTTGTTTGGTGTTTGGTTCTATGTGCCCCCCCCAAGGATAGTTAGTCCCAAAGTATCTGGTCCTACCAGTAACATGGAGCTAGCACTGGCTCCAAAGAGTAAATGAGATGAATTTTCGATATCCCTGCCTATCTTGGCCTGTCTGGCTCAGGGTTGAGGGAGTAAATGGCAGCTACTTACAAATTATTGTAATTACCGGGCAGAGCTTGCAACGCTCTGGGCACCAGCACCTGCAGCTGACTCTGAGGCACGCACTGGGTCCACTGCCTCCCATGGGCATCCCAGCGGGGAACCTGGTACTTGTGGGTTTTCCCCTGTACCACAAGAGTGTGTGGCATTCATTTCTAAGATTCACGTGTTGACGATGCCCTCCTTCCTTACAGGATTTACTATCAGATTAGCTATGGTCGTACCATAGCTATTTTCACATAATGGCCACCTGAACTATTGAAATGGACAAACAGCTTTACAAGCCCTCTCTCGGCATGGATAATAGGCCCCAGTGGATTCTGGCAATAAACTGCAGTGCTTTGAAAACATGGAACTGAGGTGCCGTTGCTGAGTCTGTAAAGCCTAAGAAGCCAGGCTTCTGGGACACGCATGGGGGCTTGCAGAAAGAAGTGGTTACAGGCCCTTCCGAGGTCTCAGCCAAGGTGAGAACCGACTGCCCCAACAGCACATAACATGCTTATGCAAAGCACACACATACAGAAACACACCAACATACACAGCCATGTTGTGGAGACTGTTAGTTGCTCCCAGCGTCTTATTTTTCTGTCTTTCCCAGTTGAAGACACTCCCGGGTCCTAAGGGATATGTGCAGCCATGATAAACAACTGCTACATTTTTCAGCTTCTACCATTAGGTACAGTTACACACCCAAATGTGGCCAACCAATAGAAGCAGAAGTGCCATGCAGCAGCTTTCGGCATTGTTTACGGTGGCCCACGCTGACCTGTGAGTTTAGCGTTTGTAAGGCCGAGGCAGGAGACTTTCCTGTAAATCCCAGGCCAGCCTGGGCTACAGAGCAAGACCTCGTCTCAGAAAAACAAAAGCCCAAAATAAATAAATAGTGTTAATAAAATTGAGCCGGGCGTTGGTGGCGCACGCCTTTAATCCCAGCACTCAGGAGGCAGAGGCAGGAGGATCTCTGTGAGTTCGAGACCAGCCTGGTCTACAAGAGCTAGTTCCAGGACAGCCTCCAAAGCCACAGAGAAACCCTGTCTCGAAAAAAACCAAAAAAAAAATAATTAAAAGAGCAAAGCAGTGTCCTATTGTAAGAATGTAGGTCATTAAAATCGCAACGGAAGGGGGGGAACATTTAAGTAGATGAAATGCCTTGGTTAACCCTAAGGACTACCAGGGCATGCTATCTGGTGACCAGTTAGAATTGGGGGTAGGTTGGAACTCAGGGGAAAGAAGAACTCATAGATGTAGTTTCAGGGAGCTGAGGCCACAAAGCCTTTTCTTTCCAGAAGTTTCTGAAGTGGGTTTAAATACTTAAGAGTGTTCTAGTCTAAGATCTGGCTGAGGAATTGCTGAAATGCTGATGTAGTACATTGTGTCCCTCCCTTCTGGGGATGGTTGCAGCGGAGCCTGGGAAGAAGAGGAACTTCACAGGACAGGGTGGGCACTGCTAGGCTGCCTCCTACTCTCTACTCCTGTTTTGCACTCAGGACATCTCTCTTTATAGCTCTTCTGCAGGCTGCATGCCCCTATCACCCAGGCCATGCCACACCTCATCTCCATTGTGACTCCCTGGTGGGGCACACAGAGAACAGAGGGGAGGCCCGGAGACAGCTCCAGGCAGTGACATAGGTCTCCAGAAAACAGGCTCTCGACTGCTCTAAGAGGCTTGTGGACTGCACCATTGGCCCACCTGTTTCCCCTTCTGATCTCACCTGGGTCCGGGACAGGGCCCCAGTTAGGTGATCCTTCAATAACCTCCTTGTGCTGCTCCCAGCTTCTACCATGCCCTTCCCTGCAGACAAGAGCACCCTCGTCCCCCAAGACACTGGTGGCCTCAGATGTGAACACCCTCTCCTTCCTTCCATCCAGCAGCCAGGGCAGACCCTTCAGGACAAGATGGGTAGGGATGGACACAACCACTGGCTACTTCTTCAGATCCAGACTGGAAGGTAGCAGAGTCTAGATCAGGCCTGCCTACTACGCAGCAACGCGGCAAATGGCAATTTGGGGGAGCACTGGGTCACAGAGGCATCCATTGGCTAAGCTGCCATCTGTGGGCTCAGCCTCGCTCCCCCATACACACCCAGAACACACTCTCTCCCTTCTTCTCTTTCTGCAGTCGTCAGAGTTTTATAGAATTTTTTTCTGACAATCTTTGGCATGCTACTATGAATTAAATTCAGATAATGTCTGGCTAAGGAGCATAGGAAAATATCTTGGAAATGCAAATCGAAACCACAGTGAGATATCATCTCACCTCAGAGTGGCTTTTGTCAAAAAAGACAAAGGACAGCAGATGCTGGGGGTGGGGGCGGGGAAACAGAGTCTCAGACATTGCTAGCGAAACTGTAAATGAATGCGGCCCCTATGGAAAACAGTGTGGAGATGCCTCTGAAAACTAAAAATAGAACTGCCTTATGACCCAGCCATCTTGTTCCTAGGCATATACCCAGAGAAAAGAAACCAGTACGTCAAAGAGATATTTTGCTTCCATGTTTATAGCCAAGATATGCAATCAATCTAAGTGCCCATTGAGGTATGAATAAATAAATAAAATGGGGTACACATCCACAATGAAATAGCATTTGCCATACAATAAATGAAATGCTGTCATCACGGCAATGTGAACGGAATTGGAGGACGTTATGCTGATCTCAAAGCAGAGAGAAAAGAATAACAATTCTTAGACCCTCAGAGGAGTTTGGGGAGGGAGGGGAGGATGGCTAGCTGAGGACAGGAGATGCTAGCTAGGAAGCATGACTTCTTTAAAAGTGTTTACTGGGGCTGGAGAGACGGCTTGCTACTCCAGAGGACCAGAGTTCAGTTCCCAGCACCCACGTCAGGTTGCTCACAGATCTGGTAATTGTAGATACAGGAAGACCACATGTCTCTAGTCTAAGAGCGCACCTAACTCATTCTCTCTCTCTCTCTCTCTCTCTCTCTCTCTCTCTCTCTCTCTCTCTCTCTCTCTCTCTCTCTCTCTCTCTCTCTCCTCTCCCTCTCTCTCTCCTCTCTCTTTATTTCTTTAAACTAACTCTTTAGCATTTTTACATGTATTTAGTGTGTGTGTGTGTTTACTAGCATATAGTGCACACTTTACCCACTGAGACATCTCTTTGCCTCCTCAGTATTGATTTTATATTAGCTTTTTTGAACTGTCCAGTTAATTACTGTCCATAGCTATCTTACTGAACTACAGAGTACTAGTAAGTTTTTCTCCTGGGCTGGCAAGATGGCTCAGTGGATAAAGGCAGTTATTACCTGAATTCTATCCCTGGGACCTAAATGCTGGATCCACAAGTTGTTGTCTGACCTTCATATTCGCTCTGTGGCCCATGTATGTCCACACATGCACCCTCACACATACACACTAAATAGACAAACAAGAGCTGGTGAGGTGCTCAGTGGGTAAAGCCACTTTCTATCCAAGCCAAATGATCCGAGATCAATTCCCACACAGTAAAAGGAATCAGTTGATCCCTGCAAGTTGTCTTCTGACTTCCACACATGTGCTATGCATGGCACTCTTGTACACACACACACACACACACACACACACACACACACACTTTAAAAAATGTTTTAAAGAGATTTGCCCTTGCTGCAGGTGACACACTCTTGGGGATTTCAGTTCATTCTTCAAATGTTGGCCATAGTGTGCAATTTGAAAATCACTAAGCTAGCAGGAGCAATTTTCTCTTCTCTGCAACCAAAGGCCTTGCTTGAGAAATCGTGCTGACATTCTTAGCTGGTAGGCTCAGTGTGGGTGAGGGGCTTATATGCTGTTCATTCCCATCAGGGAAAGCAAATAGATTTCAACTCCTGTGTCAACTCTGATCAATTTTCAGTGGCTCCCAGGAGCACTGTCGGAAGGGGAACTGGAGCTCCTTCCACGCTGAAAGAGGGTGCCACAATCCATTAGTGACACCTGCACTTGGCTCTGCATCTACCAAGGGCCTGACACAGGGCAGGTGTTTATTCAGTTTTTGTTGAATGAATAAATATTCTCCATCCTTGACTTCTTCTTCTTCTTCTTCTTCTTCTTCTTCTTCTTCTTCTTCTTCTTCTTCTTCTTCTTCTTCTTCTTCTTCTTCCTTCTCCTTCTCCTTCTCCTTCTCCTCCTCCTCCTCCTCCTCCTCCTCCTCCTCCTCCTCCTCCTCCTCCTCCTCCTTCTCCTTCTCCTTCTTCTTTGAGACAGTCTCACAAAGCCCAGACTGGCCTTGAACTCACCATGCTGTCCACACTGGCCATGAACTCTTGGTCCCCCTGTCCCTGCCTTCCTAGTGCAGAGGTAACAGGCTCGTACTGCCGTCTTGGACTTTATTTTGCCCCCACAGCTCCCTGCGAAGCCGTCTTAGGATGCTTCGGTGTCCAGCGTTCTCTTCCTTCCCCGCTTTGAGTTGCCTCTGCATCTCCCCTGTGTCCCAGCCCCCACATAGTTCTCATTCAGCTTCCTGAACTCTGCCGCAATGGGGACGTCCTGTGTGGACTGTCATTCCAAGTGACTTCGACCCGTCCAGGAGCCTGTGGGTCTTTGTCAGGGGACCCATGCTGAGCTCCCCCTGTCAGCTTTGTGTCTCCCCCTCACCCCCCTCCAGCTCTGGTACTCCTGAGTGCAAACACAATGTGCACACACAGATGGGGGGTGAGTCTGTGGTTTAGGTGAAATGTCAGCTCGGACGTTGTTGTAGATTCTGAGAGCTCACAGACAGCAGGGGAGATGGGGGCGTGCAGCCTGCTGGAGAGCAGGGCATGTCTATTGTCACATGGGGACAACTGCAAAGGAGCTTTGTGTATCTGAGCGACAGACATGCTGTCTTTCCACGGAACCCAACCCCTGCGCTTCTGGGAAGCAGCTGTATGGACAGGGAAGAATTTCAAGGCTGTCCATGGGCTCGTTCATACCCCACAAGAATTCCACATCCCTGGAGACCCTGCTCTATCTCCCTGTCTCCAGTGTGCCTCTAGGGGAACAACTGAGGCTTTGAAAGATAGTCTCCTGAGCAGACATTTCTGCATCCCTCCTGGGTCACATGAGAGGCATCTGCCTGGGGCTGATGGACAAGAATTCATTGCAACTTCCCTGGCTCTCTCCTTGGCTTTTTGCGTTTTTTTTTTTTCCTGGAACAGAGCAGGAGGAAAATATTTCCCCAGATACTGTGAAGAGTTTGTTATTTGGGGTATAAGATATACCAAATATGAGAAGGGTGCTCCTTCAGCCAACATGGCCATGTTCCCCTCAGCCCAGCATCCGCAGGTGCTTGAGAAAGGAAAGACCTGGAAAGAATCCGTGTGTGTGTGTGTGTGTGTGTGTGTGTGTGTGTGTGTGTGTGTGTGTGGTTGCTTCTCTTCATGCCTCAATAAGATACATGATCACGGCTTTGAAATGTGGTTCCGCACACCACCCAGATCAGTGAAAGGTTGGAAATGCTCCCCCCGGTCACAGCTGACCACTGCCCAGCAAGAACTCTACACACACACACACACACACACACACACACACACACACACACACACCTTGCATAGGTCACCCAGGGGGGAGAGGCTAATCTTCCCGGACGATGCCACCAAGTCTCTGCCCTCTGTCTACCTCTCCTTAATCCCATACTTCCAACAGACATGACTCAGTTGCTTTGTCCCCTCTCAAGCAGCTGTTCCCACAAAGCAGCATGGCATCTGACCATATTTAAGGCACCACTTCCCCAGGAAGACAGAGGAGTGTTTGGGTGCCACATCCACCATCCAGTCTAAAGGACCCCAGAGGGATATACCCCTGAAGGAGGGGCCTACTGGATCCTCAGGCTGGCAATGTGCGTTCGACCATGTTGGTAGAAAAGCCTAGCAGTAAAACTCATGCTGATCACAGGCCTTTCCCATGGTCTGCTGTTCTGTTCCCGGCAGGGAGTCCCTGAGGAAGATAATTTGCCTGGCTTTGAGGGCAGATGAAGTGAGTTCTGGTGCAACTCTTTTTTTTGCGTGGAGTGGGCTCTTTCTCAGTGTATTTCTGCCCAACTCTGCTCCACAGTAGTTTTAGTACTGGGTAGGCCCCCTTCCCGGTAAAGACCCTCACTGGAAAATAAGTTCTTAAGCAAAGCGAGGCTGTATCTAGCCCCCGGGAACCTGGAAACGCTGCATCCTTGCCTGTCCAGCTCTGTCCATCTGACAGGTGTGAGATCTGATCGTATCGGTTCCCTAACCATCTCAAGTCTGCAGACCAAACACGCTCCTGGAGTCCCTGGCTGGCTCTGCAAGAACGGGTTAGCGCTCAGTGGGCCCAGCCCGGCTCAGCCTGCAATTCAACACTCTTTTGCTCTCAGCCGCCTTCCCTCTGTCTAGAACCTCACTGCAAAGCTACTTAGTTCAGCACCAAGCCATCCACACTACCTCCCTCCTGCCTCAGTTTCTCTAGGTTCCAGAGTTAGGTGGGGTACTATGGTGCGCCAAGGACTTTCGGAGAGGGAGAAAGCATACCCAGGGCCTTACCTTGCAGCTGCTGGCGCGGGGATTCCTCCGGAGCTCCATGCCTGCCTGCCCGCTCTTATAGCTGCCCCAGTGCCACTTGCGCAACTGCCGGACCAGCCCGGGTCCCTGCGAGCGCCAACTCCTGCCCCGCCCCGCGGGGTAGCGACGACGGTGGCGGCGGAGGCCTAGTGCTCCATGCACGAGCCCGGGCTGTGGGCGCCTCGAGGGAGGACTTCAGCCGCGCCCTCGAGTGCAAGTTTGAGGGCGCTTGGTAGGAGCCAGCAATCCTCGAGGTCGCGCCAGCGGCTCCTGCACAGCGGTGGCTTAAGGATCTGTCCCTTGGGATGGTGCTTCCAGAACCGTGAGGAGCAGCCTGGAGGGTGGCTACAGGGGGCCGGCTTGAGGACAGGGCAGTTAGGGAGCAAGGATTTCACCGGCTGCCTCTTCCGACGACTCTACATACTCGACCTGGCTGCTCGGAGGAGGGGACCCTAGGTTCCACACTTGAGACCTAGTTTTGTCTTCCTTTGGCACCCAAAAGACACCTGATCCCTAGATAGGCGCTGTCTGCTTTTCACAACAACACAGAATGCACCTGCTTGGAAGGTTCCAAGCACTTCAGCATTTAGGGATGCTCTAGACCAGTTACTGGGGTCGGGTGACAGGTGCCTGCCCCAGATCAAACAATGTTTTCTTCATTGGGGCAGGAGTACCCTTGGGTTCCCAGAGGGAGGAAACAGGTACGGGGTGTTCAGCCTGTAGTCTTGTAACATCAGGTGATAATAATTGGAGGTGGCCAGGGGCCCAGGTGTGGACAATTGGATCAGGACCATTGAGGTCACCCCTGTTTGAGAACAGCTTTGAAAACAAACCATCACCCTCAGAAATAACCAGACAGTCTTGTTAGGTAGGAGGACACACTACCCTAAATCCTGCCTGCCTTGGTGTGGTATCACCCACGAAATAGGAATTATTTTTGCATAACTAAATGGCCGGGAAACAAACAAAAACAATAGTTCTGTTATGGAGACTGGTAAGAAATTTTACCGTCTACAAATAAAGTTCTGAATTTGGTCAACAAGAAAACTTCTGCCTTGTTTTCTCTTGTGTACAGGGTAGTATTCATTTTCCTCTTGGCCTGCAAAACAGTGATTGTTTATTAATCTGCAAACTACAAAACACACACACACACACACACACACACACTCACGCCTGCACGTACACACCTGTGATGGCTACCCAGTCCTTGGTCCTTCCATTCTCTCTATGAGACTCATCCCTTCTGCCTGTAGAACCTCCCTGATCTGCATAGACCCTGCTCTCTCCTTCATTGGGGAGGCTTCCTTGACTGTGGACAGAGAACAGGAGCCTCTGCCATTTACTCTTGAAGCCCTGGTACCTTCATAATGCCAACAATACATAGGGCTCACGGATGACTTGCGGAAGTGAATCCCAGGTCACCATGGACCACACAGCTGTCAGGTTAGTGCACTTCTCTATGAGCATTCTTCTAGATTTGAGGCACCAGGAGGAGATATATACATAAAGCTGGGGAAAATATTATTTGTGGCAATGATGTAAAATGAACCAGGAAAACCAGATTCAAGATGGGATGGTCCTGGGGGCAACCATCACAGTGCATTTGAGACTTCCTAGTGGAAGCACTCTCTCCAAAGACAACCCATTCTGTAAGGTGATAGGTTACTCTGCTCCTCGTATCAAAGTTAAGAGATCAGTGCCTACCCAGCACAAAGCTAGAATATCTTTTATTTACTCTTTGACAATTCCGTATGTGTAAACAATGTATATTGATCCTGTGTACCCCAGCACCCCTTGTCTCCTAGACACTCCCAATGTATCTTCCCATCTCCTGTCATGCCCAAGGGCTGCATGTTGGAGTGGTGACTGATCTTGTCGGCTTGATCTTGTACATGTTTGTACAGGGAACCAGGGCTGCAGTCAGTTTATGAGTGCAATGGCCACATCACCTCCAGAAAGAAGATGGTATTTTATGCTGCTGTCTCTCATACACCAACCCTTACACTCCTCCTAACCCTCTTCTATACTGTTACTGAGTCTGGGGAAGTCGACATAGCTAGCCCACAGGGGGTCAGCATTCATTCTCAGCACTTTAACAGTTAGGAGTCTCTGAATTAACGGTTGAGCACTTCAGAGAGAGGCTTCCCTGGCTAAGGATATAAACATGAGTATTTAGAAGGCAGTTGACAACATGCCAGTTTAGCAAGACAACAGTAGTAGGTTGCCCCTTGAGGCCTATAACCTCTCTAGCTGAGGGCTTTTGATCAGATTGACAGTTTCAAGCATCAGTTCCGTTCTGTGACGCAGGCCTCAAGTCAACCCAAAAGGGATGGGTTACCCCCATAATCTTTGTGACACTTCTACACCAGCGGTCACATCTTGCCTGGCGAGGTAGTATTGTAGCATGCAGGGCACACCAGAGGGAAATACCGTTGGTGGCTTTTCTCTCCTAGCAACCTGTGTAACATCTCCTAGCACAGCGTTTCCCAACCTGTGGGTTGTGACCCTTTCGGTGGTTGAACGGCACTTTCACAGGGTTTCTCTGTATTGTTTTGGAGGCTGTCCTGGAACTCCCTCTGCAGATCAGGCTGGCCTCGAACTCACAGAGATCTGCCTGCCTCTGCCTCCCGAGTGCTGGGATTAAAGGCGTGTGCCACCAACGCCCGGCTTTAGCAATTCTTTACCATCATGAAAGTATATATCATATGTCCCGGCTGGTCATCAGAGAGGAAAGGCCTCTGTGAGATCCAGCTGTAAGGCATTTTCTCATTTAGTGATCAATGGGAGAAGGCTCAGCCCATGGTGGGTGGTGCCATCAGTGGATCCTGGGTTCTGTAAGGGAGCAGGCTGAGCAAATCATGGAAAGTAAGCAAATAAGCAGCTTTCTTCCATGACATCAGCTCCAGCGGGATTCTGCCCTGTCTGAGTCTTGGTCCTGACTTCCTTTGGTGATGTGGACATGTAAACCAAACCTTTCTTCCCTCACTTTCTTTCTGGTCATGGTGTTTCATTGCAGCAATAGAAACCCTAACGAAGACATTATATTTTCCCCCAAATAGCCTAGAATTGTCTTTTATAATTGCTTTGTATGAACTTGGTTGTTTTATTCCTAATAAGTATTGATTTCTCGGTGCTAAGTACGTGTTCTACCACTGAACCACACTCCCATTCCCTACGGGTATTTATTGAAGGAAATAAAGCAATAAGGGCAGGAAAGAGAAAATTAAGGTGTGCATGCGTGAAAGAGAAAATTAAGGTATGCGTGCGTGCGTGCGAGCGTGTGTGTGTGTGTGTGTGTGTGTGTGTGTGTGTGTGTGTGTGTGAAGTCAGAAAGTGCTGCATTAGCAGTGCTTTAGAAATGCATTGACACCAGAGAGGGGAAAACACGCTGAACGCTCCGTTTAGGGAGTTGGTAAGGTTGTCGACAGGCAGACTAGTGCAATATACAGACGTTTAAAGTTACATTGTATTTTTAAATGACAGTGGATAAGATAACAAAATTGACAAAGCATGGTGCCACAAGCTGTAAGCCCAGCCCTTAGAGGTGGGGAAGTAGAGGCAGGTGTATCTCTGTGTGTTCGAGGCCAGCATGGTCTCTATAGTAAGTTCCAGGTCAGCTGGGCAGCACACTATGATCTTGTCTCAAAAAAAATTTACAAGATGGCATGTGTATCCTGGTCACACACGAGCAGATCCATACATCCACATCAAGATGTAATGTAGTGCTAGGAATGGGGTTAGGAAGGATTTTGACCCATTGCCTCTTTTCCATGCTCTTCTGAATTTATAAAATATCCATGACGACTGAGAGAGAGAGAGGAGAGGACAGTGGGGTGTGTGTGACTATGATCAAAACATATGCATGTATGAACGCGCCACAGGGAACACATCACTCTGTACAATTGCTGTATGCTAAGGGAAAAGAAAATGTCACAGTGGACATCCCATCTCCTTCGGGAGTAAACTAGAGATCCTACCCAGGGCCTTGAGCATGCTAAGTGAGTGCACCACCCCTGGGCCCCAGCTTCAGTGCTGGAGTTACTTTTTAGAGACATCTTTTTATGCTGTGGGGATGAGTTAACTTTATTTGTTGTCTATAGGCTATAGCACTCACATATAATCACGGTTTTCCTTGTCCCCAGCATCTTTGTGACTCTGCTCTAGAAGGCCCAGCTCATTGGTGGGCTCCGCCTCAGGCGGAGCTGTGTCAGCATCATCTTCTTGGGGGGTCACTGGGAGAGCTGCTACCCAGGGATCCTGCCTGAACTCAGCAACACTTGAGACTGCACTGGGAGGGCGTGAACTACCTTTTCAATGACTGTGTTTTTCATTTCGTTGATTTTTAAATATCATTTTATTTCAAAAGTGAGTTAGCTGAGCATGGTGGTACACACGGGCAATCCCAGACTTGAGAGGTGAGAGCAAGGAGACCAGGGGGGTCATCCTCCAGGAGGTCAGCCAGGCTACAGAAGATCCGATCTTCAAAATAAATAAGAGGAAAGAAAGAAAAAAAATGACATCTGAAAATCTAGATGGAAGAGTTAATTTTCTGTTTCCTTCCTTCTTTCTTTCTTTGGCTCTTTTCAGTTAATTTTTTATTTTTATTTATTTATTTATTTTTACGAGACAGGGTTTCTCTGTTTCGGAGGCTATCGGTCCAGCCCGGCCTCGAACTCACAGAGATCCGCCTGCCTCTGCCTTCCGAGTGCTGGGATTAAAGGCGTGCGCCACCACCGCCCAGCTCTTTTCAGTTTATTGCATGAAGGAGTTGCACTAGTCCAAGTTAAGAGGGGACCCCAAATGGTTACATTATACAAGTTGTGAGGTTTTAGAAATTCTATTCATTGCAAGGAAATCCTCACTTAGGCTTCAGAGGGTCACAAGCATGTAAAACCCATGGACCTTCAGCTGGTCGTCCTCAGGCAGTCCAGTCTCTCTCAGGAGCTGGCTTGTGTTTTTGTGCTGGTCACCCTGGAGCTGAATCACTTCTCCATATTCTGGATGCTCAGTTACAACACCATTGCAGGCAAATTCCTTCTTAAACGCCTTCACTAGTTTCTTTTTATCATAATCATCAGCGATCCCTTGGACAGTGGTAAGGGTCTTCCTGCCGTTTCTCGGTTGAATTCTTATATGGATGTAATCCTCAGTGCCAGCAGGAAGCAGGTCATCACCCTTACTTGCATCAGCAAAGGGGTCGAAAGAGTGGAGGTTCTGGATAGCGGACATACGATAGGATTCCTTTTCCTCGGTGGAAACGGCCCGCGGAAGGCGGGTCGGGAGAATGTGGGCGGGGGGGGGGGGAACCAAGGAGCGTCGGGAAGCGAGGGGGCTCGAGGGGGGGCAGCTGAGTCCTCAGCGGCAGCTCAGTGACTGGGGCCAAGAGTTAGTTTTTCAATATTCTTTCTTTTTTATGTGATGCTGGGATTTGAACCCAGGGTCTTGTGCATGGTACAAGAACACTATGCCATGGAGCTACATTCTTAGCCTCTTTTGGTTTTTTCAGCCAGAGTCTCACTAAGTTTTCCAGTCTTATCATTAACTCTCAGCCTTCCTGACTCGGCTTCCTGAGTAGTTTGAATTACAATTGCCACTATACCCAGCTTTACATAAAAATTCAAAAGGGACGAAGAGACATGAAGATTTAATTTCCTCTAAGTCCACCCCTCCTTAGTTACTGTAACCTGTTCTGCCTATATATTTTATTTATGAATATATATGTTCCCCACATAATTTATTTTAAAAATACCCATACTAATTCATGCTCTTACTCTTGCCTTTAAATTTTTATATTTTGGAAATTTTAAAACTCCATAATCCAAAAAAAAGGCACCAAAACACCTCCACATCCCAAGCACTCACTTTCTACTGATCTTCCTTCCTTCCTTTAATAAATCTGGAATATAATTTCTCTCTCCTGTACATGGACCTGAGTCTTTCTTTTTAAAGCCAGTGTGCATTCCATTTTACGGATGCACCATAATCTACCTAACCACATTGTTGCATACCTACCATTGTAATTAATATATTTAAATATACGTCTTTGATCCCTGTGTAAGTATATCTGTGGGAGAAATTCCGCTAAGTAGAATTATCAGGCAAAGAGTATGTGCATTCAAAATAGAAATATATTGCCAAGTTACACTCCTCAGAGATTGTACCAATTTGCATATACAATTGACTGCGAGTAACAGCGGTTTGAGCATTAAGGATATTGAGTTATCGCTCCTAACCAGAAGCCCCAAGGAAGGCAGGTGCGGTTTCATGCAGTAGCCTCATTGTGAACCCTCCTTTTGATGTGGCTTCCTTGTGTCCTTGTGCTCACGGCTCCAAAGTTGCAAGAAGAATGATACTCTGCAAGTTTCCAGTCCTCACCCTAGTAGGCGCGGTGGGACTGATGGGAGTCTGTTTTCTCCCCTTGTGATTTTTAAAGTCTGGGCAGGATGTCAGACTGCTAACCTCCTGGGACTATATGCTCAGGTGACCCATCACTCCAGGCCTCGCCTCTTTCTCGGCTTTCTCTAGTTATGTTTGATGCCTTTGTTCATTAACGATGATGAATTAATTGCATTTCTTTAGTTCCCTCCAAGAGCAACTTTCTGCTTTACCACAAACTGGCCCCAAAGCTTGAAGCAACAGCCATGTTTCAGTGAGTCGGTGGTGTGGCCTTATTCCTGTGAGTATCATCAGACTGGCACCTTGAGATCTAGGCTAGCCTGGGTTTATCTCTACAGTGACAGCTGCTGGGTTCCCAAGAACATCAAAAAAGCATGATGCCTCAGGGGCAAGCACTTCCCAGGCCTCACCTAACACCATGGTGGATGTTTCTTACTGAAGACCAGGGTTTCGGGGAGGGCGTCATGAAGAGACTGAGATTCTTACTGTAACCACGCCACCCGCCACCACAGGAAAAAAGGCCCACTGTGCGTAGGAAAATGTGAGTTAAGCGGAAGAACCAGCACTGAGGCCAATCAGAGAGCAAGGTGACAAAGGCCCTGAAAGGCTGGGGGCGGGGCTTGGGGAATGAAAGCAAAGGCTGCTTCCGGGAAGATGCTAGGGCTGAACTTTGAAGGCCCTGGCAGTCAGTGGGAGCATCTGAAAGTCCAACCTTGGTTCCTATGCTCAGGCACCATGCTGGAGGAGTCATCGGGTAGAGAGATGCGGGAAAGACTGGGGAGGATGAGGCCCTAGCATCAAGGTGACAGATTATGAAGAATTATTTGTTCACCCATTTTGTTGTGTGTGTGTTTGTTTTTTCACTCTTGGATCCAGGGACTTTCACTGAGGACATGCTGTGCTTTGGGTTCTAGGTTAGGCCCTGAAGCTTCAAAGGCAATTGAGATACCAGGGTCCATGCCACAGCGGTGCTCAGGGGCGTGAGGAAGATCCAGGAGCCGGAGGAGATCCACTGTGCTTGACTGGCCCCGCCAGAGCTTATGCTAAGACTGACTTGTGAGACACCAAGAGGGATATCAGGCAGGACATGTAAGAGGCGAACTATGAGTCGACTAATGTGTGAATGTGGGGTCCGAAGAACTTCCAGGACAGTGGGCTGATGATCTTTTATTCTTTATAAATTACTCAGATTCTGATATTGAGGTATTAAAAATATATCTGAGAGTGTTACAATGTTACATAAGAAAAGAGTGGAAGCCATTCAGACATAGCCAAAAGACATTATGAAGGTAGGAAGCCCAGGCCTGTTAGCTGGACGACCAACCTAGGAAGAAGTCATGTCACCACGAGCTTTCCCACCCAGATCTCAGCGATGCTGCTGTAAGAGACAGGGAAGGGGGGAGACGAGTGTGAAGGAGAGAGGGAGGGATGGAGCTAAGGTGCTTGGGGGTGGCTGTCAGTGGCTCAGGACATCAGGCTGTAGATGTCAAACCATCAGTGGGTTCCAAGAAGGGAGCTGCAGACACAGGCATCGTTAAGAAGGTGTGGACAATTTCTCCTGAAGCCAGAATTGTGAGGACCAGCAGGATTAATCCCATGGAATGTTCTGGGATCCACGAGGTTTTGCACAAACTAGTCGACAGTGGAGGGAATGGAATAGGGGAATGGGATGGGAATTTGCTGGTGTGAAAATCAGACAGGAGTCTGAGGAAGCCACAGGAGGCTGTCATCCCACACAAGGGCAGAAGAAAAGTGCCCCAGGGGCCAAGGAAGAACAGTTAACCTTTCCTCACTTTATTTAATTTACCCCCCAAAACGCATGTTCATTGCATAAGGTTAGAAAAATCTGGGAAGTCAGCCGCCAGCAAAATCATCCAAAGTCCCACCACGCAGAGACTGTGTGTGTGACGTGTGTGTCTCTTCCAATAAGCCCTGACTTGGAGCAGCAGTGTGTTCTCAGCTTAGTACTCAGACATGAAGCTTCAAGGAAGGAATAAAAACCAAGAAGTGAGCCACAGCAGCCTTCCTGTCTGAGCTCTATGCCATCACCTGGCCAGCCTTGGCTGTTGGAGGGCAGGGATGAGGGCCGTGAACACATGCAGAGCTGGTTCTAAGAACCCAGGGCTGAGCAAGCCTTTGGGAAGATGTTCCAGAGAAGCCCCACGGAACCTTGAGTGCTCCTGGAAGTGAAGACAGCACATCTGGAGCATTCTCAGTCTTAGAGTCCCCCACAGACAAGTTGCCAGAAACTAGAGCTGCCTATTGAAGCAGTAGGGAAGGCAGGCAGGCTACAAGTCCCCAGGGTGCAAGTCCCCAGGGTGCAAGTCCCTGGGAATGTGCAGTGTGCCCAGCACCACATTGGGTCCTATTTGGTCCCATAAACATGAAGGATGTAGTTCATATCCTGAAGGAATTCGGTACTTCTGGGGAGGAGGGGGATCACCATGGAAACAGGACCAGAAAGAGATTTTCAGCCATGATGTTAAGGGCAGACCCTGGAGTCACACTGCCTGGGTTAATTCTTGGCTCCTCCATCAATTGGTGCATGGCTTGGGGTGAGCTGCTTCTCTCTCTGTCTCCTTCCCTGTCTGTAATGGGAGCATTGCCGGAGCACCTCACGGTGCTATGAGGACCATTTGGGTTATTACAAGCAAAGCACTCTACGCGTGTTAATTATTCATCAGAGCAAGAGAGTTGGGAGCAAGGTGTAGCCAGCCAGCTTACACATGTGCTGAGTGACCAACAAGGGATGTGCCGGCTCAGCAGTGGGACGCAGTGGCCAAAAAAAAAAAAAAAAAAAAAAAGTCCATCGTTCCCACTTTTACACAACCATCAGTTCTGGTTTGTCCCATTACGGTCTGTTATAGAGCTGCGGAGTCAGAAGATCTGTCTGCCCAGGGCTGAGGCTGCCAAGTGCATTTCTTCTGCAGCTTGGTTACATAAGCAGTGGGGTTGCTGCATGACCCCTGGGAGGGGGGTATGTCTGAACAGCTGGCCCAGCAGTGAGGAGCTGCTCTCTCATGCAAAAAGCCTGCTCCTGGGCATTGCTTCCCAGCACGTAAGACAGCGCCTTGTGCATAGCATTGTTCTGCGTGTGCCTGGGGGAGATATTGATTTAAAAAGTAAGGTGCCTGCTCTTCTGATATACAAGTAATGAACATCAAGAGAATTCAAAATTCTGATGATTCCACCTACCCTGAAATCACAAATATTTTATATTCCTGATGCGTAACTTCTGTCTCATCTTGTGCGTGTGTCTCTCTCTCCATGTGTATATTTTCCATCAGAGTAGGATTATGTAATATATATTATTTTCAGTTGTCTCACATTTTTTATCATGTCATTAAATGTCTTTCCATGGTGTAATTTATGACACCTGCATTGTGCCAATGTGCTGTAAATTATTTAACCAATCCCTTTGGTTGAAGCTTGAGAACGTTTTCAATGATACTCTTTCTTCTTATAAACAAGGCTCTCATGCATGATCTTGCAGATAAATCTCTACAGGTATTTGTGCTCATTTCTTTAGGATCATTTCTTAAAGCCACCCATCCAACAGTTTGGGGCTCTGTGTGCTTACTGATAGAATTCCCTGGATGAGTAATAGCTTTCCTACCCAAGGACCTGCAGAGGCCCCACTAAGTCACTTGTGGAGATCTGGGAGCTAGACATGTCTCCAAGCATCTTGGAAATCCCTACTTTGCTGTGCTGGCTAATTTTATGTCAGCTTGACACAAGCTACAGTTATCTGAGAGGAGGGAGCCTCAACTGAGAAAATGCCTCCCATGAGACAGAGCTGTGGGCAAGTCTACAGGGCATTGTCTTAACTAGCCACTGATGTGGAAGGGCCCAGTCCACTGTGGGTGGAGCCATCCCTAGGCTGGTGGTCCTGGGTTCTATAAGAACGCAGGCTGGGCCAGCCAGTAAGCAGCGCTTCTCCGTGGCCTCTGCAGCTGCTGCCTCCAGGTTTCTGCCACTGGCTTCCCTCAGTGAACTATGATTCAGGATGTGGAAGCCAAATAAACCCTTTCCTCAAGGTGCTTTTGGTCATGGTGTTTCGTCACAGCAATAGTAACTCTAACAAAGACAGTTGCTAGGATGAGTGGCTGGAACAGGGAAAATGACGGAATGTGCTCGGTCCATGAGTGGCTGGACATTTAGCTGCCCCTTGAAAAAGACAGGGGAGCCCCTGCCACCAAAGAGCAAGTAGAGCTGTGTGAATAATTCCGCAGAGGTGAATGGGTTGCCTCTAAGAGGGGAAGTAGAGAGGTCAGGTTCCTTGCAGCTCAAGCACTTGCTATTTGGGAGCCTTGGGTTGCCCTACACACTAAACTGTGGGTGGCCTCTTCCAGCTGGCTGAACTCCAGAAGGCTGTTTTGTGTGTTCTCATTTCTACTTACCCACCCAGCCTAAGGGGAGAAGTGAGGCAGAGTCAATGTTTGTTGAACTGATAGGACAAATGCCACTCTAATCCCTGCTCCTGTTTTCAGATCAAGACTGCGGCATCGCACTGCTTGGCCGAGTGAACATTGAGCATCGTTTCTGTGAAGAGCAACCTGCCTGTGGTGAGCTTCCTTTCTGTGAACAATGTGTACCAAATGCTTAAAAGATGCACACCTCTTGACTGAAGATGGCACCTCTAGGAATAGCTTGGAAAGTAACCCAAGGTCTCCAGGAACCAACCCCTGCCTGCCTCGAGTCCTGGGGCCGCTTGGCGCTGGAGAATGTTTCCTGTCCCATTACCCACATTCTGATCTTCCCTAGTGCATAGTTATCACACTAACATCTCTATCCAGCCTTGCCGGAGGCCCAGTGGGCTTCTTCTGCAGTGTGTGCTGTAGTCCGTTATACACAGGAGTTATCTGAGCATCTCATGCAGTGCTTCTGAGGGCAGCCAGGCAGGATCTGCATCTGGGTTGCAAGTTACCCTGCTCCACACCTGGCAGATCCAGGGTACCACATCACCAGCAGGTGCAGAAAGAGTGATAGACACTTGGGAAGGGAGGTTCTTTTCATGATTCAGGCACACCCTGCAGCACCGTGAACCCTCATCCCTCTGCTGCTTAGACTGCGGCAGGAGTGAGCTGTGAAATTGCACACTGCTCAGAGAGGCAATGGTAGCATTTCCATCCCCACCTTTCAACATAACAATCTCAAATAAGATTGAGCACGTAGAAGCTGGAAAGGGGAAGGGGCGTGGCTGAAGGTACGTCACCGGCCTAGAATCCATGGTATCTGGTATCAAGTCCTAGGTTTAGTTCTATTTAAGTGGCTTCCTGTTTACATTATAATATAAATGTGATTGTGTGTAACAGAAGAGGCCCGTTTGTTTGTAACAGGCTCTAGCGCCCAGGACTTTTGCTTTGTTTCAGGGTCTCCTGTTGTCAGACTGACCTCAAATCCACGTGGCAGCTGATGATGACCTTGAACTCCTGATCCTCCTGACGCCACCTCCCAAGTGCTGGGATTATAGGTGTGTGCCACCACGCCTGACAGGACTTTGAATATATGCTATGAGTTCCCCTAGTGAGTTTTAGAGAGGATTTAATTAACTCTAATTTGATTCAAAGGAGCTGGCCTCCCGAGACAGGGCTTTATGAGATAAGGAGAGACTCCATTGGAGTGACATCTGTCAAAGAGCCAAGGCAGACAGGCAAGCCTGGCATCTTCTGCCACGGTTGCAGAAGCAGCACTTCTGTATTAATAAGAAATGAATTTTTATTGATAGTAGAGTTAATTACTGATGGTAAATTTGCCCTTTTTGACAAGGAAGAGTGATTAAGATGTCAACCCACGCTGTACTAGGGGAGGAAGCCAACAGTGGGCAACTCTTCAAGGTGGTTCATGCTATCCCCATTTGAAGTGAGAAAGTAGGGCCTCACAGGTGTCAATTAGTTCACCCAAAGTTGTCGGGCAGAGCCCCAGTTTGAGTCCCAGTGTAAGCAGTCAGGGTTTTTCTCCTGTCTGAGTCAGTCTCACCCTGGTGATGCTGTAGAAGTTCCTGGAGCCCAGGTCTCAGCCAACCTCAGAAGATCAGAACGCCTGGGCTTGGTGCTAGGCATCACAGGGTGGTACAGGGGATCGATCTTGACCGCACAGCTTCACCTCAAGGACTCTGAATGCACAGGTGACCTCTGAACCGGAGACAGAGGGGCCTTTTCAGAATTCCCCCAAGATGCCCAGGCACTTTAAGGACAGGCCTGATATGTAGGGTCATCATTTAAGGCAGGAACCCTGGGAGGGGGCTTGTTCGTTAGCCTGTATCCTTTTAAAGTATCCTGGGGGTCCAAATGCAGTGTTGAGAATTAACGTCTAGAGGCTCACACCAAATTGCTAGCCCACCCCAAGTGATCAGGCCAGAGTTCAGGGTGCTGTGGCCCATCCTCTCTGGGATCCCACCCACTGAGTTGCAGGGAGCGAGGATGAAGGAGCAAACCATCAATACTTTGTAGCCCAGTTTGCCCAGATGCCAAATACTCAAAAGAACGCATCCCACTCTTAAGTCAATGTAAAATCGTTGAAACATTTACCTGACATATTCCTTTGTAGGAAAAAAACCAAGTACACTTTAGTCTTTGCCCACAAAAAAATGATTTTTTAAAGAAACTGTCACAAATGGCCCCACATGAATGAATTTTACCCTGGGGACAAAGACAAGTTAGAATACAGAAAACGGAATGTATAAACCTTCGCAGTGGTTGATGACACTCTGGCTCTGTATGCAGAGGGACAAGAAGTACGGAAGGGAATTTTAGCCGGGTCGAGGCATAATAGAGACCTGAGCTGCTGCGAGGAAGGCCCGGGGGCTGGGGCTGGGCCAGGGATGGCTTAAGCCATCAGTTCCTTGTCCCAGCTGACCTTCACCTGGCTTGGGTGTGCCTCCCCTCAGCTCGCTCCATCCTCCCCAGCCTCTCTCTTTCCGAAGGGTCTGGGAGGGCCCTGTCCATCCCTTCAGTAGGGCAGCATGAGATTACTGGGGAACTGGGATTAAAAACAAAATATTTCCAACTCACAAGACCTCCCACATAGGAAGAGGAAAAAGAAAACAGTTTATTATTAACTAAGGAGGATTCAACAGGATGAGGCCAAGTGACGCCAATCCACCAAGACACAGACAGCTGGGATTCCCATCTTCAGCATCACCCAGCAGATCCAACCCACTCTGTGCATGTTCTTAGGACCATCACTAAGGAGTCCTGGGGCAGCACCTGTCACACAGTGTGTCTCGGACCTCTATGGTCATGGGGGAGTGCGTAGCTACCCATGATTCCTAATTGCATTTTTGTCTGCTAAGGGGTTCAAACTCAGACTGTCACATATGATAAAGACCTTCTCCACCACTGATCCACACCTCCAACCCCTGATAATAGGCTACATATCTCTCTTTTCCACAACTGTGTTCCTTTTCTCTAAAACTAGAAACTGGTGTGCCATCTTGTGATTACATTCACAGGGAGTAATCTCCAGGTCTCTGCGGAAAAACATCTCGGTGGAAGCCAGTAAGGGGCTTACGGGGTGTTGTTCTCTCTCTGTCTCTGTCTCTGTCTCTGTCTCTCTCTGTCTCTGTCTCTCTGTCTCTGTCTCTCTCTGTCTCTCTGTCTGTCTCTCTGTCTCTGTCTCTGTTTCTGTCTCTGTCTCTCTGTCTCTCTGTCTCTCTCTGTCTCTGTTTCTGTCTCTGTCTCTCTGTCTCTCTGTCTCTCTCTGTCTCTCTCTGTCTCTCTGTCTGTCTCTCTGTCTCTGTCTCTGTTTCTGTCTCTGTCTCTCTGTCTCTCTCTGTCTCTCTGTCTCTGTCTCCCTGTCTCTCTCTCTCTCTCTCTCTCTCTCTCTCTCTGAGTGTGCGTGTTATGCACTCACGTGTGCATGTGTGTAGAGACAGAGGTTGACTTTGGGTGCCTTCCACTGTCATTCCCCCTTTCTTGTTGGGTTGGATCACTTCCCATTTCCAGCGAGCCTGGCTGACTAGTGAGCCTTGGGGCTCTGCTTATCTCTATTTCCCATCCTGCACTGGGGTGGCAGATGTGCACTGCTAAGCTGGTCTTTCATGTGGGTACTGGGGATCCGAACCCTGGTCCTCACATTTGTGCAGCGAGCGCTTGATCCGCTGAACCGTCTCCCCAGCCCCTTACTGAGCTTTTAAACAAACGTGTACGCGTTTCAAAGAGACGGCAGGAACAAAAGAAAAGTGCTTTTGGTTTGGGTTATTTGTCTCACATTGTAACCCTAGTTAGCTCTCCAGGTCGCCATCCTCCTGCCTCAGCCTCCTACACGCTGGGATTATGCATGCACCACCACATTTGCTTCTTCCATTATTTAAGGCTCTTGTTTTTCATGTGCATTTGTTCTTAGGGAACGAATTCAGCTTTGGCCTTCCTGCGGTTCCTGCCAGGGAAGGATAGGAATGCTTGACCCCAGGGGCAGTAGTTGGCTGGCCCAGCTGTAACATAAAATCCGAGGAGAAGAGTTTAACTGAATCTGATCTAGAGACCTTGGGAGGTGGTGAGGGAGGCTTTGAGGTGCCCTGGGGAGCATGGATAGTTTCGGGGTTTGCCTGGGATGTTAAGATTGACAGAAGGACCACCCAACTACAGACAGTCCCTCAGACCACAGTGCTAAGGTTTCCTGCTCTCTTGCCTCTGCCCTGACTCCCTACCCGTCACGCACACTCCAGGTGTCACCTCTTTGCTCCCTGTCTGACAGAGGATGCTGGCCCAGCTGGTGGCCTTCTGCTGTGGCCTCTTCTTCCTGCCTGCCCCCCCCCCCAGCACGGCTCACTTCTGCTCTACTCCAATTAGACTCTAACCCACAAGAAGCTGCAGCCAATTCTGCGAAAAGTTCAAATCTTTAGGGACTTCAAAGATTAACCTTTGCCGTAAAGTGTTCTCAAAAGAGAAAAGAAAGAAAGAAAGATAGAAAGAAAGAAATTGGAAAGTGGGGGCGGGGCGGGGTATCAGAGTGGGGGCGGGGTATCAAAGCGCAGGTCACTAGTTGTTGATCCTCCCGTGTTTTTTTTTTTTTCTTTTTTCGAGACAGGGTTTCTCTGTATTGTTTTGGAGGCTGTCGGTCCAGCCCAGCCTCGAACTCACAGAGATCCGCCTGCCTCTGCCTCGCGAGTGCTCGGATTAAAGGTGTGCGCCACCACCGCCCGGCTGATCCTCCCGTGTTCTGAGTGTTTACATCTCAAACAATCACAGCAAAGCCAACCAGCAAGAGGCAAAAGGGGGTACTGAGATCTGTGCAGGTGAGCTGACTGGCCTAGGAGACACCGGTGACTCTGGGAGGGCTGGGGCTATGGGTGATGAGAATCTGTACTGAAATGCAGGGCCTACAGCAGTGTCACGTTGTGCTAGCAAATTCCAAGAAGTGCTTTGAACTTCCAGTGCGTTTGTGAGCGTGTGGCATGTGCCTCCGCCCCTTCTTCCTCTCTGCCTCTTGCATGTGGATCGGATGTGAACACTCGGCTGCTACTCCAGCACCATGTCTGCCTGCCTGCCTGCCTGCCGCCATGCTTTCCACCGTGATGGTCATGGAGTCACCCTCTGAAACTGTGAGCAAGCTCCCAACGAAATGCTTTCATTTGTAAATTGCTTTGGTCATGGTCTCTCTTCACAGCACTAGAAAAGTAACCGAGACACTTAGATCTCCAGGAATCGACCTGGGTCTGAGGGTCCCACAAACACACGTTCTCACGTGCTCTACAGAAGGGAGAAAGTTCCGTCAGATTGTGCCTGGGGTGCAGAGGCCAAGGCCAGGTTAGGTAGCGCCGGAAGAAGGGAGGGACACTAAAGCTGGGGTGATGGGTTGACAGGGCGTGCTCCACCCACATCCTTCCCACACTCCGTGGCCTGAGGAATGTGCCCTCGCTGTCACTCAGTGGGAAGTAACTTCCCTTGCTCACTCTTTATTCAGCCTCTTCGCCCGGAAACTCTGCTCTTTCTTACCTAGCTAAGTTGTACATCCTTCAAGGTTCACCTCTTGGGGGAACCCTCTCCATTTCCTTGGAAGGGGTCCCTGTCCCTGTAGGGGCTCCATGTACCTTTGACATACCTCTATTATAGAATTTGCCACATCCTATTCTAATCCCTCCTGTGTCTCACTCCCTAGACCCACAAGTCCCTGGGAACAGACTGCATACTTCCTCCCTAGCTTCCCACCCCCTGGTGCAGCTCTTGGCAGAAAGTGGGGCTTGTAAAATGAGTGGATGTTGGGTAACAGCACCAGACATTTCCACGGCATTTTTCTAGTCACCAAGCACATGTCTGCATTCCTCGTCTTCTTAGCATCTCCGCTCAGCCAGAGAGACAGGTGTTGCTATCTCCATTTCCTCGGTGGACCCTGAGATTGGGCTGGGGGTGATGTTTCCAAGCCCCTAGGTCATCATCTGGCATCTGGATGCATTTCGATGTCCTTGGCTTGGTTCCCCTATCTCCTCTTTATACTTAGATCCAGGGTTCATCTCTACATTTCCACAGTAGTGAGACCCTATCAGAAATCTGCAGAAGTGGATTGAGTGAGAGAGGAGGTAGGTGGAGGGGTTGGGGGAGGGGTGAGGGAGGGGTAACTGGGCTTGGGATGAAATGCATGAGGAAAGAATAAATTTTAAAAAGAAATCAAGGGACTGGAGAGATGGCTCAGCGGTTAAACACACTGACTGCTCTTCCAAGGGTCCTGAGTTCAATTCCCAGCAACCACATGGTGGCTCACAACCATCTACTTTTCAATCTGGAGCCCTCTTCAGGCCTGTAGGCAAAACACTGTAACACTGTATATGTAATAAGTAAATAAATCTTAAAAAATAAATGAATGAATAAATGAAAAGAAATCAAAGTAAAATCATTACCGGAAACTTTCCATTTAGTATTTATTTGAATGAATCTTTTTTTGTGAAAGACAGAACTGGAAAACACCAGATCAGAAAGGACAACTTCTCCAACCCCCTACATTGTCGACTGAAGAAAATGGCCCAGAGAAAGGTGACTTCCTCCAGACCCATCTTGACAGAGGTTCTTTCCCCTCGGCTTTGGTTGTTGCCACCAACGCTGCCGTCAAGGATGTTTAGAACAACTGAGGCACAGGACCATCTGACTGCAAACACAGGCTCTACCCGTCCCTGGCAGCTGTATGTTCCTCAGAGTTCAGAGTGGAGGCTCCTCTAGACCCTGCCCAATATTCGGTATGTGGCTCCTGGTAGTTGCTAGCTCTGAATGTGTTTCATATGAGAAGTAACTGTCATGTTTCCGTCATGTCACATAACTCCCAACTAGTAGGAAGCGGCTGGGAATGAGGGATGAACAGGAATTTCTGATACAGTAATTTGTCATCTTTGCTGGGATTCCAACACTGCTGTGTGTGTGTGTGTGTGTGTTTGTGTGTGTGTGTGTGTGTGTGAACCAAATGAGTTATCTCAGGGTATCTCAGAACACCAAGGGCATCCGTTGGCCTCTTGGAAACTTCAGAGGGTCTGAGCTTACACTGAATGTTTCTGTCACTCACTGTTTCCGAGTGTCAGGAGGACCTGGGGAGGTGTCGCTTTCATTCCTTCCATCTCAGCAACTAGAGGTTAAAGTACCTGTCACCGGCACCACCATTGTTTCTACCTAAAGGTAGCGGTACCTCTGTGGAATGTTGTCCCATCTCCTCTCTCTGTTACTCATTCATCTTCAGGACACTGGCGGTCTGGCCTCTGTCTTTTAAGGCTTTCCTCCACCTAGAATGTGTCTTGTTCGTAAGTACTGACCAGACACTGTGACAGTTGTGAGAACTGTAGATTCCCCTCACCAGAGCCTACAGACTCCGTTTCCTTTGCTGCTCCTTGCCTGGACCTGGGATAGATAGGCACCAAGGAACATACCAGGTTTGAATTGCTTCTCTCCTCAAAGGCAGTAATAACTAAAGCACTGGTGTTAAGTAAATGTAAACAGAGATTTTTATTAAAGCAACTAAGAACAAAGAATCTCAAACTCAATATCAGTTCAGTACAGGGTAGACTGAAGGAGATACAAACATGGGCATATGTGGTATCTTCAACTCCGGTTGCTATGGCGCATTTTCTTTAGCCAGGTAGAGCTCATTGACTCTCAGTCTTTCTGAGGGTGTGTCAAATCTGGTTATATTTTCCAGAAGTCCCTATCTACCGTTTCTCTCCAACCTTGATCTCTGATGTCTAAGGACCCTCTTCCAAAATCTCTGGAGTAGGCTTTGCTTTCTTCTGGGTTCTTGGCCTGACTTTCTTGTAGCCTGTAGAGAGAAACAAAGCAAATTATAGGGAGGTATGAGGTTTCCAGAATGTTTGTAGCTCACTCCTAACTGCTTTTCCTGGGCCAGTGGGAAGATATTCTTTTCTTGAATCCCTTTCTCACTCTCAATCTTTGTGGGTGTGGTGATTTGAATAAGAATGGCCCCCATAGGCTCCTGTATTTAAATGTTTACCTGTCGGGGAGTGGCACTAATGAGGATTAGGAGCTGTGGCCTTGTTGGAGGAAGTATGCCACTGGGGTCGGTTTATGTCTATCTTTCTGTCTTTCTGTCTGTCTCTCTGAGAATGTAGAACCCTCGGCTACTTCTCCAACACAGTGTCTGCCATGATGAAAATGGACTAACCTCTGAAACTGTAGGTGAGCCCCAGTTAAACGCTTTCCTTTATATGAGCTGCCTTGGCCATGGTGCCTCTTCCCAGCAATAGAACAGTGACTGAAACAGTGGGATTTATGATCACTAATCTCTGCAGAAAGGTTCCTTAGCAACCAGGGCCTTGATAAGGTTAAATTGTGACCTGACCCTTTGTGTCATCTGACTTTGAAAAGTCTGCTATATGGTAGGTACAAACCAGGTCATTTGAGAACATGGCTTGCGTAGTACTTTTAAGTGGAAGGTGACAGAGAGACACAGAGTGACTTCTACCTGAGTCTCCTTGTGTGCTTAGCAAGATCTTGAGGTATGTGAAAATAGAGACCCTGAAGCCACTGTCATTAAAGTTTTATTCCCTGGGGAATAAAACAGAGCAAATGTCCCAATTATCACAGAGCTTAGCTGAAGAAGCAAACTCCCGGCATCGTGTGTCCGTCATTCCCGGGCTCAGGACACTGTGAGCAGAGCCCTGTCTACCCCATCAGCAGTCACGCCCAGTGCTGGTTCCCACTCCTTTGCCGCACACCAATGTTCTTGCTCATTGGCAGGAAAAGAGTTGAAAAAAACGGAGTCCCCTACTGGTCCAGAGTCAGGAAGGTCTACTTGCTCGGGTGTGCCAAGTTCTGGTGGAGAGTCATTCTTGGGTGAGGTTTATGTTTATTCCTGGGTATATGGGGAGGGCTCAGAGGAGCCATTGACATGAGTGGAGCTCTTCTGTACCAAATCAAACCAAATTCGTTAATGCTCTTATCAATGTTCTTATCAATGGTGTGCACGTTGTACCCCAGCGCTGGGCCCTCAGCAGCAATGAGGGCCGCATAAAGAATGCTTTACACAGAAAGCTTCTTACCATTTATTGAGGGCTGGCTGCAAGCCCGGCACTCTGGAAAACCTGATTTCGATATGTGATTTATTAAGATGCACAGTTTTCTCTCTGAAAAGCCCTGCCCCTGCCGCCATGTTTAGGAGAGGGGGTGACAGGGATTCAACTAGGGGAAGAACTTGGGACTTTCCCGCTCTACAGTGTGGGCCGCCTAGAAGGGGATGACCCTGTCCTCTCCGGCACCCCACTCCTGTCTCTGCCACCCTTGTGCCAAAGCAAGCAGCCTGTCGCTGAGCTAGGCTGTTCCTAGGCTACCTTGGTCCCAGGTACCGTTCATTTCCTTGCCTGTTGTTATGTCATTCGCCTGTAATTTTGTGAGGAAGGGCAATGTTCTTGCCCCATTTTACGGATGAGGACAGTGAGGCACGGAGGGGATAGAGATTTCCCTGCCCGTTTGCTGGAGACAGGTAGAAGCTGGCAGAGCCCAGTTCCACTCATGTTTGCTATGACCATCACCCCCTAGGGAATGTGCCAAATTGTGACTCATTCTGCCTGGCCCAAATTTCTGGCTTCCTAACAGGATGACTGGGCATGTGGAAAAATCTCAGGCAGGCTTAGGAGGGTCTTCAGAGTTGGGGTAGGTGCCAAATATTTGTGAAACCAACTAATAAGCAGAAAAGAACAGAAAATGGGCAGTCTGGATCGTAGCCTGCACTGTCAGCTTGCTTCCTTAACAGCGCCAGGGGCTGATGGCTCCACAGTGGAAACCTGAGCATTGCTCGCTCACAGGGAGGCTGGAGTCCAGGACGGAGGTGCCCATAGACTGGGAGGCTGGAGTCCAGGATGGAGGTGCCCATAGACTGGGTTTCTGCTGAGGCCTCTCTTCTGGGCCCACAGTACAACCTTCTGCCTGTTTCCTCTGTGTGCAGGCACACCTGTATCTTTATGCCCACGTTGCTTCTTTCTATAAAGGCAATCATGGATCAAGGTCCTCATCCTCGTGGCTTTACATAGCTTTAAGGTGCTAATAAAGACACAGCAGGAATTTGGACATCAACATACACGTTTTGGAGAGACTTAAATCACAGATTCGTTAAACCTTCCCACCTTTGCCTCAATTCCAGCAGCCATCCAGCAATAGGCGTAGTACGGTGTAATCCAGGCATCAGTTCCTCTCTGCAAGGCTTGGGCTATTCGCTCCGTCCCTGGAAGCCACATCAACAGGAGACAGGTCCACTGAGAATTCAACAAAGGCCTTTTCCTGACTAGTGCTACAGACCCCTGCAGCTGCACACAACCCAACATTTACAGGCAATTTTCACTTCAACTATAAAGCTTTTAAATTTAAGAGTCTTAGTGAGTGGCGCCACACTCTCCTGTCCGATCAGAGTTTCTTTCCATGATAAAAGTGATTTTTTTTAAAAAGAGTCCTTGACGGATTGGAGAGATGTCTCAGTCATTAAAGGCTAGACTCAAAACCAAAAAAAAAAAAAAAAAAAGAGTCCTTGAGGGGCACGGTGGCGCACACCTTTGATCCCCGCACTCAGGAGGCAGAGGGAGGTGAATCTCTGAGTTTGAGACCAGGCTGGTTTACAGAGCAGGGCCAGGGTACAATCTTGGATAGGGATCAAAATGAGGTTGACTACACCCACCACATCTCCATTTCTTTGACTCAATTTCACAACTTTATTTGCATTTTCACATATAACCCCTGAGCACTTGCCACAAACCCAGGTACATCTAATGAATACTTTGGTAATATAAACTTAGACCTCCATTTTCTGGAGGTCAGAGTTACTTGATGGCAATGGGAATTCTCTTAGGAACTTAGTCTTTATGACAGAAGTTCATCTATAGCAATTCAGGGTCAGAATGATGACTGATGAAAATGCTGCCCGAGATTGCAGTGCTCTGTGTAGCCTGGTCATGTCGTGTTTCTCTCTAATCTCTCTCTCTCTCTCTCTCTCTCTCTCTCTCTCTCTCTCTCTCTCTCTCTCTCTCTCTCTCTCTCTCTCTCTCTCTCTCTCGTCTATTTTTCTATCTCTATCATCTATATATCTCTATCATCTATCATTCTATCTCTATCTATCTTTATCATCTATAACCTATCTGTCTTCTATCATCTATCTATATCTAATCTATCATCTACCTATCTATCCATCTCTATCTATCTAGATCATCTATCTATCATCTTTCTATCTCTATCATCTATCATTCTATCTCTATCTATCTATCTTTATCATCTATCATCTTTCTATCTCTATCATCTATCTATCCATCTATCTTTTATCATCTATATCTAATCTATCATCTACCTATCTATCCATCTCTTCACCTATCTATCTATCTTTATTCTATAAATGCTATGAAGCCTGTCTGACATGTCTAGGGAGCTTCTCTCCCAGAGACAGAATTAAAGAGTCTAAAGGGGCAGGGCATGGCATGTTTATAATTCCAAGTTCATGGCACTCGATGTGGCATTTAGGAGGAAAATGGTGAGCAGGAAGCAGCTTTATGGAATACTGCATTTCATAGTAACCTTTAAGTCCAAAAGATAAAAAGAACACTGGGCTGGAGACTAACCCAGTTCACTAAGTCAGGCCTAGGAGGGGGCGACGCCCTGGAACTTGATGGTTTTCAGAGAAGCAAGCACAGGGAGGAAAGGACAATACTGAATTGGAATGGTCCCCACCTTCCCTGCTGGCCCCACGGCTTGGTTGGAAGGATGGAAGGACGTGCTGCAGATGGGAGGAAGGAATCTCTTCTGTCTTGTTATCTCTTCCTTTATTCCTGGAGGTAGACCCAACTTTTCCTCTGGTTATAGAAGAGCGAAACTGTAAACCACAACCTCAGAGCCTGTCCTATCTTTTAGAGTTTCTGTGAGCTTGAGGTAGGGGACATAGATGACTTCACATGCTCTCTTACCCCTGGGGTCCCTGGTCAGTGTTCTCCACACTATCTGGTGCCTTTTGAAACACCAATAACGAATTACCCTTTATCACACTCCTAGTCTCTCTCTCCTCTCCTCTCCCCATCTCCCACCCTCTATTCCTAGGGCACACGACTTGAAATCATCAAAATCAGGCATTCATATACCAATCCTGTGTCAGATGTTTCATAAATACTAACATTGTGAGCAAGGAGTCAGAGCTGCCATCTTACGGGCCAAGAAACTGGGTTTGCCTGCATTCTGAGGAGTTAATAAATTTGTTCACAGTCAGCAAGTGTTAAGATTCTACCTCAGTCTTTCTAAATTCGAAACCTCACTATGTTATATAAAACACTGCACTAGTCAGCACAAAATTAGTCTGTGCTGCAGTTACAAGTGACCCCTAAATCTCAATGGCCTATAACCATGAAGTGTGACTTCATATTCCAGGTGCTGTGTGATTGACATGCAGCAAGACCAGGTTTGGGCTCTGCTCCACAGTCCCCCAGAACTCAGGCTTACATGCCAGGCTGCCACCAGTACTGCAGTCCCTGCCCTGGAGGGAGAGGGTGCTCTGAGCAGTCCAAAGTTACCAATGCAAGGCTCTGCATCGGATTGAAATAGATCACATCCATCATAACTCAGTGGCCTGTATATCACAGTGCTCTTCGCCATTGGAGGGAGGAAGCACAGTCTCACAGACTGAGAACCCAAAGTCTCTGGTGAACAGTATTAAACTAGCCACGGCTGACTGGTACGGGGATGGATACTCAATACACACCGTGTCACACCCCATTCCCTTCCTCATTAATGGACAGATAACAGCGGAATCTTTCTTTTTAGACCAAGGAACAGACATAACAAACAGGCCTTCTCTCTGTGTTCTTTTCCAGTTCCCTTGCTAAATCATAGGATGCTGGTAGCCGGCTATGCTGAGAGCAGGTTATTCTGGTGCCTGGGTCTTTGACGGTTTACTGTCTGACCACGTACCAGGGGCTTCTGATAGCCATCCTGTGACTGTTGCAGATGATGGAATGTGTACGGCTTGTGACACCCTTCCCATGGCATCCAGTAGGTCTGGGGCTCCAAGCAGCCCTTGTCTGCCAGTTACAAAATTTCTTCCACACAAAGAGGCATGTCAGAGTGCAAGCAACGGGCCAGGGCATTATTACAGGATTACGTGGAATCTGTTCTAATTGACTAAAACAAGAAAGATCATCAATCATTTGAAAGACTCGGCAGTTATTATTAGGTAGCCGCTTGCCTATGACACACCTCAAAACTGCTCCAGGCATGCAGCATGTCAGGGCACCGCTGTGGGAGAACCGCTGGTCAAGATGATGCCAGAGCTGCCAGTTGTGAAATGAAAGCCAATGCCAATTAACTCATTGTTTCATCTGCCGTGGGCCAGAGAATCGACTGGGGAGAACATTTTGTCCACACTCAGTGAACTGGCTGGTGGTCTTGGCCCTGTAAAGACGCAGCCTGATCATCAGGTCTCAGAAACTGAGGCCAGAAGGGACCTCCAGAGATGTTCGCACACATTCCCTTCGTGTCACCAGCAAGGATCCGAAGGGCCAGCCAGGTTGCAAGATTGGCTAAAGGACTGGCAACACAATTGTGGACTATTGTTTTAGGAAAGAGGTCAACGCGGGCACATCTTCAGCCACAGCATTTTTAACATTTTCGTAGCTATTTCAGAACCAAGATGCCCACTGAATGGCATTGCGCACTTTCTAAAAGTAGACAAGAATTTGAGAAACACCCCGTGGTGCAATTGTTCATTGCTTAAACTTGCTGCTGACTCATTTGCCCTCTGCCACTTTACCAACATCAGTGGTGATATCTGGTATTCACCAGCCACCCCCCCCCTCAAGTTCCATTCTCCCTTGTTGGGCTGGGAATGAGGATATAGTGACCTCACCTCCATGAGGTCTCATTGGCTGGTGGGCGGGACTCTGAGGTGAGGTCCTTGAAGGGGTGCCCTGGGGAACACGGATAGGACTCCTGCCCTCTAGGCTGGAGTAAGTCACCTGTCTGTCACCCAGCCGGTAGACTGTTCAGGAATGAAAGGGGTCTGTGCCACAAAGAAGCCAAGGTTCTCAGATGTCACCTTTTTGATAAAGGCCAAATGACCCTTTCAGAGAAAAGCCTTCCAGTGTTAAGGGGGGGTCCTCATTCTCAGTATTCACAAAACTCATTCATGAGACCCTCCTGGAGGAGTGTGTTCCATGTTAACTGTGAGTTTCACTTTTTCGTTCACTTGAGCTCTATGCCTCTTGAGATGTCTTCCCTCCGAGACAGGCAATTTGGTCGTGGTCTCTTTAACCACACCTCCCTCTTCTCAAGTCATATTAAGAAGTGTATTGGTATCTCATTGTTTCAAGGAGGTGGGGAAAAGGCGTTCCAGAATGGTTCTGTCTGGCCCTGCGGTGGAAGCATGGAGTCAGCAGCCAGTGCCCTTGGGCAGTTGTCCATCCTCACAGGCCCAGGGCAGGAGCAGTCTTTGGCATGGACAGAGGACGCTTGGGCTTAGAGCCAAAAGCCAGCCCTTTACCCTAGATGAGCACATGGAGTGGCCACCCCCAGAGAGTGCACCCCTTTCCTTCTTGTCTGGGTTGATGTAGCTTAGAGGAATACTTGGGGGCATTTGTGGGAATATGGAATTGCAGGGTGACATTGTAGGACCACCTTCCTCTCACTCGCTACAAATAGGAGGGAAGAAAGGACCCACAATGTGAGGGTGGTGCTCTTTCCCAGAGTCTGTGGATTGTTGAAAGATATTGTGGAAGCCTACCCCTTAGTAGGCCTTTTCTCTACTTGTCTTCTCTACAAAGACACACACACACACACACACACACACACACACACACACACACACACACTTGTTCCTTTGAAGCCACTAAGTTCAGGTTCTCGAAAACTCTAGAAAAGGTCAAAGAATTCACAGCTGAAGAACTTAAGACTTTAAGGGAAAGTAGAGTCAAGAGAACATAAGTCAGGAATTACATTATCCTTATAGTTGATTTTGGCTCAGGGAAGAGGACACCAATTAAAGAACGTTTTAGGATGTGTCCAAATTAGTCACTTTCCTTGTGCCATGACCTGGGAAGCAGCAGCTTCAGGTTCAGTCATTCCAGTGCAAAGTGAAAAGCCTGGTTTGAGTTGTATTAATTTCGTTAGCAATTACATGTGCTTCCTCCACACCCTTCTTATCCGTTGGCAAAAGTTTCTGTCCCGTCCAGTCCTGCAGCTCTTTAGTCCCAAATAAACACACAGAGGCTTACATTAATTATAAATTGTTTGGCTTATTGCTCAGGCTTATTACTAACAAGCTCTTACACCTTAATTTAACTCATAAATTTTATCTATGTTTAGCCACGTGGCTTAGTACCTTTTTTCAGTAAGGGATTCTCATCTTCCTTCCGCTGCTCTGGCTGGTAACTGCATCTCTGCCTTTCCTCTTTCCAGAATTCTCCTAGTCTGGTAGCCTCACCTATACTTCCCGCCTGGCTACTGGCCAATCAACATTTTTAATTAAACCAATATGAGATGAGTGACAACTCTTGACAGTGCACAAGAGCATTTTCCCACATCACTTATCTACAACTTTAACGGTCTTTCCTTTCCAAACTTTACATTTTCATATGGCTTTTACCCATTTTTCTGCTCTCTCACTGTAAATCTGTTCAAAAGAAGTGGGCAGTAACCATGCCACATCCTGAATATTATGTTGTCTTGAAATTTCCTCTGCCAAACAAATTAGTTCATTGCCTTTGAGGTCAGCCTTGCTCAAGTTCTCAAGGCAAGAAGAACATAGTCACATTGTTTTGCCAGAATGTAACATTAAATGGCCTCTAGTTACATTCCTAATATTCTTTTTCGCCCTCTGAAAGTCATCAGCCTATGTGTGCTGGTTAGTTTTATGCAAACTTGTCACAAGCTAGAGTTGTCTGAGAGGAGAGAATCGCAATTGAGAAAATGCCTTCATAAGACTGGGCTGTAGGCAAGCCTGTATGGCATTTTCTTAATTAGTGATTGATGGGGGAGGTTCCAGCCCATCGTGGGTGGTACCATCTCTGGACTGGCGGTCCTGGATTCTATAAGAAAGCAGGCTGAGCAAGCCATGGGGAGCAAGCCAGTAAGCAGCATTCCTCCATGGCCTCTGCTTCAGCTCCTGCCTCCAGGTTCCTGCCCCGTTTGAGTTCCTGTCCTGACTTCCTTCAATGATGAACAGTGCTGTGGAAGTGTAAGCTGAACACACCCCCTTCTTCCCCAGCTCGCTTTGGCCATGTTTCATCACAACAGTAGAAACCCTAACTAGGACAACATGTCTGGCCTCCCTCCCTCCCACCAGAACGGCCCTGTAAGCTCTGCTGTAGCATTCTAGGGCTTTCTAAGTTTCTGGGTCCAAACTCTTCCAATTCCTCCTGCAAACCAGTTTCAAAGGCCTAGAAGTCACAGGGTCAGCCAGTCACAGCAGTAGGAAAGCGTGGCAATGGGAATAGATCATATAGTGTCTACAGCCAGCAAACAGAGGGCATTAAAGTCTGGTGCTCATCTGGCCTCCCCATTTCTTCTCTTTTTATTCAGCCTAGAAGCCACATTTAGGACAGTTCTTTCCTCCTCAGGAGAACTTCTCTGGTCAATCAGGGTCTCCTTTCAGGGAACCCAGCTCAGACACACAACGGCTGGTCTCAGCTCAGCAGCGTTCTGGGACCTTGGTTAAAAAGCCTCAGTGACCCTGTGACTCTTGCCGATGCAGCCAAAGTTGTGTCTTCTTGATGATCCTAGATGCCAATCAAGCTGGTAATCACACTTAACCATCACAGTGTCACATTCTGTGAGTGGTTTGCAAAGGCTACTGAACAAATTAACCCACAAGTCTGTGACTGAGACAGCCGTTTCCCTCAATCCAGCATCACCACGGACACGCGGTTGAAGATGTTCACTGAGGAATTATTTGTGATAGTGACAAACCAGAAAAAAAGTTTAGTTCATTTTCTACTACTTTAAAAAAATCTAGGACTGACTAATCTATAAAGAATACAGGTTTATTTAGCTTTCAGTTCTGGAGGCTGGGGTGTACAAAAGTATGTTTCTGACACCTGCTTGTCCCCTGGTAAGGGTCTGAAAATACACATTATATTGGTAAACTGTCACATTCTGTTACGTTTCCTGAAAGTAGACTCTGGAAGCAAAGAGGTTTTGCCTTGTCTCCTTCAAAACTCCTTATCCTGGGTCAGCCTGGCCCCCTGGTTCTGTAACAGAGAGTGAGGGAAACAGTCAGCCAGGCCAAGATTATTAAAAGCATCACGTCCCTGAGGACAGCTGGGAGGTAAAGCCTTTGCAAGTGTCAAGAAACTCATCCATGGAAAGAAAGCTCAGTCAGAAACTACAGCTGGCTGCCTCAACTTCCCCAGTCAATTTTTTGCTGGACGTTGCAAGCCCCAAGCTTACAACCTTTGTTTGCTCATCAACCAGGCTACTCCAGCCGTCTGTGCTGGATGATGAAAAGACTGGCTTGAAGATGTTGAGCTGCTGTTTCTGTTGCTATGGCACTTGCTGACTTTTTCCTTTTAACTCGTGCTTTCTCTAGATTTAAAACATGGTCGTTGCAGATCATTGTCTGGACTGTACAGAACAGGGTCTTCCTGCGGCTCCAAAATAAGGCAGAGCAGACCTCAGGGTGACAAAGGACGAGCTCATCAGAGAGCTTACTGCATTTTTTGTTGTTATTGTGGTTTAGTGTTTGTTTAATGTGTCTGTGTGTGTGCATGTGCAGGGTAGCATGCACACATGTGATGGTCAGAGGACAATTGAGGGAACTGCTTGTCCTCCAGCGTGTAAGTTCCAGGGATCCGGGCATGCTGTCAGGCTTGGCGACAAGCATTTTTACCTGCCCAGGCATCTCACTGCCACCAACCCCTTTTCATACTTACCTAGATATTCATTTTTGTTTCTGGCTTTGGTCTAGTGGTATCAGGGATTAAACCCAGGACCCCTGACCCACATCTTTAGCTATTGCTCTTATTTACTTTGAGGTAGATCATTTTTTTTTTTGGTTTTTTTCGAGACAGGCTTTCTCTGTGGCTTTGGAGGCTGTCCTGGAACTCGCTCTGTAGACCAGGCTGGTCTCGAACTCACAGAGATCCGCCTGCCTCTGCCTCCCGAGTGCTGGGATTAAAGGCGTGCGCCACCAACGCCTGGTGAGGTAGATCATTTTTTTAAGGTTATTTTTTACACTCCAATCCCAGTCCTCCCTCCCTCCTCTCCTCTGGCTCCCCATGCCCACTTCCCCTCCTCCCCTCCTCCCCTCCTCCCCTCCTCCCCTCCTTCCCTCCTCACCTCCCATCCGCTCTTGAGGTAGATCTTGCTAAATGGCTCTGGCGATTTGAATAAGAATGCCCTCCAACAAATTCATATATTTGAATCCTTAGTCACTAGGGAGTGGAACTCTTTGATAGGATTAGAAGGATTAGGAGGTGTGGCCTTGGAGGAAGTGTGTCACTGGCGGGGAGGGGGGGAGCACGAGCTTGGGGTTTCGAAGTCTCTTCCAAGCCCATTCTCTGTTCTTCTGCCTGTGGATCGAGGTGGAGCTCTCAGCTTCTCCAGCCCCAAGCCTTCACGCAAGCTATCAGGCTCCCAGCCATGATGATAATGAACTCAACCTCGGAAACTGTAAGCAAGACCTCCGTTAAATGTTTTCTCTTGTAAGAGTTGCTTTGGCCATGGAGTCATCGCAGCAAGAGAACAGTGACTAAGACAGTTAGTCGCTAACCCTGGCTTCAAACTTAGGGTCCTGAGCTTATAGCATGCATTACTCCTCCAAGTGAGAACTCGCTTTTATAAGGAAGTCATTTTGGGGCTAATCTATCAACCCATGAATGGATTAAGCCATTCATGAGGATGGAGGCCCCCGCCAAACACTGACACAAGGGCAATAGATTTCAACATGAGTTTCAGAAGGAACAAGCTGTATCCGGACGGTGGCAAGCCGACTGTCCACTGGGAGGCGAGGGCGTGAACCGTGGTTCTCTTGTGATGTCCAGTTATTCAGACGTTAAAAGGAGTGTGCCTGGAAACGCAATGCTGGGTTTAAAATAAACAGCAAGTTCTCAAAAGATAGGGTCACTGTGACATCACTTGTGGAAAGTAAAAAGCACTCCAAGTATTGCTAGGTGTAATTTATGAGTAATATGAGGGAGAGCACATGTGTGGGAAAAATATCCGCTGATTGCAAGAAAGTGGCTGTGTATCTGGAGAGAGGAGGGGGCACAAAGGGGGGCTTCAGTACTGTTTTATCTTTTTCAGAATCAGATTTAAGTGTAGCACAATGTTAGCCCCTTCCTGGGGTGGGCGTGAGGCTGTTGCTATTTCTCTTTGTATTTTGCTGTAAGGTTGAAATACTTCAACAAGGGAGAAACTTCTTCGGGCTTCCCTGTGTCTCCAGTGAGTGTTCACAATGTGTCTTTCTCTGATGCGGAAATGGACACCCAAGGGGCTTCCACCCACCCCAGCCAATTGTCCTGTATCCTTTTGATCTCATGGTCATGGAAACTGAGCCCTTTTCCTTCATCCAGATGTGGGGTAAAAATGAGACTACAGGAAGCTGGCTGCCCCAGCCACCTCAACAGCCCTGGAGGTCCCAATGCCCGAGCTCCAGGTACCCCAGCTGCTTCTCTACCCAGAAGGAAGTCCTACCTAGTTCTCTCTTTACCTTTCTTCTTTCTCTGTAGAATCGCATCCTTAGGCATCCAGCAACTCCCATTTCCAAGTGTCAGCATCTGGGCTCCTTTCTCATGATTCCACCAAAGCTGAAGAGGGAACCGTGTGAGCAGAGGCTTCTTATGATGTTTCTGGATTCCACCTGCAGCTCTGGATGAAAGCATCAGGTTCTAAAAACTGTTGAACAGGCTCTCTGAAGACATTACAAACTAAGCAAGCAAACAACAACAACAAAACAAACAAACAAACAAAAAACAGGCACCAGCCGGGCAGTGGTGGCGCACGCCTTTAATCCCAGCCCCTCTGCCCCTAAACACTGAGCCCTGGATTGTTTCAATGACCCTGCAGCCTGGCATAAAGGATCTTAAAGAGGGACTTCTTGATCTCTCAGCAAAGGAGTCATGTCCTAGACCACAAGTCTATGAGTTCTGTTCCCGTCCTGAATGCCCTGCCCACACCTTCAAGATGGTGATACACTGACCCCAGGAACTCTTGAAGCGCAGAATCAGATCTGAGATGATTCCTGGCTGGACAGGGTGCAGACTCTGGAAAAGAAAGGGGAAGAAAAGAAGAGGAGGGGAGGAAAGGACAGGGAGGGAGGCAGGATTCCAGAGCAGAGATGCTGTCTGACTGGGGTCAGCAGCTGCCCCAGGACTCAGGGCACAGATGCAAAAGCGAAAGCTCCGATGACGCCTGTCCCCTCCATGCCAGCTTCATCCGGGGAGTCCTGAGTCCTTTGAAGTTCCCACTGTCACTCCCCCAGATCCTGCTGGACCAGGCCACCTTTGGGAGCAACAGAGAGGCTTTGCGGCTGGAGGAGGGGAGGGCAGGCTCACAGGTGGGGCAGATGAACGGAGCTGCTGATGTCATGTTGGCATGCGGGGTCACGTGTTGCTAAGCTAAGGGGCAGAGATAGCTCCAGCCACCTTTGATGTGTTCCAGCTGAACTTCAGGGAAGTCCTTAGGTTTCTTCACTACTGCTAATTTCTCCAGCCTCTTCCTCCCAGATCTCAGGCGCCCTCCTTCATACCCACAAACCCATCCCATGCTGGAACAGCTCCCATTCTTGTGTTAGCATGGGGCCCTAGATCTGCTTGCCTGTTAGGAGGGGTGAGTCTGGGAGGGAGCCGGTGGAATCTGAGATGCTCTACACACTCAGATTATACCGATGGGGATGTCTAGAGGAGGAAGGTGATTGACCCAAGGCCTCTTTATCAGCATATGCCCACACGGAACAGACCCCAGCCTTCAGCTTCCTGGGAGAGGGCGCACCCTACCCAGGTGCCCCAGTAGCACCCTGAACCTCTTGAGAGGGGATATTAGCCATCAGAGAGATCTCTCATGTCGCCTCTCCATTTTCCCTTTCCGTCCTGATTTCTCTTGGCCCCTCCTGAGCTTCTCTGCTCGTTTTCTTTCCCTCCCCAGGCTTGATGACAACCCCCCCCCACACTTCTCCAGCTAGACAGCGATCCCTCCCAGTCCCTGTTCCGGAACTTTCGGGAGCTGCAGCAGAACACCGCCCTCTGCCTTCTTCAGGTCTCATCACCCGCCTCCCGTCCCGTACCCCACGCCCCAGGCTCCCCGCAGAGGTGGCCACCTTCCCCCACTGTGTCCCGAGCAGCAAGCCTCCAGACACAGGTGGTCAAGCAGACACCCCTCGGAGCTGACATGCTTTAGGCCCAGCCTCGGGACCCACGGTCCTGTAAGGCGAGCGTTCTCACCCTGTTTTGGGGAGGAGGAAGCGGAAGCGCTGGAAGGGTTAGGGGCTTTCTCAGGAGCACACAGCTAGTCCTGGAAGGCTGGGCTCTGACGCCAGATCTCAGAGTCTCAGAAGGCCATGCATTGGAGCTGAAATCTTTTCTGAAAGATGCCTTCTGATGAGAACAGCTCCCTGAAGGAGCATAACTGTGACTTGAGATGAGACGATTGAAGAGCGCGCGGGGGGGGGGGGATTGGGGGCAGTCAAATGCCCAGGCTGTAGACCCAGAAACCCGTTTTGAGAGGTGATTTATCCTAGGTGATGAGCAAGCTGTAAACAACCTCACTGGACGTCGCCTCACATTAGCAGACTTTCCGGCTTACCCCCACCCAGTCCCAGACTCTGCACCCCTTGGGATCCCTTGGGATGGAACTGCTTTGCTCTAATCTGGGAAAGACTGCTGTCCTCCAGGGTCACTCATAATGGAGTCTGTAAGGTGAACTACCCCACGATGACCACACGATGCCGCCCTTGAGCCACGAACTCCGTTCCCACCCGCACGCTGGGGCTGGTGGCCCAGCAAACCTACTTTGTTTGGGGTCAGAACTGGGAAGGCAGGCTTCATCAGGACCCGTGGTCCCAGGATGAGTCAGCCCTGTAAGACGGCCTGTCAGAGTTCTTTCTCTCTTCGCTGACGTCTGCCTGTCGGAGTTCTTTCTTTCTCTCTTCGCTGACATCTGCTTGTCTCCAAGGCGGGCATTTGTTCCACACACCTACAGTCCCCGCTTCTGACCTGTGAACTCGGCTCTCCTTCCTAAACAGCCACAACGCACCCACACACACTCCCAGATCCACTCAGGATCCCTTGGCACCTTTGAAATCAGAGAGGTTCACACGCCCGGCCACAGCTCACATGTCTCCCTAGATTTGCCTCCAGTGGCTTCTGCACAGGGATGGGATCTTCTAGGGGGTTTGTTTCCCAAGATTGGTGGCTTTGTTGACAATGAGATTGACATCGTACTCCTCACCTTGGGCTGCCCCCAACCCCTGGGATGGGGGAGGAGGGGAATGAGATGGGTACCCATGTGGCCATCCCTGACCTGCTGTGACCTCACCACAGCTGCAGAGGCATCCCCAACTCTGTCAAACTAGCAGAAGCCACCTGCAGTCCAGTTCCATCCCAAGGGGTGCAGAGTCTGGGGCTGGGTGGGAGTAATCCTTATTACCTTTGGCGATTTTAAATTTACGTTATGTGGGTCCTCTGCTCTTTATCCCAACAGGGCATCACCTTTAGAAAGATCCCCTGGATTTTAATTCACCCCTTGCCTGTGAACCCTCCTCAGTGCACCCAAGTGGCCCCCTCTAAGGACAATGACTTAGATTTCCCCCAGTCGGCCCCTTTTCTCCAGTGTGCGCAATCCCCCCTCCTCCCTCTAGAGGGCTCTGAACCAGCAGTAAGCAATGGTATCCACTCTGTCTACCTGAGCAGTCAAGGATTTCATTTGAAGGATGGAGGGTAGACGGCAGACACCTCATCCTGGCAAGAAGCTCACCATCTTCACGGCACACAGCTGCTGGGATCCACCGGATCAACTGTGGTGTTCCCAGTCACAGGTCTCTCTGCGCAGGAGTCATCAGCCAGGCCCTGTCTACTCCACACACACACACAGGGAGGGCTGAGCATACCGAGTGACGGTTCTACCAGGAGTGCCCATAGTGGCCAACAGCTTCCACTGGAGCAGCATTGTCTGGCCTAGGCTGGAGTCACTCCCACTAAACATGCCTACCAGGCAAGGAGTGACTATGGCACAGAAAGCATTAGGGCAGCGTTTCTCAATCTTTGGGGTCACATGTCAGATATCATGCATATCAGTTATATGCATTACAATTCGTAGCAGTAGCAAAATTACAGTCATAAAGTAGCAACGAAAACAATTCTACAGTTGGGGTCACCACACCATGAGGAACTGCACCAAAGAGTCACAGCATTAGGAAGGCTGAGAACCTCTGTGACCTGTGGTCACCCAGGGGTCACCTGGTCTTCTTGAGTATGATATGACTCACCTGGAGCCCTTGGGGGCCCCCTGTCGACCGAGCCTCCCGTAGATACTTTTTGGGGTAAGGGCTTCCTGACTACTGTCGAGAGAACAGCAAGCCCAGACCGCAAAAAGATCCAAAGGAGACAGCTGTGGAAAGGTTCATGAAGGTGCAGCCTCTCCCTGGGGGCTGGGCTGGGGCTTGCATCTGCAGATGGGTTCAAGGAAGCAGAGCCAGGACCTGGAGAGAAAGAGGGTGGAGGAGGGAAGGGGAAAGAGGCAGAGCCCAGGGATGCAGGCAGGCAGGTGACAGGAATCCCAGGGGCACCCATTCTTACGCGGAGGCTGGCAGAGAGCCGAGCGGTTGCGTGCTCTGCCTGGTGTGTGGGGCAGCTGGAATCCGGCTCCTCTTGTACTCTGTGAGGATTTCACGGTCCCCTGCTATGACTGGGATTCAGTCATCCCAGGGATCTCCTAGGTCCTGGATTCCCCGGCACCCGCACACCCAAACCCCCATCAACTCACCAGGAGCCCTCTGGAAGATGCTGTTAGTGGGCACCTCTGATAAGGCTTAAGGCCTGGAATCTGGTCAGCTTCAACAGACAACCATGGTACGATGAAGAAAGGTAGAGGGGTCCAGACCAAGCCCCCTGCAGCCTCCGTGGTCTTAAACAGCTACAGTGACCCTTCCTAAGTTCCCCAGAATGAAGGTAGAAAACCTTCCTAGGAGCCCACTCTCCAACAGCCTGGTCTTTCCCACCCTACCTGGAAGTCCCCGAGGCTCCAGCCACAGGGAGCAGAGAGGTCCCAGCTGGGAGAACACTGAGGGGTTGCTGATTGGATGTCTGCTTCTCAGCCTGCCCCAGCACAGGTTGGCCCAAGTCTTCCTGAAGGGGGTCAAGCAAGAGCTGTCTACCTGCCAAAGCAACACCGCTCATTAGCAGAGGCCGCCTGAAGATAACCGCTGGGCCAGCTCAGCACCTGCCCCGGGTAGAGAACAGAATGTCGGATGAGACAGCCTGGCTCCGGGCAAACTGCAGAGAAGGCCCTGGGGACACATATGCCTGTGAGGCTCTCAGGGCACCTTTGGAAGAGAGATAGATGTCTGTGCTGCTTCCTGTTGGGGTAGGGGGCTGTGCTCACTCTCTGGAGGAAGAGGACAGGAGTCCTCTCCTACCCCCGCTCGCTCAGCAGGTGCGCCTCCTGGGAAGATAGCCCCAAAGCTGGAGGGGGCTCCAGGACCGCTGTGGGCTCGCTGTCTTGTTTAGGCTGGAGAACGGCTGGGAAAGACCCCGGGCTCCAGCGGCTCCCAACTTTGCCCGGTCCACCCCAACCCCATTCCCCCATCCCACTCCACCGCACCCCCGAAGCACGGTCCCTGGGAAATCCCCGGATCCTGCTCCCTGGGTCTCCCCTGTAGTCCTGCTGGCTGCAGCTTGTGCCAGAACAAGCAGGAGGGCGGAGACAAGGATGGAGAAGGGAGGCTCATGTTTCTGATGGGTTTGCTCTGAGTCACACAGGCTTGGGATTCCGGCCATCAGGCAAGCTGGGAGGGGCTCTCACATGGACGGACCTTGTTCCTGGGGACACTCTCCCTTTGGCATTGACTGTGTCTTCCCCAACCCTCTCAAGGCTTCTCTAGATTCTCTATTGCATACGGTCATTCACCCGGTGCTTGCTCAAGCCTGCGCAGTGCTGCAGGCTTCCCCGTGGGCTCGCCCTTGTTCCTACATGAGGAAATGAAAATCCCACTCAAGGGAAAAATCCCTCTGGCTCCTCCCTGATCTCCTATCTCATGCATCAGCGCATTGTTGGATTTTCAGAAGATTCTAACTCAGGGGTTCTCAAAGTACAGGTCTTGAACCCTTTGTGGGGGTCGCATATCAGATACCCTGCATTTCAGACATTTACATTATGATTCATAATGGTAGCAAGATCACAGTTATGAAATAGCAACCAGACAATTGTATGGTTGGGGGCCACCACAACCTGAGGAACTGTATTAAGGGGTCACAGCACCAGGAAAGTTGAGAACCACTTCTCACCACCTCTTCAAGACAAGACCTATAACCTCCTCACAAGATTCCTGTTTCCACACTTGCTGTCCACAGTCCCATCTCCACAAAGCGACCAGAGCGACCGTTTAAAGACATCACTTTAAAGGGACAGCTCAGTTGGTAGGGTGCTTGCTTAGCATGCCATGAGACCCTGGGGTTTGGTCCTCTGCGCCACTGAAATGGGGTGTGATGGCGTACATCTATAACCCTAGTATGGGGGGGGCAGGAGGCTCAAAACTTCCAGGGGACCTTCAGCTACATAGAGAGTTCAAGGTTGGTTTGGGATATGTAAGACCCTTCCCCAAGAACTGAACAAAACAAGGGAAAACCCAACCAACCAAATACCCATGGTATCTCTCTGTAGATTCTTTCTCAGTGTCTTCCCATCTGGTCCATTCTTTTCCGGACACGCTGGCTTCCTTGCTCTCTGTGACAGTGACAACTGTGTCCCCCCCCACCCCCACCCCCGTCCTTGAATATGCCGTCTATTTACCTGGATTATCTAGCTTATCCTGCATAGGCCAGGTCTAGGCCCACTCCTCCCTAGGTGTCTCCTCAAATTGAGACTTTCTTGAAGTAGCTATGATGACTGAGTTTATGTGTTAACTTGATTGAAACGAGGAGCGTCCAACTATTTGGTCTCTGTATTGAATGTGTCTCCAAGGACATTTTAAAAGAGGAGATTAACATTTGTATTAATAGAGGCCAAGTAAAGCAGTTGCCTAATGTGAGTGGGGCCTCATTCAACCCTCAAAAGTCTGTAGTGTGGTTTGAGTATAAAATGTCCTTCATGGAGAAAGAGAGAGACAGACATACAGACAGACAGAGAGACAGAGACAGAGACAGAGACAGAGAGAGAGAGAGAGAGAGAGAGAGAGAGAGAGAGAGAGAGAGAGAAAGAGAGAGAGAGAGGAGTAAAGTGGTCTTGAATGAAGGGCCTATGGAGAGGGTGGGCTGATGTAAATTGCTCCACATATTAAACCTCAGAGTGCCACACCCTGTGCCGAATCAGTGGATGGAGAAACAAGCCCCTCTGAGACCTTGCATGCCAGGGGCTTCTGGCCAGTGTGGACATTTCTCCCAGGGTTCTGGGATCACCTCCCAGGAAACATGCTTCAGGCTTCTGAGCAACCTCTCCAGGACCTGGGCCACCCTCCCATGCTGCTCTCTACTCCTGCATAAGTAATGATGGGATAAGACGGGTGTCCGTAGCTAAATGGTGAAGGACAGGCCCAGTGCTGGAGGAGCCCCGGAAGCCGAGACGATCTAAGATGGATGGGATGAAGGAGGGGGCCCGGGAAGTCTTCTCTAAGGATGTCATGTTTGCACAGTGAGAGATGGTTGGAGACAGGGATGTGGAGAGAGACTGGGAGACACAAAGCCTCCAGGCACCGATGGAGAGACGGGGAGAAAGATTTCCACCAAAGCTTGGTGTTCCGGTCAGTGAATGGGTTCGCAGCTCTTCCGGTGGGCCACGGGCCATCTCTGAAGGGTCTAGAGCAGAAAAGTAAAGACGGACAGGCTGAGGGTGGGAAATAGCTTTATAGGGATCTGATGAGTGGCAATGGGTACAGACTGACCTAGGTGGGTGGGGGAAGGAGACTGGGTTGCAGCAAGCTTAAGACATAATAAACAACCGGGCGTTGGTGGCGCACACCTTTAATCCCAGCACTCCGGAGGCAGAGGCGGGCAGATCTCTGTGAGTTCGAGGCCAGCCTGCTCTACAGAGCGAATTCCATGACAATCTCCAAAGCTACAGAGAGGAACCCTGTCTCAGAAAAAAAGGAAAAAAAGGATATAATAAACAAGAAAGGGCAGGGTATAGATTGTCTACCATGTGGAGAGAGGGGTCCCAGGGACGAGGACGGGGGGGGGGGGGGGCTGCCCCAAGAGGAGAATAAGGTGGCTAGATCATATGGCGTCCAACTTAATAAGGACCTATGATGTGCAGGGATAAGCAGTGTCACTGTCAGTTTCCAAGGTGCAGGATTTGATAATGAGGATGGTACATGAAGGGCAGTGACAGGCGGAGGCAGAAATAGAAGCTGGAGTCGGGAGGGCGGGCGCTGTTTGAGGGGCACCGGTCACTCACTGTGCCACGGACACCTCCAGTACTCCAGGGTGACTTTTCCAGCACTGTTCCGCCACCACCTAAGATGCAAAGTGGAACAGGACGGCCATGAAGGCTGCAGCCCCACCCTGAGGAAGGTCCTCAGAGTCATGCGTTAGCCCACACACGGGAAAGGACGGACACCCAGCAGAGGCTAAGCCCAAGGGTTTCACTCTTGGCTATAAGACACTGTGTGGGTGACCTTGGGTGACTCCGTGCTCTTCTAGCAAAGCACTGACCACACTTAATTACAAATCAGAAAGGCTTCTGCCTTCCAAAGGGGAAGTATGTCCATCCCCCAACTGCGTACCGCCGCCGCTCCCTATTTCCTCATTCCTTCATTTCTGAAGTTCCAAGGTCAAACTTCTAAATGCCTTTTGAAGCTACCCATTTGTCTCTGGCCACCCCCTGCCCTGCCCTGAGGAAGACCTGGTGCTCTTGTGATCTCCAGGACTAGTGGCCTCCTACTGGGCCACGCCGCAGGAGTCCTCGCTCCTCCAATCCCCCCAAATTTAAATGCAAACCTGCTTTTCTTCCTCCACCACCTAAGAAATCCTTAAGTGGTTTCTTGCCACTCTTAAAGTAAATCACGTCCGATCACCTGCCTTCTCCCCACGCTTCTCCCGTGTCAATCTTCTCTCTCTCTCTCTCTCCCTGGATGCTCCAGCCTTATTGGCATGCCTCCAGCTCCGGGAACACTCCATGCTCCGGGTCTTTGCCCTTGCTGTCCCCTCTGCCGGGGACAGTGTCCCTCCCACTTTCCTGGCTGACTCCAGCACAGCCTGCAGCAGGGAGCTTAATTATCACACCCGCGAAGAGACCTTCCCAGAGCACCCAAATTAAACTGACCCTGTTAGCCCATCACAGAGGGCCCTGGGCTGCTTCCCCGTGCTGACATCTCCTTTTGCAAATACGCATGCATGGCTGTGATTCCTTTGCGGGTGGACTTAATGTCTGTCTGTCCCACTGGACCCCATCCCCGAGGATAGAAGTCTTGTCTGTCTTGTTAGCCGTTATACACCCAGCACTCATAATTAGTGCTGATGGAATGAAAGGAGAGGTGGGCTGAACATGGAGGAATGACATGAAGACAGGAAGCAAAGGAGGAGGACACAGGAGGGACAGTCGGCGTCTTTGACCTCCAAAGCAGACCCTCAGAATGGCAGTGCTGGTGACAATGTCCTAAACAGAAGGGCTCTGGCTGGGACAAGTCCAAAGGTTGGTTTCTGTTTGCCAGAAAGGCAGAGCTGTAAGGCGGTTTCTGTTTGCCTCCTTAATCCCATCCCCGAAAGGTCAACTGCTTTGGACAGCCTGTATGGGGTCGAGGACCATCCCCCTCGGACTGTCATAAAACCTGCTTGTTTTTCTGCCGTTTTTGCTTCTCTCTGCCCCTCATCCTGAGAAACAGCCTTGGCAGTATGATTCCCAATAAACCTTTCTTTCCACCCATGGAGAAGTTCAGTTCAGGGTTTTCAATGAGCCTCCCTTTCAGTCCGATGGCAGGATCTCTGGATTGGGGTTCTGTGACTATTCTAAGATTGGGGGGAGCAGAAAGGGTGGTTGACCAGAGTCTGCAGGGGAGTTTGTCATGAACTGCCCACCCCTCATCACCTGCTGACAAGGACATAGCAAGGGCATAGGCTCCATCCTAAGAGTGGGAGCTTCTGTCCACTCCTGGTCACGCTAAGAGGCAGAAGAGACGGGATCAGGTAGAGGGGTACCTAGGAGTAGCCAGAAATGTGAGCAAGAGAGATCAGCCAGAGAAAGTTCTTGTCAACACAGACAAGCCGCTAGACTGCAGGCAGGACCAAGAGCAAACACAGTGGATGATGCTTTGTGACCCAAATGAGCAAGGCTGGCCAGAGGGGCAGGGGAGAACCTTGTCTCAGCTGCTGGCTTGGACCTGTGTCATGTTTACAAGCCACGCTGCTGACAATGGAGAGAGATTGACATTGTTCGTGGCCCCTGCAAGCAGGTCCTTGCTACAGGGAGCAAACAGCCCCAAAGCCCGCACTTTAAGGCCACACCTTCCTGTTGCAATTATGACTAACTGCAAATGACCCTCCCCTCCCCGAGAGCTCTGGAAGAGGATTCTTCCAATGGGCATTTAATGTTCGTTTGTGGGATGAATGGGATGTGATTCATTCCCACTAAAAGTCCCGTTCAAGTCTGGTAGCTTTGTTGGGAGGGGGGATCTTTAGCAGGAGTCTATGCCTTTCTCTGGAGACTGGGTGAGGACTCCTGGGAGTCCGGTCACAGGTTATAAAGCTGGCCTGCCTCTGTGTCCCCTCCCTGCCTTCCGGCAGCTTGTGCTTTCTATCCTACCTTGGGAAACGTAGCTCTCACCAGGAACTGAAAAGATGGCGGCATCTTGACTTGGCCTTGTGGAGCTATGAGCCAGGGTAGATGGATCTTCTTTACAAATGGTCTGCTTTCAGACATTCTGTTACAGCAAGGGAAATCAGACAAGACACTGTGTAATTTCATTCCGTGATTTCGTCACCTGGAGAGTGACTCATCTTTCTTCAGCTGAACTTCATTTTTCTTGATTTGTCACCTGCCTGGCAACAAGTTGTTCCTTGCAATTTTCTCTGTTGAGTATTTATTTTCCTTAGTTCATGTTAAAATAGAAATATTTCTTATTTGAGTGTTCCGTACTAATTTATAGGCCAGTATTTATACTCAGCTCAGTAATAATATTTTCCAGACCTATTACAAGTTCTCATTGTCTTCTTGGTTTCATTAGCCATAAAATGAAACTAAATAGAGTAACAGTTGTTTAATTTAACATATGAATCTTATTCTTGTTCTGAAAATAATTTAGATAAAAATAACAACTGTGTACACTGAATGGTGATGAATGGAGACAGCACCATTTATAGAATTCCATTCTATTGATATCTTTAGAGTTCCTTTCTTTCTGATGATAATGAAAATGCAACCCCCCTTCCCGTTCCACCCACTTAAACTCACATTAGAGAATTGAACTTGGAGGGAAGGGAGGGGCCTCAAATCTTGAAGGCTGTCAGTTCTCACTGGAGCTCTCCACATCAAAAGGGAGGTAGGGACATTTTCTCCTGGATGTCCTGAGCCCATGGACAGATGTGTTAGAGGATTTGACTTCAAGAAAAAGACCTTTCTAGAAGGTCAGTCGCTCCCTCATTTCAAGTACAGATGAGGCTTGCTGGCAGTATCCTCTGAACTTGGAGGTGAGAAGAAGCCCAAACTGCACAGCTGGTGGCCATATTGCACCAGGTATTGGTACTGGGGATTGGGCTACCAGACAGGTCTGGGGGGGTCCTCAGAGATGGTCTCCGGCATTGCACACAAGTAGTCCAAAGAGGGTTCTAACAAATGTAAACTGAGCTTCAGGAGCTGGAGACCTTGAAGTGGTATCCCAGGCTTGAGCAGGTTTTACAGCTCTGAACTACTTTTCTTATTGTTGTGACAAAACACACAACAAAAACAACCTTAGGGCCAGCAACATAACTTATTGGATAAGGGCACTTGCCTGGCAACCCTAGTTCAATCCTAAAATCTGTGTGGTGGAAGAAGAGAACTGACTCCTGGAAGTTCTCCTCTGACCTTTACACACATACCATGCACAAGTGTGCAAACTCACACATGCTATGTACAAATGTAAAAAAATAATTGTAATGCATCCTAGGAATAGAAGGGTTCATTTTGGCTCACAGCTTGAGGGTGTAGTCCGTCATGGTGGAGAAAGAACCACAGCAGGAGCATGAGGTGTCTGCACACATTGAGGCTGTAGCCATGAAGCAGATTGACAAGAGAGCTAGTGGTGAGTTCACTTTATCCTCTCTGTCCAGGCCAGCACCCTGGCCCATGGAGTAACGCCACCCATAAGTAGGTTGATCTACTGACATCAGTTAACTCAACTATCCCCAGATGTTTTTCTCTTAAGTGATTCTAGATCCTAACAAGATGTGTTAACCGCCATGCCCTCCACACAGTGACCTCATCCCAGGCTGGTGAAAAGTCCTCTGGTGACCACCACTGCTTCCTGGCCTGTGATTCCCAACATGGTAGCAGGCAGGTGCTGGACAAGAGTGTCAGGACCCAGAAAGGCTGTCTTGAGACCCTTCTCCTCCTGGCCTAGGAGCACCTGCTTCACCAGGACCTAGACCAGCACATCCTGGGTGCCCAGAGGGGAAGCCATGATCCTGACTCTGCAAAGGTTTCACTTAGACTTGAGAACCAACGCACGGGTTCATACAGAGCCCCAAAGACAATCCCTCTGTGACCGCTCTCTGCCCCACCCCTTGCCCTGATCGCCGTCTCTTCCCTCCATCTTTTCTCTTCTGCCTCCACCTATGTCTCTATTTTTACTTCCCTCAAGCAAACTTTGGGGGGGGGCAATAAGTAAAGCCAAGGTTGGGGGAGGCATCAAGAAAAGTGAAGGGAGACGTATTATACACCCAATTCCCATCCGAGGAGTGTAGAATGGAGAGGTGGGGCTGCTCCTGGAGGGAGACCAGGGCAAGCAAAGCCAGCCAGCATGTACCAGCCATTTGCCGAATGCCGCATCAAGACCATGGCACCAGGGAAAGAAACCTGAACTCACAGATGTGGTGAAAAGACTCTGTTTGACATCGGAAATAATCCTGGCGGCTGAGTCAGAGCAGAGCTGGCAAAAGCTGGAGTCAGAGCCTCATGCCCTTAATCCCAGCACTAGGGAGGCAGAGGCAGGCGGATCTCTGTGAGTTCAGCCTGGTCTACAGAGCAAGTTCCAGGACTGTCAGAGCTGTTACAAAGAGAAACCCTGTTTCAAAAAACAAAACAAAAACAAACAACAACAAAAAAGCTGGAGTCAGGTTAGTCACTAGTCACTAGTACTGGACTTGCTTTCCTGACTTGAGCAACAAAATACAGGGAACACCAATCCCCTGTTGTAGGGCTGGCAACGCAGGACTGCGGGTGTTGAGAGTAGGGAACCACACAAGGCGAGGTGACAGTTTTGCCTTAGACTTCTCCCAGGGTGCTTTTCAGGCGACAGAGATCAGAACGCATGGGTACTGGCATGGTGAGACCCGGAGAGTCAAGACAGCTTGTAGGGATGAATGCTTCCCCTCCCCCATCCTCACACAGCAGTCCCAACTCCCAATGCCTCCGTATGTGACTGTCTTTAGAGGTAAGGCCTTTAAGGTAAATGACCAGATTAAAACAAGGTTCTTGGCGGCGGCACTACTCCAGTGTGTTCTTAAAAAAAAATCATCGTATGTATTCACTGCACATGGTACTGTGTTGCATAAGGATTCTTCTGCACAACTATGCATATATGTTGAGTACAAGCCCTCACGCCTCTTTGCTCATGCAGTCTGTGTTCTCTGTGTGTGCATGCACACATGCGCCCAGACCGGAGGCTGATGTTGTTTCTTCCTCTCTCGAGGCAGAGTCTCTCATTGCACTTTCCAGTGCAGTAAGTCTGGCCAGTCAGCAAGCCCTGCGGAATCCTCCTGCCTCTGCCTTCCAAGGCTACAATTGCAGGCGTGCATTGCCTCACCCAGCTGTTTTAATGTGGGGTCTGGGGATTGAACTTTGGCCCTCACGCTTACGAAGCAAGCACTTTACCAAAGGAGCCCCTGCCCCGGCCCACAGTCTGAGGGGTTCTGTTGTTGTTTTAAGTGATAACTGATAACGTGGTCTGACTGCGTAGCTCTTGCTGGGCTTGAACTCACAGAGATCCACCTGCCTCTGCCACGCGGGTGCTTGCATTAAATAAATGTGTCACCACACTCAGTGACAACCTGTGTTCTAAGAGAATATTCTATTTGAGAGCCACAGAGAAGCACCTGGCTTCCTATCTGTAGCCTCCAGAGCTGTGAGAGAGACTGAGGAGGGATCTACAGGAGCCTTGCTGGGTGAGTGGCTGAGGGCTGGGTAGCTATGCATAAGGTAAGACTTCCTAAAGCCCTGCTGCTGAGATAGGAGAATAGAACAGGGTTCACAGTTCCTGCAGGGGCTGAGGTAAGGTCCCAGCCCAGGGGGGGGGGTTGTTAGTAAGACCTCTGGAAGCACTTAGAGCAAGCATTCAGGAGTGATCCTAGAAAGACTCCACTTCAGATTAACAACTATACTCTAGGGTCATAGCAAAGAGACATTGTCAGCATGCCAGGATCAGTGTCTATCAGAGCAAAATTCAATAGATTGCACAGGAAGAAAGTATAAACTATATTCTCTATTGTACATCATTCGCAGTGTTCAGAAGATGGTGACAATATTGTAGACATAAGAAATGGGAAAATATGACCTATGGTTAAGAATAATCAACTCACAACTGTAAAACAATAGAAACGAGTCCTCGAGTAAAGGAGATGTTAGAATTAGTCAATACAGGCCCTTAAACAGCTCTTACAAAGCTTTGGGATTTACAAGAAGAGGACACATACATGAGTGCATACAGAAACTTCCCCAGAAAAATGGAAACCATCCAGAACGGTGACTCAGTGGACTAAGTTCCACCAAGCCTGGAGACCTGAGTTCAATCCCCTGGACCCACATGGTGGACAGAACACTGCACTTTCTGGGAAGCAGTGGCGTGGTGAGTGACTGACTTCACTGCTAAGGAAGTGAATTCTAGTTGCTTCCCTGCGCCGCCGGCTTTGTCAGCATGAGAAATCTTGAGAACATTACGTTAAGTGGAAAAAGCCAGGCATGAAACACTGTGTACTGCGCGATTCAAATTATTTCACAGCTGAAACTACAGTGACAGAGATAGGTGGTGGCCTCAGGCCAGGGGTCAGGAGAAGGCCTACTTTATTTTTAAGATACTAAGAAACGCTTTTTAGGGAGATGTTTGGTGAACATGATGCAAGCTAGAGCCATGGGAGGGGGGGGAGGAGGAGGAGGAGGAGGGAGGGAGGAGGAGGAGGAGGAAGAGGGGAAGGAGGGGAGGGGGAGGAGGGGGAGGAGGGAGAGGAGGGGAGGGGGAGGAGGGGAGGGGGAGGAGGGGGAAGAGGGAGAGGAGGGGAGGGGGAGGAGGAGGGAGGAGGAGAGGGAGGAGGAGGGAGGAGGAGGGGGGAGGAGGAGGAGGGGGAGGAGGAAGAGGGAAACTCAGCTGAGGAGATGCTTGCCCCAGATCGGCCTGTGGGCATGTCTGTGGGCGCATTTGCCTGATCGCTGACTGATGGGAGAGGTTCAAGCCCTGTGAGAGACGCCCTGGGGAACTGGTCCTGGGAGATGTAAGAAAGGTAGCTGACAGAGCCTGGCAGCCACCCAGTGAGCAGCCTTCCTCCACAGCCACTGCCAGGTTCCTGCCTTGAGCTCCGGTCCTGGCTTCCTCTGATGAAGGCTTGCAACCCCTGTAAGGCAAATAAACGGTTTCCTCCCATTCGGCTCTGGTCTGTGTTTTATCACAGCAACAGAGAAGAAAACTAGGACAAGATGGAATAAAACTGTATCACCCACCGGTGAGATGGGGTTTATGGGAGTACACACGGTTATTAAAACAGCAAACTGAACAATTTTATTATGTATAAAGCATACCTCAGTAAAGCAAAGCCAGAAAATCTGGCTACAACTATGAAGGACATAGAACGTACAAACAATGCTGATAAAGGGAAATAAAGTTGGATTGGGGGACTGTGTGATCGGAGCACTCCAGGACTTACAGCCCCTAGTGGGATCCCCGTGGTGGCCACACACGGGGAGGGGAGCTATGCCCAGGTGAGGAGGAGGAAGGAGCCCTTCCTCTCAGCCCCGCCCCGTGGTGTGCCCTGGCTAGTTGGGCTACTCTAGTCCTTCTAATAGCCCCAAAGCCCTCTGCTCCCGGAAGCTCCTGGTAGCCACTGCGCTCTGCCCACAATGGCCTTTTTATTTTTCATCAGGCTCATATGACATACGGGGCCCTCTACTGCTGTTCTGTCTACCCAGAATGCTCCTCTCTCAGCCCAGGTTACTACCTTACTTCATTCCAGGGTTTTGCTTGGTTCTTAATCTCTCAACGAGGGTTGCACAGGTACCCTAGTATCTACCATGCAAGCTGCTCCCACTCAGGGGCTCTAGGACCCTTACTTGGCCTTATGTCTCTACTTTTCATTTTGGTTTTGCTGGGTTTTTACTCCCCTCGCCCTAATGAGATAGGACCCTCCTCTGTAGGCTGATCGGGTCTAAAACTTGGTAACCCTGCCCCCACTTCCCAAGTGCCAGAATTACAGGCATGTGTCAGTACGATAGCCTATGACTTGCTTACTTCTGAGGTACAGTATTGTCTGTGTCTGTTGTTGACTGTAAGCTTATGAGAACAGAGATGAGCAGAATGTCTTTTGCCCAGTGTTCTTTTTAAAATTTTATTTGTAGAAGGCTTTTAGCTATGAACTGCACGTGGCCTTTAACTAACAACTGCACTTGGCCTTTGTGGTATAATGGGTTGCTGGCATTTTCTCCCAGTTTGTGGCTTTTGATTTTTTGCTTCTTCTTGTGATTCATTTGATGAACGAGGCCTCTTAGCCTTTTTTAAGACAAGGACTCACTATTAGCCCTGTTTATTCCTGGAACTTGCTACATAGGGCACTCTAGCCTTGAACTCACAGAGCTCTGTCTGCCCCTGCCTCTGCCTCCTGAGTACTGGCATTAAAGATGTGTACCAGCACCGTCTGGCGAGGCTTTTACTTGTAACATGGTTGTTCTGCATGTCTGGATTAGAGAATCTCTCCCCGTCCAAGTTCATATAGTCTGTTATCTTCTAAAACTTGTCTTTTAAGTAAAATATCGGCTGCATCTGGAACTGAGTTTTATGTAGGGTGGGAGGAATGACAGAAATGTCATCGTTTCCCACAGCAGATAACCAGTTTCACCCCACTCGTTACACAGTTGCATCTGACTCCACAAACCTGCAGAACCCTCCTTGCCAAGGCTCAAGCCGCCAGGTCCCTTCCTGTCTGTTCTCACTCTGAGCTGTGCTGTCCAAGTCAGGGCAGCAGGAAAATACTTCCTGACTTCTAGTAGACCACTCTTCCAAGTTAATTTTCCATGACTGGTTTAAAAGTTTTTTATCCAATACATAAGTCACTTAATACCTTTAGACTAGAACACATAGGTACATATGACTTTATAAATATGATTTACTATATATGGAACTAGACATGTTGGTTATTAAGTTTACCACCCAGGCTATCAAACAGTTTAAGTAGATGTTTTAAGTTGAATTTACAGATTTGTATGTTTGAAAGTCAACGCGGATATGTCCCTGCTAACAGTAATTGTCCCCAGTTGATGGAACTGTGGAAGCTTCCTATTGTCTTCTTTCTCTTTATCTCTCTTTCACAAATTTTCTACCATGAGCATAGATTATATGTCATGAGGGGAAAACTAGCTTTGTAATTATTTTTAGGTAATGATGTGTGATGATTAAACGGGAACAGGAAAGCACTGTGAATACTCCAAACCCTCTGTCCCGGCTCCTCTGAAGAAACATAACAACAAATGTTGAACGTTGAGAGTGATGGATATGCTGACTGCCCTGATCTGATCATTACACGATGTTTACATACATCAGAAAGTCATCCTGCATGCACAGACATGTTCAATCGTGTGTCAATCAAAAATCAGGTGAAACTGGGCCAGAGAGATGGCTCACTGGATAAAAGAGGGTGCTGTATATAAACATGATGACTTGAGTTTGAATCTCCAGGACACATGCAAAATGCAGATAATGGTGGGGTTGTCTGTAACCTCAGAGTTGCAGGGGCAGAGGCAGGAGGATCACTGGCACTTGCTGTCCCTCCCCCAAGGAAAAGTCACGAAAGAAAAGAGTGAGACAGTCAGGTAGCCGTGGTGGGGAATAGTACATAATCGGAGTATAGTATAAGACCACAAGCTTTCATGTAGTTCCTGGGAGAACAGAACTCTGGCTCCAGGAAGCGCCAGGAGGAGCTGGCTTGGGCGACAGTGGATATGGTAAGCTGGCGTTTGGAGGAGATGACTGGAGGGCAGGAGGAGGGTCTGGCTCAGAGGCTGAGGTTGGAGGTCTGAGGAGTTGGAACTCGAGTGGGCGGGGCCAGAGAAGAGCGCTGTCCGGTAACCAACCGGGCTGAGTTAGAGGAAACTGGGGGGGTGAGCTGGGTAGAACAGAAGGAGGAGGAAGAGGATAGGAGTATGGAGGGAAAGGGGGAGGGGGCGTAGTAGGAAGAGTGGGGGAAGTAGGAAGGAAGGGAAGGGGGCGGGAGAAGGAAACGGAGGCACAGAAGGAAGCGGAGGATGGGAAACTGGGGTCTTGGGTGGGGCAAGAACGAGGATGGGTGCTATGGGGTTCTAGGAAATGGCCCTGCTCTGTCTGGACCCGGTGAGAGCAATCCAGGGAGGTCAGGCCGAAGCAGAGCGTGAGGAAGCCCACAGAGAAGACAGCGATGAAACCAGAGGAGAAGGTTTTATCTAGAAGCTTCTAATCGAGGGAACGGAGGCAGAGAGGGAGGCAGAGAGATGGTCTGCAGGGGCAGAGGGAAGCGAGGCGTCTTCGCAGCCTTGCGCACAGGCCGTGGAGAGGGAAGGGTAACAGACCTAACGTTCGGAGGAAGTCATTAAAGCAAAGGCACTGAACTGCTCTCTGGTGTGTCCCCTGAGTGCCCCCAAGCTTCCCAAGGGCAAGCAGGTGCTCGTGCATGCAGCAGCAGCTGCATTCTTCCTGACTCAGAGCAGCGCACACTGCCTGGTGTTCCCGTGGAACCTCCCAACGCTATCGACTTGCTGTTGCTGTCAGGAAGTGTCAGAGCGTGAAACCCGTTACATAAGTGATCTAAGCTGAAGCCAGGGTGCACTCTATTTGTTTTGTGACAGGGAAAAAATGGAAACTTTTGCCTCAAGGCAGAACTATAAAACAAAGGCAGACTGTGATAGCCTCTTCGGGAGAGGCCTGCATGTCATGCGTATCTCTGCTGCTCCTTGCCAGTTTGTGGGACTGGTGTATCTCCCTGGCCTCAGCGTCTGTCTTCCAAGCTCACCCAGCAAAACCCTCACTTCAGCTCAGTCCATCAGCCCTTTCTTGACCCTCAGGGCTCAACCATAAAATAAAATAAATAACACACGTTTGCAAAATGATGCAAACAAAAATCATGGACTTGTGTCTGAGCTCAAAACGACAAGTGCCTGAAATCCCAGCACACTTGAGGCAGAAGCAGGAGGATCGCCACAAGTTCTAGGCCAACCTTGTTTACATAGTGAGTTCCAGGGCTGCACAATGAGACCCTGTTCAAAAAACAAACAAAAAACAAAATACAACGGATAACTAATCAGGGGCTGAAGATGTGGTTTAGTGGTAGAGTGTGTGTCACTATGCCAAGCGACCCCCAACAAATCAAACCACCAGTCAATCAAATGAACAGAACAAGAGCCTGGTATTTGACTGCAGATGTAGCTCAGTTGGTAGAGTGCTTATCTAGCATGAAGAAACCCCCAGCATCGCATAAACAATTGTGTTAGCACATGCCTGTAATCCCAGTACTCAAGAAATGGAGGCAGGAAGATCAGAAGTTCAAGGTCATCCTCAGCTGTACCACGGGTTCAAGGCCAGCCTGAGCTACAAAAAACAAAACAAAACAAAAACTTGATATCTCAAAAAAAGTAATAATAAAATTAAAATTGTGGCCTCTATAGTAGGGTCTCATTACTCTACAATAAGCCTGAGCAGCCCCTCTCCTCCCAACCACTGTCAACTGTGACTGCCTATAATTCCCCCCCAGACAACTTCGACCCTGGTGACCACTGAAGCCTCCCACTGTAACGTACCCCAGCATCCTCTGTCCCCAGCACCATGGGGTTGTCCCTCTTTCTTTCTTTTTTTTTTTTTTTTTTTTTTTTTGGTTTTTCGAGACAGGGTTTCACTGTGGCTTTGGACGCTGTCCTGGAACTAGCTGGTCTCGAACTCACAAAGATCCGCCTGCCTCTGCCTCCCAAGTGCTGGGATTAAAGGTGTGCGCCACCAGCGGGGTTGTCCCTTTTCCTGCTCAAAGCCACCCTGCTGTCATAGCCGGCTCCCTTGACACTCTTATGTCCCTTTCTTTCACTCCTTGCTCTCTCCTTGTCCCTCCCGAGAGTCCTTCCTCCTCTGCTCCCTTTTCTCCCCTTCTCAGTTAAGCTTTGACAACAGTGGTCTGTTGTTTCCTATGAAAACATCAGTGGGAACAAACAGAGGGCAGCAGAATAGTACTAAAATAATAACATATATGACCACAAAAAGCTTATTCTGGGATGCGGAGTCCATGCGTGTCCTGGCACACGCTAATACAGTCCATCTCTAGAACAGATTAAAATGGAATGATCCTTTGACAGACGCCCAGACACTTGATAATACCCATCTCTAGAAACCAAAGCATAGTTAAAACCAGATAAAGACTTAATCAAATCAGGAGCCAAACATATTTATTATTAAATATATTTTTATCTATCCTGCGATGCACGGTACACTCATAAAAATATTTTTAAAACATTGAGCTAAAAGCATAAGCATATTTTAAAGATGCCTGGTGTACATGGAAAAAGTGTCCCTAGAATAGTTGAAACTGTTTAAAAGTCAAAAGGATGAGAAATACTGGTCTGTAACGCAGAATGTCCTTGATTGGAGCAATCAGAGAACAAGAACACTGCTTTATTTGGAGGTTCTAGTCAATGTGACTAGCAGAGAGAAAGAAAAAGCAATATCCTTATTCAACAGGGAGAGGTAAAAGTCTGATTGTCTTTATTGAAAACTTGAGGATCCAGTGAAAACTATGCCAATTGAAGGGTTGGAAAAAGTAGATCGTTTCAAAGGAAATATTGAAAAATTTTATTAGCTACAATCAGCTAGACATCATAGTGGGAAAACACAAGGTTTCACTCTCGGTAGCAAGTAAAATATAAAATGTCAGGAGGGGACAGGCTGGGGACACAGCTCACGCACTGGACACTGAGTGCTAGGACCCCACCACGGTGGATAAAGACGCAGACAATCACACAGTCAGGGAAGAGTGCCACTCAGTGGGCCACACAGTCAGGGAAGAGTGCCACTCAGTGGGCCACTTCTCAGGAGGAAATGCCCGCACTTCTTGTAATCATTTGTGTCAATCTGGAGGCATCCATGTTGTAAAAATGTTTGTCTTCCTGACTCACCTACACACTCGATCCAGGCAATCAACGTCTCAGCTGAGTTTTGAGTGGTGCCTGATTTAAGGGATCTGTCATTATCTGGACAAGGATCAGCGAGGGAATTCATAAAACTCAGGGGAAAAAAAGCTGAATGGGAGCCTGGCGTGCTTGTCACATCAGATATGAAAGCATATATATCTTAAGCCCATAGTAATTGCCGCGTAAGGTCTCGGTGTCAAAGAAAACGGATCAAAGGAGCGGGACAGAAAATCCAATTGGCCTTTCGGGTTCGTGGGGGGGGGAGGGAGCACGATGGGGGGAGGGGCAGACAGAATGCACTGTGGAGAAAGTGCTGCCAGGGTAACAGAAAGACCGCCCGCTTCAGATGAGATTTACCCAAGTACAAATTCCTTCCCTGTGTCAAAGACACCACATAACACAAATGCTTAAAAAATGATATTTGCAGGAAAAGACTATATGATGTCTGGGATTTGCTTCAAAATAATAGAAGGAGGCTGAGGGGAACAGAGAATAAACAAAATTGGCTGCTAATAATGGTTGCCACTGGGCAGTGGGGACTTCATTATACTATTCTGCCTTCACTATAGGTACTTGGAGCCTAAATATCATGCATGCTACAAATCCCAGCTAGGGAAATGTTTCCAACATGACACACTACTAAGACAAGTATCCTTAAGGTGTGTGTGTGTGTGTGTGTGTGTGTGTGTGTGTGTGTGTGTGTGTGTGTGTCCAGGCCTTGCACAGTGTCTTAGTTAGGGTTTCTATTGCTGTGAAGAGACACCACGACCACAACAACTCTTTTCTTTGTTTGTTTGTTTTGGTTTTGATTTTTCGAGACAGGGTTTCTCTGTATTGTTTTGGAGCCTGTCTTGGAACTTGCTCTGTAGACCAGGCTGGTCTCGAACTCAGTGATCCACCTGCCTCTGCTTCCTGAGTGCTGGGATCAAAGGCGTGGGCCACCAACGCCCGGCCCACAACAACTCTTGTAAAGGAAAACATTTAACTGGGTGGTGTCTTACAGTTCAGAGGTTCAGTCCATTATCATCGTGGTAGGACACGGTAGCGTGCAGGCAGACATGGTGCTGGAGAAGGAGCTGAGAGTTTCACATCGTACACAGGCAAAAGGAAGTGAACTGAAATACTGGGTGTAGCTTGAGCATATATGAGACCTCAAAGCCTGCCTCCACAGTGACACTTCCTCCAACAAGACCACACCTACTCTAACAAAGTCATACCTCCACTGGTGCCATTTCCTGAGCTTATGGGGGACAATTACATTCAAACTGACATATTTCACTCCCTGGCCCCCATAAGTTTGTAACAATATCATAATGCAAAATGTATTTAGTCCAACTTCAAAAGTCCCCATAGTCTATCACAATCTCAACAATGTTTAAAAGTCCAAAGTTCAAAATCTCTCCAGAGATTCATGTAGTCTCTTAACTATAATCTCCTATAAAATCAAGGTCAAAAAGAAGATCACAAACTTCCAACATACAAGGCACAGGATATACATTGTATTCCAAAACATAGGAAAGGGAGCATAGTGAGGAAATATTGAACCAAAGAAAGACTGAAAACCAGCTGGGTATATCCCAAACTCTGTGTCTTCATGTCTGAGTCAAAGCACTCTTGAGATCTCCAACTCCTTTCAGCCTTGTTGGCTGTAACACAGTTCTTCTTCTGTTAGCAGCTTTCCTAAGCAGGTATCCCACAGCTCTGAAATCTCTAACATCTTGGGATCTCCAAGGCAATCCAAGCTTCTCCTTCACAGCTTCACACAATGGCCTCTCGTGACCTCCATTCAGGGACAATCCCAGATACATGTTTGGCCTCAGCAGCTGTCCTTAGTTATAGAGGAGTATTCCATAACCCCTTTCTTCTGTCCTTGATTCTAAGGCCAGAATCATGTGGCTGAACCAGCCAAGTTCTACTGCTTACTGGGGCTGGAACATGGCCCCTTGTTCAATTACATCTTCAACAGCTTTCTGGTTTCCATCACTGCATAAACTTGACTTTCCTGGAACTTGCTCTGTAGACCAGGCTGGCCTCAAACTCAAGAAATCTGCCAACCTCTGCCTTCCCAATCCTGGGAATAAAAGTGTGCCCCACTACACCCTGCTCTAAGCTTTTCTCTAATTCATTTCCACGAGTTGGAAATTTAGCTGGGTGGGATCTTGCCCTGAGGTCACCACTCCCTTTATTCCATCTCTTTAACTGTTTACCTTGAACACAGAATTTAGCTCCATTCTACTTCCTGGTGCTCCTTTTCTCCTCAAATTGTACATTTAGTATTTTTCCTTTCTCAGCTTGCTCCTTTTCAGCATAAATTGTTAAAAGCAAGAACACTAGTAACCACGTAGCAGTCTGTACTAGGCTGCTTTGAGATTTCCTCTGCCAACAGAATTAATCCAGATCTCTTCACTTTAGTCTTAATCAGACTTTTTGGACAAGGACAACAAGCAGTCACTTTCTTCACTAAAGCATACTGAAATTCTTCTCCTCTGAAACCACTTGAGCCATCCCTCCACAATTCAAATCATTCTCTGCACCATCGTCTTCCATGCTCCTACTAGTGTGACCATGCTTACAGCATCCCACTGCTTTCCTGAGCCAAAGCATCAAAGTCCAAATTACTCTAAAGAAACACAAGAGCCAGCCTATCATAGCATGCCCCAGCTCCTGGCACCAACCCTGTCTTAGTTAAGGTTTTTATTGCTGTGGAGACACTACGACCACACCAACTCTTATAAAGGAAAACATTTAATTGGATGGCTTACAGTTCAGAGGTTCAGTCCATTATCATCGTGGTGGCTACCAGGCAGACATGATGCTGGGGAGAGGCAGCTGAGAGTTCCTCGTCTTGCACAGGCAACAGGAAGTTAACTGAAACACTGGGTGTGGCTTGAACATATATGAGACCCCAAAGCCTGACCCCACAGTGGCACACTTCCTCCAACAAGTCCATACTTATTCCAACAAAGCCACACCTCCTAATAGTGCCACTCCCTAGGAGCTTATGGGGGCCAATTACAGACCAACTACCACACACATGATAGGCAAGTGCTCTACACTGAGCTTCATCCATAGCCCAATAATTTCCTACAAATCTTCAGCCCTAATAATAATAAAGGGAATGATATTTTAAAATGAGAATTAATTTTCAGTCTGTGAGGATAGCAAATATTGGAATGAGCCAGATTCAGACAGATGAATATTGCCTATTTTCTCTCATATGGAATAAACACACACACACACACATACACACACACACACACACACACACACACTGTGAAAACAGAAAGAGAACTAAAGAAAACAGAAGAGGATGACGTCTACCAGGAAGAGGGAGAGGGAGCAATGGAGGATAATTAAATATTTGTGGCATGAAAGTAGAAAAGGTGATGACCAAGGGAGAAAGATGAGGGAGACCAATGCAGGGTTGGGGTAACTAAGAAGAAAGCATAATGATATGCATGCATGAAGTTGTCACAATGAAACGTACTACTTCATATTCTGACTGACATGTTAATTAAGGGCCGGTGAGATGGCTCAGCAACCTGAGTTCCAGGACCCACATGGTGGACGTTGTCTTCTGACTTCTGCATGCACCCTCAGGCACACACAAGCACATACACGAAAAGACGTAACAGTGACAAGGAATGGTGAAGACGAGAAGAACAGCAGTGCTCAGGGCAGGTAAAGATGGGGCCAGAAGAAAACGGCTCCAAACAATTTAGCCAAATTATTCATATACCTCAGAGTCCTTTGAAATCTGCTTGCACTTCGACTCAATTCATTTTTGATTAATTTTTTCACAGATATAGATAAACTAGTTCCCTTAGACGTCTACCCGTGTGTGTTATATTACTTATAACATTGAAACACTGAGAAAATCCCCCCAATGAGTTCATTGATGGCTTAGAAGAATGTGTTGCATCCACATGTTAGGAAGGATAATGGAGGTCTTATTTCTCCAATGGCTGCAGTTCTGGCTGAGGGTGCCTGTACCTTGAAGCATTTTCTTTGATTTTTTTTCCCTCTAGGAGTTTCGGGCCTTTTAGAAAGAGACTTATTTATTTTTTATTTTATGTGGATGCCTGTGTGCACGCCTATGTGCCGTGTGTATGCAGTCAGTGCAGGAAGAGGGCATTAGATTCTCTGAAACTGGAGTTGGAGTTGCAGATGACTGTGAGCTGCCCTGTGGGTGGACCTTCTAAGACAGCAACAATGCTCTTAGTCACTGAACCATCTCTCCAGATCCAGGTTTTCAGGTCTAAGACAGCAACAATGCTCTTAGTCACTGAACCGTCTCTCCAGACCCAGGGTTTCAGGTCTAAGACAGCAACAATGCTCTTAGTCACTGAACCGTCTCTCCAGACCCAGGGTTTCAGGTCTAAGACAGCAACAATGCTCTTAGTCACTGAACCATCTCTCCAGACCCAGGGTTTCAGGTCTAAGACAGCAACAATGCTCTTAGTCACTGAACCGTCTCTCCAGACCCAGGTTTTCAGGCCTTCTATTAAAGTTGTCACCCATTTGGGAGAAGTTTTGCACAGGATGAGAGATGTGGACCTAGCGTCATCCTTCGACATGTGGGGATCCATTTATCCCAGCATCACTTGTCAAAGAGGCTGTCTTTGAAAACAAACAAGCAAACAAAGCCCTCCATGTGTATTTCTGTCATTGCAGCCAAAAACAGGGTGGTTATATCTGTCTAGGTCTGTATTTAGGCTTTCTATTCTGTTCACTAGCTAGACTATATTAAGAAGCAAAAAAAAAAAAAAAGGCTGTGTGTGTGCGCGCGCGCGCACGTGCACACGTGCACGAGAGAGAGAGACAGACAGAGAGAGAGAGAGAGAGAGAGAGAGAGAGAGAGAGAGAGAGAGAGAGAGAGAGAGAGAGAGAACATATGCTGGGTGTCACGGCACATGCAGTGCCAGCACTTGAGATGCTAAGGCAGGAGGATTACCACTAGTTCAGACAGAGCCAGCCCTGGCTAGAGAGTAAGACCCTGCTTCAAAATGCCATCAATAGCCGGGCGTTGGTGGCCCATGTCTTTAATCCCAGCACTTGGGAGGCAGGCAGAAGCCGTTGGAGCTCTGTGAGTTCGAGACTAAGTTTTCTTCTAGCACTTTTGTGACTTTGCTTTTAACTTTCAAATATTTCCTCGATTTTGATGTAAAGATTGAAGTAAGAGTCACTTTTTCTCCAAAGTATGTCCCCAGCTGCTACAGCCTTAAATACTGAACAGCCTGTCTTAATCTCTCGGTGTGAGATGCTGTTTCAGGAATCTCGAAATTCCTCCATTAATCTTTTCTCCCTGAGAACTTCACTCTGCTCTGCCCGAATGCTTTCCACTACTTCTTCATTTTAATTATGTTTTCACAAACAGCTGAGCTGATCTCTTCTGAGGCGACTGAAGAGAATTTCCTAGATGTCTGTGAGTGGTTTTTTTTCTGCAAACACTTAAGAACAACCCTGTCTGATTCTAAGAATAAAAGATACCCAGGTAATTAAGTATCAGGCATAAATAATTTAAGAAGAATGAACGTCACTGTAATACTTGGATAAGCAATGTCCAAGTAAAGAATGAGACTTTTCATTTCTATTTTGTGGCTCCTTTATTGTGGTCCTCAGCAATGCTGTAAATTCTTCATGTGATCCTTGTGTCTTTATTGCTATTGCAATCAGCTGTTCTCCTCCATTACACTTTTAAACTTCTTGTTGTTTGAGGGACGATATTAATGTTCTGCATTAATTTTGCATCACCTCTCTCATAGAATTCTTACTAGCTGCAATTTTTTCCTGTCATTTTGTTGGATTTTCAACTTATGCAACCAGGCCGTGTTACACTGAAGATACAATTTTGCTTCCTGTTCTGTAATTTGGCGCTTCATTTCTTCTTCTTATTTAACTGCTTTAATTACTACTTCATCTAACTGCTCCTTGCTCTAGTGGGAATCCTTCCACAGTTTTATCGTGAAGCTAGCTGATGAGTTTGGCTTGAAATAAATAATAGAAATGGAAAAATAATCAAAACACAAACTAGGTATTTCACAGTGGAGGGAATAAAAGTGAATGATGAGCCCCGAAAAGATGCTCGATTGTACTCGCGGAAGTCCCAGACTGCCCTATTTTATCGCTTCATTTCATTTTGAGGCAAGGCCACTCAGTGCAACTCAGGCTGGTCTCAAATCAGTCTCTTCCTACCTCCGCCTCGTGGGGTTTAGATGTGCACCACTATTCCTAGCTAAAATCCAGATTTACCTTTTGGCGCTGGTCCAGATTCTCTGCCTACGGGAGGCTCTTTGGACCCTGGCCTCAGCTGGCCCCCACAGGCGGATGGCCCTCCAGTCCATAGCTTCAGCACTGCCTTTTCCCCAGAGCATGCAGTACGTCCATCCCAAGGCTCTCACCCGGCCCTGCCGTTTCTTGCAAGCCACTTGTCTCAGCCACTAACCTCCGCGATGGGCTTCGCACCTTCTCCAGACTTCAGAAGAGCCCCGTCCCTCCTCCTCATCCACCCCAACGACTCAAGCCTTGTCGCACATTCACGTCAAGGATTTGCTTTCATGCTTCTTCCTACCTCTCACTGTGGCCATGATCCCTGCCTGACTGGTGCAGGGCTTTCCTTCTGCATTTCTACCTCCCACCGTGGCCATGATCCCTGCCTGACTGGTGCAGGATTTTCCTTCTGCATTTCAGAGCCTTTTGGAAACAGCTTCCAGATTTATTGTGGCCAAGGTATTTTTCCAAAAATAGAAATTCAATTTCTTCTTAAAACTCACTGGTGAGCTGGGCACAGTGGCGCACGCCTTTAATCCCAGCACTTAGGAGGCAAAGCAGGTGGATCTCTGGGAGTCTGATGCCAGCCTGGTCTACAGAGTGAGTTCCAGGACAACCAAGACTAACAACAACTACACCTCATTGGTGGCTCCCCATTGATACAGTGGAGAAGTTCTAAGTCTAGATTCTTGACAGGGTCCTTCTACCCAGTCACAATTTTCTTGGAGCACACACACACACACACACACACACACACACACACACACACACACTTATAAATACACACGTGCACACATATGTACACACTCACACGCATATGCATACATATGCACATGCACTTATACATGCACGCACATGTGTGCACACACATACATATGCATGCATTCACACACATAGATACAGATGCACACATACACACATTCATGAAATTAAAACATCTTCTGTTTTGAAGTTTAGAAACAAAGTCGTTTAGAGAAGCTGGCCCCGCCTCCCCGCTGTAACCACACTGCTTAGACCTATAGCATCTTGCATGAGCAATCACGCAGCCCGTCGGCTAGAGCTTTTGGTGAAACATGTGTTTATCTAATTTAGACTTTCTAAGAATTTAAGATTACTTTTATTTTGCCCAGAGAAGCCAGAAGAAGAGTATTGGATCCTCTAGGACTGGTTTCAGGCAGCTATGAGCTGCCATGTTGGTGCTGGGAATTGAACCCTGGTCTTCTGGAAAGGCAGTCAGTGCTCTTAACCCCTGCGCCATCTCTCCAGCCCCTGACTAATTTACATATAAATCTACAAGAGCATCAGCGGTAGCTTTAACACTGCTGTGTTGGCTAACTAGACAGATCCAGGCATCATTAAGACTTAGAATAAAAGATCTCCACTCACAACAAGAGTCGTTACTGATCTAAAGCTTACCTCAGTCAGGACCAGAAAGGACTCTCTCATGGTGGTATTTTTGCCAAGAACTAATGTTTGTATTTGCAGAAGTTTGGAATTTCTCATTGATTTTTCTGATACTTTTGCTATGATCTCCTTTAAGTGGCTGCTCTGACCCCTCCTGTACTTGGTAGAGTATCCCTTTCATTCAGAATAGCCCCTGTTATGACTCCTCTGTCTTTTTGTTTTGATTTGTTTGTTTGTTTGTTTGTTTTTTTTGGTTTTACGAGACACGGTTTCTCTGTTTTGGAGGCTGTCGGTCCAGCCTGGCCTCAAACTCACAGAGATCGCCTGCCTCTGCCTCCTGAGTGCTGGGATTAAAGGTGTGTGCCACCAACGCCCGGCAACTGTCTTAATGCTCCAATTTGGGTGGCAGCTCCCCTACATGAGCATAGCTATTGGCTGGGGGCAACCCTGGACTCCTCCCAGACGCTCTCCAGAGTGAGCCATTAGTCTGGACTTTTGTCTGCCATTCTTGGCTTAGTCCTATCCTCTGCATGCTAGGCAAGTCCTTCAACACTGAACTAAAGCCTTGGCCCTCTTTTTAGTTTTTGTCTCTGAGACAGGCTCTCACTAACTTTCCTGGGCTGACCTTGAACTCCCTCTGTACCCCAGGCAGGTCTTGAACTTGTCCTCCTCCCTCAGCCTCCAGAGTAGCTGGAATTATAGACCCGTGCAGCAGGCCTGCCGTGAAGTATGTTGTTAATAACTTTTTAAAATAGGTCAGTGAGTCCTTAAATCGCTGAAAAATGCCTTTGTTTTACCCGAAGCTTGGTGGTCATTCTTTTGGCTATTGAACATGGATAGCTTCTGCTCCAAACTGTAAAAGCCTGCTCTGTCTGCACTGTGGAGTCAGAAAACTTCCCATGCCACTTTAATGTTTATTGGGACTTTATGTATCTTCTCTGAGCGTCTTTTGCTCATTTTCTTTGTCTCTGGAATTCGAGCTGACACACACCGCTGCAGACGGATGCTCACACTTTGCTGGATTGACTCAGCAGGCTCTTTAAGGACCCGCCAGCTTCAGGGTTGAGAATTTTCCTCTATTATTTATTTGATCATTTCCTCTCAATTTTCCCTGTTGTGTCTTTCTGGGATGCCCATTAGTCCGGTATGAACCTTCCCAATTGATTCTCCCTTCATCCCTGTTATCTTTTCCATATGTCTTGTTAGCCTGCTTTCCGGGAGTTCTCCTTAGCTTCGGCCTGCAATTCTATTGGATTTTTACAATTCTGCTTTCTGGGAGAGTGCCTTCCCTCTCCTTAAATTCTACTGAATATTTTCCTTTGGCAGCCACTTAGAGAATGTTTTCATTTCCAACAGCATTTTCTTCCTTGGAGTTTTCCCTTTCACTGCTCTCCTGGTGGATATGAATGTGAGTTTCTCTTGCTTTGGTTTTCGGTCTGTTCTTCACATTTATTATTTCTATTTCCTCGGGGTCATCTTTTTCTCTTCCCCTCCCTCAGCTTCAGTCTTGTTGAAGACTACCGTTGGGGTTAGGACACACGGGGCAGTGACTTTTTATATACTTAAAAGTAAGACATTGCAGGGGAGAGACGGCTCAGTGGTTAAGAGTACCTAGTGTTCTTGCAGAAGACTCGGGTATGGTTCCCAGCATCCATATGACAGCTCACAGCAGCCTGTAACTCCAGTTCCAATGCCCTCTCCTGATCTCTGAAGGTACCTGCACACGTGTGGTGCACATATGTAAGTTTAGGCATGCACACATGCACTTAAATATTTAAAATCAGACATTGGTTACTTAAGAGCTGTACACATGTTCATGAGGTTTCCTCAGAAGCTAAGTTTGGCTGAAAGTCATTTCCCATATTTAGGGACCCTTAGTTGTCCCAAGAAAAAACTTCTAATCCTCTGACGGAAGGACAGACTCTGAATGAAAACAGTTTGTTTGGTAAGGCTGTGGACTGCAACCCAGTGGACTTTGAAGTGAGCTTCTGCCACCTCAGACCCTTTGCAGTCAACCTCCCATCGGGTTCTCCAAGGAAAAGACACCCCCTCTTCTCTGGGTACTCTAAGTCCCTCAGCCTTGAACATGGCCCCCTTACACTGCCCCCTGCCTTTGGTCCTGTAGAATTCGATGAAAGCTTCCCTCTGGGCATGGCCTTTCTCCATTCTCCCGTGGCAATGACTCTCCCCTTTAAACGGCCCTACTCACTGTAACTCTAGAGTAGCCTGAGCAGGACAAGGAGACAGAGATACGCATTAACCTGTTGTTCTGTGGGATTTCACTCTCGGGTGAGCTCCTGGAGATCAGAGATGTTTCTCCATCGTCTCTGTGCTCGCAGGGCATGGCTCAGCAGATGCTGTAAGTTGGGCAAGAGTCTATAAAATATCCACTGAACTAAAGTACCCAGTTTCTCTGAATCCCTCACTCTTAGTATAGTGTCTAGATTGGCCTGTGTAACAAGGGTTACCCAAATCAGGTCACTTAGAGCAAGATTCTGTCTGGATAGAAATGTTGGGGATAGACAGGAAGTGTGTAGAGCCAGTGGCATCCACGAGTATCAGGAAGCTCTCATGTAGAACTGTCGCTTCCTAGGTAGCCTTGAAGGACACACCCAGGACTGTCAAAGGCAGGCCCTGTTATTCCTGTGCAATCATTTGTAAACACCAGCTCCCCAGTGACAGAGCAGGCTGCTTGGGCAGGTTGGGAGTTCCCATCCTGGAGCAATTCAAGCAAGGAGAATTACTATAGAGGGAACTCAACTCACTGGCTGAAAAATAGCAAACCTTTGATAATAGTTGTTATCCTGAAATAAAATAACAGAAAGACCTATTTTCAAGAAAAAATAATTCGGAAACAAAATCAGTATAGTTCCCTAATTGATACACAAAATTTAAATGACTTAGTTTACAACTCACAGTGACAGAGCATGCATTTCAACCTGTACAAGTATAATCTCTTCTCAACTCACATACAGGAATGCCCTAGAGAGCTCAAGGGTGTTAATGTGTAAACTCCGCTCACAGATTATTGTGAATAGTGTTTCACTGCTTGGGAAAATGTGTGAAAGCTGTGAGAGACAAGAGACCCATCAAGGTGTCTGTGCAAGCCTGTTTTGTGCACTGCACACAGCCAAGCATGGCTGGCCTCCTCCTTCTAAATGCCAATGGCATTAGGATGACCAAAGTCGCCACTGCTTGAGAACCACTGGACTAAGTGACCACTAAGGCTCCCTCCACCCCTGAGATCCCAAGATTTCTCCCAAGGGCTGAAGAGCAAGCCACCAGAGGTAAAAGCAGAGAACTCCTGTCACTAGAGCCAGTCGCAAGTCTGGAACAGAGCAGTGGCTACAGCAATCGGAACCTGAAAGGCTTCCTTTCCTTTCTCCAGACAGCTCCATGCACGCAGCCAAGGAACCAGCAGCCCCAGTATTTTTCACCTTATGAGGGAGGCTTGCCAATAGGCTGTGACTGCCCTTGCGTTTGACCTTTATCGGACACCCATGATGGCATCCGTGCATCAATGCTGTTCCCTGCCCCCAGCTTAATAGCCTCTCTTGCTCTTTTTTTTTTTTTTTTTGGAAATTCCCAAACCTGAAGAAAATGAGTCACCTTCACAGTCCTTACCCCCTGAGCCTCTGTGGCTGGAAACAATGTAACATACTGCAGGCTGTTGGAGCCACAGCAGAAGGGGCTGACCAACTGCCACCTGCATCCTGTTCCCAGGTGGCTTAGCCCACTATTCCCTAGTTGACAGGTGAGTGAGCCTCTCCCCAAGGGATGCAGAGGACAATGATGAGAACCACCTTAACACGCCTCCTCCCCAAGATAAAGTCTCTCTGGTCTCAGAATGACAAGCGGTTCCCTTCTGTCCCTCCTCATCCTTCACCAGTTTTGACTCATCCTCCCTGCTCAGAAACTGTCTCATTTCCTCTAACCCAGACAGGAAACAAAGCCCGGTGCGTCTTGCCTCTCTGTGAAACAACTGTTCCATCGTCCCTGCTTCCCATCCACGATGAAGCGACGCCCACACTTGCATCTTCTTCAGTACCTTCTACCCTTGCGATCTGCCCTCCCCACTATTGCATCCACCCGGGTCACTAATGGTCTGACCCTTAACTCCCGTTTCCAGCCTTCATCTCCGACTTAAATTCTCTGCAGCATCTGATGCTGGGAGTTTTGCTCTCTGTGCCCACCTGGAGTCTCCGGATTTGTTTCCCTTTTCTGATCTACTCTCTAGGGATGTGTTCGCTGGTTCCCTCCCCCTGCTCCAACCTTTCTGTCCCTCTTTCCCTGAACACAGTGCAGTTCGGGGTGCTGTGGATTTCCCTTTCTCCTCCTCTAAGCTCTGGCTTTTCACTCCAATGGTTTCGACAACCCCGAACACTTAGGACTCTCAGATCCACACACTTCAACTCCCTTGGTTATTCCCCCCAAATACGGTGGGCTGCTTAGCACAGCCAGCTTCACATGCCTCTATCTCACTGAGTGATGCTACCTCTGCCTGTGTTGGCACTATACTCCTGTTTCTGTCACCTATACCTGAGAGGCTACCTGCTCCTAAACCCAGGAGTTCCTCCAAGGGAACCTCCTCTCAAGCTTCCATTTCCTCTCTGGGCCTTCATGTACTTTTCTGGAATCCTCCACCCCGGACATCCTGTAGGGAAAAGGGACCAGCCAAAGAAACACACCCTGAGCAGAGTCAAAGAAACACACTTTGGCCCTGCAACCAGAACCAAAGAAATGTACCCTGACCCTGAAACCAGTGCCAAAGGAACACACTTTGTTCCTGGAATCAGAGTCAGTGAAAGAAATGCACCCTGACCCTAAAACTAGAGCCAAAAGGCTAAAAAGGACCAGAGAAAGGAACACACTTTGGCCCTGAAACTAGAGCCAAATCTGACCCTAACCCTGTACAGAAAACAAACCAATCCTTGAGCAGGAGCTCTAGCCAATAGGAGCTCAGCATTAAAATCTGACCAATCCCCACCCTGGAAGCCTCATATAAACCCTGTGTCTGTTCAGTTTGTGGCTTTTCGTGTTACAGAGGGCAGCCACTCTCCTGGATTCTTCCCTCCCAATAAACCCCTTTGATGAGCTTTGGGTGAAGACCTTCTTTTGCACTGGAGCAGAGACGACCGTGGAGAGCGAGCAGTGCTGTAACACTCAGGCCTGGGGAAACCGTCCCCTGGCAGAGCGGAGTTGTTACACTCAGCTCTCCACTCTCCCTGGAGCAGAGCTGAACTGTAGCAACCCTCTCCTGCCAGAGCAAAACTGCTACACTGGGCAAACATCCCCAGCTGGAAGACCCTCTCCTGCTGGAGCAGAGCTGATACACTAGGGAGCCTTTCCCTGAGGCAGGATTGTAAGCTGCTATGCTTACTAAGGCCTATGGTAGTCCTTGGCTCCCGAGCTCCAGGATACCTTTCCATCTGAGCTGTGTAACACTTAGTATTCTGTGACTCCCGAGTGCCAGAATACCTGTCCCACCCGATCCGTCCAAAATGCCTACACATCCCGCATGACATCCTCTTTTGCATACCAGAAACTTCCACTGTGCATAGCTAAAGCCATGATTCCTCTGAGGGGTCTAGCACACCTGTTACCAGTCTGTCCCATCCATCTCAGCTGCAGTCACCCTGAGCCTATGTTACCAGCTGCATCAGACCGCAGGAATCCTTTGCTCTCAGGACAGAGAAGGGCACATTCCTTGTATTCTCATGCAGGATGCTCCTCAAGCTTCTACTGGTGTCACTTTAGTGTTAAAACTGACAGGTATGTGCCCACTTCACCCCTATTCCTCTTTGAATAAGTGGTGCCCAGTGAAATGTTTCCAGACTCCGATAAGCCTCTCTGCCAATGCAGCAATCCAAATCAGACCAAATTGAACCAAACTAGAAAAGTCCATGTTCAATGGATGCAATGCTCCCAGATGGCCTTCCAGCCCCCCAGAGAGGAAGTTTAAATACCCTGTGGGAGTGGTCTTGAGCATCTCTGGGGGCGAGGTCATCACTTGGTGGACTTTCTGAGATGCATCAGAGTTTGGAGGGAGGTGGGGAGGAGGGCTTAGGTGGAAACTCCACCATAACATCCCAGACTCTTTGGTTCTATGGATGTCAGGGGCTGGGGTGAAACTTCCACTATAACACCCAGCATGGTTCCAGCAGGTAGCAAGTTATCAACAGAATGACCAAATTAATGGTCAGTAGAGGGGCTGATTGGTTTTTAGGAAAAAAAAGAAAAAGAAAAGCCCGCATCTGCCCTTTCATTCTCTCATGGGCTTTTTAAAAACTGTTTAATTTATCAATTTCTCTATGTGTTTGTTTGTTTGTTTCTTTGCTTATTTTGAGGCAGAGTCTCACTATGTAGCTCTGGCTGGCCTGAGACTCACTATTGTAGATCAAGCTGACTTCAAACTCACAGAAATCCATTTGCTTTTGCCTATTGAGTGCTGGAATTAAAGGTCTACTTCACACCAAGCAGAGACCTCACTAAGCCAATTTTTAAGATGTATGCAAATTACTTGGAAGTCTTGCTAAAATGTGATGCCAGTTCAGTAGGCCAGGATGAGCCTGAAACTCTCCATTTCCAACAGGCTGCCAGGGCCTCTTAATACTGCTGACTTTTGGGGGGAGGGGCTTGAAGATGGGGGTTTCTTTGTGTAACAACTCTGGCTGCCCTGGAACTTGCTCTGTAGACCAGGCTGGCCTCAACCTCACAAAGATCCACCTGCCTCTGCCTCCCGAGTGCTGGGATCAAAGGCATGCACCACCAACTCCAGCTTGATGCTGCTAGCTTTTTGATCACACTTATACCCAGGTGGGATCCCAGGACAACACTTTCAAACTTTGCCTAATAGGGTCACCGGGAGAGCTTTCTAAATTCCTAATAGTCTTACTGATTATATTGGGGTAGGAAGATAGCTCACTGGATACAGCGTTTGCATAAAGGCCTGGCTTTGATCCCCAGCACTGAATGAAACTGGACATGCTGGTCGTGTGTGAGGCCCAGCCTCATGCTGTACCGACAGGAGGATCTAGTGTTTAGGGTCATTCTTAGCTACATGGCAAACCTGAAGCCAGCCTGAGACACCTGAGAGCCTGTCTCATGAAACAAAAACAAAAAATAATTCATTAATAAGAGCATCTAGAGGAGGAAGTCAAAAGTCAACGTACAGTGTGGTGGAAGACTCTGGCCTGGGCTGTTTCAGTCATGGAGGCTCCTCAGCTCTGGGTGCTCATTAGAATTGCCTGGGGGAGCTTTTTACAATCTGGTGATGCCTGAACCACACCATTATTAATTAAATCAGGATCTCTGGGGTGGACCTGGGCATCCTTTAAGGTCCTTAGGTGAATTTCCCAATATCCCTCCTGGGTAGAAGCCATTGTCTTCAGGCAGTGCTTCTAAGGAATGGCCATCCATATTGGGGGGTCACAAACGCAGAGAAAGCGTGGGTATAAAGTCAGATTTGACTCCCCTCCCATTGTTAAGTGCTGTGTAACAACAGAGGGATTAATTCTGACTCACTTCAATGTGAAAGTCAAGCTACACGTTCCTTCTCACCCTATCTTACTTTGAGCTGATTTCCCCAGAAGTCATCAAGATCCCACTGGAGTGTGCGAGAGTCCACGATGGAACCTGTCTTCACCTCACTGATAAGTTGTGACCTCTTGAGTTCAAGCGGCCAGACTGCCTGTCTGCAGGGAAGGTCTCTCGTTTTTTATAAACTCACAGTGAGAACACCAGCCGGGGAGCAGATGGTTTGTTAACAGCCAGGCCACCAAAGGGGAGTCGCAAGGACACGGATTGCCTCACACTGAGAGGTGGAATCAAACACAAGCCCTTTAAAGCAGGCTGGCCTCAGCCTAGAGGCTACACGGTGGGCTGTTCATCCCTACACAGAGCCAGGGCTCATCCGCTCCCGGTAGCACACGGCGCAGCGAGGCCACCTGACCCAGGTCTCCATCAGTCTCTGTCCCTATGCACTCTCTGGACAGCCACACCGAAGGGAAGGTAGACCATATAAGAAACACAAAGGCCTTGGTTCAAACCTGGCTTACTGATCCTGGATATTGGAGCGTCAATCCCAGCATCCTCCACAGCTGTCTTTGGTATTTTTTGTTTTGTTACCACACTCTTGTCCCAGTATGCAGTGGAAACCCTGACCCTCAAAGTAAAGGTGTTAGGGACAGAGGAGGGACATTTCAGGCTGCACAGGGACTTTTGAGACTTTTTTTTAAAAAAGAGGTGCACTTATCTGAGATTGAAACTTAAGTGGTATTTATGTGTTAAGTCCTGCGGGAGGGAAAGGAAAGAGTTAGAAGGCACAGCTCGTGCTCGGGCTCACAGGGAGGAGCCTGCTGGCCCAGCTAGGTTGGAACGAAGCTAGGGAGGTCTGAAACCAAGGTGAAAAACTAGTTCACACTAACCTTGGCCAGTCCGGTCTCTTCCCTGAGGCAGGCCAGGCTGGGCTGAGGTAAGCCCTGGCTCATACATCCACCATGTCACCATTGACTCACTACAAAGGACTGAGTCAATGTGACTCCTCTAGACCCAACAGGGCCACCCCTGTACTGGGATCCACTTTCTCTATAGGTGGGGCTTTTTATTCCACAGATGAGAGTTATTAAAGATTCACAGCACTGTCAAACTGGAAGAAACTCCACGCTCATCCGTCTTCCTGCGGTTACTGCAGAGAAGTGTGCGCCCAGGGATGAGTAAGCCACACAGCCGGGAGACTGAGGGTGGCTGGGGCCCAGTGCGCCTCACTGAAGTAGTCAGCTCTGTATTATGCTCTTGAACCCACTCTGGCCTTACCAATTGAAATTCTGGTGCCTTGATATGTAAACCCACTCACCAGCTCCACAATCTGGAAGCAGAGGTGTCAAAAGTGCTCTAGATTCTCTAGGGTGGCATTCCAACTATAACCAAAGAAAGGCTGCAGAGCATCTGGGACATCTGGAGGCTATTTCCCATTGGGCCTGCCTTGAGACGTCAATGCGGACATTACAGAGAGAGACCTGGGCCACAGCTCAGTCCTGGTGATCACGTCTTATACTTAGCCTCAAGTTCCTCATAGGGAACGTAGCCCTCTTGCAGGGATTTCATGAGGATGAATGAGACTGAACACACAGCCTGGAGCTGTGTACTTGAAAGCTGAACGTTTCAAGTGCAACCTTGACATCTAAGTCCCAGCGAGTCTAACAACTGTGAGTTTCCCTGCTGTCTCCAGACATGTGCCCACCCTGTGGGAAAAAAAATCCCCATCGGGCCAGTTCCCCTCACAGCCAAATTGATGGTTCACTACCTGGTCCTCATCCCAAAAGTCTTACTTCCCATCAGCCCATGAGGTGACCTCAACAATGCAGTAAATCCTCTTGTAGACACACATCATATTGTCACCATAGAGACCGTTGCAGTTTACACAGCCTGGGCGCACCTCTGAGTGCATCCCTCACATGGTCCTGCATGGCATGTACTGTCTTTCAACCCTAGACTGTGAATTATGACTAACACACTGGTGCCAGGCACATATGATTGTGAGACCAGGCTTCACATGTCTCCATGACATGCTTGTCTTCGCCACGTCTCTCCGTCCGATGGCCCGGTGAAGCTCATTGATAGCTGCTTCACCCATTTCCATGCTGGGAGTGAAATGACGAGCCCAAGGTTACACAGGCAAGAGAGATGAGACAGAGTGAGTCTCGCAACTGCACTCCCAGTGTCCGTGTTGGCCCTTGCAGCCTCTGGGGCAGCGGTTCTCAACCTTCCTGATGCTTCAACCCCCAAACATAAAATTATTCTCGTTGCTACTTTGTAACTGCAATTTTTGCCACTGTTATGATTTGCAATATAAAGCTCTGTGTTTTCTTATGGTCTTAGGCGACCCCTGTGAAAGGGTTGTTCAACCCCCAGAGGGGTGGCAGCCCACAAGTTGAGAACCTCTGCTCTGGGGAAAGCTGAAGCCTGTGTATGAGCATTGTTTCTCTGGGCTGAAATGAAGCTCTCCCAGTCAACTTCACCCTTTGTAGAGTGGTTGAGGGGTGCTGCAGGACTGTAAAGCCCCTAAAAGAGGCAGAATCCAAAGGTGGCCACACAAGAGACTTGGGCTTCATGAGAGGACACAGGGAAGCAGACATGAAGACCTTGTCCCTGGTCACTTGGACCCTGGCTCAGTGCCCCTGGGCTCAGGGCTCTAGCTGGAAGATAGCATGATGATCAGGCTTGTATGCAGTCCTCCAGGTGAGAAAACCCCAAGTTTCTTGGCCCCAAGAACAAACCTTAGGACTACTGCCATTTTTCTGTGGAACCCCTTACTCCACCCATTATTTAGGGAGCTGGGAGAGCCAAGGTTTGGTTGGGTTGGGGTGGTGTTGGTCAACCTGAAGCTATTCCTTATCCGTGCCTCCATGGAAGCCATCTGACACAGGGAGAGGCGAGATGTCTGGCCAATCAGTGGAACCTAAGCTTCTCTTTACAGGCACAGGCTGAGACCCCATGAAAAGAGATCTTTACCAGGCAGCAGAAAAGTTACCACCCGACCTGGATCCACCTTCCTCAAGAGCCAGGTGTTCCAGCAAGCCAGGATCTCGGGCATTTTGTGAATAAAGGAACCAGGTCTCCCAGTCAGCTTTCAGGTGCTAACACAATGTTGGCCAGGCACCCTCAGAACGAGCCAACTCTCAAGCTGTGGGAGTCCTCACCAATGCCCCTCGTGCAGATGGAGAACCCGAGGTTCATCGTGAAGACTGGCTTAAGCATCAGCATGGAGCTGAAGGGAGGAACATCGAGGCCTATGCTGACCCCAGTGTTCTGTCAGTTCAGCTTCCTGTAGAGCGCCTGGCCGTGAGGCCCAGAAGCTGCTCTGACTTGTCATGACTGCAGTCAGACGAGGAGAACCACAGCGTTCTCCCTGACACCCAATAAGTACCATGTGCTTGCTTCCAGCAAGGCCAGTCACGTTCTTGGCTTCTCCTTGAGGTCCCTGCTCTGAATAACTAGAGAAGCCAGGCTTATATCATGGGACACACTTCTTTGTACCTGTTTAAGCACAGCCACTCTGCCCTGAGGTCATAGCCAGATGTTACCCAACTGAACATGGAGGGAAGCCAGGGAGCCGAGGAAACTTGGCACATGACCAGACATGGGGCCAGGTAGACAGAAGTAGCTCAGCACTCCTAGAAAAGTGAGTTTGGGCTGGAAGACTCTGGGGAGTTCATTGACCTTTAGTAGAGAGCACGTCTTACTGTCTGCATGCCCACACTGCCTCCTCTTTGGCCCGGTCACGCATGGCTTTTCTGGTATGAAATGAATTCGGAGAACGACCGTGTACCTCTCGGAACCCGAGGAGACACCGAGAGCTGCAGTGTGAACAGGAAGCGCCCTGGACTAGGTTGACTGTCACCTCTTTCCTCATTCCCAGCCAGGGACTCCTTTCTTTGCCTTGCCCTGGTAGCTCAGCCGCAAACAGAACAATGGCTGTTTCAGAGAAAAGGCCATTTCCTGCTGACAGAGTGTGTGCCCACTCCAGACCCCAGAGCTTCTGCAGAGGGGTGACCACCTCCCCATGGCCAGGCCTCGTCTGGTGCTGCTGACCTTGGCAATACGGTGGCAACACCTGGATCTGCCCTGGGTCAGCTCTGACAAGGCTGGCATAATCCCTGCTTCCCAGAGAGAATATCTAATGATGAGAGCTGTCTGGAGCTCAGGCTTCAGAGTGGAAGGGGCCGTTTGTCTCTGAAACAGGATGGAAAGGGGTAGAAAGAGGTGGCTTCCCTGTTTTCTTCTGCTCATCCCTGGACCAATTGGGATATCCCACAGGCTCTCCCAGCTCTTTCTGAGAGACCTAGGATGACAAGCAGACTCCAGAAAGGGAGGACTGAGGTGTATCTGGGACAATATCCCAGCACCTTACTGGTCGTGACACCCAGAATGGAGTGAGCTATAGGCACAGTTGCTTTATCCTTTATCCTGGACTCCACGTGTGCTGGGGGTGTGTGTGTGTGCTGTCTCCTTGCTGAGTGGTCACAACCTAGCTGGTGAGAATTACATAGAACTCTGTCACACACACAAAACATGTATCCCTGGAGACTTCCTGGGAAGCCCAGGACACACTCTCATAAGAACCTTCTCAAGCATTATTCCATACAGAGCTTCTGAACCATGACACCATCTGAACCCCTGGTGCGGGACGAATTCACCCCAGATCTCAGACCCAAGGAAGCAGTGGGTGTGAGAGTGGAGGGGGTGTGTCCTAAGGGCTTCCCGTTCCCACCCTTCTGCTTTCAGAAGGCTGGCTTGCCTTTTAGGGATTGGAAATCTCTTTAGCCACTTAACTAATTGAATGAAGAAAGGGGATCTCTTGGCAGAGCAGTCTATTTAGAATCACCTATCCCTTAAAGGTAGCCTGTAGTTCCTGGCTACCTGACACAAAAGACTCCTGGGTGGTGTGTATGTTGTGGGGCTGGGAGAAGGATCTAGAATCGAGTTCTGGAGCTCGTTAGAATCTGAGAAGGCCTGGGACAGGAGGGGTAGACTGAGGCTAGGGGTTGCTCACTCCCAGACCTGACTCCCAGGGTTGGCAGAAAAAACGGAAGAGGCTACGCAGGAGCGGGCCTGGAGCTGTCCACGCCTAGGTGCTGAAATCGGAGAGCAGCAGCCTAAAAAGAGGCGCCTCCGCCACAAGTTAGAGGGGGCGGGTAGAAAGGGATTCCCTCTCGATCCCCCTCTCCTACTTATCCTCAGAGGAAGTGCACGATCGAGTTGCTACAAGAAGATAGGTTGGGCTTTGAGAAGTATGTAGCCATCTGAAGCTGTGGTCAGCTTGGGGAAAGCGGGCCAGGATCCTCGGGGAAGGAGGGGGGGGAGCAAGGTGCAATCTGGGCCAAGCGCAGTCGGGGACCAGCAGGGAAAGGACCCTGAACTTCTCTCTGACCTTCTGCACTCAGGAAAATGCTATGAGTACAAAGCAAAGAAGGATACACAAGACGTTTCCATGCACATGAGTGACACAGACACATTTGCACATAGACCCTCGGGAGGGAGGTGCACACACGCTATATGAACACACCAAATACATCCAAGCAGTTCTGCTCACTCTAAACACCAGCACTGGCTCCCACCAGGCCACCAAGGTACCTCTCTAGGATCATCGTGGCCCCTGTGGCCTGGACGGCCCACCCGCTTTGCGTCTGGGCCTCAGATGGTGACCCTAAGAGAGGCACAGCCAGTAAGGAACCCCTAATTCTAGTCTGAGACCAGGGAAGATGCTGAGACAGGGCAGTCGGCTCTTAGGCCCACAAAGAGGGAGTGCGACGGACTGCAAGGGTAGCTTCTATAGTCTTCTTTCCCAAACGCCCATTTATGGTGCCAGGACAGTAGAGGAGAGTGGACGGAAGAGTGTCTCCCTCCCAAACTGAAGACACCCAGAGGACCAGAGCGTACCTGTGCGTGGGAGGCCTCGCGAGGAGCCCCCTTAGCGAGTCCGGACCTGCTGGCTCCTCTGGCTCCCCTTGGATAGATGTGGGGGTTACCCTGCTTGCCCTCCACACCGCCTCCTGGATGTCCGTGGGCAACGGAGAAACTCCGTCCCCGGGAGTGGGAAGTTGCCCGTGTTAGAGCGCTGGGAGGGAGGTGTCCTCCGGTCTCTGGGCTTGGCCAGGGCTGCTGCGCCCCCGCACCTGCCGCCCTCACCACCTTGCCGGCACCCTCCCGCCCGCAGACTGCGCGGAGCCTGAAAGCCGGGAGCCCGCCCGCCCTCCCGGAGAGTCTGCTGCTGACCTGCATTGACGTCATTGCGTCATTAGGTTTCCCCTGGAAACACTGGCTCGCCAGAAATAGTAACACATTAATTCAGGCCGGGGGAGCAGGAGAGACTGTTTGTAACCCTGCAGCTAACTCTGCGCGCGAGCGAGCGCGCAGCAGCCCCCACCCCTCCCGAGAGCAGTGCCGGCAGCGCTCGCGTACTATTTTGAGAACAAAGGAAGGCAAATTATAGAATCCCAGAGAGAGAAAGAGAGAGGGAGAGAGAGTTCGGGGGGACGCCGAGACCTCTCGCCTTGCCCGCGCAGACACCCACGTACGCACACATGTGTGCGCACCACATCTGGGTCTATGTATCCTAGGGTGGGTGGGTCCCGTGTTCAGGCTTTCATGGACCTGCTGTTGTGTGCGCCTGAGTCCGGGTGCCCAGGATAGGTTCGAGTCAGAATATAAACGTCCTACTGGGTTTGAAGGATTAGCTTCCTCCCACAACCCGCGACTCAGCACTGTAGGCTGGTCCGCCCACCTTCCTTCCACCGTAGGGTCCAGTGCAACCCTGGGGCCAGAGTACGCAAGACGCTCCCCCGGGAAGCAGGGACACCCTGCCCTTTCTCCTCCAGCTGTGCTCCGCCCTGAGGATGGAGGAAACCCCAGCAGGGATCCATCCTACCGCCTGAGGTTCGCCCCACCCCTGGGCGGAGGATGGGCTGGACGGCTCTGGCGTGGACTAAGAGGGAGCCTCCTGTAGGAAGGTCGACTGATTTGGGAAAGTCTGAGGACCCGGTTGCCATTGTAAGTTCCAGAATCCTTTGGGCCAAAACAGGGACCGACTTCTCTGAGTGCCACTATCCTCCTGAGACAAGGGAGTCTGGGGATGGCGTAGCAGGCTGTCCAAGGGGAGCCCCTAATCTCAGAGATTCTTAGTGTCTACATTTCCCAGTCTGAGCCCTTGGTTCAATCTCTTTCCACGAGATCAAAATAGCAAGCACCTAACCTAGGGCTGTCGGCCAAGTCGAGGAGGTGGCAGCTGAACCACAGAACTCTGCCCAGGCAAAAGGCCAGCATGCATGTCCGGTAGGGGTTTGCTGCGGGTCCTGCGGGCCAGGTATTGAAATGACCCGTGCCATCCCCTCTCTCAGGAGGCTCCCAGGAGCCTAGTGAAGGGTTCCACTCTAATGTTGCTCACTCTTTCCAGAGAAACGTGTGACTTGTGTCCCAGGATTCCTGTGTCCAGAACCCACCTCTCCCTCTGGTAAAGGAAGGGATGGACTTCCACACATCCTCTGGTAGCTTCGCCTTGACCACACAGGAAGCTCATTAGCCACAGAGACAAACAAACCTACCTGTCTCTATCAGGTAGGAGCCACACTAAGAACACAATTCCAAGTCAGAAGCGTGGTGTGCCCACTGGGAAGCTGTGTGGCCTAACCTCCACAGGTCCCTTTCTCCTCTGGAGCCAGAATGCCCTTGACTAAAATGAGGCAAGAGTCCTCTTATTTTAGTTATTTTTTTTCCTTGCTCTAACAAAAGCAATTTAGGGAAGGGAGGGGCTTGTTTTGGCTCACGGTTTGAAGAAATACAGTCCGTCACAGTAGGGAAGACAGCAATGGGAAGCAGAGAATATTGGATGCTGGGGCTCCCCTGTCTTCTTTCTCTTTCTCTTCTGTCTGGGCCCCAGCTCATGGGACAGTGCCAGGCAGACTCAGGGTGTGTCTTACCTCTTAGTTAAACCTGTCTGAAACACCCTCAAGTCACACCCAGCGGTGCGTTTCCTGGGTGCTTTTAGGTTCAGTCAAGTTGATACTGAAGGTTAACTGTCACACAGGGCTGATTGTGAACACAAGAGACGGTATAAGAATGTGCTGAGGAGATGGTATGGTCTCTTGCGGCTCCCACCCACAAGGGAGTCTCTCAGCTATGAGTGAACCGACCTCCTCCACTGTATACACCCTTCCTGGCAACGTTTAGGGACACTGGTCAAAGGGCACCTGGGGAACAGTGACATTGAGGGTCCTGTCCCCTCCAAAGATGATACTGTAGCCTCTCCTTCCAGACCACCCACCAGCCTCTGTATGCGCGCCCCTCCCCCAGCAAAGCAGCTCTAACACTTTCAGATTCACGTGGTGATCTGGCTCCCCCTCCTCGTGGTTACTTTCCAGCAGGACGTGCACCACGCCTACATGGTCTGGACATCTACCCCCATCCTCCCCCCACCTAGAACTTCTGTCCCGTTAAGCGGTGCCCTTCGCCATCGTCTGGCTCCCCACCTGGATCACTGCAGGGTCTTGTAGTGCTCCCCCTGTTTTTTCTACTCCTTCAACACAGTGCCTGGCACAACAACCAACATGTGTTTGTTGTTTGTGAACAGAGACAGGTAATCCTTCATTTAGACATCTATTTCCACACGCCGCCTCCCCAAAACTCAGACCAAATGTTGACTCCCGGTTGCAGGCCTCTCTTCACCATGGTTGTAGGAGTTTATGTCATTAGCCTCTGACCAGGAAGGGGCTCCCGGTTTAATCATTTGGATTACCATTCTCTGAGTAAGGCATACAGCCTTCTTCTGGAATGAATCTCAATGCTGGAAATGGGTCTTACATGGTTAGGGCTCCAAAGCATCCTCCTGACTCCCCCAAAATGGCAGTGCTGGTGAAAATGTCCTAACAGAATGACTCTTACCAGCTAAACAGGAGGATTGTTATTGGGTAAACAAAAGCCTAATGGTGGGCTTTTGTTTGCCAGGAAAGGTTTCCTTTACCAGGTCACCTACCATGGGCTGGGCATCTAGTTCCCGGCCAACCCAAACAGCCTGTGTGAGCTCAAAGCCCTTACCCTTCTCACTCACTTTTCTGCCGAGTTGCTTCTCTCTGTCCCCCAAGAGATGGCCCTGGCAGTTTGATCCTCAATAAACCTTTCTGTCTGTCCTCAGAGTGGTGCCCTGATTTACATTGCCCACCTCCGGGGCTTCTATGTGGGTAGCTATGCCAGCAGGCTTACAGCAAGTGCTCAGGAAACAGCTTCCACGCTGAGCTTTGCAGGTTACACATCATCTGTACCCGCACACCTCATCGCCCGAGAAAGTCAGTGATGCTGCTGACTGTGGGGCCCAGGGCAACGTGGTACACACCTGCTGCTTGGCCACTCTGCTGCCATGCCAAGGCTCAGTGGAGACCAACCAGAAAGTAGACCTGAAGTTTCAGTTTACCTGGTGAGACTCCAGGAGAGACCACAAGCTGGGACCACCTGGGCACCATCCAAGGGGAAAGTACCTCACGTTCCAAAGGAAATTCCTAACATTTCAACCTTTGTAGGACATAGGCGCATCTGATGTCCCTTAGCCTAAGCACACACCCATCCCCTTTCACCAAGTCACCCCTAGACAAATGCCAGCCAATCAGGGTCTTGAACCATGAAAATTCCCTCATGGCCAACCTCTACTATGACAAAAACCCTGCCCCACCTGGGCTGGTCACTCTCTGCTCTCAACCAATGCATTGGACAGATGCAGAGTCCAAGCTTAAGCTTGAATAAAGGCTCTTTGCTTTTATGTATGGGACTCGGTGTCCTCGTTAGTCTTTGGGGGACTCTGTGATCTGGGCATAACAATGACTGCTGTGGGTTTCCACCAGAGAAGCCCATTCACACACCCGTACAAGCCAATAGAAGGTCGTTGCTAGAAGGCTGGTGACTACAGTGGAATCTCAGTGTAGCTCTGAGCCTTTCTGAAGGTAAACTTTCAAGCACAAACCCCATGTTCTGGGCTGACACACTTCAGTTAACAAGAACAGTTAGCCAGAAGCAGAGCTACAGAAGCCAAAAAGCAAAGTCAGTACATTTAGAGACTCCCAGAACTGTGGACTTGGATGGGTTAAGCCTTTGTTGTAGTTTCGGTAGATGGTGTTGTGTACATGCTGAGTTTTATAACCTGAATGGTACTTCCATCATGGAGTCAGTTGTGCTAAGGTCTGGGCCCTCCTAAAGTCCGGGGTCTTGTTACACTGAGGATAGCTCTACAGGCCTGTGCAGGGAGAGACAGATCTGGAGGGTATGTCTCAGACTACCCAGCCCCTGGAAGAGACATCCCAGGACAGCATCTTCCCCTCTCCTCCTCCGCCCTAAGGGAGACTGCAATGGTGTGTTTGGCAGTATGTAAGGGTGAGGTAAAGAGAGAAGAGGCCCACAGGCTTTCCCAGTGAGCTGCCGTACAGGAAAGCCAGTGTCTACAGTCACAGAACAGACTCCAGTAATGTCTGGGGCAGCTGCCAGCTCTCTCCACATGCAGGCCTGTAAAGAGTTCTCTCTTCTGCCCAGCCTAACTTGGCCACATCGCCTCAAGACTGTCTTCGTTTCAACTGCAAGCCTCTAGGGGCTCTAACTCTTCTGAGCCTCTGAGGTGAGGACAGACCGTTTCTCAGTGTGGGAAGGGGCAGCCACAGCCCACTTTGCTCAGGGTATTCCTAGGGCCCCTCCTGCCATTCTAGAGGCCTCCATCAAAGGACCTCGGTCAGGCCCCAGGAAACTGGGCTAGTTGTGAGGAAGCATGGGACTAAGGAGGTGAAGCTTCCGCGCATGTGTGCACATGGTGGGCATTGAAACACACCAGAGGTGTCTTGAAGGTCGTTTGGATACAGGGACCTCTAGTCACTGGCTGGACTGTGGCTGGGGAAGGTGAAAGATTTCAGGTCAGAGTAGGATATGGCGTGTTTGCTTCCGGCTCACTCTTTCTGTGTCCTCTGCCTTTCCCAATGATCTTCAGTTCAAAATCCTGAGAAAGAAAGAACCAGAATGACTCAGGTAAGAACTTGGATGACACTGGCCTCCTCACAGAAGTCCTGGGGCTTTCTGGGGGGAAGCAGGGAGGCCAGGAAACCATCTCCCGCCTCAGCCTTCCACCCAAGGCCCTGTTCTCAGGGTATATTTGTATTGTTTCTGTTTTTGAGATAAGGTCTCACTGTGTGTTCCTGGATGGCCTGGAACTCAGCGTGTAGACCAAGCTTACCCTCAAATTCACAAAGACTGGTCTTCCCACGGCTTTCTTTTTAGACCTGCCAAGGCAAAGAGAGCAATATGAGCAACAGTCAAGAAGAGATCGCCTCAGATTTGGGATTAGAACTGGCTTCTAATTATAGCATGACCTGAATCAAGACAAGGCGTCACTCCACCCCCAACCCCAGACTCTTAGCCACCTGTTTTATAAAGCAGTGGGTTTCAGCAGAGGTGTGGAGAGCTGCTGACATCTGCAGCTCTGGTGGAGACTGGTTCTGAGCTTCAGGAACAGGTGACAGAGTCATCTACTCTCTTGGGTTTGCAGTAGTTGGCTGGCCCTCTCCTTCCACCCAGCCCTCCGTGTGAAGTGTGGTGATTTAGATGGGAAAGGCCTTCAGAGGCTCATACATTCGAATAGTTGGTCCACAGTTGGTAAATCGGTTCAGGAAGGATTAGGTGGTATGGCCTTGTTGGAGGTGTGTCACTGTGGGGTGGACTCTGAGGTATTTATTTACTTACTTACTTGTAAATGTTGTTGCTGTTTTGAGACAAGGTTTCTCTGTGTAATCCCAGCTGTTCTGGTATGCATTTGATAGAGCAGGCTGGGGTGGCCTCGAACTCAGAGATCTGTGGGCCTCTGCCAGCTGGGATTAAGGCCATGCACCACCACCACCTGGCGTGGCCTTGAGGTTTTCAAAGCTCGCACCGTTGCCAGTTAGCGCTCTGTGTCTCACACTTGGGGCTCAGGATGTGGGTTCTGAGCTTCAGCACCGCGCCTGCACGCCTCCTGTCGCGCTCCTCGCCTTGATGGCCCCGGACTCTAACCCTCTGGAACCACAAGCCCTAACGTAAATGAGTGTTTTTGTAAGTTGCCTTGGTCGTTGGGTTTTGTCACAGCAATAGAAAAGTAACTAAGCAACATTATTTGTAATAGCCAGAACCTGGAAGCAACCTAGATGCCCCTCAACTGAAGAGTGGATGGAGAAAATGTGGTACAGTTATACTATGGAGTACTTACTACTCTGTGGAAAAAAAAAAAACAATGGAATCTTGAAATTCGCAAGCAAATGGATGGTTCTAAAAGAAACCATCCTGAGTGAGGTAACCCAGTCACAAAAAGACAAACATGGTATGTACTCATATATGGATATTAGACATAGAGCAATCCACACCACCAGAGAAGCTAGGAAACAAGGAGGACCCTGAGAGACATACCCCCAGAGAGGGGAAAGGAACAAGATCTCCTGAGCAAATTAGGGGCACGGGGTGGGGGTGGGGTGGGGTTAGGAGAAAGAGAAGGGGAGGAGGACGTGAGGGAGCAGGAAGATGGGGGAGAATAGAGGAGAGCAAGAAAAGAGAGGCCTTATTAGAGGGAGGCATTATAGGTTTAAAGAGAAATCTGGCACTAGGGAAATGTTCAGAGATCTACTAGTATGACACCAACTAGCAATCTAAGCAATAGTGGAGAGACTACCTTATGCCCTTACCCAATAATGAGATTGATGACTACCTTATATGACATCCTAGAGCCTTCATCCAGTAGCTGATGGAAGCAGAGGCAGACACCCACCACCCACAGCTAAACACTGAGCCATACTCCTGGAATCCAGTTGCAGAGAGGGGGAGGAGTGATGAGCAAAGGGGTCAAGACCAGGCTGGAGAAACTCACGGAAACAGCTGACCTGAACAAGGGGGAGCTCATGGACCCCAGACTGATGGCTGGGAAATCAGCATAGGACTGTCCCAGACCTCCAGAACATGGATGTCTGGGCAATCCATGGGGCCTCTAGAAGTAGATCAGTATTTATCCTTGGCGTATGAATGTGGACTTTGGGAGCCCATTCCACATAGAGGGATACTCTCTCAGCCTAGACACATGGGAGAGGGCCTAGGCCCTGCCCCAAATGGTGTGACAGACTTTGAAGATCCCTCACCCTCCCTGGGGAGCAGAAAGGGGGTGGGATAGGGGACCAGTGGGGGGGCAGGGGAGGAGGGGAGGGAGAGGGGACTGAGATTGACATGTGGAACAAGCTTGTTTCTAATTTAAATTTAAAAAAAGAAACATAACCCCATCCTCCATTGTCTTGACAGTCTCTTACAAAGCAGTAGTGGCATGGCTCCTAAGTTCTTCCCGATAGCTGGGCAGTGTCCATGACTTTAATTCTAGCACTTGGGAGGCAGAGGCAGGTGGATCTCTGTGAGTTCGAGACCAGTCTGGTCTACAAGAGCTAGTTCCAGGACAGCCTACAAGGCCACAGAGAAAGCCTGTCTCGAAAAACTAAAATAAATAAATAAATAAAAATAAAAATAAAAAAAAAGTTCTTCCCAATCTTCCAGGAGACTATCCATTCATTCTATCAGTCTTTGACAACCTCAGTCAACCCAATACCACCGCTACTTAAATTATTCCCTTCTCATTTCCTGGCCCTTGACCACCACCAAATTTTATTATCCTGGGCTCTATGGTGATCTACCAAATAAAGCTTGCCTGTAGATCAGACTGCAAAGCCAGCCACACTAGTCAACCATAGAGGTCAGGCAGTGGTGGCACACACCTTTAATCCCAGCAGCCATACTAGTTAGCCATAGAAGCTGGGTGGTGGTGGTGCACGCCTTTAATCCCAGCACTAGAGAGGAATACAAGAGGGCAGGAGACAGGGGACAGTCAGTCTGCAGGCACATTGAGGACAGGATGGCCCCTTTGGTCTGAGCTTTGGTAGAGGTAAGACTGCTCTGGTGACTTGCTCTTTTGCTTTTCTGATCTTCAGCTTGAACCCCAATATCTGTCTCTGGGTCTTTATTATCCATGCTGCAGGACTCTGTTCAGGTCTTGCTCTCAGCATCTATTTGCCCACGGGTCCAGCTAGATCCTTAGAGAGGCCATCGCCTCCGTCATTGTTTTATTGACTTCTGTGTTTGCACCTGGAATCCTGGAAGCCCTGCATGCACTCCCTTCCTTCATTCCTCTAGAAGCGCTGTCCACTAACCATTCTCCTGGCTCTGGGGTTCCTTAGGATGCCCATGGATTCAATAACACCACTGGGCAAGACCCTGAGTTTAAGCCTTGCTTTCTGGTAGAGGAGCAACTATGCTTGTCGCTGTTTGGAGCAGAGGTAGAGGTAGCTGAGCAGCCAGTGATGAAACGTGCAGTCTGCCAAGAGTCCAGAGGCAGAAAGCCAAGAGGAGGTAGGTCCAAACTGAAAAGCGGAGTGTGTGCCAGCTTCGCTGGGATGGACAAGTTGTGCCACCTGCGTTTGGGAAAGGGAAGGCTTATGCAGGTAGAAAAAGTAGGTCAGATCTATAGATGGATGATATGGGCTGAGCCCCAGAGGGAAAGAGGACACGAAGAGGCTAGGGGAATGGGTGAAAGACAGGTCAGTGCACCCCAATAAAGCGGTTCTCAACCTGGCTTCTCATCAGGGTCCCTGAGAGATAATTTGGCTCAACTTAAAGTGAATGAGAATTCACTCAGACCCCGATTCCCAGAAAATTACACATTCATCAGTTTGGGGTGAGGGCCAGGAATTGGTAGTATGTAATATTTCATTTGTACTTCGTGATTTGATGACAGTTTTGTACCATGCTATTGGAAATCGTTTTTAATTTGTAATACAGTTCAAGGAGTCAAGACATTGAATAAAGGGAAGTCCTCACTGTTGGAATCTGGCTCCTCACTCACTGGCCAGGAAAGATGCCCGAACTTCCTGTTTCTACCTCCCTCTGCTGGGGGACAACATTACCAGCATCTGCCAGGGCTGTTTTGTGGGTCCGTGAAACAATGCCTTTGTACTGAGTGCCAATCCACTAGGCATCTGTCCTGTTCAGTGACTTCCCAGATGGTTCTAATGTGTAGCCAGGGCCGAAAGAACTCAGGAAAAATAAAAAGGCAAGGAAGTTCAGGGAAAACGGCCTGTGCTGGAGACATAGTGTTGGGAGTAATTATCAGAGGACAGAGATACTCAAATTCCAGGTGAAGACTAAATTATGATATTGGCCTATTAAGCATAAGTGAAACCCACGTTTGTGGGGGGTGAGGAAAACAGTAAGTTCAAGAGTGCTGGAGAAGTTGCACAAAGGGGAGTATTTGAGAGGAAACATGAAGGAAACTGAACAGGATTGGTAGTTTAGTGGACTCAGATCTTAGGGAGATTGAGGAAAGAGCATGGAGGTTCTCATAGCTAGGAAGACAGAGGGTAGCTCCTGTGTTGGTTGGGATAGATTCAACTGAGTGTCAGTGGCTTAAACACAATCCAAGTTTATTTCTCTACCTGTTAAAAGTCCAGGTGCAAACAGTTTAAAATTGTTACAGTGTTTCTGTTCCACAAAGTCTGTGAAGGTTCAGGCTGCTGACATCTCTATTCTCATGGAACTAGATACTGTTACTTGGAGTCCAGCATCCACATCTGGAGAAAGGAACGAAGAGAAATGGCTGAAGAGTACTGTGGTGGTGTTTCCTTGACAGAGAACGTGTGTAGCATCCGTGAAGCCCTGAGTGTGATCCCCTTCCCTGCTTGAGTGGGATGTGGTACCATATACCTGTGTTCCCAGAATTTGACAGAATCAGGAGGATCAGAAATTCAAGGTCATCTTTGCCTACATTGGTATACATGAGACTCTGAAAAAAGAAAAGGGTAAGAGTCAGGGTTTCTTTTCTTTTTTGGCTTTTTTTACGAGACAGGGTTTCTCTGTATTGTTTTGGAGGCTGTCAGTCCAGCACAGCCTCGAACTCACAGAGATCGGCCTGCCTCTGCCTCCCGAGTGCTGAGATTAAAGGCGTGCGCCACCACTGCCCAGCGAGGAGTCAGGGTTTCTTGAGAAGGCTCCTTATCGTTTACTTACATTCCTTTACTAAAGAAATACTCTCATAGCTACATCTATTTGCAAGAAAAGCCAGAAAATCTGATCTCTTTTTTTTTTTTTTTTGAGCCTGTCCTGGAACTCACTCGGTAGACCAGGCTGGCCTGGAACACACAGAGATCTACCTGCCTCTTGATTTCTATTTTCTAATTAGGTTTGTATCAGCTAGAACTTCCATGGTACCTCTTGTGACAGAAGTAGAACCTAGGGGTCAGATGTCAGGGAAACACTCATAGTCTTTACAATTGCCTCGTTTCATTAAATGGTGAATTTGAATCAGGGGGCCCATTGGGGGAAATCAAGACCCCCTGAATCTGGGTGTCAGTGAAGAGGCCTAGGGAATCTATTGAGCCTTGGGCAGCAGATCAGTACCCATCCCAAGTATACACACGGACTTTCGACTCCAATAGAACAATGTGAGGTGCACTCTCACCCTGAACTCTTGGGGAAGGGTCTAGGCCCTGCCCTATATGAAATGACACACTATGGACACCCCCACGGAGGGCCTCACCCTCCCTGGAGAAATGAGAGGATAACGGGGGGGGGGTAGGGGAGGGCACGGGAGGAAGGGAGGGAATGGGAGAGGGACCTGGAACTGACTTGTGAAGCAACCTTGATTCTTATCTAAATTTAAACTGGAAAATAAAATTTAAAAAAATACATTGAGTTGGAAACCTGAGTGCAGAGTAATGTGTTATAAGACAGACAGAATTCCAAGACAGCCCCTAGGTCTCTAGCTTCTGTTGTGCGCACCTGCCTAATCCCTTACCTGTGGATCGGAGTATGGAACGTGATGGGAGTTTTCAGGGGAACATTTAGAGCAGTGTAGAGGAGATGCAAGGGGTTTATGAGGACCGATATGGTTCATGAGGAGGAGGCAGCTAGCCACATTAAAAAAAAATAAAATCTTAGCACAGTTCTCAAAATCTCCCACGAACTGACTTCTGGTTCCCTCTCTAGACTCTTCTGCTGGTCACATCCCTTAATATCTTGATCCAGATCTACCCAACTGCTCCATACATACCTGATGGTTTCATTTCCACAACGCCTGGCATGTCCTCTGCCTGTTCCCTTTACAGTTTCCCCCTACTCAAGCTTCCAATCTCCAGCCATACATTGCTTTACCACTAACCCCACAAGAGCTGTAGATGTTTCTTTAGTACTTACATGACACCCCAAACCCAAACCCCACCCCATCGTATCTTCAGACTTTTACAGTTGATTATGAGTTTATCTCCCTTGCATGATTCTGGAAGGCAAGTACACAGCAGATTGTTTTTGTAGCCACAAAATGTAGCACAGCGCTTGGTGTACAGTGAACTCTCGAATATGTGGGCAGCAGATTAAAAAAAGATCCCTCAAGAGCTGGTATCAAGAGAACACAGGACAAGGGACATTTATTCTGGGACTGGTAGACAGAATGGGAGGACAAATGTGGAGTGGGAAGCTTTAAGTGGGGACTCATTATAATCAGGCTCCTCTGTCGCCATCCAATAAGGATGACTTTTGGCACTTTTAATAAGCAAGATCTGGCACACCTTGGTTTATACAGCGAGTAATGTGATCTTGATAACTAAGATGGTAGGGTACAGGGGAGTTAAGCGTGTTTATTTCCATTGCAAAAGGACTCTGAACTGATAAGGGGGAAACAAAGGCAATGATAAATTTGGTATTCAATCCATAAATTAATTCCGTCTCAACTGGAATAAGGGACAATCACATTCTAAGTGGGACCTCGGGGTCCTCTTTCCCTAGGCTTGGTCACTAGTCAAGTACTACCATATTCAATTCCATTTCATTCAATAAAAGTTAATTAATGACCTACTATGTGCCAGAGTACTTTTTTTATGCGGTGGCCAGGCATTGAGAATGAACTATGAACAATAAAAACTGTATACTTATGGACAGGAGAAAACTTCAGCGGATTCAACCATTCCAAGTGTGACGGAGGCAGTGGCAGGAGCCACCTTTGGTCAGTTATGTCACCCTTCCTCCATTGCCTCTGATTCCAGCCACCACCGTGGGGGACAAATCCGCATGAACTCAGATCCATGCCTTGTCGGCAGTGTCTCCTTGGAGGCGTACACACTCCAGATCTGTCTTATCATACCTCGTGGCCTGCACAAAAGTCGTCTGTGTCTTTGTGGCCTGCACTGAGGGACCTAACCAGACACAGTGGGGCCTCAAAGTGTTGTGAGAATTCCACCTGGCTCGACTCCCTGAGGATTTCTTAGGAGCTTTTAGCAAATGGTGCCCAAAGTGACTAGCGCCGGAGGGGGACGGCTGGTGTACACAGGACCCAATGTGAGCGAGGGCTCAGAATCCGCACGGACATGTTTCCGAAGGCCACTGGGGCTGATGTGACAGTGAGGTTCCGAGACGTGGAGCTGAGCGGGTGTGTCTCACAGGTTTGCTAAGACGTTGAGTAGCAATGAGTGGCTACTGACGGTTTAAGTCGGGATGAAACACAGCTGAGCGTTTACACTATTAGTTTGATGGCAGCACAAAGGGTGGGAGGGAGCACAGAGACCTGGAGATGGTCCAAGCAGCGGAGAGGCTGCTGAGCACCCAGGGAAGGTAGGTAGACTCAAACAGACAGAACCTGAAACTTGAGTGTCTAGTGAGGTGTGATGGGAAGGGGTGTGGTTCAAGGATGACAGCCTGCTTTCTGATTCAAGGCTGAAGAGATGGGCCGCTGGTTAAGAGCACATACTGAGCCGGGCGGTGGTGACGCATGCCTTTAAACCCAGCACTCGGGAGGCAGAGGCAGGCGGATCTCTGTGAGTTCGAGGCCGGGCTGGACCAACAGCCTCCAAAACAATACAGAGAAACCCTGTCTTGTAAAATCAAAAAAAAAAAAAAAAAAAAGAGCACATACTGTTCTTGCAGAGGACCTTGGTTTGGCAGCCAGTTTCCAGCCACCTGCAACTCCAGCTCCTGGGGATCCGTCGCTTCTGGTCACATGCACATACCCACACGCAGGCACAAATGCATAAATAAAGTAAATGTAAAAGAAACTGCATGGGTGTATGGAAAATACTGACAGAAGTGTGTATTTGAGGAAACAGATGAGGAATTACATTTTTAAGTTTGCTGTGTCCCCAAAAGAGGCAAAATACAAAGATTCTGGAAGAGGCGGGATGCTCAGGGGGATGGGGAGAGACAAATCCCCCCTGTGTCAAAGGGTAAATCCTCTCCTCTCATCATGTAAGTCAACAGTTTGCTGGCTTACAAAGAAACACACTGATTCAGCTTGGTGCTGAGCCCCCACAGCTCCTACCATGGACACTTCCTTGGCCTGGAAACTTCTAGGACTGCAGGTTGCTCAGCTGCATCTGCCCTCCCCACAGCATCTCTATAAATAGGTAAGTTAAGGCAGCACAGTTGCTCCCAACCAAATGGTTCCCATCTCATCTTCAGATGCCTCCATCAATATCTGTGAATCAGAGTCTAAGAAAGTAACTTAAAAAGCCATCTTTATTTAGGATGGAGGAGAGAAGGAGGGAGAACTGTGATGTCGCTAGGAATAAACTGCTTCTCTTTTCCTGCTGAGGAGGCCAGAGGAGGTGGGCTTGGGATTCAGTTACCGAACTGATTTTTCAGGGGAACGGAGGTTCTCCCTCCCTACTCCCACTCCCGGCGTGTTCAGCAATATCTGGGGCATCTGGGGTTATCCTGACGAGAGGTGGGTGGGTGGGATTCGTTTCTGGTCCTAGCGGGTAGATGACAAGGATGCTGGTCCAGGCCCGCGATGTGCAACCCCACATGGAAGACACCTGGCCCTGAAAGTCATGGTGCCAATGGCGAGCAGCCCTGAGCTAGGAGGGTTTTATTTTAGTTTCTTATGCAGGTGTGCATCTGTGTGTGTGCGCACGCATGCGTGTGTTTAACTGTTATTTCTCTCAGGGCCCATCCACTTCTTTGTTTTGTTTTTGTTTGTTTGTGTTTTTTTAGACAGGGTTTCTTACCCAGCCTGAAACCAAGGATGCCTGGCCAGCAAGCCCTAAGAGTCTTCTGTATGTGCCTGCCCAGTGTGGGGATTCAAAGCGTGCGCCAAATTGCCATTTCTGTTCGTTTGTTTTGTTTTGTTTATGCTGACCTGGGGATCAAACTCAGGTCCTCGTGTTCCTAACAAGCACTTTACCGACTTAGCCGTCTCCTCCCTCTTTTAATTTGTGTGTGTGTAGGGCGTGAGGCCTCACGTGTGACAAGAGCTGTACCACCGGGCAGCATCCTTAGCTCTCTTCTGAAACACAGAGCAAAAGGCTCCCAGTCCCCATAAAGGGCAAAGGTCATCTATTGGATTGCTTGTTGAAGGTCTGGATGGTGAGGACGAGTCAGACAGGATGGCCATCTGGAACCCAGCTCTCTCAGTCAAATGTCTTTATATGTTTGCCTCTTCTCAGTGCTGACTGGCTGGGCATGTAGTTCAGTGGTAGAGCACTTCTTAAAGTCGTGGCGACCTGGGTTCCATCCTCCACACCAACAAACAAACAAACAAATGTCTGCAGGAAGCAGCTCATGGGTCCATCATCGCTGCCTTTGGATGGTGCTTTACCTCTTCACCCAACTGGAAGTCAGGGTTAAACAAGGAACCTTGTCAACACTTTCCCTGCCTGGGAAGTTCTGAGTAAGGCAGTGTCGGTGTGAGTTCAAAGGGGGGATTGGGTTCACACACCATAAGCAGCATTTTTTCTTTTACATGGGTAAAGGAAAGATCTTTTTCTGTGACAAAGATGGTTAAATACAAACAAAAGTATGGTTTTCCCTTTTCACACCAAAGCTGCACTTTCCACTGCGATAGTCACGTATTACATGTGACTACTTAAGCTTACATCATTTAAAGTTAAACAAAAGGGTGGAGGACACAATTCAGTGGTAGAGCACTTGCCCAGAATTTATGAGAGCCTGGGTTTGATCCTTACACATACACACACACACACACACACACACACACACACACACACACAGGCACGCACGCTCTCTCTCTCTCTCTCTCTCTCTCTCTCTCTCTCTCTCCCTCTCTCTCTCTGTCTGTCTCTTTCTGCCCTTACAGCATTAGCCACATTTCCAGCCTGGAACTCACATGTGGCCCCTAGTTCCTGTGTTAGATGGTTTATGTACACAGAGACCATTTCTGTCATCACAAATGACAGAAGGAAAATGGGAACGGCCATCAGGAAGTCTGGAAACATCTTAGGACAGGAGGAGAAGAAATCTGAATTCTTTTATTTATTCATAGTCCTTAATGCTTGGAATGCATGGCAATGCCGTGAGGAACTGTGTTTGCTCCCAAGTTCATACCTTGGCTAGACATGTCCCCCAGGGGGGTTTGCCTCTGCTCACTGAGGCAGGAACCTGGAGAATAATTTTACCTGAGGAGGATTGCTGTAACGTACTGTTCACAAGGGTGCTGTTGCAGCTGTTTTAAGGGTAAAGAGTGGCTGAGGAACTATGAATAAAGCTTAGTAATCTTTTCAAAAACCGTGACAATAGGTGGCACTTGGGACTCTGTAGCTCGGGTAAACAAAGCCAGAGCTGTTAGTCTTGCTGGCATGTCTCTACAGGCCTACCAGGGCTTCTCCCCTCAGTGCTCATCTTCCGGTGCTTTCCTTTCCTGTCTAAAGAGAACAGTCTTCCTTCACAGCCCACACATGCGGCTGTCTTTACTCTCTTCCAGTACTCACAACATCTTTTAGGCTCAGGACTGCACCCCCCCCCCCCCGATTCCTTGATGTGGGACTGAACTCATGTGATGAGCCTGGGTGGTAAGCAGAGGCCTTTGCTCTACAGCATCTGATAGCTGATGTGGGACCTCCAGGGAGGGGTCTCTTTCTGGCATGGCCACCAGCAACGTTCAAAATGACCTCTGGCCCGGCGTTGGTGGCACACGCCTTTAATCCCAGCACTCAGGAGGCAGAGACGGGCGGATCTCAGTGAGTTTGAGGCCAGCCAATTCTACAGAGAGAGTTCCAGGACAGGCTCCAAAGCTACACAGAGAAACCCTGTCTCAAACAAACAAACAAACAAAAAGATGACCACTGCTCCACCATCCTGGATCCCTGAGAGGCCACCACGTTGACGACCCCAGCAGGAACAAACCTGTGTTGTTTCAAGCATTGATACTTGGGGACTTTATTTTCCCAGCATCATCTAATCAATCAGCCTAGTCACGTGCCCTTTGCCTGTTTCTCCCTCAGCCAAACTGCTTCCAGTACTGCAACACGCTGTGTTTCTTAGCTGAAGGTGTTTCCTGTTTCTTGGAATGAAAAGCGAGTGGAAAGTTTTTATATTTGTACCAGTCACTAAACTTGGATGCTGACACGGCTAATCTTTTTGATAGATTGGTGTTGTGGATCCTTGAAGAAGGAGCCCCTTCACCTGCCGAGAAAGGGAAGTATGTCTTTCCTAAACTGGTTAAGTGCCAGCTGTCTTCATGGTTCCCTGCAAAACAATCTCAACGCAGACAGCATCTCTGGAAAAAAACTCACGGTGATTAATAGAATTGACGAGTCCAAGTGCAGGATAAAACACTGAGAAAGAAATGACAGGGTGTGCGCTAGTCTAGGAGGCAGAAGTCACCCTACAAGTCAAATGGACATACAGCTCTTGATCCAAAAAAATGACTCATTCATTCACAAGCATTCAGTGAGCATTTAATATATGCTCTGCCCTGATAGGGCTTATCAGAACACATCCTGCAGGGCAGGGAAGCAGGGTAGAGGGGGCAGGCTACCCTGGTGCACGCGCGCGCGCGCGCGCACACACACACACACACACACACACAAACGCACACACCACTCACATTTAGGCTAAGGGTTCCTTCTTCGGTTGATCCTCTCAGGGAACATAGACGCACTTGTAGATGCACCTCAGCAGCCTCTTAGGAGATCCTAAGTTGGGTCAAGTTGACAATGAACATTCACTATTACACCTGGATCAAAGGTGGCCGCTATACAAAGAGCAGAAGCACATTCTGGACAGAAAAACAGCCACACAGGAAAGAAAGAACTTAGCACTCATAAATGGGGTGGGAGGGTAAGGGGACCTAATGCTGGAAAGACAGGAATATGGAAGTGACAAGTGAGAAGGGGTGGTCAGACTCAGCTGGACCTTCGGCTGGGAGGAAGGAAGACTTGGAATCTCTGGGAGGAGAGGAGGAGGCCATTGGGGGAGAATGAGGGGCATGAGTCAGCAAGGCTGCAGAGGCCCAGCAGGAAGTGTTACAGGCTTTGCAAACCTGTGACTACTGCGACCACTCACCTCTGTGGAAGCAGACTCAATCCACACATAAGCGATGCCTGTGGCTGCATCTGATGAAATGCCACTTCTGCACAATCCAAATCCCAATTCCAGAGTATTTTCTGTCACAAAGTATTATTCTTCTGGCTTTCCTCCATCATTTAATAATAGAAAGTTCTCCCCGCCCCCCCCACGTGTGTGGCTGACAAAGCCAGGCAGCAGCCCAGGTTTGGCCCCAGGGCATGCTGGACAGGACCCCATGAGGAGTCCTGATCACAGCCCTCGGGCATTGGGCAAGGGAAGCTGAGAGCTGGCTAGGAGGTTTTTGAGGAAATCTATCCAAAGGTGATGAAGCTCTGTGGGGGACTCAGTGGAAGCCGTGGGGATTCCAGGCAGAGCTGATGCACAGGGCGTGGGCTTGAGACCCAGGGGACGTGGGGGTGACTGCGATGGTGCCATTCTCTGAGAGTGGGTGGCCTGAAAGGAACTGGTCTCCAGTAAGAAATCTGACTGGACACTCCATGTTGGCTTCTATTGGCATCTGGAAAGATTCAGACTTGACCTGAAGTCCAGCTAGTAGGAATCTCCACACCCGGATATTTTTCCTCAAAACCTGTTATTTCCAAGGATTAGGGCTTTAGGCAGATGACCTCTAGCCATTCTTTTTGCTTGTGTCGTGGACAGAATATTTCCTTAGTCAGTAGTGGAGCCAGTGACGTTTCACTAGAGACTGACAAGGAATCCCCTCTAGTTTCTGCACCTCACTCCTCCATGGTAGGCAGAAGTTTCTGTCCCACAAGCTGCTCCCAAGTAACCCCAAGAGGCTTAACATTAATTATAAATACTCAGCCAATAGCTCAGGCTTGTTACTAGCTAACGCTCACACTTAAATTAGCCCATGTTTCCTACCTATGCTTTGCCGCCTGGCTGGGCACCTTTTCTCAGCACTGGATGCCATCTTGCTTCTGTCTGCATCTGCTTGCAACCCCTGACTCTGCCCTTCTCTCTCTCCCAGTGTTCTCAGTCTGGCTCTCCCTCCCAATCTCTTCCCGCCCAGCTACTGGCCAGTCAACTTCTTTATTAAGCAATCACAACTGACATATACTCACGCAGTGTAAAGGAATATTCCACACTCCATCCCCCACCCACTCCAGATTCAGCTCCAAGTGACGCAATGACCAATCTTCAGATTATATGGGGAAATGGTGATATAACTCACTCATTGCACAGCAAAGCTTCCTAAAACCCCCCTTTCTAAAACCCCCACTGTCCTATGGAGTCCTCACTGTAGGCGGCCAACCTTCCCGGGGCGTGCCTCTGTTTCAGTGTTTCTCTTTCTCCTCATCTTCTTTGGTCTCACAAAACCCTGGAGGAGAGGAGAAATCCTTTCGATAGTGTTGTGTGTCCTGATCATAGTGTACTACGAACCCATGTGTACTCGTTACTCTCTGTTGCTGTGATAAAATACCCTGAGAGGCAACTCAAGGGGAAGTGTTTATTTTGGCTTACCATTACTGTGGATCCATCCATCATGACTGGTGCGGCATGGCAGCTGGAGTAGGAGGCTGGATGGCCTCCCTGCATCCACACTCAGCACCATTGCCTGGTTGTTGTATTGTAACTACAGTTTACCATGGGGGACATTACCATGGGCACAGGAATTTTCTATACAACAGTTCTTACAAATGAATGTGAATCCACAATAATCTCAAAAGGTTTGATTTATATACCTTGCAGCCATCGAGGTGGTTTAGCAGGTAAAAGCACTCGTCACCAAACCTGATGATCTGAATTTGATCCCCAAGATCCATATGCTAGCAGGAGAGAACCAACTCCTACAAAATGTCCTCTGACCTCCACATAGGTTGTATGTACACACACACACACACACACACTCACACACACTCTCACACACACACTCACACACACACTCAGACACACACACTCACATACACATACTCTCTCTCTCACACACACACTCACACACACTCTCACACACACACTCAGACACACACTCAGACACACACACACTCACATACACATACACTCTCTCTCACACACACACTCACACACACTCTCACACACACACACTCAGACACACACTCAGACACACATACACTCACATACACATACACTCTCTCTCTCACACACACACTCACACACACTCTCACACACACACTCACACACACACTCACATACACATACACTCACTCTCTCTCTCTCTCACACACACACACACACACACACACACACACACACAGAGGGAGAGAGAGAGAGGATCCAGTTTTATAGCCGTTCCCCAGAAATCCATTACAGCAATGATTCTCCTTAGACTCCCATTCCAGAGATTTGCTGCTGCATTCCTGGAACAAGAGCCCAATGGTCCAGCAAGTTTAGGAATCTGTCTACAGTTCTCATTATTTTTTAAAAATCTCTCTTTGAAGATTTGCACAGTACATAGAATTGGAAGGTTCCGATAATCCCTGCAATAAACATGTTTAACTGTAACTCACCCATTTGCTACAATGCTGCCAGTGCCTCGCGTATCCCGCGCTGGAAGGAAAGCGCCTTTGCTATAAGCAGGCGGAGGCTCCGGCTACACTCGACCCCGCCTTTCTTATCTTTTAGCATCTTCCCTCCGCTCTTCTGGATGGGTCGGAGGCCTCAGCTTCCCCAGAGAGGAACTAGTCTTAGGCTGATTTATGTTCTGGAGTTAATGAGCCATCAAGTGTTATTATGAGATAAATGAGGATGGAGAAAGGGGCTCCTGTGGGGGCAGTTTCCTGAGGAAAGACGCGGCTCTGGAAAGTGCTCGGAGGGAGCCCCGGGAAGGCGGCCATAAGGAGGGTTATCCGAAACCCCAGCACCCAGGGAGTGCTGAGGCGTTTCCGGGGAGGATGGCTGACTTAGTGCCACCACCAGAACCCAGGCATTGGGGCTCCCTTCACCCTCGCGTTCAGCTAGAGCAGTCATTTGAACGATCCAGCTCTCCCCTTTCCACGCAGCCCCTGCTCACCCTCTAGTACTCCTATGCTCCCCACATCCCAGGAACGGGGGTGTAAGCTTGACTTTTAACTGTGGTGATGGAGGAGGAGGCAGGTCCTGGGGGTCCTGCGAGGTGAACATCGTTCCCATCACACAGATGAGAAAGTGGAGGCGTGAGCGCTGTGGGCGATATTTCTGAGACTACGACTCAACAAGGTCCTACTCAGCAGCTTGTCTTCTTGGCAGTGGTCGAACCCCACCTCTACCCTGCTCAGTGACGGGTTCCATTTCCAGCTCACAGCCACCTCCGCAGAACCCCTGCCCAGCACAGCAAGAGACTGGCATCTGCACCACTCCACAGCGAGACTTTCCAAAGCGTTGTCACCAGGTCCCCACCTCGTTTACTTCCCTAAGATCAGTAAATATTTACTGGGCCTCCGTGAGTGCTCAAGTTAGGCGGTGCACGCCTGACTTCATCTTCATAATCTCCCGGAATGGCAAGCTGTAAAGAGGGGGTTTAAATTAAAACCTTACCACAGAAAGCACAGGGATATAAAGGTGACATTATCTATATTTTTATACCCAAGAAATCACTTCCGGATGACATATTGGCATTTTGGGTTTTCTGCTTTGTATTTTATGTTTATACAGGAAAGGCATGTGCAGTAAATAATTCAGTGGCCCTTCCCTCAGTAGTTAGACAAAATGAACAGAGCTGTTAGGTCTCTAACAGAGTCTCAGTTGGAGGCCATCCAGGAAGGGCCTTCCCCTGTGGTCTGCTTTGGGCGGGCCACACCTCTCATTTCACTGATAACTCCAGAAAGGGGAGCATCACAATTGCACCCTTAAAATGTAGTTACTGATGGTGGTGCACACCTTTAATCCCAGCGCTCAGGAGGCAGAGGCAGGTAGATCTCTGAGTTCGAGGCCAGTCTGGTCTACATTATATAGTGAGATCCAGGCTAGCCAGGGGTTAATAGTAAGACTTTGTAAAACAAAAAATAATTAACATATGAAAAGGTGGAACTCTCAGGGTTTTGTTTTGTTTTTTGAGGCTTATTAATAGAAAACTACCTTTTTCTTATCAAAATGGAGCCTGTCTCATGACACTCTGATCTGTCCCAAAGAGAAAAACATCACACACTATTGCCCTCCTTTAAGAGTTAATAAAGAGCCGGAAGTTGGTGGCACACACCTTTAATTTCAGCCCTCAGAAGGTGGATGGATCTCTGGTCTACAGAGTGAGTTTCAGGGCAGCCAGAGCTGTTACACAGAAAAACCCTGCCTCAAAAACAAAAGCCAAAACGACTGTGATGTCATCAGCAGGTAAAGGTGTATGGCACTGCGCTTAATGACTAGAAACCATCCTAGAGCCCGCGTGGTGGAAGGAGACAGCAGACAGGATGCTGCTGCTGCTGCTGACACTCCCGGCCTTCTCACAGTTTCTGCTCCTCCGCATCTGATTTGAAAGGTCTGTCTTTCTTCCCATCCTCCTCCAGCAGCTACTGAAAGTTTCGGTTTGCCTGACCTGTTGTTTTCCCCGTAAATGCTAATGAAATTGTCCTTGAGCTTCATTCTGAGTTTGTAAGTTCTCTTACTAACAAGACTAAGAACCCAAAAGAGAACCCCAAATTACCGGGTAACACCACCTCTGCTCCATCTCGCTGGACCGCCTCCCCCTGCCCAATCTCTTCCCACCACCTGGAGGAACGCCATTATGAATCATATGATCGTTAAAAACGATCGTCTTTCCCCAAGTCCAGGCTGGTTAATAGTGTTGCCTGGATATGGGAGGGGCTCTTGAGGCCCCGCCCTCCTGGAGTTGCCATTGGCAGCTAAGGGACGCTGGGGAGAAGAAATTTTCCTCAGTGGTGCAGTCACAGTCCAGCTGCCCAAGCTCCAGTGAACGACCCCACAACTCGTGCAAACAACCCTAGTTAAACTCATTTAGAGCCTTAAAAAAAGATGGAAGCAGGAAGGGATTTGCTGGGCAGAGGGACTGGTCAGGAAGGACTGGGATATGTCCACAGTACATTAAATATATGCATGAAACTGTCAAAGAATAAATTTGCAAAGTAAAATGTAAGTGATCACTTTCCAACTCATTGAAGATGCTTTAGTTGAATGTAGTACAGTATACCTATGATCCCAGCACTTAGAAGATTGAGGCAGTAGTACTAGGAGTTCAAGCCAGTCTTGGCTGCATGAAACCCTATCTCAAAAAAAAAATGAATTTTATGTGTCCACAGAAAACGCATGACTAATTCATAACTTCCTCTACTAAATCATTGCAATCCAGCACACTTCTATGAGGACCTCGCTTTTTTCTGTATGTGCATGTGTGGTTTTTTTTTTTTGTTTGTTTTGTTTTTTTAGACAAGGTTTCCTCTATGTAACAGTCCTGGAACTCTCAAACTCACTGAGATCCGCCTGCCTCTGCCTCCTGAGTGCCGAGATTAAAGGCGTGTGCCACCGCCACCGCACACAGCTCAGGACCTCGTTGTTTTTGTTTTTTTGGCTTTGTTACCCTTGATTCTTTCTTGAGATACTTGTATCCTAGGATGCTCGTCGATCTGTAGTATTCTCACTCACTCCTCATGACTGCTAAGTGAGGCGAGAGGCCAGGCCGCGGTCTGCCGGGCACAAGGGCTGGGAAGGCAGTGGGGCTGTGGTTGCTCTGGACCTCTAGGAACTGCATTTGCTTTAAGGGTTCTTAACTTTTCACTGCATTTTAAAAGAAGACTCTTGGTTTTGCTCCTGGGTTGTAGGTGCTACTCCTGACTTCCAGGCTACTCTGACGTCCGGGCATCAGTCTCCAGAAGAGCTGAGGGATCATGTGTGCCAGCCCACGATGTACTTACTGTGGTACCCTTGTTCATCCTCCTTGGTGGGACAAGGCTCTCACTGCTGTGCTACCTTTGCACAGGAACAACGTGGGTCTGACCAGCAGTGTAGCTGTCACCAAAGGACCAACAAAGCCACCAAGTTGATTTCCATGTTCTCCCCCATGACAGTACTTGAAATGGTCATATGGTCAGACTTTTCACTTAGCTTCCTCATTTACAGAGTTGCATAAGACAAAACCAGAATGAGGTAACAAGGAACTCGTAGTTACAGGACAAAAATGTTAAGCCGTCCTTTCTCTGCAGCTGTCCCCCATAGTTATATCATATTTAGAAGTTCATCCCCTGTGTGGTTGTACAGAGGTGGGGCACACAGGCATGACTTTAGGGCATGTAAACTGTAGCCCTTGGAAGCCATAAGGATTGTGGAGCCTCCAACTTCCTGCAAGGGCCAACTGTTATAAAAATAAGCGAAGTCAGGGCTGGAGAGATGGCTCAGTGGTTAAGAGCACTGACTGCTCTTCCAGAGGACCTGGTTTCAATTCCCAACAGTCACATGGCAGCTCATGACTGTCTGTCACTCCAGTTCCAGGGGACCCTAAACCCATGACAAACATTAATGCACATAAAATGAAAAAAATAATAAGAACAAGCTAAGTCCCTGAATACTTCTCTGACTTCCCTCTCCCTCAAATCATGCCCCTGCCGTTGCTACACACCACAAGGTGATGCCTCCAAGGGATTTCAGCTCTTTTCAGGGCCTGCATCACACGGTTTAGTCTGAAGTGCCCAAAGCTGTGCTCTAAACGGACCTCTTTTCTTTGCAATGCTACCGTACCTCGGATACTCTATCACAGTAACAAAAAGGGCATTTTCATCCTGTCCCTCTGTCCTCTCCCTCATCACCTCACGTCCACACTCTGCTGCAAGAGCCACCCATAGGTACTGCTTCCCTTTATTCCATTTCCTACACAGCCATAGGGTGATTTCTTTAAATGAAATACTTCAAAGCTTGGGTCGAGTAGGAAGAGTAATATAATAAAACACCCCATGCACCCACTTTATCAACATTATCAATTTTTAACGTTCTGTTGTGTTTACTTCCCATCCATGTTTTATACATATAGTAATCACAGCCATAAACAATATAAAGAGCCATTTGCATGGTTTGAAACTTTTTATAAATGGCACCGCACAGAATACGTTCTTCAGGCACTGTGGAGTTAGACATCTGCATTGATGTATGGGGCCATTGTTCATTTACTCCGAAGGCTTCACTGTATTCTTTCAACGGGCTCTATTGTGATTTATCCATTCTCCTGTGATTCTGACTGTTCATTATTGCCAACGGTGCTGGGGCAATGTTGAGCATTCCCTCACAGAGTCTCTTTATGCATATGACAGCTTCTCCAGGGACTGCGGCAGTAAGAATGGCTGGGTGTCAGGCGCACGGCTCTGCTAGATTTTGTCAAATTGCTCTTTAGAATAGTTACATAAGCTTTTGCTTCTAAAAGTGCAAACATGTATGAATATTAAATGCCTAATATCCAGCAATGGTATTTTGGTGAGTATGTAATGTGTGATTTCTTGATTACTATTGAAGTCGAGCAGTTTTTCAGATGGCTGCTGGCCACTTGGGTTTCCCCTTCTGCCAAAGCCCATTCGCATCATTTTTTTTCTGCCTAACTGTGTCATTTAAATTTTTTGATTGTTAAAACTTTTCAGTATAGTCTAGATGCCAACTCACGCTTATTGGTGTTGCATTTTTTTCCTCTCTAGTCCGTGGCTTGTCTTTGACTGTATTTATAGTGCCTTTAGGGCCAGGGAGACGACTCAGCCAGTGAATCGTGCTTGCGGCCAAGCTTGAAGACCTGAGGTGGAGCCCCAGGACCCACATGGTAAGAGGCGAGAACCAACTCCCACAAACTGTCCCCGACCACCACGCCCATGCTGCAGCAACGATAACTGATAAGTGAATAACTAAGTCAGTGTTTAAAAGTGGATGGTGTCTTTTGTTGCAACCAAGTTCCACTTGTTCTCAGTGACTTGGAATGAACTGGTGGCTTTGCAAATGCTGTACCTTGACCAGTGGGCCCCACCCCAAAGTTCTTGATTTAAAAGAGATCAATTCTGATATTTTTTTAGAACTGGGAAGTCTTGTGTTCAGCTTCAAAACAATTCTTCTCCTTTCAGCTTGAGAGCTCAAAGGTTTTTGAAAATATTTGGCTTTTCATATTTACTCCATGCAGAATTTGACGTGGTGTCTATGGAGATTTATTGCCCCATAGAAGCAACAGTTTGCCTCAGCATTGTTTATTAAACAGCCTCCCTTTCCCCCATGAATGTAATTCGGCCTCTCTCATACATCAAGTTTCCAAGTTGAGTGGGTTTATTTTCCGGGCAGAAGGCTATTTTAATCCACGGGCTACTTTGCTGTCTCGGAGCAGGTTTCCAATACATCTTCGCCCCTGGCAGGGAGAGCTGCCTCCGGCCTCCACAGCTTCGCCTCCAGCCTCCACAGCTCCGCCTTTCTTCCAGTGCCTCCTTGCTCTCCCAGCATCAGTACTGGGCTAAGCCGGTCAGACTCTGCCTTTACAGCACTTGCAGCATTTTTACTTGTATTGCTTTACGTTTATACATTAAATTGAGATGAGCTGATACTGTTACTGCAGTATCTTCCAACCCTGGAATATGACCCTCAAACACCCCACTTATCCAGACTTCTGTCTTCTCCAGTGTCTTCTGATTTTGCTCCGTAAAAGGTATTTTGTTAGATTTAGTCCTACGTACCTCAGCATTCATTACCATGGTGAATATTTTCTGTTGTTTGTTTGTTCCTTCCTTCCTTCCTTCCTTCCTTCCTTCCTTCCTTCCTTCCTTCCTTCCTTCCTTCCTTTTGAGACAGGGTTTCTCTGTGTAGCCCTGACTATCCTGGAACTTGCTTTGTAGACCAGGCTGACAGTGAACTCACAGAGATCCGCCTGCTTCTGCTTCCTGAGTTCTGAGATTAAAGGCACGCGCCACCACTGCCCGGCTCTGCTGTGTCTTCTAATTGGTAATCACCAGCTGTGTACATTGTTTTTCTTTGCTAATGCCTCTCAGAAATTTTGCTAAATTTTCTTACAAGGGACTATTTCCTCAGCCAAGAATTCTTGGTCCTTCCATTTTGGCAAGTAACGGCCAAGCTACACTGACAAGTCTTGTCATGTTCTTGTCTAACCTGCGGGAAACACGGTTCTTCTTGCACAGCTGTGATTACAGCAAGTAAATGAAATCTCTAAGGGACCAAGTGTGCTGACACCATGGAAGGCATAACCACGCTATTGGGATGTAAGTGCCCTGGGTATAAATGTTCTCACACACAAATGCAGCAAGATGAACTTTGCAGGTCTGGAGAGATAGGGCGGTGGTTAAGAAATCTATTGTTCTTGCAGAGGACCTGAATTTAGTTCCTAGCATCCATGTTACATGGGCACAAAGGGTTGTAAGTCTGGCTCCAAGAGGATTCAACACCTGTGGCCTCTGAGGACACCTGCACTCAAATACACATACCCACACACATATACACAGACAACACACATGCACGCACACCTAGTTAAAAATAAAAGTAAGCCGGGCGTTGGTGACACACACCTTTAATTCCAGCACTTGGGAGGCAGAGACAGGCGGATCTCTGTGAGCTCGGCCAGCCTGGTCTACAGAGTGAGTTCCAGGACAGCCTCCCAAACAATACAGAGAAACCCTGTCTCAAAAAACCAAAGTAAATAAATAAAGATAAATCTTTTCTTGAAAAAAGACTAAACTTTGAGCTAGCATCCAGGAGACCCCTACTAGTGATCAGACATTCAGGTTAGCACAAAGTTTGGCACCCTGAAAAAATTGGGGGGATCTTTTCCAAACAAAGTCTTCCTTATTACAGCCATACACTCCCATAGAGGAGCATCTATCAGTGTGAACTTACAATCATCAGTCACCAAAACACAAGGAAAGAACTCATTGAGGGAGAGAGAGCCAGGAGAAATAATCGCCAACAGAGCTCATTGAGGGAGAGAGAGCCAGGAGAAATAATCGCCAACAGAGCTCATTGAGGGAGAGAGAGCCAGGAGAAATAATCGCCAACAGAGCTCATTGAGGGAGAGAGAGCCAGGAGAAATAATCGCCAACAGAGCTCATTGAGGGAGAGAGAGCCAGGAGAAATAATCACCAACAGAGATAGCGCCTCAGGGACATCAGATAGTGGAATCAATCCTCATGTAGAGAACATTGAAAGAAAGAAGGAATTGAGTCACAGAACTGAGGCAGCGATGAAAGACTTGCAGAGGTGGCCGGGAAGACAAACACTGAGCAGCATGTAGAACTTCGGGCAGCTGAAGAGATGACTTTCTGGTTAAAAGCACTGGCTGCTCTTCCAGAGGTCCTGAGTTCAGGACCCACATTAGGTGACTCACGAGTACCTGTAATTCCAAGGGATCTGACAGCCTCTTCTGGTCTCTGTGGGCGCTTATGTGTCACAGACATGTCCACACACAGATACACAAATAAAAAAAAATTAAACTTACATACATTCCATAACTGTAATAATGGAATGTTAAAATGTAAGTACCAGGTAAGCCCCAATTAAAGAGTTCGTTTTCCAGGTATGGTAATGCATGCTTGCAATTCTAGCCCTTGGGAGTCAGAGGCGGGAAGGTCACAGTTCAAGGCCAGACTGGGCTAATGCAAGGCCCTGTTTAGAGAGAATTAATGGACTGGAGGACAGCGATATTTCAGCCCAAATCAGGACATAGAAACTAGGTATGAGATACTTTGCTTTATGTTTAATAATGGTTTCCGTAGACAACAATTAAGAATTTTCTAAAATCAAGGCTGGATATTAGTCTTCATTTATTCCAGGCATGATTCATTAAGAAAATTCTAGAGGGGGGCATGGGTGGTGCACACCATAATCCCAGCACTGGTCTGCAAAGTGAGCGTCAGGACAGCCAGGGCTACGTAGATACCCTGTCTCAAAAAAGACAGGAAAATCCTGTCAGTGGAGAAGATGGACCACCCACAAGTTCTTCCACTCCTCTCAGGGGGTGGATCCCAATCCCCTTCTCCCTGAGGGTCGACTAGGTCTCATGTCTCCTGTCTCTCGTAGGGGTCTCCCATTCTTTGTCTTTTCCTTTCTTTTTAAGAATTCCTTATTCTGGGGATGAAGAGGTGGCTCAGTGGTTAAGAGCACTGGCTGCTCTTCCAGAGGACCCTGGTTCAAATCCCAGTACCCACATGGCAGCTCACACCCGTCTGTTGACTCCAGTTCCAGAGGATGTGACACCTTCATAACAATGCACTTAAAGTTAAATAAAAAAAGAATTTCCTCTTCTGCCCCTCCAGTTCGCTCCTTAGCTCGTAATTATCCTACTGCTTCATTTTTTTGTGGTGCTGGGGTTCCAAATCAACACCTGGTGCGTGCTAGGCCACTGGTCTACAACTGACCCACACCCCAGGGCTGTTCCGTTCCTTTTAATGACCTCATTTTCCACATCTAATGTTTCATTTCCAATCAAGATATTTTCACACCCAGCGCCGCACCGCTTTGTGGGTCTTTTTGTTTTCGTGTTTTCGCTTTTATTACTAATATCTTTTTTATTGGTCTGTGTTTATGAGGCTAATTAGAAAAATGTTGCTCCGTCTGTTCTGATGTTTATGCTTCTGATAGGATCCTCAACCCAGCATGTTATTTTTCTTTTGGAATGTCTGTGGGGATTCTGTGTTCTGGCCGCTCTGTAGCAGTGCAGAAGGCCAGCTCTCTGTAATCGCTGATCTCTGTTAGCTCTGGGCTGTAGGGATGGGGTAGATGAGATTCATGGTGGAGAGTCCTGATACCCCCCAAAAAACAAAACAAAACAAAACAAAAGCCTCAGCCCTGTCCACAAAACGGACTTCCTCACAAAACAAGCTTCCTTCAAGTTAAAACGTATGGGCTGGTGGGAAGGCTCATAGGGTAGAGGTTCCTACTGTCAAGACTGGAGACAAGGGATGGATCCCGGGGACCCACGTAGTAGAGGGAGAGACTGGCTCCTAAAAATTGTCTCTTGACTTCCACACACACTCTGTGACATGTATACACCCACACATGTTTGCATACATACACAAATAAGTAAAATGTAATGGTTTTTTGTTTGTTTTGTTTTTGTTTTACGAGACAGGGTTTCTCTGTATTGTTTTGGAGACTATCGGTCCAGCCCGGCCTCGAACTCACAGAGATCCGTCTGCCTTTGCCTCCCGAGTGCTGGGATTAAAGGCGTTCGCCGCCACCACCACCCAGCGTAATGTATTTTTTAAAGATTGAAATTTATGGGCCCTGGGAATTTGTAGACCGAGGGATAGGGCCGAGACAGCTGGAGGATGAAGGCCTCTGTCATTTTCCTCAGCTTCTCCCAAGTATTCTAATGGACTCCCAGGAGCCCTGAATCAGAGGATTGAGTCTCAGCAGCCGTGCAGAGTCAGTGTCTCTCAAAGTGGAGCTGAGAGAACTCTCAGCCTATGGGGTTCCTCGCTGCTTTCCCGGTGTTTTCCCCTGTAGTTTCCATGGCACCAAACTCCGGAGGGTGCACAGCACTGGACCTACTCTATATGTTGATAAGAGACAAGTGCACCCTGCTCTCGGCTCATGGATGCTCAGCTGTGCTGTAGCCCAGTGGTACAGCACTCATCTAGGGTGGGCCAGCCCCTCCCCCAAAGCGGCTGTGACTCAATTCACGGTGTATGACTTCTCTTTTGCCTTTGGGGGCATATATAGCAGCTCAATTTTATTTATTGTTTTATTATTTGTGTGTGTGTGTGTGTGTGTGTATGTCCACATTCATTTTACACATTGTTTTGTCCTGTCTTTTTTGGGGGGGTTAGAAGCTTTCTTCAGATGTTCATAATCTTTGGTTGTCTGTTTATGGCTCAGATCGGAAGCTGGAAAGGAGTTCGGTAGCTGCGATGTGTAAGGGAAGTGGAGAGGGGTGTGGGGTGGGTGGATATGGGGTGGGGTGGGTGGGTGTGGGTGCGAATGGGCTGTTGGGTATACCCCAATGTAAATAGCTGATTCTTCTGTCCTTTTCCTTGTTTTTGTGTTTGAGACAGAGTTCCATTGTAGCCCAGGCTAGCCTCAAGCTCGCTGTACATCCAGGGGTGACTTTGAACTGCCTCCACCTCCCCAGTGCTGGGAGTGCAGGCATGCGCCAGCACACTCATGTTAGCAGCCGCTCCTTCTTCTTGGGAACTTAGAGCAGATGAAGGCTGAGCAGTTTTAGCATCTGTGATGGACACATTAGCTTAAGTCCCTCGCTCCGGGGCTACAGTCCTCACACCCTCACGCCGATTCTCTCAGTCCACACTCCTGCCAGGGTTGGAGGGGCTGAAGCTCAATGGCGGACTGTCTCAGAGAGACGCAACCGCTTCCTAACCAGCTCTCAACCTACTGGTCCAGTTGATCCCACCACAGAAGCAGCTAGCCCTGCCCGTTCATTGACCCTTTGAGGATGCCGTGGGCAGACGGAGGGCATCCGACTGTCAGTTTGGATATGGAGTTCTTGGATCTGCCAAGCTGGCAGCTTGCAGTCCGTTTGACCCCCAGCTTCTAAAATCTCCTCACCGCTAGCCTCTTTGGTGTTCCTCTTCCTTCTAGAATATGTCTGTCTAGTCTCACCTCAGAGACCCTTTCTCCCACCCCAGCTTCAAAGGAGAGGACAAGCTAGGGTTTTTGTTTTGTTTTATTTACCTTTTTTTTTTTTTAAGCAACTGACTGTAGAACCAGGGTCCTCACAATGTCTGCCTTGAGTTACACTAATTTGCAAGAGACTCAGAAAAGATCAGCTTACCAAAACAGACTTTATAAAGAATACGGGTGGAGACTTGCACAGGATGTGGTATCAGGGGAGGACTCGGGGCTTCCACATGCAGGTGCTCCCTCTGGGTGCACTCCCTGCAGGTGCTCCCTCTGGGTGCACTCCCTGCAGGTGCTCCCTCTGGGTACACTCCCTGCAGGTGCTCCCTCTGGGTACACACCCTCCAGGTGCTCCCTCTGGGTACACTCCCTGCAGGTGCTCCCTCTGGGTACACACCCTCCAGGTGCTCCCTCTAGGTGCACCCCCCCAAAGCGCACCCCCCCAGGTACACTCCCTTCAGGTGCCCCCCCTGCATTCACTCTGGGTACACCCCCTACAAAGGTCCCCCCTCCAAGTACACTCCCTCTGGGTACATCCCCCCAGGGGAACCCTCCCCAGGTACACCCCTCCGGGCATCTCTGCATAGGCGGTCATTCAGAGGCTCCTGATCTCAGCCCTGCAGTGTTTTCCCAGGGAGCCTACTCACAGATATGGCTGCTGTTAACCGGTAAGGGGGCAGCAGCACCTGCCTGAGGGTTCAGAGGCTGCTCTGCCTCTGTCCTGCTTTCTTCTCTCTGAGGTCAGACCCCTCTGATAAGAGGATTATTTTACCTTCAGAGTTTTAGTGATCTGCATTGGGGAAGGACTTATGACGTAAGAATTGACAAAAACAAAATTATCTATTTCATGTTACAATCGTTTCAACAGAGCTGCATTAAAATCTCTCCATATGACCCTCGATTACGTCAATTCTTTCTTGTGATTCCAGTTTTGTTTTATACACACTGAGGCTGTATTGTAAGACCTGAAATCTAAATCTTTGGGCATTGTTCCTTTCAATATTATGCCTCCTTTATACCTGCTATAGGGACTCACTGAAATTGACTCATTAATTTTGCTTTATCAACTTCATTTGGCTAGTTATTTTATGATATATCTCTCCCTGTCTTTGATTTCCATCTTTATGGTTTCCTTTTAGTGTACTTAGAAATACTATCGTTCTGGGCTGAAAATGTAATGAAATCAATCTGATCAGTTAGCATTGATGGCCAATGCATTTCTGTCATTTCCTCCTTACGTGGTTAACTTGTATTCCTGGACCTTTCTTTGCTTTATTTTTCTCTCCTTCCTTGCTTTCTGTTGGATTGATCAAAGAGTTTCCCACATTTCTTCCACTGACTTCGGGTGTAAAAATCCAAAGCTTCCTCTTTTAACGGTGGTCCTTACATTTTTGTTCCTTTGTGGGTGTTGTATGCAATTGTCCTTGCTTGCCCTGCTGGATCAGGTTTGTGTGTCCTGGGGAAATCTACCCTGCCACACACTTGGCTCTACCCAATAAGCCACCTCTCCAGCTCCAACCCTTACATTTTAATATACATGGCTAACTACAAACTGTCTTGGCATCACCAAAACGTTAATATTTCCATTGCCTTGTGAATATTAGTTTATCGTAATCACAAAACAAACACCACCTATGTTTTTACTGTCCTGCTTGAGCTTTCATTTGACTTTTCTCCAGTGACGAAACCTTTGCGAAGCTGGAAGTTAATAAATCCCCTAAGCTTTGTCTGTGTCTGCGCTCGCTACTTTGTTGCATTCCTCATCATCCTCCCGGCCCGGCCCGTTTCTCTTCTCTGTGAATTACCTTCTCTTGTAATGACATCCGTGGGAGGCGAATTCTCTAAGTCTCTGTGTCCTAAAATAGCTTTATTTTGTCCTTGTTCCTGAATGGTAATTTAGCAGCATGTAAATGCAGGCGTTTCAAAGCTACTCTTCCATTGTCCTCTGGCAGGTGTGGTGGCTTCAGGATGTAGGGCTGACAGTATAATGTGTGAGCCTCTAAGTGTTGTTTATCTTTTCTCTGGATGTTTTCCCCAGATGTCTAGGTATCTTATATGTTCTGTGACTTTAGCAGGAGTCGACTTACTTTTATTTACTTTGCATGTTACCTACAATACACACATCATAAAGAATTCTTCAATCTGGGGAATTCTCAGCTTCGTCTTTTTTTTTTTTTTTTTTTTTTTTTTGAGACGGGCTTCTCTGTATTGTTTTGGAGGCTGTCCTGGAACTAGTTCTTGTAGACCAGGCTGGCCTCGAACTCACAGAGATCCACCTGCCTCTGCCTCCCGAGTGCTGGGATTAAAGGCGTGCGCCACCACCGCCTGGCTTCAGCTTTGTCTTCTAAATATTATTTTTCTGTTCTGTTTTAACACTGTTTTTATATGTTGAAATAACTTTTAATCATTCATTTGTCTTAGTCCTTTTTAAATTGATTTTATGTGATACAGTCTAGCCTAATTTTTCTACTATCTTTAAATCCCATAATAACTTTTTGATTAACTTTTAGATCAATTTTTCAAATGCTTTTTGCATTGCTAAGGTATCTGTTAGCTACTATTTCTGAACTTTACAGAAGTTATTCCTTCAGTTATCAATTTGAACACCGTAAACATACTTGCTTTAAACTATTTGTCTGATTAATAAAAATTTTAAATCATGCGTATGTAAGTGCACCATGTCCATGTGTGCACCTGGTGCCAGCAGAGGTCAGGAGATGGTACCAGATGCCCGAGACTGGAGTCACAGATGGTTATGAGCTGCCATGTGGGTGCTGGAAACTGATCCCCGAGTCCTCTAAAAGAGCAGCCAGTGCCCTTGAGTGCTGAGCCATCTCTCCAGCCCTCCTGCTTCATATTTGATTTGAATGTCTCTAAGGACTTGTTCTCTTTCTTAGCATGAGAAACCTCTCTTCTATCTGGAATTTTCAGTGGGAAGTTTAAATGGTTTGTCCGGTGAATATGTTCGTCTTTGTTTTTGCTACTTTTTGCTTTTATCACCTTTGTTGACGCCCTGGGGCCACCAGTGCAGAGTAGATCTTTTTACTAAGTCACCTCCCCTCCCTTTGTGATAACATGTCTTTCTGGGGAAGCGTGTTCAATAAACACATCCATATGGCAGGCAACAATAACGATGCGAGTTAAGGGGACAAGGATTGCAGGGGAGGGCGGGGAGTCATTTGAGCAGAACAGGGAAGTGACAGAGCCATACAAGACGTACAGGGCAAAGAGAAAGGCAGCAAGCCAGGAATTTTCTCAGCCATGGTGTTTAGCGTGTACCAGGAACATACTAGCTGAGTGATAAATATTTGCTAAACAGTCGAAAGTGTGCAGAGGGGCCCATGCAAGAGCAGAGCTCGGCATGCATGATATTCATTGATGGCTCAAGCTTTGGGCCTAAATCACGTACAGTTCTCCAAGAGGCAGTGCAGACCCAACGCTGTGCTATGCCCACCTCCTTGTCCAAACAGGACCTGCCAGCAGCTCTCTTCACCGTGTGAGAAGTCATATAATAGTCATCTGGAAGCTAGTGGGATGGCTCAGTGACCAAGTGCTCTTACTGCTCCCTTGGAGAGGGTCAGCAGTTGGGTCAGCAGCCGTCCTGGAGTCAACAGTGCAGCCTTTCTGGGTGTGGGTCACCTGCTGGCACCATCTGGAAGCAGGGATGGGGAAGAAGTGGGACTTACATTGACGGAAGGGCTGCTAGGTCGCAGGTCACGTGGCTGGGTGGGGCGTACAAAGAGGTCACTCCAAGGACCTCGCCAGAACAGAGCCTGTCTGAGACGAGTGGGGCAGAAGCTGGGAAGGCTCTGTCACAAGGCATGCTGTCAGTCTGACTACAGCTGCCGCTATTAGCACGTGTGGAGCCTAGGCACTGGGCGCTGGGATTGACTCTTGATGGGTAAAACGGCCATGCTCCTTGAAGACTCAGGCTCTGGTGACAAAGCAGGGTCCTGCTCGTTGTCAGGAGCTGCCTCCACAGAGGGGCTCGTTTAATGCTCCTCTGGGGCGGGTGTTTTACCTCCTTTTTCAGGGTAACAGGAAAGAAGAGATTTGAAGGGTTATGCAATTTAGCCCAAATCACCCTGTCGGCTAACAGGGATTTGAACGTGAGTCTGGAGAACCACCACCGGCTTTATGCTGCCATTACTAGCAAGAGCGACACCAGCCCAGCTCTGTACGGGAAGGAGAGGATTGAGGACCCCTCCCGGAGAAGAGACCTTATGATCATAACTCCTAGGGTTATCCGTGTGTTCCAGAACACAAAAAAACCCGTACAAGGCAGAAAATTCCTGGCCTGTTCCATCCCAAGCTGTTATCCAGGGCCAGTGGGCCAGCTGGTCCATGTCCTTGCCACTACCGAGACCCCTCAGTTCCTTCTTCCTCGTTGGACAGTCAAAAGCCTTCTCGTGTGCATTGGACTGTCCTACAGGATTCCTTTAATACATGTGATTGTTGGAGAAGATTTGCAGTGGGCTGTGACAAGTACATCTCCATTTTCTCTACACTAGTGAGAACATGCCAAGTTAACTGCTATGCTTCAGAGGTTTATAAAAAAAAAAAAGTCCACCCCTTCAAAGGCTGTTGTTTGCTGGGAACCACTTGGGATGGGAGCCCAGCATCTCTGGTCCTCCCATGCCCAGAGCGCCGCAGACACTGAGCTCGCTCGCCCCCTCGTGGTTACCACGAACGCTGCGGGTGTCGCATCAACCTCGGGGACCTTGAGGCCCCCCCAGAGCCTCCCAAATCTTTGGGGCGCCTGCTATGCCTTAACCAGCGCCCTTTCCGTTAAAAGCCTCACCCCGCATCTTTCTCCATGTCTAAGCCCCCAGTCTCCTCTCACGCTTCTTCCTCTTTTCCCGGGTTCATCTGGAAGTTGGGTTCCAGTGCAAAAATGAGAATGGGTCCTCTTAGCTGTCCCTAGTATCTATTTGCATTCACGATTTGTTCTTGTGCTTATCCATGCTGGCGTGGGGCGGAGTGTGCTCTCCCTCAGCTGTCTGTAGCTTGGCAGAAGCGCTGCTGGCCACACTATGGGTGCCTCTTGGGAGAGATGACCCTACGGTGATAACTCCTAGGGCTCTGAAAATGTGCCATTCTAACGGAGTGAGAGCCAACAGTAGCTTTGAGCACCAGGAGACCCCGTGCTGCAGAACATACCTTGATGCAGCCTCGGGAGCGACTATAAGAAAACCTTACAGAGGTGGTTTGCGGTGACTTGCCTAGAGGCCCGGAAATTCCCCCACAAACTCAAGCCTCCTTACCCTGCAAACCAGCAGCCTCTATGGGTTTATGCTCAGGGTTCCAAGCCTAGGAACTATCCGCACAGCTTCCAGGACAGCCGGGTTAGGGAATAAGAGCAGTTGCCTCGCTGACAGAGAAACGGAAGTGACAAGCGTTCAGAAGGGAAGGACTCCACAGGAAGGAACAGTTAAAATGGATTGAACCCAGGAGAGAGTCATAGGTGCTACAGGACACCCATCAGTGCACCGAAACGTGCACAAGGGACCTTCGCCAATAATAAAATTCCCTCCATAGCAGGTGGAAATCCTCCGGTTTTCCACTCACGGGATTCGTGAATCAGTGACTGTGTGAACATAATCTTGGTGAACACTCGTGATGCTTGATTCTTAGCAAAGCCTCCTCCTTTTTTGTTTGTTTGTTTGTTTGTTTGTTGTCATTGTTGTTTGAGACAATGTCTTTCTATATAGCCCTGGCTATCCTAGACCAGGCTGGCCTCGAACTTACAGCGATCCGCCTGCCTCTGCCTCCTGAGTGCAGGGATTAAAGGCGTGCGCCACCACCCTGCTTCAAAGCCTTCTGAAAAGTACCCAGGAGGGGCTGTTGTGAAGATCCCTTCACTTCTGAAGTTTGGTTCAGCACTTAGCATGAGGATGCTGGAATTCCAGACATCTTCAAAAGGAAATTGAAAGAATCCAATAAATAGCACTCCACTCTCTGCCTGGGCTCCGAGCAAATTGAAAATTCAGCCGGGAGTGAGAGGTGGCGGAGAAATCAAACATTACCTTTCCTTCTGGCCAAGCCTGAACTCAAGGACACAGAACAGAGAGATCTGTCAATCCAACCTCAGTGGAAGCAGACACTCAGAAGGGAGAGTGAAGGGAGGGCCGGGGAAGCCCCGAGTTAAACCCGGGCAATCTCATATGGAAGAGCACTTCCCCTGATATGGGGACAGACTTCCGCTATCCTTCTCTTGCTGGTTGGCCTGACTCAGGAAGTCAGGCGTAGTCAGGTATGGTGGTGCATGCCTGTAATCCCAGCATCAGGAGACTGAAGGACAAGGAACCTGAGTTTGGTGCCAGCCTGTGCTACCTACAAAATCTATCTCAAAAACCAACAAGCAAACAACAAAATACCACTATAACAAAAACCAAACCAAAACAACAGCAACATGAAATAAACAAAAACCAACACACTTTTGCCTACAGCTCTTGAAAGTCAAGTAAGGCCAGGCGTGGTGGCGCAGGCCTTTAATCCCAGCACTCGGGAGGCAGAGGCAGGCGGATCTCTGTGAGTTTGAGACCAGCCTGGTCTACAGAGTGAGTTCCAGGACAGCCTCCAAAGCAATACAGAGAAACCCTGTACCAGCTGAGCTCTGGGCCGGAAGTGAGAGCGTGTGGCAGCGAAACAGAAGCCGGTGTTGGAGCTGTCCCTGTGCTCTTATTCTATCCTACAAGCCCTGCTCTGACAGTTCACTCCAGTGAGTCCCCCTCCCCCCAGTCCAGCTCCCGCTCTGCAGGGTGGGAAAGTCTCACTTAAATACTCTCACGTTAAAGCCTGATGGCTGACAAGCCTTTTCTCATTCATAATTTAAAAGCAATTGCTAAGGGCAGCCCAATCCTTGCTCACACCAATGAATATCTAATACAAATAGCAGGATTTCAGAAAGAGCAAAGCAGCAAAGTGAAAAGTCCCGAGCAGTAGAGAGCGAGGTCTTTGGCAGCAGAAAGGAAAGCAGGCACGGGACAGTGCGAGGCCACCAGGAGGGCTCCGCGCTGCACAGACAGATGAATTCTAAACAAGGCCGCATAGAAAGTGACAGGATCTAGATCTAGAGCAGTGGCCCTCAGCCTTCCTGATGCTGCCACCCTGTAATACAAATCCTGTTGTGGTGACCCTAACCACAGAATTATTTTGTGTTACTTCATAACTGTAAGTTTGCTGCTGTTGTGACTCACAGTAAATATCTGATATGGGATCCCCAACGGAGCTGCAACCCACAGGTTGAGAACTGCTGATCTAGAAGCTGTTCATTCAATGACTAAAGAATCTTTTCTGCAGGGCAGCGGTGGTGCATGCCTTTACTTCCAGCACATGGTAGGGGGGCAGAAGCAGGCAGATCTCTGGGAGTTCAAAGCCAACCTGGTCTACAGAGTAAGTTCCAGGACAGTCAGGGTTACACAGAGAAACCCTATCTTGAAAAACCAAAATAAAACAAGAAAGGAGTGAAAAATGGATCCCTAGAAACAAAATTATGGTCATTGAAATTATAGTCGTTGGATAGATTGAGCCAAAGGTTATGTAACAGTCCACCAGACCTTACCAGGCCCCTAGACCTTAGCAGGACTGACTCATGATGGAGTACCATTCATGTCATAAAACCCACTACATGGCACCACCAACCAAAACAAAAACAAAGACCTAATCCATCAAAGTCCATAGTTCTGGGAAAGTCTCTAAATGGACCAACCTTGCTTTTTGGCTTCTGTAGTCCTGTTTCTGTCTAACTGCTCTTGTTAACTGAAGTGTGTCAACCCACGATGCAGTTTTTGTACTTAAAAGCTCACCCTGAAAGCCGGGCGTTGGTGGTGCATGCCTTTAATCCCAGCACTCGGGAGGCAGAGGCAGGTGAATCTCTGTGAGTTCGAGGCCAGCCTGGTCTACAAAGTGAGTTCCAGGACAGCCTCTAAAGTCACAGAGAAACCCTGTCTCGAAAAACCAAAAAAAAAAAAAAAAAAAAAAAAAGCTCACTCTGAGAAAGGCTCAGAGCTCAGGGATCTCAAACACCCAGTGTAATCATTTGCTGGTTAATAAAGACTTCCTATTGACTTAAACCATGTCCAAGGGATCTTCTCCGGTGGACACCCCAAAGTTCCCAGCATCAGGCCTACCAACCTGAGTTTGAGACCCAAAACCCACGTAGAGGTGAAAAGAGAGGAAGACTATACTCTACAAAGTTATCCTCACCTCCATACGAATGTGGTGGCATGCACCACTCCCCATCACACACAGACACACACACACATACACACTAATAATGGTGATGATGACAGTGATAGTGACAATAATGATAAATACAACTTTAAGAAACGTGTTCCTAAGTCACCAGCGGAGTCTGAATTTCAGTGTTCTCGAAAGGAACAAAACTGACAGGATGAACATATATTAAATGTGTACATATATATCTCAAAAGGGGGCGTTTATTAGTATGGCTAACAAGCTGTGGTTTGAGTAGTCCAACCATGGCCTCCCTGTGGAAAGGCCAAGAGTCCAGGAGTCGTTCAGTCTCCAAATTTGGGTGTCTCAGCTCTCCCAATCTGGTGCTGGAATCCTGGAGGGTTCCTAGAGAGCGGCTGGCCTTCAGTCTACACTGGATTCCTGAAGAAGTGGGTTCAAATACCAGTGAAGGAACGCTTCAGCAACAGGGTAGATGGACTTGCGGGGGAGATCAAGGGCAGGCAGGCAAGCAAAAGCTTCCTTTTCCACGTCTTTCTGTGGGGGCTGCCACCAGAAAGGGTGGCCCAGATGTAGGGTGAGGCTTCCCACCTCAAATGAGCCAATCAAGAAAATCAAGAACTTCTGGTTTTAGTTGATCCCAGAACCAGTCAGTTGACATCTAGTTTTGTCTTCTCCCCCTCATTTGATGGGGCTATAAAAAGACTTTGAACAACAGACTTGGGTGATTCAGATTCCCTGATGCCGGCCCGACTCTCTCTCGTTTATGCCTGTTTCTCTCCTCAGTTTGTACACCCTTCCCAGGTACGAAATCAGCTTAGCTGGCAGGACCAGCCCCGCACGCGCACACGGTGGCTCACGACCTCCTGTAACTGTAGTTTCAGGGGAATCCAACACCCTCTTCTGGCTCCCATGGGTTCCTGCACACATGTTGTTCATGTACATACACTCAGGAATACACACACACACACACACACACACACACACACACCAAAATAGTGGATGAATTTTTAAAAGTCTAGAGCAAAAATAAGCAAAACAGAAGACAGAAAAACAGTAAAGGGAAGCAATGAAACCAGAGGTTGTTTGAAAATATTAACAAACTTTGACAAACTTCTAGCTAAACTGGGGGGGGGGAAACAAACTGAAGAAGAAGAAAAGAAAAATCCAAACCACTGAGATCAGTGTGGAAATAGGAACATTACTACCAGTGGGCAATACTTGAATAATTTTATGGGAACAAATTAGATAACATACTCTAAAGAGACACGTTCCTAGAAACACACACACTATCAACACTGAATTCATAAGAAATAAAAATCTGAACAAACGCACAGCAAGTAAAGAAATTGAACCAGTAATCAAAAATGTTCAGTAACATTCAGGCCAGGAGCAGGTGATTTTACTAGCGAATTCTATCAAACTCGGACAAGAACACTTGCAAACCTACAAAGTGTCACCCTGATACCACGTCAGACTATCACAGTACAGGAAAAGAAAACTGATTCAGGACAGCCCAGAGACCTAGGATAGAGCCAAACTCAACTGGAGGGGAGGAGTCAGTGAAACCATCCCTAACGATATTCTGCTGTACTCATAGATGGTGCCTAGTCCAGTTGCCATCAGAGAGGCTTCATCCAGCAACTGAGGGGAGCAGATGCAGAGACCCACAGCCAAACGTTAGGTGGAGCTCAGCTAATACTGAGGAAGAGGGAGAGTAGGGCTTGTAGGAGCCAGAGGAGTCAAGGGCATCACAAGAACCCGGTCCACAGAATCAGGTGACCAGGGTTTGTTTATAGGGACTAACAGAGACTGGTCTGACCTAAGCCCTCTGCACATATGCAATGATTGTGTAGCTTGGTGTTCCTGTGGGACTCCTAACAGTGGGACAGGGGTGTCTCTGACTCTTTTGCTTGCTTTGGGGACCCTTTTCCTCCTACTGCGTTGCCTCAGTCAGCCTCGGCATGAGGGTAAGTGGCTGGTCTTATTGCATCTTGTTACGCCATGTTTGGTGGTATCCCTGGGAGGCCTGCTCTTTTCTGATGTCTGGGAAAGGGAGGAGGAGTGGATACGGGTGAGGGGAGGTGTCAGGGGAGGGACTGGGAAGAAAGGAGGGAGCCGAAGCTTCAGTTGGGATGTAAAACATGAGAGAAGAATGAATAAATACATTTTTTGAAAAGAAAGAAAACTGCACACCAATATCCCTTGCAATGTAGATATAGAAAATCATCAAGAAAATACTAGGACTAGAAGAGAGCTTCTTTAACACAGGGGAAAAAACACCTACACAACTCTTTGAACATGGAGACGTGGAGCTGGTGCCTACATTTAGCCTTCACCCCTGTGTGCTGGTGTCTTTGGTACAGGAAGGTACTTTCTGCATGCTACCAAAGTAGAAACGTAAACGCCAACCCAGCCACAAACCCTTGATCCACTGTGGTGTCCTGCCTGCAAGATATTCTAGTGCAATAATGGTACAAAACGGAGAGTAAGCAACCAATATCTTGTTTGACTGAAGGCTCACTCCACGAGATGGAACCCCTCTTGTGTAACCAAGATCCTGTAACTGTAGGATACAAAGTCAATATACACAGGTCAGTTGTACCAATTAGAAATAGACGACAGGCCGGGCGTTGGTGGCGCACGCCTTTGATCCCAGCACTTGGTAGGCAGAGGCAGGCGGATCTCTGCGAGTTTGAGGCCAGCATGGTCTACAGAATGAGTTCCAGGACAGGCTCTAAAGCTACAGAGAAACACTGAACCCTGTCTCAAAAAAACCAAAGAGAGAGAGAGAGAGAGGGAGGGAGGGAGGGAGGGAGGGAGAGAGAGAGAAATAGATGACAGAACTGAGTGTTAAGAAAGTAATTCTACTTACAATTGCATCAAAAAGAATATAATTTTAGAATAAGTTTAATCAAGGAAATATGACGTTTTTATCCAAACTATAAAATATTGTTTAAAAAATCAAGAGCCAATAATTGGACATACATCGAATATCTATGAGCCTGATTACAATATTATGAATACGTCCCAAGCAAATCTACAGATTCAATGAAGTCTCTATTAACTCCTCTATCGGGATCTTTTCTACAGAAATGGAAATACTCTTTACAGAACAACAAAGACATTTGGAAAGCCAAGACAATCTTAAGAAGGAGGATACAGATTTCATGACTTCAAAGTGTGTTAAAAGCTACGCTAATAATTATAAGAAGAAGAACTACAATGAGCAAGTACAGACATACAGACCAGCTGCTTAGACCCAAGTCTCCAGAAACATCCTCAGGTCTGTGCAGTCGACTGATGGGTGCTAAGATCACTCAGCGAGGGAAAGGATGAACGGTCTCTTTAACAAAGGGTCCCAAAAGAACTGATTATTCATGTGCAGATGAATAATATTACCCTTACCTCAGAGAGGGCAAAATATAACTCAACACATGTTATTCTGTTGAAATGTATGTTAGTTTTTCAATCTAAAATTTAAAAATTGTAAAATATTTTCATAAATATAATTGCCCAAAATCTAACAATATGGTCCCTACTACCCTGATTGCTTTAAATTGTGTCTTGGAGGGACCCGAATAAAGTGGGGAAAGTGGTTTAAACAGCATTTAAAGACATAATGGAAGTGAAAACTTAGATTCAAAACGATGATTACTTTCTTTGAATCTGTATTGGGATATATAAATATGCTGGTACACATTTGAAAAGAAACCCAAAGATAAGTAAATATGGTAGCTGACCTGAAAGCAATAGAACACAGTGACAACTGAGACAGAGATAAAAAGTTAACATGACTCAAAGACGCAAGCTTAAGATTCAAAATTATACAACCCCAAGAGAAAGCACGAGAGAAAATCTTCACGACCTTGCATTTGGCAAGGGTGTCTTAGACATTATGCCAAGGGGTAAAGTAGAGAAATTGAGCTTCCTCAAAATTAAAAACATTTGTGACTCAAAAGGCAGCATGGGCAGGGGGAGATGTCCCCCACCCCTGCCCCCTCATTCCCCTGCCCCCACCTGTCAACGCCTGAGGTAGGAGGGAGAGCTGGGCCTGAGGTCATAAGATGGGGAGGGCTGTCCCTGCCTCTCATCAGCTGCTGCACTCTGAGAGTGGTCCCTGTACCTTGCCTGGGCAGAGCTGGTCCTGAAGGGGCAGCTGTGGGAGAACCCACCCTGAAAAAGCAGGAGACCTGGCCCTGCCCCTTGCTCAAGACTCAAGGGGTGAACCAGCCAGGGCAATGCAGGAGAGCTCACCCTCCCTGGTGATGAGGACAAGGGAGAGCCAGCCCGGTGATGAGGACAAGGGAGAGCCGGCGGGCTGACCAACCCTGCAACTACCCAGGATGGGAATCAGGCTTATGAGCTGGTCACTCCAACATCCACCCCATCCGTGAGCTGCTGGAGTACATGAAGGGACTGGTCCTGCCGACCCAAAGCTGCAGGATCTCCGTGACACAGGAAAACAGCAGGATATCCAAGAGGAGTTAGCATTGATTGTGTAGCAGAAACCAGAGGCCTGGAACCAGACCAATGGCTGTCTGCAATGAACACTCAGAAGTAAAGATGTATGGATAAAGGGGTTACTTACTGTGTCACACTACAGCCTCCATGACTAGACTGATTTGGGAGCAAACAGTTGCCAGTCAAGTCATATATATGACAAGGATCTAAAATAGACGATATAAATAATTCTCTTTTATTTTAATTTTATTTTATGTGCCAGAGAGTTTCATCCAAACGCATGTCGTGCACCATGTTCGTGCCTGGTGTCTGACACTCAGAACCCTCTGGTGTCATGGGTGGTCGTGAGCCACCGTGGGGGGTGCGTGAACCAAACACAGATCTTCACTCAAAAAAGTGCTCTTAACTGCTGAACCATCTCTCCAGACCCAAGGATATAAGGAATTCTTACAAGAACTCACACAAAAAAGGAAGCAACCCAATTAAAAGCGGGAATAGATCGTCTGGGCATGGCGGGCCTTTAATCCTAGCACTCAGGAGGCAGGGGCAGGCAATCTCTGTGAGTTGGAGGCCAGCCTGGTCCACATAGTGAATTCCAGGCCATCCAGGACTACATAGTGAGACTGTTTAAATTTAAAAAATAAAAAATAGCTCTTCCGGGGGCGGTGCTTAGAGGCGTTCAGAATGGTCCAGCGTCTGACATGCCGACGTAGGCTTTCCTACAATACAGCCTCTAACAAAACTAGGCTGTCTCGAACCCCTGGCAACAGGATCGTTTAACTTTATACCAAGAAGGTTGGGAAAGCACCTAAATCTGCATGCGGTGTGTGCCCAGGCAGACTTCGAGGGGTTCGTGCTGTCAGACCAAGTCCTTATGAGACTGTCTAAGACAAAGAAGCGTGTCAGCAGGGCCTATGGCAGCTCCATGTGTGCCAAGTGTGTCCGCGACAGGATCAAGCGGGCTTTCCTTAGCGAGGAGCAGAAAATTGTTGTGAAAGTGTTGAAGGCACAAGCACAGAGTCAGAAAGCGAAATAAATATGCAGCTTTTTAAATAAAAAATAAAAAATAAAATGAAAAATAAAGAAAAGGGCAAGGGCCGGAAAAGACATCTCTGTTAAGAAGACAAGTGTTCAACAATACATGGGAAATTGTTAAACATCGTTAGGCACTCATGAAATACAAATCAAGACCCAGATGAGATCAGACTTCTGCATCCCCTAGAGTGACTGTAATAACAATTTTTGAAAAGGAAAATGACAAATGTTTGTGAGGACGCAGACAAGAATCCTTATGTATTATTGTAAATGTAAAATGATGGAACTGCTGTGGAGAATAATTTCACAGTTGCTCAAGTTAAACATAAAATTGCATCTAACTTAGCAGTCCAGGTCCTAACTACACACCCAGCAGAAATGAGGATGGAAGTTTACACACACACACACACACACACACACACACACACACACACACATACACACACATACAAAGATAGATGAGTGTTCACAGCAGTGCTATTCAAAATAGCCAATAAATGAAAAGAAATCAAAGGCCCATTGACTGGAAACAAACAATGTACTACTCCCACAGTATCATTTAGCTACTAGAAAGAATGAAATACTGATACGTACTCCATCCTGGATGTACCTTGTTAGTATAGGAAGGACAATACAAAGCGCCACTTATTGTAGGATATTGTAACATGAATAATATAAACCCAGAGACAGATATTGGGGTTCAAGCTGAAGATCAGAGAAGCAAAGCGGTCAGCCACTAGAGAGTTCTCACCTCCACCAATGCTCAGACCGAAGGAGCAATCCACCGAACCTCAGATTGCATCTCCAGGCTGCACTGCTCTCCACCAAGCCTCAGAATCCTAGGTTGCTCTCTGAGACTGCTCTGAGCTACTCATATACTCTCTAGTGCTGGGGTTAAAGGCGTGAGCTCTTTTTCTCTTTTAGACTGATTCACTCTCATGTAGCCCTGGGTGGCCCTAAACTCACAGAGATCCGTCTGCCTCTGTCTCTCGAGTCCTGGAATTAAAGGTGTGTGCCACCATTGCCCTGCTTCTATAGCTAACTGGTGTGGCTGGCTTTGCAGTCTGATCCTTCAGGCAATCTTTACTAAGTCATAAATAATATATCACAGGGTATCATTTATGTGGGATATCCAAAAACAAGGAAAGCACTTATTGTCTGCCAAGAGCTTGGGGAGAGGGGAATGGGTAGTGTGTGACTAATGGGTTTGGGGGTTGCTTTGGGACAAAGAATGTTCTGGAACTAGATAGTAGCATGTTATAGTGGCAGCCCAAACTAAGACAACACATATAACCAGATTCAATTCTTATTAAAGGTTTCTGGACTTGATTTTCTTTCTCCTTCTTTTCTGAAGTAATTGTACAGACCTCATAACATTTCTCTCCTATAGACTTATTGAAATGTGCTTATGCATATGAAAAATGCATTTCTTACATAATTGCCATGGATTTTCACACTAAGACTATTAGCAAGATTACTTGGTAATATCTAATTGAAATTTGTCTCATTGTCTTAAAAATGTCCTCATTAGTCAGCTTTCAGTGATTATAATGAAGCACCCAGGGCAATTAGCTACGAAAATGAAAGTTTTTAGCTGGGTTCTGGCAGACTCAGGATCAGGTGTGTTCATTGCTCTGGGCCACTATGAGGGTGCTAGGTGACTATGGCAGAGAGCTCGACAAGGCCAGACAACAGAGACACACGGGGAGAATGAAGCCTCATAAGGGCCCACAGGCTTTAAAAAAAAAAACAAAACAGGATTTTGCTGTACAGTTCTTGAATTCACTGTGTAATGCAAGTTGGCCTCAAACTGTCTTTCTTGAAGTCACTATGTAGCCTAGGATGGCCTCAGTCTCCTGACTGCTGGAATTTCAGGTGTGATCCACTGTGCCCAGCTTCCCGGATCCCTTTCCAGGACATCCCCAGAGTCCTGAGGGCTTCCAGTAAGCCCCACCACCCAAAGGTTCTGCATCTCCCAATCGCACTTAGCCAGTATAGGGACCTTTGTGGGTCAGTCGACATCAGATGACAGCAATGTGGTTTCAGAGAATGTTGGAATCCAGATCCCTGGTAGTCTCTCCTCACTGGAAAAAAAAGTGAATTAACAGGCTTCCCGTTACCTGGGTAGCGGGGGCTGCACCCGACTTAATCCCAGCACTCAGGAGGCAGAGGCAGGGGGATGTCTGTGAGGTGAGATTCCAGTCGGGGCTGGTTTTCCACAATTGTTCAGTTGTTGGTTTCCTGCATTCAGTTCTGAACTTTTATTTACTGACGTGATGTCTGTGAGTGTGCGTGCGTGAGTGTAGGTGTGTGTTAAAACTTTCTGAGCAGGGGAGATGGCTCAAGGAGCTGAGTGTATCTGGTGATCTGTGTTTGATCTCTGGAACCCAATAAAGACCGGAAGGAGAGAACTGACTCTAAGTTGCCCTCTGACCCCCACATGTACCCCATGGTACCCATGCCCACACCTACGCATTCACTAAAAATAATTAATTAAATTAAATCAAATTTCCCTTCAAGTTTTGGAATGTAAGCTGTTGATATAATGCCTTGCCACTGAAGAACATATTAGTGTGTATTTTCTATATATAAGGCCATTCTCAGCCAGGAGGATTGCCATGAAATTTAAGACCAGTCTCTGGTGAGACCACTGTCTTTAAAGGGGGGAGGGGTGGAGAGATGGCTCAGTGGTTAAGAGCACTGGCTGCTCTTCCAGAGGTCCTGAGTTCAATTCCCAGCAACCACGTGATGGCTCACAACCATCTCTAGTGGGAGCTGATGCCCTCTTCTGGCCTGCAAGCATATATGCAGACAGTATGCTGTATACATAATAAATAAACAAATAAATAAATATTTTAAAAATATAAAAGGGGGAGAGTTCTTCTCAGCTAGGTGTGGTAACATATGCTTTTAATCCCAGCACTCAGTAGGTCAAGGCAGAATTGGGAGTTAGAGGTCAGCCTAGGATACAAGAAACTGACACACACACACACACACACACACACACACACACACACATACACACACATGTTGGGGAAGTCCTGTGTATATATGTCAATAAAGCACTGTTGGCCAATAGGGAAGCAAGATAGGTGGGACTAGGAGTCGAGGAGGACTCTGGGTAGGAGAAACACAGGGAGTCAAGATGTAGCTGCGATAGGGGTAAGAAGTTCGAAACTGTTCTCCAGTAAGAGAAATACTTAGATTAACAATTATGGGATAAATACTTAAGTCAGAACTAGCCAGTAAGAAACAAGCAAGGCCAACAGCTTCATAATTAATACAGCGTCTTGTGTTTTATTTGGGGACTACAATGCTACAGAGCCCAAGCGGCTAGCAAGGAAAAGTCTTCTCTCTCTCTCTCTACACACACACACACACACACACACACACACACACACACACACACACACACACACATACCAAAAACCCATCACAAGACAACAACAACCTAAGAAAGAAGGTTGGAGAAACAGCTCAACAGTCAGAAACTGTAGGGGCCAGTTTGCAGCCTAACACCCCTGGAACAAGCCAGGCATCCTTACAAAGGCCTGTAAGCTCTGCTTTGAGGAGGGCAGAGATGAGAGGCTCACCAGGCCTTGCTAACTCCCGGCCTAGCCGAGAAGGCGCAAGTCTCAGGTTCAGGGGGAGAATGGGGTGGGGGGATAGAGTTGGGCACCTGGCATCTCTTCTGGCCTCCGGCACACGCGCCCACAGCCACACAGACACATACGCAAATAAATAAATCTCTCTTTGAACAGAACGAAGAAAGTGGAGGTTAATATTCTCCCACAATAACACCAGCCAAGTGAGGCCTTGGACTTTGAAATGTCACTGTCACCTGCCTTGTGCACTTCATTCAAATCTCGTCCATCTCGCCCGTTTCTCAACTGTCTTTTCTGCCAGAAGAAGCCACCAGAGGCGGTGATGTGTCATCTCGTTTTGACATCTGGTCTCCTCCAGCACCTGGACCACTTTGTGGTTTCGGCCCGCGTATCTTGCAGTGCGTCTCAAGTTTTCTCAGACCACACTCAGGTTAGGCATCTTTGGGAGGAACCGCCCAGAAGTGATGCTGCGCCCTTCTCACGGAGGCCTGGCAGGAGAGCGTGGATTCAATTTGTCCCACACTGATAATGTTAACCTTGATTAGCAGTTTGAGGTGGCGCCTGCCAGGCTCCTCCACCGCAGCCCTGTCTTCCCCTTAGGTAATCAATAACTATTGTGAAGCGCTGTGACACCCCGCCACTCTTCATTTTCCACTCACTAGTTTTAGTACCCACAATGCTTCTTAGCTGAGTTAATTATTACTATACGGGTTGCCAGATTCTCTGACTCATCATTCTTTCTGCACTTGTTAGTTGGCATTCTATTATAAGGAAAAGCTGTAGGTCTGGGACTGTGGCTCAGTGGTAGAGCTCTCGCCTCACGTGTGTGAGGGCCTGAGTTCAAACCTTACCATCTCAGAGACATTGACCAGAGGTGGCAGCACACGCCTTTAATCCCAGCACTTGGGAGGCAGAGGCAAGTGGATCTCTGTGAGTCTGAGGCCTACATAGCAAGTTCCAGGCCAGCCAGGGCTACACATGAGATCCAGTTTGAGAAAGAAAAGAAAGCCTCTTTCCAGTCTCTCTCCCTTTTTCTCTCTGTGTATAGAGCAGTATTCATTCATATTGATGTGTCAGGTCCCACTTGACAAAACAGGATTTTCTCCTCTTCATGCTTACTACTGTTTTTTTTCTTTTTAAATATTATTCATTCGTGTGTGTGTGTGTGTGTGTGTGTGTGTGTGTGTGTGTGTGTACATGTAGACCAATGACAAGCCTGGACTACATAGTGAATGCCCAGTTAGTCAGAGCTATGTAGCTTGACCCTGTCTCAAGACACAATAGAGAGACAGCTCAGTCAGTAAAGCGCTTGCCTTACAGGATCAAGACCTGAGTTAATCTCCAAAACCATGTTAAAAGGCCAGGCTTGGTGGTTCACACTGGCAGTCACAGCGCTGGGGAGATGGAGATGGGGTATCCCTGGGGCTCACTGGCCAGCCACGCTAGCCTGTTAGGTGACCTTCAGGTCACTGAGAGACTCTATTTCAAAAGAGTTCTTTGGTCTCTGCATACACATGCACACACACACACACACTCACACACACACACTCACACTCACACACACACACACACACACACACACACACACACAAACCAAGACATAGAGTCTGTAAGCCATCATACAGGAGTTGTGTGGGACTGGAGAGCTGGCTCAGTGTCTTGTTGCTCTTTCAGAGGACCAGAGCTAAGCTCCCAGCACCCGTGTCATGTCAGGTGGTTCTTAATGGCCTGTACATCCAGATCCAGCTGTCTGATGCCCTCTTCTGGCGTATGTGGGCACCCTCGTATATATGGTATACACAAATACAGATAAACAACAACAACAAAAAGACTTATAGGAGATTTTTACGTAAAGGAAATCCTACAAATCACATTCTAAAATTCTTGTGGGTTGCCTTGAGTATATTTAAAATGTAGTCAACAAACTGATGGGCAGTTAAAATATACCGTTTATAGGCAAGCCACAGTTCAGTAGCAAAAAGAGAAAAACATGCGCATTGGCTGAAAGCATAAAGTGCAAAGGAAGAAAGGTAAACGACCAATAAGCACATGATGAGATGACTGGCCCCAGGAGTACCCAAGAAAATGCAATCAGAATTGAGGAGAAGCCATTTTTAGTTACCACCTTTGAAAAAAATTACACTCTCCAGCGTTAGTGGAGGCAGAGGGAGCAGCCGCACCTCATCCCACTGCGGGGAGAGTGTTGAGCACTACTTGATGCCATCTATTCGGAAGGAGAATATGCGTCTTCTGGAGCCGGTGATCTAGCTTCATGATCCTCTGTACATATGCACAGGTGCCCATGGATGTCACAGGACACCTGATTGGTGATCTAGCTCCATGATCCTCTGTACATAGGCACGGATGCCCATGGATGTCACAGGACATCTGAATCCATGGAGCTGGGATTATAAGCTGTGTGAGCTGCCCACTATGGGTTCTGGAAACAGAACTCTGGTCCTCTGAAAAAGCAGAAGTGCTTTTAACCACTGAGACATCTCTCTAGCCCTTTATTTATCCCTTTTAAATGTTACATTTATTCCTGGGAGGTGGTGGTGGTGGTGCAGGTCATTAGAGAAACCCTGTCTCAAAAAAACAAAAAAAAAGTCTATGTATTGATTGCATGTATATGTATGTCTTTGTGGTCATGCATGCAAGTGTGTGTGTGTGTGTGTGTGTGTGTGTGTGTGTGTGTGTGACTTATTGGTGTCAGTTTTCTCCCATACGGATTTTGGGAATCAAATTCAAGTCATTAGACTTGGTGACAGTGCCTTTATCCTCTTAACTGTCTCACCAGTCCATTTTTGATACATTTAAAGATTAATACAGCTAATCCAGGTAGTGGAGGCACACCCCTTTAATCCCAGCACTCGGGAGGCAGAGGCTGGCAGATCAGTGTGAGTTCGAGGTCAACCTGGTCTGCAGAGTGAGTTCCAGGACAGCTAGGGCTACACAGAGAAACCCAGCCTCAAAAAACATAACAAACAAACCAAAAAATAAATAAATAAACACATCTAAGTATTGATCTGTCAGCTCTCTGTTACCAATAAGGGAGACATCCAAGACTTCAAGTGGAGTCTGAGGTCACGGAGCATTCTCTAACCCTAAGAATATTGTACTACGTTTCCCCTTCTGTATGCACACAATGATAAATTTAATTTATAAAATTGGGTACAATAAAAGATTAAGAACTATTAATCAGCAGAACATTCATACAGTTATACTGTAATAAGTTATATGACGTAGCTTTCTATTTCTCAATATCTTCTTATAAATCCAGCTTTTCACTTAAAAGCATGTGGAGCCTCTCTTTGGAATATCTGACTCACTGTTACCATTACTCTTGTGCTCCGTGGCCGTTGTTAAGTGGTTATGTGAACATAAGCACTGAGTACCGGCCCATCATTTGATCTGATGATGGAGACAGCCGCTTAGTGGTGATCTGGCAGCAGTAGACACAGGGAGGACACACTGCACAAAAGGAAGGATTTACGTTACAGGCAGCACTGTTGCTCAAAATGGAACAGAATTTAAAACTTGAAAATTATTTGTATTATATTTCCGTTTATATTATGTGGGGGAAGGCATGGCACAGGCATGCCACACACGGCACGTTTGCGGAGGTCACAGGAAAACTTCCAGGCATTGGTTTTCTCCTTCCCTCATGTAAGTCTTGGGGGCTGAACTGGAATTGTCAGGGATGGCAGCAGGTGCCATCACCCACTGAGCCGGTCTCAGTGAAATTGTTCAGTTCTAGAGTTTTCCATTTAATATTTTTGGACCATGATTAATCTGAAGTAACTGAAAGGGAACATAAGGGTGCCCCTGAATACTTTGTGATTAAAAGGAGTTCAAACACCAAATGAGAAAGTCCCCAATATTATTCTGGTGTGTTCTACACATTGCTCGTGGGGTTTACCATGCCTACCTATGTTTAATAGAAACCCATACACGATTCTTAAGTACCCCAGTTTTCAGCAAATCTTTTTGCCATCTTCTGATATGCATATGTAATCTATGTGTATGGATTCATGTGAGTGCATGTGTTCACATGTATGTGCTCATCAAGGGTCTCTTCCTCAATCATTCCCTTATCTTTTGAGATGGGGATGCCAGGACAAGCATTTTGCCAATGAATCCATCTCTCCTGGCTGCTTCTAGGGCTCCCTTTCCGGGGAGGGAGGACTGAAAAGAAGGAGGCACAGATACCTTCCTGGGCACACATGCTCCAAGGCTCGCATCCAGCTGCTGGGAACGCTGTGGGAGCTGGCTTCCCTATGTGCTAATGATTTCCATAGTGCAGCCTTTGCATTCTCACTGGGGTGGCAGCCGGAACTCCCAGGCCCTCTATAAATGTGAGCGCTGCCGGGCCTCACATTAGTGACCTCAGTTCTGTGAGTACCCAGTTCCCAATTATCTGCTGCTTCCCAAACACCCCCAGTCAGTGACAGCTCATCCCCGCCACTGCCTCCACAGACATGAATGGAGATGTAGCTCGGGTTAGGGTTATGCCATCTCTGCCTCAGGCTCTGGGAATGATCTGGGGCTGGCTTGAAGGCTTCATTCCCAAAGCTGCAGGTCTTGGAGCTCAGGGGCAGGTGGAGGAACTGTCATGTCGTGGCTGTGCCCACTGAACAGGGACACGCCCACCCCACCCCCAGCACTGAAGGACCTTTGTTTATTACAGCCAGGCCTCAGGCCAGGCTAGCTCCCAGGAGAATCCTATCCAGAATTCCCCATCCCAAGCCTGGTGGGTAGGGAAGAGGATAGGGAGGAAAGAAGGAAAGCTGGAACTTGGAGTAGTAGTTGCTGGGGGTGGGTGGAGGGGATGAGGGTAGGGGGTGGGGGGCTCAAGGTTCTGAGTTCCAGGAGATGTGGGCTATGCCCATAACTCTCACTGATCCTTAGTTTTAGGTTCAGGTTTATCACACACAGGATGCGCCAATATATATATATAGATATATAGATATGTATGTATGTATTTATATATATGTATATGTACAGCTTATTGCCACACAAGTAAAAGGAGACAAGAAGGGAAGGGACATGCCATGTGTGAGAGGGTACCCGCAAAAGTGACAGGACTCTCCCCCTACTCAGCAAGGTAATACGAGGGCAGGAAGCCCACCTCTGGCTGAGAGCCAGGAGCTGGAGTGGGATCCCTGTGCCCATCCCTTCCTGTCAGTTCCTGCTCCCTTTGGGGGCTCACTCAGGCAATGCAGGAGCTTAGCAAAGGCTGGCCCATTCCCTTAACCGCCCTCTCTCATCTCCCTCTAAAGTGGGGGGTGGGGGTTGAGGGGAATTAGGACTCCCAGGCTCTTCTACATCCCAGCCTGGGCCCACCCCCACCCCCACCCCAACCCCTCTTTGGAACCTATCCCTAGCAGGCTTAATTAGCTTCACAAAACACTCTACAGCCCTGGGTGATGGGAGCTATAAAATTGCAAAGTCTGATTAAAAATAATAATGAGAATGCCTAGTGCCCATTAGCCTGTTCCTGAGCCCTTAACAAGGATTAATTAATTAATCGGTCTCTTTGCAGCTAGGGGAGCAGGCCAGGGTTATGGGTGCCCCTTTAGAAGAGGGGTGCACTCGGTAAGAGATGGTGCTGGTCGAAGGCTTTGCCTGACCCCTCTGGATAGGTGCCAGGTTATCCAAACAGAAGCACTCTTTGGGCCAGCCTGGGCTGTGGGGCTTGGGGAGGTGGCTTTCCTGTAGCCCGTCCTTAGTTTCCTCAATTGTATTACTCAGAAGATGGGATGGTTGCTTTCCAGCCTCCATGTTGGATGTGACCCAGGGCTGCACCTGCAGATTCTAGAGCTGTCTCTGGGAAGAGAAGCCAGGGTTTTCCTCAGAAAAAGAACACCAGCTCCTGCCTTGCAACAAGATGTTGGCATTTAACCAACACAGGTGATCTCTGACGTTTAGTCACCTTATTTTTGCCTTTTAAATAATGCAATAGTTTTGTTCTTTGTTTTAAAAAATGATTTATTTTTAATTTTTTGTCTGTGTAGGCATGTGTGGGGAGGTCGGAGGACAAGTTGCAGTGGTCAGTTCTCTCCTGCTAAGTGAGTTCTGGGTGGGGTCCCCAGGTTTGGTGGTGAGTGAGCTATCGAACCACCACCCCTTAATGCGGTCATGTATGTGTATGTGTATCTGTGTGAGTGCATGCAGGTACCTGAGAGGCCGGGGAGGGAGTTGGGCCCCATAGAGCTGGAGTTACAGGTGGCTGTGAGCTGCTTGATGTGGATTCTGGGAACTGAACTCAGGACCTCTAGAAGAACAGCGAGTGCTCTTAACCAGAAAGCGGTCTCTCCAGCCCCTGTTCTTCGTCTTTTTACATAATATAAAAGCCACCACTGTAGCTAGTCTACTCCTTTATTTTGTTTTTGAGATTATAATATAATTATATAATTTCCCCTTCTCTTTCCTCCTACGGTTTGGTAGCCTGAAGAGTAGCATACTCTCATTGTGTGTGGTCCTCACTACCATTCATTCCTCTCTCACACTCTTTCATCTTACAACTTGAAATTCTGCGCCCAGGAAGCATAATGCCTCTTCATCCCTCTCTCCCCTGAGGCCATTGGCCACCATCTTCCCGTCTTTCTGGGTCTCGGAATTTGACTCATTTAAGGGCATCACACAAGCGGGACCGCACGGCGTTTGCTCTTGTGTGGTGGCTTTGCTTCGCTCAGCACAATGTCAAGGTCCATCCACCTCCTTGTGACTGCAGGCTTTCCCACCTTCCGGCTGGGGCGGGTGGGGGGAGAGGTGATGGACGGGAGGTGTTGCCGAGGGGCCAAAGGGGGAGGCTGTTTCTCAGCAGGTACTGCCAGGCCCTTGCCAAGGGCTCCTGGAAGATAAAGGATGAAGGGTACAGCCTCCAGGCCTGTCACTTCGGCTCACTGGTAAATATTGAAAAATGTTACACATTAAAGCAAACAGGGATGCGTTTTGTTGCAGAATGCAAAACGCGTATGAATTTTTCACCCAAAGATGGGACTTGGGAAAGCTTCTGTGCTTCGGACACATTCTCTTCCACCTGGGACCCAAAGGGAACCTGAGGGACGGCTGAAGGAGCCCTGGACCCCGGGCTCAGCGGCGGCGGGAGCTGGTTCGTTGTGGCCTGAGGGGAGCTAGGCAGCCGAGGGGGGCCGGCCTTCAGCTTTGCTGTTATTCCTCTTCCCACTCGAATTTCAACCTTGAAAACCAAAGCACTGAGAACCTCGTGCTCCTTCCGGGACCTCTGAGCAGTGACCAAGCTGAGAGGTAACTCTCCAACCCAAGGACCTGGAGCTGCAGCTGGGGTTTGTCTTGGTCTGGCTGTTGTCTTCACCTAACTTGGATCTTCACGGTGGAGCAGGAACATGAAGGAGACAGAGGTGGGCGTGGCCAGCCTTGAGCCTCTGGCTCCCTGTGTCCCCCAGGATCTCCCCAATCCAGGAGGAACTTCCCTAGGGCTGAGGGTTACCTCCACTGCTGGCCTCTGGGGGAGCTACAGCAAGCCCTTAGCGTCGGCCACCAGGGCATCCTCTGCAACTTCAAAGACTCCTCAATAATTTGGCCTGAGAGATGAGCACCGGAAAGTTTCCCGTTTAATTTAATTTATTTCAATTATATTTTAATTTAAGATATTCGGCATTTACTCTCCAGCTATCTTTTCTCGTTTCAAGGTTGTTAAATTATTGCAGCTCTTGAAAAAAGATAAGATAGAAAATGGTCAGACGGCCTGGAGGAGCAGCCCAATCCCAAGCGCCCCCCCAACCCCACCCTGTGTACCCCCAAGGCTCTTAAGGACAGATGGAGGAATGACAGGGGACTGTCACCCCTGATGGACCTGTTCACCACCCAGATGCAAAACCTAACAGCACCGACTGTCCACTGACACCTGATATGGGGCCAGCACTCCCAACCTCCTTGCTTCTTCCTGCCCCTGCAGGGAGGGAGCAGGAGACCCCATCCCTTCTTCCAGGAGAGCATCCCGAGGATCCAAGGCCAACTGGTAAAGCCAAAGATTCACAGGCTCTAACTACAAGGAGCTCAAGATCAAAGGGAAACAATGCGGGAAACTTGTCTGAAGTCTTGGCAGCCACAGGGAAGGAGGCACAGCAGGCACTGGGCTCAGTGGGAGGTCCTGGTCCTCAACATCCTTGCCAGCCAGAGAGGCTTCCCTGGCTGGAGTTCTCTGAATCTTCTGCCTGAATCCCCAGCTCTGAAATCTACTCTGGAAAAGGCATTTTAATCAGATGGGGACCACTAATGAAGCCAGTTGAGCTTGCAATTCAGGTCTATTAAGAGACAGCTGTGTGTTCTCAAGCTTGGGCGCTGCCTGCTCTGAACTTCAGTTTCCAAATGCAAATTCGGATAATACTCTCTTACCAAAACCAGTTTAGACAGCACACAAAGCGGTGAGTTTCCTCACAACGTTTTTATGCTGTATTGACCACTTGTCTTGTTGCTGCTGTGATAACAGAAAGGAGGGTGTGGCCGTTTTGATTGTCAACTCGACACAGTGCAGTCACCTGGGACGGGAGTGTCAACGGGGCCTGTCTAGATTAGGTTGGCCTGAGGGCATGCTTGTAAAATTATTGTGTTACATTAATCAAGGTGAGAAGAATCACCCAGAATTCCCTAAGCAGGGAATTCTGAACTTTATTCAGAGTGTCAAAACTGGCTCAGCAGTTAAGAGTACTGACTGTGCTTCTAGAGGTCCTAGGTCTAATTCTCAGCACCCAAGATGGTGGCTCCCAACTGTCTGTAAGGCCAGTCCCAGGGCGAGCAACACCCTCTTCTGATCTAAACAGGGACGGAACACACATAGGTTTACAGTACTAACAATGAATGTTTGATATAGGGTGGGCCTAACAGTCGATTAGAAAGTAGAAGGTTACTTTCATGGCAGTCATGCCACAATTGCGCCAGTGGACACTGGCAGGTTGCTGTTATAGCTTGCAGAATTCACAAATATTTATTCACCCATGTAGATCACCAGTGACAATCCAGAAAAATTCCATCCAGTACAGCTAGAACTAATGAATCTAGCTGAGTTTATTTATGGGAGTGTGGGTGAAGGGTCGCTTACTACTTATAGGTTGTGAAACTTACAGGCAGTTATACCACAGAAGAAAAATCTTATTCTCCCAGCAATTATTTTATTCAAAATTATATGTATATGTATATAGCTCTGTGTGGGTATGCGCACCTGAGTGCAGTGCCAGTGGAGGCCAGGAGAGGGCATCCGATCCTCTGGATCTGGAGTTACAGGAAGCTGTGAGCTGTCCAATGTGCGTGCTGGGAATTGAACTCAGGTCCTCTGCAAGAGCAGTATGTGCTCTAAACTGCTGAGTCACCTCTCCAGCCTTTCTTCTAGCAATTATTAACTGCTTGTAGATCCTTGTGGAAGGGCGGAGACTTATATGCTGTGTAAGACTTCCCCACTTCCATAGGGGATGTTAGTGGGCCCAGTCTTTTTGTGTGTGTGTTGGGGATCACAGTTGACTTGATTTCAAGACGACAGAATTCTTGTGCTCACTTGGACCTGAAAGCCCTCCTTATCTTGTGGACATCATCTGGTAATGCAGACTCCACTTTCCGGGGTTGGTTGTGGTACTGTCTCTTGTCCCATAGGCTGTTACCATACGACCTTGATTGGCACAAAGAAGTTAGTGTCTGTGCCTGGTGAGGCTGGGAGGTGGTGCTGGTGGGAACAGAGGTGATACTACATGACTGGCCCAGTGCTGCAGCTACCCCCATGCCGTCTAACACCAGCTCCTACTCTGGCAAGTTTCGAGTGCTGGTAAGCAATTGGGCACCAAGTCCCAAGGCTGCTACGACCACCGTGAGACAGTCCACAATGACCCACGTGGAAAGGTCACATAGAAAGGTTCACCACCTCAGCTGAGCTCACAGCCACAAAGGACAGGCATGAAAAGGAGCCTTGGGGCCAGGCGGTGATGGCGCACGCCTTTAATCCCTGTACTTGGGAGGCAGAGGCAGGTGGATCTCTGTGAATCTGAGGCCAGCCTGGCTGCAAAGTGAGTTCCAGGCCAGCCAAGGCCACACAGAGAAACCCTGTCTCAAAAAAAGGGGTGGGGCTTGAGTAGTCCTAGCCCTCAGACACTGCTTGTTCTAGAGGGGACAGGACACACTGGTACAAGTGTTGGGCTTGGGGGGCACTGCTGTGTCCCTGGGCTGTCCAGCTCAAGCTTCTGCCCCTCCAGCCTCTGAACTGCAGGCCAGACATGACTGCTTGTGTCCTTACCTCACCGTGCCTGCTCCTCAAGGTCAGGCCAGGCAGGAAGCCATGATGGGTGGAGATGGCTCCACTCCTCTCTCCCTCTGCTTGGCTTGAGCTCCCCTCAGCCAGCCCTTGGGGCTGGGTCTATAGGTCCTGACAACAGGGGCTTTGGGTGTCCACGGGAACCCTGTGCTGGATCAATGGCGGCCCAGAATCCTGTCCCTCCGGCTCTGAGCAGCAAACCTGCTATACCAAGTCCCTGTCACGTGAGAAAGCATCCCATCTTGAACCTGGTGGTCCTTGAGTGGGAGCTGAAGTCCGGCTGAGTGAGCTAATCAGAGCTGGGGCCTCTGGGAGCGGCAGGCTGCACGAGCTGAGCAGAAATGACGCCTCTTGGGGCAGCCAGGCAGCATGCAGTCCATTTGTTGCTTCCTATCTATCTGCCTCTCTAGGGTCCTTCTTGTCCCTTCCCTTCAAAATCATTTCGGAAGGAACATTTTCTCTCGCTCCAGCTCCCGGCCTCACCATCACTGGCTTCTCATTGCTCTCAGTTCCCCGTGCTGCTGTTGGTTTCAGACCATTTAGTCTGCCTCCAAGGGCCTCTCCCTCTCCCTTGCCGGTCTCGGAGTCTCGCCCCTACACTAACCCCAGGTCCTTCTGCCTGGATCTACTGAGCCCTGCACAGCGGAAATGGTTTTGTCGTGACTCCTGAGGTCTCAGCCCATCTCCAGCCTGCCAGTGACCAGGATGGGGGTGAAGAGCTGATTAGGCAGGAGAGATCCTGGAGGAGCAGAGGCATCTTACTGGGTCTGCGAACACGGCCTTGGAGCCAGACTATAGAGCCATTCATCATCTGTTCTCTGTGGTGTCGGTGAGGACAAGTCCCAAGAGTGAGGAGCCTCCTCACGCTAGGTCAGCCTAGGGGATGCAGATGGCTCTGGGAGTTCACTTCCCCCTCATTCCTGTCTCTGGGGTTGTTTTGGTTAGAGCTTCCATTGCTGTGATAAGACACCATGACCAAGGGAACTTATACAGGAAAGCACTTAATTTGCACTTACGGTTTCAAAATGTTGGCGTCCATGGCGGCATAGTAAAGGCACAGAGACAGGAACATGTGGGAGCTCACATCTGGAGCCTCAAGTAGGAAACAGAGAAAAAGAGCGCATTGGGGATGGTTCAAGCGCCTTCGAAACCCCAAAGACTGACCCTGCGATGGACTTCCTCCAAGGTCAAATCTCATAGTCCTTCCCAAACAATTCCATCACCTGGGGACCAAACGTTCAAGCATGAGCCACAGGGTCGCTGGGAGTCTTGGCTACCCGGGGAAGGTGTGTCTCTGTTTGGGGCCCTCTAGTGATACTGAGCCTGTCTCAGTGTTCCAGAGAAGGTGGGCTGTCTGGAGAGGTGCTGCAGGGAGTCCAGGAGCCTGGGGTGCAGCAGAGCCCTCTGCTCCATTCGCTCAAGCGCTGGCCATCCTTGCGGGTCTTCTCAGGGTTCTCTAGAAGGTTCTGGAATCCCTTTCTTGTGGAATATTCCGTTGAATATCACAATATTGTGATTTGTTCAGCTATTTCCCACATCCCTCTGACTGCCCAGCTGGAAGAGAGTGTGCAGGAGGCAGGCTTACATTGTCCCCTTGCTGGGTGCCCCCAGTCCTTGAGGATATAACTGAACTATCACCAAGAAGAATGTGGCATGGACACTTGAAGACTCTTGACTGTATCTACAGGCTGGTGGTCTTGGAAGGGGGTCTACAGGACTCACGAGAACGGGGAAAATGAAGGTGTAGCCATCACTTCCACCACCGTTGCTGGCTTTTGATAAACTCCTTCTGGGTTGAGACTTTCTTTTCACCCTTTCTGGAAAACAGCTGGAGCCATGTGTAATTCCTCTACTGAAAGCATGACTCAAGCCTCCAGTCCAGAATCTGGAAAGAGACAGGAGAGTGAGCGGGGGACGCGGCATCTTCCTCTGTAAACTCCCTTCCAAACAGACACAGAGCTCAGTGCAGTGGGCAGAGAGTGAGCAGCAGATGACAGATAATCCTTCCTAATTATTCATGATTCCCGACAGCAAACACTCTCAGAGCCGTCACTATGAGCCAGGCTTGGTTCTCACAACAGGACTGAGACATCTTTGTGCTACTACTCCCCGTTGCCCTTTATTCCAGATGTAGTATCACTCCACTGTCCATTCTAGTCTCGACCTCCTGGACCTAAGGGTCCTCCACCCCAGTCTCCTGAATAGCTAGGGTGCAGGCGCATGCCACCACACTCAGATTCACCAGTCCTTCGTTATACATGAGAGAAATGAGCCACTGGGAGGCCGAGTCACCTGGCCGGAGACACACTCACAGCTGCAAGTGGTGGTCTTGCGAGTCCTCCAAACGCAACCTTATTCTCCATATAACACCAGCATGCCCGTTGTTCATGAAAAGGCTTTGTGTTGATACCACAAGCCCAGCTGCATCATTCTCGGGGCTCCCTGGACCCAGGTGTCCCAGCCAGCCTTCAGCACAATTTATAGCACGATAAACCATCCCTGGGAAATTGCAATGGCTGGGAACAGCACATACTGGTGTCAGGGGTCTGGGGCCCAACCGCAGCTTGGTTACATTTGTCACACGGTCGTGCTATGTGCCAAGCGCTGACCTTGAGAAGACCTTCAGGATGGGCCACCAGCAGGAAAGATGTGCAAGACACTAAAATGAGGAATGTAAGAGTCGCCCAGAGCGCTGGGGTCACAGAGAATGAGTGACCGTTCCCATCAGGGTGGATCGAGAACAGGGTAACAAGTGAGCTGAGATTTGAAAGAATTGGATTTCATGAAACATCAAGGGGTGCACATCTGAAGGCGGGACCCACGTTTAACAAAGGTGCAGGGGTATAGAGAGACGAGAGACACTTAGGGGAGGCAGGAGGGAGGGACAGAGTGGACGGGCAGGCAAGCGGGGAACAATAAGATGCCCACAGAGGGAAACGAGAGAGTTGGGCCAGTCAGTCTGAGAAGCACTTGGACTCTTCAGTGGTGGGCGGAGCTGATCATCTCTTAAAGGGGGAGGACCAGAGCTGAAGGCAGAGAGAGTGCTGGGAAAGGCTCTAGCAGCTACACAGCTAAGGGATACTGCACATTTGAATACCAGCCGGCGAGGCTAGTAAGGACCAGGTAAGGCCAGCGAGGGATGGGTGTCCATGATTCCGGAAGGGAATCGTGTGGTCCCCACACTCCTGCTCTCAGAGAATTCACGTAGCCTATGGCCATAAAGCAATCTAAGGAATTTTTCCATGGGGCTTAAATGATCAGATTCAGTGTGAAAGGGGAATTATTGAAATGTTTTTTTTTATCAATAGCAGCATAACTGAGATAAACCTCCCGGCCCTTAACTCCCGGTGGGTGATTTGCAGAGCCCTCCTTGTTAGTCAGCTTTTCACAAGTGTAAGGGAACACCGAAGGCCAGCTATTCAGAAAGAGCAGAGGCTGAGGAGATGGCTGTCATAAAGTCCTTGCGGTGCAGATATGAGGGCCTGAGTGTTCGCCCACATAAAAGCTGGGCGTGGTGCCAGACACTTGTAGCCCCAGCACTGGAGAGCGAGAGGTTGGAGGATCCCTGCAGCTCCCTGGCCAGGCAAACTCGCCACCGTCAGGTTCAGTGACATTTTCAGGACCCCATGTTGCAGCTGGGCCAACAAATAAGGTGACGAGTGACTGAGAAGGACACCCAACATCAGGCTCTGGCTTCTGTGTGCACACACAGCAGCAGACATGAGCACACACATGCACACACACCAACAGACATGTGCACACATGTGCACATACACCAGCACACATGTGCACATACACCAGCACACATGTGCACACAGCAGCACATGTGCACACCAGCAGAAATGTGCACACACACCAGCACACACATGTACACACACCAGCACACACGTACACACACACCGGCATACATGTGCACACTCACCAGCACACATGTGCACACACATGAGTCAATCAGTCAAGAGCAGACCGGGCCCGTGGCTCTGCCTGTTCAAACAGCACTAGAGATCCCCATCGGGTTACATGAGACAGGGGCAGGCGTGTTTGTGTGGTTTAGTCTGGGGTCTCAAACTTGAAGACCTAACCTGTCCTAATCACTCCCCAAATGCCTCACATGGCCATACTGTGTTTGGATTAAGTGTCTACACCCCCTCTAAGGATTTCTTTATCTTAATGTGTATAAGCGTTTGCCTGCGTGTACACGTGTCCCATGTGTGCCTGGTGACCTTGAAGGCCAGAAGATGGTGTCAGATTCCTCTGGAACAGGAGTTACAAATGGTTGTGAGCTGCCATGCGGGTTCTGCAAACTGAACCTGGGTTCTCTGCAAGAGCAGCAAGTGCTTTTAACTGCTGGGACATCTTTCCAGCCCCTCTTCTACTCTCTCGCTTTGATTTTAAAGATTTATTTATTGATTTTATGCATATGACTGATCTGTCTTCGTGCACACACCAGAAGAGGGACTCAGATCCCATTACAGATGGCTGTGAGCCACCATGCGGTTGCTGGACCTCTGGAAGAGCAGCCAGTGCTCTTAGCCTCTAAACCATCCTCCCAGGTCCCCCCCCCCCGCCCCACGCCTTCTACCTTTTAATATCATTAACTTAAGACTCTGGGAATTCAACTCCTGTAGGAGTCTTGTGGGTGTGGACTATATTTAAACTTATCTAGCACCTTGATAATTTTTTTCTTTAACTAGTTCTTTTTGTTTTGGTGGATTTTTTTTTTACTTTTTAATAACAGGTTTCAGGCACTCCAGGCTGACCTTGAACTATCAGTGTAGCTAAAGATGACCTTTAATTCCTGACCCCCTTTAAGTCCATCTTCCAAGTGCTGGTATTACAGTCAAGCACCACCGCATCTAGCTTCAATTCCTTCTTTCCAGGCAACACGTATTGCCTGCTGGTTTCTGCCGCGGGCTCTTCCAAGAGCCAGAAGCCCGAAGCTAGGATCCGCCCTCTGTGGGCCACAGGCCACATTCAAAGAGAAACAATCAAGTGAAGACCACGTGTGCCCTCAAGTGAAGACAGACGGGCTCCAAGGACCCAGCTCCAACACAGTCATTCAGAACCCTTCACCAGTGACAGCCAGTACTCAGGGCTGACGGGAAGCAGCCTGAGGCTACATGGCCAAGTCAGACCCCACCGGGAGCCCCAGGGAGCCAGAGGGACCTCACAACCTTTTCCTTCTCTCATCTTGCAGCCTGTGCCTCCGACACCGGGCACTCTGGCCATGCCTGAGGCAAGGCCATAGAGCAGCCAGACACCTGCCTGGACATGAAGCTCCCTCAGCATGCCAAGCGATGTGGCCAGCTGTCAGGAAAGGAGGGCGCGGCTGCAGGCAGCCTGCTTATTTTTAGCTCTCTTTATTGGCTGGGGCTCTGCAGACCAGGGCTCGGCTTGCGCTCATCGCTGATGCTGTTATTTCTCCCCACCAGGGCTGGGAATTGGTTTATTTTCTAGGCAGCCACCTCAGCAGCTGCCCACTGTAGTGTTCGGCCCCAGGCAGGCTGCTGCTGCATGTATTATTTTTGATTGACTATCTGATGGGGCATGAAACCACCTGGAGGGGGTGGGTGGGCTTGTTGCTGCCCTCGACGCAGCTCAAGAGGTGACTGGAAGTGACTCTTTGGGATGCAGCTGAGAAGACAGCATCAGGGTGATTCCTGACAAGGGTCTTGGGCTCTCTCTCCAGCATTCCCACACTGCTCCCTGCTTCAGGCTCCTGTAGAGGAGCTGCGAAAGGCCGAGGCCAGGAGGCAAGAGGCACAAGCCTTCCAGCCAGATGTGGGCATGGCTGATGTGGCGGTGGGCCCAGCCCTTCATGCCCAAGGAGTCCCAAGGTGACCTGGTGCCTCAGTTTCTCTTTTCTGAAAAACAAGTAGGGGCATTGCTCCCTTAGGGAAAGATCTGGGGATGGAGGCCATTCCCTGCTTCTTGAAGCTTCTGGTCACCGCAGGCATTCCTGGGCTTTTGTCTGCCTAACTCTAGCTCCTGACTCGTTGCTTTTTTGTAGATGTCCCCTCCCTGTGGTTCTGTGACTCAAATCTCCAAGCCCATTTCCTGTGTCTTACAATCCAGCTACTAGAATCTCGTGGCTAGATGTAGGTCCCACCCAGAGTCCGTGATGACCTCATGTGAAGATTGTTTTCCTTAACTTTCCTGTCCCTGTTCGAAGGTTTGTGCCATCCCCGATACCCACCCATCCTGGCCCCCTTATTTGTATGCTGAAGGCTAACCCCACTATGGTACCATGGAAGGTGGTGGAAGACAGGGTCTATAAGAGGTGATTAAACACGAAGAGAGAGCTCTTATAAGACCCCAGAGAGTGCCCTTGTCCCTGCCATCACGTGAGGGCACAGAAAGGGGACACAACCCATGGAGCAGAGAGCGGCCTTCACCATGTACTGCATTTATTTTGGATTTCCAACCCGCAGAAGGGTGAGCACTGCGTCTCTATTATACAGCGTTGCTGTTCCTCCAGCAGCTCCAGCGGACTGTCAAGTGCTAACTGTGTTTGTGAGGGCCCTATTTCCAGAGCTGAAGATACAGCTCAATGGTAGAGAGTGCTTGCCCACGTGAGGCAAGGGCACATTTCCAGGCGCAAGTCAGACTTATACACGGCCAAGTCCTTATGGACACGCTTCCAGGTTCTATTCCCTAGTGTAGGTTGACAGAGGCATGATGTCAGAAGGCAGGAGGTGAGAGGGCACCAGGCTTCTAGAAAAAACAAATCCAAACAAACAAAACAAAAACAAAAACCCCTGCTTTCCAGAGAGCAACTTGTCTTCTGGGATGCTCACTTGCCATCCCAATGTAAATGTGAAATGCGCCCGACCCCGAGCCACAGCATGGAGTAAAGGTCACCATCAAGGCCGTCTCCTCCCTCGCTAAAGGGAAACAGAAAATAGGAAGAAGTTTGAAGAATACGGGGTTAAACAAAACAGAGTCCTACAGAATACATTCCGCCTGTACGGAGAAGGAAGGCAACAAGTTAAGACACAGGAGAAGGTCTGAAAGCCTCTGAGAGGCTGCAGCCCCGCCCTGTCTTACCTCAGCAAGGATGAGAGGTGAGCTGACACCTCAGGGGCCCAGCATCCCCTGGCAAACTCAGATGCTTGCCTTCAGCACCCCTTATATCCCAGAGTATTCTGGGGATTCCGGGGCCCCTACCCTACGCCTGTCTCCCTGGGAAGCCCCTCCTCCCTTCCAGATCCAGCAGCTCCAGTTCATCCCTTAGGCTTGATTTTTCTCAGCTTTCCAGGTGATAGGAGCTAATCTGCCAGGCAAACAAACACAAACCCGCCTGGGAGTTAATGACGGAAACTGTTGAGACAGCCAACCACACAGGAGCAGCCCGGCGCATATTTGCATTTTCAAGCAGAAGGGATTTGAATCTGAAGAGAGGCAGTGATTTTGGTGGGAAATCTCAGCACAGGGAGTTAAATATTTCACCTGAGGATCTTTATCAGGACCCTGGACTTCATCTCTGGTGTGCTGCCCCCATCCCCAAAGTGGGCAGGTGTGTGCACACGTCACACACCAACCGCATGTACACACACTTGCACCCACACAGGAGCCTGCTGGGGAGTCAGTGCCAGACGGTCACGATAGTCTCTTGCCCTGGACCAGAGGCCTTTGTGGAACCTCACTCAGGAACAATTCTCCAGGACCGGCATTTCAGACAGGTCTAGGGCATACACACATTGCGGGATCTATTTACTACTGTTTGTTATTATTTAAAGGCTGAAACAACAGTGACATCCTTTGTGAGTCCAGTTCCTTTCATTTGAGCCCTCCTCTCTCAATATGCTTTTGTATTAAGGAGAGACAGTTTATCTCAGTCCACTGCCATTCCCCTCTTGTCTTTCTCCTTGGTTGCCGCGCCCGCTGCGCAGCCTGTGACCGAGAATGTACGGAGGGTGTCGGGATTGATGACACAGAGACCAGTCGCTGGTGAAAGAAGGCTTCAAGAAGGCTTCAAGAAAAGCTTCCAGAAGGCCTCCAGAAGGCCCCAGAAGGCTTCGCTTTATTACCCGGGCTGGTTATATGCCCCGACACCAGAGGCGGCGGTGGGGGGTCAGGAAGAGGTGGTTAGTCATTGGAAAGGTCAAGGTCAGGGTGTTCCTGTGGGCGAGCCTTTCTGAAAACATCAGGAACTTATTGTTCCCGTAAACATGTTTTTACGGACACCAGATTGTTTTTGGTAAACTTGTTTTCTACCGGTTACAGCTGCCTGCTCCCAGGCTGATGGGGAAGTAGGCCTCTGGCCGAGGTCTCTTGTTCCCACACTTGGTTGTTAGACAAGGTCAATATTAGCCCAGGCTAGCTTCACACTTGCTATGCAGCCCCAGGCTGACCTTGGACTTTCGAGCCACCATTCCCAGCTCCCTCTTTTAAAGGCAACTGCTCTAAAGAGGGTCTGTGTGGGTGCTTGCAAAATGGTGTGTGTGTGGCTTTTAATCTACTTGACTTGTTCAGAATTACAGACTTCATTCTCTTGCTGCTCAGCACTGCTTTTAACTCTTCCACGTATTCTCAAGAGTAATTTCCTCCCACGGTGCAGAGACTGCCGTGGTTTGCATCTTATCCTGACTAGTCTCCTAGGCCTGGCCCCCTTCTCCCTCACCGCAAGAAACCATGGCACAGATGCTCTCAGACCCAACCCCTTCTGAGACTGTTCATGAAGCTTCCTTGGAAGCGCTTGCCAGGAGCAGGTAGCTGGATTACAGGGAGGGCCTGGTTTGTGTTGGCCTCCGATTGCTACCTCCCTTCTAGAATGGTCGCTTTGGTCGATGCTGCATCTACACCACCGTGTTGGTTACTCTTTTTGTCTCCACAGTAGAACACCGAGAGGAATAACCTAGGGGAGGAGTGGCTTATTTGGCTCAGGACTCGGGACACAGCCTATTGTGGTGAGAAAGGACGGTGGCAGGTAGTTCGTGGTTGTGCTAACCGGAGTGTGAACAGCAGGCCTGAAGCAGAGTCAGCAGCTCTCAAGCCTTGAGGACATAGTCCTATGTCTACTAGTTAGGCATCCTGTCTAGCAGGTTCTAGAGCTTGTGGGTTACAGCCCCTTTGGGGGTCGAATGACCCTTTCACCGGGTTCAAGTAAGACCATTTGCATATCAGATATTTATATGACTCATAACAGTAGCAAAATTACAGTTATAAAGTAGCAAAAAATAATTTTTTAGTTGGTGTTGTAATCCAGGCAAATCTAGCCCCACCCCTCTGTGCATGGCAGGCTACCCTGGCCCTTTAAGAGAAGAACTTCTCCCACTCTCCTTCTCCCCCTCTCTCCCTTTTCCCTTTTTCTCTGAGAGGCAGACAGAGCCCTGTCTGCTCTGTCTCTCTCCACCTCTCCTCTCTTCTTCTTTCTTCTCTCCCCCTCTCCCTTCCCCCACTCCCTTCCCCGTAAGTTCTGCTGATGTCCATCACCCACGGCGGACCCAGCCTTAGCTCTGAATTCTGGACACTGGGGTCACAGCATTAGGAAGGTTGAGAACCCCTGCTCTACAGATCACCAAGAGGTGTCACCCGCTGAGTACCGAGTGTTCAGACAGGAGTCCCGAGAGGACACCGTCACACACGAAATCAGTAACTACCTTCAGGATTCTTCCCACATTGTCATGCAGGCTCCCTAGTCATGAGACATAATGTCATGCCACACTAGTAAAGCTGACACTGAGGACAAGTTCTGGTGGGCCAAAAGTGTGAGAAGAGACAGTCTATGAAGTTGGCCTGGAGAAATAAACAAATATCGGTGTTTCCATACTGCGCCATTTTCAAAGACTGCCTCAGTCCACAGTTACATGGGTGCCGAGTGTCTCGTGTTTGCACACTCTACTCCCCCTGCTCCTCCTGCTCCTCCTCCTGCTCCTCCACCTGCTCCTCTACCTGCTCCTCCTCCTCCTGCTCCTGCTCCTCCTCCTCCTGCTCCTTCCCCTCCTGCTCCTCCTCCTCCACCTGCTCCTCCTCTTCTACCTGCTCCTCCTCCACCTGCTCCTCCTCCTCCTCCACCTGCTCCACCTGCTCCTCCTCCTCCTCCACCTGCTCCTCCTCTTCTACCTGCTCCTCCTCCACCTGCTCCTCCTCCTCCATCTGCTCCTCCTCCTCCACCTGCTCCTCCTCTTCTACCTGCTCCTCCTCCACCTGCTCCTCCTCTTCTACCTGCTCCTCCTCCACCTGCTCCTCCTCCACCGGCTCCTCCTCCTCCACCTGCTCCTCCTCCTCCACCTGCTACTCCTCCTGCTCCTCCTCTACCTCCTCCTCCTGCTCCTCCTGCTCCTCCTCCACCTCCTCCTCCTGCTCCTCCTCCTCCTACTCCTCCTGCTCCTCCTCCACCTCCTCCTCCTGCTCTTCCTCCTCCTCCTTCTGCTCCTCCTGCTCCTCCTCTACCTCCTCCTCCTGCTCCTCCTGCTCCTCCTCCACCTGCTCCTCCTGCTCCTCCTCCTCCACCTCCTCCTCTTGCTCCTGCTCCTCCTCCACCTCCTCCTCCTGCTCCTCCTCCTGCTCTTCCTCCTCCTCCTCCTGCTCCTCCTGCTCCTCCTCCTCCTCCTCCACCTGCTCCTCCTCTTCCTCCTGCTCCTCCTCCTCCCCCTCCTGCTCCTCCTCCATCTCCTGCTCCTCTTTCTCCTGGTGCTCCACCTGCTCCTCCTTCCCCAGCTTCTTCTCTTGCTCACCCAGCCCCTCTTACCGCCCCTGCTCAGCCTGTCTCCACCCAGTCAGTCCTGCTCCCATCACCCTCCAGGCGAACCTATGCAGGAGGTTCACTGGCCTTCTGGTTGGCTGTGGCCATTGAGGGCTATCACCGGGGACAGGAGGAGAATGGAGTGGGGACTTAGCTCTCTGATTGCTCTGTCATCCAAGTGTGTCTAGGTCTCTGAGGCCTTTTCTCAGTGGGCTTGTTGTTTTGACAGCAGTGCCTCTGTCGTGGCTGTGGGCCACTGCAATATCCCTTGTTGATCTCCCTAAATGGCCCATTCATCAGTGTGCACATTCCTTACTGAAAGGACGGTGTGACCTGCCTCCCATGAGGACCTGGCTGATGACACGGTGTCGGACAGTTAAAGCAATGTGCACCCCCTTCTTGGCGCTTTGGCTAAGATGATGATGGAGGAGTGCACAAAATGACGGGGAGTGTGCGTGGATGGTGTTTGAGCGTAGATCCAGCTCCGCTCTTGGGCCCCCAGTCAAACAACGCTGAGACAGCTTCTCCTCTGAGACACGCTACTCCCTCATGTATCTCCAGAGCCCAAAGTGACCTTTGATCCAGTCTACCTCAGGCTCCTCATTCGGGTTCCTTCAGATCTCTGATTCCCTCTGCCAAAAGTCTGGACTCGTCACCTGCATCACGGTGGCCACAGGACTGCCAGCTCCGCCAAGTCAGGTTTGAGCACCCAGGTTCCTGTCCCAATGTCTGACCCCAGCAGACTCTTGGTGCTTACAGCATGCCTGCTGGCCCTGCACCATTTTCCCTGAACCCACCAATAGTGAACACTTGCGTCTCCCTGACCTGGCTGGGCCCATACATAGTCTGTCCCAGTTTTGGAAGGAGCCAATGACAGATGCTGGGAGATGTAGTACAGGGAACCTGGGGGGCCAGAGGTCTGACACTTTAATTGCATAATTATTTCCACAGTAGTGTTGGTACTGGGGAAGATGAGGCCTGCTGCCTGCAAGATGGATGGCATGAGGAAGAATGAGTTATATTTTCCCAGATAAAAGCACCGATTGCCTATAAACTCTGATTTTGCCTGATGTAAAAGCCACTTTATTGCACATCCAGAAATTACTACCCGTATAAAAGCACATTATTGTGATGTAAAAATAGATTTTTATATAATTTTTTCATGCCACCACCTTGTAATTCCTCATTCCCAAGCACCCTGAGATTGCACTGGGGTTTATTTTTCTCTTTTAATTGTTTGCCATGGCATGCCAATTTATGGTGAGATATTCTGCCTAAGATCAGAGCACGGCTAAAGCATCAATTTCAACCATCACTTCATGACAGGCGGGGTTCTGGGGCACCCAAGATTCCATCAAACAAAACCAGGTTCCATGTGGCACCGCAGTCTGGGGTGTTGCGGGCTTCCATTTCACATTCATCTGAAGTCCTCAGGGGAGCAGGAATGGAAAGGGCCTCTGCCTCCATGGTGCAGCCAGGAGAGCTGGGCTCTGGTCTGTACTTCTGAAGCCACACTGGCCTGACCTATCTGGCTAACGAGGCTACCAGTTCCTCCTTGTATGGGGACTAGACGCCCCATAAAAGCTTCCCTGCCGAAACTTTGGTTCTTTCGTTGTCCAGGTCCCTTCCAAAGTAGAAGCCTACACAAGCTCTGCTAACAGACATGAGTGTGTGGCTTCCTTGTAAAAGCCCTGCCCTGAGGTTAAGCTGCTCAGTTTGGTTATTGCTCTGTTGCTAAAAGGAAGACTCCAAAAGACTCCTGATGCCCTGGTGCTGTGTCCTGAATGGGTCAGTCCTGAAAACATGGCTGGGGTGACTTGGGCGTGAAGACACACGTGTGGAAAAGCTGGGATCAGATGGGCAGTGATCACTCTGATGGAGGACACCTGCTATCAAACCCCAGGAACTCAGCGCAAGGAGGAGGGAGTAGCTAGTTTTGGTGGGAGGTCTCTGCAGAGGTTGTGAACATCTGAGAGAAGGAAGCTGGGGTCCATAGCTGATACACTGGTTTTAGCCGACCGTCACCTAGTCAACAAATGTACTTGGGCCAGAGGAGGCCTCGCTGTTTCTCTGTGCCTCACCTGTGGAAGCCTTTGCCATGTCCATGGGTCTGAGTCACTGGGGTCTTGGCATGGCTGTGCCTGTGTCAACAATACACTTCACTCAGGATTTCACCACTCCCCACACCCTGGCCTTCCAGACAGTGTCTTCATGTAAGGACCAAGAGGTTGCTTCCCTCTCCTGACAGTTTGGATGGTAGAAACTGAGTGCAAGCAGGAGGCAAAACAGGCAGCTTCTCATCTTGAGAGCCCTTCCCCCATCCACCTCTTAGTCTGCATCTGAGGCAGACTCCATGGTTACCGATGCCAACACTGCGCTGGACCAACTTGTGTGCTAGCGACAGTGACTAGACAGTCATCGGGCTCCTGAGGTGCCCTTCCCCACTGTGGGCCGTGACTGTGTGAAGGAATGGGGGCAGAGGCCACTAGCCCTCACCTCACACGTCAGTGTGCCTCGGAAGCATCTGCCCTGCTTCTTAAGGTTTTAGCAGCTCCTGAGTGGATCCCGAAAGTGACGCTTGCCGCCTGGGAGCCATGCTTTGAGACCGTTTGCGGCGTTCAGGCCTTCTGTAAAGGGGAGGTTACCGAGGGTTCTGTGTAGGGTAGATAACTAGAGGAAAACCTGGGCCGCATCCCGAGTCCCAGTTCTTGAGACCGGGTGAGGGAAATGAGAAAGGACAGTTGGGAGAAGTTCCCAGAGACCTAGCATGATTAGTACAGAGACCAGGAGCAGTAAGAAGCTGGATTCTGTGGCCCCTATAGCGTCCTGGCTCCCCCAGGGGCTGTGGGCTTCCGCCTGGCTGTTGCGTTTTTGGATCTCAGATTAATCTGGGTCAGAATCCTGGAGGCCTTGAGCCTCCCCAACCCTGCGATGTGCAGCGTGCCCTTGTGAAAGGGGAGCCAGAACCGAATTTTCATGGCTTAGAGCTGTCGGATCCTGCAGGAAGAGATCGGAAGAGGGGTAGTGGAGGGAGCCACCGCGGACTTCCGGGAGCTATGACCCGTGGGGCGTGGGTGGGGAGGGTGGGATGGGGGGGCGCGTAGCGCGTATCCACCAGGGCGCACGGCTAGCGTGGTGTGCCTGGTGGTTACCCAAGGCTGCTGAGAACAAGAGCCCTGCTTGGGACTGGACCTGGAAGCGGGATGCACTGCGGGAGGAAGAGGCCGGATGCCAGCCCCGCCCCATTGATAACGACATTGGCCAAGTCGTTTCTCCTGCTCTGTCCATCTGTAAAATGGGAACTTGCTTGGGGTTGGGGCTATGAGGACGTTAACTTCCAAGTCTGAAGCTCAGGGGATTTGTGGTGTGAAAGGCGCACAGATGCTCTTGCACAAGCGGTTCGGTTAGACTCTAAACCCAGCAGGGGGGGTGTCTTTGGAAGAGCCAGCCATTCACGACTCCCCTGCTTGGTGGAGGGCCCACGCTCTGCTTATCCCACTGCCTCGCCTGAACCTCTAGGGGTCGCTGTCCCCCGAGCATGGGCGTGGTTGCCAGGCTCAGAATCAGGTCTGCGACCTTGGGGACCAGAATACATCCCCTGCTCAACAGCAGGGCCGCGGTGAGATGGAAGGCGTGTGATGTGCTTGGCACAGAGCATCGTTCAGGGGAGAGCCCCGTGGATACAGCTATGTGGTAGGTGAAGGCCTAATCAGCCCTAAATTTTGCCAGGCCCTGCAGCAGACAATGGTTTGGGAAAGCATCAACCTAGAGTAATACAGGGCCAAAGGAGCACGCTTTTCAAACACGGGAAGGCTGGCCATGCTTCCAGACCACTTGGTGCAGATCAAGTTCCTGCCTGGGTCGGGGTGGGGAGGTGAGGAGGGCTTGTCATACCCAGGGGCAACTTTCTTCTTTTTGTGTCTACCTGGACCAATCACACTTACTCATTCATAATCACCTGCTGAGTATTTGCTGATGGGCACCCCGGGGGCAGGGATGTATAGATTAAAAAAATAAAAAGGACCAAAATGTGCCTGTAGAATATTTATAAACCAGGCAAAAAGACTTCCCTTCTAGGAGCTGCCCAGAAGTTTAACTCAGCGCCAGGCACAGAGACCGTTAGCTGTCACTGCTATCGTGGTCAGAAGGTTTGTAATTCACTGAGCTTACACTAAGGAGAGTATCTGTGCTGCCTCCTGGTTCCTACACAGCCCAGCCCTGCCTCTCCTAGGTGAGAATAGCTTGCCAGACCAGCATCTGGTCCTTACACCTAGATTTCTGGCTCTACGTGGGGAGTTTTGTTCAAGCTCAGGTCTTGTCCGGCTTCCCAGACTCCTCTACTTCCACACTTCCTGCTCTTAGTTTCTGATCTGTTGGGAGACCAGAGGAAAACAACTCCTAAGGTGGGCCTGAGGCTCCATGCATCCTCTGAGTTTGTTAGAATGTGGCATCCCAGCATTCAGGAGGCAGGTGGATCCCTGTGAGTTTGAGGTCAGCCTGGTCTTCAGAGTGAGCAACAAGCCAGCCAGGGTTAGAGCGAGACTGTCTCAGAACCAAACCAAATCATTCCCAAACAAACAAAAGGGGATCCTTGTACCATTCTTCTTGAATCAGAATCTGTATTTCAACAAGTCCCCTCCTTCCAGCGACTCACAAGCTGTTACAGTGTATGAAGCTGTTCTAGGACCTGCTGACTGGAAAGGCCTGCCCTACCAGACAAAATGGAAGAGTGGTCTTCAGAAAATGCCCTCTGAGCGGGCCACTGGTGGCGCACCCCTTTAATCCCAGCACTCAGGAGGCAGAGGCAGGCGGATCTCTGTGAGTTCGAGGCCAGCCTGGTCTACAAAGTGAGTTCCAGGACAGCCTCCAAAGCCACAGAGAAACCCTGTCTCGAAAAACAAAAAACAAAACAAAACAAAAAAACCCTCAGCCATCTCTATATTCAGAGCCTTCATTCTTTTCAGTTGCAGGAAACTTCCTGTTCCTGTGCTTAGAATCTTCCCCATGGAAATAGCTTGTGGATTACTGATAACCTACCAATGATATCTGCTGACGGGGCAGATTCCTTGATGGGCTCAGCTGTGACTCCTCTGTGCCCAGTACAGCATAGGAGCCTATCCCATGCTTGCTGGTCCTTTCCCGGCCAATGCAGCACGACAACACTAACAGGCAGGGCAGGAGCTCACTGGGTTGGGCAGTGCTGCTTTGGGCAGCCCTGTTTCATAAGTCCATGTCTGCATTCAGGATGATGTATGGTTTCTTAAACACACACACACACACACACACACACACACACACACACACACACACACAGCGTTTGTATGGAGTCAGGGGACAATATTGCAGGAGTCAGTCTTCCTTATACCACGTGGGTCTTAGGGATTGAACTTTGGGTTGCCCAGCTTGGGGGATAAGTGCCCTTACCCACTCAGTCTTCTTTCTATCCAGGATGCTGTATTTTGACAGAATGCTGAATCTTCGATGAATGCACCAAGACAAGGACAGCAAATATATGGGACCCACATGACTGTCCTCCTTTCCTACGCTCTGGGTAGACATCAATAATTGATGACAGCTGACTTTCTGGCATGACCTTCTAGTCCTTTCTCACAGTACCCCCAGGGAACCACTATCAATTGATCAGACATGGCACTGTTTGTGATCTTTGCCTCTGGACGCCCTCCCGGGTGCTGCCCTCCACAGATCAGTCCAGATGAGACAAGGCTGGAGCCCAAGGGTGCCCATGGCTCCCCATTCCCACCACACTGCCTATTGTGTATGTATTGTGCTCCTGCACCCGGGAAGACCCTCAGAGCGACCTCTCCAGATGTGCGAAGCTGGGTGGTGAGTGCAGCTCGACTCAACGTTGCCACACAGGTCTCTACAGGTCAGGATCACACATGTGGTTCAATGTGGGCCTCCACATAGCTTTCTATACCCCCCCCCCCCGTCTCCTCATGCCCTGTGCGCCCTCACCCAGGAACTGACCTCTGCATGTCTGCTGTCTTTCAAATGGAATACTTCCAACATCATGCACCACCGTGATATCTCTCAGCTTCCAGGGTTTTAGAGAATGAACATGGAAAGGCAAAAAGTGCCCTTACATGGGTGTCAACATTTTCTGCCTGGCATGGTGCCCCAATTTGGGTCTGGAAGGCTCCCTTTATACAACTGGAAGATTGTGCCACAAAGTCAGCTAGCTGCCATCAACTATTGATGTCTACCCAGAGTTTGGGAAAGGGCGACAGTCATGTGGGTCTTGTATTTGCCGTCACTGTCACTGGCCTCAAATCCGTGTTCCTTTCATAGTCCATGAAGCCTTTGCGTGCACATGTGCACTGAATTCCTGTGGCGGGTGAAGTAAGAGGCCTCCCAAATTAGGGCTTCCTTGGGAGTGACGCCGGTGAGGGTTCATCAGTTGCTGCTGGTCAGAATGGCAGTTGAAGGCACAGCCAGCCCTACAGAAACTTACCCTTTTGCCTGTGAGATCCAGATTTCAGGTCCCAAGAAAGCTGTCCACATCTCTCTCTCTGCCAAGGAGAGTATAGTCCTGCATACTCTCAAACACTCTACTGTGCCTGACATGTGACAAATGCTTAGTGTTCAAGGACTGGCTGCCTCAGTAGTTCCTATGGCTCAGCCAAGTGACCTCAGCCCCTTCTTTCCTGACACTGATGCTATCTGGCTTCGGCCACACAGTGGTCTCTGGAGCAGAAGTCTGCTCCCTTGAATTTGGATTTCCCAACATTAGTTCCTTTTACCGGATAGCTGAGGGCTGCTTCACCACCCCTCCCCTAATAAGAAGCCAGGGACCTGGGTATAAACATGGAGGACACACTGCTTTCTCTCAGCTCCAGATCTGTGCTGGTTCTTATGTAAGGGGCCTCATGAAGGACTCACTGGGTTCTTTGTGAATACTAAGAATTCTTTAAAAGTGTGTGTGTGTGTTTATCCAGCAGATAGCTTGCAGGAGTTTCTCTTTGGATATTGCAGGTTTCCAGGTGTGGTGACAAGCAAACACCCTTTCCCGCTGAGCCATCTGCCCTGTCCCTAAGAACTTTTTCGTCTTCAGCCAACAGATGAGTAAACAGACCCGGAGAGGTTGATTAACTGAGGGCAAGGGTCCTCAGCTGGGGTATGGCATGCAGAACCGTCCAGTCTGCCTGTTATTAAAGCAATGTCCTCCAGCACCATGTTGCAAAGCTCCTTGAGGCAAACCTCATTCGCAAGTTCTCAACTAGTGTGAACACGTGTCGTCTGGCTCACATCTATCTGCATCCGAGGCTCAGGAAGACGTTCTTTGAGACTCAGAATCTTTGACCAGTACAGGCTGGAGAGATGGCAGCCTAAGAGGAGGCTGACTCAGGGTCCTGCAGTGTAGTTTCCTCTACCGTGAGACACTCCTGAGTGCAGAGGAGCTGGGCGTATGAACACATGGCAAACACATGCATCATTTACAGTAACCATAACTTTGGGCTTGCCTCCTTCGGCACAATTGAGACTGGGAAATGTTGACATGAGAATTCCTCACCTGGCTCACAACTAGAGTGTGTGGCTGGCTGAGGAAGAAGGCCTGAGTTAGCTGGTCTGTTTGCTAGATCCCAGCAAATCAGATGGTGTCTACAGATTGAGATCGTCTGCTCACTGATTAGCATCAATAGCACCCACTCTCTGGCACCATCAACCGTGCCTAAGGGCCCAAATAATGACTTCATGGAGTCTGGATGATCAATCTGTACTGCCAGCTACCCGGCTGGCCTCAGAGCCGTGTCCTGATAAGTCCTGACATAGTGCAGTCACAGCTTGGTGAGGCTCTGAGGGTCCCACCTTACCCAGTGTCAATGCTAGCCTCAGGCTTAGGGGCTCTGGCAAAGGTCCCCAGAAGTGGGAGACCCCTCACTCCACTAGGGCTGTGTCGGGGGAAAATGTCTCTTAAGAGAGTGGTGGCCGAAACATCTGAGCGATGGTGACCAAGGTTGAAAATCTCGGCGGGTAACTACTGGTATGCAGTTTCTATAGATTGACCAACACAGTAGCTTCAGAAGTGTAGGGTCTGTCAGAAACCCACAGACTCAAGACCTGTGTACCTGGAATTACACCCCAACTTGAGAAGGGAGCGGGGACTTGCAGGCTTCCCAGCTCCCCCTAGTAAGGCTTTTTTTGCCCTACAGGTGAGGCTTTGCTGCATGATGAAGAAAAGGTCCCCCGTTTTGCAGGGCAACCTTCTCCAAGGAGAGAGCTCTGTCACATGTGTCCTTCAGCAGGTACTGCCTGCTCAAGTCCCTTCCCCTTGAAATCTTCCACAGCTCCTCCAAAGAAGCCTTCTGAGAACACACTCATGTCCCAGAAAGTCCCCTTCCCTGGAGCGCCCACAAAGCACTGACTTGTAATGATGTGTATGGCCTAGCCAGACCGACAGGTGGTCTCCAGCCTCCCCAACATCATTCTCTCCCTAGACTTCATAATTCATAAATAGGCCTCTAAATGCTCTAGCTTACTCAAAGTGGTGCCACAGCCCTGATCCAAACACATGGACTTATCTCCTGTAATTCCACTTTGGATATTGTATGCCTGACCAATGCGTTTTTTAAAAAATGATATTAAATATGCCTTACTCAACATTTTAAAGACTTCTCCATGTTTCTACATGGTCATGGCTGTGGTGCCCATCATTTTGTTGTTGGGAACAGGGCTGTAATGCTTATTCCCGCATGACTCTTGATGAGGGAACTTTTGGGGCACACAGTGTCATCTTGAGCTAAGGCTTGCTCACCCACCTACTTTATCAGCATCCCACATCTGCTTCTTCTGCTTGTCCCATGAAGCTGGGGGGGGCTGTATTGTCACCAGATCTCAAAACAGTACCTGGCTGCAATTAGCAGCACAGGAGATGTTAAATGCATGAACAGACCCATTCCCATTCTCAAGAAAAACCCCTCAGTCAGGCAGTGGTGGCGCACGCCTTTAATCCCAGCACTCTGGCGGCAGAGGCAGGCGGATCTCTGGGTTAGAGGCCAGCCTGGTCTACAGAGCGAGTTCCAGGACAGCCAGGGCTCTCCAAGACACTAAGACATAAGAACGCAGCTGCAGTTTTACACGTGCTGTGAACGTGCTGGGGGCTGTCTGAGGACTCGGTCTGCAGCAGACAGCTGCTTCCTTTGTATACGGACAAGGGCACCCTGGCTTTCCCAACTGAGCCAGGGCCCCGGCTCACCCTGCAGGTCCCCAGGGGTCAAGCTGGCTGAGATGGACATCCACCAAGGTGAGAGCCATGATGTGGAGAAAAATCACAGGCCTGGGGCCAGGAGAGCTACTTTCTATTCCTGGGCCTGCCATTAATAAACTGGGTGACCTTGGGCAAGTCACTTTGTCTCTATTCTCATCTTGTAAAATGAGTCTGGACAGTGATAGCTAATGTTTGAACTTGAGAACGCATCAGAGCCACAGAGGAAGCCTGTAAAACAGAGATTCCCAGGCCCCACCCCACACAGCTTGGGGCAGCAGTCCAGAGTGAAGTGGATATGTACGATATTTATATGATAATGAATAAAAAAACCGAGCATCAGAAGCCCTTGCCTATGGTTAAGAAATCCAATAGTGCGGTCCACCCCCTGTGGTGCTATCTACAGGCAACCACTTTTAATAATCTGCTTTTGATCTTCTGGGGGTTACCATCTTATTGCTAAATAACACGCCAGCTCTTGTTTTCATCAACTTCAAACACTGCCCATCGTCTTCCTACTCTGATAGATGCAGACTTCGCGCCCTTGCCCCGCCCCAACATAGTTCTGACACTATTTGTGGCAGCTGTATTTTAATGAGCACCCCAAGTGATTCTGATGGAGGGGGTCCGCCAGTGCCAGCCATTCTTCGGGAGCAAACTGCCTGGCAGACTCTTCGGCAGGGACACACATGTTAATGGCCAGCTTCTTCCATTGTTTTCAGTGTTGGGGTTTGAGTCTGGGGTCTCCCCATGCTAGATGAGCATTGTATGGCTGAGCTACACACCCAGCTGACCTGATTCTGCTTGGCTTCTACACTTCCCCACCTCTGGATGCTTCTAGAAGGCCGGTTGCGGGCATCATGCTGGCAACCACACTGCTCTGGTTTTGCGAGGGGTGTGGAACCACTCTGCTCATCACTCTGATATGGCTCTTTATGAAGCGTCACGGTCCTTCAGGTGACAAGAGTTCTCCTTTAGGGACTGAGGAGGCTATGGCTCCAGCAGACTGCTTATCATTGCCTTCTTTGTAACGACAAACGACAAGGGTTGTGTATTCAGAGAACACAGACAAAGGAGGAACGGACACTGTTGCTTTTGCCACCTCCTGAGTCTAAGATACCAAGTTGAAGAAGCCAGCACACAGGTATCTATACAGTGGCAGTCCACTAAACGAAAATACCACAACCAGGTGAAAATGAAAGGCAAAGACACAGAACAGACAAAGACCACCCATGGGGATGGAGGTCAGAGAGGGGTCACCCATGGGGGACGGTTGACGGGGGAAGGAGCTGGTGCTGTTCACCAGCTGTGCCCTTGTAACCATGAACTTTTCTGAATGTGTTTCTCATATTATGTTACCTGCAAAAAAGGGAAGGCAGGATACCAAGTAGCTCTCCTTCTGCCTCCTCAAGCTCACACAAGCCCTTCCCTGGGACTATCCAGGTAGGCAGGGGAGCCAGAAACAGGGCCTTTGCTGGTGTGGCTCAGGGATGTGGGGGAGGCAGAGCCTGGCTGGAGCTGAAGCCTGGAGATCCTGCAGGTCTGATGGGGTTTAGAATCCCAGCATGGCACCCTGCGGAGCAAGGCAGCCTGCTGGGTCAAGGATGCGGCTGGAAATGAGACCCGAGCATATTCTCGGGAAGGATGACAAGACACTAGGGGACCAAGACTCATGTGCCATCTTCTCCACCTGCTAGCAGCCAGGCTGCCGGGTAAAGGGTGGTGTATGGGCCCCCAGCCTGCCTCCCCAGGCTGCTGGCCAACCTAGTGTAAATATTATTACACTCCCACGCATCTGAAGGACGTTAATTATTAAAACACATGCCACCCAGGGTAGTGCACTGTAATTAGGTTCAAATTAAATTAGCATCCTCTTGTAATTAGGACATCAATAACCACTCTTGAGGCACCAGCTCTCTAGCCCCTCCCTATTGCTTTCCAACATGGGCTGACGCAAGAAAAGGGGTCCATTTGACTAACTCTCCCCAGGATGCAGACATAATCAAACCAATAAATAAAGTGAGACAGCTGTGTGTGCCCTCTCCTCCAGGCCTGCCTTCTTTGCTGGCCCTTGGTGCAGCAGCGAGGAAGATGATGGTCATTGAGAAGGTGTTCCAAGTTATCACTGTCTCCCTGACAGTCATTAGACCCCAGAGTTTTAGTAACTCGCAGTACAAAGCCAGAGATGAGTGACCCACTCCTACCACCTGTCAGACCAACTTTCCCCTCTTCCACTGGGAAGTTTCTCTAGCCACCTGGGCCTGGAGCGCAGACCCTTGAAACTGCAGGGGCACTGCCCACAGCTGGGTTCTGTTCTTGTATGGCACTGGCTGCCTCCTTGCCTACCTTATGGGGTGCTGGAAGGTCTCAAAATGGCCCTGTCATTTGCTGGACCCAAAGCTGTGCTTAGTGTTTTTTTTGGGGGGGGGTATTAATCTGTCTAGCAGAGGCAAGAAGGGAATGAACAACTGGAAAGGAACGAGGAGGGAGCAGAATCGATGACTCCAAGCTCAAGAAGCAAGTTCTATAGTCCAGGGGCTGGGGAGGCACTCTGGGGGCTCTTCTGGTGTCCCTTGCAAGTGATGCTGGCCCGGCATGGATGGAGACAGAGCGAGCCGGTGCACTCACATGTTGAGTGTCTCCTTTGGTTCTGTACCCTTAACACAGGACTTGCTTTACTTTGGTGTCAGGAGAGCCCTCGGCAGCTCAACAGATGTAGCAGAGAGAGGCACAGCAGGCTGGAGCCTTCAGCGGAGCCTGCCTACCTGGTGACTGCTCTGACCTTTGTCTAAACCAGCCTTGGAAGAGAAAGGAAATAAGAAGTGGGAAGGCTCAGGCATAATTTCAACTAGAAAACTAAGGAAGGCTTATCCTTGGGTGCAGATGTAACCAAGGCAACTGGTACGACAGGGAGATGATTTCAGACCCTTTTTACAAAGAGTGGGTTGGCATTTTGCCCCTCTGCCGATTGCGCTCATTGTGAACGCCCAGCACCCTGCCTTGTGGCCTCACCGGGAGCACTGCGGAGGTTCAGCACTGAGTGAGACGGGCATTCTCCTCTCTATGGACCAAAACGAAGCAAAGCCACGGCAAAAGTATGCTTGTCTACTGGGGGCCGGAAGGCTTCTTGAGGAGCGGGGTGACGAGTCACATACATCCCTATCACTCCTGATGACTTGGTGGACACCCCAAGGGCTGTGAAGAGTCACAGGAATGCAGCTCACTCAACAGTGAGGGGTCTGAGTTTAGGAGTACAAGACTTGTTCTGAGCAGCCTTGAGGGACTCGAGAGAAAAGCAAGCACAGGTTTCCTGGAGTTAAACTGATTCCAGGTTTCTCCCCGCCATCCTCCTTGCTTCCCTTTACAAAGACTATTATTATTGTTTCTAGGCACAGGGCTTCTCTATGTAGGCCTGGCTGTCCTGGAACTTGTAGACCATGCTGTCTTCAAACTCACATCTGCCTGCCTCTGCTTCTACAGTGCTCCGACCAAAGGAGCGTGCCACCATGCCAAGATCACCAATGTGTTTATTAAAAAATTATGTGTATGAATCTGTGTATGGGTATGTCCGTGAGAGTGCAATGCCCTTGGACACTAGAGGGGCCAGAACATTCTGGAGTCAGAGTCTACAGATGGTTATGAATTGTGTGACCTGAATGCTGGACCTGAACTTGGGTCCTCTGCAGGAGCAGCACGCGCTTTCAATCGCTGAGACATCTCTCCAGCTCTTCCTCCTTGGTTCTTTTATCATTTTTGCCTCTCATGCCACACAGGTCCCCCGAGACCAAGAGGAACACCTTTCTTTGTCTAAAGGTAAGTTCTGAACAGACAGAGCCCATGTGAAGCCTGCCCAGTACAGTTTGATGGTGTCTGGCTTAAGAGGGAGAGCCAGCCTACTTCCCCTGATGCCTCACACGAAATCCAAGGCAGTTTTGGAGTTATCACCCTGGGTCAGAAAGGCGGAAGGTCAAACCATCAGATTTCCTCAGTGTGTGTCTAGACAGGGCCATGGGGATGAGAAGGGTAGCCAGCGTCTAGGCTCTTTCTCTTTGGTCTTTGTCCACCTGGAAGAATTCCCTACAAGTGATGGACTTTCCACTGCCTATCACATGACTGCTCTAAGCCTTTCCCCGTCCATAATTATGGACTGTACAGCCTCACTCTAAAGAATAGAGACCACAAGAGCTAGCTCACAGCAGCAGGCCTTCCGCACTAGGGACTGGGATTCCTCTCAGAGGTGCATGTTATTTCCATCCTATTCTCTAAGGGCTGTTATGGCTACTTTTAATTTTTACTTTTAATTGTACTGGGGATTGAACGTAGGGCCTCAAGTATGCCAGGTGAGCAACTGAATCATTAAGCTATAGGCCAGCCCTTTTAAAACTTTTTAATTGGAGACAAGGTCTAAGTTTCTCAGAGTGAGCCTGAGTACTCTAGTGTAGGCTGGCCTTAAATTCACGACCTCCTTGTCTATTTCCTGAAGCTGGGGTTCCAGCTCACGGGAGGGACTTGGAAACCCCTCACTTGACTCCCTTTGGGGTGGCTGGACTCATGCTGAGGGTGAATCTAGCTCTGTAGGCCTTGCTACTTTGAAGCTGAAGTCCTGGAGGACAGTCACACGTGATGAGTCTTCGATGCCTGCTTTTCTGCAGGATGGCTGTGGTACTCACCAGGCCTCAGGACTGCCTAGAACTTGGTAAGCAGCCTTGCTTTTAGGGGCTGTCACCAGGCTTCCTCCTGATGGGCCAATAATCCAATCTTCCAGCTCTACCATGACAAAAGGGTTGCTTTGCAGACAGCAGGTTCTATTTTATTGGGTCTCAAAAGCTTTAAATACAGAACAGGCTGGTGAGGGGGCAGATGTGGACACACTGGAGTTTGCGAACCGACGTCTCAGACGTCACATAATCAACACTTGGACAGTTTGGGAAGAAGGGCGGTCTGGGGTAGAGGTGGGTGCCAGCTGATCGCTGCCTAGGGTGTCACGATTATCCCCTTCACTAAGACAAAGTCTTTCATGGTTCTTTCCTGATTTGAAGACAATTTAAAAAAAATCCCACAACCCCCCAAATAAAAATACAAAATCATCTCGGAGAGACTGTGGAGGGCAGCGCCACTATGCAGGTCTGCCCCAGCAAGCCTCGGGCTCCCCACCCCCAGCTCCAATGCTACCCACCACACAGGTTTCTGTACACTGAAGCAAAGCTGGACCCAATCTATGCTCTCCCAACCAGGTCTGACATTGAAAACTGCCTCCTGGCAGAGGGAAAGGGTCTGGCATCCGCAGTGCTGGGGGCCAGGCACAGTTCTCCTTAGCGGCTGTAGCCAAACTCATCAGCATCATCAGCTCGGAAGTCTCCATAGCGCCACAGGTTCAGCTGAGAGAGGGAGAGAGGGGAAAAGAACATGGCTCTTCAGGGGTCTGTGGCCCAATGGAAACCACAGGGCGCCACACCTCGAAAACTCGGCACCTCCAGGAGCCCCAGGCAAGAACTCACCCTGGCACTCTTGGCTGATTCCTGGGCATTCAGGTATTCTGTAATCTGAGGGACACAAGAAGATGGGAAGTGGTCAGGATGAAGATACTCGTGAATGAGCAACTAGGAGCAACCAAATATGCTGCTACAGATGTGTAGGTCAGTGGAGTCCAGAGCAAAATGCAGAATGCACGAGACATTGCTGTCTGGGACTACGCACCTCTGCATCGGCCAATCCATGTGCCCTGAGGTCTTGTCCCTTCATGTCCACCTGGCTACTTATCCCACCCTTCGAGTCTCTGATAAAACACCACCTTCTTCATGCTACATCCGGGACCCCCATTTAGAACTACCATTCCACCCCTGATCCTCTGCACCGGACTGCCATTTCCCCCTTTCTACCACAGTTTCCGCCTTGTGGCATTGGAATTGATTCAGTTGTGCTCATGTTCCCTGTCTCATGATGGAATGTAAGTTTCACAAAGTAGGGGTAGGGTCTGTCATTATAGATGTGGGAAAAAAGAGTGAAATCATACAAGGTGTTTATCGTCATAACGTGAGCAAAGGAATTTCTAGGTATCAGGGCCGTTACGAGCAGCCTCAGGTGAGTACATTAAGATAGCCAATGCCTCTGACCAACAAAATACCAACACACCATATGGGCCTGTGGGCTGGAGGAGCCTTGTGACGGAGTCTTCTGGAACCTTCATGGCTACTGCATGGCTATGGGTGGTCCTGGGTATAGGACCTGGAGTCTATGTTGGAGAAAAGGACTGGGAGGGAGACGGTCCTGACCCTCCGCATCAACACTGGCAAAGCTCCCTAGGCCTGTCGACTGGGGCACATGCAGAGGGAAACTTTCTGCTCTAGTTTGCAGCTGCATTCTCAGCCAAACCCGCAGCCAATTAATTTGTGCTTTAATTAGATTTTTTTAAACCCCAACAAACCCAAATCCATTATCTTTCCCCAGCAGGACCGGGAGGCTGGTGGAGTCCCTGCTTCTGCACTGGCTCTGGGTACAGCCCCCGGGCCCTCTTCTGTGACACTGCCAGTGGTGCAGGCTATGGCTAAGGGCCTAGTTCCCGGATGGGCCCTCTCCAAGTCACATACCACTTTCTGGAACTGCTTCTCCTTGCGCACCTCCACCATGACGAGTCCCTCCTTCACTAGGCCCAGCCCCACATCGCCTTTGGAATCCGCAAACTGCAGAGTGACATGGGGGCAGCTGGCACTCAGGTGCTCTACATTGAGCAAACACTGAGTGTTCTGAATGTCGCGCACCACACTGTCCACAGCATCTGTGCGAGCATCCTCCTGGACAGGGAGACAGCCATGTTAGTGAGGGTATGGGCACAGGCCAAACGAGCTTCTTCTGCCCAAAATTTATCCAGTATCTGTTGCCCTGGCCCCTCTAAACTTTACAGTCTTGCTCCAGGATGCTGACACCATCATATCTCTGTTATCTTTACGCTACTAGCATCCTGGGTTCTAACCACACGTCTGCCCATCCTCACCCTGTACCACGTGATGGTGAGGACTCCTACCTCTCCACTTGCACCTAGTACCCTGTCCCTGGAGGCAGCACCAGGCACGCTGCTCACACACCTTTGCTCTGAGCACCAGGTACCTCCTCAAAGCCTCAGCCCCAGCCTATCTGCTGGGGCTCCCTCGGGGAGCGGATGCTGCTGACTGGTCCTCTCTCCTAGAAATCGGGGCCACTGCAATTCTGAGCACCCCCTCCCCTGCCTGTGGGCTCCCTGCCCTCACCTTGCCTGGGCCTCCCAAGTCTCTCTCCTTCCTGCCATAGCTTTGACATTACTCTGCACCATCTCAAATACTCCCGTGGTTCTAACATTCAAGTCCATAACTCTAGGTCTACTCTTTCTTCCATACTGAGATCCTCCAAGCTCAAACTGTTCCTCCTTGACCTTGACCAACAGCAACACATCCACGTGCCAGGAATTCAGTGGCGTCTTAGCTTCCTCTGCCTTGTCCCACCTCTCTGATACTACCATGTGGTTCTGAGACTTGTCCTCAATCCTCCTCTTCCTAACTCCCCACGTGGCCCTGGGGTGGCTGTCTTGATCTCTAGCCTAGACTGCGAGCACCACCTCCAAGCATTCCTTCCAGTCTACCCCCACTCACAAAGCTGTCAGAAACATATCTGACCACGTCACATTTTGGTTCCAAATGCTGTCACTTCCCTCCCTGCCTAAGATACAGAGAATAAACTCTTGCCAGGACAGAAAGGACTACTGCCTGCTACTCCCTCCGAGTGAGTTGTGGGGATGGAGTCTTTACAGCAATGCACTAAACTCACCAGGCCCAGCCACTGCTGCATGCCAACTTGTCTGTGGCATCTTCTCTCAATTTCCAGGGTCAAAGCTAACCACTCCCGAGACCCATCAATAACAGACAACGCAACACGTTTCCATCTTCTCCTGTGGGGGCTACAGCAATGGCTATGCCAGCCCCTCTTAAAGGAGGATGCTGTCTGTACTCACATCTTGGGGCACCTGGATGAAGGCGAAGGCATACTCTGTGGCTTGAGCTGGCAACACACGAGTGCTGAAGGCAGGTGGGAGGGTACCCAGGCGGGTAGATGGCAGGATCTCTCTCTGTTGAGGGAGTACCAGGACAACGTCATCACACACCCAGTGGGCTTGCTTCGAGGCTAACCCCCTTACCAGGCTGCTAGGAACTTCACTTTGGGTCTCTCCCACTCGTTTGACTCAGTGTCATTTTGCTTGTCTCCCAGGTTTCTCTAGTTGATAAAACCAACTGCTGGTGGGAAGCTAGTATCTCATGCCCGCTCACTCTGGGCCTGGTATTGGCATACCTGGAGGCTCCCCTTAGTTAATCATGGAGATACTGGGCTTGCCTGATCAGCCCTCCCTCCTTCCAGTAAGTACCCTTCTCTCTGCCACATGGCTCCCAGTCTAGTATTCCATAAGGTAGCGTGCTCACATCCCGAAGGGTCCTGACAGAGTTAGGCACACCTCTGGTTCTGGTGCAGGTAGCTGAAGTCACTCTAGCCTGGCAATACCTCTTTACTGTATGCTCCCAGGTAACAAGACGAGAGCATGGCCGCAGGCCAGGACTTTCTGCCAGCAGATCCTCATATCTCATCGTTGAGGGATGAAAGGACAGTCGATGGCCACACCCTAACAGTATGTGGAGGCCTCCAGCCACATTTACCTGTACTTCCTAGTAGTTCAGGGGGCCTGGCCTGTATGTATCCCATCAGTACGCAGGACTTCTGAGAGATGAGATGGACTTGACCGAGGGGCCTACTAAATGCCTGGAGGTCCCTGCCTTGCCCGCCTTCCACCCTGGACCCCAGCACTCACATTGCCGTAGTCAATGTAGAAGACATGCACTTTGGCAGGGGACTCCACTTTCTCTACCCGAGCGCGGTACCTGCAATGGCATCATGGTCAGAGTTCACAGGATAGGGCTAGGAACCCCATCTCCCCGGGGACACAGCATTTCCTGCCCAGGGTCTCTGGGTGTCACAGAGGACAGTTTTCAGACTAAGGAGGCCCAGCCTCAGGGAGCTCAGGACAGCATCCACAGGAGTCAGAGCGAGGCTGGGAGCAAGGAGGGAGAAGGGGAGCATGTGGAGCAGATTAATGTGTCCTTGGGGCATAAAGCAACAAGAGTAATGACTAGATTGATGTCTGCTGTTTAAGCCCAGCACACTAAACAGCAGCTGTAATTAGCCGGCAGATCTGTCTGGGACGCTGCCGCAGGAACTCATCCAAGTCACTTCGTCACCCTGAGAAGGCCACGGGCTCTACCCTTGGTAGATCATACATGAGTGACCTTCTTCCGGCCTGGAAGTTCTGCCGCTTGTATCTGAGACAGCAGAGGTGCAAGGTTGGCTGGTTGGTCAGGTTCACTGCGAACGAACCTCCAGCTGACTCCCGTCACCATTCTTCCCTGAGGGCTGAGGGCTGGGTTGGAGGGTATCAGCCACCAACCAGCCTTACTATCCTGGTGTCCCCAGGAAAGGGAGAGTGGCATCCCTTTATCCTACAATCTCTGGAGGCTGGCTGGATGACAGCACCACCTCTCCCTGACAGAGGGGGCACACCCTGGAGATCTGGTAGAGGCTGTTACCAACAACCCAAGAGAAAGCAGATGCTGTGTGAATGCCTCCCATCTAACGGCCTGTGCCCCAGGACACTCTCCAGCCCGCGTAAGTCCCATTTCCCTGCTGGTCCATGCGGCTCACCATTCTCCATCTACAAATTTGGCAATGCAGAAGTCTCCCCGGCGGGGGGCGTAGGAACCCTCTACAGGCGGGTGGCTGGAGATGTCATTGCGCATGTTCTCCATCAGCTTTTCCAGCTGGGTGCCTGTAGGAAAAAGAGGGCAGTGAAGCTTGGGAGCCTCGTTCCTGGGTGAAGGGACCGAGTATGGTGGGAGCTTCCAGAGGGTAGCAAGCACTGCCAACCTCAGCCCATGCAGGGCAGTCCCTCGTGGCTCCCACTCAAGCAGCTTCACTCCAGGCACATTCAAGCGAACTCGTGACTTGCTTTGTATCTTGGGCCTTGCATGCACACACTTTTCTAATATATTGGCCAGGGCGTAGGAGCCTTGGGGAATGCGTCTGAGCCTTCTGAACTCTTTTTTACGTACTGGGGATGGAATTCAGGACCTGTGCATCCTAGGGAAGTGTCAAATCACAGAGGTACATTTCTTGTGGCTAGGTCTTGACTGAGGGAGTAGGAAGGAAAATGGACACTGAGCAAGGCTGAGCAGTTCCTAGAATAAGTGCTGGCAGCCGGGACCCCATCATTACAAGAGACAGCTCCTGAGGGGCTGGATCACATGATTAGCAGGAGCCATTCTGTCCAATGTCTCTTGGGGGCAAAAGGATGGATCCCTTATAACCACAGATGGGAAAGGACCTCAGAATCAGAGTCTTGAAAGATGGGGGAGGAATTGAGTGGAACACAGAGGCTCCACCTCTTCAAACAGTACTTCCAAGACTGCCGGGTTGGGCTCCCCTTTCTGCCCCTTCTCAGCAGGGGGTGGTGCCCCACTTTCCTGCCCAATCTCCCGCTTACCTATAGCTCCTTGAGCAGTTTTGGCAGTACCTGAGGTCTCATGTTCCTTCTCTGGCTCCTTCCTGCAGCGCCTTCCCTGCCCCGGCTTTGCCGGACACCAGGCCCCTGTGACCTACGCTTTCATGGCCCTTCTGGCCCATATTCTAGCTCAGCCTCACAGCCGCTTTGCTCTCTTCTGCCTCACAGGTGAGGGGAGCTAGAGATGTGGTGTCTAAGTGTGGCACTCACTCCTCTTTCCCTTCAGGGCTGAGGCCGCACTGTAACAGGTTTGTTGTGGCTAAGCTCGGCACCACCAGCCTTGGAAGTTCCCTGTCTGTGTTTGTGTTTCTGCCATTACTGTGAGCTCCTTCAGGGCACAGACTACAGATCACTTGTTTACTTGCAGGATTCCCAGTGCACGCACGGTGCTTACTGATCCAACCACACTGAAATGGTCTCTGCGTATGCACACATGTCCTCTTCTCGGGCTGCTGTGCACACGGCCCTGGTTGCTGCTGCCTCTGGGCTCCTCCAGAGTGCTTCTTGTTCACAGACACCCAAGCTCCAGGGACCGGAAAGCAGCCTTTACACTGACAAGTGCTCCCAAACTCCGTCTACTTGTAGTTTATTGGATTTCTGGGCTCCAAGGCAACAGAAAGAAACAGGCTCCTGCCTCCTGCCAGCAGCCACAGCCTCCTGGAGGTCCTGATATAGGGTCTGATTGGTCACCTGCAGATAATGTTTTTACCAGATCCTTTGTGAAGGCGAGCGTTAATAAAAAGGGGGCAGGGTGAGGGCGTGCCTCCAGGAATCCAAACGGTGCAGATAGGAGGCTACGGGTCCTGGGGTTATTCTCCTGGGTTTAACAGAGCCACAGCAGCATCCTCTCTGGGACTTACCACTAGAAGCCAGTGACAATATTCTAGGAATGTGAATTTTCGCTAGTGGTTTTCTTCCCTATTTCTGCCTTTGGCACCATTCTCTCCAAGTATCCTGGCTTTCTAGAGCAGCAGAGACAACCTGATAGAGTCCCCATGAGGGAGTCACACAGAAAACTTGTACCCTCAAACTGCCTCTGAACACAGTGGGCCAGTTAAGGGGGTCCTTCCTGGTGGAGCTCTCAGGTGACCCTGGTCCCTGGACAGGGGCTATCTAGAGTCCCTCCCCCCAGCTGTTCCTCTGCTCGCTCACAGATCAATTTCTACCCTATGAGGTAAGACTCCTTTTCTGTCATGCTACCCAGCCCTGAAGCCGGCTGCTTTCTGGGTTCATTGCCAAGGCCACCTTTATCAGGAGGGTGGCTGCCCTCAGGAGGAGTGAATCCCTAAGGCATATCACTCCTCTTCCTCGGTTTCTCTTTCCAAGCAGAGCCAGCCCAGGATGAGGACAGGGGCTTTCCTTAGTGAATGACACGGCCACAATGCAGCTGCCTGGGAGTATCGTTAGAGGGGAAGTGGCTGAGACGGGCTGTTGGTGACTTGGAGTGGGTCTGGGGTTAGTTAGGGTGGAGGAAGTCAGGCAAAAACCTTATCCTGCCATCCCTGGGGCTCTCCATATCTGTCAGGGTTTGACTTCTTGGACCCAAAGGTGGCTCTAAGAGCTTGTCCCTTTGCTCCCAATAACCCCCCCCCCAGAGCAGCATGAAGAGGAGGGAGGTCAAGGGAAGTAAGAGTGGTGGGTGTAGCTGCTACCCTCTGTCCTCTAGAAACCTAAGTCTCTGTGCAGGGGACCCTGGCCACTGTGGAGGGGGAGCAGGAGAGGGAGGGGGGAGAGGGAGGGGGCAGCCTGAGGATGTGAGAGAGGAGAAGGTCTTTCACAAAGACTACCAGGGGATAGCTTCCCTCAGAGCCTGCTTTGTTGCCATGGAGACTGGCCACCACACTTCTATACTATCCTCTATAGGAGACGCCCCCACAGAGACAGAGGGACGGACTCCCACCTTCTGGTCCTCTCTAAGAAGCAGAGATCTCTAACCACACCAGACAATCTACTCCATGATTCCTGACACACTCTGGCAACAAATCCTCATGCCCAGCCCTGGCAGGGGTGTCTGGGAATAAAAGCATTACCTAAGAGTCTCCGAGAACCACCCAGATGAATCTGTAATGTCACCTGTCCTCAGAGGACCTGCTTGGCCTGCCACATCCCCCCACTCCAGGGCTCACTTTGTCCCAGAGAGATGGACACAGGAGTTGTAAGCTCCTTGGGAGAGTCTGGAACTCTGGGGTGGGCTGGCCCATGCTGGGATCTGAGTGGCAGCAGTAACACACAGGCACTCACCAGTCTCCACGTCTTGCACATAGAAGTGCAGGTCGTCTGTGATCTCAGTCACAAACACAGGCTTGTAGCTGGCAGAGCGCTCCTTCTCCTCCAGCACGGGCAGCACCTCCTCCACAGGCTGCTCCTCATAGTGGGCCCAGACCTGCAGGTGTTGGAGTGAGGACAGGGTGGCTGAGGGGGACATCACAGAGAACACCACCGGGGGGTTTGGTAAAAGGGGTCACTGCGGGCCTGATTCTGAGCAGGAGGGGTGGAGTCTCTGAAGTTCTGGTATAGAGGGTCTGATTCTGATAGAAATCAGAAGCAGCTGGAAGCTTACTAAAAACAGGCTCCAGGATCTCACCCCAGGCTTGTTAAGTTAGACTGTAAAAAGTTAGGGGAATGTTAAACCAAAACCAAACCAATTTTCAGGTGACCCCATGCACGGTAGAGTGTGAGGCTCCCACCAATGAGCTGCCTTGGCTTTGGGCTACCTGCCTGGTCCCTCTAGTTTCAGATCTCCATCTCCTTCCCATCGTGCTCTGCAAGGCCACCCTGCAGGTCACTCCTGTGGCATTCTGTCCCTGTCCCTGCTCTGGGTCACTCACCTCCAGCAGATAGCTCTGACCTCAGCTCAGAGACTTGGTCACCCCTCTCCACCCTTCCTTCCTTCCTTCCTTCCTTCCTTCCTTCCTTCCTTCCTTCCTTCCTTCCTTCCTTCCTTCCTTCCTTCCTTCCTTCCTTCCTTCCCAAGCCCTGTGCCAGAGCTGCAGCAGCTCAGAAGCTGATTCGACGTGACAGCGCGTCAAGTCCAATCCTGCGGCCAGGAGATTAGCCAAGTAGTAGGCCTGTCAGAGCAGGGAGGGAGGTGGCTCTCCAGCTGAGCAGGAGGAAGCGGATGGGGAGTCAGGGGACAGGACCACACATGGCATCATGAAGAAATGTACAGAGGAAAAAGAATAGTTCAAGTATTAGCCAGAAACCTGCATGCTCACTAGGGTCATGCATCTTCTAAACGTTCTCCAAGTGTCGATTCATTTGAGCCTCACAACAACCTTTTGAATGAGTGCAACGCTTTCCTCTTTTGCCAATGGGAAAACTGAGGCACACAAGTCTGCAGTCAGAAGTGACCTGGCTGGCTGGGTGTTCTGGAGCCAACAGGCAGCACAGGGCTATGGGAAAGCTTAGAAGGCATGGGCCTTTATCTTGTGTTTGATTTTAACAAGTCATCTCCAGGTCTACTTCCTTTGGTTAGAACATTAACATACAGTCACTGATATTCTCAGCTAATGAGCAGAATCTTGGGTGGCCCTGGGAGGAGCGGAAGGGCAGGAATGCTGCAATTATGGAACCTCCTTGGGTCATCCCCAAGCCTACACTTCTGCCTTTCATGTGGCATCAGTGTGTGTCCCTCCATCAAAAGGAGAAGCAAGCAATGTGGGCTTTCTGAGTTTAGGGGAAGACGGTGGGAGTGGCTAAGATCCAGCTAGGCCTAAGTTTTCCAGCATACTACACAGAGAAGTCCTTTCTACGGTAGCACTCGCAGAGCTGTACTCTGTGGCTGGCCACCAGCTGTCTCCATCACTACTTCTACTATCATCCCATCACCCAGAGACTTAAGACATATCCCAGCCCTAACCCTGGCTGGCTAGAAGTAGGCAGTGGAATGTTAATGCCCAGGTCCATCTCCCCTAAGGATTCACAGGCCCTGTACCTCTAGCTAGTCAAGTTTTCTATGAGAGGACTTTGGGGGATTAGTCAAATGCTTTCAAATAAGGCTTTGGGCTCTTTTCTTAGGCTTCTCTGTCTGCAAGGTGTCTACTCAGCCAGTCATTCTTATCAACTGGGCTCCCAGGCCGTCTAGAGCCCTTGGAACTCCGCAGATCAATAGGACTCACACTGCCTCTCAGACAAGCCTGTCATCACTGCCTTAAACAGGCTGGAGGCACTGCCAGGCACCCCCCTGACCCAGCGTCCTCCTGCCTGCCAGCACCCATGCTCTCACTCCCAATCTCTTAGCACCCGGCTTCAGCTGTCTGCAGTTCCCCTGCGCGGTCTCCTCTTCTCCAGCTGCCTCCTTTCCTAGCTTTCGGCTTGGCTGACAGAGCGGACCCTGGGTCTGGGAGCCATTCAGAGGGCCCCTCCTACCCCACCCTGCTTCCTGGGCTGTGGCTGTTGGGGAGGGTGCTCCTCAGCTGTGTTGATGAATCTGGAGCAGACTGACAGGGTGAGAGCAGAAACTGCTAATGAGTCCTCAGGCGACAGCACTGGGCTCCCTCCCCTGGGGAGAGGGGGTGGAGCTTTGTTCCTCACAAGCTCAGGTGGGCAGCAAACTGAGGTGGCCAATGATGCAAGCCAAAGCCTGACAGATGCCCCCTGCCCCAGTCTGGACACCTGGCTGGAGGACAAGGGGAGGACATACTGGACTGAGAAGACAGTGAAAGCAAGGCGTCCACCTATGGAACGGCAGGCGTCAGAGGCTGTGAAGAAGCATCCCAGGGTGGAAGACGTAGCTGTTCCTCAGGGAAGGAACCTTGATTCAGAGAGAGGATTCAACTCTTTGGACAGTGAAACCATGAGGGTGCCTTGTTTCTCTTAGGGGAGAGGGGGCAGCACAGCTATTCCTTGGGACTCAGCAGCCAGTGATCCTTGGCGAGTTGGTAAAAGGCAAGTCTTTTTGGTGTGATGGAGCCTGTCTTTCCTCCGTTGTCTGATGACGCCCTTGGAAGGCACTATCTCAGGAGGAAAGACAGACACACTGGCAAGGCCTCTGGGGACAGATGCTGCTTGCCCACAGCCTTAGTAAGTCTCTGGGGCTCACATCTCTGCTATGCTCTTGTTTGGGGGAAATCTTTGTGGATGCTCCTTTTCCTGGACTCATGGGGAGTTGACCAGGAAAATTCAACGACCTTTTCTAGAAGACACTCAGAGCTAGGGCTTCTTTTACTTCCAGGCTCTTGACAGAGTGAGGAGCTGGGAAAAGACCCCTATGGCCAAGATATTATCCAGGGAAATGTGAGTCTGGACTCAGCAGGAGGGCCCAGGCACACCTGGCAGAGTTTCCCTGATCCTGGGACATTTCTGAGTGTATTGATGTGGAGACATCTTTCTGAGCTGATGATGGTAGGGTTTATGGCCGGGCTGAAGAAGAGTGTGCTGTCTTCTTCACAGGTAGGATCATGGTGGATCTCTCTTGGGGCAGGCATTGCTGTGACCCTTCACAGCTCTGGCTAGGCAGCCTTCCCTCCTCTGTTCTTGCTCCAGGCTGCTTTGCAAAGCAAGTTTCTGATCTTTTTTCAGGTTCCTTCTACATCTGCGGCTTTTTAGGCTCCCCCACTGCTGCAGCTACCGTTAGGAAAGGAGCCTATTATGCTAGGCACTGAAACAGGTCAGAATGGGTCAGGGGCAGGGGCTGTCTCTTCCAGGTCTGAGCCCCCGGTCCTTTCTCTTCTTCGTGTTTCTTCCCAGGGAACCCCAGACCCTCTTCCTGCCAGGGGAGAAGCATATGTTCAGGGAATCCACTGGCTGGAGTCTCTCCGATCTAAATCCTATTTAATATCCCCGCTCACTAGGCTCTAAGCGTGTGACTGGCATGGAGCCAGGGTGGCAGAGGCCTTCAAATGCACAGCAGGGAGGCCAAGCTCAATAAAAACTAATCAATGATCAATGCAGCCCTGTTCAAAGCCCTGCTGGGATGAGAGAGAGAGAGAGACAGACAGACAGACACACACACACACATACACAGAGAGAGAGAGACAGACAGAGAGAGAGAGAGAGAGAGAGAGAGAGAGAGAGAGAGAGAGAGAGAAGAGGAAGAGAGAGAATGTGTGTGGGGGTATCTGTCAACCGTGACTCCCTCCTTGTTCCTGTCCAGAACCCCTAAGTGAGGGAGGGGAGGGTCTTATGGGACACAGGGAGGAATTCAACCCAGCAGGGAGGCAGCTGAGTTCTCTAGTCAGACTGAGCTTCGTATCCTAGTCTGTATTGAACCCTCTTGAAGAGGCAGCTTCTAGGCTTCAGCACCGTCAGGTTGCTCTGGACAGACACACTCACTAATGCATGCATGCACAGTCACACTGTCCAAATGGTTCTGCACGCACCTGGTCTCACTAGTCTCTCAGCATCCCTTTCCTGGTCTAGCCTGTATGTATAAACATTTACACATTGTAAAGGAGCCATAATCCTTTATTCCTCAGTAACAGAAGCAGCCCGCAGGAGGTCACAAGTGGGAAATGTTGGGTACACCTGTGATATCCAGGTTACTGTTGCCCAGCTGGCTTCCAAACTCCATTAGCTGCCAACTCTGAGAGTCACTGAAAGGTTCTGTAGACAAGGCTCTTCCGCAGAACCAGCCCCACTGGGAGGTGGAAAGCCAGGCTGGTTCCTCTGGATCATAAGTGGACGGGGTTTTGCAGGACAGGGACCCACGGGGAAGGTGGCCCAGTACAGAGAATTGTGTGCTGCATTTTAATTGGAGTGGGATAAAAATGTGCAGCTCGTGTAAGTAATTAATCACTGGTAATTACTCCTTAGCATCATCAAGTGGCACCAACAGAATGACAACTTAGGTTCTTTCAGATGAGTCTACTGTGCCATAAATAAGGGTGCCTCATGCTATACCTGGCAAGGAATCTAGGCAGACCTCTCAGGCCAGGCACCACTTCCTGTTCTAACCCAAGTCCCTCTTGGGCCTCTACTGTGAGTGGACAGACCTGAAGAGGCAGCTTTAGGCTCCGGTGAGTTTTCATGTGTAGAGGATTGTGCCCTAGGCATAGATGCCACCTTTAGTTGACAGCCGTGGCCCTCACTGCTGTCAGTCTGGCCCTCTATGATTCTATTGGGACAGTTCGCCCTTGTAACAGAGATCCACTGTGCCTGCAGTCCCCTGCCTCAGACAGATGACACAGCGGTGGCAGTCTTACATTTAGCTGTCATAAAGAGTGTGAATCCCCTTTCCTATGGAAGCCAAGGCTGCCTGGTTCCCCCACTACCCTCAGGAGATGGGGCTTAAGGGGACTGCTACAAGGAAGAAGGGAACTTCCGCTGCTGCCCCAAAGCTCCTTTAGACCGCAGACAGTCTCTTATGCCAAGCCTGGGTATCTGGGCCACTTCCTCACAGAGTCTGTCTGTGTTCTCCTGCCACCAAAGTCCTAATTCCCAGAGGAGGACTAAAGTCAGAGGTCCCTAGGTCCGACACTGAAAGAGGAAGGAGGCCCTAAGCCAGGAGGTAATTGCTTTGGCCTGAGGAAGAATACAATGTGTTAGGGCCACAAAGCCCCCATTCCTATATCGACAGGTGTTTTGGCTTTGGGAAGTGGATTTCAAGCCAGATGGCTGCCCTATGGCGAAGGAAACATTTATTCTTGGAACAATTTATGGTTTAGCATGGCTGTCCCACGAAACCCTCTTCAAACACAGAGGAGCCCTGACAGATTGGTGGCTGGCTGATTTATCCCATTATTAGACAGGCTATAAGTCAGTGGAGATAGACAAGTGTGGGAGGGTCAGCCCAGCTCCAACCTCTAAGCCACAGAGTTCCTTAATAGTCAATTTCTTTCCAAAAGCTTCTTGGGACCCACCCCCCTTGTCTCTTCAGTGCAGAGAGACAGGCTGTAAATCTGCTGTTCTAAGGGCTTCCATGCATCTCACTGGGATGCTTCCCTGCAGGACGGAGGAAGGAAATTCAGAGATGGGCTGCCCAGTCCCTTGGTGAGCACTGACAGAGACGGGCAGGCTGACGTCAGGCTCTTCACCAGTGGTATCGTGGTCATTTCTTATTCTGCTCCAAGGCCATGTACAGTACCCTGCTGTAGGTCTGGGACACCACTGGGAACCTTCCAGGCTGGCAGCCCTGGCCCACTGCAGTCCTGTAGCAGGCTTATGACAAAAGGGGCCTAAGTTGGCACCTCATCATTGGCCCTTTGTCATGTGGGAAGGAATAGGTAAGAAAAAGCACATGCTCTACTTGGTACCTTCTCCTTCCTCTGCTTGGCGGCTTCCTCAGCAGATAGGAGGGGCTTGTAGTAGGCGCTGCGCTCGGCAGTGAAGTGGACCTTGGAAAGCGCTTGTTCCACCAGCAAGACGGACAGGTTAGCCCCATCCATGTGTAGCCAGCCGATGAAGTTGCCAGCCTTATCCATGCTCTCGACCTCTACCTCCACCTGGGGATAAAAGACAGGGGCGTGTCAGCTTGTGGGTACAGTTCTGCATGTGTGAGGGTTGGGAGTGGCACCCAGGCTCCCAAACCTCAGTCACTTCTACATTCATTCTGAGTGAATGTACTGTCAGCATGGGCACAGTGACGTCAAGGACCCCAATGCCTCAGCCCTGTAGAAGCGGCTCAGAGGGATGACAGAGTCTTCCTTGAGTGTGAATGTGAATGCTGACAGTGTGCACAAAATCTCCACTGTAGCTTTCTCCACCGCTGAAGACCGCTCCTATGGAGATTAGCTAATCCACCTCCTTGTTCAGCTGTGTGTAAAAATCCTGCCTTCTTGTTTATTTCTATGTAATAACCCTGCCTCCCTAGTCAACTGTATATAATCACACATATTATGCTTGGGGATCTCCATCAGAGAGCCCAGGTCGCCCGACCCCAGCTTTTCTGTGTCGTGTGTTTGTCTTTTCCTCATGTCCTCGCTGGCCCGCTTAGGTCAATCCCCGCTGCTGTGAAGAGTGCAGCATTCTGGACTCATCATTCCGCTTCCTTTCCTCCCTGGAAATTTTGGCAGGGAGCTACTGGGGTGCACTTGCCCCCCCCGCCCCCCGCTGCAGGAGGCCCTCTGCTCAGTTGTGCCTGAGTGTGCAGGGGTGAGGTGAGGAGCAGACTGAACACGGTGTGCCCTACCCTTCCTTATCCACACAGCTCTTGCAAGGAAAACAGGCAGGCTCAGAAGCAGGATAATCCTTGGGAAAAGGGAGACCAAATTCTTCCAGGAAGAACTGAAAGGATTAATGTTTAATGCACGTAATTAAAGAGGCTTCCAGAAGGCGAGGGGAGAGAAAGAGAACAGGTAAGTTTGGAGGGTGGAGATACATGAACACACTGGACAGTTTGCGAGAGGAGGGCAAGCCTAGAGGTCACCCTTCAAAAGGGAAAGCAGATAGGCTGGGTTATTACCACAGCCCAGATACTGTGCCAGAGTCTGAGGGATCTTAGACCCTTTTCATGGAGGGCTCTGTCCCCAGGAACCCACAGCTGGCACAGACTCTGTTCCTCCAAGTGGGTGGCTCAGAGTAGTGTTCTTTGGGGAGGCTGACCTAACCCTACCTTTCAAAAGTAGTGGCCCATGATAAATCCCTTCCTTCAGTCTTTCTCGACCCCCGTTCTTCCTCTGCTAGAGGGGCCCTTGAAAGCCTTTGCTGCTAAATGTAAAACTTGTATTAATTTAAATGGCTTCAAGCTCGATTAAGCAATAAAATGAATGTCTAAATACCTGGGAATTATCAAAGCCTGAGCTGGAGCCCCTGGCAGAGGGCTAGAAGGAAATGTCCGGTGACAAAAGCAGAAAGAAGAGGTGGCTGGGTTGGGAGGGGCAGAGACAAGACAAAGAGAGAAAGGCAAAAAGGGGAGGGCCAGGGCAGCAGGGCCCCGAGTCTTTCCTCGTTTTCCACTATGCTGCCCCTTGGGCCCATTCCTAACGAGCGGAAAGGCCAGTTTAACCTGGGGTCTGAGAAGACAGTACTATGCAGGTTGCAACTGGCCTCACCGTTGAGTGTGCAGGGAAACCAACGCAGGGGAAGGAGAGTCAGATGGACAGAGCCGGGAGAATTCGGGAGGTCCGATGTGTCTTTTTGTACTGCTCCATCGGGCCAGTGCACCTTCTCCCTGGGCTCCACAGCTTGTCTCAGGTGTCCCCCTCTCGCCCCCCCCCCTCAGGTAATGCCTGCCCCTCTACCATCCAGAGCCCTGGAGCTCTTCAGCAGAGCTACGTGTAGTGGGAAGAATCTGCGCTTAGTACCTGGCCACTAAAAAGGTTTCTCCTTGCCCCTGAGCCTAGCAATTAGCCTGTGAAGGAAGCAGTGGTGCTTAAGAGTTGATGCCCAGGGCACTACAGACTTGAGTGCCCTGCAGGGAGAGGACTGGGTGAGCCGAGGGGCCATCAGCCTTCAGGAACAAGATAAAAACTATGGTGGGCACGATTTCACTGCAGAAGACCACCTTAATTTGCCAAGTTTTTTACCAAACAGGCTAAGGCCAAGAAGCAGTAGGTCCCAGAGGAACTCGGGGGCAGCAGTGGGAAGAACAGATGGGCTGGCTGCCTTGTGTTTGGAAGCTCAGGGGACATGTGCCCAGCCAAAAGCAAACAGGGCTGGTTTAGTTCCCAGCCAACATGGAGTCCAAGCCCACCCCAGTTTCCTCCTTCCCTGACCTGTCATGTTTCAGAGTTTTATTAGTCAAGTGTTTTTTCCTTGCTAAAGCACAGACTGCCCCTCCCCCCACGACCACACAGCATCCCTCCAGGCTTGGCAGGCCCCCAGGCAGCTTGCAGTGGGCCAGTGTGGTTTTCCGAAGCGGGCTGGGTTGTTGGCACTGATGTAAGAAGCTCAGAGATGGGTTGCTGAGGCAACCAGGCAGGAACAATCTCTCTCTTCCTACACAGTGCCATGCTCAGACCTCACTACACATGGCAAACCCCAAACTGACACCAAAGTCTCTGAAGCCAGAATCCAGATGCTTTCCCCAGGGCTTGCCAGGGAGAGCCCACAGCTAGGGGACATACCTGGGGCCAATCCACCAAGGAGCAGTGGGTTCTCCCTGGCAAGCGAGTCCAGACCTCACATGTATCCAGCCGCTTTCTGCCTGCGATCGATGTGCTAACTTGGGCTTGACAAGTCCCTAGGCCCAGCCAGCAGTGGAGGAAAAAAATCTCTGGCCTTGGGCAGTGTGCTGCCACCAGTTCCATCTGGGGTTGTAGAAGGAGATAAAGCTGTCGCCGATAGCGCTCAGCTTCCTCTTTAATTACAACTGCCAACGACATAGTAATTTCTCAATCAAACAAAGGCTCTCAGGGGAAGGTGTCTGGGCTACTGTTTTTAGAGACTCCCAAGTTACTTGGCTTTGCAGGCAAGCTCCATGCTACAGCTCTACCTTCCTGGATATACATAGGCCTGGACAGGTGCTGGACGTCTGTGACTCTTTTCTGGCATGGAGAGTTGTGGGCCTCATGAGTAGTAGAGAGAGGTTAGGCAAGGAGCTCCCAGACTGGAATGCATGGCCAGCCTTCTCTGCTTTAGACTGACTGCCAGGAATGGCTGATATAAATGTAACAGTACGAGGGTCTAACACCTGCATAACTTCTAGTTCTCTGTTTAACTCTAGGACTCCAACTCTGACATTCTCCCTCACTCCTCCAAAAGAGAGTCAAGGATGGCTGGGTTTGTTTACAGTTCTAGCTACTTAGAATATTTAGAAGAGTAAGGCAAGAGGATCACTTGAGCCCAGGAGTTCAAGGTCTAGCATGGGCAACACAGGCAGCTGTGTAAAACAGATACGCTCACAGAGCAGAGGGAGAGAAGAAAAGAGACCACACAGAGACAGGCCTTTTTTGTTTTGAGTCAGGCTCTCATAAAGCCCAGGTTGGCTTCAAATTCACTTTGTTGCTGGGGATGACCTGGGATTCCTAATCCTCTTGCCTCTATCCTACAAGTGCTGGAATTACAGGATGTACCACTATGCCTGGTTTTCTTCTTCCTACTTGCAGTGGTGGGAATCAGTCCAGGGCTATGTGCATGCAGGCTACTTCTCGACCACTGAGCTACAGCTTCAGCCCACACACTCCATTCTTGTTATCCAGGATAATGTTATAAAGTGACCATGGCCGGGCATTGGTGGTGCACGCCTTTAATCCCAGCACTTGGGAGGCAGAGGCAGGCGGATCTCTGTGAGTTTGAGACCAGCCTGGTCTATAAGAACTAGTTCCAGGACAGCCTCCAAAGCCACAGAGAAACCCTGTCTCGAAAAACCAAAATAAATAAATAAATAAATAAAAATAAATAAATAAAGTGACCATGAACACTGAATTAGAAAGTACTGGACCATTACTCCTAGAGGGAATAAAAGGTTTAGGGGAACTGCAGAGATAGCTCAGCGGTTAAGAGTACTGGTTGCTCTTCCGGAAGACCTGGGTTCAATTTCCGGCACACACATGGCACCTCACAACTGTCTGTAACTCCAGTTCCAGGGGATCTGACACCTTCACACCAATTCACATAAAACAGTTAAATAAATGCTTTCTTTAAAATTAACAATTAAAGAAAAAAAGGTAGGAATCTGGAGTTTCATTACCTGTTTGTCAAATATCTAACCTTGGTCTAAATGTGTTTCTGTTTAAAAACACCTTATTTAATATGTAGCACTGATTCATTTATACTGAGCTCTCAGCACCATTAGAGGTCAGGCCTGGATGACAGTTGTGTAACATGTATTTTTTCTTTAAGATATATCCCAGCTTTCTTGACACACTCTTACTTGGGACTATTTTCTGTGACAAAAATCACTAAGAAAAAGGATTGCGGACTGGAGAGATGGCTCAGAGGTTAAGAGCACTGGCTGCTCTTCCTAAGGTCCTGAGTTCAATTCCCAGCAACCACATGGTGGCTCACAACCATCTGTAAAGAGATCTGGTGCCCTCTTCTGGCCTGCAGGGATACATGCAGGAAGAACACTGTATATATAATAATAAATAAATAAATCTTAAAAAAAAAGAAAAAGGATTGCTTCCCTCAAAACTCAAGACACTGAAGAAAAATCACAAAGAGAACAATTATTTATACTCTGAGAGCTAAAACAAGAAGGCAGAGTTATCTAGACGTACTGCATTGCCTACACCTTTAATCCTAGCACTTGGAGGCGCTGGAAAGATGGTTCAGAGGTTAAGAGCACTGGCTGCTCTTCCAGAGGTTATAGGTTCAATTCCTAGCAACCACATGGTGGTTCACAACCATATGTAATGAGATCTGGCGCCCTCTTCTGCTGTGCAAGCATACATGCAGGCAGAACACAGTATACATGATAAATAAAATAAATCTTTAAAAAAAAATCCTAACACTTGGGAGGTAGAGGCAGGCAGATCTCTGAGTTCTAAGACACCCTAGTGTGTCTGCACAGAGAGGTTCAGGCCAGCCAGCTAGGGCTACATAGCAAGACACCCAGCTAAAAATAAATAGTAAACCAAAGCCTCAAAGTGCTTGGCATTGTGGTTTATGCATGTAATACTAGCATTTAGGGGGGGGCGGTACAGGTAAGAGTACCAGGAGTTCAAGGTTACCCTCGGGCTGGAGAGATGGGTAAATGGTTAAGAGGGCTGACCGCAGTTCCAGAGAACTCCGGTTCAAGTCCCAGCACCCACATGGCAGTTAACAACTGTCTCTAATTCCAAAATCTGACACCCTCACACAGCATACATTCATGCAAAACACCAATGCAAATGAAATAAAAGTAAATAGATTATTTAAAAAAAAAAGGTTACCCTCATGTACATGGCAATTTTGAGGTCACCCCCAGCTTCATGAGATCCTACATCAAAAAGAAGGCAGCAGTATTGCCTTGTTCGACCTGAGCTAGGAGTGTGCCTGCCAAGTAATTCAAGCTTCTTGCCACATGTTTACAAATGACTGCAAAAGCACAAGAATTGATCTTGGGGTTAGTGAGCATGTATATTTGCAAACACAAAACCTGCAAATGATGAGGGCTGACTACATATAGATCTCTGGAGGGAGAGCTATTCCTTACAAGTTGCCTCAAATTACAGACAGTAGCTACTGGAGATTTATTCCTGTGAAATATACAAGAGACTTCCTCTTGCCCAACTGGCGATTGCAAGCATTAACCGAGATCTTATCCATGGAGTGCTGTGTAAACTGCAAAAAGCAATCTGATACAGTCTCTTTGCATCTTGGAGTGTTTCTAAATTGATCTGGACTCAATAGTTTCTGTGGGAGGACTACTACAATGCAGGTAACATCAAGGAACTCAGATCTTAAGTGATGACATGACCTGCCATGCTCTGGGAATGGGCATCTGTGTTTATACATGTGGGTAGTCATGGTCTTGGAGGTACTTCAGGATGCATGTATGCATATATATAGCAGCAGACAGATGGTGGCTGCTCAGTCTCCCATTGGGTGTATGATAGAGCTTAGACCTAGGGGCATATGGTTCTGTGGGGAGGTGAGGACTTCCTGTCAGACTCTAAGGGACTTGGGGTGGGTAGCTGAGCTGAAGATTAGAGTCAGGAGTCAATAGACACTTCTGGGTTGGCTTACTTGCTGTTCTGACAGCACCTCAAGGCCTCTGCCCTTGATGCTGGTGGAGTGACTGTGGGTTTTGTGACTGCTGAAGACCTGGGCTAGACCAGCCTCACTGAGCTGTGTGGCTTCAACATCACCTTTTCTGGCACCACCTGCAAAAGGCCACCCCATGAAAACGTGAGGAATCACTTTGCTTCTTCTGGCTTTTAGGGAGCTAAGTGTAGAGCAGAGGTTGAGGATGTGGACTGTGGAGACAGGTGACTTGAGTTCAAATCCACCCACTACCTGCTTGTACTCTGGCGAATCACTTCCTATACTTTAAAAAACAAACAAAACAACAAACCTTGCTAGAAACTTGGGATTTCAGTCGTATCTACCCCAGAGGGTTTGTTATTATGATTAAATGAGTCAACGTTAAACACACAAAGAGTACCAGTATATAAACGCTTCCTCATGACCACTGCCACCACCAGTTTCTCTGCTACTTGGCAGGAGCACCTATTTCATTCTCAAGTGTCTTCATCCCACAACTAGAACGTGAGTTAGACCAGGGAATGCAGCCTTTTAAAATATTCTCAAAATCTTCACAGAGCTTGGAAATGCTTGGGCTGTGAGGGATTAGAAAGTACATGGATTTGGGAATCTAAAGACCCTTTGCACTAGCTGTGAACTCTGGGGCAGACCAAACAACCTCTTCTATACTTGTTTCATTAACTATAAAACAAGGAGAAGGGGCTCTGTGCACTAAGTGGGGCAATATGAAAATGATTCTTCTCCCATCACTAATACCAAGAGCTCATGGGCAGGTTCTCCATCTCTAGGTTGGTTCCATGCAGCAGCTATCCTGCTTGGTTAAGCTGTGCACTGAGCTCTGCACATCTGGGGACCAACCCCTGCTTAGTCTCCATTGTTCTCCACCCTCCCTAAAAACATTTTGGGTTTTTTATCCTGGGGGTCCTTATGAAAGAGTGAAGGTAAGCTAAATGAGGCTGACAGAAAGTATTCAGGTACGGATGAATTCCCAAATCCACCTGGACAGACAGATGCCTAAATGCTTTGTGTGCGGGAGAGCTGAGAGTCAATCATGCCCAGGGGGACAAAATGCAGACACACTGGGCCTGGCTTGTTTATGGACTGGGGCAGCCAGAGGGACCTTCTGCCTCACAGTGGGACACACCCTCCTGCTCCCAAGCACATTAATGTGCCACTGATGAAATTGTTCTGGCTTATTTACCAAATTAATAAAACGGCACAGGCTGTTAATCTGCATGTCTCCTAATTACTGAGGAAGAGCTCCTGGTGCCCAGGCAACACACACACACCTCAGTGGCCACCCAGCTGGGTTGTGGGCTCTTCCTTTCTGGCTGAGGCAGACTGGGTAAGGAATCAAGAAGTAGGAGGAGGCAGAGGACTGGGAGTGACCACCAGTGCTATGGCTTGGAGCAGAAGCGGGGTGGTGGCGGCCAGCAATCTGTGTCATTTCTACAGCTTCTCTCTCAGTAGGCTCTGTGCCCTCCCTTCCAGAAATACATAGGCAGTTTCTGTCTCCGCCTCCAAATCGTCCCCCTTTTCCCTCTTGTCTGGATTCTGTCCATCTCCTTACACAGGAACTACTTCAATCAGACCGGCAGTGGGGCTGAGTCATTCTCCTGCTCTAAGCGGGAACATACTCCCTGCCTGAGGTGCAATGCAGGCTGGGGAGCCACTTGGGGTTTGCCAAGGGTGTGGAGGAAGGGGGAGGAGGAAGAGCCAGGCAAGGCTGATAGTTTCATAAATGCTAACGCCTGCTGGTCTTTCTAACCATTAGCTTCCAGGTTCTGAAGTCTCTCCTTGATATGAACTCGAGATCATGCAAGCATGCTTGGGTTCGGGTAGGAGAGATTTTGAAACTGCTCAGGTATTAGACCACAAAGGAAACTCTTGAGCTCAGCCTGCTCTGGGGATCTGGTGTGTGTCCTAGGTTCTGTGGCAGACGCTGACCTGGATGCCTAGGGGTCCTAAAAGGCATCCTCCTCCTGAAGCTCTTCCAGGGCCCCGGTGCATTAGAAATTGCCTCTGCCAAGTTAAGTAAGGTAGCCAGGGCACCAAGGCCAAAACAATTGGTAAATCAGGGAAATGCAGCAAGGGGAATCCATGTTCCAAGCAATGTATGCAGGCAGCCAAAGGAGACAGTTCACACGGGTCTTACTGGCTATGGGCAGGGACCACACACATATATAACCAGTCTTTCCTATGTCTGCCAGGAGGATGGAGAACAGTAGTCTCTCCCCCAGGGCACTGGCAGAGCCTATCAACAATGCCTAAGGCAGCACAGAAAATGACTGGAGCCTCCAGAATGCCTGGAACACAGCCTTGGGGTGTCCCAACTCCAGCCCCAGGGCACCTAGAAAGGAAGTCTGACTGTGTACATGGCTGCGCACAGCTGCAGGTTTCTCCTGAGGGTGGACCGAGAACCCTTAGGGGAGGAAATCTCCACCATTCCCATATGAGCCACACTCATGCTTTCAACTCCCTCAAGTCATCAGTGACAGGCAGACAATGAGAACTAGAGAAATCCTAGTGCATTGATTGGCTGGTGCATTAACCCTGCTGTGGGTCAGTGCTCCTTCAGTAGAGTACGAGTTGACCATTTCTGAGGTTCTCTTTGGTCTAGGTTTTCTGAGGCTGTGCTAGGGAGCACACACAGAAGGCAAGGAGTGTCACGTGAAGAAAGAAGGAGCAGGTGGGGAAGCCTCGCTTGCTAACCATGTCCAGAGGGGCTTGGGACATCCCAGTTTCATCACCTAGGGCTTGGCTGTGCCTTGTTTCCAATAGGTTCATGTGCTACAAGCTCAGTCCAAAAGCTTGGCAGTACCTCAAGTATGGTGGTTTGAGAAGCAGGGAATCTTTACAAGGAGACTACAATAGGCATGGTAGCACATACATATAATCTCAGAACTTTGGTGGTTGAGACAGGAGGATCTTATCTCAACACAATCACCACTATCACCAAAACAACCAACCCACCAACCCATCCACCCAATCAAATAGTGGGACCTGGTAGAAGGGAATTAGGTCACAGGGATATCACCTTTGGAAGGACCAGTCTGTGACAGAAGAGCAAGCCTGGTCCTTCCCACTTGTCTTCTTTTTATGTCATATACTGTATCTCTCTCACAGGTGCTCCAGATATGATGCCACCCTTCACTATGATGCCATGCTGGTGACAAAGCATCCTCTCGGGCTTTCTAAATCATCAGCCCAAACAAACTCATTAAAAAACCAACAAAACAAAACCCCGAACTACCCAGTATCTGTTATAGCAACACTAGAGAGCTGAAGACTAACCCACTCACTCTGCCCAGCCTTTTGAGAATGTGAGTAGAATTCCAGAGCAACCAGAGCATGACTGAGACCCTTTTATGACACACAGAGAGAGCCATGTTATGCAGCTGGGTTTTCCACTGTCGCTAATACTGCATGAAAGCTTAGTGTGTTGCCACAGCCAGAGTGTGAACTCGAAGAGACACTTCACCTTAATATAGTAGCAGTTTAACACGGCTAACTTAGGGCCTCCCCTTGCGGCCACACACATACCAACTTCTTTCAGCGATGATGAACATTAACACAATGCAATTAATAATGCAATGCTCTGGGAGCGGGGAGGCTCTGCCTATGAAAGGTCTCCGGGGTCTCATTACTGTGAGCGCAGCGCAGTGGGGAGTGGGCAGGCCAGAGGCAGGCAGCAGCAAGCTCTTCCGAGCACTGCTGGCACAGCGTAGCTCTGCCCCCACCTCCTTTCGCCCCACACCACATGATCTTTCATGTCCAACCCAAATTGATAACTGTTTTCCCAAACAATCTCTTTTCTGACATCTTGGGACTGAGTTACACCAACGCACTGGGGATGCCCAGTCAGGATGGCACAATAGTAAGAGGGGCCAAGGAGCTACCGGAAATGCAGGGAAAGCCGGGGTAGCAGGTGAGCTGACTGGGCTAGAAGGGCTTCTACCTCTAGGGTGGGGGTAGGGCGATGAGAGGGTGGGAACACACTTTTGGTCCTGCCTGGAGGCAGAGAGGCAGAAGCCAAGGCGATCAGCATCGTTGGAGTCCGCTGGGAAATGCAAACCTGCTGACTCCAGGCCTTTGCAAGCGGTAACACAGTTTACAAACTGACGCAATCTGTTCCTTTGGTGCAGACAATAAGGAAAGCAGACTGTTCATCTTCCCAGGAAAACCCCAGGCTGGAGGCCGCAGGGAGACTTAACTCTCTCTTCCCCAAGCTTCCTGCAGGGAACGTGACAGAACTGGGAACCGCTTGCACTGTTCTTTACTGAGCATGAAGCAGGCTTTGAGATCTTTTGAATGGTCCTGACCTTCTGGTGCTTGCTAGCTGATGCAGAGAGTGGTCCTAGCCAAAGGGAGGTGTGAAGACTGCTTTCCATCTGGTGCCTCCAGACAACACTTTCTACTAGAGACCTTGGCTTGGGCCAGGAGGTCTCTGAGTGGCCTTTCCCCAAGTCCAGCCTGTGTATTCTCTGGTTTCAAAGCTGTACCTGCCTTGGAGGGACAGAGCTAGGCTTCAGCCTATTTTTGTAGCAGAAAAATCAATGTGTGTATGATCTATGGAGCAACTGCCCGAGGTTAACAAATCCCTTGCATGGACTATAAGTAACGAGATGTTCTATCAGGTCACATTTAAATGGCAGTTTTCCATTGCAGACCCCAATCTCAAACTCCTTTATCTGAAACACTGTGGGCAATGTCACTGTGAGGACCTCTATTTTGTTATTAACAATCACTTGGATTGGCACCCATGGTTATTTCTTTCCCTTCCATTCATTTCAGAGGGACAAAGAAATTAACCAGGCACGAGATCATAACCCTCTTTCTGCTTCCTTAGGCACCGTCTCCCGCCAGGTATCCTCTATCCTGCCTTTCTCATTGCTTTCCCTACTAAGTCTAACCCATCTTAGGAAGCCTGGCCTGGACCCCTTCTCCCTACCAAAGGGCTTTCTGCACATGCCCACTCCCTCCCTTCCATTTCCCCATCCAATGCAGGCAGTTCCTATGGTCACTATTTCCGCTTGTCACCATTACTTCAAAAGGTCACCCAGGACCTCTTAATTGCCATTTTAATAATTTCTTTGTAGACTTCATTATTTCTGACCTTTCAAATAATCTGACCAAGCTACGCAACCCCTATCTTTTTGAACCTTTGTTTTTAGGTCTCTGACTCTCAATCTTGGCTTTTTCTCTATGATTTTTTCCCTTGATCTTGGCTGAGAATTCTTCTTCAACAGCATGGCTTTTGAATATGAATATTCCCAGCGTGTATCTTAAGCTGTCGACAGTTCTTGTATTCTTCTACTCTAAGTGGCCAGAAATACCTGCCCCCAGGCCTCACCACGGAATCCAACCCCACCAGGTAGAGACCGATGGCATGAGCCCTGCCCCCTCACTGTGAAGCCTACTCCCTTATCTTGGGCTCCATGGCTGCCACACATGACCTCTGCTTACGCTGACTCTACTCACTGGGACTCCTCCCTTTTGCCACTCTTCAGGCTGGGTCTGGGCTGCAGATAACCCCCCTCACTGCTATCCTCACCGGCCCTCTATGCTCTCATTACCTGGCTTAGTCTAGGCAATGTAGCATAATGGTTAGACACAGGCTCTATAGCCAGATTACCTGTTTCAAATCTTGTTTTATTGACTAGCAACATGACTACATATAATTTATTAATCATGATGGCCTTAGAACACCCTCTATGCCAAATTATTGTGATGAGGGAGTGCCACCTCACTTTGATGAAGACCATGTAAGACACCCAAAACAAGGCTGGCTATAGCAAGTACTCAATACATGTCTTTTTTTTTAAAATCTGTATCTATCACCATTCTGCTAAAGTTCTTTTTTTTTTTTTTTTTTTGTTCTCCTGAAGTTCAAATATCTCAGCACCGTGCAGCGTCAAGTACCTTCAGAACTAGGATTGGCTGGATCTTCCAACCCTCACTATTTTAATCTAGCCACATCAAATGCTCTGCTGCTCCAGACCTCAGCATGCTATTCCCTTTGGTTGGAATGTTCTTTACTACTACTTCAGCTGCAAGCTCCTGCCCATTAAGATGTGGCAATCCCGATCTCACCTGACCCATGCCAGTACACACCGAGGACTCTCTCATGGCTCAGCTCACCTCACCATCATATCAGAATGGACACTTCTTTTTTTTTTTCTTTTTTTTTGGTTTTATGAGACAGGGTTTCTCTGTACTGTTTTGGAGGCTGTCGGTCCAGCCTGGCCTTGAACTCCCAAGTGCTGGGATTAAAGGTGTGCGCCACCACCGCCCGCCTGAATGGACACTTCTTAATAGTTCCTGGTAAGCATTCGGTAAGTAGAGGAAAGGCTAAAGGTCTTGGTTTTCTCTGATCATCATCAGCACACTGGGAGAAAGTACTCAGCACTGTGCACACACAGTGGTGCAGAAATGAGAGAGAATCCTGTGTGAGACACTCTCTGCCATGGGCCGGCCAACAGCTGCTCTGTTGTATCAGACCTGCCCACGGGAGCCCAGAGGGCCGAAGCCTGGCCCTGGCCAGAGCCATCAGTGCGGATGACTCAGAGGCTGTCCAGACATAACGAGCAGAAGGGACTCTTTTGTACTTGGCTTTGTCTGGGCCACATATAACTGGAGTGAGGATGGATTCCTCTATTTATCCAGGCTTGCTTGCAGGCAGCAGCTGTGTATACCTCCCCCTGGTCTCCTATACATCCATTACCTCCTGGCTAGTGATCCCTCAGCAAGGAAGGGGCGAGGAGCAAAAGCAGACATGACACATGAGGACTGTACAGGAGCTAAAAGGATGGAGCAGATGCGAAGTGAAACCAGAGAGGCCAGTGCTAAATCTTCCAAGCAAGGAGTCGGATGCTAAGTCAGGCAGGCCTCTGTCACTTGGGGAACAAGGACTGAGAAAGCTTTATGCTATAGGTACATGTGAGTGACAGGAGGTCTTAGGTCCTCGGGGAGAATGCAGAAAACGTAGGCCATGGCCACAGAGTCTGCTCACAAACTATGGGGGCATTTTCTTTACTACAGATTCTTACCGCTCTTGTAGACCATAAAAAGAACCACAGCAAAAAGCTTGGACAGAAATCCTACACTCGCAGCAACTGCCTGCTTCCCTTATAGGCATCCTTGCAGATCATCTTGAAAAGTCCCTATCTTCCTTAATCCACTGCCTCCATGCCAATCCATGGACTATGTATGCTATGTAAAATAAGGCACCCTTTACTGTCTGTGCTTGGCACTACTGTAGGCTAGTGGCAACTTTGTTAACTTCCCATCCAGGTCAGTACACCAAAGAACAGAAAGTCCCAGGTTCTCCTTGGACCTCATGAGGAAGTTGCTTTTAGGCTTAGGAGAGAAGAGATCTGAGCATGGGGGGCCGGGGGGAGCGAGGGGTAGCGGGGAGACGGCTATGCCTTCCCTTGTCTGCTATGTTTCCAAACTGCTTCCCTACCATAGAAAAAGGAAACATCCTTTGAGATGATGCTGAGCCTGGAGACTGATCTTTGCGCCCAAGCAGTATCAGTGCTAGAGGGCTGTTCTGCGTTCACCCTTCTGCACAGAGAACAACCTGATTCTTGCTTTCTGTGACTCGAGGCGCACATGATCTCTCTGGCATCTCAGTAATGCACAGAAAAGCCCATGGGTAAAAGCCACCCATTAAAAGGTTTGAGAATGTACACATGAAATAAGGATAAATGCAGCCTGCCAAAGGCCAGATCAGCCTAGTTAATGACTGGGCCCGGCCCTCTTCTATGTGGAGAGCTCGAGCTTCCTTGCTGCTGACTTTTTATTGCTAATGACAATTAAAATATGGCATCACTTACCCTCTCAGATTGGAGCCCTAATTGGCTGTAAACCCTTCCAAACGGTGTAGGGCTGGAGTTTCCATTAAGACACTTGGGTTATAGTTAGCAGTCCTGCCCTGAGCCCTGCTTGCCTTAGTCTGTCCCAGTGCTCCCTGTCCACAGAAGGGAACGAACAATGGGCCTGGGATGCTTGTGCAGGTGGACCTGAGCCACGTTTCTCTCCACTCTACCCAGCCCACGACACAGGCTTTCACACTCACCTGGGCCTAATGATCAGCTTCTGGAAGCTTCCACGTCACTACCGTGAGATGAGATACAGACAGGGGAATTATTGGCAACAAGAAAGATCAAGTATAGCGAGGCACAGCTTGGCTGCTGATGGACTCTGTCTTCCTGACAGGAACCAGTGCTCCATTTATCCTGATTTTTCTTCCTTCTAATCTCAACTAACTGTCCCACATATGATTCAGGGTTACAAAGCTCCAGGAGCCAGCTGGTAGTCCCCTTGCCCTAGCATCTGCTCAGGCTGACTCTGCCCTCGGTCACTCTGCTCCGCCTCCCGGCTCTGCTCTACTAGGCAGAGTCCCATAACCACGTGCTCTCTGCTCCCTGTGGGGAGTGCCTCCAAGGGAAGGCACGCTCTAAAACTGGAGAGAGGAAATAAGGATGCTCAGTGTCTCCTAAGATCCCCAGAAGTCATAATTAGCATCTGGATCCTTGTGGCCAGAAGGAGGAATAGAGAACTGGCCTGGCATCAGTTGAGCTGCCTCTTCTGACAGAGGACACTTGGATGCAGCTACTGCTGTCCACAGCCCCCCCCCCCCCCGGGGGCCTTCTTGCCACAGTGCCCTTGGACAAAGCTTTGAGACTCCTGCCACCACCCTGCCACTCAGTGTAAATACCATTTAAGCAATTTGATTTCCTTCAATGCCTTCTGGGGGTGCTCTCTATGGCCCGCTGCTCCTGAGCTGCTGCCTAGAGCCAGTGGGCAAGGAAATGCAGAGTGGGAGGGTCAGAAGGAGCGAGAAGGAAAAGGCCAGTCCTAATCTCCTTCTAATCAGGGGCTTACTAAGATGTTGCAAGTATCACCGAGAAAAAAGACTGAGGAGATTCTCAGCATCTTCTGTTTTCCCAAGAGGAAGCAGGGAAGATGTAGGACCCTACCAGCCTCGCTTCTTCTGGCATCTCTTCAAGGACCCTCTGTTGTAGCTCAGCTGGTCTGCTTGCTTTGTAAGATACCCATTCCCACTCTTACATCCCTACTTGTCTCAGGACCATAGGCCTGTATCAGTGCTGTGATGGTTGGGTGACGAGTCTACCCTGCACAGCTAAGGCAAGACAGAACTCATTGTGAGGGAACTATCCATTTACTGGTAAAGAATAGCATGGTAAACCCCTTATGGAAGTCCCTTCCAGAGTAAAACTATGGGCAGTAGTTTGCAAGATGCAACCCAAACTCTTTTGTCTTCCAGGAAGCTATTTCAACCATTTTTCCTAACAACTAACTCCATCTTGGTGTTCAGATCTGCCCTGTATCAACTTGCTCATGCTTTCTATGACCTTTTATGTGTTCTGCCTTCCAAATTAGGTGGTTGTTTTCCTGTTTCTGTTCAACCCATTTGGGTCCCCTGAGCTTGCACAAGTGTAGCGGGATTCTAGGCAGTGTTAGAAGGGGCCTGAGGGAGGAGGATCCTGCACTCCTTGGGGAGATACTATGCTTGGCAGGGATCTTTTGCTTCTGGGCAGTGCTTTCTATGTGGCTATATTCCTGGTTGCTATCCAGAGCTTTCTTAACACAGACAGCTTCCAAGCCGAAGCAGGCAGCAGAAAATACAGATTTGCACAGCAACAGGGTCCTGTGTCTACTGCAAGGGAAGATCAGTGTGGCTCAGGAAGATCCAGAATTGCAGAAGTAACAGGAATGCCCGACTGAGCTGATAAGAGAGATAACAGTCAACAATGAGGATGGTACTTAAAAATGGAAACACAAGTGCCAGGGAACCAGGAACATATACAAATCATTAAGGATATATAAAGAGGCTGAGGGCTCACTGTAATCAACCAACCAAGGAATTTTTATTTGGCATTTGCTAAGCAGAAAAGCATGGCACAAGACACCGAAGCTGATCTAAAAGGGGAAAATGCAAAGAGCCCGAGAGTTAGTTGAGAAGACACAATGAAGCCACATCATGTCAATTAGTGACAAAATGCCACGTAAAACACACAGCAACTCACTGATGTGGACAGCAAATACTAGATGGGTTCAGAGGAGAGCCTGGGACAGCTCTGACGGACAGATGAGGAGTCAGGATGCTCTTTAGAAAGGGGCTGGGTTAAAGGATGGACAAAGACCATCCTGGTGTAGCATAAGGAACAGTTTTGAAAGCAGCGTGTAATGGGAAGGGAAAGAAGGCCATGACAGGGTCAGGAGATAACAACAACAGACGTTAGCATAAGGAAGAGAGGTGTTGTGGAGTGAGCAGGCACAAGTGTGAGCAACCGGAACCAAAGCTCGGAGGGCCGACCTCGAGGAGGGGTGGGGCTCTCTGGAGTCCAGCAGAGCTGATGCACAGGACTCAAGCTAGATTCTGGGCGCCCTTAAGAAGGCAGGCAGGAAGAAAGGAAGGATGGAGACTTGTTATAATCACGGTTTGGGAGACAAAGGACTGAGAAGAGATGAAAACACGCTGTGGTAGCTTGCTAACAGACCATGAAGTACTCTCACCCCAAGTCATACTGTACAGAGAGAGATCAAAGGAGAGAGAGGGAGGGAAGAGGGGGAGGGATAGGGGAGGGAGGGGGGAAGGGAGAGGAGGAGGGAGGGGGGAAGGGAGAGGAGGAGGGAGGGGAATGGAGAGGAGGAGGGAGGGGGAGGGAGAGGAGGAGGGAGGGGGGGAGAGGAGGAGGGAGGGGGAAGGGAGAGGAGGAGGGAGGGAGAGGAGGAGGGAGGGAGAGGAGGAGGGAGGAGGAGGGAGAGGAGAACAAGCAACAATGACGAGGAAAGAAGAACAAGGCTAAAGGCCCAGCCCGTACTAGGCTAGAGAGCCAGCACTAGCTTTCACTCTCTCCCTGAGGAAACTATACCTTTATACTGTGTCTTCCCCAGCCTTCTCCATTCCAAGTATTCCTGTCCTTGATTTTGGGGACCGTATCTATTGACTATACTGGTTATCGGTAAGATCTGCAGTCAGATGACTTGGGTTCAAAGTCTACCTGTGCCGTTTATAAACTCTAAGAAAGGTACTTTAAATCTTTGCTTACCCTTCTTCAAGCTGTGACACTGACGAAAGAAACCTTCATAAGGTTTAAGTGAGCTCTTTGAACCATGGCTGATACACAATAAATGCTTAACAATGCTGGCTCTTCTTACTGAACAGCACACATAGTAAACAGAAACCTAAAGGATGTACAAGGTGACCAAGCTCTCTAGTTTTCTATGGAAAAACCATTGGCTTTTGGCCAGTGTGGAGCCTCGCATGCTTGCTTTGGGCCTTGGCTTCTAGAATATGAAAGGAGGATGAGTGTGAGCAGGAGGTGCTGTTTCTTGGCCACTGGAACTCTCACTTGGCTGAATTGGCGGCAGACTTCAGGCTCAGCATGAAGGGATGGGCTATGAGTGCTCTCCTGGCTCATTTCTATCACCGCCAACCCCCTCATGCCATACAGACTCTGATCTGGCCCTAGACAGACCCTGCAGTCTCGCACCTTTATGTCTTGCTGTTTGTGGCAGAGATAGCCCAGTAGCCTCGTTTCATTTCTTTTTCTATTCTTGTTATCTCGGGCATTTACATGGTCAGCTCCAAGATTATAGTTCCTAGTCTCTTCTCTCACTGGTAACACTAGTGGAACAAGACTTGTAGGTAAGCCATTGCTATGTTCTCCTTCTTTTGACTCCCTGGCTAGTAGGAAAAGCTGCAGTTCTTTGGGAACTTTTACCTTGAGAATGGTGAGCAGGGCGAAGGGGGCCTTTATACACACACACAGGAACATGTACTCTGCTGACACTGGGGGAGACACTACTGGTGCTGGGCCACCTATCTCTGAGCTTCTTTTATGAGAATGAAGAAAAGTTACTCATACTTAAGCAAAGGCTGCTTTGGTCTGCACTGCGTGCAACTGGATCCAACTTTAACTGCTGTGCCGTGACTTCTTTCTGGAGTGCATGCCTTCTTTTATTCCTCTGAGTGAACGCCTACTTGTCCTCACTGACCAGGCCCACACAGCACTGCCTGCAAGAAGTCTTACCCAGTCCTTTGCTGTGCTCCTAGGGAATCCTGGGCAACACAGAGCACAGATCATTCTCTATGAATGCCGAGGTGCTTGGCAGCCTGCTGACTCTTTGATACTTGACTTCATGGACCCAACTCCTGCATGGTGTCTGATCCACGCAGTAGGTCAACACAGGTAAGATAAATAAAAGACACACAAAGGCCTGTCATCAGCATTTACCAATTTGTCTCTGCTTTTAAAGAATGTCTGATTTAAACATAAATCAGACGATCTCAGAGAAAGAAGAGACTTTTTGTTTTATTAACTGATAATAACACAGTGCTGGGCCCACATGTAGTGCCTGGGGTCGCCGTCTGGCTCATTAAGGCTGTACCCAGTGTGTTTGGCAAGGGTGGATCATAAATGTTCTAGGTAAGAGGGCTCTAGGTAAGAGCTGTCAATTCCACATCTGAAGGGAAGATCAGGGAAAAGTGAACAAAATCAGCATTCTTCAAGTTCTGGCTGTGAGTTTCATTCATGGAAGAATATATATTAGACATAGCACATGCTAACTCAGTCCTCACAACCATTTATAAAAAATGCTTTTTTATAATCCCATTCTGTTGATAAGGATGAAAGGCTCACATGAGTTAAACAACTTGCTGGGTACTGATGGGCTGGGGGACCTAGCTCCATGGTAAAGCACATGCCTAGTAGACACAAAGCTGTATGTCAGACCCCCAGCATCACAGACAAGTATGTAAAAAACAAAACAGAGGAAGAAAAGGGAAGGAAAAAGAAAAGGGCACTGTTATAGTTCGAAGCAAGAAGCTCGAACATGCTGTTGCATAATGGGATGGCTATCAGGACTCAGGCAGTTTTTACCATTAAATGTTTGAAGCTGGGTCTGGTGGTGTACAACTTTTATCCTAGCAATTGGGAGGCAGAGGCAGGTGGATCTCTGTGAGTTCAAAGTTAGCCTGGTCTATATAATGGGTTCTAGGACAATCAGGGCTATGAAGAAAGGCCCTGTCTCAAGAAACCAAGCCCTCCTCCAATAAATAAAAAAAGTTTGAGAAAGATGTTTATATTGATTTAAAGACAATATAGTGTATACTGTATTGAAACATCAAATGATGTCCTATTAATAGGTAGTGGTTAAACTTAATTAAATGCAGATTAAAAGAAAAACAAAGATGAATCTGCCCAAGATCATTTAGTAAGTTGTAGAGGTCAGAATTTGAACTCAATTCTGCTTATTTCCAGATCCTGGTTCTTGTCACTTGGGCAGAGTGATTCTGTGGGCTTCTGGAAGCACCATATTCCCAAACCCCTAAATTTCCTGAAGAAACTGAGGTGGAGGCTCTGGCCAGGATGTGAGGAATGAGGGTAAATTGAGAGAGGCCAGGAAGCGGCCCTGGAGAGAGACATCTGTCTTCCTGCTGGCCTGGCTGCTTTGCTCTTGGCCAGTGGGAAGGGAAAGTCATTAGGAAAGGCGGAACCCTCATCTGCTTGGATAACTGTCCCCCCAGGACCCCTGCTGAGATCTCCACTTGCTCTGGGCTCATTTCCCTCTGGGACTCTCCCTGTCTGTTTTCCGCTGGCTGCCTGGCAAGGGCCAGGCCCCAGAAGCCCAGTCACCTCTCTGACTGCCTGGGAGCCACTGCAGCAACCTTTTCTTGGGCTTCCATCAGGAGGTGGCCTGTCAGGGCTTCCCCTTCCTGGGGCTCCCGTTTCATTTCTCCAGTTTTCTCCCTCTGTGGAAGCAAGCCCCAGAGAGGGGCTTAACCTCGGTAAGCCCAAACCTCTGAAGCAATAGGGACTCCTTTAGATCCCTGTGGGGAACACGGGACATGCAAGAGCAAAGGAAACCGGCCCACACTGCTGCCTGGGGGAAGGGCACAGGCTTCTAGGAGGGAAGGGTAGGCACAGGCTCAGTTTGCTGCTTCCAAGCCTCCCCAGCCCTCACTGTGCCAGCTGCGTTTAACCTTGACCAAAACAAAATTCTTCCGGCTTCCCCAACTGAGAAAAAGTGAGTTTATAATTGAAAAGCCCGGAGAATTTATTGCTGTGGAGATGAGGAAATTTAAAACTCATAACTACCCTGCGGGCCAATAGATCAGGCAGATATCCATCCTATTAGAACAACTCGGGACTGTAGCTATCCATCTTATTACACTAAATGGTTAAGAAAGCCTGGCCTCACATCACAGAGATGCTCCGCATCGTTTTCTGCGCACTTTCCTGAGTACATTCATCAGCCTGTTTTGTCTCCTCTGCTGAGATCGGCCTCAGAATTACAAACTGCTGCGAGCCAGCAGAAGTTTTAAATTAAGCATTCATGGGCGTAGGTGAGCTTGGGAAATGATGGTGGGTCGCAAGGCAGGCAGGCAGGCAAGATTTAGTGTATGTGTGTGGGGAGTGGGGGTGGGGGTGGGGTGAGGGGGGGGGAGAGCCAAGGCTCATCAACAAGTCTGGATCAAGCCTGGGGATGAGGAGCCAGGGAGAGGGAGAGGAGAAAAGGGGCTAAGGAGAGGAATTTAAAAGCTCTCTGGTCAAAGGGCCAGAGATGCTGCATGACAAAATGAAAATCATTGGCGACTTTGAACCACTGCTAATGCCATCTTCCGTGCAAGGCATACATATCTGCTGTTCAGACCAGCGCATACGTGAGGCGGACCTGGGCAGAACAGTCAGCAAGGGCCCCTCCACTTCTCGCTGGCATTTCTAGTGACTTCTGTTACAACCAGCACTTATGGACAGTGACTTCTGCTACCCTTTGGGACTCCCTTGGGCAGGACTCTCTGGTTTTAGGGTGAAACCACCTTTCTGTTCCCTGCCTTCTTGTCATAGAACCCGAGTCCTGGAGGATGCACTGAGAGTGGGTCTGGATGGCTGCACCAGCCCCTGTGCACGCTGTAGCAGCTGGCCCTGCTGACCACTGGGAAAGAGGCCTGGGAAGGGGAGGCGGCTCACACATGCCTCCCTGACAACCATCCTAACAGTGATGGGTGGTGCTGGGAAGACAGGCTGCAGATCCCCGGTTCTCTGTGGGGCTGCCCCCTGCACCAGTCACTCCCATTACCTTTTTTATTTTCTTTTATTGCAGAGCAGCTCCAGTGTGTGGGCAATAAAGCTTGGACTGCTGCACTCCACAGGCCTGGGGTGAGGAGAGCTCAGCTTGACAAAGTAGGGCAGTGTGGAGAGGAGGCCCAAGCAGGGGGCCCGTTCCAGCAAGCAAGCGCATCCCGAGCATCCCCAGGGTAGCCATACCAGAGAATCCTTCCCTGGCTTGAAAGGCCCTTTGAGTGTTGGCAGAGAAAGGAGTCCTCTGCAACTGTGGCCTTTCCTCAGCCTGCCATTCATCCAGAGTCCCCATTTTTGTGGGGTTTCTCGAGGTACTTCTTCTCCACCAGAGAAGTTTCACCTTTCTCAGGTGCCTCGGTCCACCCCCTGCTCCTCGACTGACCTCTTTCCTCTCTGCCCAGCCAGCCAGCCACTGGTATCTTTCCAACAGTTTTGTGCTCTGGTCTTCTAGGGAGTGAGGAAAAATACCACCTTGCTAAGTGATGAGCCGCCTGCTGCATTTCCCCCTAGGGTTTTCAGAACTGTTCAGACCCTGACGGGAGGGAAGGCAAGTGGGAAGATTCACCTGCTTAGCTGCAGACTGAGGTGGGATGGGCCCTGCTCTTCTTCACTGAAGAGCCAGTGGAGCGGCCCTGGGAGGGAGTGCTGCAGGGGCTGAGGGCTGGTGAGGGGCTCCTTGAAGGTTCAGGTACAAGCTTGTAGGGGATAAAAGAGGCTTTCGGGAGAGGAGAGGCAGTAGCTGGCTGGCTGCCAAAACACAGGGTGGCAGAGCTTTCTGCAGTCCCAAATGGTTTACAAACATAGAACCTTTGCCAAAGTGTGTCCCTGTCAATTCTGAAAACCTTAAAGCCTCATAATCGCCTCTCTAATGAGACTCTCCAAAGAGCCCCTTTCCCACCAACTGTCTACAACCTTTACTTTAACTATGCCCTGCTCAATACACACTTGCAACTTTTTAAAAAATAATACTCGTTTATGGTTTACTTTGTACAGTTTAGATGATTATGTGTCAGTTTTTATGCTCTGGACCTATACTGTCTATACAATGACACTAGCAATGACAGCAAACATTAGCAATAAAGGGAAGTTGCTACAGTGAGGGGCTGGGACTACTGGTCTCTCTGCATAATTTTATTGACTATAATTCTCCTGCCCAGGGGACCCACCAATACAACACGGAAATTCTAAGAGCAGTGATTTTTTTGGGGCATAAATGTAGGCTGGCACACAGGACTGGCATTCCAGGCACAGCCCATTGGGCCCTTCTTTGGACAAGAAGATGGATTTTGTCTGATTTCCCTTGACGGACGAGTTGTGTTCAGCAAACAGCCCGGCATGCAGCTGTCACTCTGATGCTGAGCTCTGACAGGCATCGATCAGGCTGCAGTGTGAGCATGCAGATCCACACACAGCCTCATCAACACGCCTGCTTGGAAGACAGTCTGTCTGGGCCAGAGTGTCTGCACCAGCCTTCCTCAGTGGATGCTGGGGGGTGTGTGTGTGTGGGGTACTGTACCAAAGCAGTCAATGGAGGGAAGGAGGGGGATGGAACGTCTTCAGAATACCCGTTCCTACATGGGAAGACAAGCTATGGCAGTGACGTGGAATTACGAGTGGGAGGAGGGGCAGATGCATCCTTGACAGACAAGCTGCCAGATGGATGCCTGTTCAGACAGTTGAGATGAGCAAACGGGCAGTAGGCTAAAGCCGGGCATAAATGCTTGTAATCGTAAGCCTGAGCAGGGGAAATGAACAGCTGGCAGCTCTAGTCTTCTCTTCCTGCCTAGCAGCCATGCTTCATGCCACCTTCTTAAAGTCTTATGGAATTCCAGAACATTCTACTGGAACCAGAGGTCACCTGTATCCCACCCTGACAGATCAATTTCTCTTCAGTGTTTCAGTACCTGGAAGCTTGCTTCTAGAAGAGCCCGTCTTACTCTTAGGCCACATGCTCTCTCAATTCTCAATCTCTCTGGTCTGAACTAGCGGTGTGAGTCTTGTACTCCAGAACAACCTGGACAAGCATGAACTAGCGGTGGAAGTCTTGTACTCCAGCTCTATCTGGACAAGCATGAACTAGCGGTGGAAGTCTTGTACTCCAGCACAACCTGGACAAGCAGGGCTTAGCTCAGAGAGCTGCTTCTGGTGAACGAGCAGCACATGGAGCGGGCAGCACACAGGGTGTTCATCCCGTCTCCTTCCATTGCAGAGCCAGACACTGGGAAGGTTTGTTCTGCTTTCTTTCCCTCTCTCGTGAGTTCCAGTCTGTGACTGAATTCTGTGTCACATCACTCAGTCCCTTCTTAGGAATGACCCGGGAGTGTATCAGAACCCTCTAGGATGAAAGGGGGCTGAAAAAGATGCCTCTCAGAGGAACCACATTCAATGCCCAGCTCAAACCCACTTCTATCTAAAGGGGGATTTGATGTTTCTGGCCCCTGCTGATACTGGCACTCCCAAACATACACCCACACATAGGCCCAGACACAGAAATTCAATGAAAAATAAGAATAAAATAAATCTTAAAACAACAACACCACCACTTCAGAGCTGGTGTGATGGCCCTGGGGCTTGCTTGAGTCTGATCCACCACCCACATACAAGTAGGAGGGAGCTGGCTCCACAGAGTTGTCCTCTGGTCTCCACAGGCACACTGTGGCACCCAGAAATCCCTCCCCATGCCCCCCACGTGATCACACACACAATTATAGCAACAGAAGGAACTAAAGCTGTAGCACTAACAGGAAGAACACCAGCATCCGAGACACTGCTTAGCAGCGGGGACTAATCACCTCCTTCAATCCATACTATTCCTCTGTCAATACAATTTTTATCAGTCACTTCATACTGCTGTTAGTGTATAATTTGTAGTACACAAACCCCCTGGGGTGATTTTCAAATGAACTGCCATTTAGCTGGGTCACCTTCATCTTGTAATTGTATAACTGATTTCTGAACTTAAACACAGGACGCAGTGTTTGTTACAACTGGCAAATTATGTTTCACATTTATGTAAGTTGTAGTCCATCTCTCTTCACCCAAAGTTCATTTTCTTGTCTAAAAGAAATGGTTTCGTTAGTCTCAAGTAACCTTCTAGGCCTCTCCCCAAATCTTTGGAAGGATAGGCTCAGGGGCAGAAACTTGTGCAGTGGCACCAAGATGCTCCGTGCAGAAGGAAAATCCTTGTGCTGGAGGTCTGCATATGCAGGGCAGGGCCCACAGAGCAGGACCAGAAGAGCCAGGCTGCATTCCCTCAGCAAAGCTACTGCCATACACACACACTAGAGGTGGACTTGTTGGTCCATGGAGGTGAGGCGGACAGTCACAAGTATCTAGGAATGGGTGGCTTTCATCAGGCTGGGAAGAGTGATACACAGCCTGTGTGGCCTCACATACCAGAACCACACACACAATGGCTCTCTCAAATCAGAATAGAAATGTTTTGAAGAAGACTGGCAGGGTCACTGGTAGATGATGTGGAATGCAGAAAAGGATCCTGGCAGAAGTAAGTACAGTGTAAGTGACACGATAGATGGAGAAGGACTGTAGGGGACAGCAGGGATGTTAGGACACGGAGGATCGCAAACTTAGCCAGGGCCAGTGATTATTTCAGGGATCAAAATGGTTGGGAATCTGAGGGGAACATGGATTTTACATGGCAATCCTGCAGCCTATTTGGGTGGCTCAGCAACAGGACATTCCTTGCATTAGTGGTTGCTAGGTTGCAGACATCAGTGAAGATGGAACTTGCAATGGTCAGTGCTGTGAGGGTGGGTGATCTAGGAACACAGGGAAGGCGGAGGTACTTTCTCCTTTCAAGACCTATCCGATCACACTGATCCCATTTGTACAAAATTATGAAAAAAGTGGAGTTAAGATTGTCAGAAAACAGATACTTTAGAAACAATATCTTCAGAAGAGCGTTCAAATAAAGCTTTCCACATTGGGGAAAAAAGGAGGATGAGAGAGAAAAAGGAGAAGCAGGTAAGCAGTGTTTCAGGCCTCTTCCTTTGGTCCCTCTCCTGCACCCCACCTTGGGTCTTCTATAAAGTCCAATGGGAGTCATCCTGTAGTCCCTCCCTGAGGTTACGGGATAGAAAATGTCAACTCCACCCATACTACTGGTTCAGAAAGCCGTACCACCTGTGACACACGTCCTTGATATGCTCATCCCGCCTCTTCAGGGTTAGCTAGGCTTTCATTTGAAGATCCCAAGACAACCAAGGTTCCTTTCCCCCATCTCATGCTCTAGACCACACCACTGTCCCCTCCCTGAGTGGTGGGCTCTCTGGCACACGTCCTATTATACCGTGACCTGTCTCATGGATGAGCCTGGCTTGAAGGAGTGAGGTACCCGAGGTCTGAGGCTGTAAAGCTGGTAAGGAGGCAGCAGGGCTAGAATTCAAAGGTACAGATGTATCCCAAGTCCACAGCGTTGGGTAGGAATGTCGCCCTGATGAATGGTCTGGTCCCACTGCTGGACTCAAAGTCCCTCAGCCCTCCCCATACGAGGTGGCAGAGGACTGTAACAGTTACACATGGACAGTGAGGACAGCTGGGAGGCGGGTGAGAAGGGGGCAGAATGAGCGTTCAGGCAAGGAGATGCTGGGGAGGAAGACCAGCAGGGCCCCGCTTCTTTTTGCAAGCGTGGAAGATGTGCTGGGGGACTTGATGGTGACATGCAACTCTCTATAATAGTGAAATGCAGGCTGGTGAAGGGGAAGGAGAAGGTCTTCACATTGAAATGCTCTTGCTTTTGATCCTCGAGGGGCAGCAGAGACAAAGGGTAAAGAACGAGGAGGGAGCAGATTTTGAAGGCCTTGCCCACATGTCCACCCTGCCCCCAACCCTGGGAATCAGTGCAGGGCCAAAGTATCTGTGGTTGCCTGCAAGGAGCCTCAGGAAGCTCCACATTGGTTCGAACATTCCCCAAAGCTGCTCTTCGGTAGGCGGGAAGACCATGAACAAACAGCCATGAGCAGCCGTGAGAAGCTACAAATGAGGGGCACTGTGCTACATCAGCAGGGCAGGGAAGGCACACAGGAGGAAGGGCTGTTCTAGTGGTAGGGAGGATACATGTACACCTCACCCTACGGAGAACTTGATGCTATACCTTCCCCAGAGGGTTTCTGCTTGTCTATCTACCCCCGAACAAAAGACCGCTCTGGGCAATAGTCTCTCCTATCCTAGTCATATGACCAGCCAAGCCACCATGACCATTCTTTTTTTTTTTTTTTTTTTTTTTTTGGTTTTACGAGACAGGGTTTCTCTGTATTGTTTTGGAGGCTATCAGTCCAGCCTGGCCTTGAACTCATAGAGATCTGTCAGCCTCTGCCTCCCGAGTGCTGGGATTAAAGGCGTGTGCCACCACCGCCCTGCCACCATGACCATTCTTAAGGGACAACACACATTACTTTCCCCCTCCTCTGTTCCCAAATAAGCTGTGAGTTTTCCAGTTTACACCAACCTTTCCAACCACAGCTTACTGAACCACTTAGCGTAAAGACACTTGTTGTTGCGAACCATTAAGAAATGTTTCTCACATGAGACTGTCACACTGTGGTCGGCTTCAGACTCGAAGTATGCACATACGCACAGATGTGCCCATCAAGGCCTGTGGGCACACTCACCATGTAAACATACACACAACTAACAGCCCAAGGAGAGATTCTGTAAAAGTGCAGTCAGTCAGCGCCAGCTGGCCTTTCTCTATAGAGAATTAAGAACCACACAACAGTCAGCTCCTGGAATTACAACTGGGCTGTCACCCCTCCCCAAGGCTCATCTCTGAAGTCAGAAAAAAAGGGCAGAGAAGGCATGGAGAAGAGATACCAGATTTCACACGGCAACCAAACCTTTTTAGGACAGGAGAAGGTAGCAAAAAGGGGGAAGAGGAAGCCCCCTCTCCCCACAGTGGCTCCACTCCATCCTCTAGGCTCTAGTGACTTCCGAGTAAGCAAGAACACAGCAGGAGGGCAAGGCCCAAAGAGCAGCCTCTCCTGCAGGATCCAGGTACAGTCCTACCTACCGGGCTCGGGAGGAAGAGGTAAGGGCTGGGGGAAGCACAGCTAAGAGAAGGACTTGGGGCCCAAGGTGTTTGCTGCTTTCCTTCAGTTGCTCTGGTGACCCTGGGAAGACTTTAATGCCCTGGCAGAAAGACAAGCATGTGCTTTCTCCTGAGAGTGTCTTCATGCAGTGAGTGCTCTGCCATGGCTTTAGGCTAGCGTGACTTTAGGGAAAGCCCTTAAGCTTTTGCCATACCTCATCTCTTGCTGGGGGAATGGGACTCATTTCTAGCTTCCTTCCGGCTCTCGAGGGCCCTGCTCTAATCCTGGCCTCTGCACCTTCAAGTTGCATGCTCAGTGCCAAACCATCCAGTGCTGTTTTCTTAAGGGCTAAGGCTCACACACCTCTTGGAGCTCTGGGACTATACCACAAGGCTCCCCCTTCAAGTCCCACCCAGTAACATCAAGCCCCATCAATTAAGCAGTAGTTGCTGGGTCACAGTTGGCCTGTGTTGCAGGGATCACAGGGATCAGAAGAGTTGCTGTGAGAAAGGAGAGTCAAATGCTAGTTTGACTTTAGAAGGGAAAGAAGTCTGTGAAGAAAGCAGAGCAGGAAAAAGCATCCTGTGAGTCACAGGTGAGGAGGCTCCAAGTCTGCCCTGAACCAAATTCTGGAACCAGTAACTGAAACAGGTTTCATGAGCATCTAGAAGATAAAGGAATCATTAAGAAATGATTCATGTGCAGAAAAAATAAGTCATACTGATCTCCTAGTGGGTGGGTAGGTAGGGTCACTAATGGTTAAGACAGGGAGCTGATCATAAACCTGCCTTTGTCCACACACTGAATTATTTTAGGTAGGTCAATGACAGGGCACTAAATGGAGAACCACAAACTGAGTTATTCCATTTTCAATTATCTCTCAGCTCTGATGATATTACGAAGCAAGTCCCAGTGTGCTGCTAATCTGCCTTTAGCATCTCCTTAACAAAAGAGGGGCAGAGCCTTAAGGGCAAATGGGATCGCTGGAATCCATAATACGCTTCTTTGGTCTATGAACAGTATTTGCTTTTAAGAAAGGTTTTCTTTCATTTATGATAAGTGACACTTTCCTATCTAAGGACGAAATAATTATTTTAGAAAGAATGGAGTGATTTTAAATGAAAATATTAAGGAATTAACAGCTGGTGACAGGGAGGGGACCATGCAGGTGGCACTTAGGCTACCTGACTTCATCATCTTCCGTTGAGCGTGGATCACGGGCAACACTGACTGGTCTCAGGTAGGTGCCATGGCCCTTTCACAGACTAGTGTTCTAACACAGACAGGAAAGTAAAATACACAGTGTGCACAGTAAACCATCATACTGACATAAAGTTAGTTATTGAAGTTTTCTAGAAATCCACCCAAATCTAGGTATAGTAAGTACATTTACTTCTTTACAATACACTAAATAACAAGATTCTATAGTAGGCCTAAAACCCACTATACTTTCTTAACATTTTTTCTGTGTTTTTGCCTACATGTATGTCTATGTACCACATGCATGACTGGTGCCTGCAAAGGCTGGAAGAAGGTACTGAATTCTGGGGCTGGAATTAGTTGGTTGGGAGTAACTATGTAGGTGTTGGGAATGGAAGATCAGCTTTAACCCTTGAGCCATCTCTCTAGCCCCTCCCTAAACCGCCACAATTTCAAAGGAGTGACAAGTGTCATAGCTACATTGGTATTACTATGGTTTGCTGCTTATATTCACATTCAAATGAAATGCTAAGTCTTAGTTATGGCTAATAAAAATGAAGATACATTGCTCCTATGTGAATCCACTGAAGTTATAAACTACAGCGTCAGTCATTCATTGGGTGGGGTAGGAGAGCTCCCTTTCTGATCCCACATGCTGATTTCAGGTATGTCATCCAGATTTGGGTGATGGAGATGTAAAAGGGGTCGGCTGACAGGCTTTTAGGGAAGGGTTTTGTTTTGATTAAGAAAAAACAAAAACATAAGATAGGAACCTATGTTTTTCCTGCTTGGTGTATAAGCATGAAATGCCTGCAGCTATGGCGATCACCTTGGGGCCAGGAAAGACACCTGTGATCACAGCACACTAGAAAGATGGAAAGTACTATGGAGCCTGATCCCGGGTGTCTGTGCTTTCCAGACTGACTTTACATGTAATACGGTAATCCTCATTACTAAAGCGGCTTTATAGTTTTCTTACTTGCATAAAAGAGCTTCCCATGACCCATGGACTTTTAGTAGTTATGTATGACCTCTTCAATCCCTGAAACAAAGCACAGTCCCTGGATCCCCCAGCAGGGGTTGTCGAACCCCAATCTCATCACTGTCCCTCTTTCCAGTGTCTTGGGCTCTGCCGTGTGGAGTGGGAGGTCTGCCTAATGAGAACTGACAAGGTGGAGGCCATAGGACTACAGAGGACAGGGAGAGTTCTTAGCAAAGGGTGCCACCCAAAGGGCTGGCGCTCAGCTCAGACCTCCACCCGTCCATTCCAGGGGCATCTGCTGAGGGTGGGGGCGGAGGAGGGAGAGGGCAGCTAGGCACAGCTATGAAGTCACAGGGTAGTCAGCAAGCCAAGGTTTCATGTTCTAAACTGCTTCTGATCCAAGTAGCAAGGCTAGCCCCACTCCAGCTCTTCCCAAGAGCACCCTGTTCTTTGTTTTTCTCCAGCAACCTGTATCTGCCCCTAGTTTCCTTTCTATCAGTGTGCAAATTTCTCAGTTCGTAGCCATAAATCAGATGGAAAGCTTGGAGAAGACATCAGACAGACCCTATAATCTCTGCTAATCCTGTAATCGGGAGCTAAACCCAGGACACAAATGGATTTGCAAAATAAGGATTTCAGAAACTCAAATGGCATTAGCAGGCCTCCAAGACAAATGCACATAACAACTGAACGAGATCCATCAATACAGACACAGACACAGTCCCCACTAACCACCTGGAAAAATAAGGTGGCAGACGCACGCCAGACCTCCAGGAGCAGTAAAGCCACCTCCTCTTTCAAAAGGCTTTTTTTGTTTGTTTGTTTTGTTTTGTTTTGTTTTGTGTGTATTTTAAAAGTTTAGCTTTCCGGGAGGCAGAGGGAGGCAGATCTCTGTGAGTTCGAGGCCGGGCTGGACCGATAGCCTCCGAAACAATACAGAGAAACCCTGTCTCGTAAAAACCAAAAAAAAAAAAAAAAAAAAAAAAAAAAGTTTAGCTTTTGATGGACACATAATAATTGTACATGCTTATTTTGATATACACACAAACACACTGAGTGATGATCAAATCAGGATGACAAGCATATCTCTCACTTTCCACTCTGATCCCAATGTGGCTGGTGAGGTGGCTGAGTAGACTTTAAAGCATTGGCTGGCAAAGCCTGACCACCCAAACTCCATCTTGTCACCCACAGGAGGGTAGAAGGGGAGAGCTGACTCCTCACAGTTGCCCTCCGACCTCTCCATGGCATGCATACCTCCCATCACATATATGCACAGTAAACAAAGAAATACACACTGCATTACTGTGAGCTACAGTCACTCTACTGTGTAACAGAACCCCAGGACCTACTCACCCACTGTTACTCTGTACCTATTGACCAACGTCTGTCTATTGTCCCCTCCCCGAAAGTTGTTAGGAAGATTCTCTTCAGTCATCTGGGAATGGAAGAGCAGGGATAAAAGGGACAGGAGAGGAGAGGAAGACAGCTCTTTTTAATGATCATCTTTGGTACAAAAAAAATGAGTGATTCCAACAAGGTGAAATCAAGGAGGCAGTTTAAGGGCTATGTTGTAAACGCATGGGGCCCATGCAGCAAATTATATAGCAAGAAGCTTCCAAGGCACTGGTTTCAGATTTGGGGCTCACCTGACCTAGTCCAGGGCCTCTGGGACGCAGTAGACTGACTTAGTCGACAAAGCCTGCTTCTTTAGGAGCCTGTTTGCCCCTGTGTGGATGAACCTGAAAACATTTTTTTTTCTGTGCTTGTCCAGGCTGCAAAGCTGCCTGACCACATGGGGCAGAGACACTGGAACATACAAATCTTAAATACCAGTGGCCCCACTCAAGGTAGGAGCTGGGCCTGGGCAAGCTGTTTCCTTCAGGCAAATGGGAACACTGTCTTGGGTTTTCTGAGGACTCCAAGTATCTTGCTGTGAAAGCAATAGTACAAGGAGGGGCCTTGATGAGAGTGACATCTTAGCCCCTTTCTGGGAGCAGACACTGCTAAGGAGAGAAAAGCACAAGCCAATGTAAGGGGTCCTACTTGCTGGCTTTTGTCATGAGACAGATGCCTCAGGTATGTAGACTTCCCCTCTACTCTGCTCTTGGTGGCGTCAAGAATAAAATAAGGGCATTCGATCTGGTAGAAAAGGGAAAATCTTGTCTTACAACACTGTCCTATTCAATGCCATTCTACTGACAGTGTGGCATTGGTTATGCTGGACTATGAATCCTTTTTTTTTTTTTTTTTTGGCCTGTGGGTGGTGTGTATGTGTGTTCTTCTCTGTATGTGTATGTGAAAACCCAGGGTTGACATTAGTTGTCTTCTACTTTTTTGCTTTTCAAGACAGAGTTTCTCTGTATAGCTGTCCTGGAACTTGCTCTGTAGACCAGGCTGGCCTTGAACTCACAGAGTTCCGTCGGCCTCTTCCTCCCGAGTGCTGGGATTAAAGTCATGAGCCACCACCACTCAGCATTCTCTGCCTTCTACAATGAGACAAGGTCCTTCACTGAGCCTGAAGCTCATCAGTGTGGCCAGTCTGGCTATCCAGCATGTTCGGGGGATTCCTTTGCTTTCCACATTGAGATCAGAGTCAGGTCATCATTCCTACCCAGGTTTTATGTGAATTCTGGGGATCCTCACGCTGGAACAGCAGTCACTTTATCCATGGAGGAGCCACTCGCCTCTTTAGCTCACTCATTTTTGGCCTGTGTCCTTGATCAATACATTCAGAATAACTAAGGTAAAGTCAGCTTGGAGGTGGGCCACCTACGCAGACAAAGGGTGGCTGCCTCAGGAAGACATCGGATGGAGAGGGAGTTGAGTGACCTGCGGAGGCCAACCATTCAGAGTCATCCATCACCGGTCAGCCCTCTTGTCTTCCAGGCTCACATGTGAGTGTGAGACCGTAGAAAATTCGTCAACACCCAATTAATTCTTTTCCTTCCTAGAAAACAGAACTTAATGAGAATGGTCCCGTTCACAGACGCAAGTGAGTCAAGCTTGTATGTTTAGAAAACTCATTAATAACAAAGAACATCTGAGAAGAGACAGTGTCAGGTGGGGACGGTAGTGACAGGAGCCAGCTCCCTAAGAGGAATTAAGCATGGGGCCGGGTAGCCATTGGTGTCTGTGGCCTGGCTGTGCTTGGCTTCTATCTGCACCAGGGTACTTCTTGGGATTAGTCTGATGGAGTCTTACTCTGCAGCTATCAGATACGCAGGCACAAAGGGTCTTATTTCTTTCCTTTTTCAGGCATGGGGACAACAGGCAGCTTTAGTTGATAGGAAACCAAATGGCCTAAGTCCTGCTGGAGGAACGTGATGGACCAGCACAGAAGGAGGCTCATACAGTGTGGCTCCGTCCCCCTCAGGGCCTAGGGATCCCACCAGAGAGAGAAGTGAGGATGTCCCCTACTTTGCTGGTGGTTGGTCTGCTCACACTTACCTCCTTCCCTTACTTCCTGCCCTTCCTCTATGTAGACAGCCCTGAATAGATCCCACTGACTGGCACTTGGAGGCAGGCTGCCAGAACTCGGGCAGGAAGGACAGAGCTCAAGTTGCTCTATGTGTCTAGGATCCCAAGACGGTCTCTCTTTGGAGAGGGATCCCCAAGTGCTCTGCCAGTGCCAGAGCACCACCAAGTTGCCTGGCCAGAGAGGACACTGGCAGGGGAGGGAGAGAGCCCTGTCCAGCTCACACGCTGCTCATTTGCACAAAGAGCCCTTTCAGAGTTATTGGCTGGCAGAATTCCTCCTGGGCTTTTTTCAGTGCCTGTGCACAGAATACCAATCAAGCAGTCTCACTGGGCTGCCACACAAACTAGCCACAGTTACCAAGAAAGAGGGCTCCTCTAGCCAAGCTCCCTGGAGGTGAGCCCCAGTCCTAACTGGGAGCTGTAGAGCTGGGGCTTCAGTACGCTCACTAGAAACAGAAACATCTCAGTCTGATATCCTTTACAAAAAATTTTTAAATAGTCCAGGACAAAAGTTCTTATGTGCTGGGATCTGGCCTGTGTAAGTCCTGAGCTGCAGGGGCCATCTATTCTGGACTGATGTCTTTGGGGCTGTGTTCAGAACCAGCCAAACAGCCCCGGGTTCCACCCTGAGTGGGGGAGTGTGGATCAGGGAAGTCCTAGCTACCCAGTGGCGTTAAGGATGAGATAGAGACATCATGTCATCTCAGGAGGGTTCTCCATCCATACTGGAGACCACTGTTTATTCAAGCATCCTCTTAAATAGCTTTCCAAAAGCGGGGGTACTGGCAGAAGACATCTATTATCCTTTAACCCTAGAGATGGTCCTAGAACTCACGTACACAAGTCCTCAGACATTCCGTATTGGCAAGTCCCACTAGGCCTCATGATGGGTATGGGGCCTAGGTCTATTGTTACACAAACTAGAAGGCATTCTCCACTGTGGCCAGGCCATCTGGAGGTAAGGAGCCGACATCTAAAGACAATGGGAGATTTGAGCTCCTGGAAGTGAGCTGAGGCCTGTACTGAAATATCATATGGGCCCCAACCTCAATGTGCTTCACACTTATAGCACCTTTGGCTGGTAGTGACCCAAAAACAGAAAGGCGAGGAGTTAGGGTGGGAATAGTATTCTGGGGTGGGAGAAAATAAATTTCAGGAGTCCTGTTAGCCTTAATTAAAAAGAAATGAATCTACCTATTGGCTCTTGTCAAATTCAATAAGAGGCAGTAAGTAAATAGGAAAAAAACACATGTATGAACGAATCAGCTAACCAACCAAGTAGGGATATTCCAACCTGTCTAAGCATGAATGAGTAGTCGAGGACCCTAGCTCCTTTATTCCAACATCAACACCCACAGCACCCATCAACACCCACATCCTCTAAACATAAAGGCAAATCCCGCTGGCAGCATTTGCAGGTAAAAGCTGCATTGTGAAAATGTGGACTAATAGCCGGCCGAATGCTGAGTAAATCCAACTCCCCCAGAAGCTCTTATCATAATAAAAAAAGGACGCAGCATCCAGGAACCTGGGTGCCAGCCAACCTACCCATAGCTCATTTGATGACTCATGGGGAAGCCAATGGTGTGGCTGGTTCTGGCATCGCCAGTGCCACACTCCCTCATCTCTGGGCACCAGCACTCCTCCTCTGGTTAAGGACAGGATGCAGTGAGGGTAGACACCTCAGGGACTGAGAGATCACTTTAGCTCCAAAGTGCATGTCCTTTGATTCTCTCCCTAAAGTCTCTAGGGTGGGCCAATGAATGCATGGTAGACGAACCCAAGTTGCTAGGTCAATACAGAATAATGAACCGCAGTTATACCATTTGGAATTAGGGAAAATCCTAGCCATAGCTAAAGCTGGCAGTGTAGGACTAAAATCAATTGATGAATTATATAAAGCAGCTTGATGGCCAGAAATGATGCTCTACAGAGAAAGCAAACAAATCAGGGAGGTTGGCAGAGCGAAGGCAGCAACAACGTGGCACTGCTCTATAAACTGAAGGGGTAAGAATGGCTTGTAGGTCACAGAAGAGCAGCATGAAACTACGGAAGAGGATCAGCAGGCCAGGCTGAAGAGATTAAAAACAGGGAAGTTCCAAATTTGATCATACCTCTTAAAATTAGCCCAAAATTGCAGAAATGTAGAAAATATGCTCCCACTTACTCACACATTCTAAATACTGAATTTTCAGTAAGGGCTCCTAGAATATTCCTGGGAGAGTAGCCTTAAGTCTAGTGACTTTGTTTTCCTTAAAAACACCAATGGTGGAGGGAACAGGATGAAATATCTTCCCTTTAGGCAAAAGGAAAAGAGTCCAAGACAACACGGAAGGAGCAGGGGACCTGGGGGGGGAGGGGGCTGGGTTCCCAGTCAGGCTTGATACTCAGTTGTTTGGCACCTCCTCTAGAGTGTGTTGATAGAATTGTTTGTTCTGTTGTCGTGCAAAATTTAGGGACTGACAGCTATTAGAGAAGGGACAGAAGTTAGGACTCTTCACCCAGCCCCAACTGTGCTTAAGCTCAGGAGCTCAGTGGGGTATTTATAGCCGCCTTTAAATTTACCCAACTCTCCACCGAGGGAGGGAATGGGGCGCCCTTTACTGCAGCTAGTGGTGATTGTCCTAACATTCTTTAATTAGCAAAAAGCGTTGGCACAGCCACTTTCAATGCATTTGATATCACTGTCCTGGTGTTCTCTATTTCAGGCTCAACAGCCTTCACTCTTCACTCGCTTAGCAGAAAATGCACTGTAGCAGCACTGAAAATGACAGGCACATGCAGAGGGGACTGCAGGTATGTCTGCACACCTGTGTCCACCTTCAGCTCACTCCTCACACAGTCATAGCTGCCAGGAACCTGCACATCTTTGTGTTGCTTCCATACAACTCTCTTAGAAATCTATCAGCAGAAACTGGGAAACTGGAGAAATCTTGAGATGATCAGGATCTTCTTTAATTTTTCTTGCATTATAAAAACAAGGCCAACAAATTTACACCTACCTTTTCAGATAATGGAGCTTAGGACTAATGCTATCCACTGGGGTGTGGGTGTGTGGTGTGTGGGTGTGGGGTGTGTGGGTGTGGTGTGTCCTGAGCTCTTCCTCATGGACCCAAGAACAGTTCTTGTTCTGAGATTTCCTAGTGCAATGAAGGGATGAGACAACAAAGGCCCAGCATTGTCCTTCCATGAAGGTGTGCAATAAACACACTCACAAATACACAAACAAGATCATCTCTGAAATGTTAATGTGAATAAGCCTAGAATGTTACTTTAAGTCTCTGTTTGGGTTCCAGCTCAAGAAGCTAGCCTAAGGATGCTAGAAAGAACAACCTAGGCTGAGGACATAGCAAAATTCCAAAGGAGAGAACCAAGGTAAGAATATTCCAGCATATGACGACCAGTGTAACTGTTATGCTGGGAGTGTGGAGGAGCTTGACAAAATGTCAGGGCAGAGGTTGAAGGGAAAGGATAAAGGCTGAGGAGCCTCGTTAAGCAGCTTGCTTGCTATTCATTTATGAGGCAAATGGAACATTTTAAGTAAATCAATAACATAATCTGATGTAGTGTCACCAAGATCACTTTAGTTGCTATGGAGAATAGAAATAGCATGTGTAACCCATGGCTAGCAGAGATTACTTTAGCAATTCTGAATATAAGTTCAGCAGTCACATGGAATGCTGACACACTGGTAAGCTGGGCAGAGCTCACGGTAACTTGGTAATATTTAGATCCAACTCAAAGTCTAGGATTAACTAAATAATAATAATAATAATAATTGCTAGGCATGGTGGCACCTGCTGAGGCAGAGGCAGGCAGGTCTTTAGGAGTTTGAGGCCAGCCTTGTCTACATAGTGAGTTCTAGGCCTGCCAGTGCTACATAGTGAGATTGTGTCTCAAAAAAGTATTAACTGTTAGGAATAGTAAAAACCACTTTATACCTTGAATGAAGAATTAAAATTAGGAGCAAAGCCAAGAGCAAGTGGCCCTAAATAATAAAGATAAGAGAAAGGAATTCACTCGAAAACAATTCTTTTCTTTTCTTTTTTTTTTTTTTTTTTGGTTTTTCGAGACAGGGTTTCTCTGTATTGTTTTGGAGGCTATCCTGGAACTAGCTCTGTAGACCAGGCTGGTCTCGAACTCACAGAGATCCGCCTGCCTCTGCCTCCCGAGTGCCGGGATTAAAAGGCATGCGCCACCAACGCCCGGCTGAAAACAATTCGTTTCTATACTAACTCCCATATTAAAAACAATAGATGCTGTTATTACTATTTACCGAGACCAGCTATGGATTCCAAAATTCGCTTGCAGCCCAATATAACAGAGTAAGTTAACTACACATGAAAAATCTGAGGTCAAAGAATTACATGTATGTAGTACGTAAGAAACAGATCTAAGATTTAAGTCCAAGTTTGTCTGACTCCAGAGATACTTCACAGCCACCATTGTGCTCTAATGCTTGCTAGATGTGTGTACACACTCACACCCACCCACCCACCCCACAATGTATCTTGTAGAATGTAGTTTGGGCACACGTATGACTCTAACAGCTACATTCCATATGCATCTGTGAAGCAATTAATTGTAGGTGTGGACCCCTAATTCGTGATCTAGTTTATACCGGGGTTCTTTATTATCCTGGTAGGCCTTGAATCCAACCAGAAATGTCCAAATTACAGACAGGAAGGAGAAGGAAATGAGGCCATGTGCTCATGGAGGCAGAGCCTGGAGAGACGCACTGACAAGGCAAAGGACATCTCCAGAGGTCCAGACCAGTCAAGATTCTGGAAGGAGCAAAGCCCTGCTAGGTCATGAACTTTGAGCTTCTAGACCTCCAAAAGAATTTGTTGTTCGAAGCCACTGACTATGTGGAAACGAGTCATGGCAGCCACAGTGATAAAGTCACTAATTACTTCTGGAACCATAACAAAACTTAAATCTGCAAGATGAATTGGGAAATCTGATGGTTTTCACCCACAGAGCTGTATGTGTTAACAGCATAAGTACCCAGAAAATGTCACTAAATTATTATTGCTGCATATAGGTAATTAAAGAAAGTATGCCATTGGGGCCTGGATGGACCAGTGCACCTGCAAAGCAGGGAGGGGTGTTTTAGGTGCTTTGCAGGACCCTTTGGATTGCTGGCCCATATATGTGACTGGCAAGAATGGCACTCCAAGCTCATCTTCCTGAGGAAGGAAGAGGCAGCTAGCAGTCAGCTTGGGAGCCTAACCACAAAGAAGCCGTCATCCTGTGGACTCTAGTGTCAGCATTCTGTATAGCTCCTTGTAACCCCCTCCCCCACCTTCTTGAGACAGCATCTCATGTATCCCAGGCTGGCCTCAAACTTGCTGTGTAGCCTAGGATGACCTGAAGCTCCTGATCCTCCTGCCTTTATCTCCTGAATGCTGGGGTTATAGATGTGCTCCATCATACCCAGTTAATCAGTACCGAGGAGGGAGCCTACAGCTTTTGTTTATGCTAGATAGGTCTGAGCTATTTCACAAGGCCAGTTCTTCCTAACTGTTATTAGCCACCTTGTTTTAATTGAAGCTTTAGAAAATTGCTCTTGATAGGCCCTGTGGAGTGTCTCCAACCACAACCCCTGCCACCTTCCATACTGGGGACTTACTCTAAGGCACTGAGCAGGCCCAGCTAGAGATCTACCGCCAAGCTACATTCCTGGCCTGTTTCCTTACTTTCTTCTTCTTTAGTTCTAACATCTCTCCAACCCTGACTTTCTTTGAAAGAGCAGAGATTTTAGAGAAAACAACAGTGAAATCTGGGGCACTAGGAAAAATGGGTAACTTTCAGAGCATCTGTGCTGCCCTGAATCATCCACTCAAGGAAGAAAAGCCATTCTATTTATGATTGTGGGCAGTAACAGCAAAGCCTCACTATGAGATCACAAGCAAGAACAAATGAACCTCCTTTTAGGATGGATGGAAACCTCCATGACCAGGTGATCCAAGACAGGCGTTTGCACATGAGAGGAAGTGAATGAGAAACACAAGATTCCATGTGCTCATGTCACTGGACAAAGGCAGTGACACTCTATGGAGAACATTTCCTACTTAAAAACAAAAATCATTACAAATTCACCAAACAGTATCTTTCCTTGTCTCTTTGGACATATTATTTTTCCTTCCTTCTTCCTGTCCCTGAAATCCCTTCCTTTTTCTCTTTTCCCCCTTATTCTCATTCTGTTCTTGCTGGACTTCCCCCAGAAGGGACCCAAAAGGATAATGGAAGCAAGATGGTACCCTCCTATTTCTGGCGAACCCTATGAGGCATTATGGACATCTAGTGGCTGCTTAGGATAATGCCTCAGGGACAGTGGTATTATCAGAGTAGGGAGTGGGCTAGCCTGACAGTCCTGGGTTCCCCTACATGATTAGCCTTTTGACTTCTTATTAAAGATCCAAGTCATTTGGAAAGGCATATCAGCAATATCAATGCCCCACCCTTAACCCCAAACCAGCAAAGTATAACATGTCTGTTCACAAAAAAGCACAGTACAGGCATTTGGTAGTATCTTTAAGCCCAGTATTAAAGCCTAGGGTAATACGACAGAAGGACTGAGCTCAGAAGGAACAAACTTTGATATTAACTAGTCATGTGACTGTTAAGTCATTGTGCCTGTCTGAACTCCCTTAACATCAGGAAAGTGAGAGACCAAATCAATATGACCCCCCTTCCCCCAGAGGGTTTCTCTATTTAACAGTCCTGGCTGTCCTGGAACTTGCTATGTAGACCAGGGTGGCCTCGAACTCACAGAGATCTGCATGCTGCCTCCAGAGCACTGGGATTAAAGGTGAGCATCATCAACCAGGTAAGATGATCTATCTCATAAGGAGTCTTTAAAAGTTAACATTCTGTGATCCGTGAGCCCTTTCAGTGACCAGCTCTGCTCCAGTCCTGGGGATGTCTAGATTAAACTGAAGGACGAATTCTCTCCTCAACTTCAAGGCCCATCTCCAAGGCTGGGCTACAATCCCAAAGGATCAACCTTCTTCCCAAAGCTGCCTGTCTGAAAAGGAGTGAGAGTCATGAACTTTGAGAACAGAAAGGAACTTTCTAGTCCATTTCCTTGATTTTATAAACAAAGAAAGCAAGATTACTTTATGATTCATCATGTCTGACAGTGACAAAAAAAAACAGCAAAAAAACCCAAACAAACTAGAACTCAGTTACCCCAACCTCAGTACAAGGTCCATTCTTCAAAACGGAGCACAGATCCAGGCCTTTCCCAGCCTCCTGAACTCTCTCCAGGACTCTTGTTAACAGTGTCTATGTAAAACCGACCGTACACTTAGCCCAGTGTCCTTCCTATTTAAGTGCAAGCTGCCTTCTTCTCTCACTTCTTGGTGGCATCACCAGTCAGAACCGCCAGTGATGAGGGGCAGTAAGGAGAAGTCATTTATCTAGAGTGGAGGTGGCAGTTCTGCAAGCACCACAGCCTTTAGTCTACAGGTTCAGGGAACTTTCCTGACCTAGCTGGCCCGCGGAGGGCAAATCAGCACCATGGAGAGCTCCACGGAATTTGGAAACAGCAGCCACGTTGACTGTGAGGTAAGGTCGGTCCTACGTAATGGCTTTATCAACTCGGCCCACCCTCCCATCTACCTTCATAGCACCAGGATGTGGGGGTGATGGGGTGGCAGCTGTCATTGGCTGGGCCTGGAGCGGAACAGACAGGAAACCAGTGTGCCACCCAGACCCTGGTGATGCCCCTGCTCCCCCAATACCACAGCATTCCCTCTGCTCATTGGCAGCTGTGTGAAAGTAAGAAACTTCCCCACACATGCCTGGTGTTCCAGATTTACTTTTGCTGCACCCACAAGACAGTGGTATCATATGGGTTACACATGTCCAGTCTCTCCCAACCTTGTTCCTACCATTGGCCTGTGTAGCGGTACAGTGGATATTGTGTTACTAATGAAATTACAGGTCTCATGAATTGAAGACAGACTTGAAACGACTGTCACTATCTGGCAGCAGGACCATAACCAAGTTATTGTTTGCCTTAGCTACGAGCCTTCACCCGGAAAATGGAGACAACAGCGGGTAATCATTTCACTGGGATAAATAAAGATTTCACCAAATATATAAATTCTTAGAACGGTGGGCACACAAGCACTGTTGAGTGGGTGGATAAAATTTGACTTCATTCCTCTGAAAGAATACTTTGAGGAATCATTTCCATACCCAAATTCCCTGACATCAATCTGTGTGAGTCCTGCAGGGCTCAAGTCCTAGTGGTACACACACACACACTTTACTCACTCATAAAATGAATCATAAAGAAAAGGCTCAGAAATATTATGTTTTTCCTTGATGGCAAATGTAAGCTATAAGGTCTTGGGTGAAGGATAGGGACACTAAGTTGCCCACACTGGAACTTTCCAGGACTTGAAGGTTTAGAGTTTAGGGCAGCTGATAATAATGAGTTCATGATTGGGATGGAGTTCAGAAAGTTGGGAAATCCTGGGCTTCCTCATTCTTAAGCAACAGCACACCTAGGAACAATGGAGTTAAACAGGCATGCTTGTTAGATAACAGGAAGGTAAGGGGTTGTTATCAAGAGATGAGTCTGGAAGGAGGGGAGAGTAAACTAAACCCACGTCTTTTTCTACTGGACCTACACGACAGTGCTAACTATGGATTGTTTCACATGGCTGAGAAAGGAGGGTCTTTTAAGGGGGGAACGGGTTAGTAAATGCTGACCTACGTTTTTTGACATTAGCCTGCCAAAGTAGGTATAGGGGGCAGACCTCCCTTTTCCAGCAAACCGCTACAGCAGGCTACGCAGTGCTCGGGGAGCCCCAAAGCGAGAGGCTGGTGCAGCTCAAGGGGCAGAAGGCATAAAGCACCTTCCTGGTCCCTGCATATCCGGGAGGGAAAGGGGGCGACAGGGAGGCAAGGCTGCAGCTCCATGAATGAACCGTGGGTTGCGCCATGGGTTCTGGGAGCTCACCTCAATCCTTCCCAGGTTGTCATTCCCTCAGCTCCTTCAATTTGGTCTTTCCACTGTTTCCCGCCCCCACAGCCCTCATTAAGAAAACTATCATTTAAAGCCCCAGTTACAGCGGGAGGGGGTGAGAGGTGTGCGAGGGAGGGGATTGGAAGGACAGGCACAGAGCGAGGCGAAGCTTAGGCTCCAGGTCTTCCGACTCAAAGCAGCCCTCGCGTCCCAGCTGCCCACCATCCTGCTGATCCAAACTCCTGGCCGCGCAGTCAGGCACCCCGTCAGCACTCAGCAGGGGTGCGGATGACGCGGGCGCTCGCAGGAGATCGGCCAACTGCAGCAGCCCCATCGAGGGCCGCCGCACTCGGGCCCCTGAGCCCAGCAGTTCAGGGCTGGAGGGTGCTGGGTGGCCCGGGTGGGGGCCGCGCAGTCTCCCGCTGCATCCCCGCACTGCTCCAGCCTATCAGGGGCCATCCAGCCACTCGCTCCGACCTGACCAAAATAGCTGCGAACGCCTGCGACTAGCGCGCGGCCCCTCACTTGACGCTCAGTGCAACTCGCTCGCCCGCTAGTCCGCCCGGGCCGCAACGATCTCGTCTGGAGGGGGCGGGGAGGAAGCTGCCGGGGAGGGGGAGGGAGTGGGGAGCAAGGAGGAAGGAAGGAAGGAAGAAGGGAAGGAAGGAGGGAGGGAGGGAAGGAAGAAGCGAGGAAGGCAGGCAGCCCTCCGCGACTCGGGGCTGCGCGGCGCGGGCCAGCGCGCGCTGGAAGGCGCGGCGTTAACCCCTTGAGGGCAGGCGGCGGAGGGGGAGCGGTGTTAATACATAAGAGCACTGCATCACGCTAATCTTCTCCCAGAACAGTATGCGTCAGCAGTACATTCACGTTCTGACTGAAGGACAAAAGGATGAGAGAGCAGTCTGCGTGGCTGCCGCCTGCAACAACGCGAGCCCGGCGCGAGGAGGAGACGGTGGGCGCCGAGCGCAGGGGCCCCGTTGCTGCCGCCGCCGCCGCCGCCTCTAGCCAGCGGGGACCATGTTCACGGGCTCCGGAGCCTCTCCCGCAGCCGCGACCCCCACTGCTCACGCCGCCGTCGCCAGCGCTCCGGCCGCTGCAGCAGTCCGCTGGCAGCTCGGCCGCTGAAGGCTCCAGGAGCCCCAGCGGTGAACTCGCACTCCCTGCACAAAGCCGGGGCCGGCGGCGCGCCGGGAGCCTAGCAGTGGCGGGCGGCGGCGGGCGCTTGCGCGCTGCCGGGGGCTGCGGCCGCCGCCGCCGGACCCGCGCCCGCCCCCGGACTCCCTGAAGGGGCCTGCGGTGCGGGCGCGACCGCGGGCGCTGCGCGCTCCTTCGCTCGCGGACCGGGGCCCGACGCCACGTCCACGCCGCTGCCCCTCCGGGGTTGGACGGATTACCGCTCCTCGCGCCAGCAGACGGCGGGACTGGAGAACTGACTGAGCCCAGCTTTTTTTTTTTTTTTTTTTTTTTTGGTCTTTTTAACCCTTCCGAGAAGAGGCGAGGAGAAAGGGGGTGTGTGCCTAGGGAGGGCGAAGGCGCAGCGAACACCTCTTAACTCTCGCAGCCCCGCGAGCTCACGACTGCAATCAGCTGCCGCCAGCTCCGGGCGGCCGACGCCGGGAAAGCAGAGTGGAGAGCAGCGCAGCAGCCGGGGAGCGCGGCCTGGGCGGCTTCGGGGCGCCCCCCGCACCCCATCCCCCGCGACAGCCCAGGGAAGAGGGCTGGGGGCGCCGGAGACACACTTTGGCGATGAAGCGCCTTCCCCCGCGGCTCGAGCGAGCTGGTGCCAGGGTCCAAGGACAAAGCAGGGAAGCGCTGGTGGCGCCGCTCCTCGGGCTCTCGGGGGGGCATGCACCTGCATAGCCCGCCGGGCCTTGGCTCTCCCTGGCGCGCCTCAACTCCGCGGCTTCGCCGGCTCCGGATTTACTAGAAGCCATTTTGTCTCCCCTACCCCTCCCCCTCCCCTCCCCTCTGCCCTCCCTGCCCCCACTACTTCCCCCTTTGTTAATTAAAACTAAAGTCAGAATGGGAACGATGTACCCGGCTCCCGTGGAGAAAGCTTAAGGACAAGGCGCTAATTCTTTCCTGCTTTTCTTCCGAGGTAGGTGACAGCGAATTGGGTGGGGATGGTTGCAACGTGGGAGAGAAAGTCTTAGCTTTCTCTGGGCTGGCCTTGGGGGTGGGCTGGTGGCTGAGGGGCCGCTCTGTAGTTTGGCAGGCGTTTTCTAGGCCGATCTGCTCGTCTCTAATCGCCCCCTCCCCACCTCCTTCTCCAGATGGAAAGAGGAGCTCCTAGCTCACTTAAGCCGGGGTAAGGCTGGTTCTCTTTTCCAAGCCAAAATCCCAGGCGATGGTGAATTATGAACGTGCCACACCATGAAGCTCTTGTGGCAGGTAACTGTGCACCACACCTGGAATGCCGTCCTGCTTCCCGTCGTCTACCTCACGGCGCAAGTGTGGATTCTGTGTGCAGCCATCGCTGCCGCCGCTTCAACCGGGCCCCAGAACTGCCCCTCCGTCTGTTCCTGCAGTAACCAGTTCAGCAAGGTGGTGTGCACCCGCCGGGGCCTCTCTGAGGTCCCGCAGGGCATTCCTTCTAACACCCGGTATCTCAACCTCATGGAAAACAACATCCAGATGATTCAGGCCGACACCTTCAGGCACCTCCACCACCTGGAGGTCCTGCAGCTGGGCAGGAACTCCATCAGGCAGATAGAGGTGGGGGCCTTCAACGGCCTCGCCAGTCTCAACACCCTGGAACTGTTTGACAACTGGCTGACTGTCATCCCCAGTGGGGCCTTTGAGTACCTGTCCAAGCTGCGGGAGCTCTGGCTTCGCAACAACCCCATTGAAAGCATCCCCTCTTATGCCTTCAACCGGGTGCCCTCCCTCATGCGTCTGGACTTGGGGGAGCTCAAGAAGCTGGAGTATATCTCCGAGGGGGCTTTTGAGGGCCTGTTCAACCTCAAGTACCTGAACCTGGGCATGTGCAACATTAAGGATATGCCCAATCTTACGCCCCTAGTGGGGCTAGAGGAGCTTGAGATGTCAGGGAACCACTTTCCTGAGATCAGGCCTGGGTCCTTCCATGGCCTTAGCTCCCTCAAGAAACTGTGGGTGATGAACTCACAAGTCAGCTTGATTGAGCGGAATGCTTTTGATGGGCTGGCCTCGCTTGTGGAACTCAACTTGGCCCACAATAACCTTTCATCTTTGCCCCATGACCTCTTCACGCCCCTGAGATACCTAGTGGAGTTGCACCTACACCACAATCCTTGGAACTGCGATTGTGATATTCTGTGGCTGGCTTGGTGGCTTCGGGAGTATATTCCCACCAATTCCACCTGCTGTGGCCGCTGTCATGCTCCCATGCACATGCGAGGCCGGTACCTGGTGGAGGTGGACCAGGCTTCCTTCCAGTGCTCTGCCCCCTTCATCATGGATGCACCCCGGGACCTCAATATCTCTGAGGATCGGATGGCAGAACTTAAGTGTCGGACTCCCCCTATGTCCTCTGTGAAGTGGTTGCTGCCCAATGGGACAGTGCTCAGCCACGCCTCCCGGCACCCACGGATCTCTGTTCTTAATGATGGCACCTTGAACTTTTCCCGTGTGCTGCTCATAGACACTGGAGTGTACACATGCATGGTGACCAATGTGGCAGGCAACTCCAATGCCTCGGCCTACCTCAACGTGAGCTCGGCCGAGCTCAACACTCCCAACTTCAGCTTCTTCACCACAGTCACGGTGGAGACCACAGAGATCTCTCCTGAGGACATAACACGAAAGTACAAGCCTGTCCCCACCACGTCCACTGGTTACCAGCCGGCATATACCACCTCTACCACGGTGCTCATCCAGACCACCCGTGTGCCCAAGCAGGTGCCAGTGCCCTCGACAGACACCACTGACAAGATGCAGACCAGCCTGGACGAGGTCATGAAGACCACCAAGATCATCATTGGTTGCTTTGTGGCCGTGACGCTCCTAGCTGCTGCCATGTTGATTGTCTTCTACAAACTTCGCAAGCGGCACCAGCAGCGGAGTACAGTCACAGCTGCCCGGACAGTAGAGATTATCCAGGTGGATGAAGACATCCCAGCAGCAGCATCTGCAGCAACAGCAGCTCCATCCGGTGTATCAGGTGAGGGGGCAGTAGTGCTGCCCACAATACATGACCATATTAACTACAACACCTACAAACCAGCACACGGGGCCCACTGGACAGAAAACAGCCTGGGGAACTCTCTGCACCCCACAGTCACCACTATCTCTGAACCTTATATAATTCAGACCCATACCAAGGACAAGGTACAGGAAACTCAAATATGACTCCCCTCCCTCAAAAACTTATAAAATGCAATAGAATGCACAAAAAGAGCAACTTTTGTACAGAGTGGGGAGAGACCTTTTCTTGTATATGCTTATATATTAAATCTATGGGCTGGTTAAAAAGATTATATTAAAATTTAAAGACAAAAAATCAAAACACAACTATTTTCTAACTTGTAAGTTCTATTTAAAGGGGGAGGGAAGGGAATCTTGGCAATGTTGTGGGTAGGAGCCTCAAGTCAACTGGTATAAGGTGGAAACTGCTCAGACAAAACAAGCTACAACAACCAACACCCCTGGAGAGGCAGGGTGTGGGCTGCTGGGGGGAGGAAGGATAGAGTGCATCTGTCATTTTTTAGAAGATGCTTCACAGGATACAGGAATACCATTTCTACAGACATCTTTCTTAAGCTGAGAGCCGTCTTTACAGATCTATCTTATAAAAAACATTTAAAAAGCATCACAAATTTGTACTGTGCCAAAATGTTGAGAGGCAATAATTTTTTTTTCCTTCAGAGGCAAAGGGGAAGATAGATCTGTAAATATATTTTAGTAGGAAAACCACCAAAATTCAAATGAATCCTTAAACGGGCTGTTTCTTTGTCCATTTGCCCAAGTCCTCTGGGTCTGTGCCCCAAGACTTGCATGTATCTCCCCTGACAATGCTTCAGGACAGCTTAGAAGGAAGGGAGCTGCGTGGTTCTCAGTCAAATGCTTTCACATTGCACCAGATTCCTGCAGTTGGGCATAACCCACTCTGCAAGGCATGTGTCTATTCAGGGTTTCCCGGGAGGTGGTGGCCTGAAGGGGGTGCGGCACCGGGAAGGAGGGTGGCAGGAGAGCAGCAGGGGGAATGATTCACAGGAGGCCATAAATTAGCATTGTGCCGTGTCCACCTGTTGTTCCGGGTATCTGACAAATGATTATAGACAATGATGACATTTTATGATTTTTTTCAACAAAGATCTTGTTTGTTTTAAGCTGGAGAGGAGGAGAGGCTGGGAGTGGGGGGAACTTAGGGGAGTGGAAGCTTTTCTCATGCTTGGGATTTGGTGACTATTCTAAATGCTGATTCATTAGGGATTATTGCAGCTGATGCCAACTGGTTGTGGTGCTGGAGTGGGGGCAGAGCATGAGTAGAGAGGCAAAAAGGAAGCTAAAAAGGGCACAGGCTCAATTTAAAGAAGCCGTCGCCAACCAGGACGCTTCGGAAAAAAATAAAGCGATGTGAAACCCACAGTTACAACACAAGTGACAAGCGGGCACACAAACGAGTTCTGCATGGAGTCCTGTTGAATGGGGCACCATGGAGGGAAGCTTCCCTCCCCTAGGCCTACCTCCAGTAGAGCGATAAGCAGGGGGCAAGATCTGTTATTCTGGTCCATTTAATGATGTAACTTTCAGTTATTATTTTAGCTTTAAGAGGAAATAAAGGGTTCAGATTTGAAGGGGGTGGTGGGGGGGAATGCCAACAAAAGAACACTGATTGTAATGTGAGAAAAGTGTATTTTTGTATTTTAATAAATATTGTTCAATTTTTAATTCAATGTCCCCAAAGGGTTAAATTGAATAAGAAGACTCTGAACCTATACAGTCTTACAAGCATTGACCGAGTCATTTCTATTTAAATAAAGGGGGTGGGGGGGAGGGAAGAGGCACGATGTGGGGAGGGAGACAATGTTAATTTTTTAAAGTGGGAAAATGCTAAAAGCTGTCAACCACATTTCTTTAGTTTAAATAAATGCACCCCGACTCCAGTGCATCTTCCACGAGCTAAGCGTGTTAGTCCCTGGCTTTGTTGGGGATATAACCAAATTCCCTATGCCCTGGAAAAGCAGGGGAAATGGGTCAGCCTCAGCTCCTGGGACCTGGCCAGAAGTGAAGTGCCACCTCAGCAGAACCTGATGGGCAGGCGGTACCGGCTCACCCCAAGGACCCTGGGAGGCTTGCTTGGATTTAAGAGGGCTGCAGGAATGCAGTTCAGCTGCAAATTCCCACAGGCAGTGTTGCCTCCCCCAGTGCTGAATAGTCAGATGTGTTGTGGAGGAGGTGGGGTCTGGCTCTTGAGGTTCAGAGCAATGACGGTTTCCAGGGAGGTTCCATGAACAAGGGCCCTCTTCAGCACACACTTGTACTAATTCAGGGAGTGAGGACTGAGTGGGTGTGCTATCTGGGACTAGGAGGGAAAGAGGCAGGTAGCCCTTTGCAGCAGTTGGCTAAGAATGGCCAACCCTGACTCTTCCTAAGCATACAGGTCATTTCTGGTTGTGCCTAGGTACCCGCGCCGGGGTGCACTCACAATGCAGGCAACAGCGGCCGGTTCCCTCTGTCCTCTCGCCACGCCACTCTACCTCTAAGAAAGAAAGAAAACTGCAGCTGTGCAAAGGGTGGGACTTGGCTAGGATCAGATGACAATTCAAGACATGACTCCGTTCCCTAGGGCTACACGACACAACTCAGGCTGTTGAGAACAGCTTCTTGGGTACACACTCTGAGGCAAGTGGCAACAAAGTCGCTGCCTCAGCACAAGGTGGGGAGCTGGTTTCCTAACATCCCCTTCTTTTCTGGCAGCTGTCTGGGAAGTCGGAACTTATGCAGTAACTGCCATGACAAAGGGTCTTGGGATAAATAAAGGCCTGAGGACAGAGGTAGAGAAATGGGAAGAGTCCTAAGGAGGAATGTCTTTGTCCTGGGGATGAGCATATTCCAGTCTTAGAACCTGAGGGAGAACTGCTTCCTAGAAGGAACCTGAAGGGATGGGAGCGGCGTTTCAAGGGCAGCTCTTTCCCTGGGGGCCTGTCCTCTGGTTTGGTGATGTTTGGCAGTTGAAGAAGAAGCTGGGGTAGATCCTCCCCTAAGAAGGCGCTTGGGACAATTTTTCGGCAGTGCCTCAGGAGCACCGAAGTGAGGCTCTAAGGCTGTGTTAATGACTCATTCTCAAGCCTGGCTGGCCAAGCTGTGAGGCTGGTTACCTGGGGATGGGACGGGGGTTGGTAGCTCTTCAGGGGTAGTTATAGCAACACATTAGAGCAAAGACTGTGGCTGAGTATACGGAACTACCGAATTACTGACTTTTCATTATAGAATTTTTAAGGACATGAAATTACTTAGTCTAATTAAAATTTTTTTCTGGTCAAGGAAACTGAGCTCCACAGAAATGGAAAGATATATCCAAGGTCACACCAACAGCGGGAGAGGTGAGACTAAAGCCTAGGTCTCCTGACTCTCAAGCCAAATTTGTGTTTTCTCACTGAGGCTCTTATTGGCTATCAGGAATGTGTTCCTTTCCATGCTAGTATGCAGCTAAAATGGGACTTCCTACAGATAAGTCTGTGTTCCCTTCTTCCACAAGGAGTGTTCGTTCACTTTCCATCCCAACCAGCTCTGCTGTTCTGAAAGGCCTGACCACAACTCTGACAGCAGCAGCTCCATATGTGCACAAGGGCTGGATTCTCAGGAGTGCACACAGCTTCCAGATTCCTAGGTCCAGTTGCAGACAGAAACTGCAGAATCCCACAAAGGGTGGCGGCTACAGGAGAAAGATGAAAGTAGGTACGATGATGTGTTTCCAGTGAGAAAGTTGGCTTCCTACCACCCCTGCACTGGGAAGCTTTGCAATGTAGTTGACTGACAAGGCCTTGAAGTTCCTATTAGAGAATGACTCCTATTAGGGGCTCAACAATGATGAGACTGGGATGGACGCACAGGCCCTCAGTTCCTCTTGTTCTACTGTTCCTTCCCACCTAGTCTTTCTTAGCTCTTTTAAAATGTTCATATGTTTTTATTTAGTGGGGGTGGGGGCACATGTGTGGCTGTCAGAGGACCACGTGTGATCTGAAGCTAGAACTCAGCACATTAGGCTTAGTAATGCGTGCCTTTACCTGCAGAGCCATCTTGCTAGCTCACCAGCCTTAGTTATTTAAACGCCACACTGTGGGTACCATTTCTATAACCTACTCCAGGACTTCTCATCACCCTTTGGTGTAATAATGCTACACCCTATTAGCAATGAAGATAGACAGGCTAGTTTCGTTACTTTAGCGTGGCTATTGAACATGTCCTGATGCCAGCAACTTAACCTGCTGGGGAGAACTGCAGAGTGCCTTCTGTAAGACAATTCCTCTTGAGGCAGGCAAGAGATCCAGAGTCCACAGCCTCTGGCTTCCTTCACTGGCAGCAGACTTAGAACTGTAAGAAGGTTAGGTGGGTCTTTCTTACTCCAGGCTTCTATCTCAGGAGGTAGAGTCCACAATGTAGGGTCTACCAACACAGTGCATTAAAGTAACAAGGGCTTAAAATTAGAGAAAAGAAAGAAGAGAGAACAGTTGTATATCTAAATATATGTCTGATTTTATCTCCTCTGCTGGCACTCAGCACACCATGCCATCGCCTAATGCAGGCACTGTTCATGTCATTTCTAAACCCTGCCTCAGCCAAACTGCAAGGCAGCTTGGCTCCTTTGGTCTCCATCCACTTAGAAAGCACCCTTTCCTTAGTAGGGGTAAGAAAGACTGTTTCCATCTTTGTTTTAAATTAAAATAAATAATTATACCCTGAGCATGTTTAAGGAGTTTAAAAAAGTAGGTCATTTTGGTTGTCGCCACCTGCACCCCTCATACACAAGGCAGGGGGTTGGGGTGTGTGTGGGGAGCATGATGTTTGCAAACAGACTCTGGAGCCAGTATCCTGGGTTGAATTCTAGCTTTATCACTACCTATCTCTGACTCAGGCAAGTACTTAGTGTCTTCATCTGTAAAATGAAGACAATATTAGTAGGAACTTTACCACTTCATAGGCTGTTGTAAACACTGAAAATTGTACATCTCACACTTAGTGTGGTGGTTGACATTGTACAGTAGGTACTTTATAGTTGGCAGTTATTTGATGATATAAGTATATAAATGAAAAGACCAGTGCCCATCACCACCTCTATTCTAGAACCATATGTCTACTCTCACTATTCCGGAGAGAAAGAATGGTTATCTAGAAGTTGGAGACAATGCCACCTACAAGCCCAAATATGGTAGAAAAAATGGCTGTACTTTGTTTCCCAGGAAAACCCTGTATTGTGTTCTGTACCTAAAGTAACTGTGCAGCTGGCCCACACACTATCTTAGTCCAGAAATGGATATATTTTTGTAAAGGCACTTCTGCTGATAGTGATGTTAAAAACTGGGGTCTGAAACAGGACCTTCCTACCTAGGAAGTCTTGGTCTTTAACAAGATGGCGAGCTTCCTAGACTCTTCATCTATCTGTGGTCCTCCATTGGGGGACAACTGAACCAATATTATCCAGGTCAGTGATAAACATACTTCCTCACTATGAAGCCTCACCAGACTTAGATGTGGGAAGGAGGAAGCAGCAAGATGGAGACGTCTCTTAGCACAGAGAGAGCTACTAAACAAGCAGCAAGATAGAGACATCTCTTAGCACAGAGAGAGCTACTGCGGCTCTTGTAGAAAGGGGGCTGGCACCATGATTTTAGCAAGTGCAGAAGACACACTGTTAACGTGACACTGATGGCATGGAACAGAGGAGATGAGAAGCGGGGAGATCAGCTTTCCGAGGGAGGAAAACAACAATGCATTTTGCTTTCCTAATGAGAACCTAGAATTAGACTTAAGGATGACCACAGGTTTTATTCACTGGTACATGCCAATTTTGCTGACAGGACTTGAGCCAAACCACACCTACCTACAACAGTCCTGTTCCCTCTCTTGCAGGCTGTCCACTGTTGGGGAAAGCAAGCCAGTTTTCAGGTGGTGCCTTAACCTGGACCTGACAGCTTTCTTGGGTTTGCTAGGAACCCACCTCCTCATTCTAGTAAGGTATAGTTACCAAGGGAGAAGTAGAGGGCATAGTTCTCTATTTACCCACTGGGTAGATGCTATAGACATTATGATGACTGAGTTCAGTGCATATGAATACTTGTAGTGAGTCATGGAATAAGCCTAGGCCTGTGGGGAGATGCTAGAGAAACTAGCTTGTCAAAGCAGGTTAGCACTTGAGAGGGCAGCGACATTGCAGAGAATTTGGAACCTGTATCTAGGGAGCACTGCGTTGAGAGGCCACGTGCCAGGGCTGCTGGACCACAGTGAGACTCAGCATTTCAAGCTTACCCATTACAGTACTAACGCAGTTACTAATGGTCACAGAAGTTATAAAATAGTAACAGAAGAGTCCTTGATCCATTTATTTCTTTAGTATCCACCTACCGTCTTACATACCCACTAATAAAGACACCCTTCAATTACATCAAGTTTTCTTTCATAATCTTCATTTGAGTCCACTCATCTCCACGATAGGGCTTAAGAAACCCTGGATGATCCTCACACGCAAGAAGGATGATGGCTCTTTCTTACCTCTAGTGCTTTGCATGCTATTGCCTCTCCAATGCTCTCTTACAGTTCCTTTAAGGTCTCAACTTTGGCTTCCCTGTGTCTGAGCTGCTGGTATTTCAGTCACTAGATAAGTCATTCCACCTGCTCAGTGAGTCACCAAGCATAGGGAGAAAGGCTTTCACACACTGTTCCTTGGGCAAAGTTTGCTTTTCTGGCCTCAGGCTACTTCTTCCCAGTCTTCAAGGTATGGATTTCTTCCTTTATCTACCTCACTCATTTGGGCTCATTAATATCATTCAGACAGTTGCTCCACTCAGGGACACCCCCCTCCCCCGCCAAAGGTAAACAGAATGAGTTATAGACAGTTCTCTACATAGGCAGTCCCAGCCAGGAACCAAGTGCCAGCCTTTGGTTCTAACCAGAGGAATGCTCAGTGCATTCCTCATAGTAGCTCAGATAGCGAGCTGAGGCCTCAGACACTAGCAGCCTGTTCCTGCTGCCTGGCAGCCACAGTGGCTACAAGTGATAATCTATTACCATTCCAAGAAGACTTAATTTCTGGACTTAAAGGAAGTCGGATAATACTTTATCCTATTAGTGTCTGCCTGTGTGAACTGACAATGGCTTCCTTCTGACATGACAGCATATTCTTCCAATTCATCTCTTTAAGGTCAGGGAGAGGGAGTCTGGAGTAGGAAAGGAAGGAGGAAAAGAAAAGCACATGGAAGAGACTGCTAGAGGGACCAGGGAAAGGAAGGGTACCTTTTATTTCTATCTTTAGTAAACCAAGGACAAGGCACACAGGTGACGACTGATTACCTCAAAGCACATCTACATTTGGTATGTGCATGTCAGACTGGTTCTGAAGCTATAGAGAAATATAACAAGATCAAAGTGTTGTCCCATTACAAGTGTTTCTTATTTAAGTCCACTGTCTCAGCCATATAGCTTTCCCTTCCTTCAGTCCCCTTTGTCTTCCCTGTTCCAGTACATATCCTCTGGGGAGAATTAGAATCCTGTCATCTTTACATCATAGGGGGCTTTATCAAGGCTAGCTAACTTCAAGGTGACAATGGACATTGGGGCAGAGTGTGGGCTTATGTTTTCCTAGGTCAGGGATGTGAACATTGTCAAGAGCACCCTCCAAATTCATTCAAGAATTTTGTTGAGCTACTCTAATGTATTTATGAAGAACACGAAACCCAACGAGATGTGATTTGCTAGTATCATGTAGACTGTATCTCTCATCTCTCATCAATCAGGGTCACTGTAACGTTTGACTCCAGAGGGTGCCACGTATGGAATGGTACAGTAACTGGCGATGCCAATGGTATCCACTCAGGACTTGATCTAAACAGTTAAGAGTCGAGAAACAGACATTTCCTTTCTTTTCAGCTGTTAAGTATTGCAGGGCATGTGGGTTCAGTGGTAGTAAAACAGATAATCAAAAGAACCTTTACTATTATATAAGTGGCCTTCTTCTTCTAAGTTGGTGGAGGTCAGTAAGACAACACCTGCCTCTGTATAGGAAGGCTAAATCATGTTCTGGTTGTTAGCCTCGCCTTTAACGGCTGAGCCATCTTTCCATCCCCGGAAGGCTAAATCATATTAGAGGTCTGTCAAGATCATGAAGACTACTGGAGGAGCAGGACAGTTTGGAGTCCTGTTTCCACCTTCCCGGCTTTCCCCGGTGTTGTGTAGAAATGAGGCCCTAAGAGGGAATTCTCATGCTGACTTGGGGGACCAGTTCTGAACCAGGGGGCCAATAATCATCTCTTGGGAAGCAAAGTGGCCCTAGCTATAATTTTATCACATATATTTAATCACAGTGTATCACCTTCATGGTGGTTTCTCATGAAGTCTCTGTATTCTGAAAGAACAGACACTTTCAGCAAAGGCTGTCTCTTGACCAAGTTAATTTTCCAGACATTTGCTGTCTTGGATGAGGCGGAGTTGCTTCTCTTTTCAACTTCAAAGCTACGAAGAGAGGGGAGGTGAGGGATGCAGAGAAATAAAGCGGAGGGCGGGGGCTTCAAGCAAATGAGTTTCCATCTATTAAGGAGTAGTAATTTCTGCTTGTTCCCCTAGAGACTGGTCCCCTTCAATAATGGTTTGACTCTAATGATTCCCACTCTTAAGCAACAGCCTGTGTTATGCTGGTGTTGAGACGAACTGTGCCAGAGAATTCCCTTTCTCTCAGAGGAGTGGCTATCATTATGGAGGAGAGATTAGCCAGCAAGGAGGATGTGTTCTTGTTACTGAGCTAGGAGGACAAAGCAAAGAGAATGCTCTTCTCTAGAAGGCTTGATACAGACGATTAGGAGCCCCCCCAAAAAACGTGGAGACGCGAGGATGGTGATAAGCAAAAAGGATTCCTCGAAGCAGTCAGCTTAGTGCACCAGGGGAGATGGCCAGTGAAGTCACGGACTTCTTGACAAGCTGGTGAGTCTCATATGAGGGAAACACTGGCTGGTTGGCTAAGAGCTATAGGCAGCTTTTGCGAGTGTTGTAAACGCAGGCACAATGCGTAAAAACTGATGAGTGAGTACCTGAGTTATGAAATGGGAGTACGTTTATTGGGAAGGAAGGAGAATTGTTTTCAGTTTCCCAAATCAGTCATTTCCAGGCAGATGCATATGGATGTATGCAGCCTAACAACTCTGAGGTTAGGGTTACAGCTCTCACTGAGGCTGCAGAGACAGTGAAGGTGTGTGAGCTCATCTCTACTTTACCTGACTGCAATCTAGTGCGAGCTAATGATGTGGCTGTAGCTACTGTGGAAACCACCACCAGCCAGTCTTGACTAGGGGAGTAGGGAGTCCCCTTATTTTGTCCCTTTGGCTTTCCTGTGATGGAGGCGGACTGCTTCCAAAGGCTGCTTTGCCAGATGTGTCGGCAGGCAGCCTGGCCAGAGAGCCTGCAGTGCAGACAGATGCCCTGGGCTGTATTCAGGATGGCAAGACCCTTTATGGTACTGCGGCTCAGCTCTGGGGCAGTGCCAGAGCGGCAGGGTAATTTTCCTCAGCCAGATCCATTGCCCCCAAACCTCTTCAAATATGTAGGCCATGGAGGGAGGCAAATTTAATTAAATTACTGTGTCATGGACTGCCCTTCCTGGGCAAGGGCTAAAAATGGGCTCGTGCTGACATGCAAACCCATCTGTGTACTGAGAGCATGTGTGTCTTCGTGCTGGGCTGTCAGGCAGCTGGAAGGGGCTGGCAGTGCCTAGGGCTGGACAGTTAACTGGCCTTCTTTACTGGAGTAAGGCAGAGTCAACAATCCAACCTGGGCCCCATATAGCTCACTGACCTTTTCCTTTTCATTTAGATGACTGAGTGGCACCCTGCCCCTTTCTGCACCAATTATTTCTCCTCAGACGCCTCTCTTGTTGGCACTCAGGGCTTTCCCGTAAGGCGGTGCTGTGCTGGGAGATACCATTCATGAGTGCACAGGCAGGTTTGTTTGACTTGGCAGGAGATGGAGGGGTCTCCCCGGCCAATCTCAGAGTGCCACCTCAGCAGTTCCCTACTGGCAATGGCTTGCTGGATAGAGAACTCTTGTCACATGTCGGAGCATCACAGAGTTGCTCTTCCCTTCCCATGCACAAGTGCCGCTGTAGGTATAGCACCTGAGCAGCAACTAGTCAAAGGAGGCTGGGCATGTAACATGTGAGTATCACCAGCTAAAACAAGCGATGGCTTAGCTGGGCCTGCCAACCCTATATGGAGACTTCATTGTCCTCTTGGAAGTTCAGGCCTTACTGCTCTGGTCTGTATGTTCCAGGAGTATACAGATGCTGCTACTGGATCTGGATGAGGGCTTCCCTCTGCTGGTGGGAACTGGCCTGTGATGGAATCTGTGTGGAATGGCTAAAGCAGACACATGGCAGCATGGTGGCTTTTCCATTGTAGCTAAGACAAGAGTCAGCTGTGGAATCTTTTCTCAACTTTCCCCCAGAGAAAGCAGAGCAGTCTTAGGTTTCAAAGTCTGTGGGATACAACATTGGAGCCTGAGGGGGTGGTCCCGAACCAGGCCATCAGGACGTCTTCCTGGGATATGAGTTATACTCACATCGCCTCTCTCATATCCAGGTGGATGTGAGGTGTGAGTTGATCCCCTGTGGGTCCCTTTTAAGGCAGGGTTATAGAATACTTTGTGACAAGACAGGGAAGAGTCTCCCTACCCTGAACTGGAAGTCTCTAAAACGGAAGGACAAGGCAGTGACTGTCCTGGAGCCTCGCTGTCCTGATACAGCCCTGAGCACTGCAGGGCTGCTCTCTGAGACATGATGGTGGTGGGGTGGGGTCGATGGATGTGTGCAGATGGTGTTGTCTGTCACATGTTGCTGGCTACGTTTGGCCGGGAATCTGATGGTTCCTTTCAAGACCATGACAAATAATGTCTACTTAGATCTTGGGAAGCTACCTCAACAACCTGAACTATGGCTGTAGGTTGCTTGTAGTCCAGCATTTCCACACAATTGTTTCCTATGGTTAAAAGGTTACATAACCATTGTAACAGGAAGAGAGAGTGACATCTAATTCTAGATAATGAGGTCTGGGTAGTCACAAGGAACACAGAACTGACCACATTGGTGAGATCTACCGTGTGGCTTTACAGAAAGAAGACGTGTCTGCGTATTCTCTTCTGACAAAGAATACTTCCTTTGTACCAAATGAGACAGAGGATGCCAGACTGTAGCCCTTGGCTGCAGGTAGTAACGGTGGCATTTTAGCAGAACGAGGTCCGTTAACCCATGCCACAAGTACGACCTCATTCCACTTTGACTGAGAATACCTAAGTGAGCAAAACACAGGCACATGCCTCTTCAGGCCTCTGCCCTTTTTCAGTCAGGATTTTATTGGTCCTGAGATCCTAAATTATTTTACCATTACCAATGACTGAAACTATCCTTGCCCGATAGCAAACACACCAAGCTGTATAGAGTAGAAAATATCTCAGTCTTGATATTCCTTCACAGAAGGGGTTTGCCTGGTGGGTTATATTCTTCCTTGTATCGGCAGCCTGGGACTGGAAGAGTTCTCCCATGCAGAAAAGCTGCCACTGATTCTCACCATTGAGCATGTTCTTCCCAGAGATGCCTGGTGTGTGTGTGTGTGTGTGTGTGTGTGTGTGTGTGTGTGTGTGTGTGTGTGTGTGTGTGTGTGTGTGTGTGTGTGTGTGTGTGTGTGTGAGTGATGTCTCATTCAGGACCTCCTATATAGTTTATCGTCCTGCTGCCCAGCAGTGAGCCACCCTGGAGAAAGGTTGGGGACTCTCCTGCAGTTCTTCTTCTGAAAAAAAGTCAGCCAACCTCCATGCTTGTTACTAGTTACTTAATTTGTTAGAAGGGACAGGGTAAAGAGAAACTAGTTGATTCCAACAGTGTGCAACAGTGAACTACCTTGAACATATTAAAGTGGACTGAGAAAATGAACAATGCTGTGGAAAACTGCCCACGTTGGTAATGATTGGAAAAGGAAGAAGAAAAAGAATCCTCTCTGGATTCTCTTCCAGCTCACACTAATACTTAGGAAGCAGAGTGGGTGCTAGGCTATTTGCAAGACTAGATTACTGCTCATACAAGCCAGAGAGCATTTCTTACTCACAATGAACTTGAGCCTTTGCCTGCCCTTGGCCCTTGGGTTCAGTTCATTGTCTTTAAAACCACGCAGGAAGCTTGATGTACTAGAACATAAACTAACCAAAAGTCGTCTTCATCTTGGCCCAGGTTAACCTGTAGGCAAGTTTGGTTCAGCCAGCCCCCTCATCTCATTGAAACGGGGCAGGAGAGGGGACAGGAGTGGCAGACTTCTCTGGGTACGGCTAGGGCCATCTGCACTACTGTGAATCAAGGTTGGCTCAGACAGAAGGCGCGAGGGAGGAGGTGCAGCTGCTGATGGCTCAGACAGCTTGGACCTGTCCAGGCAAACAAGCCGCTCAAGTGCAAGAACAGCCAGCCAAGTAGGCAGAGCACAAATATGGACTTAAAGCTTGAAATGTGACAAGATACAGAGAGAGGGTAGGACGCTGTCTGATATTTCAGCAGTGCCTGGCCTTGCCTGTCTCTCACTGCTGTGGCAGGTTCCTCTGCTACTGAAGGGTGGGAGATGAGGCGTAGGAACCAGGGGTTGGAGGCAGACACACATTCCTTGATCGAGAATTTAAAACTGTCACTCTGGGGTTTGGAGAGTCAACTCTGGATTATTCTTTCTCATCTGTATCTGTGAAAATAAAAGTAAGCTCTTGTCCATAGATCCATTTATCTCCTTTCTACTTTAGTGTTCAATATCGAGAAGCAGTGGGCCTTGGGTATGTTGGTATCTATTTGCCATACTGCTAACTACACAGTATGAGGGATCTGTCTCAGCATCACCTAAGGAGGGAATAAAGGGGGCTCTGTTCTCTTGTGTGGAGGGAGCCAACAGGAGGCTGTTTAGGGAGTGAGACAGTAGTCTGGCTGCTTTTCCTGAGGACTCCCGAGGCAATGTTTCCCTCTCTTAGGTACACATTAGCTACACTGGGGGAGTTGTTAGATACCAGTGTTTAGGTATTTTCTCTTGGAACCGCTCCCATTCTCGTGAGTTTTCCTGACTGTCACTTAACCTGCCTTTGTTCTGGGGGAAAAAAAAAGATGCTAACATTTAAACTTGAGGTCACATTGCAATCTCCAGGGGGTGGCAACAGGGATTCCCTGACTTTTAAATCAATCATCCAGGAGATTAGAAAGCTCTACTCTACACTGAGAAGAAGGCAAGGAGAAGACTAATCACACTCATAGCCAAAAGAAGCATGAACTTCTGCCCAGAGCTTTCCTTCTGGTTCAGCAGGAGTCACTACTAAGAGAGCTGGCCCGGTGTCAACGGCTGTCCTAGAAAATAAGGGGGACCCTCCTACAAATGTAGCACCTTCAGAGGTCAGGCCAAGGGATGAAAGATGGTTAGGATGGAGAATAACAGTGGGAGAAAGCGAGTCAGAGACAACCCCTTATTCCAAAGCAAGGAGAATCCAGTAGTTTGTTTCTGTGAGACTGTTACGGACACGGACAGTCAGCCACAGGTTCCTTTCTTGGTGAATACAGGGCAACTCCAGATTGCCCTATGGTTTAGGTTCATGGGCTCAAGTCAAAGAGGGACCGGTTTTTAAATGAGGCTTCTAACTCAGTGCAACTGCACTCCTGGCCTTAGACCTTTCTTGGCATCCTAGTTCGCTTTCCTGTTGCTGTGATACAACACCATGACCCAAAACAACCTATGGGAAGAAACAGTGGATTTGCTTGCACCTCCAAGTCACAACGCATGGTTGAGGAAGCCAGGGCAGGAGCTAAAGAAGAGACCATGGGAGAGTGCTGTTTACTGACATGCTCGCTCTGCATGCCCATGGATGGCACTGCTCACAGTGGACTGGGCCTTTCCACATCAATCGTAATTAGGAAAATGGCCCACAGATGTGTCCACAAGACAATGTGATGTGGTAATTCCTCAGCTGAGATCCCTTCTTTCCAGATGCTCACATTTATGTCAAGTTGACAAGAACTAACCCTAACCCTGGCTTGTTTGTTTGTATGCCTTTGGAGGACCAGTTCTGTAGCCAGGGATAAGCCAAATGCAAGAGAGCAATAAAGATGTGATGGATGCCCTTGAGGTTATCCAGCACACCAAAGACGGCTAGGCTGGGAGGGAGGACAACAGGGGGTATATATGGCAGAAATGTATGCTTAGAGCAAGTCAGAAGCAAGAGAAATCTCAGCTTCCATTTGCTCACAGAGTCCTGTGGAGAGGCACAGTGCAGGGTATATCATGGGCTTGCAGAGTGCCCACTGCAGCGCAAGTTTAGGAGAAGACAGGAGAAAAAGCACACAGCTTAGATTGTGAACACAGGCAATGTGAGTGCATTAGTGTATTGTTAGGGCCAAGATTGACTTCCAACCCTGCAGGGAGCCAGAGATGTCCCAGTCCTTTGGCACAGGCACAGGGCGGGTAGATAACCTCAACACTTCTCAGGCAGAAATCTGCTAAAAGGACTGCCCGGGATTTGGAAGCTTGGCACCCATCTCTCAGTAAATAACCTGGTAAAACTATCTATTCTAGGCTGATAAATGACCTACATCATCTGAAGTCACACATCCCCTGTAGGACCCTGTAACAACACACGGATTAGCTAAATGTTCAAGTGTAAGTAACAAAGCCCCCTGAATAAAGATTAGGCAACAACAGCTGGCCTCTGAGTGAAGAGGTGCTTAGCCAGGGTCCTAATCAAGGCCATGGTGCAAATGTAGGATAGAAACTGCAGCCTGACTCCAGAACTCCATTTAATTTGGCTGTACAAGCTGCTATTGGTCTCACCTGCTAAGCAGCCAAATCAAAATAGCACTTGGGAGTTGGAACAATGTTAAGGACACAAAGGAGTATATGTACACACACACACACACACACACACACACACACACACACGGGGGGGGGGGGAGGGGAGAGAGAAAAGAGACAGGCAGGTGACACAGAGACCGCTGAAAGCATATGGACGTCTGGGAATGGAGAGTGGGTACAAATTTCAGCTCCCACCAGCAGCAGCCAACCACTGGGTGAAGTGCTTCAGGGGATGAGAACTTTCTTCTACCATGTGTCACAGCGTAGCTGCAACCATAGCTGACTTCCCTGGTGTGGCCAAATAAGTTATCAGGATAGCGCATGCAGCACTGGTGAGCGATAAGGCATGAGAACCCTAAGGTACAGCAGCTCTCCATGCTAACTGTAGGAAGTGTAGAAGGCATGAAGCTGTCCATTTGGCTACTCCTAAATTCTGATCTAGAAGTATAACTAAGTTGCTGTTTGTGTCCATCCCATCACCAGATGGCCAAGTTCACACTGATAGAAGTCCACAGTCACGAACAAAGTCTAAGTTGATAGGCTAGGGTGCGCTGGTCCGAATACAATCTGCTAATAAGCCAGTAGTTCTTAACCTTAGATACATATTGGAATTCCTTGAGGTGTTAAAAAAAATCTTAAAGATATTTTAGTTATACAAAAACTTCTGTGAAATTAAAAACTTCAAACACTGAAAGTAGAATAGCAGTGAGTACTCCATATACCCATCAGGTAGACTCAATAAAGTCTTCACTGTCCTGCTCTCTCTCCTCCTCTTCTTTGTTTCTAACGTTTTAAAGTATATCCTAGACATGAAGCCACTTCCACTTTACGTTTTACAGTATAGTATGCATCTCTAAAAATATGCGGTCATTTTCTTACATAACCGCAATGCTATTATCACACCTACCAAAATGAACAAAGCTTCCCCTTGCTTTCAGTTAATGCACCTGGGGAACTTGGAAAAAACAAAACAAAATTCAAAAACTGGTGGTTGATGAAGCTAGGCTCTCTGGTGGGAGGTCTAAGCATTAGTAGCTTTCCTATGCCTCCCTGGCCTACGTGTGTTTTCAGGGTGATGAATCACTGCCATGGGGTCTGAAGCAAGTGCTATGAATATCTCTATGCCTTTATCAATAAAACATGCTAACAATAAAACCCCCAAATAAAAAAATACATAAACACTAAAACCAAACCAAAGACAAGGAAAGCATGACAAGCCACAGAAAGGATAAAGACAAGGAAAGTAAAAAGCATAAAACAAACAAAGAAACAATTCTAACTCCTGCCCCTCACGCCCGTACCCCAGCAAATGACAGAATGGAATCCCGTGTAGCACAGGACGCTTCTGCTCAGGAGTGGAGGCCCACTCACACGATGCGTCAGATGTATTAAAGGCCCGAGCAGCCTGAAAGGAGGGTGGTTCCCAGCTGCCCACGCTGCTTGCAGAGCCCTCAGCACCGACGCTAGGCCAGACTGTATTGTTTCTCTTCTTTCTGCGAGCCTTTCCTGCCTCTCTTTATGCTCTCTAATATTCTGACTAATGCTGTGCCTCAGCACCTGGGTCTCAGGGAGGATTAATTACATAGGCTGTGGTGAGGGGGTGCACCAAAACTTCTTGGGTGTTGGCATTGGGGTATAAGTAGTATAGTCTTCAATTTTACTTATTTATTTCATTTAAGGAAATAACTAAACAAAACATCCTGCAAAGAGATGAGGCTGTATCACTGTGGCTAAAAATACCTCCACTGAAGGCGGCCGCTCACCAGCTCCTCAATTAGAGATGCCACAGGGCCCTTGGTGAGCTGTGCAATGTTGGCAGCTCCACGGGGGCTCTGGGCATCCAGGGACAATCTCTGGAGCAGTGACTTTCTACTGCTGGGTGGAGGGGGACTGGCTAACAGCCACTGAGTCAGCATCCCAGACCTGAATACTGCAGGTAACTTCTATACTTCTCTTGATGCAAGGACCTAAGCTACTAATGAGCCAAAATGATATACCCGAGGATGACCAAAAGTAGTCAGGGGATGGCTGTTCTTGGTTTCCTTGAGGGTTACACGTGTACCATAACCAAAGGAAGCAATAATGCCATCCAGCTTGGCTCAGGACATTTGGGTGCTGGACAGCAACTTGTACGTGTGTTTCAGGGATAAGAAACCCAGCTGAAGCCTGGTTTGGTGGGGAGGTGCAGCTGAGGCAGGGGGTGCTGACTGACACTTGACTAGGGACACTGTGCGGAGGCACAGAGCTCTACAGGCCTTTCTCTGGGTTTTTCTCTTCATTGTCTCAATGTGTAAGGGTCATTTAGTTCAACACAGTCATTTTTACTGGGGAAGATCAAACCTCATGGAGGTCAGAGTGGGTAAATAGACTTTAAAACACGGGATTTCTGGTTATGAGTCTAGTACCACTCCAATCAAAGGATTCGTTAACTTTCAACAAGTGCCCAAAGAGCTATGGGAAAAGTTATCTGCAGCTCAGGTGCCAAAGGGACCAATGGATGTGAGCATTGCCTGATGATCGGCACACCGAAGGCTCTGGGGAAACAAAGTCACACACAGCAACAGAGTCAGATGTTCTGTTGGCACACTGACAACTTTGCAGAACTGTGGTTTTCAGCCAGAGTTTTGTGGTCATTCCATATTTCTGTCTGTGAAAACAGGAAACACCCGGCATACAAATAATTAGTGCCTGTCAGGAGAGAGGGAGGGAAAGGGAAGGCCAAGGCTAATTTTCTTGATACTGGGAGATGCATGAGGGCATGGGGAGGGGGATGCAGAGACGGCTCAATGGTTAAAAGCACTTTCTGCTTTTGCAGAGGCCCCAAGTTCAATTCCCATCACCTACAGTTCCAGGGGATCTGATGCCCTCTTCTGTCCTCCACAGGCATCAGACATGGATGTAGTATACACAACATACATGTAAGATAAAATACACACATCAAAAAAAAAAAAAGGTATGAGGGGTAAGGGATTTTTAAAAAAAAATCCGAAAAAACATACCCAGTGGTCTGGGCAACGTGCATAACTCCAGTACTCAGTATGAATTCTTGCTGGTCTGGGGTCCTGTACTGTCTAACGTGGTGGCTAGTAGCCACGTTCTACTACTAAAACTTAGTTGCAGATTGGTTTCTCAGGTTTGTGTATGTTTGTGTGTGTATGCGTGTGTATACACGAGTATCACTTATGTTCAGTATCTGCATGTGCCTAGTGGCCAAATAATGGACAGCACAGATAAAGAACCTCTCCAAACGGAAAATTGTGCAGTGGTTTCTGAAGTTCCTTTGAGCTAGAACTGAACTTAGGAAGCCGATGGGCTCCACAATTGACTCTCCAACAAACCCAAGAATCCTGTGCCCTTGAGGAAGCCAATAATTGACCACATAAATCCACCAGGGCAGTAGGCTCCCTAGGCCCTAACCTCTCATATCCTAGTGGCTGTCTGAATGTTACAGCAACTCTGACCTTTGCGTATTTTGCTCAGTTGCTATTTTACACTATTTTAATTGATGTTTAATATAGCTTAACTCTGCATGGTGTTCCCAGGCCCTCACCAGGGGGCCGCTCACAGGCAGAGTCACAATTAATAGCAATCCCCAGAAAATTATGCCCTGTATCGAAGTTGTCATTGCACCGTATAAATGCTTATTATTACTATTGAATTCTCCAGCCCTGACACCTCCCTATGTTTACTAGGTAGCAGATAAACCTCTGTTTGTGCCTTCTCTACTCTACCACACCATCAGGACTAAAGATAGCCCTTGTGTGTATGTTTAGCTCCATTTAGCTTCGATTTGAAAAGGGGGGAAAATCAGCTAATAAAATTAAATTGCTGGAAAATGTGATTTGTTCCTCCCCCACTTGACAACCCCTTAAAAGACAAACAAGAAGATGGAGAAGATGGGGTCGGTGGGGGCAATCTCATTATGGAGTGAGAAAGTCTTCCAGACCCTGACAACGTGGCACAGAGACCTTCTGTGAGAACAGGAGGAGCAGGTCCCTGAACATGTGACACTGGGGACAAGGATGGGACTGTGTATCAAACAAACCTGAGCCAGAGACTTCAAGGACAATCTTAGCTAGGCAAGTTAAACTTCCCCCAATTTCTTAAATAAAAACCCAAATAAAACAAGATGCCCCTCACCCTAACAAGAAAGAAAATGCCCCCAATGGACAGCAGTTAGGCACTCCTTAGTGTTTCCTTTGGGTGCATCAGAAGTTTAGGTTTTGGCCTGGACAGACAGCAGCTTTTCCACAGCTGCACACCAAGAACGATGGAAAATCCCAGTTCAGTCAGATACCTGTCCTCCTCTGCCTCTGGCATGTTTTCTGATCGTGTGTGCTGTGAGTTCTGCATCCAGGTCTGGGCAGAGTCTCCTAGGACATGAAGGCCTAGGTGACTTCTCTGTGGACTGAGCCTCCTGCCCTTGTCTCACTGAAGTAAAGCAATCTGGAGAAAAGTCACTTGTTTACCTCTGTCTGGTTCAGTCACACCCGCCCACTCCTTTGTGGACAGCGCTGTCACATTCCTACATTATTACTTGTACTTCAACTGGATGACTAGGGGGCGGTGGCTGCTGCCGCAGAGGTACTGTGGAGGTGACGGCAGTGTGGAAACTTGGGGTTATTTAACGTAATCATTCCTCAGCTGTCTCACCTGCAACAAAATGCTTGGCTTGGGCTCCATAACCTCGGGAGCCATTCTAGCTACAAAGTGCTCTAACTCGGTATTATGAAGCCTATGCTCAAGTCCTTGGAACTGAATGGGTCATACTTACTTCTATTTATACATATATTTTTGCACTCAATGCTCTATGGAGAAATGTAGATTGCTATTCTAAATTTTTCTAGCCAACAAAGGAAAAGTTCTATTTTAGTGTGTTTGACATGGAAATGTTTATAATGAGATTGAGTTCCCTGTATTACATTTGCTTTGCCTTCTTCCATCTTTGTCTAAAAACGGAGTTTCTAAAAACCCAGAAATCGTTCTGTATTCAGGACTAGCAGGAATGAGGCTGCCTTGGCTGGAGGAAGAAGACGGGGTGAGTCTGCAGCCCCAGTGGAGCAGGACGCTGTGCCACCTGCTGCACTAGCTCTGCAGCTCCAAATCGTACCTGGTCTGTAGTTTGCTGCCCATGTGAGGGGCGGAGCCACCAGCACTTCCCACCCAGGGCAGACCTGGGACCTTTGCACGTGGCTGCCAAGATGATGGGAAAGCACGGGGCCACTTCCTAGCTTAGGAGAAAAACACATTACACGGAAACACAGTCTTCATCTCCTTTTTTTTTTTCTCCTTCCTCATCATCTCCAGCTATTTATGAAGCTTTGGCCTAAAAAGCAAAGCTGAGGAAGATGAGGGGATGTCAGGCTCCCCTCACCCCACCCATGCAGGGCACTGGTTTGTTAGTGATTCATGGGAAAAGAACAATCATTCTGCTGGCAGCCTCACATGTAATTAACCAATTTCACAGAGAGCTCGCTGCTTTCTCCAGATCTAGCACCCGCAGACCACAGACTCACACTGTGACATCTCCCTACTGGAAGAGGGACATCCAAAATATTGACCTCAGCCCACTAGCACTCAGGAAGCATGATGGAGGTCGTGGTGTTCTTCTGGACAAGCCTGGCTGGGTGCTGGGCTAACATGAAAGACTACAGCCCCTGACAGCAACAAGCAGCCAACCCTGGGACCACCATTCTACACAGATTGCCATTAACTACATTCTTAGGTAAGTGGCTATGCAAGGTTATCCTCCAGGAGGCGCTCCCCCAAATATAACTTCTCCACCAAACTCAACCCAGAAGATCTATCTTGGAATTGGCCTGCTTTGCATGAAACAGTGAACCTCAGCATGGATGGAGCAGTGGAAAGGAGCACTAGCTTGAGTGAGAATTCTTGGTAAGAGGCAACTATATTCTTATCTCTATATATCTAAAAGACAAAAGCTGCAGCTGGGTTAGCCAAGTTTTGGTGCCAACTTCCCTCTTTGGAGTCCTAGGATTAAAAACAATCTTTTTCCAGGTATGTTATCATGCTCAACATGAAACTTTAAAAATGAGTGCTTTGTGGTGAAATGGCTTAAGTTGCACATTAAAACATGTTCTTTGTCACTTTTCCCAAGCCACAATCAGAAAGTATGGCCAGTGAAGACGAACAGCACATACATGTACACATGTTTATTCCATGCTTATTTTTAGAAGCCAATAGAATCGCCTCTGTGTTTTATCCTACATGGACATAAAACCCTTTTACCATGAGAACCCTTCTTTCACGTCCCAAACCTTGTTAGATCCATCCCTGGCACCTCACATTCTCCAAAGGTGAGTCCACTTAGTTCTAAAAAGCCATGGAGGAATGATAAAGCTTTACACCGTCAGCAAAACTGGAGTCATTCACAGGGTCATGGCCCTTTCATTTACCACACCCAATTTACATTCCGTAGGAAAACAGACAATGAAAGAATGCTATGGACTTTTGGAACAATGACAGGGGTGCTGCTGAGTGACACAGCAATGTCCAACACCTGGCGCCAAGCTCCTCAGATAAACCATGAAGTCAAAGAGCAGGCCCCAAAGCAACTGCATTGTTTTTTGTATTCCCCTCCCCTTTTTGTGCCCAACTTTGATTAGAAGAGCCAAACATAGGGATTCTTTCATTTTCATTAAGGTGGCCTGGAAACAAAAGGATACCAATTGCAAGTCAGCAACCCAACAAGTGGACAGTCAGTAGTTGCATAACAGGAAATGGATAGCTTGTGATAAATGAATTGGCATTGCCTGCCATTTTTCCTTGCCATCACTTTAATCAATAAGGGAAAAGGTGAATTGCTATTGATCTCTTTAACACCCTTAAACGATACTGTACAAATTACAGAAACACTAGGGGGAGGGGGAGGTGAAGAAATGAAAGGAGGAAGAACAGAAGTAAGTCTGGGCCATGTGAAGCTGGTTTTTCCTGGAGTGGTCCTCTAATCACTGGAGCAGGCATGCTTGGTGACCTTGGGAACGTGTCATGAATAGCCCTTCTTCATACCTTCAAGGGGAGGCATACAGCACCTCAGTACCTCCAATGCTTTTCACATGCTATAGTGCTTCTGCAGGGCAATGGGACTCGGCAAACCATACAACTGCCCTTGGTGAAAGGCTAAAAGTCTATACATTGCAACATGATAGGGCTTCCAAGGTCTCATGTATTTCTGAAGTCACCATACTTAAGTGGTATTGAGCTGGGGTATCTCAGCCACTGACTATAATTTTGTACAGAAAAGCAAGAATCCACATCTTCAAAGACAATCTCTAGCAAGATGATATTAAGCCACATCTGAGTCACATGCCAAGAGAACAAATAGGTAGCAGAGCAGTGAAATTTATACTCAATAAGAATCAATATCATTGCTCCAGGTTGAAAGATATGACATAAAGATAAGGGGTTTTGGTTAAAACATTATAGGTCTTTTTTTGATTTTATAAGGAGCCTGAATACATGCCGACAGGCAGGAAGACAGAAATGCAAATATGGTCTTATCCAGACAACCAGGGAAAGGAGTATTAGATTCACAGGCATAGCACCCATAACAGGAAGATGAAATATTTAGCATCTGCTTTGCATCTTCAGCTCAGAGCTTCATTCAACAAGTTAATGCAAGGAAGACTATGAGAACTACCAAATCCTATGGGTTAGATTTTGCTAAAATACGTTGCCTATCAGGACCCAACCAGTGCCTTGCTCATGTAGAAAGCCAACACACCACACAGATGTGATATCGGAGAAAAGGAAAAATACTGACCAAAGTTTAACCCAATAAAGCATAGAATTATCCACAGTTCCAGATCACGGTTCTGTTATTCCATCAATTGGCCCTTAACTATTGAAATGCTGGTGAGACAAAAATGTGTATCTCCCAGGGCCCAGGTCTCCTCAGGAAATCCCCCACCTCACCCGAGCATTTCCCTTATTCAGCATTCTTCAGGAAGTAAGGAAGAAGAGAGGGTTAGTACCCCATTCTGCAGATGGTAAAACCAGGGCATGCGGTCAATGTACAATATGAAACAGAATCCAGACTTCCGACTGGCATGTGAAAACAGCCAGAACCCTCAGGATGCTTCTGGTACTCTTGCTTAAATGGCTCTCCAGAGACTGTGACTCAGGTGAAGCTGCCGAATTTTGAAAACACGTCAGTTCGCCACTACCCCACCTTCCTCCCACAGACACCTGAAAGGCCATAGCACATAGCAAACTGAGACGGGAGTCACAAAAGCTGCTGAAGTGCTGAGGGTGGAGGGAGGGAGAGGGAGGGAGCACTAAGTGCTCCCCAGGCATTTGGAGACGGCCACATCGCAGTCCTGTGGCTGAGGGGGGAGATGTGCCTCTCTCTGCCAGGCAGGCTGAGAGCTAGTCGTACCCTCAAGACATGGGGCACATGGCTGTGGGAGGGTACGGCAATAAGAAACTATGAGTCCCTTCCTACAAGGAATCTTCCTATTCTGAAGGTGACCCTATTCTAGAATTACCAAGTGGCAGGTGGCCAGGCCAAAAATCCATATCCAATCAGTGGCAATGGACTGTTCGTTGCTTTTCGTCATATAAGGTTATAGCGTTGCCATAAAGCCCCCAAGCCCCCAGGTCAGTGGTTTTAGACTGAGCTGGAGGGGTTACAGCACTCCTGTACCGTAAACACTACAGAGACCTGGAAATTACAGTGGCAGACGTAGCCCTCTGGGAAGAGATGGAAGGATCTGTAGTAGCCACACGACCACCAGGAAGAACTCTGCTGCATCATGAGGCAGGGAATGGAGAAAAGGAAAGCACTATGCTAAGCTGGGAAGAAAACGGGCAGAAAGGGGCTTCCAGTTCTCTCTTTCATCCCTGTTTCAGAGGACAGCTGTACTCCTATAGTGATGATTCCAGACAAAGCGACTTGAGGTTCTTTTCCTGTCCCTTCTGTCCTGGTTAACACCTACATCTTTCTTTAGGGCTCCTGCTGGCATTCTGCTAGTTTCCAAGTCTTCTAATTTAATACAAACCAAGGACAAACATATGGTGATCTTAGACTGCTGTGACTGTGGGATAAAGGGCCAACAGGAGCACGGCTACCCCATCTGAGGACAAGGAAGCCCGGGCTGCCCCGGGTCTTGAAGGCTGCCCCTCTCTTCCTCTCAAGGTGCTGCGACCCTAGGGACCACACAGGCCAGGACTCTATGTAAGTAGAGGAAAACAGGGGATCCCACGGCAGTGAAGAAAGACACTTGGCCATTATTTCTCAGACACTGACAGAGCATCTGACTCTCCCCTCTTGTAGTGATGGCTGGCCTTATCAGTTCAGTCAAATCTAGAAAAACCTTTTCACAAAGGTTAACACTCTTGGGAAACCCTTTGCTTTTTCAGTGAAAGTGGCACTGCTCAGAGGAAGTGGTTTTGATGCATGGGACATGAAGAACTAGAGGCAAAGTGGCCTGGTCTTATCATACTTAGAAAAAAGACTGGCTGATGCCCAAAGATATTTAAAGGCTCTTTAGAGAACTCAGACGAAGGATGGCAATTGGATTTCCATCCAAGTGCCAAATCTATCTAACTGGTATGAGCTTTAAAAACAGAAAACCAATCCACCAACCAAACGAAAAACCCCAAAACTTATTTTTTCCTTTTGCGAATGGGTCTCACTAATAGCCCTTACTGGTCTGAACAGACCATGCAGGCCAGTCAAACTCAAGAGAGCTGCCTACCTCTGCCTACCAAGTGCTAGGATTAGAGATATACCACCATGCTCAGTTCAACTGGTAGTAGTTTTGAAGAACCCTGAAAAGGATCAGAGCCCTAGGTCAAAGCATGCCATAACTGACAAGCAGTGTCAGCCATGGCACAAGCCTGGATGAGGGGTGGAGGAGCACATTTATATTGTTGACAACGGCTTAGACAGGTTTGGGGGTGAGGCAGTGGATGAAACATTACTTTTGTTGATTCTAATATGAATACTGTTCATAGCACACATACCTTTATCAAGCCTACCACCATACTGTGGGTATAATGTTTTATCCACATTGGATTTTGAATCCCACATTAGCAAAACCAATAGAGAATTAATGCACTAATAAAGTGATGCTGCAAACTGCTGTTCATGGAGTGTTTACTATCCACTAGGTCCTGTGTTAAGTATTTACATAGACATTTCATTTTCGCAGTAACCTTATTGAGAAGGCACATTCTTTATACAACCACAGCAACTAAATGTGGCAGGGCTGCTGCACTGGACATCACTAGAAACGCTCTTCCCAGTGAGTTGCAGTATACAGAGAGACCGGCCTTGTTTAAAGGCTGAGGATTGTGTCTAAATCAGTGTCAAAGGAGCAAAAGATGTCCTAAAACATAGGGAGTCTGAGAAAAAGCTGCCCCTGTGACTAGGAAACCCTGTTGTTTGGGCCAGGTTTAGGGTATCTCTGCTGTTAATCATCAACCTTTCTCATAATCTTATTTTATGTACCAAAGCATTTCATAACAGAATATTGGTCACTTTCATTTTAAAAATCCATTTAAGTCCAGCTGACGAGAAACTGTCACGGGTGGAGTAGCAAGCAGGAAGTTCATCAACGGGGCCATGTTTGGAGACAGAAACTTCCTAGTGCTTGGTAACAGACACAGGGAGTGGGTAAGAAGAAGGCAGAATTAAGGTCAGTTCATCCACCAGAACAGTAACGCCTGTGTCCTTGGGGGAGTCACATGTGGAGCAGCACAATGTTAGTGCTACCTGGAGAGCAAATGCAATCTACAATCTGCTTGTCCTTTGCCCGCGGTTCAGGCAGCCTTGCTATTATATATTATATGCTGTGCTCTAAAAAGGCATTAACTGAATTATGTAATACCAAGAGGTAGGGAGATTCAGGCAGTGGGTATGACTTAGAATGTTTGGGACAAAGAGAACAGGGAGACACTAGGACTACAAAGCCTCTAAACACACCAATATGGAACCTCACTGTGGTTGCTGTAGAAAGTATTGGGGTCCTGAAAGAAATTCTTTTGACAAGTGGGGGCCAGGTCAGTATGAGGTCATTTTTAGTTCTGAGGGGAGAATCTACCTATCGGAAGACAGGAGATGAAATAGAGAACTATTTTCCAGGGAAGGTGAAGAGTGCAGTGTAAGGTGCTTTGCCTGAGAAACAAAACCTGAGCTGCTTTCCTTCAGCTCCACATTATTTTATTAAGAATATTAGCTTCCTCACATTTGGAAGCTCCAGGAGTGGATGTTCAGGACAACTGCAGAGGACAGAGAAGACAGGGGCTCTGCCTCAGGAGCATCCACTGCATTCCAGCTCTCCAAGCCAAAACCTTTGAGGGAATTTAGCATTCTTTTCCTCTTGATAACACTTTTCCATTTGTCCTGGGTCATAAGACCTCCATGGCTCCTGGGAGCCCAGGAAGATAAACATGCTTGGTAACAGCTGTCTTCCACAGGTCCTTCTCGTAAAGAACATGTCCTGTCAGAATGGACAGCATCAAACCTGGTGAGGCGCTGGGGTTCTACTCAGTGTGTCTCTGTGTGAAGGGTTTTCAGGACACCGTGTCTACATTAGTGCACTAGCCTTGTCTTGAGGCCTCACTTTAAGTTCAAATGAGTACCATGGATTATTTTGGTGGAAAGATGCAAGAAGAAGTCATGTTTGAGCCTTTCCATCTTTACCCTGGGACTGATCTGGGTCAGGACTAAAGATGAAAACAGGAGAATAATGTGCCAGGATTGTCTTGGCATGGTCAAGGGTGCTGCTGCTTCTATCTGGGGGAAAGAACAGCTGCCAGGTCCAAGCACTATATTTCTCACTTACTTTTTGATGGAACAGCAGTCCACAAGCAAGCTGACCTGGCAGAGAAAAATACAAGTCTCTCAAAGGAGAGTTTACGACAGTGGAGACCAGTTCCTAAGGAAAGGGACGATGCTTCTGCTGAATAGGATTTTCTTCCCAGGGGCAGAATCACACCCCCCGAGGCCCTCCTCTCTGTCCCGAGGAGGCCACAGCTCTTGTGCTCTGTGCCATTCCTGTCCCACCCTGACTTCCAGCAGCAGTGACAGATGTGGACACTATTTTCTGGAGGGCACTGAGGTCTATCAAACCTAGACTAGACAGCCCCTGTGACACACAGGTAATAGGATCCTGGCCAAGCCAATGACAAATTAGCCCCAGCAACTATTTCAGAAGAATGCATGTAATGCTATGCTTGATTGGCTATGAAAGTTCTTCACACACGAACAGAGGAGCAGCAGAGCTGAGGCAGCAGCTCTGCAGAAAGGAGTCCCACTGGAGCCAGCATGCGGGCTAAGCTTGCTGAGGAAGGCCACTAGAAGCTGCCCTAGGAGTTAAAACTGGCCAAGGGTAGGGCGGGGGAGGGCATTGTGACAGCAGCACTCATTTAAACCTTTGTCTTAGCCCCAACCCTAACCTCCTTGAGACAAGGTCTCACTGTGTAATGTAGGCTAGCCCTGAAGTCAGAAGCATCCTGCCTCTGACTCGTCAGTGCTCCAACTGAAGGTGTGCACCACCACAGCTGGCTTCTGACTTCTTACAATACTATTTTCTTTTAGAGGCTGGGATGGGATTTCAGAACTACTCTCCTTAGGGGTTTAGAAGTACCTGAAAAGAGCTTGAAGCCCAAAAGTGAACGGTCAGGTAAGAGTTTGATATTCACATAGTATTTACAACTCATCTTGGAACAGGAAGTTGTGGGTGCCTACACTTTAAAATAACCCCCTGGAACTGGGTGTCGGAAGCACATGCATTTAACCCTAGTACTTGAGAGGCAGAGGCAAGTGGATCTCTGAGTTTGAGGCCAGCCTGGTCTTCAGAGTGAGCTCTAGGATGGCTAGGGCTACACAGAGAGGCCATGTTTTCAAAAACAAAGAAACAAAATCCCTCTGGGCTAACAGCCTAATTAGCAAAAGCTGAGGGCAGAAACATACAAGGGAGGGAGACAAGAGCTGTCTTAGGAAACTGAAAGAACACCAGTGGCTTCTTTCTGACTACCCCAAGTTTTTTAAATACTGAAGCTTTTCTACAACACCAAACACCATTGTTTACTTTTGTGTAAGCATCTTGGTTAGAAGGATGGGGAAAGCCAGAGGCCAGTCTGAAGTAAGTGCACAGAGTCCATAGGAATTTCCTCAGTTAGAAGTCATATATATATATATGTTCAGCCCCAGAATTCTAATGCCTTCCTTCCTCTCCCACTGAGTTTAGGGAACTTTCCCAGAGAGCTGCAAACAATAACATAACAGACCTCCCTAAGCCCTAAAACTGTGGGGGGATAAATCTCTTCATTTTACAAAAGCCTGAGTATCTCTTGCTGACTGATACAGATGTGGAACTCTAGCACATAGGCCTGCTCTGATAAGTGCAGATACGAAAAAGTGATGAGAAACAGATTGGAGAAGTGGCCACAGAGATGTATAAGTCAGAGACAGAACTTTATCCAGAACAAGGGAGGAGCTGTGTCTCTGTAAACAGATGCATGCCCAGAGTCAGACCGGCCTCCCAGTCTAGAATGGCTAGACGCAGGGCTATGGGGACACATTATCATAAGGAAGGAAGCAGCATATAAAAAGCAAGGTCTAGAAAGTTGAACAGCACATGAAGCAAACAGGAATCATATAGCCAAAAGCTGGAAGAACTATGAAAGAGCAGAGAAAATCCCCAGGGAGGTAGGACCACAGCAAATCCCTCACATCCCAGGACAGAATCAGAATGTTTCATGGAACAGCCTCAGTCCATGTTTGACCTTTGGGAGAAATTCTTTAGTTCTAGACGCCCTGGAGATGAAAAGATGATAAAATATGGCTTAAAAAGTGATCTCTTTCTAATAACAGAATTAACAATATTTGAGGAGCAAAGTACTTGATTAGGAGTGCAGATACTTCTATTTTAGTAGTTTCTCACCACCAGCTGTAAGAGGAACAGGTGTAACCCCCGAGTTTCCTGGACTGGGAGACTGGGAGAGCAACTTTGCATCCATTTGTTGTGAGACATATAAAGAGGCTTAAGAAAACAAAACCCCTAGAAAACACTATAACTTAAGGTCTCTTTACCTGAGTCTACTCTAAGAAACCAGCGAACTATAAACAGATGGAACTTTGAATCATCACTGGTGAGTGCTGAACTGTCAAGGATGGGTGAGAAAAACCTTACTCCCCTCCCCATAAAAAGCTCTTAAGTACTTGTGGGGGAAATGCAGAGGTTTAGAAAAGGCTGCACATGTATTCCCCCTTTCTAGGGAGGGTGGCTGTGGTAATCTAGAATAAAGTGATGTCTGCAGAAAAAGTGAAGCTGAGCAGCTTATTTTTCTAACAGGCAGTTATTAGGGTTCCTTGTGGACGTGGCAATCAGCAGGTGTGGGAGAGCGGGTTTCACTGGGTTCATCTTGGCCAGGTGAACTGCACTCTCCCGGATTTCCTGTAGGGAGTAGGCTACATGAACACACAGAACAGGAGGCTGAGAAGCCCCATTACACAGAGCTCGAGGGGCACTATGGGGCCAAGCTGAGGGTGCACACAAGGCATGGGGTTAGATCAACCTTCATCCCCTTTTTCACACAAAAGGTACTATAACATGAAACCTAGATGAAGGAGATTTTTTCTTTTTTTGCTAAGCTTTCTTTCCTGTGTGTATTACATTCCTCCTTAGATAAATCTAGTAATCAAGAAAGGGCCACATTCCTCCAAACAGACATTTTTTTTTCAACAGCAACAGTTGCTTATAATGCTTTAGTCTTTGCTTTTTAAAAAATGCAGGGGTTGGGGGTCAGAGGTAAACTAGGGCTGTTCCGGGTTACTGAAGCTGCAGAGTGAGATGCCTGGGGGGAAATCTTCCCTTCTGATGCCAGCAGGAAGAAGGGAACTAGGTCAGGGCAGTAGCCTGAGTTTTCAGCTGGAGCTGTCCAGCATTAGGGGGTCATTACCTAGGCATCATCAAGGAGCAATTCTGAGGTCTTAGAGAGGACAACGGAGTCATCAGAAAACATAGGGAATGATTACCAAGCCCCGGTAGACTGTCTTCCTCCAAAGCTATACCCACTAAGCCTGGAACTAGGAGGGCTAACATTGTATAACTGACATTCTAGGATACTGCTAGAGGCAGGAGGATCATGAGCTCCAAATCAGCCTATGCTACATTGTAAGGCCCTGATTCAAGTAAACATTGTGACACTGATCTTTTACTAATACCTTACACTCCTTCTTTAAAAGTTCAGGTTTCTCCAACACAGCAACGAGCAGAGTGCTGGCAAGTAGTGATGGGTTGGTAAGTATATGCTGCCTAGCTGGCCTTCTGGAAGATGATGCCAAAAGAGCACAAATGACTGTTGAATTCATGACAAAGACCTCAAAGGTGTCATGGATGGTTAGATTGCTAGATCAATCTTTTAGGCAGAAATACCAAGGCAGCAAAGAAAAAAAAATCATATTCTCAGGACCACATGATAACTGGAGTGTAAAGACCTAGAAGTTTGCACTTTTAAGCCAGTTATCTACCCATTAGCTAATGCTATCTCTCATCACTACTTCTGGGAAGATGCTACCAACAGGCACAATTCCCTGTCTGGGAAATTACACTAGATCTTTCTGTCCTTGGCAGTGTCGCAGGGAGTTGCCTTAAAAAGGCAGCTGTATGGTGGGGGTGGGAAGTAGAGGATAAAATATGCCACGAAGCACATGCTAGCCAAGGGGACACAGCACTTACAGATCATAGAAAAGAACAACTTCAAGTTCTATGGCTCAGAAGCAGCTCAGCTTCAAGGTCAGAGACTTCTCGAAGCTTCACATGGCTACCCCCAGCCATTTAACCCAATTCAGCATAGTCTAAACTACAGGAGTTATAAGCAAAGTTGTCTGCAGCCCATACAACTTCTGACATCATTACTCAACTCCATTACACTGAATTATGGTTTAAAAGCAGTTACAGACAATGCACAAAGAATTACCATGGATATATTTCAACAAAACTTTATTTGTAGAACACTGGTAGAGGGCCAGATTTGCACAACCCTAGCACATTTTGGTCAGGCTGGGAAGAGATGTTGAGTGCTTTGGATTTCCTTTGAGTAAAGGTAAGAATTTAAATCCTCGGAAAGGCCCTCGGCTGCTCAGAGCTTCAGATCAGAGAATCAGGTAATAACCTGGTATTTGACTTCTAGCTCTTCCTGTCCTGGGGCTGGCAACACTACCTGCATGCCAGACTACTGCCCAGGACCAGGATTCCTACTTCAAGAGAACAGAAGCCAAAAGGAATCAATGGCTAAGGGGAAACACCTGGTAGAAGACAGGAAAAAAAAAAAAAAAAAGTGGTGCAATGAAAAGGACAAGAGAGCCATTTAGAAAAAATGGGACTGAATGGTGGCTGCAAATGTCAGTAGTTCTGTGCTAATGTCAGTAGTTCCATGTATAAAGAAAGCACGGTAATCAGGTCTTAAGACATGGGAGACCATCTGAATGTAGAGAAGAAAAGCCTTGTCTACCCCTTGCAGGCTCTGCCATAAAGAATGGGGATGGAAAGGGAGGCAATTTCCTTCTCACTCAATACAGAGGGAGAGATAGGTGAGAATTTGGGCCCTGTTCATTCAAAGGTAGGGAAATGGCCTTAGCAAACAGGGCACTGTTTTTCAGTGTCAGCATGTACCCTGAAAGCTGGCTTCCCATTCCTTCCTTGACAGAGGTTGGGCTTAGTGACAGTGACCATGATACCCTTTCTCTCAGTCTAGATGCTTCTACTTACAGAGAATCCAGTAACAACACTCCCTCAGAAATTCAGATTTATGGTATCTGGGGGAAAGCAGGCCAAGGTAGAGAAGTCCTGAGCCCAAATGAGATAATGTGAACAAAGGTTTAAAAACTTAAAAGGGAAGATGGGCCAGAGCCAAGGACAGTCAGATTTTCAAAATACCCAGTTATGTTCAACTGCAGCTATTCAAGCAAAGGCATGGCTTCAGAGTTCCTGAAGAGCCACGCAGCACAGTAATGTGTGGCCTGGGTACCCTGCCCACTCGCTCCCATGCAGTCACGCAGTCCTTTCTTCAATACGCAGGGGTAGCAGTGCATGAGACCTCTCTCCTTTATTTCTGTGGAGGAGTGGGAGGGCAAGAACTTTGTTTTCTAAGATGTCTTGTGGAGTAGGTGAAGTTACTACACAGGGAATAGTAAATAAACAACATTCTTGCTAAATGAAAATCTCCCTTGACTCTCTTACCATTCAGAAAAGAGTTTTCATCTATTCTATGAAGGGAAATGCCCAGGAGAGTTGGCTACAGCTGGCTCCTTTAGTCAACATCTTAAATTATTTGCGGTTTAGGCCATACTCCCATTTCCTCTGGATAATGACCTTTCAAAATAGTCTGACCAAGTAATCATATCAGCTGCTAAGACAATGCAGAGAGTTCATTATAGACAGACCCTAAACAGAAGGCTATGAAAGATTGGGCCACTACAATCAAGAAAGATAAATATCAATTTAGGATCAGGCTAAGGTTCTGCAAACGCATATGGCAGAGACATGAAAGAAAACCGCCACCTTTTCTACCAGTAAGCATTAAAAATATACAGGCCACAATAACCAGGAGATAGTGAAAGAACATTTGGCCATTCCTTTTAGCTGTCCTCAGGGGCCAGAAACAAGGCATGGAAGAAAAGTCTTAGGGGAAACAAGAATTGAAAAAGAAAAGAGAGAAAGGGACCTTCAGAATAGCGGTTCTTAATCTGTGGGTCTCAGCCCCTTTTGGTGGTGGTGGTACTGAACAACCCTTTTTTCACAGGGGTCATCTAAGACCATTGGAAAACATGTACATTATAATTCATGAAAATAGCAAAATTAGTTATAAAGTAGCAACAAAAACAATCTTGTGGTTGGTGATCACCACAACATGAGGAACTGTATTAAGGAAGCATTAGGAAGGCTGAGAACCTCTGCTTTAGGAGATGGTAGTCAAAAGGAAGAGGAGTCGATCACTTGAGATGTAATATACCTCCCTATGTAAGCATGAAAAACCAGCAATAATCTGATGCTACACCCGTGCAGTAGCATATGTCTTTAATCTCAGCACTTGGAAGGCAGAGGCAGACAGATGTCTTTTATGGTCTACTTAGTGAGGTCCAGGAGAGTCATTGCTACATAGTAAGACCCTATCTTGAAACAAACCAAACCAAACCAACCAACCAACCAACCAACCAACCAACCAACCAACCAACCAACCACAAAAAACAGAAAAGGAAAGGATCTGCTGTTCCTTTCTGTGATGCCTGCAGGTCACAAACTACAGTGGACTCACCTGCTTTCCCAGTTCCTCTGTAACACAATACTGAAAGGTCCACACAGTCAGACGTTAAGTCTACAATATTTGTCCCTTGCATCTAATCTCCAGGTGTTGCTCGACAACGGTACAGATTCAAACATTAGTGGAGGGTCGGGGTGGACATTGCTATCTTTAAGTGATAAAACTTCAAGTTACACTGTATGGTTACAAGATGTACATGTATGTGTAGGGGCAAGTATGTGTGTCACTATCAAGGACATCAACTTTTCAAGTATAATTGCATCTTAACAAAGAGAACAGAGAGCAATGTAAATTTAATGAGATTAAGTGCTGCATATCCAAGCCACTGGATGGCAAGCAAAGTAGCATTACCCAGGTAGCTTTAGTTGATATTTGGGAAGTGGAACAAATACCTCTTGAATAGAGGACTCAGGATTTGTTGGCCAAAGTCATTTGTTTTTACTAAAACAAGAAGGCAAGTGTTAGAGAAATCCTGAAGTGGTGGCCACGGACAGCAGAGTACTGCGTACTGCTGAATTAAAAAAGTGGTGGACCTCTCAGAGCTGGGCGGACCAACGCCAGCTCTCAGGGCTGACCTGCTCTCCCACAGTCCTCAATATTAATGTAATGGCTGATGGTTCAAAGGAAATGAGATGCTGAAGTTTCTACCCAGGTTTGTCCAACACTGAACATCTTCAAGTCCATCTATCTGCTCTCAAGGACCCAGGGGCATCTGACTGCAGCTCTGTGCATACTCTGTCACTGGAGTGGCCTGACAGACCTCACTAAGGAGGAAGCAGGGGCTGAGGCAGGTTCTAATACTAAATCTGAGCAAGGCACACTTCCCACTGTTTGCTTTTTTTTTTCTTTGCTTGTGCTCACTTAGGCTGAATGGCTGGTATACTCCTAGAAAGAAGATATATCTGTTGACGAAGACTTGAGTAAAATTAGCAGGTAGAAGGGTACCACAGCAGCAGAGAGTCCAACTCCTGCCTGCAAGAGTCAGCCCAACAGGCAGATACAGAAATACAATTAAATTAAGTCAGAAAACCCGCTACAGAAAATGCAATTACTCAAAGATACAAATAAATGTTCAAAGAAAATTGGCCCCTGACAGGGTTAGTCAAGCTTCTAAATCCAGCTGGAGGCAGGCAGCTCAGGCTAATTCGCCAAGGAGGAGGACTGCAAAGCTTAAACTCTCTGCATCAGGATCCTGGTTGGGCTGGCCTCATGTGCCAGGTTACCAGTGAGGAGGAACGATGGGGGGGGGGGGCTGACCAATGATTCAGGGCTCGAAGAAATAGGGTGTGGGCAGACACAGGAACGGCTCACGGTGGCAAGGCGGGTGAGGGAAAAGGCTTATCCCTGACATGGCAGGAAAGGGCGAGGTCCCTACCTCTCGCTGCAGCACTAGTTCCTTGGTGAAAAGTGTGGCTTCCTCACTGAATGGCTCTCCTTCCTGCACCAAGCCTGGGAGGTTCCGCGCTCCTCGGGGACATTCAATGCCTGTATCAGGAGAGGAGGAAAACCTGTGAGAACATGTGCAGAAACACTCCCCCACCCCGCTACTCTCACCCGGGAGGAACCCTCACCACGCTCCTTTGGCCCTCCAGACCCGTAGCCTCACGGCGTTAGCTACTGCTCATGTAAACGGCCTTCCTCACTAAACTTCACTGCCAGCCAGCCGTGTGCCGCTGGGGAACAACGGCAGCCGGCCCCCGACACGCCTCTGACCATCTGACTTTATGCCAGAGTCCAAAGTGTCAATCAGGGCCACTTTCCTTTTCAGACAGACACCCTCTCCTCAGGCTGTGCTCTGTAGACAGTACCACCAGCTCTCACTCAGAATGAGAGGCAAAAGGAAACAGAGCACTGAGGAAGCAGTCGGTGGTGGAGTCAGAAAACACTGGCTTCACATCCCGTTTTGTCATTTATCTTCTCCATGGCCTTTGCTAAGTTACTGAACAAAGCTTCAACTCCCTGTTTGTAGAACAGAAATAACACATGTACTTCTTAAAGGTGCTGTCCTAGCCCAGGAGAGATTGTATATGCAAGATATTAGAACAAGGCTGGCCACTTCAGCTATTATTACTATCATTATCATTCTTAGCAATTCTCATACTTTCATAGCAAGCCTGTAACATTCATGAGCACAGAAACGTATCCTGTATCCTTGTTTGTACTTTGTACAAAATACACACTTACTGTCAAACCTAGACTGCCTTTTCTTTCTTTAGTTCAATCACTCATTTTGAAGATACATTTATTACTAACAGTGGTCATATATGATAAATTTTGATGTCTGGATAAGACATATTTCAAACTTATTCAGACCCCAACTGTAATTATGAAGCTTGATACAGGCTAGAGACAGACAGGAAAATTCCAGACAATTCCAGAAAAAGAAAAGTAGTGAAAATCTGTGTACCAATTTCTGACCCCTGTCGGTCCCTGATTCTGTGACACTCCGGGGAATAGAGGTCCCATCACCAGTAAGCAGAACACAGGGTTGCCATGCTGATGAGCAAAGCTGGGTGGCTATTCACATTTCTAGTACAGATTCAAGATACAAAGTCCAGCAGAAAAGGAATAGGTTCCATGTTTGGTTCTCAGCAGATGCAGAACACAGCTTTCTCTCTAAGCCTCCAGTGAACAGATTATGCGAAACGCAGCACTAGGTGGTGGTGGTGGGGTACAGCAGCAAAAGACGCCTGCAAAGCAGCAACCAACATGCTCTCACTTTGCAAAGACGGGATAGCTTGAAGGCTCTGTGCCAGTCAAGTGGCTGGAAGATCAACAGGGCTGCCTCTTTCCCTGCACTTCAGGGTCTACAAGAGGAGTAGAAAGTTGATTTTCTAAAAGGCAGCAAGAACTCCAGGGGCCAAGAACCTGAGATTAACCCTGAAGGGAGAGATGAGACGAGAGTAAAATAGAATGAAAGATAGCCCATGTTTTTCATGACATCAATAGCCAAAAACACTTTTCATTTTAGATCTGCAAACTAAGCAAGAGGAGAATTGCCAGGGAGAAAAATAAAGATTCTGTTGAACTATTTTTCCACATACCCACAGATAAAGCATTGCTGCAGAGACAAGAATAATACAAAAACAAGTGTTTGGTCTGTTCCTGATTCTCACAGCAGAACTGGGGTCCTGAGAGGTGGTGGGTTGCTGTGCACCAGTACCAGAACCAGCAAGGTCAGAAACTGAGGGGTGGGCAGGAATTACTTTTTTAATAGAAGGGTACGCCAGATCTCAATAGTGAAGTACTAGCTTTAGCCCATGTCACTTTTTTGGTATTCTGAAATAGCAAGAAACCAGGCAAGCTGCCAGGACCTCAGGAATACCCTATGGGATCCAGACCACCAGATGATGAAGTTGAGGAGACATGACAGCTCAGTGGGCCCAGCGAGCTAAGCAGATCAAGCAGAATTGCATTCAAACGAGGGTCCTTTGGGTCCATGAAACAAGTCCACTCATTCTCTGTGGACAAAAATGTAAGCTCCTTGCAGTTACTACTCCATTTCCTAGCAGTCAGTCTTCAGTTAATCAGGGTTATTTCTCTACCACTTTTAAAGTAAAAATAAGCAAAATTTCATACCAATGCCTAGTTAACATGGGCAAAGGCAGGAAGCAATCTCTCTTGGATTCATTTCCTTTGAAGAAACCCCTGGCCACAGGGCAAGTGAACCCTAGGCGAAGACCACAGGGAGCAGATGGGAGAAGCAGAACTTGCCACCAGACCAAGGTTTGCAGGCAGAGGTAGCAGAGCAGAAAGAATCTTGCAACACCTGCACATAGAGGCTAGAGCTGGCCTGAGAGATAGATGGTTGAGAGAAGACACACTTGCTAGCAAGCCTGACAGCCTGGGATAAACCCCTGGGAACTACGTAGTGATAGGAGAGACTTCTGCACACACTGTCCCTTGATTCTACACCCATGCTGTCATGTATGAGGATATGCATGCATACATGCATGCAAGCATACACAGATAAAGCAATAAATAAGGAGGTCAGAGGATGACTTGAAGGACTTGGCTCTCAGTTCACGTTGTCAGGCTTGGCGGCAGGTACCGTTGCCCACTGAACCATCTCAGCAGCCCCGCATGTGTATTTGCATATAACCATACATGCTTATACATAATTAAATCCCCACACTGGTTAACCTTGACTAAATGCATTAAGTGACAGTCTACTGTTCATTAAAGACAAAAACCAACATGGCTTTGGCACTGGACTGAAGCCTTGAGTTGGTGGGCAGAACCCCATGACCTTGGAGCATCCAAACCAAGGCTTTATCAGGCTCCAGACTTGCTTTTGTGCCCAAGGGGATAAAAGAACAAAGAATAGTATGTGGTGATGACTAGGACACTGTGCTGATTTTAACCTGCAAGACTCAGGAAGTGATCCAGGTAAACACAGTGAACAGGAAGTGGTCTATAACCCCTTCTGTTCAGGGTCCATGGAGAAAGGCAGCCCAGAGTGCACAGCTCCTTGTCTGAGCTACCATCCCAACTGTGCCACTTTCTCATCAATAAAAAGGAGAAAGAAAATAGACAGGAAGGAAGGTTGCTTTTCAGTGAGGCTGCAGCAGCTGGGCTGGGCCTGGTGACAGGCAGAAACACAGAGTTCCCAGGCTCTGGAATACCTTGGATCCTTGGATTAGAAGTAGGGAGTGAGTCATAGAGACCCTCTCGGGCCTATGTCTCTGGCTCTGGATCCTGCATATCACTGCTAATAGCTGCCTTTCCTGAGAACACGCTGGAGTGGTGCTGCATGCTGATGAGGATGTACGGACTAAGCCGTGCCTCCAATACCACAGGTACAGAATAAGCACCTGCCTTACCACTGACCCCGACAAACCACTCAAGAAGCAAAACTATTTTAACCTGAAAGAATACCATACCTAAGGAAAATTCTGAGCATTTTTGAGCATTTGTCCTTCCCTATGATGCACTTGTGGGATGATGTAAGATGCTGCTTACATCTGGAGGAGGCGGATGAGCCGTATATACTCTTGCAGCTCACACAAACCTTAAGGCCTGTTTGCCTAAAGGTAAAGTTCATTGTTTTCTTGCTTTTTGTGAACTTTCTAGCAAATGAATGGCCGAATACAATTACTTAAAATAAAACACAACATAAAAGACCATTGATTTTTGGAGGGCTCAGGATGAACATGATATCAGGGCATTATGACTCTGGCTTCTGCTTGGTCACTAAGAACAACAAGGGTCACCAGCTCAGTCTCTGTAGCTGACAGGAAGCGTCTACAAGGTCTAGTATGGCCATAAAAACCCCGCAATTTTGGGGTGTCCTTTTGAGCACCCAAGGCATGACTTTTGGAGTATAGAGTGCTTCTTTTCAAACTTAAAAGGCTGGGCTGTGGAGTAACAGTCTATTAAAAAAAATTATACACTTAAGAGACATTGACTAACTAGCGTAATTAACAAAAAACACTTTGGTCAGTCAGCTTTGGAACAAGAAGAACTAATTCTTGCTAATGACAAGATAATGGCCATATAAGAGATTCTATTGATGGTCAAGTAAAGGTTATGTATCACTCTGAATATTTTAAAATGTATGCTGAATTTTGTGATAATTAAGCTTCAGGACTCTAACTGTGCCTGTTCTTTCCTGTATTGCACAGTGGGAACTAAGGGGGAAAATGGCCAGTTTGCTCTGCCTAGAAGTGACAGCTTCCCAATGACTGTTAGTCCAGCAAACAAGTCGGCATTATCAGAAGGAGAGAGAGAGACAGTGGAGAGAAAAACCCATCTGAAGGATTAGTCAGCGGTGCTGATTACATGTCCACTGTGCTCTCTGCTGTCCCTGTCATCAGAACAAAGAGAGCAGGACATATGCAGCAGAACCCCCTTCTGTCTGCTTGGAACACTCAGAAATCCCATAGCTCTCCTAAGCCTTCCTCCTTGTTTCCCTAGTGTCACCTAGCCCAGGCTAGACGCCATGTGGGACAGCAGGGGCATGGGTATGAGAACTGCACTCATAGGCTAAGCTACCAGACAGAAAGCATCCCCCTTTTCCACTGTGTACAGCCCAGCAGTGGTGACTGAAGTAACTACTCTAGCGTTGTACACTGTTGACTGATAGACAGCTGGGTATATCAGGCAGACAGATGAGTGCTCATCATCTGTGAGACTGGAGGTTGAATGCTGGGGCTGATCCAATGGCGGGGCTCCCCAGGCCCAAGCAGTGATGTGTTCCCACACACGATGCTGGGATTTGTTCTCATCGCTCCACAGCTGGGAACGGGAATGGGAAGCGGAAGTGAGGTATGGATGGACAGATTTAGCCAAGCCAGTTTCAGGGGAGGTCAATCTGCAGTTAGGCCAGCAATAAAGTGGGTAGATGTCCTAACAAAGATGACAGATGGCAGGTGAGCCAGCAGGATCCTCTTCCTGGAACAACAGCTGCATGCACACATGTAAACCACAAGCCTACTGAGGGACCACAGGAAGGAAGCAACAGAGAGGTACCTGTATTAACAGATTTCCTCAGACTCACCTTCCAGGTTCTAAGATGCGATCCTACTTAGGATCCCTAAGAGGACTTTCACTGATGATCCTATAAATCTGTCTTCTCTCTTTAGTATCACCATGAGCTACGGGAGTCTAGTATTTCAACAGAAATAAAACTGAAACTAACACAGAAATTGCTTCTGAGGGTGGGAACTGTGTCATATTCAGATTTTATTTTTTTCTACGCCAGACACCCAACACCCTGTTAAGCAACAACGTAGATTTTCAAGAAGTGTTGAATGAATAGGAGTAAAAACTTCTGAGAAAAAGAAGTAAGCATCAAAAGACAGAAATGGCAAATTTAGTCACCACTAACATGCCTTACACAGTAGTAAAGGGGATACTTTCTAGTGGGTAACAGCTTTCTGAGTTCAAAGTCTTTCCCACATAGTGTCTGTAATGGATCAGAGAGCATTAGCGGAATGGAGGGAAGAAGACTTGGGTGAGCTGTGGGATTCCTAAAGGCCCCAGCAGGCAGAAAGCAGGTTCTGATGCATGCAGGTCTGGAGTGACCCATTTGGAAGACAGAGGTGTTTTTCGTGAATACCAGAAGAGGGGTTCACAGAATCCTTAACTACAGACACCACAATCTCCCATGGTTACCTAACACCTCAAGATGAGACACATAGCACAGCCACAGCCATGTACCGCATTGGTCTCTAACGTGCCACATTCGAGAACACAGTTTAAATCAGAGATAAAGTGATCATCAGTCAGCAGCAGTGATGCTGAGAGACGCTGGGGCACTGCAGAGACGTTTAGCTCCAACACAACAGCAATCCCCATGTATGATCAGTATGGAAGCTGATGTGGCCACATGGAAATGTGGAAAACTGGAGCACCCTCAAAGAGAGCAGGAGAAAATGAGTCAGGGTGGGGAGGGAAGATAAAAGGTGCTAAATCTGTACCACTCAGCTAGGCGGTGACTAAGAGGGTGACATGATAACAATCTGCAAATATTTGAAAGGTGTAAACACCAGAAGGGAGGGGATGCTTAGCCTGAGAGCAGGGGGTATAATTATTAGGAAAAGAAAATTGGACAAAATATCGGAAAAACAGTGTGGCGATAACTACTGGGTTACAAGTAGGTTTCCCAAAGGCAATGAGAACATTGTTACTGGATCCTAAAGCTGAAAGTCCTTTGCTTAAAAAGAAGCTCACTCCAATCAACTGTGACTACATTTGATACATTTAGGGGCAGATCTTAATAAGAATTCAATTCTAGGTATTTCTGATTTAAGTACTAGTGGCCCCTGAAATATCTACATCATTTTTGTTGATCTAATTACAGAGGAGAAAGAACAGCAGTTCTGGTGGGAATTTTAGAACAACAACAACAGTAACAAAAGGCTTTACCTGCTACCAACATGCCTGGGTTTGGGTATAGACACAAGGGACAGAGAGCTAGGACAAGGAAAACTGACCGTCTCGTTGAGTGTCTTCCTCTCTAGTCTGTAAAACCCCAGATAGGAATGCTGTTGAGTTTTCCAGATGGAAAAGAGTGGATCCCTCTCCCTTCCTTTTATATACACAGCCCCCTGGAGGAATTGTCAAGGACAAGGCAAGGCAAGAGAGAAGACCAAAATAAGCTTCCTGTCACACTGATTGCACTCCAATACCTTTGCCTGAATTCCTGCTGCTGCAGCTACTCAATTTATAATCCACAGGCTCTCCACAGAGTTTTTACCCCCAGATTCAATTAGTTCCATTTCTGTACCTTTCTCCCTGCCAACAAACAAAAGTGAAAAAGCCCTACTATACCTAGAGAGCACAATACTTCAACTGTCACATAGACCTGGGGTGGCTGTGATTCCCTTCCTTGGTGCGAAGAAAAAAACCCTCAGTCATTCTTGACAAGCAGAGGCAGGCAGGTCACCTGCTTAGTTGTAAAGAATGTGGTTACCACTTAAAAACCAAATCAGTTCAAGCTGTTGGTTCTCCGAACTGTCACACACCAAAAGCTCGCTCTCAGGTCCTGCTACGGGTTTAAGAGTGATTGGGAAGTCTTAAGCTGCAACACTGCTGATGGATCAGTTAAAACTTGAGAAACAAGAGACAGCACCCTTGGCTCTCGGTTCACATTCCTAAGATGGCCCAGAGAGAAAGGTAAGTGGGGGACCAGCTGGCCCAAAGAGTTAGTTCTGTGTGGTATCAGGTCATAATTTATATTCAAAAGTTCAGAAATAAAAATCAGAATTTTACATGGCCTCAAATTCTTTATTCTCCTCCTTTTCTCTAAAGCTCTACTTTCTTTCCTCAGGGGAAGCTAGAATCTTGTGGGCCAATTTTGGAACATGCCACTGCTAAAGCTTTTTCAATGATCAGAATAAGGGGATAAAAGAAGAATGAAGGGATCCTAATTAAAGGGATCAAACATCTCAGGTAATTGTAGTCAAGGGAGTCAGAACTGGGCAGGAGCTAAGAATGAATGCTTTTAGTTTAGAGTTTTTAAGGATAGATTCTTAATAGGTTATTCCGGGTTTGTGATGTTTGATGCATCTGTTGAAAGACTGGGGCCTGGAGTTAATTGGATATGGGAACAATATGGCTGAGCCTTCACAATGCAGCGGGAACTGCAGCTAGTTCTAAAAAAGGGAGGGAATAAGAAGGAAGTAGCTACAGTCAGTGGTGCAGAGCAGGGCTGTTAGACATACTTTGCTTTTCTCTGGTGGAAATCCTTATAGAAAGAAGCCTTAGTCTGTTAGTATCTCCCCATTCTGTTGTCAGTTGAGGAAGGGATCCTGATCCTTCCACCTCGAGTATGTGCACAGTAACTGTTTGTGAACAGGAATGCCTGAAGGACAAAAATCTAGTGGAAAGAATGTAACAACCTGCTACACCAGTCTCTGTATGCATCAGAGTTAACACTTGGAGAACTAAAGAGAAATTCTAGCGACACTTATTTCCATGACTTCAAGGTGAGCTTGTGCTAAATGCAAATCATTGGTCATGTAAGTGGAAGAGACAAGGAAGGGCTGGCTTAGAAGCTTGACACTAGATTCCTCATTCTCAGTCTAGCTGGGCAGCAAGCAGAAACTGCTCCCCCAAACCTGATTTACAGCCAGCTTTCGACACCGAAGAATCACGCCCCAAAGGGAGAACGGGAGGAAAGCTTTTCTGACGGAGCTGGCATAGCAGATAACAATCAAGCCCACACTGGAACAACCTTTTCTAATCTACCTATAGCAGAGCAAGATCAGGAAACAATTGAGTTTTAAAGAGAAAAAATTCTCCCTGACTGATGAGGCCTTTCCCTTCCCGTGGTACCCCAAGAGCATAAATTAAAAAAAAAAGTGGAGGCTAACTCTGGGGTGTTTTGGGGAAGGGGCTAGATGTGACAGGCTGTGGCCCTCCATTGTCACCGAGGGAACACAAGAACAGGAGTTACATGATGCTCCTGTCAACTAAGCAGTAGAATAGAACAGCTGGGCACGGGATGGTGTGGAACCTTCTGGTGTGTCCTCCCTGCAGTTTCTCTCCTTCATCTATATCTTTGTATTAGCAGGCAGAAAATGAAGAATCTGGAGGTCAAAAAGCAGAACCACGCTAGCCTTTCAAGTAACAAGAAGGTTCCTACGAGGTGCTGGCTTTTATGTAACAGGCTGTGAGACAGCATACCCCCAGACAAACATCCTGCTGCTCCTAGAAGGAGGGGGAGCTGCTTTCTATGAGAACCTCAACTTTGCTTTTACTGACTTATTTTAAACATGGAACTTCATCTTTGAACCAAACAGAACTTAGATTTATTTTTTTCCTCCTTTTCATTTCTGGTACCAAAGGGTTCCCTGTCTTGGTTTCTTTTATTCTATGCTAATGGATAAAGAGAAAAATTTGAATTTACTATCCAGACTCCAAAAGAGATTAGCTTCAGGGTAGGGAAAAAGCCACAGGAAATACCCACGTGACTCTTGCAAGTACAAGCTTCCAGAAGGTATTCTGGCACACACCTGGCAGCCAAATGTAAAAGCTACTTACTCGCATAAATTTAGAGTGACTTTTTCTAAACCAAGCTGTGTTGTGTTACTTGAACAAAATGGTTTTGAGATGTGTTCAGTGAACTTCCAAACTATTGTCTTTCTTGAACTTTCACTCAATGAAAATTGCTCTGGGCTCCTCCTCCTGAGGAAAGTGAGTTCCAAATGTTTAGAAATTAGTATACTCAGCTACCAGAAGAGAGGAAGAAGAAAAAACAGCTGGTGTCAGAAATACGAAGGCCTGTGAATAGAGAGAAGGAACTAAAAAGATCCCAGAGAGTCTTTTCTCTTACAAACTTTAAAGAAGGAACCAGAGCCAACAGCCAGGAAACAGACAGGCAAAGGTGTTCTGAAGAGACACTGCTCTCCAAAGGGACAGACTGATCTTGGACACATAGACATAGCAGTATGTCCTGATAAGGGAAGAAGTTTGATTCTTGAGACAGAATCCTCCTTATGTAACTCAGGCTGGCCTAGAACTCATGGCTTTCCTTGCCTCTACCTCCCAAGTGCCGAAGTGCTGGGATTACAGGCTTTATGTCTCTCGCCAACCCTGCTTCTTTTTGGGTTACCACACTCGGAAGCAGAGGTCAACAGACAATGTCCTGAGAACAGTCTGCTCACCATCTGTTTTTGCTTTTTCTAGATACAGTCTTACTACGTCATCCTGACTAGCTTAGAAGCTGTTGCATACACGGGGCTGGCCTCTAACTAACAGATTTGCCAGCTGATCCACCACTATTTTTGTATAGCTCACAAATTATGACAGACTTTTGTGTGGCTGAGGAAGAAAAAAATCAAAAGAATAATATTTGGGGGTATTTGAGAATAATGAGATTCAGATTTCGGAGTCTATGAGTGAAACTTTGTCAAAAGATGGCTGCATTCACTTGCTGTCTATGGCTGTTTTCATGGTAAAAAGACGGGTGAATAGTGTGACCACGAGGCCAAGAAGCATAAATTATTTATTGTCTAGCCCCTTCCAGAAAGTTTGCCAACATTTATTCTCAAGGATGTCATTTGCTATAACAAGAAAACAACCAGGCAGGCAGAGGGTTCACCTCCTAGAATTACAACAGTGACACAACAAACAGTAAGGACAGTGTGACTATTATCACTAGTAAAAAAATGTCCCACATCCACACGATCTAGAATGTAGAAGAGAAGGACCTTGGCTAGGCAATGTTTGTACTCCCTCACTGCTCTCCCCTAGACCCTGTCCTATGGTAGCCTCTGCCATCACCGTTCCCCTCATTCATGATTCAGATTTCCCCATTCCAAACACACACTCCCAGAAGTTCAAACTTACACATTCACAGCTATAGATTCCATGAGCAGCTGCCTTTCTTTGTTCCTCACCTTAGCTTCTTCCATCTCTGGCCACATCCACTGCACAGAAGTTCTTGTTCCTATAGCTTCACACTCGGCCTGCTTCTCAATTCACAGAAGCGAGAACGACGGATGTCTTGACAGCATTCTATACTGTGTCAGTCCCTCTCCTAGCTTCCCTTACTTGCTCCAGCATTCAGGGCTGCATGACCTGTCTTCTATCTTGACAGGGTTTCAAGTAGCCTAGCTTGGCCTGGAATAGTCAAGGATGACCTTGAAATTCTGATCCTCTTTCCTCCCAAGTACTGGAATCATAGGACACTGCCATACCTGGTTTTGTGCAGGGCTGGGGATCAAACAGAGGGCTTTGTATATGATAGGCAAGCACCATCCCTACCTGTTTTTTTGAGACAGGGTCTTATTTTGTTTATCAAGTAGCCTTGGCTATCCTGGAACTCTCTTTGTATACCAGGCTAGCTTTGAATCCATAAAGATCTGCCTGCCTAGTGCTGTGATTAAAGGTTCTGGTTCTGTCTGCCTTTGTATCCCCATTCCTATTCCCACCTACTCTTAACCTTTGTTGTGGTGACGATCATGGAGAGCAAGACTCACAGAATCCTGAACTGTCCTCCAACCACTGATGTCCAATTCTGAATGTCTGCCAGAGGCGCCCAACGGATACCCTGATTAAGTGCACCTCAGCTGAACCCTTCTTTGCTGCTTCTCACCCGTGCTCTCTGCTTCTGGTTTATCATCTCTCCCATGCTGGAAACGTCACTCACTACCCCTTGCTTCTCTCCTTCTCTACTCACACGAACCAGTGCTTGCTTTGCAAAGAATCTTCTGGTTTCCCTGTCTGCCCTCCATTTTCCTCTATAGAGATTTTTTTTCATACACACAGTTACCAGAATAATATTCTAAAGCACACGCTTTGCTCAAAACCCTTGAGTGGCATCCTGTACTTCACCAAATAATATCAGAATTCAACAATCTGGTATTCCAGGCCCTATAAGACTTTGTGTAATTCCTTGGGACCATATAAAACCTCTAGTACCCATCTGACAGCCTTCAAATATTTGAAGACACAACATCTATTTTTTCTCATTCTTACGTCTTATTTTCTCTAGGCTAAACATTCTCAAGACCCCCCATGAGACAAGAGTTTTGATTTCCTACTCTCTCATTCTTTTCCCTCTTTAAACCTACATAATATGAAGTCTTCCATCTGGAAATAGCTTTCTGGTTGATTTAATTAAAAAGGTCTAATGGGGTGTGGAGTGTACAGTGGGGAGCACTTTCCTTGCACTGTGAGTCAGGTTCAGGAGCATAGAGCTGAGCTGCTTTAGGGAAGATGTGGGGGTGGGGAAGGTGCGATGGTGTGCAATTCCTGCCCTACTCTAGGCAGGAAGCTACAGCGACAGAGGAAAAGCGCCCCCTAGAGGTGGGGGAGGCGGGCCTGTTCTCTCAGAGACTTCTGGCCTTCACTGGCCCCCTTTCCAGCCCATTTCCATTCTCATCTCTCAGCAGCAGCCCAAGGCACAGTGAAGACCCTACTGATGTTGTGACAAGCAGCCTATTCATTTCCTTCTCGCAGTCAAGCTCTCTGGGGGATAAAAGGAACAGCAAATCCAAACCACTGCCCAGAATCCACTTTGCAGAATTCAGAGAAAGACTGCTCGACTGAAGCAATTATATCCTGTTTGGAAGACCTGAGGGGGAACGAGAAGGATCTTTAGTTTTCACTGAGAAGGATCTTTAGTTTTCACTGATGCCGCAGCACTGCACCACTCAGGCACCACTGGACCAGCGCTCAGGGAAGGAAGGCATAATGTGCACTTAGTAAGGCTTTAGTTCCTGTCATATAGGAGCAACGGCACAAAGCTGTCAGCATTGAACTGTGACACTGGGCAGAAAGCTCCGATTGGGAAATGGGAGAAAGATGAGGCCAGCAAGAAGGGAGCATCAAGTCCTAGAAAGACCAGTTTCCTGAGATGAACAGGAGATGATGGGTTGTGCCTGTCCATCCAGGGCCAGAAGATGGCCCTACCATGCAAACGGCTGTACTACTGAGGAATGGGCAGAAAGCTGCCTAAACTCAGGATACACAAGCCAAGTGTGTGTGGGGTAGAGGGTGGGGGTAGTTGAGTGCTTAGGGCTGCAGGAGAGTGAAATTTCCTGAACACAGCTCTCAGTCCCACTCATTCCTTGATACTGATGCCTGGCGCATAACCACGGCCAAGATCGCAGGTGTAGGGCAGGGTGGGGGAAGACAGGATGTAAGAGCATGTGTGAGTGCACACATGTATGTGCTTACTTACCCAAGGAAAGAGGGCACAGAAGGGGAAGGAGAAGAGTGAGGGGAGAGGGGCTGAAGAAACAGTGTTGGCCTTTCCTAGGACTGAAATCATATACAGGAGCCTAACATGGAGAGATGGTGGCTGTTCCAAAGACCCTGGTCGCTCAGAAAGCTTGAGAGCAGGCTGTGTCTACCTATCACAGGTACAGTGGGAGCACCTGTAAGACAGCAGTGCAGGACAGCCGTAGCTGTCAACCTTGCTCATACCGTCATCATTCCTGGGAGAAGGGCTACTCTACCCTCTTCTAGGCATACTCTGCTGATCTCCTCCAAAGTCCCATGCTGTGTGGTTGCTCCTTTTCACCATCCTGCACACCTGGATAAATGCTGGCTTTCTTTCTACCTCTCTCACATATACTTGCATTCAATCAATCAGTCAGTCAGTCAGTCAATCAATCAATCAATCTCACTGCTTCTTCTAAGCTCTGCCACCATCCATATCATTTCTACTATGTACAATGCTGGAGTATATGCAAGAGGCTGGTGACAAGATCCCTAAATTATAAAGAGAATTATAGGGCCTTGCAGAACCTTCGAGAATCTGGGAAGCTGCAAGCTAGATGGTTATCTATTTGATGTAGTAACAAATATTATTGGTGCCCATAGGTTTGGTCACTAAGATAATCATATGTGCTGTTTGAATATAAAACAAAGCAAAATAAAAGTGCTTAGTCCTGGATAGGTATCTTCCTGGGCTTTGTTTTTCAATATTTATCAACTACCAGGGCATTCTATGGCCTCCTAATGCTTCCCTCTACATCAGAAGAAGGTGATTAACTCTCTGAAATGCTATTCTAAGGCTATATAACCACACGTGTCAGCACTTCCATCCCAGGCAGCTTTTCTAGGAGGTACCAGTTCCTGAATGGCAAAGAGGATGGCTGGCAAGAAAGGGTGGGCCTGATGAGGCAAATTCCACAGCGCAACAGCCACAAGAAAAACAAAACCAAGGTAAGTGTTTCAGATGGAGGCTGTTGTTCCTAAGGTCACTAAACTAGAGCATCCTTTGTTTTGTGATTCTCTCAGTCTCAGCAGACAGTTGTTCATGCTGGAGTCAAGAGGACAGGTGGGTGCTTGGAGTGAATCTCTTCTAGCCAGCCCAGAGCATCAAGTTCCGTCAATAATGACAGGAGTGCTCTGGACTGCCAGCATATGGACTATTACTTCTCTGCATATCCAGACACCTACCTGCCCCATGCCTAGGGAACAGGAAAGTATCAGATTTCTCTTCCAGAGGCAGTGGTGAACATCACAGACATTCACCAGGGATCTGCAGGAAAGGCAGGAGTGAGGAAATAGTGTGAAAAACTCCAAGGGATCACGATGGATCCAAACCACTGAAGTGACCTTGTGTGTGCACAGAGAGCTGGCATTCATAGTTTGTGGCCCCTACATTCTTATTTCCCTTTTAACAGAGATGTTGTGACATATTAATCTTTGTAGATGAGTGATATGGTTTAAAATACTGCAGGGCTTGGCTGCCATTCTCTCCCCTGGGGTCTCAAAATAACTCCACACAAATCATCTTTGCTAAACACGCACTCAGGCAGCTCTTCTCTGCTAGCACACACATCTTATGTAAGGGAAGAAGCCACCCAGCTTGCTGGAGGACAGTGGCATTCCCAGAGAGGCAGCGCTGTCTGGCAGAGCTGGGTTTTCAAGGCAGCTACAATATGGTAGTTGAGCCCAAGCTTCCTTAGTGAGAAGACGCCCAAGGAGGTTGAGGCGAGGAGGTTGCCCAGTTAGTAACTACCTGGTAAATAAATGCAACACCACCATTTAGCAACCTCTTACTATAGAAAAAGTCTACTCAACTAGATTTGAGCAAGTAGTGAGGAGAGACGCTAACATTACCTCTCATAAGAACCCATGCAGTTCATTATGGAGGACAGGCAAAGATCTTAGGAACTCAGAGAAGAAAGCTGGGGGACAGGGTAGTGAATGGGGCAGTTGCAGAGTCTCTAATACCTATCCACAGGGAGATGAACAGTATCAGTGCCTGGCCCATACCTGTACCATGTGGAGATCCCAGCAAATCAGATGGTGCCTATAGATTGAAAGAACCTGCTTACAGAATTGCATCAGTAACATTTACTCCCTGGCACAGTCACTGAGCCATGCCCCCAGTCCTTCCTTCTGAAGACTTCTCCCAGCATCCAGTCTCCCAGCTTCTTTTGCCGGCTGACTGTGTAGCTATTTCTTTGCTATTCACCTTGTTTTCTAATCTTTTACAAATCTTACAAAGTTGAAGGCTTTCTCCCTGGGTAGATTAAAAAAATGAAAAGGTGGTTACCAGAAATGGACGGAAAAGGCATTGTTATTCAAAGGGACAAATGGTTTGGTATGACAGGTAGCTGGCCGCTGCTAGAGGGACAGTATGAAAGTCAAGGTACCCTCGTCTCAGAAGGGCCTGTGTCCAGGCTAGGTGGTTTGGACTGTGCCTCACAGATCAGTTATTGATGACTGCGACGCATGTCCATTCTCAGGAACTAAGAAGGCACTCTATCTTTGCTTCAAGAAATTGATGCACACATAAAGATTTTCATGCAGTTTCATTGGGTCCCCTACTCTCTTCCAGCCCATCCTTAATTTCTAAGGTAGGGACGGATAAAATCGGTGTAAAGGGCCTAGAAAGCACATGGAACCATAGTTCCATGATACTCAGAGCCTACAGGGCAATTTGAAAAATCATAAATGCTCAGGTTTCTCTGCTGGACTATAAATAGATTAAAGGCACCATTACACATCAACTAAACATTCACAGAATCACAGAATTTTACACCTGGAAAGAACCTTAGAAATGGTTTAGTTCTTCATCAATGACAGTGGTGGGAACTAGAAATTAGAGCAGTTCAATGACCTACACAAGTTCACACAGCAATCAAGTACAGAGTATAAGCCCTATCTTTTAACAGGCAGGTGTTTCTGCTGGATCCTATCAGTTCAAGCTGAATGTACTTTATCTTATTCAAGTTGTCTGGAGTCCTGATTTATCTTGTAGAATTCTGACTTTGGATATCTTTTCCTGAATATTGAGATAATCTGATATTGTGGACGCTTCAAATAACATTTTAGGAACTAAGCTCACATGTAATTAAAAGGGTTCCAAAGTGCATGAAGATAGCAGACAGCATATTTAAGAAGAAATTAGCATAAAATGCTAAAGCACTGTGAATCTTAGCTTCTGTTGTGTTGGGTATTGGATCAAGTGTAAGTACTTTTGAAAAACATGTACCTTGCTATGTAATGCTTAGGGCTACTATAATTTGCACATGAGAAAAATAAAGCAAAGATAGGTTAAATAAAGGAGAGGTGCCTAAGTTGAACCTATTGGAGCACTGAGGAAGCAGAGTATAGGCCAGCTAGAGAAACATGCTCAAGCACAGCCATGCGAGGGTTTGTGGATGCTCGTGATGTTTCCAATGACAGACCGACAGTCGAGCATTTGAGATGCAGGACAAAAGTAAGGAAAGCGTCGTCTGCCTCTGAGAACCATCAGTGTGGCCTTTGGGGTGCAACAATTCCTCCATGTGGATGCTTAGCATCTTAGTTGCCCTTGAATCTCATAGAAACCCTGAAAGCACCAGAAAATCACTCTCAATTTCTACTCTGCTGCCTTTGGGAAACCACAAGAGTAATTCTGTTATTCTCTTGCTTCTCAGACTTGCAAGGATCTGGTCCTAGAAAACCATCAGTATCCCATGCATGTTCTTCCCAAATACATTTTGTTGTAATTTCACAGACATAAAAATGATCTTTTCAACTCTGTATAACCACTATTTAAACACAGCTTTTCAAAATGTTATCAGTCAGATTTAGTTTTAATTAAAATTGTGAGCTATCTCAGAACCATTCTCGCAGCAGTATTTTTCCCTCTGAAGATATCTAATCATCAAACCTTCTGAGCAGAAATTCAAAGGAAGCTAAGGGTTAAGAGTGGGCTATTTTATAATCAGCCACATCTTACAATAGTCTTTAAGTTCCATCTCTTAGGGAAATGGAATTTACTATATTACATATGTGTATCAAATAACATGAGCCACAGCTTCTGTTGTTGAGATCACTTCTAAAACAGAGTAGAATGGGTTAAAGAGAGATGGAGATATTTGATTGACAGGAGGTCGTAATTCATTGGCAGGAGAATAAAGAACTTGTCTCAATGTAAGATTGGAATTGAAAAGCTTAAAATATTCCTTTAAAAAAAGAAACATTGTTCTGACATCCAAAAAGGACAAATCAAATTGCTCTCCTCCCTCTGTCCCTAAAGAGACAAGGCAGGAAATGCCTAAGTAGGAAGTGTGGGTTCCAGTCTTAATGAAGCCGTGTGACCTTGGCCAAGCAACGTCATCACCGAGCCTCTGATATTGACTTGTTATGCAGTAACAACAGCTCTTCTTGAAAAGCACCAGAATAAGCACCCAAGGGAATGAGGTAAGGGACATGGGAAAATACCGTGGAAAAGAAAGTGTTATTCCATAAATGAATCCTCATGGAAAACTAGTTTTTCCTTAAGTTTTAGTTTACTTGCTTAATCATTGTCAAAGTCACTGTTTGAAAATGGCCACACCAGAGATGGGCAAGCGCATGACTTCACTAAACTCAAGGGCTAACTAACTCTTGGAAATACGCTAAGGTTAGTTTCTTGGGAGATGAAGAGTAGTCACATTCAAATATAAAAGCAGAACACACCAAGAAAAAGTAAGTATGGATGGGAACAACACAGTAAGAGAACACTTGATTATAAAGGGCATGGCAAGAGTAGGTATGGGCAAGCAGTGGCAGGGTGACGAACAGGAAGCAGGGCCAGCATCCAGATCCCAGGACGTGCTCCTGGCTGAGACCTGCGAAGCAGGAAGAGCAGACAACAGCTGGGAACTCAGGAAGGGAGAGAATCAAGCTGCAGTTTCTCATGCTCCTGGAAACATACAGCAGGGATGACAACAAATGCCAGTTACATGAAAGCAGAAATCACATTCCTTGCTGATTTTCTCCATCATCATTTTGGCAAACTGAGTAATGCTTTTTTTTTTTTAAACCACCCGCATCCCTGGCAGCATAACTTGTGCAGGCAGCATTAATGTGACACAGAGTTTTCTCTCTGGAAGCCAGTGAGGAAATCTGATTCTACTGAAAATGGGAGTGCTATCTCTCTAATCTGGAGACCAGCTTTTCAGCATGCTGTCGAGACCTCCTGACTTCTCCAGTCTTCCTAGTCAGGGAAAAGAAGGGAGGGTGACCAAGTGATGCTCTCAATGTTTCTGACGGCAGAAGGATTCTGCTACTCATGGGACATCCCTTATAAGTCACCATCTACATTGCTCCAAATGGACACCTTGCCCCTGGCTTCCACAGGCACCTTCACTCATGTGTACACCACACACACACACACACACACACACACACACACACGGGCACGCACGCGTGCGCACGCACACACACTTTAAAATAATTTTAAAAATCTTTAAAAAAGCTGCCTCAATCTCTTTGTTGGGGTTGGAACATAATCATTTTGTTCTAACACTATTTAACAGTTTAAGGAAAAATAGGCCCAGTAGAGTACTGAGAGAGAGAGAGAGAGAGAGAGAGAGAGAGAGAGAGAGAGAGAGAGAGAGAGAGAGAGAGAGAGAGAGAGAGTTTTAACTTGAGGTCAAATATATTTTACTCCAGTTTTCTAAACAATCTAGGAGATTATAGTGGTGGTTGAACTGATGCCCAATATAACTTTCATTTTGAGGTGAGAGACAGCAGTTCAACAAAGGCAGGCTAAGAACATTGTACGTTAGAGTCAAAATGTAGAGCAGAGACTCCAGTGCAGCGGTTTTTCAATCAATGGGCCACAACCCCTCTGGCAAACCACTATCTCTAAAAATACTTATATTATGATTCATAACTAACCAACAGTTATGAAGTAGCAACAAAAATAATTTTATGGTTGGAGGCCACCACAACATGAGGAGCTGTATTAAAGAGTCAAAGCATTAGAAAGCTTGAGAGCCACTGCTCCGGAGAATGAAGTCCCTGCTTATGCCACTAACAGCTTGTGACAGAGATAAGCCCCTCATCTACAAAATGGCTACATAGACTACATCACAGGGTTGTCAGGGCTGCCAATGGGGCCAGGTTATTATGTCCCATACCATGACCCGATCTTCCAGGAATAATATATAGAAAACTCTCTCTCACAGACCAATTACGTGTATGAACACACAAGACACAAGTATACATACACACATCAAACACAAAAGAATCTTTAAAAGTAAACAGAAAAACACATATTCTGCTGTGAATAGGTTTGTCTACATCTGATAAATGTTAGCCTTTGCCATTTGACAGAACATGCTCTTTAGTATTTTCTTCATGGAAGGATGCTGTTCTGTGTCAAAGAAGTCTGCAACCAAGGGAAATGCAACAACTCTTTGCACATGTCAAGAGAAATATACACATATGTACAAAGAGTCTCATTTCATTGAGCTTCAACTAAGCTTACATATTCTTTAGCAAACACTTCTCTGTTTGATTTGTAATCAGCTTGGTTATCCAGCACTATTTGGGTTTCAAGGCTTAATTTATTTGATTATATTCATTCCTGCTCCCCATCTTCCTTCCAGCACAGCAATTCTAAGTAGTGAGAGAATCTATCATGTTCCCTTATGCAATGAGTTTTTCAGCTTTATGCTAGCACTCTGGAATTACCTTTTCTTCTTAATAATAGTAAGAAAATGCACACCTTATGTGCACTAATGTAGCTATCCTGTTTCCATACACTACTGCTACTTTCTATGAGTTATGCAGTATGTCACTAAATATGCTACGGGATCAGTTTTTATCCCTCACAGAAGGTGCTGAGACAAGTCAGGCTGGTCAGTTCAAGAAGAGAACAGTAAGCTAGCTGTTCCCTGAGTGAGTGAATGTGTGTGTGTGTGTTGAGATGGACAACCTCTGTACCTCATTTGATAAACTACATATCTCTGCTTCCCAGTAGGTCTCCAAGGTCTGCTAAGAGTGGACACGACATTTGTGTTGAGTTTTTCTGGTTGAGAGAATGGGAGAGAAGCTTGACCCATCCAGGCACTCTTTCTGCTTTCATAAGATGCGAAGATACTAAAATTGAAGCATCAGAACAAACAGAAGCTGATGATGGCAAGAGAAGAAAATGAGGCTGATGAGATGATCTCACGCGGCAGAAGTAGTGTTCAAATTTCTGGTGGTTTTGGCTGAGATTTTGCTTTTCTCCCTCCTTTCTCAAAAATGAGTGTTTGTGCACTTTTTAACAGTAGCAAACAATCAAGAATTTAATTTATTTGTTTTGCTATCATCTTAAGGTTTCTTCTATTTCCACACTTGCTTTTCACGTAGTTCAGAATGAAGCAGTCTAAATCAAGATTTCAATATCATGCAGCTTCATTTGCAAAGACTATGCAAGTAAATGAAGTAAATGCCATTTGTATTTACAGTATGAAAAAAACTGCTACTAATTATCTTAAAAGTATATTTAGGCAGCAATAGTCTCCCTTTATCTATATGGCATAACAGCCTGAGTTGTGTGCTGAATCTCAGTAACTGCCCATAGTCACTAAGCAGTGTCCATGCGGATAAGGTTTGACTGCTGTGGTATCACATCATTGTGTTCAAGTAGCCCTCATTTACTTAATAGTGACCCTCAAGTGCAAGAATATTGAGGCTGACAACTCAAAATATTCCAGAGATGCTGTGAAGTGCTTCCTTCAGGTGAAAAAGTAAAAAACAATAGGACATTGAGAGAAAGGGGAGAGGGGGAGGATCAAAGAGACTCGAATCCACATTCATACCTGGTTTATAAATTAAACTTTATCATAAAGAGTTACATAAAAAAGTGAATATGCATAGAGCTTGGTATTCTTTTCAGTGTCATTTATCCATGAGGAGTCTTGAAACATACTTCTTGTGGACAGAGGGAGAGCACTCACTGCATTTTAGAATATTATCTCACTAAAGGAACCAAGCAGTTTTAGTTGTGTAAAGTAGGTAAACTTGTATTTTGTACTACCTACAGATTTAATAAAGTATCTGAAAAAAATGCTATAGAATGGCCATATACACAAATGGGTTTCCACGGTCCAATTAAGGCTCTTTGTCACCAAGAGGACAGAAGGTTGACATTTTAGGGTTTGGGCTCTACTCTGAAACCAAATACTTGCCAATGCCACACGTTCAGAGGTTAAGAAAGGGCACACTAGGCACTAGAGAACTCTCCCAAATATCTAACTTCTCCAGGGATTCCCCTTGGCTTCATGTCTGGATGTTCCAGGGCAGCTGGTAGGTTCCAATTTCACTGTAACACTGCAGCATTTGATATAATCCCTTAAAGACTCTCAGAGTCTAGTCCTAATCTCCCACTAAAGTATCACTCAGAGAAGATCTGAATATAGATGGAACCTGGTCCATTTATATTTCACAGATCAACACAGAAGGACCATGGTGAATACAGATTCAGTGTCTACTGTCTCAGCTCGAATGTCCCCAGCTGTATAACATAACTGAATTAGAAAAAGCCATATAGCCAGACTGACTGGACTTCATTATACACTTATTGTTAATTAACCTCAGCTAGGGCCTTTCTGCTCCTCAACAAAATGTATATGTCACTCATGATGACAGTGAGGAAATGCCACCTCCCCCCCAAGTCACAGGAGTGGCTCTTTGGTGGGAGACATGATGACACAGTGTCAACTTTCAAAGAGTGTTTCCAAAGAAAGTATGCGGGGGAGTTGGGGTCACTTCTAGCTGTTGCAACTAATGACTTGGTAAGTAGGGAGAGTAATGCCAAGGCTCACAACATGACTAGTAAATCAATGAGCTCTGCTCTAGAAGCTTGAGAAAACGGGGTGCCTATGTCAGCAATAGTAATACTAGCCTAGATATTGATTGTTCCATGGACCAGAGAAAGAAGTGGCGAAAGCAGAGGTATCATCGGACCCTTTCTATCATGCCATCTAGTCAACTCCGCAGGGCGGATGGGAACAGCCAAGACAGCAGCCTTCTCCATCTTCTCATCTAGGTGAGGATGGACAGACGAGTGGAAGCAAGGGACAAGTGACCAGGAGCAGAGAACACAATGGACTGGATGCTTGCCAACTAGTAAGAAAGAAATAAAAGTCTATACTTACGACATTCTTTTCCATATTTCGTACCATAGGGGACTACATTGAAATATTAGCATTAGCAAATTAGCACTGAATACTCATTCAGCAAAGACTTGAGAAGTCCTGCTTACTATGGGCCAGGCATTTTTCTTTATGTTTCTCAGAATTTAGTTTAGAGTATTTGCTTTTCATATACACTGTGTTAGATGGTGAAAAGTCCTGGAGATGGGGATGGGCTGCTTAAGCATGACAAGGTGCTGAGCTCTTTTGCAGTTCTAAAGCTGGAGAGAAAAGACTTTATGAAGAAGGTTGCATTTGACCAAAATGGGAAAACTGAGTTATCCAGGGGAAAGGCTGCAAAGCCCAAAGGTCTCCATTCAGGAATAAACAGTGGAGTGGGATACACAGAAGATGAGGCAAGAGAGGAAACTTAGGGAGGGGTAGGCAGGCCAGAGTAAGAACCAGCTTGTACTATGCCTAGAATGGAAAGCCACTGTTAACATGGCATTCCAGGATGAATAAATATATAGACAGCTTTGTGAGTGGGCAGAAAAATGACTTCGATAGAGTGTGTGGGGAAAACGCCTAAGTGGCATCCCCAGGACCTATGCAGATCTTTCGGAACACACTACCACCGGATATCTAGCAATGGATTACATTCCACTTATTCAGAGTGCACAGGGCACACAGAGTTGCCCCACCTTCTCCTGAACTCGTAGGATGCTGCTATTACCATCACTATCATCCTAGGTTGGTGTTAAATTAGCCAATTTAGCAGCAACAAAAGCCCCACACAAAAGTAACTACCGATGGCATATTCATTTTTATTAATTGGCTAATTGAACACTGCCTTAGAACTGCACTAAGGGTGGTAATGCATGAACATACTAGCATACTGCACGCTCTTTCTCATCATCTTTGCATTTTTAGCTCTCATTTTAAGTCACATTTCCTATGTACGTGGAGAATCCAGGGGCAGATAAGTTACTGGCTCTACTCTAGCCTCATACCTTATGCCTCCAACATGTTGTCTGGAGGCTTACTCTCCTGCAGCTCACCCTTCTTCTTGCATTCTACAGGGAAGGAAGGAGATGGTTGCTGTCAGGGAGAGCTCCACAGATAACCAGCAGATACTCTGAGCAGAAGCATAGCTGAAAACAAGCATCACCTGAAGATGAGACTCCATGTTATCCAGGGGCTTTCAGATAGATTCTCACACAAGCCTGGACCTCTTTTGGGAACCTGAATCCCAGTCCTGCAAGATTCTATTATTTATATCCCTGCTACCTCGTACAAATGCAGAGTGTCAGGGTTTTGTGTTTCAGGGCCATCATGCATGGCTATGTATGGCTGGGCTTTTTTCCTCAGTAAAATAAGGATAAAAGTTAAAATGAAAACAGATTTCTTACGTGGATAAAATTATTCATTGTAAAGCATGTAAAAGCATTTATGAACACTGTTTCCCACTAAATGCTAGGTTGAAAAGACCATGTGACTAGACAGAGATGAAGTTGTTAGTAGATGAACTGAAACTTGAATCTGGATGGGTCTTTTTTTGAAGTTTCAAAAGACTCCTGAGATTTCTGGTTCTCTCTCTCTCTCTCTCTCTCTCTCTCTCTCTCTCTCTCTCTCTCTCTCTCTCTCTCTCTCTCTCTCTCCATCTCTCTGCCTTGTGGATGTGGATCAAGATGTGACCTCTTAGAAGAGGAATCTCAAGCCCAATGCTTCCCAGAATGCCCACTAATAGGCATTAACTAGAGGCCATACCATCAGATACTGTTCTGGATCAACATAATGGCAGTTGTGGCTTCCTAGGAACAAGGAAAGGGAGTGAGATTTATTCATCAAAGGGATTCTCCCAATGGTCTGCCCATTCAATTGGTCTCACCCACTTATGGTGGGTGTTCCTCAGGAAGCTGAGAACCCATGTAGGACAAGACATTCTACCAGGCATCAATGGCTACTTTGCTGCCTCTACAGGACTTTAAGTGGGTTTCACACTGCCATTTTTCTGTTCTATAGCTTAGAAACCACGGGGACAACTTAGCAAGATACCTCTGCAGGAAAACTACAAGACCATTGTGACTTCATTCTTTGTTGCTCCACTGCTCAGTGAACTTTGAAGAACATGCTGAGAGATGCTAGGAGGCCTCCCCAGGTTTTCCTTCAGAGAAATGGTCACTGTAGATTGTCCTAAACCATGCCTGAGACACTCCCTGCCTTCATGGCTACGGGCCCAGAATGCTGAGGAGAAAATGCTAAGAAGCAAATGCCGTGTGATAGAATGTGACAGAAACAAGAAAAATTGCCCCCCTCTTCAAAAACCACAAACTCTGAAGATTATTACACCCGGGTCACCACAAAGCTTGAAAGACCCCGCTCATGCCTGGAGTGACCAGGAGTTGATCTATTCATTACTATGGTTTGTGCTTGCCCGTGGAGCTCGACAGCAGGCCAGCCGTAACTGTTGACAGACCTAGAAACTGGTCTCAGGACCCTCTTGACCGCTCTTTCCACGTGCTTCACACACGAAGTTCTGGAGAGAGCCCATACCTTACCCCAGCTGTATTCAGATGCTCCTGGGTCAACTATTTACCTAGTATTGCTGATGTTGTCTGATGCATTCTTCTGATGTAGCATGCTACATACAGTAAGGAAACTGGGGCAATAGGGTTTCTAAGCTCTTCACCTCAGGAAGCATGCAGAGCCACGAAGGGGGAAATGGGGTAGAGAGCTAGCAAGGGACTACCCCATGGGTTTCTGTCCAGTTGGCACTCACAAACACAGAATTTACAATGAGACATACACTATGCAAATGGCTGAAAAGATAGGCCAGTGAAGCTGACACTCATCACTGTGAAGCAGGGTTGGAACAAACAGATTCTACAAAATGCATGAATTCCTGAGAATATGCTGAAGGCAGGTCCAGACAGGGTACCTAAAGGAGAGCCTGTTAAGAGCTGCATCTTTTTGCACCCTCCTATGTTAAGTCTTAGATAATTTTACTATCAAAGGCTCCATTGGATGTATAGTCATGTGCACCTACCTCCCTATCCTTACCCAGAGCCTCTGGCTAGGAGGTGAACAGGAGGTGATGTGGTTTTCCACACTAGGAGTCTGGGTGCTAAGATGAGTTATGGGTGCACTCTCATCTCCCTCTCTCAAGATAAGGTGCAGCTCTCTGTGGGAGATGCAGGCAGATATATATCAGTGCCCTAAGCAACAGAGATAAATGTCATAACTCCAGCCCTGGTCCATAAATACCCAGTGGCGGGAACAACCTCAAACAGCCCACTGTGCCCAGAAGAGGCAGGATTTAGTGGGCTTTGTTACTTGCTCATGTGCTGAAAAAGCGCTTTTAGGAGAGTGTTAAATAGGCACATTACGCAAGCTCACAGACCCAAAATAAATAAGGCATCCTCCTTCTGTGGACACCACCCACACTGAGAGGCTACACGCAGCAGCAGCAGCAGCATCAAGAGGAGGAGGCATACAGAACTGTTAGAACCTGCTCTTGAGCCAGTGACCTTCAAACTGGTACCAGTGGGGGTAGCAAGAGGGCAGGGAGAGACATCAGCATGTCCCTGTGTAGTCTAGGGAGATCCGTTCTGAGTCAGTGGTATTGGAACATGAGGACATGTTACTGGTTGTCACCGGCTGCCCTGTACCTCCTAAAGACTGGCAACTTCCTGAGGTGTGTCTAGTGGAAGACTTCTTGGTATAGTATCCTATATGATCAAGGTGGCTGCGCTTTGCCTTTATAATCAGGACAGCTTGGCTTTCTGTACCAAATTCTTTTCCTAAACAACCAACTGACTCATCTCATCAGATCGATGAAGCCCTCCAGCTCCCTGGAGACGGATATATTAAGTATCAATCATGCATATTATTCTACAACATAATTATTCTGACAATTAATCCACAAGAAATACTGCTCTCCAGATTCTAACTTCTGCCAACACAAATACAAAACTCTTGGAAAGTAGTCACATGAAAGAAGATTGAGCTTCCACAGGGAGAGAGGTTGCAGCATTCAAAGCTACTAAGAGAGAAGAGGAGCAGATGGCTTCACCCAAGTCTTTGTCAATCCTGCTTCAGACCTACCAAGCCATGTTTAACCAGAGACATAATCAAGTACAAGTGGCAGGGGGCACCATCTTAAAAGATGGCAAAGGCTCCTTGCACCAGGAGGGTTACACTCAGCATCCTGGAGACGTTCACATATCCATAAAGTCATCAGCACACACCTCCATATAAGCCCCACTGTGAGCTCACTGAAGGTGCCGTCCTGTGTAGTCAGGCCTCCAGGACAGTGTGGTCTTATACTCACTAAAGAGTAGGCATAGGAAGAAGGGTAGCTCTGCTAGGTCACATCACTGAAGAATCCCGCCTAGCCATTTCAAGTACATTCCGGTCTGTATTACTTCTCCAGGCCATTTTGGCCTATAGGAAAAGTTGACTTAAAAACTTAATTTCTGAAATTTGTTAATTGTTGGTGCTGGGTTTTGAACCCAGGGTCTCATGCATGCTGAGCAGTCCCTCTGCTACTGAGCTATGCTCCCAGTCTAGGCAGCAGCATTATTTTTAAAGCCCATTCCAAACTGATAAATTGCCTCATAATCATTGACTGGTTAAGTTAAGTCTGTGTCTTCCCCTCCCCCCTCCTGGTGGCAGTGGGGGAACTGAGCTAAGAGTAACAGCAGGAGAGACAAGAGCTGTTTTCCAATAGCTTCCAACCTAAGTAAAAAGAATCTGCAGCTAGAACAGATAAGGACAAGATTTCACTGCATCAAAGGCGCTTTCCATTGGACTTTCCTTTCCACTGCCAATATATCAACTGAGGGTGACGGTGGGAGTTAGAGATGAAAGGAGTAATCCATGCAAAAACTCTGAGCCCGACGTTTGCTCAGCACAGAAACAAAAATGTCAAATTCGGGCTGGGGCACTTGTGGCGGAGTGAGTGAAAAGTGTGCACAGGGTCATGGTTTGATTCCCGGAACCTCCCCAAAGTTTACTTCCTGTTTTCAACTAGAGAATGGGGGAGGGGAAATAGAGGCAAAAGAAGTAAGTAAAGAGGAAATTCTCTTAAAACTAACAAACCTGGAAGAGAAGTGGGAGTGTGCGTCAAGGGAGGCCGGGCCGCTGGCACAGCGACCCAGAACCCGCCAGCACACCTTGGCTGTCAGGCAGCCAGCCAATGCTTTACTCTAGCGAGATCCTTCACTACCAGCAATTGGCTTTTCTTAAATGGTGCTAGTCACCCAGCCTGGGAATGATGGTCAAGTCTGTTAACACAGAAAAGATGTTTTACAGGCATATACATAAATAACAATGTTCCAGCTAATTACTGGACTCAAAATATCGGGTATCTGACACTTTCAATTTTGATAAGCAACTTCAGAAAACAAACCCACATTTTTTGTACACTGTCATGTCAGAAATGAGCTACCAGCACAGAAAGCTGCAGCAAACAGCCATAAAATGTAACAGAGCTGCTTTCCTCTTGGCTGACAGATCTGCTGGGGATCTCCAGAGGCTGCTAAGGCCACGGGGCAAGAAAAACAACGAGAGAGCTAAGAGTTCTTAATTGTCAGCCTAAAGCTAAGAGTTTCATACAACTTAGCTTGCTCCTGTTTCCAAGTTGGTCCCATCAATTTGCACCCTGTGTGGCAGCTGTGTGCCCTTTGGAAATAAGTGATGATCTCTATTTATGTTTAGTCTTCATTCCTGCAGGTAGAACAGTCTCTGGAGACTTAGAAATTCATGTCATGGCCACAAGTACAACTTCCAAGACAAAATACTCAGGAATGATTATCCAACAGAAAGCAAGACCAAAGACAGTAGTACAGGCCTTTACCTCTAGCACTTTTGAGGAAGAGGCAGGTAGATCTGAGTCTGAGGACTGCAGCCAGGGCTTCCTAGAGAGACCTTGTCTCAAAACAAAAGACACCAATATCAAAACTGTCAAGCAATGAACCTGTAGCTAAGAACATGCATAACATTTATGCTTCCTGCTTTCCTTTTGGTTGAGAGCTTAGCCTTTATTGGCTGAGCTATATTTTTCAGACCTTGTTGTCTATTTTTTGTTGAAAAAAGAATGGTGCCATCAAAAATTTGTAAAGTAGACACTGGGGTTCATGCCTGTAATGTGAAAGACCAGTCAGGTAAATCATAAGTTCCAGACCAGCCTGGGCTATGCAGTAAGACCCTTGCTTTAAGCAACAAAAAGTAGGCAAATTTACACTTCCTTGGAACATAGTTATGAAGTACAAGCCAGGGACTGTTAGGCTTGGAGCAAACACCAGCAACACATCAGGAATTTAAGGTCTGTTTGAAAAGGTCTCCATTAAATAAGCAATGTGTGAATGGCGGGAGAACTTCTGAGAACCCTGAGCACACACAGACAATGGGAAAGTGTTTGCACTTGCTAGGAGTCAGAGGGACCCACAGGAGAAGGGCACTTAAGGAGACTAAAGGTTCAACAGAAGTTACTTCCTTCAGTGTGGCAAAAGGAGATTCTTTAACCCACAAGCTCAAATGGAACCAGGAAAAGAAATAAAGGAAGTAGTCCTTTCCTTTCTTAAGCTTACCCGATGGCTCCCTTTAGACATGGTCTCTTTATATAGTAAAGGCCAGCCTTGGACTTCCTGCCTCAGCCTCTAGAGTGCTGAGACTACAGGTATCACCATGTCTGGCTCTCGACTCTTTTAATATGGTATGAACATTTACCATGAGATCTACCTTTATAACATATTTGGAAGTACACAGTACAGTACTGTTAACAATGGGCATTATGCTGTGCAGTACATACGTAGAACCTCTATTTACCCTGAATAACTGAAACTTGAGAGCTGCTGAATACAACACCTATTTCAGCCTCCTTTAAGCACTCAGAAACCACCACTTTGTTGTTATGTATTTGGCTATTTTACATAAATAGCTATATAACCATGCAGTCTTTGTCCTCTGGCAAGTGGATTTTTATGTAGTTGAAGGCTGGTTTATCTAGCTGTGGTTAATGACAGGATTCCCCCTAACTTTAAAACAGCCAAGTTAACATTCCTTTGCATGTCTCCACTAAGTTTTCTGTATCATGTCTTGACTATTGTGAACAACTTTGCAATGGATATGGGGTACAAATATTTCTTGAGACATTGATTTTATTTCTTGGGTATAGACCCTGAAGTCCAATTGATAGATTATATGACAATTCTATTTTTGTGGCATCTGATAGGTATGGTAGGTGCACACTTGTGACCCCAAGGTAGGATGCCACAGCTTGAATGTCAGCTTGGGCTACAAGGTAAGCCTGAGCTAGCAGTGTGAGACCCTACTTTTTGAAAAAAAAAAAAAGTATCCAAAATTTGAGGAATCTCCATATTTTTTCCCCATAGTAGCAGGAGTATTTTACAGTTATACCAACAATTCACAAGGGTTCCAATTTCTCCACATCCTTGTTAACATTTACTATCTTTGGTTTCTTTGCTAACACCCACCATAATCGGTCTATAATCCTATGTACATCTGAGATTGAATCAGCAGACCATTGATACTGCTAACATTGCCTGTATACTTTTCTGGGTGGCAGGCTAAGCAGCCCATTCTGTTGTTCCACACAGACAACCTGACTACAGGCATCAAGGAAGGAAACCATTTATCACAGCTCAGCAAAGTATGGTCAGATAACAGACCAACCCAGAATGCTTTGCAAAGAGCCTTCATTTTTTTTTAATATGGAAACTGAGGTTTTCCACATAAGCGGCAAAGTCCAAACTCAACTACTGTGAGTAGGCAGACTCATTACTGGAAATGTGTTATGAATGCGCTTGACACACAGCACAGACAAGCCTAAGAGGCTTCATTCTGGGGCCTTTCAGGATACCAGAACTCACTGGAGGTCTGGTGACCAGTCCCTCCAAGCTTTTCCCCACAGCATAAGCGAAGAAGTCCTCACTCAGCATTCCATTTGTCTTTCAAGCACAGCAGAGAAAAAGAATTAGAGAGAAGGGGGGAATAGTCTCTTTATCTTCTATTCAGCATAAAAGGCAGCCCATTAAATAACAAGGGACAGAAAACACAGAATGATGGAGCACTCAACACAGCTGGCATTAGCGCTGACAAAGGCTGAGAGAAGCACCTTGTCCTCCCGTGGAGGGTCTAACCTGTACTTAACCCTGTGTTGGGGCCAGATCCTGACACAGGAGGGAGGTCAGAAGAAGGGGAAGGAGCTGGGTACAGAACAAGACGATGCTTAAAAGTGCAGATCACTTCTGAGCTACGCAGTATGGAGCGCTTTTCTAATTCAAGATTTCACATACAGGCACATGCAGCGCACAAGATGCGTTTTTGCTCCCCAAAACAAAACAATAACAACAAAAGAAATCCTCGAAGTTTTCCCCCTTGGTTGCTATTGCTCTGCAATGCTGCTGGGAGGAGCGATTCTGTTTTAAATGTAACAGTTGAAGCTGTAAATGTACTTTCTAACTGTGTATGCACATCTCATCTCCATGCAAACATTAAGAGATTAAAACGCACCTACTTTAAACTTGGCTCATTAAAGGCAATCTCCAAGCTAAGTATTGAACCTGAACTGCTTTTAAGTTTGATGCAAATAAAGGTCAAACTATTTTCCTTCTTAAGAATTTACAGGAAACAAACTTGCAGGAGGTGGGAAAGCTGAATGAATAGAGTTTAAAACTCCAAGAGATTTAAGAGAGAACAGGGAATCATTTCATTGCCAGCTCTCTGTCTTCTCATTCCTCCACTTCAAATCTCTTCACAATTGCATTGTTCCTGTAAAATGAGTCAGGGAATGGGAAAGTAAAGGTTCTCATGGCAACTGTTAGTCCCACGATGCACATAGCAGTATTGGCAATTACTAATTGGGCTGTTGCTAAAGGTGAACCCTTAATTCTCAATATACTGTATGTGTGAAGTGGGTGAGACTGTATTCTAGCAGACTGTTTAACCTCTTTCTTTCTTAGGTTATGCATTTGTAAGTCAAGGCCTTAAAGATAAAGAAAACCAGAACTCAGCCAGGAGGTGGTGCACATCTTCTACCTCAGCACTCAGAAGCAGGCAGATCGAGGCCAGCCTTGTCCACAGAAAGTTTCAAAAACAGCCAGGGCTACACAGAGAAACTTTGTCTTGAAAACAAAACAAAACTAAACAAAAAACAAAACAAAACAAAACAAAAAAACAATACTCAGAAGTGAGAAATGGCTGCTTTATTGGTCCTATCAAAAGGAGTTGGCTCAGTAAGAGCCAGTGCCCCCACACATTTCCTCACCCGGTAAAACGTTTGTTTATCGCCCATCCACTACAACTTGATGGCCTGGAACAGCCAACCTCCCCTCACCCTTTGCTGTCTTTTTTTTTTTTTTTTTTTTTTTTATGTAGCCCTCTGCCCCCCCCCCCACCGCCTTGAACTCACAGAGATTCACTTGCCTCTGCCTCCTAAGAGCTGACACAAAAGGTGTGAACCACCACAGTCTGGACAGCCTGTGAGGATGGACACCGGCCAGTAGAAGAAACAGTCACCATGGGCACTGGCATAAAAACCAAGTGAAATTCTTGCTCAGTGTGCTTGCTAGCTGGGTTTGATTCATGGCATACTTTTTCCTCAAAAAATGAATTGCCTTGCTTAATTTCTTTTGCTTTGTTTCATCACTGAGATTATTCTTAGCTTGTTTCTAAAACAGATAAAGCAGACATGAAAACAAAGCTACAATCCCAGCAAGCAAAGAAGCAGGAATATAAGGAGGGTGGGCTATGGTGAAGAAGGAGCAGTTCTGGAACTAGGGTTGAAGGATGCACCCAAATAATCGACCTGAGTAAGAGACGCTGATAAGAAGATTCAACACAGCTTCTCAACTTCTCCTGGTGCCAGCACAGAAGCTCAGGGCCCTCATCTCATTAGGGCCCTAATTGCTCTTCTGAGGAACTGGATCGATGACATTAGCATTAGCCCTTGGCTAGCTCACCTTTGAGCTCAGGACACTTTACAACTGAGCTCTGTCATCCAATTAGAGTGTTTATCTGATGAACCAAGGGAAGACACAAGCTGTCTTCTAAACTGTCATCTCCTACTCATACGGATTACTTTTGTGCCGGGGTGAAAATTTAATCAACTCAATTTACTGATCAGCTGACTTGATTTCAAACTCAAAATGTAAGAGTAAGGAGAAGAGTTCATAAGATCACGGCCTTGAAAGAACATCAGCTACTTAATATAATCCAAAGCGACCCAGCTAGAGCTATAACCTGTACTTAGTGATTTGGTGGGTAGAGCCTACAAAAGTGCAGGCAATGAGGACTGGCCACAGGGCAAGATGTGTGTGTTGTATGAGGCTATCAGCAAGCATTGGAATCTGGACGAGAAACATAATCTTATCTACTGAACTTTCCTTTAAAAGATTTCTAATTTATCTCTCAACTGTTTTATCACTTGGAAGTAGCTTTCTATCAAGTCTGCTGTGGGGAATAGCCCGGGCTGCAATGTAAAGTAACACTCTCTCTCCACTCTCCAACAGGATCAAAGAGCAATGGGTGTTGAGAGATGTGACTAGGAGATAAAGATTTGGGGGCCATGAGGTAGCCCATGTGACATAGGCATTTTCACACAGGTCTGACAACCTGATGCCACAAGGTGGCAAGACAGAACTGACTTCTGAGAGTTGTCCCCTGACCTCTACATGTGTGAACCCCCACAATTAAATCAATGTCCCTGGAGGTAGATGTTCATGGTGGCTCCAATATTTCCTAGTATGAAACCAAGACTATTCTGAGGAATGAGAAAAAAAGCATAGTCGAAGGAACATAATAGATGAGGAAGATGAGTATACATTCCAATATGGTATTCATTTCAGTGAAAATTCTGGAAGATGTAGCATGAAGTTGGTTGGGAAAAAAAGATGACAAGAGTGTGCAAAGTTGAAAGAAAAAGTCTTCTCTTTAATATTTGTGCTATGAGTCCAGAGTCCTGGGATACTAGCTGCCCTCTGTGCCTTTAAAAAGTTATCACTGTGTGTGTAGGTGCACAAGTCAAAGTCCAAATGGAAGTCCGATGACAACTTCATGGAGTAGGTTCTCTCCAATAATCACTTGGGTTTTGAGGACTGAGGGCTTAGAAGGTCAGGCTTATGCCCCAAGCACTTTATCTGAACATTTTGCTGGCCTCTAATCATGTATTTTGGTGGGCATGCCAGAAAGCATTGAGCTTGAGATTCCTCTTTCTCTGGTCAAGCTCTAGCTGTCAGCAGTTTAGAACCCAGATGTTTAAGGCCATCAGGAAATCCCAGATGTTTTTGGAATATCATTGAATGTTAGGCTCCAAACACACTTGCAGATAAAGGAAAAATTTTGCACACTTCTAGCCCACTATCAATTGAAATATTAACTTTATAAATCTTCTTTCATATGTAGTGGTAGCACAAAATAACTCAGACAGCAAACACATTGGTATCTGGGACATTCACAGGCAATCCACAGGCTTCTAGACAAGCCGGTAACTATGTTCCTCATGTGTTATTATTTCTAGATCTTGCACCCATGCCAACACCTGGGGCCAACAGAAGCCTAAAACTGCTGCAAAAGGCACAGTAATAATAGTGAACTATATAGACAGAGAAACAAAACAAAAACCTTTCTTCCCATTTCTTATAGATGTGACTGACAATCACACCAAAATCTATTGACTGTCCAAACAGAGATGGCAAATGGACCAGTGTGTTAACAATACAATTGTGAATAAATTAAGAAACTGTTCTGCTTTGTAACTTTTTAAAAAATCATATCAAAATAAAAAGGTACAAGGTTTATAGGGGAAACACAGTTCTGGATGTCAGGCAATAACCATGCACTGTGGGCAAGCCGCTGGAATTGACAGCCTCCTGCCAGTCAACACTGCTAACACTCCCTCCCCATCTTATGTAGTCTTTCTCTACACTGCTACTCAAGGCCATCTGTTTAACCCTTTTATCAAACCACAAAGGAGGGCAGCCTGGTGGTCAGCAGTAGCTCCATCCTCTGTCTCTCTAACCTGTTCTCAGCTACCTCCTTAAGTACCACCAGGACCAGGTAAGTTGTTTGGCCTTTTATTAGTAAAGCAGCTGATTAATTTATAACGGTTGCACAGGGCCCATTAGAAGTGTCCTGGCAGTAATAACTGGCTTAGGACTTTGCTTACTCAGGGTTTAATTTGTCCATAAACACCCCAGCTCATAAATCCATCCCACAGGTTTGACCTGTTCTTTCTATAATCACATGTCCTAGCCATGCTCTTATCTTAGGTCCCTATGTTCTTATTGGTGTCACCTCTTGGGCCAAGAAAACAAATTCAACCCCCAAATGATGGCTAAAAACTTCTATCTCGCCGGGCGGTGGTGGCATACGCCTTTAATCCCAGCACTCGGGAGGCGGAGGCAGGCGGATCTCTGTGAGTTCGAGGCTGGGCTGGACAGACAGCCTCCAAAACAATACAGAGAAACCCTGTCTCATAAAAAACCAAAACCAAAACCAAAACCAAAACAAAAAACCTTCTATCTCCATTACTGTAATCCCCAAGAGGGGTGGGGGGCTATTATCACCTTCTTTCTAAACTCTGCTTTTGGCTATGCCACAAGAAAGATGCTACTGGGCTGGTTTCTAGCCAGGAAGGGCATGGGCAGACGAAATGAATGGGCAAAGACTGGGAAACCCCCGTGTTGCCTGCAGAATTGTAAGAGTGTTTAAGAGATAGGAGTAAGATCTGGGTAACTGTGTTCATTGACAGTGTAAGTGCTATATTCTAAAGAAGGCTTACACAGAAAGATTAAGAATTCTGCACTGTTTTTTTTTTAAAGCAGGTTAATATACTTTTCTATACCTCAGTTTTCTCATTTGTAAAATAGGGATTGTAATGTTAATTACCTCAGAAGGCTGTGGTTGGAGCTAAATCCACAACTAAAGCAAATAATCACTAAGCAAAAGCTATTATTAGAAGATCAGAATAGCAATGAACCAGAGAAATCCAAATTCAACCCACTTATCCTATGAAAAAACAAAGGCTAATGTTCAGGAGTCTAACTTTGGGGCAGACCACAGCATTATTCTCGTTTTCCTGAGAGATACCCAATTTGGTCTCTAAGCCATCAGAACTGCTATGGCTTTACCACTCTGTGGGAACACTGTGGATAATTTATTTCTTGTTTTTTTTTAAATCAAAATATACCCCCCCATCAGCCCATTCATTCATTTGTTCATTCATTCACGTTCAAGCACTATTCTATGTACTGCTATGGTAGATTAAGTAGTGACAAGACAGTCAAAATCTCTGTCTTCAAGCCTTATATACTGAAGACAGAGTGACGTGAGAGGTGATGGCAGGGATTGGAGCCAGGAGTTAGACATGCCTTAACTGAGGTCATTCATGCCTTGTCTGATCGCTAAAAGGATGGCATTATAACAGTAGCTTCAGCATATGCATACATGAATATCCATGAATATATCAAGGCTAGGCTCACAACCAAAAATATAAGAAGATAAGAGTGCCATTGCCCTCTAAGAATCTCACTCTTGCCCTTGTCATAAACAAACACACTACTCACTAATGACTTTTATAGGAACAGACCTCTGCAGGTCTTTGATCTTACCTCCCAGGCTATTCTAATGGAGATGGGTGAGTTAAAGTAAGAGCATCGGCGGAATCAAAGCTGAATTCACTTCATACTTTCAGGTGAAGTTTATTTCTCTTCCCCCTAGAGGTTGAATTCTTAGCCCTTGGCATTTGTGTTATGTCCCATGAAATTCCTGCCTCAAGAATCAGATCAGGGGATCAAAGAGCTATTCTTAATGTCTCAGTTCAGGCCAACTGAAGGAGGGAATGGAGGCAGAGGCAGGCTACTCACTCCAGCGTGTAGCAGCCCTGCTCCACAACGGGGCCATTGAGTGGGCGCCACAATGGAGGGCCGAGAATAAAAGACTGAAGGAAAGCATACAGAGTCCCCTTGCACAGACTCAGTCATTCATCACCAGGCAAGTGCCAATATCTGGGAACAGCAATCTCAATTTCTGCAAATCCTCCAACCTGCAACAGCTGCTAGTGACTCTGGTGGGCGGCTTTCCTGCTTACTAGAGTTTGCAATACCCAGTCCTGGCCACGAGCCAAGGAGACATTACTTAGGGTAGAGCCATGCTGGCTGCAGAGAGCAGCAACAATGGACTTCACAGCTTATAAAGCAGCTTACAAAGGGCTCCCGTGTATTTCAAAAAGCACTTCAGATAGCTGGTGAGAGAAGCTATCTGCACAAATGCAGTCAAGCAGTTGATTCCTAACCCACTTAATTCAAGGTGTCTGTCAGAAGCCAGGACATAGTGGAGGCAGCCACAGAGAACCTAGAGGGCTGGGTGTCTAGGAGACTGTGGGAACACAGTTAAGGCCCATTCTCCTTCCCCTGGAGAACCAGCTCAGCAGGATGGGGAGTGACTGGCAACAACCAGCACTTCAACTGCACAGCCAATATAAGAGAGACGTTAGGCTACAGGATTCCAGGGCTCATTAGTGAGCTCTCTGCCCATCTGCTTTCATCAGCACCTGTAGGTAGATTTGTGAAGGTTACTGATGTCCACTGCTACACCGCCCAAGAGGACTGCAAAGGTGACCCCAGCCAACACGTCTTCTGCCCTGCCTTTTCACTTGGGGACCAATCACCATTCTTTACTATGGAGGCTATCCTGTTAGGCACAGTTTCCTTTCCAGAGAATACGTTCAACGGGAAATAGGCCCAGAAACCAAAAGAAGCTGAAGCCCAAGCATAGAATGCCGGAATCAGGACTTGTCTCCATGAGTGGCAAACACTGAATGTACCCAAAAGGACTTTTTCACACAAGACATATAGAGATATGGAATAATTTCTTAATAATTTTATCTTGTCCAACAACTTTTTATGTTGCCCCCCCCCATGTTTTAAGACAGGGTCTCATGTGGTTCAGGCCAAGAATGATTTGAATTTCAGATCTGTCTTCACCTAGAAATGCTGGGATAACAGGCATGGGACTCCAAGCTTGCTAGCAAGCACTTATCACCCAATCTGCTGTCTATCAGGCCTTAAAACGAATTTCATGTGCACTTTCTTCACAGAAGATGACCTAACATGAAGGTGTACGGTGGAAATCAGACCCCTCGCTTGACTTTGGAGCTCATTTGGTGATCTGACTTCAGTATCTATCTGTCAGGGTGTGTGTGAATCTCTTAGGAAGAATTCTGAATTGGTACAGCACAGGTAAGATATTATTATGAGACTAAGACAATTAGAAGACATACAGAAGCCTGCATCAAATATGTGAAGTAGAATTTAGGAAAGCAATACAGCTTAAATGCTACTATGTTGAAGGGACAGAAGCTACCAACCCCAGACCTTTATTCTACTAAACCTATCCTCTCAAGGAATAAATAGGATGTGACAGTATTTATTGCAAGTCCCAATTTGTAGGGGGCAGATCATTTCTAAAGTAGGCTTAGGATGACATTTGACAAAAACATATAATTTCTTTTACTGCTTAGTATATGACATATTATGTGAAGCAGTAAGATATATTAAAGGATCAAGACTTTATTTTATTTTTTTGAAAATCAGTGCTAGGGACTGAGCTTGCACATACCAGGCATCATGCAAGCAGAGTATACCCCCAGCTCCGGGCCTCAGGTTCTGAGTTAGTGAATTACATATATGTGGATCACCAGCCTCAAAGGTAGCTCTTTGTTTTATTTACTTAAGATTTAATTACCAGAATGACTATCAGAGCAGAAAAATCCTTAGAAAGAAGGAATGGAAATAACTTATATCACCTGCATAATTTTGACTGCCCACCCAGAATGTACCTCTATTTTCAGTATGAATTTTATGAGCACCTTTCATGTTATTTTACACATGTATAGCATAAGTATGTGTGTGTGTGTGGGAGGGGGTAAGGAACTGATTAACAAAAAGGTAAAAGAGAAATCAAAGGAACAAAAATCAGACGCTGGATTATAGGAAAAGCACAACAACATGGGTGCAGACCTGTTAGCCAGAGCTTGCATTCTGCCCTCATTCAGCAAACACTAGGTTAGGAAGAGCAGGGGAAGCCTGGGAAGCCTCTGGTCACAGGTCTACAGTTCATAACTGTGCAGTTTTCATCTGGTTCTTGGAATCAATACGATGAGATTACCATCTGTCAGGAGCAGGAGCTGGGCAAGAGAATTTAACCCCGAAACCTCTCATCTTGAGGGGCCTCCTGCTGTGCTGGCACTGCATACTCTAATAGGAACTGCAGTGGAGTCCAAACGTTGGCCCCTTGAAGGCCTTCACCTTCTCCTGCAGGACTGAGCAATAGCAGGTGTTAGCAAGTAACCACTGACTAATCCTTTTTAAAAAGCAGGATGAGAGCGAATACAAGCCAGAACAAGTATCCGTTACCATGTCTTCCCACCCACCACTCTAGGCAGGAGAAAACTCTGCTGCTCTCAAATCAAAGTAGGCTGCTTACAAGGAAGACCACGTGAACGGAAAAGATGGCCACTCTACGCAATCTGCCTATTTTGATACAGAGGGTTGGATGTTGTGAGCATTTTCCAATCAGTAGCACTCATGAGTAAGTCTAAACTTGGCAAAGAATAAAAAAAAATTTTCTATTAAACAATGAAAATCAAGAGTAAAAAGAAATAGCAGTTTGCTGAAAAAGAGACTAAAATATATCAGGACTCTACAAGAGTTATTTCTGCATTCTCTGCACATACAACATCATTCATGAAGAAGGCAATGGTACAAATATAGCATAAATGTCGTCTGCTCTAGCTTGTAATTTAAAATGCAAATGCTAATGAGTGAACTGGTGTATCAGTGGAGTTAATAACCGCATGCCTAGCACAGGGGCTGCATCCAAAACACACACAGAGAAGAGACAGACACCATGTTCCAATTTAAAAATAAAAACACCCAAATTAACCCTAGAAAAATCACTAGCAGATGTACAAGCTCAGGAAAAGGAGGCACGCAAGGGCAGGAAATGGAGCCTTCTGTGATGGTCTGCTAGCTGGTAGACTTAAGTATCTTCCTCCCCAGGAAAGGTATGCAAGGGGCCCATAAGGTTTATTCAGGAATTCTAGTGTAAAGCACCATTAAAATACACAGAAGGGAAAACTACAGCGAAGCCAGAAAGATCCAATGTGAAGCTTTCCAAAGCCCATTCTAGAAGCCTGTAAGCCACACCTGCAGGGAGCCGCAGTAGATGCACATCTCATTTATTATATCACAGACTAAGAGGAAGAAACCCTGGTTAGAACTTTCCAAAATGTCTAAGTAATTTATATAATGAAAAATCTCTAGTGGTGAATATATTTGTGTCTCAGATGCCTTCCATGTATGACAGGGACTTCTGTGTCTCATTCTTGCACCTACAAGGCCTGTGTCTGGCACCTCTGTATCAGAATCTGGGAATGTTGCTACTGCACTGAGGTGAGGAACAGCTCCCAGGGCCTCCTCAGTGACCTCACACATGGTGAGGGCTTCCCACTTCCAGGAGTGTAAGTCTATGAGGCCTTCTAAAGGTCATCTGGAGGGATGTACATGGTGGCCCACACCACAGACAACTTAAGTGTGCAGCTCCTGCTCAAACTGTACAATCTTGTTCAAATCTAGCCAATCAGCTGGAGAAGCCCCAGTAACTTTATGAATGAACTGCAAGGGGACCAATGACCTGGGGCAGAAGAGAAGGGCAAAGACCATTTCATTGTTCAATGACAAGGAACAGGCTAAGGGACGTAAAACCTTCTTAAATTGGTTTGAAAAGATGTGAGAGGCAGTTCCCATAGCAACCAAGCTACATCTTACAGGTAGTATATACTGTTTACCCTGGGACTGCTCACTACAAGATGTCACAGAATTTCTCTTAAAAAAATATCTATTAACTTTATGTGTAGGGATGCTGTGCCTGCCACGTAGGTCTGCACACTACATGCTTGCCTGGTGACCGTGGAGGCTAGAAGAAGGTGCCAGATATCCTGGGATTGGAGTTAGAGATAGTTGTGAGCTGCCATGTGGATGCTGAGAATGAAATCTGGGTCTTCTGCAAACAAGTGCCCTTAACTGCTGAGCCATCTCTCCAGTTCTTCCTTTAATTTTAAATCATGAAACCACTTTTACCCTATGTGTCCTATATCCAGGGTCTGCTTTTACAATCCTATGGCCAAAAAGACTGCCCCATAAGGCTGGGCTAGTGAAGAGCAGCCCAGTACAGGATGCTGTTACATCAGCACTACTAAGCGGCTAATGGAAAATACCAGCAAGCTGACAAGATGGTGTTGAAAAGAAAACAACAACAAACAACCCTATATGGAAATGTATTCTGAAAGAGCTACAGAATGGAATGGGTACACCCAGAGACAAGCTTTGTTAGTACTGGATACATGCCAGGAGAGCTATTAGATTTCTGGAACTTTCTCTTCATCGTACTCTGTCCCAAGAAGATTCAGAATGAGACCCTTTTAAAAGTAGGAAGGAAGGAGGAACTGAAAAGGAGAACACTCAAGACTCTGCTTTTGGCTCATTCTCAAAGCTCGTATTCACTGTGGATGACAGGTTATGTTTCTAGCCAGGATCATCCTTATCTCACCTAAACCAAAACTCTGCAGCAGTAAACACAAAACACTAGCAGCCTTCTGCAGATTAGGAGAGTTCAGAGGGAACCTTCTCAGTGACTAGCCAAAGGCATTCCCACGGCTCCTCCCAGTGGAGGGTTATACAACACCTGCCTTTCTTTGGCACATAGAACCCAAATGAGATGGTATGGCTCAAACACCCTGGTTTGGAGGTCACAGATCAAAGCCTCTTCCCCTGAAACACTCCATTATGTCCCACAGGCCTGAGTTCTATGGCATACCCCCACACATGGGCATTTCTAGGCTCTTAATAGTCAGGTTTCTCTCTTCTGATCAGCTCCATTGAAATACCACACCACCAGGCTGCCCTGCCTTGGCACAAACCAGCAGTCAGCCCCAATGCTCTAGAGCGTTTGAGTTACAGGGCAGGTTGGTTTGAGTCCTCTGAGAGTGTCACAATACTTGCTTACTGTTTCAGAATCTCCAAGTGCTTTTCATGTGTTTGTAATTTAGGGTATGCTTCTCCTACCTAATGCTTTTGTTTCACTGTTATTATGCTACTCTTCCTGCCTTAAACTTCCATGTGCTGGGATTACTGATGTGAACCACCAAGCCTGGCTACCTTAATCTTAAAATATTTGTTCCCCTTGATGCCTGTACATTCTTTACTGCTAGAAGGCTACAACTTTATCATACATTTCTGTGTTCCTAAGATGGTGCCCAGATGATAGAAAACATAAATAACCGATCACTGAATGTTTCACTAGTTATGAGGTAGCCCACTCTGGGACAGAGTCACTATCTAAAGATGGTAGACAATCAGCCTGTAATAGGAGTTTTGCATCGTCACCGGCCGGGCCAATGGTGTACCTGCAGAGACTTATGCTAAAGCCAGAACACTGAAGCTCAATGGCAGGAAAGCCCTTAAGAAGGATGTTTATGCACTAAGACAAAAACAGAAAAGTGATGATGACTACTACATCCTTTAAAGAAACTCTTCTGAGAACTGATATAAAGTTGTTCTGCCAAAAGGGAAGTACTTGGATGCTCAAACGCCACATCCCCTAAAAGATTTTTCCATGCCTCAATTTCTTGTTCTTTCCTCTGAACTTCTGCTACGCTTCGAATCTAGTTTGTCATCCTGCATTTCTCTCCCCTGATGCCCTCCATCCCCAGAAATTCATGCTGAAATCTAACTGGTACAGTGGCAGTGCTGGGAGACACGGGCTTAAGGGATGGAGGGATAGATTACTTATTGTAGGAATAGGCTGATAGGAGTGACCCTGCCCCTCACAGATTTTTTTCTCTTTTATTCATACACTTGCCCTTCAGCCCTTTTGTGAGTTAAAGCAGCAGGAGGTCCTCAACCAGAAGCAAGCAGATGTTGGCACCACCAGGATCTTAAATGATCCAGCTTCCAGAATAGAGCCAAAATCCACTTTTTTTCTTTATACTTTATCCATTCTTAGTTTATTTCATGTTGGTGACACAAAAGGAACTAATACAATTCTTGTGGTGTGCTGCTTGTACTTCTGGTAATTCTAATTTCATTATTCCTTGGTTTTACATGGCTGTTTATACTATAAGATTAAAAGTTATTCAAGAGCATAAAACTGTTTTGTTAATTTATGTATCTTCCTTATAATAAAACATGTAAAAAAATCTTGGCCTTGTCACAACAGGCCTGTTGTACTAATTATTACCTAGAAGTGACTTTTAAGGATGATCTAAGATGAACTTAACTTTGAGATTAAACTTAAAGACCTAGAAGGTTCAGGAAAACCTATTGTCAAGCTGTCCATTTCGGGTGATGGGTTCCAACTGGAAATATACAGGCAGGGGAGACATCCAAACTGGGAAGTCCCAAGAGAAAGAATACCCCACTTCACAAATATCCATTAAGTTGCAATTCAATTAAACCATCTGAAAGGAATTCATAAGTATCAGCAGACCCTGTAATTGCTTAATTAAGGATAGAAGCCCAGCAAACACAACCACAGTAACAGCCTGATTCATTAGCACCTCTGTGATAGCAGAATGGGATTTCTCACTTAAACATACATTGGCTTTAATTGTGTAATTTGGTTAGGCACTGGTAATCAATGGGGATCCACCATTCCTGGGGCCCGGAGATGAGAAGGATACTCCTGTTTACCTTCCCTCCCTTCCTCTCATTACAAGTTTTTGGTCTATTGAAACAAGCAGTTGATATTCTAATTACAAGAGGCTAGAGAAGAGACTTTAAAGTGAAGGAAGGAAATGAAACACTATTCAAAGACATTCAAGGTGGAAGGACAGACACATAGCCACATCTTTTATTCACCATGAGCAAACCCACTACCACTCATTAAAATGCAGACATCTAGAACCTTATTGCCTCCCTAGTCAGAATGCATCACCGGGGAGCTATAATCAGAAAGAGAGACAGAAAAGTAAAATAGATGCCAAAGGGCAGGCAAAGGGAAGCATCATTTTCTAGTCCTGTTTCATGTGCCTAGGTAACCAGTTAATTATAAGTCACCTGCTGTGACACGCGTGGAACCCCTGCCAACTGGCTGCTGCCTTCTAGGCAGTTTGTCCCATGACTTCTATGTAAGGTGAGTGCTATCTACCCTGGCCCCTCATCCCACTCACCTTGGCTTGTAATTCACCAGACTGCATCTCCTGTGAATGTGGAAATGCAAAGAGACATGTCTGGGTCTCAATCTAGGTTGGCAAAAGATCCTAAATACCCAATAATCCTTACATTACTTTACCCTCTTTTAATTCTGGAGAAAGCATTCTGTGTACTGGACACTACCTTAATACCTGCTATCTTTTGCCAGTAGGACAATTTCTTGAACTGTGCCCTCAGCGTGGCCCAAAACGCATCAGGTGATTCAGACTGAGAAAACTTCATAGAAAGGTCATGGTAATAGTAGGACACGTACTCCATATTCAACAAAATATGATTCAAGAGGCACATGATTCACAAATATATGCTTCAGGCTACCTTACACACAATATCAAAATAAATAGAGCTTAACACACATAGAGAATGAACACAACCGGAACTCAAAGGGTAAGGAGGTTTCCTTCTAATAGAAGGGATGCATGAAGCTTACTCGAGGAAACCGGATGCCTTAAACAAATACAAACTGGGGAGGGGGCCCAGAGTTGGGGTGGGTGGGGTGGGGTGCTGGTGGTGTTCCTCTGCGTCCCTCAGTTCTCAGCATCCCCCTGACGCTAACTCAGAACAGGAAAGCCTGTGACTTGCTTCCAAGTGTACATAGGAGCCACAGCAGCAGGCTTAGGACCTTGAAGACTCAGCTCTGATGAGCAAAGGTCATCTGCTCGCTGACCAAACCTAAGCCAGGTGCTGAAAGGACTAAAGGGCAGAAGCTGTCAGGAGGCGCTGACCTGTTAGCTGCAGCTGACTCTCCCAGCCCCACCTGCTAGCCCATCTGACTAAACAATCACTTCACGTACAGGGGTGCAGGAACCGTGACAGAGAGACCAGCTGGCTCAGGCCAAATGCCACTCCCTATCAAGCTGTGGGGCCGTCTGCCCAAAAAAGGCCACATAAAAATGGAAAATGTCCACCCCACCTTCAAGCACAGAGGGCTTTCCAAAAGGCTGGGATTAATGAGAGCAGCAAGGAGGGGACTGATCTCAACAAATGTCTTGACTTTCCCTTTGAGGACTGCAATGCAAATTCTTTCCTAGTTGCAAACAGAGACCCCTTTTGCAGTGTCATTTTATATGGTGTGGAGTGTATGTGACACCTGTCTTTGAGTTATGCCATGAGAACAGGCTGTTGTAAGTGAACGGTCACAGTCCAGGCCTCCAGGTCTATGCTTACACTCACCTTTACTGTGTCACAAATGGTCTCTCTTTAAGCAGTCCACCCATGTTCTAGCTAACTCACACCTCCTCCAGGTCACTGTACTCTTATCCTTCCAGTTTCCTTCATTTCTCGGAATTCTCAACAGGGCTCCTCAACATTTTCAACTGCACATTCCCTAGAATTTTTCTCTTACCCTCCCCACCCCCACATACGCCTCATTGGAGACAGCACCTCACCCAGGTTGACCTCAATATATAGCCTCAAACTCTTGATCATACTGTCCCTATTTACCTAGTACTGTGATTATAAGCTTTTATCACCAGCCTTGGCAACACCATCTTTTTTATATAAAGATTTTATTGAGTTTTACCTAACATTCTATAACTGGTCTAAGAAAAATAATAGGTTTCCAGCTCTAATATACCACCTCCATGATTCAAAAGCATGCTTCAATTTTAGAAGTATCCAAGATGCTGATAGCCCCTTTCCACGTTACCCAGTCAGCTCTCATTTTCATGCACATTTTCCATTCATTCTCTGTTAGAGTTTTGAGTAAGTCTGCCACTAGGCAGCAGCCATCGGTATTTTCCAATCATCTGGAATCTGCCTTTGGTTGAAAGGCTGATGAAAATATATTGACAAATGTCACCTGTGACTTTCTGATTGATAAACAGTACACAATCATTTCAGTTTTGTACAAGTGCTCTTTTATGTGAATTATGACAGCGCTGGCTCCTCAGAGTTCTCTGTTCCCTTAGCTAGTGACAACTGTGCTCAATGGTCTTTTGTTATTCCCAGACTGTATCTTTTCTGCCTGCATAAGAATCCTTAGCCTATGCTGGAGGTCCTGGGTTGTCTACTTGGCATATAGAGAGGATAAACCACTCCTAAAGCTGCTCTGGAGGCACACAAAGAACCTAAAACACTGCACACATGCTGAGGATTCCCTGACCTAAGCATTTGCCCAGGTTCCTCTTACGAGCTTGAACCAATTACCCATGCCTCTAACCAGTTCCTATCACTGTGTTGGCTTTGGCTATGGCCTTCACAATCTACTCTGAGGCTCAAGCCTAGGACACTTGATTTTCTCTGCTACACTGATGGTAAACAAAAGTGAAATTTAGACATTCTCCATTTCTTATCAAATCTACTTCCTAAATGTTTGTGATTGTAATTTTTAGCATGTATTTGCTGCCATGTAATCTACCTTTCAGACTGAAAGCTAACTTAGGCAATGTTCTTCCAACTATGATGATTAGGATAATGCTAAGTCTACAGAGACATTGGTGGACACAGTCAGGCAGTAACACGGCTTCTTTCGAAGCAAGCTTTAACAAGCAGCATCCTGTAGGAACCCTCCTACCACGCACACATCTTGAGTTGACCCCATTGAAGGTAGAAGCCAGTGATTTTCTTTTATATATAAATCTGAGGTCAGGATTCCGGGAAACAGTCAGACCTTTTCTATTTTGCACCCTGAACTAAACTCCACACTGCCAAGAGGCTGCTTTTGTTTTTTGGGTAGAGTAGACAATGAGCTGAATATATCCCTTAGATCCCATAACAAGAATTCACAGCTACAGAAATTAAGATCAGGGCTCGAGTGGCTGCAGGAACAGACTTGGACCACCCTGCAGCTTCACTTCCTACAACTGCCACCAGCAGAAACATAGTTGGGCCCTCCAGTCAGGTGTGGCTTTGACTCAAGCCTTCTTCCCAAACTGCCCCTGAGCACCGGGGTCACACTTCACTTGGGTCTTTCGGGAAACCCACAGAGCTGGGTAGCTACTGTCAAACTGGTAAGAGCTTGTGAAGTGCCTTGTCAAGGACAGTCAAGGAGAAGCAGTGAGCTGCATAGCCAGGTGTTCGGGGAGCTGCTTATTGCATAACTCAACCCTTTAGTTGGGGCCTGAGGGAGCCCCTTGTACAGATGAGCGGTTCTTAGTGCCTTCCAGGAAAAACGGGCCAAGGGAGTCTGGCAGTGGACAGATAGAAAGCAAGGCTCTTGCTTCTCTTCAACCACAGCGAATTCTATTCAAGAGGTGCTGAGGCAACAGGTCAGTAACAGAAAAGGTGGCATGCATCCGGGGAGCACAGCGGGCACATGTCCTTTGTGAGTGGATGAATGTGTGAGGGACGGGAGGATGAAATGACAACCTTCCTTCAAAGACCACAGGTTCTGCAAGGGCTGCCTAGAAATACGTATCTTTATTATTTGCCAGCAGCAAAGAAATGAAGCCATTTATTCCCTGAATACATAAATGTAAGTTGTTCAAAGAGCACAGTTCACACAGTTTCACTGGCTAAGAAAACATTAAGCAACCCAGAAAGGCAGGCTATGAGAGGCGAATGATTAGACAGCAAGGAAAGGAGGAAGGCTTGCCCAGCATGTCACCCTCAGTCAACAAGAAATACTGCAGATGGAGAGGCCTGTGAAGGAAGTGTCATGGCTAGGTTTTCCTAAAGGACTGGGATCCTGATGACATTTGAATTAAAGAAAAAGAAGAAGCAAGTGGCATTGCCTGTTAAACTCCAAGGACAGGGCAGCTAGGCCCCTGAGGTTGCCTACTACTGATGTCAGGAGCAGATGACCTTAAATGGCTAATGCCAACTATGAGAATTCTATTACTCACTTTCTATTCCCTCCATCTAAGTAAGATGAGGTTCTGTGCTGTCCTTGAAACTAGTCTCCAAAGGCCTGTATTTGGTGGGATGAAGGAAGAACAAGAGATGCAACAGGGAAGGGTCAATTTCCAGGATGGACATTTGGAGTCACTTGCAGCATGGACTCACCTGCCAGCAGGAAGGTGATGAGGCAGGTCTCCTTAGGCAAATAGAGCTTGAGGCGAGAGCCACTGAAGACATATTCCACCACAGCCTCAGAACGGCCTGCCCGCTGAAGAAAGGGCAGGAACTGCTTTGCTTTCTGGGTGTCCTGGTGGAGAAAAGAAGGAAATAATCACCGGAAGAAGTGGATACAAATAGCTCTTCCTTTGTCTTTGGTTTGGGATAAAAAGACCAGAGGAAACTAAGCAAATAACCACATAAGAATCTGTAAATTTTGAATATATGACACAGATGTGCTACTCGTGTGACCTTTTTAGAAGAAATACTGTCAAACAACAGACCACATAACATTCTCGTTGACTTGGTGCTTCCTTCTACACAGTAAATGAGCACTCACTGTGTGTGTGTGTGTGGGGGGGAGGCTAACTGAACCTTTAATTTTCTTTAAAAATAAAAAGTGTTACCTAGGCCATGTCATAAAGCACCTACAATTCTTGCTCAGGAAACCATAAGAACTAGTCTGTTTTCAAGTGTAAATAGGTTGTATAAGATTCCAAGCTCTCTGGTTTCTTAATTTTGTCCAGAACCTGGACTTTTCTGGACATCAGTCCAACTATCCTTGCTTCATATGCATTTTGAAGAGGGGTGTGCACGAGTGAGTGAGTGAGTGTGTGTACGCGTGTGTGTGTGTGAGACTCTTCCACCCAGGGAAATATATAGCAGTAGGATGTGTTCCATGAAGACAAAGATCACATCACATGAGCACAAAAAATTGTAGAAATTAAAAAACCCCACAGAGAGCCATCTAGTATTTTTCAAATAGTCTTAACGCATCAACACAAGTCCATGCATTCTGCTCCCAAGAGTACCAAGCATGAACATTTTGAATCTCAGAGCTCTTGACCACACAGGCGCTAAGGGCTTTCAAATCCTTTCAGTCTCTCAAGCTAATTAAACAGATGATAGAGTAAGCAAGCATCAAAATATCACATCACATATGCTGGGGGAATTGTCGCTGGATTTGAGAATTTCCAAGGTTTTCAGCCCAGCCAGCAGAACTGCAAACTCCCTCAGAGGACAGCAAGTTCTGCAGACTTTCGTGACTTCTGCCACACAGGCACTCTGCGCTCAGCCAAAGCTCTTCCCTTTCTGAATCTTCTCCTAGCAACAGAGCTATTGTATCTAAATTAATGTACATACAACAATGAAAATATAACAAGCTATCAAGTATTAGAGTTTCCACAGCAGCCAAAGGTGCTCCTCTCATTCAGAATCAGCGAGGTAGGCTGTGATGAAAACAATATTTATAGTAATGAGATCCATCCTCCCTTCCAACCGATTCTTAGAGAAAAGGAGAGACAGTCATCCATTCTCAGTCTTCCCAACAGCGCACACTTAAGTGACACGTATTCTACTAAACACGTATAGAGGGAAAAATGCCTTTCTGGCAGTTGGCTGAAGTCCAGAACAGTCAAGCAAGACAAATGTTCCAAGGGACAAAAGCACTACCTGATTCAAATCCTTTTGCCATACTAGTCTAAATCTGGGGCATTATTCATGAGCTGAGCCAGTAAGTCAACAACAATTATCAAATGGATTATTGCAAATCATGAGGCAACCCAGTATCACTGAAAAAGAAGTCTTCCTCCAAACCTGGAGTTATATACATTTTCCAGAAATAGACTTTTGCTCATCAGTGTCTTTTGACTATACCTGGGGGGAGGAAGCTCACAGGACTAATAAACGTGTGGGCGTGTGCGCAAGCACGCGCACACCTACACACACCTACACACACACACACACACACACACACACACACGCCTTTAATGTTAATACTAACAAGGAAGCAAGCCGTGTTCTTATCATCCCCCTTTTGCTAAGTTGGCCAAGGTACAGGGTAAAACATTCCTGGCTTTATTCACTGGGAAGATGCTTATTCAGAACAATCAAGAGGATTTAAGAGACCTGACTGCTCACCATGTAATGGCCTTGACTCCACTTACGTCTACTAGACTGACTCCAGAAATGACATATGGAAAGATGACACAGAGAAGGGCATGCCATGGACTATGGCAAAGATTAGAAGTGAAAGTCAACAATGAAAATTGAAGGCACGAAACTTTGAAAGCTTACTGTGTTTGCTTCCAGATACAAAATTATAAAATAAGTGTCCATGTTCTCAAGGCAAGGATACAAAGGGTTAGAGAGGAGATGAATCGGCATGGGACACCCACTAGAGGAAGAATGGAGACTTCATCCAAGTTGACAACATTTTAAGAATGAAAGGATGTTATGAAGTCAATTAAACTGACTGCAATAGCCAAGAGATGTCAGCTCTTTCGAATCTCAAGTCACAGCCACAGGACGGTGTCTGTCTTTTCTTGTTATGGAAAGAACTACTCTGCTTACCATGCTCTTTTTTGTTATGAAAAATTGAGACCATTTATTTCATTGGCTCAGATGAAAAGACTAGTAAAGAATATTGGTAACTTTCCTCAAGTGATGTAGCCATAAATCACTCCCTGATAATTTAGATGTAGAAATTATTTGTTTTAGAAATTCAGAGTATATCACAACAAAATGGACTAAATGTGGTTAAGGTAAGTTGCCTTTCAAAGAACTTACCCGACCATGGAAAAGTGTTTTTAATCTCATAGTCATTTTTAGGGTTAGTAAGAGAAAGTTAACTAAAAGGTAAACAAGATAAAAAATTTGATTATAAGAAACAAAATATAACAGAGACCAATTTCTACTCTACTGTGAAGTTGAATATACCAACAGAGCTTAAGGCTAATACAGTTTTAAAGTTCAGAGATGTCACTAACATGATAGTTTTAGTCCTTTCCCTATAACACAGAAGCACAACTCACTCAAATTTGTTAATATCAAAGATTTCTGTACAAAAACGTGGCCTGGAGTTTGTTCTTAAAAACCAGACATTAAAGATCTCAGGATAAAACTGAGATGTGTAGCACAGAATGCTCTTTTCAAGGCAATATCGAACACTCCTGCTTACATGGCTCGGTTCCCATCCTTGGGTTTCTATGCGATAGCTTGCTTCCTCATAAAAGGGCTGGGAACCTACTGTTAATAGTTCCCTGCTACTATAGTGATTCGAGACTTTGAGAGTCCAAGCAGATAGATTAGGTATGGTTCTCTGTTATCTATACCAATATTCTCTTCCACTGGTGTAAAAAATAAAGCAGCAACTGTATTTCTGAGCAGAAGTCTTTCCTTTTTGTCGCACTGGTAGTTTTCACATTACCTGTGCTTCACAACAAGCCACGTACAAGCATTTTTCTGTACTCTTAGGAGAGCTAATTTAAGGTTGCATTAGCCATGTTTAACCTGCTATTGTGGATGGCATCTCTTTAAGGAATGTTTCTGCTTCCTCGATTCACCTTGAAATTGGGAAGGTAATGATGCAACAAACATGCCCCGATAACTTCATTTCAAAGCAGTTAATATCTATACCTCAAATCTAGAGCAACAGGGTTTAGAATGACTCCTAAGAAAGGCTGGACATTCCTTAGAGAGAACCAAAGGATATATTCTGCCTTCTTCTAGCTTAGAGCCAATCTTTCAAATGTGGAAGCATGTATTTACCGTGTGTCACAACACACATGTGGAAGTCAGGGAACATTTTTCAGGAGTTGGTTCTCTCCTTTCACCACGTGGGCTCTGGAGACTGAACTTAGGTCATCAGGCTGCTGGTCAAGCGGCCTTCACCTACTGAGTCTCTTCCCCCAGCCATCTACCAGATCTTTCTGTGGCTACACAAAAATCGCTGGCCTGCAACTCTCCTCTAAAAAGTACTTTCCTGTGGGCTGGGCATGGTGGTACATACATGTAATCTTAGCACCTGGGAGAAGGAGGCAGGAAGATTAGGATTCCAGGATTTTCCTTGGCCACAGAAGACCACTCCTCGCTTGCCCTGGGCTCACTCAATTCCCAGAACCATATAAACTGGGAGTGGCGATGCATGCCTGTAGTTCATCCCAGCACTCGGGAAGTTGAGGCGGGATGATCCAAAGTTTGAGGTTATTCTCAGCAACTTAATGAGTTGGAGGAAAGCCCAGGATAAATCAAGCTGCTTTAAAAATCCAGATAAAACCAAGCAGTCACCTTCGTGTGTGTGTGTGTGTGTGTGTGTGTGTGTGTGTGTGTGTGTGTGTGTGTGTGTGTGTGTGTTGGGAGGGGTTTGTGGGAGAGTTCAAGACAGGGTTTCTCTGTATAATAGCCCTGGCTGTACTGAACTCAATTTGTAGACCAGACTGGCCTAGAACTCATAGAGATCTGCCTGCGTCTGCCTCGAGTGCTGGGATTAGAGGCATATACCAGCATACCTGGTCTAAAACTACATTTTAAAAATAGAATGAGAGAGTTGGTTGGAAGCGGGAGAATTGGCCAAGCAGAATCCTAGAACAGCAGGCACAGGACAGGGGCTGCGGGTAGCCTAGAAGAATGCAACTTACAGAAATGAGAGTTCTATGAATCTGTTCATATGCACCTAATGTTAGTAAAAGAAATCCTATTCTCCCCCCGCCCCCGCCCCAAATCCCCTATGATAGACATGAAACATCACAGCACCCAAAAGAGCATGGGAAAATGGGAAGAGGGTAAGCCTATTAGTTACCAGTAACCACTCAGGATTATCATATGCAAGCCTCAAATTAGAACTGTTAATAAGGAAGTTCACCGATGAATTCTTATCGCTACAATCACTGTTCCATTAACAACAAAGAAGAACCTTGAAGCAAACCAAATCCTACACAAGGGTGAAGCACCCAAGAAGTTCAATAATGAAGAAATCATTGTCCCCATGCAGGCTTCTTGAAGGTACCACAAATATTTCCCCTACCTTAGAATGTCTCTTCCCGTCAAGAACTGGCTGTCTTACTGAGTCCCATCAGTGCCAACCAATCACAATGCATAGTCAGTGAAATAAGAGGGCAGCTACAGATAGGAATGTGAGGTCAGCGCTAATTGCTAAGGAACTGAAGCACAAGTTTTCTTCTATCCTAAAGACCACCGCAATCATTCACTGCCACAGTTATCTCTGTGCAGGCTAGGAGAATGCCTTCTGCAGAGGCACAGAAGACAAATTACAGCTGAGCCCCCTACCAGAAAGGCAAAAATACCACTCATCACTCCACACTCTTCCTCCCTTCCACATGTCTGGTTCCATGGCCACAAGTGACATTTTAATTCTCGGAATGGGTTTATGATTCTCTGTGAGGAGCCAACTGTACAGCATGATAATCTCTTGAAATAAATGGGGCTCTGGTGGGGAGGACACTTGGGAATGCACTCCAGCTCTCGTGTTACCACAAAGCACTTAAAACTCTGACGCCAACTTTTCCTGACTGGTTATTAATATTTCACAGTAAGAGCGTGCGAGGGAGGTCTTGTACGTGTGTGCAAACTTCAGTGAGCTGCACATTTAACAGGAATAAAGGAAACAGGAGGAGAGAGTTGCAGGGGAAAAAACCACTCATAGAACAAACCAGCATTGCAACACTTTTCTAAAGGCCATCAGTATCTCTCATTAAGACACGTCTGGTTTGCATCCTCTCTGTTGTTAGCTGGCACATCACATCACTAAGGCTTCCCATATGTCAGAGCACAGAGTGGTTGTCCGGGCCTGGGCTTCACCTCTGAACAGCCCTTCAGAGAACATCTGTAGACACACAAGTTTGTCTGTTATGAAGGTATGCAGTCCAATTGGCTACATTAAATTTCCAAAGGGAACTTGCAAGCTAAGGACAGACAAAAGGCAAGAGAAGTCGGAACCAAGTGCTTACCACTGAAACCAGAAGATAGGCATGTTAGTTCCAGCATGGCCTCTCTTCCAAATAAGGAGGAACTAAATCCTTCCTGACTTTGTAGACAAATCTATTTCAGGAGGGCTACAAAAAACAGGCATCTATGAAAGATTCATATGGTTGGCTCTGCTGACAACCCATGTCCTTCTTTCTCCCATGTACAATACCGAGGAAAGAAATGAGGACTTGGTGAATGCTAAAAAGGTAAGACTCATTTTTATGTTCAGAATAAAAACACACAAAGTGGCATGCTGACTGACAATCATGACAGTCCTAGGCAGGGCATGCAACAGGTCACAGAATATGTTCTGTACTTTTGATGAACAGTTAAAATGTGAAATGGCTTATTCATCTTGTGCTAAACAGCTTATGCACACAACAACATGTAATAGTACTCTGCAGTAGAAATAATATAAGCACAACGGGCATTTTCCTAGTTAGTGTTTCTATTGCTGCAATGAAACACCATGATCAAAAAGCAAGTTAGGGAGAAAGGGGTTGATTTGGCTTACACTTCCATATCATAGTTCATCACTGAAGGGAGTCAGGGCAGGGACCTGGAGCAGGAGCTGATGCCGAGGCCATGGAGGATCCTGCTTACTGGCTTGCTATACCTGCTTTCTTTTCTTTCCCCTTTTCCGTCCTTTCTTTGTCTTGTCTTCTCTTCTTTCTTTCTGAGACAGGGCTTCTCTATGTAGAACTGACTGATCAGGAACTAGCTCTGCAGACCAGGCAGGCCTCAGACTCAGATTTTCCTGCTTTTGTCTCCAGAGTGCTGGGATTAAAGGAGTGAACCACCAATGCCCGGCTTCAATCTGCTTTCGTGTAGAACTAAGGACCCACAATGGGATGGGTCCTCCCATCCGCCACTAATTTACAAAATGCTGTAAAAAGCTTGCCTACAGCCCAATGGAGGCATTTTCTCAATCGAGGTTTCTTCCTCTGATGATTCTAGCTTGTGCCAAAATGACAAAACTAGCCAGGACAAGTGTGACTCTTAAATATATAATTCCATAGCACAACATTTTGGCAAAGGCTACTGAGGAGGCTGTCGGGTAGAGCTAGGTTGTAGAGCGCTTATCTAATATGCATGAGAACTTGGGTTCCGTGCCCAGGACCACATAAAACTAGTCATGCTTGTGTAAGCCTATAATAAATGCTAGCACTTTTGACTATACCATAAACTCAAGGTCAGCCTGGGATAGAGAAGACCCTTTTCTAAAGGGAGAAAGTGTATGTGTGGGGCACTTTTGTCAACGTTCACAGAACTATATGGTGAAGGTAATATATTTTAGCTGCACAGATTTTTAAATTTTAAAAGATAAAAATAAGCTGAATGTACTTCCTTAGTTTTAAATTCAAGACAACTTTTACCCTAGCCAACTAACTCATCATTAAGTAGGAGAAAAATGACAAGTTTAAAACTCATAGCTCAGTAGTTATTTTTTATGAATTACTTTACTATAATAAAAAAATGAATGCATCAAGCACTTTAAAACTTTTAAGCAGAGAATAGTTTAGAGGAGACAGAGATTGGGGGACCAGGGGAAACAAATCTAACCAGTTTTTCCAAAGTTGCAGAACAAAGTTGCAACAGCTAAAAGAAAGCAGCAGGATCAGATGCCACCCTCAACAGACCAGAGTGGACATGTGTTCTTCAAACAAGGGACAAAGTCTGAGGCAATCATGGCCCATGCTGTAGTCCCAGTGCGTGGGAGGCGGAGGCAAGCAGTTCAAGGCCAGCCTGGGCTACATGGGACCTGTCTTAAACAAAACACAAGCAAAAAGGGCTGGCAAAATGGCTCAGAAGGTAAAACCGGGAAAAGGTGTTTGCTGGGCCCCACAAGGTCTAAAGGTGTCACCTGACCCTAAAATGTTTGCTGTGCTCCACATGAACCGCCTCACGCAACTAACTGACTAAATAAATAAATGTACAAGTTTTTTTTAAAGGCATAAAAAAAAAAGGTTTCACTAAGTCCTTATGCTTACCTGGAAAAAAAAAGCAGGTGATATGACTTAACATGAATAAAATAATGATTCTCAAGCAAAAGAAAAATTCCACGCAGGCTTAGAGATTATTCTTTTATTGAATGACTTTCAGCTTCCCAAATAAAAAACCAGCTGAAAATAAGCTGTGAGAATCATTCAATTTAACCTTTAGAAATGAAGTTATTGCCTTTTAGTGGTAAAATCTGCATTTTATTATCAATAGGAAATATAATGCCCTAAGCTTATTCTACATATAAGCTAAGTTAGGCATATAAATTGTAGATGATGGCAGCATATGTTCCTATAAAAAGGATAACAGCATACACCTCACAGAATAAGGAAATGCATACACTAATTTGATCTCTTCCTGTCTTCAACCCTTATTTTCTTTCTTCATCTTTTGTTGTTTGTTTTTTTGTGACAGGATTTCTCTGTGTAACCCTGGCTGTCCTCAAAGTCAGAGCCTGCCTCTGCCTCCCAAGTGCTGGGATTAAAGACACCCAGTTTATCCCTCATTTTCTAATGAGGATGTAGTGTAGCCAGGAGAGCTAAGGGTGTCAAGCCAGGTTCTTCCCAAGACCAGCAAGTAATCCTTATCGCCAGAGCAAAGCTACAACTCAAATTCATGGTATCGAGAAAAGTCTTCCATGAAGACTCATGCTATCTTGCTCTCTGCCCAAATCATCCCAAACCCTCTTCTTACACCTTTTCTTATTGGTCACTACTCTTAACTTCTCAGAAGAACAGTATAATAACTTTCGGTTCAATTGGTTGTCATGCTGTTGTCCTATGTTCCACACAAAATAGCTGTACTTTGGAGATCCTCGCTCAGGGGTTCTACAAACCTCTTGTTAGCATCTGCATGAAGGTCGGCCGGCTTCCCCAGACCCTTGAAATGCCCCCTGCCCTTTCCAGATCCACTTCTTTCACTTTCCTTGCTTTAAAAACAACGAAACAAAACAAAACCTCTTCACATTTCACAGAGAAAATGTGTTACCTCTCTGAAGTCAGGCAGATAAATACGGAATTGCTTTTGTCTTTCTATTCAGGAGAAAGACTGTCCTGTTCAGATAGTCTCCAATCAGTAATAAATCCCTTTCATTATGCAACAACATAGCAATACATTACACTTTTGACAGTGCCGAACGCTTTAGCTATGATGTAAAGCAAAGTTATTTATCTATAAAACAATTGTAATTACTCTAAAAATAGGCAAGAGACATAAAATTTGTTTTCTGGTTCAGAAATACCAATTTGTAAGGAACAAAATGTTTACAGGCAGAGCATAAGAAACTGGGAGAGACACCTTTCAATTATTTCCCAATTAAATATTCTGTCCAAACATGCAATTTCTGAGTGTAAATGCCTCATTTATCCAAATAAAACTCTAAAGTGATGAGGCAATAATGAAAGGAAGCCAACTGGGAAACCCCAAAAGGCTTATACTTTCAACAATTTCTTTGCTTTTTTTCTAAGGACCAAATAATGAATATTTAGAGACAGGGTATCATTGTGTTGCCTTTTCTGGTCTGGAACTCTTGACCAGGCTGACCTAAAAAAAAAAAAATCACAAAGATCTGTCTGCCTCTGCCTCCCAGTGCTGAGATTATGGGTGTGCTCCACCAGGCCTGGCACAAATAACAAAGGTTTATGGTAATACCATCGTAGTGTCTTCAGAAGTGAAGCACAAGAGGGACCTAAGAATAATTAGCTGGGGCATGTGGCACTTAGGATATGGAATACAGTGCACCAGCCAGAGGTGAGCTATTAAAAGACTGAATTAAAAAATAACTAAGAGGTATAAAATACTATTTTTCTTTTAAAGTTTCAGACAGATTTTTGTTACTTCAATGTCTCTATATGTTAGAGGTAAGAATGCATTATAGAATCAGAAAATGGCTCAAGAGATAATTAAAATGAAATGTGCAGAGAAAAGAAGGTAAAGATGACCTGATGAAGCACACATTTTCATTTCATGGGCAAATCAAGAACTCAGGGGCAAGGAAATTGATGTCATGCTAAATGGCCCTACTCCAGACAGGAACACAGATTTGAAAAGAAAAGAGAAAAAAATGTCAGCTAGTAACCTACAACATAAAATTCAGAAAACGTAAAGTAAGTGTCAAATTGCTATTAGATGGGGCAAAAGCATTTTCCCTAAATGTTTTCTTTATGTGGATAACTGACTGAATAGATGTAGAATCATAAATACTGAGGATTCAACCATACATGAAATATTCACTGGCCCAAAAATGTGAACCAAAAGCATTTTTATTATGTTTAATTAGGACTTTTAAAAGTCTGGTGTTTCTAGAGTTAATAAAAATTATATAATTATACAACCTGGAAGAGAAAGTTCTAGTTTCCTCAATATGGAGACAAATACAAAACATTATGGAAGAAACTTATTCACTAAAACAGAGGACAATATTTTGAATAAACCCACTTATTTTACTCAATAGATTTCCAGAATAGTAAAATATGCTATTTTTTTGGTCTAGCTTTTTACTTTGTGGTATGGTTTAAAAAATAATTACCAACCATGACTTACAGGTTGTTTATTACGTACATATAATATCCCAAATTGTCCTTAAATACAATTTCAAGGAGTTCACAACATTTAACAGTACTAAGTACAACCAACATCCTCTTCTAGGAACTGATTGTGCACTTGAGAAAAAAATATCATTTTACCAATTAATTCTGTCAGGTGTTTAGTCAAGACTCCCATTCTAACATCAGTCTTGCCACTCAATCATGTCCCATTGGTATGCGGACCATCCTATTTGTTAACTCTTAGTTTTATTTTCTGAACAATTGAAGTCCTTTTCAAACAACTGTCAAATTATGAAAAACAAAAAGCCATTAAACAATGGAAAAATGATAAATGTTCTGTTATAACCATCAGGTAAGTGCAAATTAAAATTGTATTGAGATTCCATCTCACTGCAGTCAAAAGAGTTACCATTAAGAAAACAACTCAGTGCGTACAGGCCCTTGTTGCTAGGCCTGGATCCCTAAAGATGGAAGAAAGAAGTGACTCCCTCAAGGAGTCATGCACATGTACACGCACACACACGCACATGCACACATGCGCACACACACACGCACGCACAGGGCACGAAAGAAGACGAGGCTGCGAAAGGGGCCTCGTGGATTGAGGAAAGGGAGTGTGGGTGAGGAGTGATGAGGACTGAATATGGCAAAGCACGTGACATACTTGAAAGAAGAACGTCCATTAAGCCTATCACTTTGTACAACTGACAGGAACTTCCAGTAAAGGATAAAATGCCCAATCTCTACTCTGAAAAGAGCTTATCACACTCACAAAGGTAAAAAAAAAAAAAAATGGGGGAGGAGAGCACAATCTGGCATAGAGGTACAGATGATTGTTAGTTCCTATTTTTTACCTACTTATAGTAGATTCAATTAAAAATAAAGTGTTTTTGTGTAAGGGAAAAATGTGTTCTTATTTACTACTAACATTCAAGACAAACTCAGCATTGTCCAGATAAACTTACAATTCAGTTAGGTCAGATAATGCCCCCCAGTTCTGAAGTCCTCTGAAATAAATCTGTCTTTATCTTTTGTGACAAATATTTTTGAGGCTGAATAGTCTGTAAAAGGATATGGAAAACATCATTGGAAGCTGATGTGGAATTTGTTCTATGACTCAAAGGGCTCTAAGTGAAGTGCTTCCCAGTACAGATGACAAACTACGCAGCCCTTCTTCAAAGAATGAAGGTTTAACATAGATAATTATGGCTCTAAGTCAGAAAGGTACAAAATAAACAAAGACTGGTGTGAGAATTTTAAAAAATGTGTTCTTAGTAAGTCAGCAGCATGCTGCAAAAACACCTCAAAGTCCTGCTCAGCAACAAATTAATAAAGTGTACCCAGGATTCCACGCAGAAGTAGGAACAGTTGGCAAGAAGCTTCAAAACAACAAAACATTCCCACAGAAAAACATCTTTATGATAGTTATAATGTACATGATGGTGTTCTGGAGGTTTCAGACACTTCCTAAAGCCATATGTAGTGCTTACTCCTAGCCTCACACCATAGCTTTACAATTCAAGTATTGGGGTAAATCACATGTGAACACTATAATGACCTTATGGGAAAATGAATACTTCCACCTAAGAGTTATTTGTGCAGTTACCTGCATTGTTCCTGCATGGCACCTCATGTAATTCTCCTGTCCTAATCACTAATCAAACACTCATTTCTACTAGTTCTTTCACTAATATAGATCCCATTTGCCTTCCTACGTTCACTGCCACATATCTAGTTCCAGCCATTACTCACTTGTCAGGCCATCCTAAATAAATTTTGGTCATTAGTATATAGTCTCATCGGACTCTGCTCAAATCCCCACTATAATTATATAACCAACCGTGTATGTCCATAAAGAAGACATCAGTCTGGTTTAATCTTCAATATCCAGCACTATGTTGAGCATTTAAAAAGCTCTTACTAAATATATACACTTTGATTATTCATTCATTCATTGATTCTACATGAGAAATGCATGAAAAACAAGAAGAGGCCCAAGATGGTATACATTCCATGTCAAGAGCTATAAAACAATGGCAAAAGAGTTGGAAGTAGAAGAAATATGATTTGGAACGTGAATTGGATAGGAATTTGAAACAGAAACAATACAGATGGTTACAGGTTTCACTCACAGAGGACTCTCTGTGTGCTAGCACAATGCTAAGAAATTTAGTAGCAATCAACACACTCCTTCTGCCAACGGTTCAGAACATTTTGTATGTTTTAATTCATTCGATTATGCCACAGTCTAAGAAGGTAGCTGTCACCATCACACCCATTTTACAGACAGGAAAGCCAACAGAAACATTAATTATTTCCTCAGGGTGAGAAAGTAGTAAATCCAGCCTATTTAGAGTTACTAATCAGTAGTTAATTCTGAACTTACAGAGCTAACACCAGTTTCTTCTGAATATGAGTTTACCTCTTGAAGTGCATTGCTTGACAAGTCAAATCTAAACAAGGCACTGTAAATAAATATAAAAGTGATTCATTCCTGTAGGGGTTTAGAAGCTACTAAGGTGGTATTCTCCTTATTTATCAACATAAACAAGATTACAGTAATATGGTTATATAAATGTTAAAGATGAGCATGACCAGAGAACAGGATGGATGCACAGGGACATAAACAAAAGGACATAGAAAGCATGGTCCTAAGGGGAAGAGACAACATCCAAAAAAAGAAAGGCCCTCTACATGTGGTAAAGAGTGAATGCCATTGTCCTAGTTAGGGTTTCTATTGCTGTGAAGAGACACCATGACCATGGCAGCTCTTACAAGGAAAACATTTAATTGGGGTGGCTTACCGTTTCAGAGGTTCAGTCCATTATTATCAGTGGTGTGACATGGTGGCATGCAGGCAGACATGGTGCTAGAAGTAGCTGAGAGTCCTCCATCTTGACTCAAAGCCAACAGAGTGCCTCTCACTGGGTGTTGTCTGAGCATATGAGACCTCAAAGGCCACCTCCACAGACACACACTTCCTCCAGTGAGATCACACCTACTCCAACAAGGCCACACCTCCTAATAGTGTCACTCCCTTTAGGAGCCATTTTCTTTCAAATCACCACAGCAATCAAAGTCCTTAATCTGAGAACACTGAACTGTGGGCTAGGTAAGTATGACACGAAGGGAATAAATAGGCCTGTGAATGAAACATCCACGTACTTTGCAGTAGTGTGCAAGAGAACACAGGTTTTTCTCCAGGTTAGACCTTGCAGACAGCTTATGCTCTCTCTTCCAAATCCAACATTGTGTCAGTAACTCTGTAATTTCCTCCCAAGAACACCACTTCTTGAAGAATAGAGCCATATAACAACTGGGTATTTCAAAGGTACCCTGATCTCTAACTCAAGAATATCTGTATATCAACACTGCAGTTTCTAAAATTCTGTGTGTCACAGTCTATAGGGAATACGTTGGAAACATGCTAAATAAAGGTTTAAAATACAAGCAAGCAGAATGTCTATGTTAGTAAAATGACTTACTTTGAAATGTTTACATAAGCAATAGCCACAGGACAAAATGAGTTCATTCTAGAGCTAAGCAGCTACGATGATGAAGCAGAGTGTGGAGCCAGTGTGGCAAAGAAATACTTCAAGTTTTATCACATCACTGTAGACATAGGATAAATTAGACAAACCCATCACACACCCCAACTCAGGTGCCAGGAATGTTAGTGGATGCCTTCAGAATACCCTTACCTTTATTTATTTATTTAAGCCATATTGGGCTCATTTAACCAATCTGTACTCATGAAATAGAACGACAGAGCAATATCAATGTGTTCACAGAATGGAAGAAACAGAAGACCATGAACCAGCGACAGCAGAATCTATGTGTGGAAGTACTTCTCTTTGGAAAGAAATTCCACTTGATTCAGGAAAAATGCCTCTGGATTCTCTCAATTTTCTTGCAACTTTCTTTGAAAAAAAAAACTGTAATGGGATCTAGGACCTAATCAGTTCTGGTAAGTTTCTTGTCAACTTGACAAAAGCTAGGTTTATCTAGGAAGAAGTTACTTGAATTAAGAAAATTCCTTTATTAGGGATAACAGGCAATTCTGTTGGTTTTCTTCTTGATTAATGATAGATTCTGGGTACCAGGGTTGGGGATAAGCCCACTGGGGATTGTGCTACTCCTGGACAGGTTGTCCTGGACAGACAGACAGACAGACAGACAGACGGACGGACGGACACACACACACACACACACACACACACACACACACACACACACACACAGTTGACTGAGCCATGAGAAACAATGCAGGAAGCAGAATTCCTCCATGGTCTCTGCTTTAGTTACTGGCTCTAGCTCCTATCCTAAGGTCAGTCTTTCATTATAGACTGCTAGCCATAGAACTCTCTTTCCTAAGAGCTTTTGGTCATGCTATCTATCACAGCAACAGAAAGCTAACTTGGAGAGACATTGATACTATAGACCTCATCCATGTGTACTCCTGGGTAAAGTCAAAGTTAAAGAAATCAGAAAGAGCACAGAAAAATTTACTATTATTTTACTTATTTACTTGTAGTAGTAAAAGACTTTTCTACAACACAATTCATGGCAGTAACATATCAGGGTTACTGAGTTACATAGGGATCAAAATGTCTTCCTCCTAAGAGGCAACAAACAAGAGCCTTGTCTCTAATAGCGATCCACGTCCAGGCAAGTCACTTGATCCAGCATTTCTTCAGAGGTGCTGAGCAGCAGAACTGGAACACACTCCCTAGTGGTCAAATTCCAGACTTCCTACCCTCAGTCCTAACTGCTGCAGTGATTGGCTTTTTCTCCCAACAAGAGTCTATCAGTGAGTAGTAGGTATTGTGGGGCATGCCTATATTCCATCACTGAGGCAGGAGGATTCCATGATTCAAGTCTCAAGGGCTACAAAATGAGATCCTGTCTAACATATCCAAAGGCCTGAGACCTAGCCCAGTAGTAGAATGCTTTGCCCTGTCTTTGCTATCTAGACCTGACCCTGCCAAATCTCTGAGTGAACAGATTGGCAGTGTAAGCAAGGTGTAAGGAATCAGATACTTTACAGACAAGAGACTCACTGTGGAGGTACATTTTAATCCATTTACTAATGAGGGAAAATAGATTCAGAGGAGACTGAGGAGCAGACATATATATAGGTCACTAGGAATGTTGAAGAAAATTTGCTAATTTTTACTTTATGAAAATATAGTTAAAAACATTGAATTTGAAATAATTTCTCTCACAGAACAGAGTTCAGCTATTTCTCTAAAGGATCACATGTCTTAAAAGAATTATACGTATCACTACCAGCCCTTCATAAGCCATATTCTCTCTCTCTACAAAGGTGAAAATCAGACCAGAAAAAAAATCAACAAAGCAAATCTCACAGAATCACATCACCTCATAAGAGCTTGTAAGGGCAGCATCCAGCATTCAATTGGAAGTACACCCAGTAATCTTCCTGTTCATTTCAAAGTCTTGAACAATTTCCCTGATACTCAAAACTAAATAAAAGCCAGAGCCCATGTCCTAAATTTGGTGCCCTACATTGTACAAAGAACACAAAAGAAATACAACTCAGGCAAAAAATGTATTAAAACTCTCTAAGAAGTACTTAAACATAGCCACCACTGACTGCAGTCAATGCTGAAATAAAATCCTGGGAAAGTTCTTATGGAAACCATAAATGCTTTCTGATGCCCTTGCCATTCCAGGGAACTTAATGAGGGCTAAAAAAGAAAAGAAAAAGAAAAGAAAGAAACAAAGGTTTCATGTGGCTCTACAGGTCAAACCTCACGTTTCCCACAAACCAATAGAACAATGCCCTCCACATGACTACGAGGACAACTGTCTTCTTAATAACATCCAACCTTTCCACAGAGATGGGGGGGGGGGAGTTTAAAGAAGGAAAATTAGAAGGGAATCAGAAGAAAAGGAACAAAAGGAAAAGAAAAATGATCAAGGAACAAGAAAAGCTAGAAAAGCTATGCATGGCGGTGCATGCATACAATCCCAGCTGTCTTGCTGAGGCAGGATGATGTCAAGGCCAGTCTGGACTACATAGTGAGCTCCTGTTTCAAAAGCAAAATAAAGCAACATGCCTCGGATCTATGCAGCCGGGGAGATACTGCTAATCTAGTCATCCCCCTGCCATTAGAGTTGAGTGCTGCAGAGCTGTGGGACACGCTTTTGTGTGGAGAGAATCCAAGCCAATTAGATGCAACCATAGTTGAACCATTTCAAGAAAGAAGAGAGTCGAGAAAGCAGTATCTTCTCTTAGGTTAAGAAGAACCTGAGCTGTCAAATGAAGCATAGGCACAATAAAGACAGGGGGCTAACACTGCTATTGCCATAGTTTCTGACCAAGGTATCAAGCTTGTTTATAGAGCACAACATGCTTGCCCTAGAGAATATAAACTAGACAGTGAGCTAGATCTTCTTATATTTGCCCAGGATAGCAAATACAGCACCCAGCAGTATGGCTAGTATGCAAATATAGCCTTCACTCCAGGCAACTCCTCCAAGTCAGGGGAACCCACTAAGAAGAACAGGTCTTGACCTTGGGCCATCTGTACAGTAATTTAGACCACAGCTGACTCCAAAGACACTTAGGACATGCTGAGAGACTAAGGCAGAGTAAGGAGGGAAGAGATGTGACAAATACAGTTCAAAGAACGGGCATTTGTATCATTGTCAGTGCTTATAAAGAACAGAATGGCAGCAGAATGAAATGCTAGAATCCTGGGAGAGGCAGAAGGAGGTAAAAGATACACTATGGGAACTGCAGTGAGCATAACCCAACAGAGCCCTGATAAGGTTTGCTCCTTGATTTGGGCTTACCCAGAAACTTCTCTCTCTCCATCTCTTTCAACATTAAAAAGTATTTTGTTTACATCTGACAGGAGTCAGCTCTCTCCTCCTACCATGTGGATTCCAGGGATCAAGGTCAGGTCATCAGCTTTGGCAGGAAGTGTCTTGCTGAGCTAACTGGTTGGCTCTCTTTTTAATGCTTTTCAGCCAAAAAGAATAGATATTTACTTCTTACTCTCCCATCAACACTCAGCTCCACGTGAGTGGGGGAAAGGTAATATTCAGAAAAGGTCCCAAGTCTTTTACAGAAAGGAAGATAACTTGGGATATCTCAGGGGAAGAAAAGCAGTGCTGTTCAAGAAAACCAGGAAAGCAAGGAAGAACCTTCGGATAAACCCCATTTCATCTACCTACTTGCCTACTTCAACGGAAGACTTTCAGCTTTTGAATATTTCCAAAAAAGACTTACAGGTTCACTCTGGGAGCCTTTCTATGGTTTACCTCACTTCAGGAGTAATGAGTCCACAGTCTGATTTCTCAAATCTCATCTCCCCAAAAGCTAGCCCTGCACCATTCCAGACTATACTCACACAATTCTATCACTAATAAATACTATGTGTCTCCAACAGATACTGCCACAGAGAAAAATACTCAAAGCCAGCATGAAAACTAGGCAAGAAACAGTCACAAGTTGACCAAATATCCAAGAGTGCATAGCAGTTCAATGAGTGAATAATCATGAAATTAACAGACGTGTTATCAGCTACATACAGCAATATAACACACACCTTGCAGTGATCAGACCAGGCATAGGCTCCAACCTCTTGTGATCACCAAACAACTGACTAATCAATAGATCAACCGATGATCAAACACACAATCATTAAAACTCCTCATGTGCCAGAGCAGAAAGTCCAGTGATGACTGGAGAGGGTATGGACATAGACTCTGATCTCTCTTTGGGTCACCAATCAACAACACACAATCATTGAAATTCCTCAAGCATCAGAAAAAAGAGACCAGAGACGACAGGGAGGAACTCTCAAATACACACCGACTCATTATAACTCCTCAAGCACAGATAGGACAGGAAGCCATGTGTACTCATAGCACTGGCTGCCCTCAAGGAGTGGGAAACTTGTGCTCCTAACTTTGGAATCATCATTGATTTGTCTCATCTATCAAAACAACAATTAACCATGCACCAGCCCCGTTTTATTACCTGTTTTACGCTCTGTATCTACAGGAGACTATATTTATTGCAGAACAGGCTGTAGCAAAACCAATAATACACCTAAGGTAACGAACAGACTTAAAGTCCAATTTTTCTACACTAGCAAGGGAAGGAGAGGCAGGATCAGTAAACAACTATACTTAACTGGTAATGGAAGTATGGATGTATGAATGGAGCAGTTACCGTAGAGCTGCCTTTCAAACCAAAAGAGATGCAGAAGCAGGCCAGTCAAATTTGTGCCCAGATTCACATTATGAGCATCCTGCCCTCAAAGAAAACCAGACTACAGAAATGTATACAGCTGCTGGTTATAATTGCCCACTCTCTATACCTGGAAAAAATGGGAAAATACAGAAGCTTGCAGCTTCTTATTTATGAGACAGTGTCTTACTATGTGGTCCTGCCTGGCCTGGACCTCACTATATAGAGCAGGCTGGCTGCACTCACTGGGTGATCCTCAAGCCTCTGCCAGCTCACCAAATCATTTCTTTAGGGCCTAAGTTACAGGCCTGGCAGTGAGTACTCTTCCTTAGAAGTCACTCTGAAAGTAAGTCCTAAAGATGCAGATGGACCAACTTTTCCCAAAGTGAGGACAGAGGCCTATCCAGTTGGTATTATATCTGCTTATCTTACAAAAACTCAATGTACTGTTAAACAGCACCTGCCATTGGACTATCCCAGACTTGTGCCTCATTTCCTAAGAGTCCACTAATTTCTCACTCTTGTGACTAGCTTCCTTTCTTCTCACCACAGTCAGTCAAGAAGATACTGCTTTAGCTAACTCTCCATATTAAAGTATTTTAACACATCCTAACCACTGGCCTTGAGAAATTAAAAATCCAAGAGGAGAGATACAAAGAATGGGCATAAACTTGACTTCTAAAGTGAGATGAAGTTAACCATTTGCCTCACAATCTTGACCGGACATCTTCTGCAGAAGACAAAGTGCACACTTAGTCCTATCTTTTTTTCTCCCGGGATGTGCATGGTGTTGGGAGGAGAATGAGGGAAAAGCATTATGCATAAATAACAGTTCGCAGTAAATTATTTTGGCAGCATAGTGCATATACTGTCAGCTCAACAAAATCTTCCATTTATCATGACCTGAAACTAAAAGGGAGAGTCAATCTCGGGCAGTGGGGGACACCGCTGAAAATATATAAACAATTAAGAAACTTTTGTGAAGCTATTAAATAAGTGTATATTACACAGTCATTACTACAGGGGTCATTTCCCATCAGCAGCACACTGCTTGCCCATGACCCTACATGACTACCTGTCCCTTGGACAGCAAAATTGCCTGCATGCTCTAGGGAGCAGAAAAGCCATACATCTCACTTAAATGGCACAAGGGCACCCAACCCATACTCATACTTAACACAGTGATGGAGGGATAGGGAGGTGAGAAAGGGGAAAAGACAAACCTCTATTACACAGGGCACAGAAAATTGCAGTCTTAGCTGAATAATCTGTGATTCAGGCAGACAAGGTCACATCTGACATCTATTTAAATTGAATAGCTTTTCACTTCCAGTCTTCCACCTGCTCAAGCTTTCTTCTTTTATTTATGTGGTCACTAAGGGACATTTAACTGGCATTTATTTTTAAATAACTTAAGAGCAAACCAATTTTTCAAAATATAGACAGAAAAGAATAAAAATAGGTATAAAAACGAGCCACAGTTTAAGGGCGAGTCTGAGGGTTGGGAATAATAATGTTAATAATGATAATAAAAATGAAGGCACACTTGCACAAGCACCACTGATAGCAACAATCACAACTAAAGGGCCAAGAAGCATCAGAAAGCACCAGGATCAGAGGCAGCATGTAAGAGAGGGGCAAAGTCAGCATTGAGGATTTTCTGATGCTGTCCTCAGAGCCTAGGAGGAACACCAAGGCAGCACACCTCCACCCCACTAACTTTCTTAGGACTTCACTGCCAGTGTAAGTCTGGAGCCAGAATGTAAACTCGGCCTCCCGAAAGCAACTATCCTCAAGCTGTTGTTTTGTTTATTTGGGGGGAGATGCAGCTCATACTAGTGTGGTTTACTAATTTGTTTAAAGTACGTTTTTAGCTTTAAGTGACATAGTTCCTCAAGGTTTAATTCAGCTCTGGAAAAGTCCTGGAGGGTGAGTTTTGCATAAACATTTCCATAGGCAGATGGCTCTCATGTAGAGGAACTTCTATTATGTTTTACAAAACTAGTATTTATAACATGGTTTTCCCTGCAGCTGAACATTCTCCAAATTGCCTTATGATACCTACCTCTTCATCTAAAGAACAGCATTAAGGAAAATAACACAGCACATACCTATAGAAATTAATAACATATATACAAGAATAACTTACAGGCTAAGCCCCAGAGAAAACAGGCTGACGAGCAGAGTACTAGATGCATCACCCCTGGCAACAAGAAGCCTTAGCAGATGCACCCAGACACTAGCTAATGGCTGGAAGGCCATTAGCAGGAAGTTTCTTGACCTCTCAGGATTTTAAGGCATACACATATACACATGCATGCATGCATGCATGAGCATGCACACACACACGCTACACACACAAAACCAAAAATGTGTTATCACCTACCTACAAGAAAGAGACTACTCCTAGCTCACATGACGTAGACAACCCGGTTTAATCTTCCACCTGAGCTAACTGGCCATGTTGGGGGAAGAAAGTTCACTTGAGTCCCATAGCTTCAAAATAGGTATGAAGACACTCCCACAAAGGAGATTTGGCCAGACACATTTACAATAAGCTATCAATATGAACAAGAGTAAGTCTGTGGTCAGGCAAGGCATGTGAACACAGCATAATGAGAAGATACTACACTCAAGTTCTTCCCTGTGGGACTAGGCTGAGCTCTAGAAGAGTTTGCTTATACTGGTCTGGTCTTCCTGAGGTCCAAGGCACATTCTTTGCTCTGATTCACTAATTCTTTCTCCTTCAGCTCCTGGTACAATGTGGTCCTCTTTACCTATGGCACACGCTGCTTAGCCATTAGTGAGCACAGGAGTTGAAAAGAACATTGTGCATCCTGGGTGCCTTCTCTGGTCACCAAAGAGAAATCGACACTCTCATTACCCCCCACCCCCCCGCAACGATTCCCCCAAGCACTTCTTCTCTGTTACCACATCTCTTCATAGAAGATGGCATTACAGTTTTTCTCTTTCCCACTTAAATGTAGTGTCTCTCTCCCCACCCCCCCCCATTGTTGAATTCACAGTGCCTACCTACAGCAGTTCCCACACATAGCAGGTACCCACTAAGTTTCTGTGGGAGAAATCCTCTCAACAAGCAGGCCACTGCTTAGTCAGAAAATATCTTAAATGGGCATGGGTAAGTCTTCACTGCAAAACATTGCTGGGGCATAGTCTATTGGGGGTTCAGAAGCATTCATCACTCATTCGTCTATATATTGTCTTTATTATCTCTGAGCACAGTCACAAAGTCCTCCATTCTGTTCAGCTGACATGAAGCTGTGAGGAAGAACTCATTTAAGTAAGTCACAAGTAATTCTTAGAATTTCTCTCATAACCTACACTTGACCTTTTACCATAAAGACTTTTCATTTACAGAATAAAATAGATTTAAAAAAAAAACTCCAAGAGCTAATTTTACTTCACTACATTAGGGAAGTATAAAGTATCTTTTAAACGCATAATAGTAAAAAACAGAGAAGGAACACAGAGACAGCTCAGATGAAGAAATGGAACAGAGGTTTTAAATGATCCTTTCCATCTTGTAAACCAGAGCACTACACATGCCTTAAAAATACCGAGGGAACTTCACATTTGGGGCCTAAAAAGCTCAGAGCTAGAGAGCGAAGCCCTTGTGAGAAAGAAGCACTCAGACTCTTGGAGGCTCTGAGCCCACAGCCGGATTCAAGGGCACAACTCACCCCAGAAATGTCAGCAACTCGGTGGATGGGCACTTCCTTTTTGCTGTGCAATCCTTTGCCATTCTTAATAGCTCTGTAAGGGCAGAAGAGAAAAAAAAAAAAAAAACCATTAAGATAGAAACCATGCCAGGAAGGAGTCTGGGGGGCGGAAGGGGGGGGGGACTGTTGACATGGGTGTGCTACTGCACTACACAAACCACAGTGTACGCTGCAGAGCAGCCAGCCTGTGAGGAGTCGCCACTGACTGGGCAGTGGAGGCCGCTCTTCTCACCAGCCCAGCTACCAGTACTTGGCTGCCAGTTTCGGCTAACTGTGCCTAGTAATCAGAGAGCTCCCTGTTTCCAAATTAAAGGCATTGTCTGGGCACAAAGCAAGAATCAGTTGGAAGTGCACACTCCTAAGAGGCACAAGTAATAATGTTTCAGTGCTTAATCACACGAAACAGTTTAAATGCAAAATATGTAGCTAGTGTTCCAATTCTAATGGAAATAAGTTCCTCCCAGGTAAAAAGATAAGTTGCCTTGACTGAAGCAATATTGTACAGAAAATCCATTTAAGACTGGGGAAAAGCCAGTGAGTACTATATAACTGATATTAAGCTTCATTCTGATTAGTTGTGGGGTGGAAATTCACAGGGAACACTGGAATTCAAGTATCTGGCCATGGGCTGGTTGCTACCAACCTCCCACATTTTTTTTTTTTTTTTTTTTTTTTTTGGTTTTTCGAGACAAGGTTTCTCTGTATTGTTTTGGAGGTTGTTGGTCCAGCCTGGCCTTGAACTCACAGAGATCCGCCTGCCTCTGCCTCCCGAGTGCTGGGTTTAAAGGCGTGCGCCAACTATGCCTGTCCCAACTTCCCATATCTTAACAATCCAGCATAATCGGGCCTGATTACTGATGGAACAGGAAAAACCACAGTGTAGAGCTGGTTGGTTTAGTCATTAAGCCTTCTACTACTAGAGAAGGCCCATGTGGGTAGTGTTATCTTCAGACCTCAGCACAGTAAAGGTTCAGGGGTCCCTACTCTAACCTTTGTAGGCAGCATGGAGAAAGTTGACAGAGCAGGACCTTCCTCCTAGGATATGCACTTAAGGGGTGGCACACCTCTCTAAAGAAGTTATTCTCAAGGTCACAAAACTCTTTAACCTAATCTCAACAAACCAAATCATGAAGGCACTGCTCAGCGCCACTAGAATGGCCACATATCTTACCTGCAGCCGGTGCTTTGACACTTCAGTAAGCTTCTCTGCCATTCCAAGTAATCTGTCACTCATGCTACTGAAAGACCGAAGCTTTCCTTTTTTTTGCACTGGTGGCTGTTTCCACCAGGGAAAAGTGTCTGAGGGAGACTCTTAAGTGGTATAGCTTCCTGTAGGTTGGGTGGTACAGTGTCTGTGGGTGGTACAGTGCCCGTGAGTGGTATAAGCTTAGTGCAAATGAGTGGTAAAGCACCTATAAGTTTGCATTGGGGGAATTAATGGTGCTACAGCTGTTTTTATATGGCTCCTGTAAATAACTTCAATAAGCTCTTGGGTTCACCAAGATGGACTTACACAGCATTCTTTCTATGATTTGTAGGTATCTTCCCTATTTGGAGTGAACAGATACCTATTTTAAAAAATTATGCTTATGTATGTAACATGTTTGTGTGAGCATGTACACCTTCAGAGGTTAAGGGGCAACTAGGGGAGTAGGTTTTTTTCCTCCCACCATGTAGGTCCAAGGGATAGAACCCAAGTAGGTCATCATGTTACAGCAAGGAATAGGATTTACCTCTAGGAGACATGCCCTGTTTCCTCCCACGAGACTTGGGGTAGTGGACCACCCCCAGAAAGGCAGGTTCACCATAAAGTACTTGTTTCTTTCTAGTATTCCCATCTCCTAGTGCGGTCCCTAGGAGCTGCCGAGGGACAGCTGACTCAGAAGAACTTAAGTATTTCTTTTCTTCTTTCTTTTGCATTTGGATGCTGACCAGAACCTATGTATGCCTTGAAACTCCCCGTGCTTTGGGCTTTCTTATTCTTTTTTGCAAAGCTCCAATCTCTGCCATTGGGCTGCCTCTTAATCTTTTCTATGAGCCTCTGCTGGGCAGCTGAAGAATTATAGTTTTCCTACTTTTAACCCCTACTAAATTCTTCTTGTACTTCTGTTTGTGTGTGTTCTTAACATTTTCATTTAAGAGACTAAGAACCTAAGAGTGAACATCCAAGTTCTTCCATATTATAATGGTGGGAAATTGGAACTCTGCAGGATTTCTCTTAATACTTCTTTCTTTCATTTATATCTTTTCATAAACAGAAAAACCAAACCTGTTGCTACAGACCTAGAAAAAAATCTATCAGGTTTGGTGGAAAGCAACTTTACCAGCAGAACCATCACAATACCTGCTTCTTCATACCCCCGTCCCCCGCCCGTGTGTTAGGGTTAGGGTACACTAAGTATAACTACATAACTAGCAGGAGAAAAGACCATGCACACATACACAAGTCTCATCTGACATGCAACTCAAAAGAAAGCATTTCAAAATTTCCTTGCATGCCCAGGTTACTCGAGCTGGAATCAACTGCAAATGGCAAGGGTACTTGCCATCACAACTGGTCTCCTACCCTTCAGGAGCCTGTTGAAGGCCATTGACTAGGGCTGACCATCAAGGACAGACTGCTCCTAGTTCTTAAGATTTGCAACTAACAGAATAAGAAACTCAAGCTTAATGTTTCCAGACCAACATGGTTGTCAATTTCTGTATGGTTCCAAGTAAAACAATACACTGGAATACTTTTTTCCAAAGTTGACAGCAGAGCTAGTTCCTAAAAGTTCAAATTATTACTCATATGGATACTTATTTATACTTACATAATATGCATCAATCAAAAAAAATTTGGTGTAGAATATCCAATATTCTCAGATTCCTGCTCAATCTGTGATGCTGGTACTCCTGGCTACCAGGGAGGCTTAGCTCAGGAGCTCAAGACCAACTGGGCCAGCATGACAAGACTCCACTCACAAACAAACGCAAACCATAACATGCACACTTAAAAAACCCTAACAGCCCTGAAACTGCTCCTAACAATGAGAAGGAAACAGGCAATTCACAGTGAGTAGCTGACTATTCAGGTATTACCACCCAGAAAGCACATGGGACTCAAGCCACAAAACTAGAAAGTGTTTAAGAAATGAATACACGGACTCATTCTGAGTTTCCTTTTCTGAGCAAAGTCACTTTGGTTCTTGTTCAGTAACTGCTGCAAAATGACACATGAGCCATCTCTAGAAAATTCCCTTTGCCTATCATAGGGCAGATGCTACAGAGGTGACAGTCTTAGAATAACAATCAGGGGTCATTAGTATGGGTTAGGGTCAAACCTATATTCTTTGCAAAGTAGTAAATACCCTTATATGAGGTCTATAAGGTCACACACCAGGACCAACTATAGCACACTGTATATGTGAAGTCAAGAAGGGCTGGGTTCTGCTGAAAGCCAGGTGTTACTTCTCAGTGTTGCTCTCCCTGGCTATGTCATACACACCTCCTTCTGGGGCAGAACTCTGGAATACCGGTAGGTGAGTAAAAGGCACAATGACACCATCCCCACATGACCTTGCCCGGCAGACCACAGAACAGCTCTCTATCCCCTTTCATTAGTCAATGAATGAAACTCTTGACTTTTCAACCTCTCTCTCTGCCTCTGCTTAATAGGTACAGCCTCACAAAGGAAGGCTGGGATTGAGAGCAGTCAGGAGAAAGGAAGCAGTGGGGCACACAGCCTGTTCCTCTCAGAGACTTCATTCTCTGAGATGCAGCACCTCAAAGCCAGAAAAGCCAGCAGTGTCAAGAATGGACAAAAGCAGCCACTGGCCAGGAAGAAAAGGAGTGATGGGACAGAAGAGGGAAGGAAACACTTTCTAGGTTTCTCCCTGGCCTAGGAAGATGGTGCTACAGCATAGAAGATAATCTCCATCCAGGTCACTGGAGTAGTCTTTGTTTAAGACTCCACCCACATTAGAGCTATGGTCCTCCAAAGTAAAGTCAAGCACTTTGCAAAAACAGATGGGAGCTGTGGCAGCAACATCATCCATAGTGCCTGGGCATCCCAGAAACAGAATCTCACTCAACTTCAATGCACAGGAACAAAGTTTGCTGTTATTTAAAATAAATTCATAGATCGTTCTTGATGCTGAACACTAACTTGAATTCCATACTGCTTACTACCATCATGACTTCTATTTCATCATTTCACTCCTTTGCTTAGATCCCAAAGGCAAAGAGGAAACTGTAGTTGTGATGATGCCAGTGACAACCAAATCCAGGACCTCATGCGTGCCAGTAAGTGTGTTACCCTAAGCTAATGTACCCTTACACCTAAAGAGGAATTTTTACTCTCATAGTTTACTTTCATAGGCACCTACCATGTGGTCCCAATTACATGTTCCTATGATTTCCAAACCATGGCCTTTAACCCAATCAAGTCCCTCTTCTCTTATTGCTTTTCTCTTCCCCTCGTCTGCTCTTTCAGGTTCTTCACTATAAAATGAACAGAGCACTCAAAAACTGTGGAGCTAAGGAGACAGCTCAGTGGTTAAAACCATTCATTGCTCTTGAAGAAGAAGATCAGACTTCAGATCCCAGCCCTCAAGTCAAAGCAATCTCTACAGTAGCTCCTGGGGATCCAACACCCTCTTCAGACCTCTGAGGGCAACCCATGCATGCATACAAACATATAAACAGGCATTTAAAAAGTCAATAAAAAAATAAGAGTTGTCCTTTATCTGCAGCCACAGTCTCACAAACAGATGTCACAGCTAAGCAAGATGTCTCATGCCTATAATCCTAGCATTTGGAGAAGGCAGCTGGAGATTTAGGAGTTCAAAGCCGTTCTTGGCTATGCAGTAAATTTGAGGCCAGCTTAGGCTACATGAAACATTGCTACAAATAACAAAAAAAAAAAAAATCTGTATTTAAAAAAAAGCTGTTACGTTAATAATTCTAAAGCTAAAGCTGGGTTTGGAGGTCAGGGAGTTTCTATGAACTTCTCTGAGACCGTAGTGAAATTATATACGCAAACACAGTGTGTGTATGTGGGGTGTGTATGTGTGTGTGAGTTTAGTATGGAGCTGTAACTGGCAACAAATAAATCTCTTCTGCTTCTTGTCTAGTCTTCCTTCCTACAGCTAAACTGCAGTCCTTTGAGGGCTAGTTAGGATAATGTCCTTAATATTTGTTATAACACTTAACACGGATCTGTGCTTTCATTATCACAGAAACAAAAGGCATCTAGTTCAGTTAAGTGCGCCTCGTAATGCTGAGTAAATAAATGCTTTTTTCCCCTTTGTTTGTTTCTCTGTATAACCCTTGCTGCACTGAACCTTGGCTCTATAGATCAGGCTGGCCTTGAACTTAAGAGATCCACTTGCTTCTGCCTCCCAAGTGCTGAGATAAAAGGCAGGCAGCACCACAGCACAGTAATAAATGCCTTTGTACAATGTTGAAAATATTTCATATTACAGATGTGGACAGTGCCAAAGTTACTGAAAGGCAACTATTTGAGGCTGCTGGCTCCCCTGGATGCAGTATCATGATCCAAGCTCTAGGGCAGACCACAAAGAACCCCATCTCCCCCTCATATCCCAGGGCGCAGGATGGGCAGAGTCTGCACAGCAGTGAGGGGGTGCAGAGCTCAGCCCACAGTCAACAATAGACAGAACAACCTGATTGTGATGATAAATGACTTGGAAGAAGCAAAAATAATCTCAACAGAAAGGTTACAAATCGGAACCAAGAGAACAAAAAGCCTAACCCTCCAAGCCCTCTCACCGTTAGGAGCCACACTGATGAATACAGTGCTTCCACAAGAACCAAACACAGAGACTCTGCAAACATGGTCGCAAGAAGCAATCCCTTTGGCCTTTATACTGGTTCCTGGGCAGCTGAGGAAGCAACAGAGTCTGTGATTCAGAAATGAGGTACAGAACAGACACAGGTGCAGAAGAGCAGGTGTGTATATGGCGGGGGTGGTGCACTAAGATTATGCAGCTGCATTTTCAACAAAAAACGAGCGCTACTGATAAGCAAGACAGAAAAGATGGAGAGCACACAGACTGGAAATGAGGAAATTGAGTCCTGTGGTCTAGGGAGGTGGGCGGACTAATGAGTCAGGAGATATTATGAGGCAGTGAAGCAAATAACAAAGAACGCCAGGTCATCCTCTCATCTGAAACTAATATAAGAGAGAAATGAAGGTGCATGCCATTGTGTGAGGCATGACAACAGGTCTGCAGAGAGAGGAAAGCGGGAGAGGAGGGATTATGAGCTCATGGCAGGGGGAGGGGTGTACAGCTGCTGAACATAAGCAAATGCTACTGGTCCCAGATGAGGATCAAAGGAGAATTAGTGCCAGGTAGAAATAAATGGTCATCAGAAATCAAAAAGGCTCAGAAAGCAGATTACTTAAAATTGCCTTAGTGACACTGCTTTACACTTTCTGCTGTTCTGATTACAAAGTCCATCAGAAAAAATTAGGAAACAATGAACCATAATTCTAGTGTTTTCTGAGTGCTAATATACACATAATTTTCAATTTATACTTAAAAAAATGATAACACAGTGGATAAAAGTTTTGTGGGCTCAAATATTTTTCCATAACAAATGGCTAAATGAACACTTCCCTATGTCATTGATTCTACAGTAAATTCATCTCATGGATCCATGGTTCATAATTTAATCAATGCTCTATTGCTAGATAGTTCCATGAATAGAATACTTGCATTATTATAAATAATACCACAAGGAACAACTTTTAAATAAACTTGCTGGCAGTTGGTGAATTATTTCCTAAGATAAATACAGCGGCAGGGAAGCACTGCACAGAGTGAGGAAGAAGGAATGAATCTTTTGTTCCTCCTTCCTCACACACAACACACTGGCTTCTATGGACACTATGGTGAATGCACTTAGATTCAAGTGATTCTTACACGCAGCTCATTCTTCAAACATATCTTTGCTTTTGCAGCTACTTACTTATTCATCTAAATCATCTATATATTGTGAATTCTTGCATTCATCACAATAAACTTGATAAAGTATGTTGCTTAACAAGGCACAGAAGTTTTTTAAAAAATTACATCTATACCTTTTAAAAAATTACATCTATTTATTTATTATGCAGAGGGATTAAAAGTTAGTTCTATTCCCTCTTCCACCATGTAGGTCCAGCAAGCATCTTACCCATTGAGCCATCACACTAGCCCGGGCATAGAAAAATGTAATGTGCCTTTTGACTTGAGTGAAAAGCAACACATCTTTAGCACAAGTTTTAGAAAATGCTTTTCCAATGTAAGTTATGCTGACTTGACTCTGTTGGCATCCTCTGGAGGTTCAGCTCTCCGAACCTGATGCAAAAGCAGGAGGAATGGGAAGTAATCCTTCTCAATTTCTGGGTCCAAAGCAGGAGTGGGAACAGAGGCAGCTTAAGATAAAATAGAAATGCATGAGGGAGGTTACTAGAAATTGAGTTGCAAAGAAGCAGGCGAATGAAATAGAGCTATGAAGTGGATTCACAAGCAGCTATAAAATACGATGCATTGATGGATCAGTGTTTAATTACCCAAATTATCAGCCTTCTAAGAGATTTTCAGGGATTATAACCAAGTAGGTTAGTGATAGACCTAATACACTCTCAGGTTCCAGAACCACTTGCCACCTAGCATTGCAGAGGAGCTGAATCAAGCAAGCATCATGGTACCCAGATTATTTTACATTAGTCAACAGCTGGTGGAGGCTACTCAGAAGCAACAGGGCTAAGGAGCCAGAAGCTGCACACTAAGGAGACCAGAGTCCAGAAGAAGAAAAGAACTAAGGTATGCAGAGAAATTTAAGCTCCATGTCTTGTTCTCTTTGCTTATAACCATGGTTACAATTGCTAAAGTAATGGAGATAAAATCTGCCATAAAAGGTCACATAATGGGATTTGCTTTACAGTGGTCAGGAATTGTTTACAGCTGTGTTCCTCAATCAGTTATCACTTCAACGTTACAGTTTATTTCAGATTAAAATTGTATTCACCATATGATGATCTTCAAATGTGTCAATGTTCTCTGGAAAGATCAAGAACTCAGCTAATGGGACAAGACGAAGGCAAACAATGGACAAGCTGCTCTGAAGAGACCAGCTGCATGTGCTGGAAGAATGGCGACTGCGATCAGATGGTCCAGAAAGGCGAGTCTGGAACAATGTCCTCCGAAGGAATACAATCAGCAGACTAATGACTGCAGGAAATATTATGTAAGACGTGCTCATTAGCAGCTTAGCATCTGACCATGACTGGCAGAACTCTCCACAAACCTGGCACCCAGGGGAGCAAACAAAGCTAAGGGGCTCCAACTTAGCCCCCTGTCCCTCAGTCACCAGGGAGCTCTCAGAGCTCACGTCAGAACCAGGGGAGGGGAAAGGAAGAGACGAGGATGAAGGGAGTGAACAGATCCTCTTAATATCCTGAAGGAGAAAACTCATTGGAAATGGAGGCATTATACAGCTCTCCAGAAGTGGCCATTTGTGCTGCCTTAAATGCAGATTGATTACTGCTATTTGGATGTTGAGTGCATCATCTTTTCTGAAGAAAGGGAAAAAGCTAAATTTCCCCACATTCAGCTGTGTCTCCAAATCACTTCCCCACACCAGCTTTTTAATGCATTTTCCTGTTAGCACATCCACTTGCAATAGCTGATCTACCCTTCTCCCCAAGAGTGAGCCCCCTCCCCGAATCCCCACCATGTGCTGAAGCCAATTAGCAACCTCATGACTGTAACACCAAACTGCAATCCAAAAATAGGGGGTGGGGGTGCACCTCAGAGTAAAAAAGGAAGGAAGCCAGGAAGTTGCTTCAGAGAAAGGCCACTCTCCTTTCTAGGTGCTGGTTTCCAACCTGCTCTGGTATGAAGTAATACAGCTGGCGGAAGAGACCAGACAAGTAATCCTCTGTTTCTGCTTTTCAGGATGCTCAAGCGAAAAGCCAGAAGTATGCTGGTGTTACAGGGACTTGTGAATGATCAGGGAAGAGAAAAGCTTCAGGTAAAAGATGCTTTCAACACTGTTCATTAGTTCCAATTTTATTTAAAGAGAATTTTCACTTGTTGAGGGCATTAGATTCAAAGTGAGAGATCTTGGTTTATTTAAAGCTGTACCATTAAACTATTGAGAAGGTAAGAACACACGCTGAACAGAGAAGATGAATTTCAAGGACACATTCTCATGTGAAAATTTAATAGAAGTGAGAGGTGGGACAGAGAAGGATGTAAGACAAGCAGTGTTAATGATAAACTGGATGAAAACGGAAGGGCTAAGAAAACAGGTAAGAATGGAAAGGAAATAGGAAAATAGCAATGTCTAGAGCTAGCACTCCAATTATGTAATGCCCATCCTTCAGAGATTACACGCTTTGTAAAGGGTTGTGTCTGTTCTCTGTTCTGTTCATCTCTATTATTCTCAATGCCTGTGAAGCAGGGTATACTCAAAGAAAAAAATGAGACCAAAAAGGAAAAATGAATGCAAAACAAGCAAGATAAAACAGAGCTGAACAACTCTTCCTGACAGCAAGATCTGCTTTCTTGGAGTTTGGATTAACTCATGCCATTTATACTTTGTGATAGGACACATTTCAAAATACACTAATATTTGTAGGGAACACACGATTTTCACACTAATTTTCCTATGGGTGTACAGTGATGAAATCTGCTGCTTTTTCAGCTCAAGATAGTCTTTAACAAATTGGAAATATGTCATATAAGCACACTGACTTCTTTCATTTACTAGGTCATGATGTTTACATTGCTATCTATCTGCCTGCCTAGCTATGCACCTATCTGTCTATCTATCAACGTGCATAGAGAGGGAGCAGAGGACAGTTCTTGGGAACTTCCCTTTCACTCCGTTCAGGCAGGGTATTTCCTGTTTCTGTTTCCATGTGGCATAGCTGCAGGAGTACTAGGGTTGCAGATGTCTCCATCACAGACTTTCAATATTTGGGTTGCAGGTATTCAATCCAGGTCTTCAGGCTTCCTCAGTCATAGTTTTTAGTCCTCTGAGCCATCTTGCTGGCTCTATTTTGTCTTGGTTTTGTGGTGCTGAGGATTTATCCTGGGATTCTGTGCACAGTAGAAATAGGTTCAACCATTGAGCTACACCCTCTTTCCCAAAACGTGTATCCTATTCTGTTTATAAAACCAGCAAGCGAATGATGGAACAACTGAAGATATAGCATGGGGGATTTCACCATTTTTCGCTTTTGTTTTTAGAGGCCTGATTGTTTCCTACTTCTTGAAAGTTTACAGAAAACTTCCTTCTGAGTGAGAACACCAGGGGAGCAGCTCTGACTGAGCAGGTATGAAACAAGGGCATTTCTCTCCCAGTGGTCCTCAATCTTGTGGAGACTTGCAATATGCATTCACTGAGTGATGGCTATCAATGCGAAGATGTCAGCAAGACCAACATGACCCCTAACTCATCAGGAGTCACCTGATGAGAACTGTGTCCCTCATAATAATGCCCACTGAAATTGGCTTAGCAAAGGAACAGTCATCAACAAGCATACAATCTTTGATCAGACTCTGATAGAAATGTTAGTATAGCTTCCTAGAGTTTCAGTTGGAGAAGCCTACAACAAGAAGTACTGCCAATCAAACTGAAAAAAGTGAGAGGCTGATGCCTGTGGGGTTTGGAGAGTGGAGATGCAGAACTCAGCAAGGAAGGAGCACTTGTTATCTGTTGTTCTAAAGAGTTTGTTCAATCAGAAAAACGAGTTCTTGAGGGAGCCACACAGAGCAGAGAGAAGGGCAGGTTTGTGCTTGCCTCTCAGAGACTAAGGACAGTACCAGTTTCCCAAGATTGCAGTGTGCCAGGAAGAAACAGAATATACATTAAAAGGTTATGAGGTTTGTTCTTTTCTCTCGAGATAACCCTAACTTCTCTTCATATGTCCAGAATGAGTCTAAACTCATTTAAATCTGCTCAGACACTAGATTGCTCAGTATAATTGTTTTCCCACAGTCAAGCGCTGTGTGTGTGTGTCCCTGGAATCACAAAATCTGAGATAAAATAGTACCTTAAGTGAATAAAGCCCCAGTTTCTATAATAATCTACAGATTCTAATAGATTCCAGAAACAACTAAAATATTAGGTTGTAAACTATGCATGATGTATACGCCTTTAATCCCAGCATTTGAGAGACAGAAACAGGCAGAACTGTGTGAATTTGGAACCAGCATGCTCTTCTCCAAGACTACATAGCAGGACTGTCTTTGCTTGTTTGTTTTGTGAGATAGGGTCTTACTATGTAGACCAGGCTGGCTTTGAACTTCCCTTCCTCCTGTTTTAGACACTCAACTGCTGGGTCTACATGCACATTACAGTTTAGAATATTCTAATTCTAAAGAAAAAACTGGCTAGCATCAGGAGAGAGAACACAAATCGATGTTACTCCCCATTTGTACAGACCCAAAGAAAGCATGGTACCAGCCAGGCTTTGATCTGACTCCAGGCATTACCAGCTGGTCTTCAATGTGAATAACATGTTCAATAAAAGCCCACATGGAAAGGTAGGTGTGGTGGCCCACGCCTGTAACCCTACCACTCTACAGATGGAAACAGGCAGACCTGCACTCCCGGCCTCCCTCAGGGAGTCTGAAGCCAGCTTATGCTACACTGTCAACAAGAAAAGCCCACAGTAACGGCATCTCCCATGGGGATGAAAATCTCATGTTGGTCTTTCCAAAATCAAACTGGATGTGTTACAACAAATACAGGGGATGGAATATGTGACATTTAAACAGCATTTTCAGGAGAAATGGTTTGAGGGAGGGGCTTGGGAATACTTAAAAAGGAAGAAAAGGGTATTTCCTCTACGAGTCAGAAGCTCTGGCTAAAGTTTAGAACCCTTGTCCAGACTAGCACAGCAAACCAACCTGGGGGCTAAACATTAGAACCATGCAGACAAAAACTGTTCATGGGTTGATTCTTAGGAGTCTATGGATTGCTTCAAAAAGGACAAGAAATTCAGATGTATCATGGTGAACCACGGGTCAGGTGCACCTAAATTATTTTTTGTAAAAAATTCCAAGGACAAGCAACTTGGAGCTGTCAAGCCCTGGGAAAAAAAAATCAAGGGCTTCTCAATAGAGCCCAGGAGAGAAACGCAGCCCAAGAGTACCCCAAGAAATGCCAAAACCTTATCTTGCTTGGACACAAGGTAATGAGGGAGGAGGTTGATGATGACAGACACCCAAGCTAGAAAGAAGGCTACCTTTGGGGAATTAACAGGCTTATTTATTCTTTAAACAAAGAGATGTGGCTTCCCCTAGACGGGCCAGGCATATGAGACATAATGAGGGTTGCCCATAAGCAGACAAGCAACTGAATAAAGGCTGGTCAAAGGGTCAGCAAGCTTAAGAGAGATCAAAGGAGAGCTTGTTTCAAGTAAGCAGGTCAATGCACTGGAACACAACTGGCTGGCTGGCTGGCTGGCTGCAGTGGTGGCCGTCCTCCCTTCTCACCTGGACTCCCAGTGCGTACCTAAGCATCACCCCTCGAGCTTCTATGGATAACCTGAGAAGGGCTGGCAGATCTGAAGCCCTTGCAAAGCAAGTAGGAGCTGTAGAGCCAGGAGAAAGCTCATCAACTAGAGGCAGGCAGCTGTGCTGACCCGAGAAGTCAGAGAAGTTAACAGGCTGCCCTTTCCCCAAAGCTTACAATGTTTCTCTAAAAGGATTAATGGCCAAGCAGTAACTGGAAAGAAAAGTCAATGGAAGAGCATGCTGTGTCACTGTTGATTCCACCAGTGGTAGCTTGAGAAAAGAAGGTAGCCAAGGGCAGGGGCTAGGAAATCTGTGGAGATCGACACCATTGTGGGAAGAGACTAATGTGATTCAGACTGGATGACTGACGGAATGCAGCAGATGTTACTAATATGGCCTTTGCTAAAGGGTTAAATACAGTAGCTCAAGAAATTGTCCTTGGGAAATTAATTCAAATTGGCTTGGTTCAGTACAGTCACTGAAGATTAAAAAGTGGCTAAAGGAATGATAAACAAAAGACAGTCCATGTTGGGAGAGACTTGGGGTCAACACCAAAGCCTTTCTTGTTGAGGGGTTCTATTCATGGAGCAGCAAAGAAGTAAACAACTCACTAATGAGATCTGCAGAGTACTCTAAGCTAGGAGGCAGAGAAACCCTAATGGACAGGGCACCAAATCACACAGCAGAGTTCAACTGGAAACATGAAGCTAATCCATCTAGGGGAAAAAGCCTTACTCTTGGATAACATTCAATAGACAGGCAGGATGCGGGACAGAAGCAGCATGTACAAAGAGCTCTGACAAGCTGTGAGTTACTAACAGAGGCTAGGCTGGGGACATGGAGAAGGGTCATGAGGGAGGAAGGGTGAGCTGAAGGCAAGCTAAAATAAAACAGTGTCAGCAGATAGGTGGTTTGGATGGAGACTGGCTTGATTGTTTAGAAAATAAGCCCACTCTACGTGCAAAGTCTTTCTGAATGGCTACAAAACCACCATGACTACCTAGCAGGAATCCTGGTCTTTGTTGACTGGCTGGAGGTGACAGCATCCAGGAGATGGCCTTGGGCCATCATCCTAGGGCTCACTGACAATGGTGCTCCAAAGGAAAACCCACTCCAGCTCTTCTAGGTTGTTACACCTAATCCTTTAGGGGGCCTGTATTGCCTTCAGGCAATGCCTCCTGGCCGTGGGGAAGTGGTTAATTTCTCTCAAATTTACTCAACTAGTAACAGTGCAAGGACCTAGAAGCCAATTTTTCCACCATCAGTCCGAAAGAAATGGCTCAACACAATTATCCCTGAGTAGCTCACTGCTTTAGCAAGCATCTTGTTACATTACTTCAGCACAAAATCTGCACTAAAGAGGCTTGTTTTCTTCTTAAACCCTAAATCTCCCCCAAATTTCCTTATGTATGTATACTCATTAAACAACACTCAAATAATCCTCACACTGTGACTATTTCTAACAGTGTAATAAGAGCTGACTCTGGCTTCCCTTTCCTGAGCTCCTCTGCAGATTATTTCCATGCCCACCTGCCTATTAGAATTAGGTGTTCACTTGCAGCACAGTGAACTCAGATTTAGAAATATGCTCATATACTCCACTGTTTGGCTTGGTGGTTGTTACACTGTGAATGCCTCACTTCTTCAAGTTGCTATCAGATCAGAATGACCATCGGCCCACCCCATGAATATTACCAGTTAGGTGAAGGTCTGTTTCCTGAAGGGGCTAGCCGGTATAATATTAAGAAAAGTGTATTTACACTTCCCATTATGGTGTTTTTGAGCTCACTGTATTCAAACAGTACCAGAAAGGAGAGAAGTCCAACTATCTTTGAGAAATACCCATTATGAATCTATACCATATTACAGCTATATAACAATTATTTGACACAGTGTCTACATATAGCCAAGGCTGGCCTGGAACTTGCTGTGAGGCCCAAGCTGGAACTCAAGATACTCTTGCCTCACCCTACAAAGTTATAGGCACAGGGAGCCTCATTTCTATTAGTTACTAATAGGTATCATACCAAAGACATGTAACAATTCATTTCTAGGCTGGACAATTGGGAAAAACCTACAAGAAAGAATCAGAAAAGTCTTAACTGGCTGACTTCTCCACTGACATTCTGTGTGATACTCTCTCAGGATGTGACATAACCTTAGAGGTAAACATAGGGTATGAGAACAAAGTTCTGGGCCAAAGAGCAAGAGAAATGATCTCAATGACAAGTCATGAAACCAAAACTAAGTAATATGTGCCCAACTCAAGCCTTCTCTAATGGAATATTCAATCTCATGATCACCAGACTTCTTACCTAACGGTTCCTGGAGGCTATGGAAGAAGTGCTGAGTGAGGTGAACCCATGCTATCACTCTACAAACTGCTGAGATACCCACATTAGCTAAGGAGAAGTAGTTCAGTTCTTGCTGCTTCCCAAGAAGTCTGAAAACCACGGAACTACCAGCACCCCGACGAAAGTCTCTCAGAGTGGGAGCCTTGAGGCATGTCAATGGCAAAAAAACCAACTGAGCACTATGCTTCTCCTCAGGGATGAAGGACAAAAGGAAAATGTCACAGGGCTTCTCAAATGCTCTCCTGTCAGCTGTCAGAAGTGTTTGAAACCAAAACTCATTTCCTAATAAATGTTTTCATTTCCTCTGTACATGACAAAAGGTCTAGAGGTGACAAATGGGATAGGAGAGAAAGGGAGAGGAAGGGAGGGGAGGCCTCTGAAGGAAAGCCCAGAGCCAAATGTATTGTACACATAAGCAGGGCCTCCTTGATAGTCCCAGGAATGGTGACGATCATCATACATGACATGTTCACTCTCATCCAGCCTTCATTTTATAAAGTCAACTCAGAGTGGCCACATTCTATATACTACCAATTGGGGGTGGGGGGAGATGGAGGCTTAAGTATAATCAAAGTCAATGGCTTTCCTGTTTTCCACTGGGGAGAACTCAAATATAGAAATGACTCAAGCTCTATCTGCATATTATTTCCAATTTATTCTGCTCAGGCAGAGGCACAAGAGTGACACAGAAAAAAAATGTTGCTATGAGTCTTAATATGTCTAGTAATTTCTCAACTTACCTGGCCTCTGCGGCCAGCAGCTCATCATAATGTGAGGATCTCTGGTCATCATCCTGCCGGTATCTGATCACTGTGGCCAGACCTTTGCTGACAAGAGCCTCAGCAATGTTTCTGCAACAGAAAAGAGAGGTCAGTGAACACCGGGGCTGTACATGGGGCTCAGTGAACAAAAACAGTGTCAACACCTGGAGGTTACAAGACATTCTGGCAGGGGAGGGAGAGGCTGGGCATATTAAGACCAGAGGGCTGCTCAGCTGGGATGGAAAGGGAATGGAATGAAGATCCCCAGCTCAGCAGTTTTCTCCTTAGTAGCATCAGATCTATATCAACCCATATACAAAACCAGCAGAAACTATTTGTAAGAAGCCCACATGAGGCTGGGCTATTTACAGAATGTTATAAGCAAGCCACTACCCTCAAGAAAATCTGCTCTAAAATATCAGGCACATAAGATAAAAAAAATGAGCATATACAAGCACGACCTACATTTCTCAGTCTCCCTTCCGGCCTATAGAAAAACCTAGAAGATGCCTAACTATATCCCACAGTGTTACAAACACTGGTAGAACATGACGCTTGTCTTCTCACAGCTCTCAACAGTAGATCTTCCACCTTAAGAAGTCTTGGAGAAGAGCCAGAAATGAACTTGGAGAGGGAAAGGCAGAAAATAGGCATTCTGGTAGAAGAAAACCAGGTTTTAGGTTTCTTGTGTGTGTGTGGGGGGGCACAAAGGAAGGAGGAGGAATAAAAGAGGGTTAAAATCCAAGACAACAAGTTTTGGAACAACATTCCACCTGACGACAGACCTCAGATGAGAATCCACTTTAAAGTAATTCTCACACACACTGTGCCCTTCTGCAGAATGAGACATGCCATGTGAATTGTGTCCAACCACTATCCTGAGAATAGTGCGAGGAAAACGGCACTCAAATGACTAATGAAGCTCTTTTGCATGGATTCTCCCACCCTGGAAAGAGAACTTTGATGTGAAGAGTCAAATGCAATAAAATAAAATAAACAAAAAAAATTTTAAGGCTAACAAAATCAAATGTTGGAAAGTAAGAGACATGATATTATTGAGGAAGAGGGGTGGTTATGTCTTTCTTTGTGTCTGTCATAATTACTCCAAAGGCCCCACTCACACCATCTGGTTCGCTGCCCTTTAGGGAGAGGGTACAGTAAGCAATAGGCTACTGTGCCATATGCTATGATTTAGTACAGCTTGAAAACGTAGTTAACTCTTAACACACCGGTGAGCTTCAAAAAGTGGTAGATAGTGTAGGGACGCCAGTAGCTCAACTAAGCAGCATCTGCGCATGTTTAAACCACGTGAGGATCTATTCCTATAACCTAGGAGAGCAGACATTTCAAAGAAGAAGCACAAATCTATGATGGTAGAGTAAGGAGGGAAAGATGCTGTAGCTGGTTCTGTTCTCATTGCAATCCTCTCTGCTGCCTGTTTACCTACTGTCAGCATGATATTAATATCTCCAAAGCACCATGGAATTAGCACTTCTTAAAATCCACTCCCACAAAGAGGCTGCTCTGCTGGCCACCCCGTCTCCTGAGTCACTGCAGAATCGTGCTGGCAAATGCTGCCATCATCACAGAGTTGTGTTTGGAAGCACAGAGAAAGCAACAGCCCCAGTTCAGCAGATGTAGATGTTGATTCATTGGTGAGGATTTTAACTAAGGTTGTCACCAAGGAGCCCTGATAGGGCAGGAAAGTAACTATACCCACCAAAGAGCCATCAAATTAGGAGGGTAGGGAGTGGCTTGCAAGACAACTCTATTTTTGATAGGTTATGATGTCTTGGTGGTTTTAAATGCCAGGAGAATTAAAAAAAAATGTTTGTTACTGCATTTTGAATTACTGAGCACTGACATTTTACAGTCGATGCATGAGGTCTAGAGGAGAAAGCTGGAATGGCAGAGCAAGCAAGAAAATTTTCATAAAAACAGGCTTCAATATGAAAATCTGGAGAAAAGGAAAAGCAAAACAGTGCAAGTGTGTAATGATCGAGTCCTATTAATGCACTCAAATTAATTCCCAGAATTACTGAGTACCTGCCAGGCCAACAGGGACTGTGGGTACAACCCTTCCCTATTTATCATCCTTGCCCTCCTCATCCATCAGCAAATGTTTACACACCAATTTAAGGCAGCCACAGGACTTCCTGAGGCCTGAGATTCCCAATTCACTCCACAACCTGCCCACCACGTTCCTTCCCCTTCCCCCTAAAGCTCAGCAGCTCTTAGCTTCTTCTCCTAATTACAGATTTTCCCTGAAGGAACAGTTACCAGTGCTTAGCAATAGGAGAGTAGAAACACAGGAAATAATAACCATCTCATTTCTGAGTATTTACTACATTCCAGACATGTGAGAATCACATGTATTTCTTCTTCGTGACAAAGCATCAGAAAGCATGCTATAACAGTGCATCTACTAACTCACTGTCTGTCTGCCATGTCAGACAATGTGCTGTGAGTGTGTAAGGCTCCTGACTATCTTTATACCCCAATTCCCAGCATGGCCCTGTGCACAAAGTGGAGATTGATGGATTGATGTGTAGTGTGTGTGTGTGTGTGTGTGTGTGTGTGTGTGTGTGTGTGTGTGTATGCATTTTGTGGAATTAGCTTACTTAGAATAAAAAAAAAGATATTTTTAAAGTGAGAAAATTACAGCAAGATAGTTTGTTTCAAAACATGCAGAAAATTGAGATACTCTTTAAAGCATAAGAAAATCTCCTAGTCATTTTGTAAATACAGTGCTGGAATTCTAAAAGGATTTCCCCAGCCAAGTTTGCCTAGTACAGGGTGAATAAAATAAAAAAAGGGACTAGAGGTTTTATAGGCTTTCTCTACTTTTTCTGTCTCTTTACCATTATCTGAGAAAATGAATGGAAAAACTTATCTAGAAAAAAGAATGGAAGATAGCACAGATATAATTAGTCTAGACTTAGCACTTGACTGTCTAGTTTATTTCTTCTGGCTGCTAACAAAAGGACAGAAGATTTTCTCCTGGCAAAAGATGGCTTAGACGTAACGTGAGTGCACTGACCAGGTGCCCAAGCAAAGAGAAAGAAAACATTAAACTGTATTCTGTTCCTGTGACATTCTCTCTCTCTCTCTCTCTCTCTCTCTCTCTCTCTCTCTCTCTCTCTCTCTCTCTCTCTCTCTCTCTCTCTCTCTCTCTCTCTCTGTGTATGTGTGTGTGTAATTCCACAATTACATGTCTGGCATGATGGCTGGTTCACAACCAACATATAAAAAGAGACCTAACGTAACCTTGGCTGTCTTACATTACATCATCTCTCTCTGTATCAGTCAGAAAGAGAATTAATGTTGGGATTACAATGCTTTTCTAAAGTAAAGGAAACATTAAGGCTCTTCCAAACATGAACTGCTGGCGAAATGCAGAATCAGGTGTTCACAGCAAACACATGGCCATGGGGTCACAAGCAGGCTTTCATCTTCTTTTTTTCATCTTCATCACCCATTCCTTTCCACACAGCAAGCAACTTATAGAAAGTCTAGCTTCCCTTTGGAAGATACTTTCAAACCATCAGTTGCCATACTCTAAAAACATGGACAAAGGTACATTAAGCCCATGAAAGAAAAGTGATTTAAAAAGTGAAATTTTAACACAGGAAGCTCTAAGCATTTAACATATTCTGATTACCTTTCCTATTGTCTTCCTAAATCTCAATATTGAAAGTAATAGAAAAAAATATACATTAACAAGTAAGATAATTATCTACAATTGTTTGGATTGCTTCACAATATATATGTATACTTCTGTAAGTTTGTGGAGTTCCAGAAAAGTTGCACATACTACACAAAAAATATATAGCTCTCCCTGAACAATTTGAAAGCAAGGCCTAATCTGTTTTGCTATCATCTCATAATACTTGATTGTGTAATTCCTATAAATCATGTCATTTCCCTGCATTTACAATACAGCAAAATTAAGATATTAACAGACATATCACTACCGTCTAATCCACAAATCAACTGTCCTAATGGAATACTTACAAAGAAAAGGACTTACAGTTTTAGTTCTTGGGTATACATGGGAGGTATGTTCAAAAATCATCAGTGGATGCCTGAAACTAAAGACAGCACTGAAACTAAGAAGCAGCTAGTTCTCTGTATTCATGGTTCCAAGTGTGTGGAACTCAACCAATCTCCTGATGAAAGTATTTACAAACACAAAAAGTTATGTTTGTTATTTAACATGTGGTGCCATTTTCCTCATCATTATTGCCTAAACAATACAACTTAACAATCACTTAGCAGTTGATTAATAATAGGCAGCTCACAACTCCAGTTCCAAGGGATCTGGCACCCTCATACCAATGCACATAAAATTAAATAAAAAAATTTTTAAAGTTATGCAAATGTGCTGTCTCAAAATACTCCTTTATGTTTTCACTTGTTTTACTTTAAAAGAAGAACTTGTAACCTCAAGACGTTGGGAGACTGAGACAGAAGACTGCCCAGTTTGAAGCCAGCATGGCCTACAGTGTATGACTGTCTCACAAGAGTACTTCTTCCATATATCTGAATTGCTGGCATCACTGCTTGATGGGGGAAGTCAGTCTGTGTATATGCTGTCCTATTGGTTGATAAATAAAGCACTGTTGGCCAACAGGAAAGCAAGATGGGGGGGAGGCTAGGAGTTGAGGAGGATTCTGGGAAATGTAGTAAAGAGTAGAGATTCACCATGTGATCCAGACGACACAAGTCTGGTGTTCTTGACAAGATAAGACCTTATAAAAATATATATTAGTAATTATTGGTTAATAATTAAGTCTGAGCTAGCCATTAAGAAACTTTAACAGCCGGGTGGTGGTGGCGCATGCCTTTAATCCCAGCACTTGGGAGGCAGAGGCAGGTGGATCTCTGTGAGTTCGAGGCTGGGCTGGACCGATAGCCTCCAAAACAATACAGAGAAACCCTGTCTCGAAAAACCAAAAAAAAAAAAAAAAAAAAAAAAAAAGAAACTTTAACAAATGGTCGACAGCTTCACAACTAATATAGTGTCACGTGTGTTATTTGGGCGCAGAGACAGTGGTGGGACCCAGACAGCTGGCAGGAAGAATGCTCGGTACAACTGCTACTGTGAGGTGCAGGACCTAGTAAGTCAAGATAATAATTACTTTAAGCCAAACACATGGCATTATCACAACATTCAACTCAAAAAACAGTGTGCATAGAATGATCAGAGACAAGTCCCACTGTGAGCAACACAGCACAGGACGGTAGGTTTCAGGACTCAGAGCAGTGCCTGGTCCAAATGATTATTTCTCAGCCTTATGTATAGCAACTCTGGACTGAAGTGGACCATGAGCAGAGGATACTGTAGGTAAAGAGTGTTGTGATTCAGAATCAGGTGCTCGGTTAAGGTTCTGTATCTTGTTAAAATGGAACCATCTGTCTTTTCTTTGGCAACATAGAGTTGAGTTTGTTTGTTTGTTTGTTTGGAGACAATTTCTGTCTTTTCTTTGGCTGGTCTGGAACTCACAGAGATCTGCCTGCATCTGCTCCCAGGAACTGAGATTAAAGGCATGTGCCACCATGCCACCTAGAATCAGCACTTTTAAAAGAGGATAGATAGGCCAGTTGTTATGTCTTGTCTGTCCCTTTGTAATGAGACAAGTTGTGAACATAACACACTGGTAATGGTATATTTGATAAGTTGGTTAGAATAGTACCTGCCAGGCGTCTCTACTGTAAAGTTACTCTTTCTCTCTGTAGTAGTAGGCAGTCTGTGAAGAAGCACTGTGCACTATACAATTTTATCCCTCATCAGACTCCCAAGTTACTCCTTGATTGAGTGTTCTTAGTGTGAACTCATGGGATCTCATCTTACAGAGTAAAATCTGGGGCTACTGTTCTTTGTTTTTGTATGAAATTATTCCCAACATGCAAATAAGGACATGATGGCTCTAATGCCCTTTGGACAGATCCCCTATCAGTGTTTGAACATTTCCTTTCTTCTAACACAACGTGTTTCAGGCTTATCTTATATATCTTCCCTAGCTCTGGAATTAGCATTTATCTAAGGAGCCTACACTTAAACAATCTGTATTTATTTCTATGTACATTTATGGAAAACCATGCAGGGAAGTCATGAAAATAACATGGTTCTTGGATCTCTTACCACAGGAAGCATAACTGACAAGCCAACTGCTGTGCCCTGAAATCTACCACTTTTTTTTTCCTTTTTAGCCAAAGCTATGTTTCCTATCAGCCAATAATACCTCAGCAGAGACATTAAGGCAGCCCCACTACTGAGAGACTTCTCTGACACTTAGTCAGCTAGAACAGAATGCCTAAGACTGGACAATTTACAAAGAAGAGACAGTTATTTGGCTCCTGGCCCGGGAAGCTAAGACGCCTTAGACCATGGTACTTGTGTCTGACTGAGGTCCTTCATTCTGAATCAGAATACAGTGCTAAGTGAACATTACAGAATCCACTCTGGTGATAACTAGCCTGTTCCATGCAAACTATGGTAGTCTATTCACAATGGCTCTGGTCTTAGGATTCAATCACCTCTTATTAGGTCCTATATAGCAACCCTGTTAGGTTGGGAAATAGATTCTCAACAAGTAAATTTAGAAGGATACATTCAAACTACAGCAAAGCTTCATTATCAGGTCTGAGAAAATTCCCCTTAGAACTGCCACACAGTTTAGACTCTCAGTATCCAACCTTCTTTCTTTCTCTCCTTTTTCCACAGAAGGGTTTGATCTGTAGTATGGTCCCACAGCCCCTCACAGCTTCCTTCCATTCTCCTTCTCCCCCGGACCATGCAAGCCTGGTCCTTCTTGGCAACCGCTTCTTGGAGTATTCTTACCAGCACAACATAACACAGGGACCTGCCCAGCGGTCCTCCCCTCCACACTCCCTTCTTTCCAGGAAGGGGCTTATCTTTAGTGTGCCTCTCTACAGGAGCCACACTTCTGAACAGAGCCAACCTCGGATCACTGCTGTCTCCTCCTCCTCAGTTGCTGGCTAGGCTTTGGCTAGTCAAAGAACACACATGGAAGTGTGCACCTGACACAGACTCTGCCCTTCTGCAAACGCTATAAACTCCTACTGGACCTCGATATTGTTGAGTAGATATGCTTCCTCTGAATTCCTAGTGACTTCAGACAAAATTGTTTCCATTTTCTCCTCAAACACCAACCACCACTAACCTTTCAGACCCAAATTATGAAAAGACAGAGTTTCTCAAGAATGCTCTTACTTTAAGTTACCTGATTAAACAAGATGCATTTACCTATCTGGTTATCATCACAGTTAAATTTAATACTTATTCAACAGGGAGAATAAAGGGAAAACTTTCCCTATATGCATACATATACTTCTCTCACTCACACATTGTATGACTGCCATGATTTGGAGCCTCAGAAGTAGAGCAAACTAAAATACTTAACATGATAAATAGAACCTGGGTTAAATGGATACAGATCTTAAGAGTGGGCAGGGGAATAATAGCTCACACCTCTTTGGGCCCTCTCATTCTGAAGAGGATAACAGATAACTCTGCTCCAGGCTCCCAGATTTTTATCTAGCTCCTTTGAGCTGAACATTTTCCACTTAAAAAACCATCTGCATTTTATCAGTTGCTGAGGTGTCCATGGAGATTACAAAAGGAGAATATTTTCCTTAAGGCAAACACAAGTGGGTGCATATCTAGAATAAAGCAAACCCACAAAGAAATGCTTTTGTAATATATTTTAGTAAACTTAAAGGAAAGGACTGGATGGTAATTAAAGTTCAATATATTCAGCATAGTTACCTGTCTATGTATACAATTAACACACTCATCATACAACTTTACAATAATTTCAAGGCATGATGGTCAAATTTCATGCAGAACATGGTTGCATATTGTGAGACATGGGGTGTACATCTTAGGCTTCTGTCACCTATAATCCTGAAAGCCTACAATGGCATAGTGCTGGGAAACTGCCCCTGCTACTTGTTTTGCACACTGGCTATACTTTTGCTCCAAGTGCGGGCATTCTCACAAAGGCTTGGCTTAGAGGCCCCCAGAGCTCCAATAATGACTTTTGACAAATGGCTGGTCTCACTTCTTTCTCATCAGCTGTTCAGACAAACCTGATGGTGGAGCTGATCTACACCAGAATCTAGAGTGCTTATGTCTGTCTTTGCAGCTGAGTTGAGGAGCAAGAAAGCAAAGGGTCATTGAAAAGATTCCATGAGGAGACAGATGAGAAGATCCTTCAGAACATTCTGTGCACACACATGAGAATGTGGGCTTTCTGTTTGTACTGGTTACTCCTCTTGAGGCTCTGACAAAATACCCGACTACAGGTACTTAAGGCTGACAGTGTGAGGGTCTTCAGGTCATTGTGGCTGGAAAGTCATGGCAGCAGGAGTACAGAGCAGCTGGTCACACTGCATCCCAGGGTTAAGATGTAGAGAGAAATGAGTGCTGATGCTCAACTCACTTTCCCCCATCTCAGGCTCATGTCATGGTGCTATCCACATGCAGTGTAGGACTTTCTTACTCTGTTTAACCCTTCTGGAAGCATTCTCATAGACACAGACAGAGATGTGTTTCTATAGCCTATATCCTATATCACAGACAGCTGGTAAAGAAGATTAACGTCAATACTATCCTAAGTGCCTAGTGGCTTCCAGTTCCTCAAACACGGCTCCATAAAGATCTGTTCACAGCCGGGCATTGGTGCCCCACGCCTTTCACCCCAGTACTCAGATCTCTGTGAGTTCGAGGCCAGCCTGATCTATAGGACAGCCTCCAAAACAATACACAGAAACCCTGTCTCGAAAAACAAAACAAAACAAAACAAACAAACAAAAAAATCTGTTCACACTACGACCTCTAGCATCCATCTTCTTAAGAGACAGGAACATGGCACTTTTAGGCTGGTGGCAGACTTGGCTTCTCTAAGCTGGGGAAAAATATGTCTACAAGGGGTATGAGTAAAACTCAGCACAAGTTAGACTGAGAGACAATGGGCAATGAAGAAAAATTCTATACAGGGTATTTTCCAACCAGATCTCAAAAAAAGTGAAAAGCCCACAAAATGAGAGAAAGTGAGGGATAGCTTTTAAAAGCTAGGTCACCTTTCTAACGACTGAGGTTGGATGCTTCCATTGCAATGCCTTTGGTCTCCTAGTTTCTGCTAGTTGAAGAGGTCCCAGACTTGCCTTTTCCACATCCAGACAGCCAAGAATAACTTCTCACATAACCGAGCAGCATGTGCAGGCAGGATGTTTTGTTTCCGAAGCATCAATAATTGGAATCATTTGAGGTGGTACATTATCTTTTATACATTTTCTCCCTCCATCTCACCTTTTTTTTCAACTTCCCCCTTCAACTTACATAGTTCTAAAGTTGATTCAAATTGATTTTTAAATCTTTTCCATTTACTGAGTGTCATCATCAGGACAGTCAGAGAGTTCTTGACAACAGTTAGACTCCCGGCATTCACAACACTAAGGGAAGGTTCAGAAACTTCTATGTCCCTAGTCAGCTTTAGTAATGGCAGCGAAGCAAAAGGGAACCACAACTATTAAGGCCTGAACAGGGCAGAGATTCTGAGTGCCTGGTAACTGTATGTGACAGCCTATCAGTCCAGCAGTGACAGCATGAGCCCAGTCAAACACTTGGTCACACAAACAGGCCAGTATAATTAGAACTCCTGGGCCAAGTAGTCCAGCCAATAAACACAGCATTTAGGAGTCTGGGGCATTTCTTAACTTTGAGACCAGCAGGGGCTACAGAATGAGATCTTACCCTCACTGCTGAGGGCTATCTATATACACTGTTACCTGGAAACTCAAATTCCATTATTATGGCCAGCTGTGGTGATGTATGACGCTAACACCAGCACTCAGGAGACAGGCAGGGGCAGACTAAGCAGTTCCAGGCCAGTCAGAACTACTCATTGAGAGCCCATCTTAAGAAGCGAAACAACCAACAAAGACAAAAAGAAAAACTCTTGGGAACAATGATTATGTGCATTAATAGATTTAAAAAAATCACTTTTCCTCATGGGGTAAGATATTGACATAACGTACTTCCAAACCAACAAAATATTTGAAACAAGTTAGAACATTGATAAATCTGAAAAGTAACCTCTAATAAAATAACACACATCTTCAAATAGCTAATGCTTTCTCTGACCTTTAATCATCATAGCAAAAAGAGGAAATCTCACAGGGAAGGGAGCAAAAACTATTAAGACTAATAAGAATGGACTTAGACTTCAAGAACTGAACAGATGCATAGTTAGACACCAAAGACTAACTAACCATAAGCAGGACTGGTGGAAATGCTTTGTGAATGAAGGCAGGAAGTGAAAGGAAAGATGGCAAAAGAGAAAAAAGAAGAAAAAAAATCTCCCTGCAAATACTGCTACCTTGCAGATAAGTAAACCACCCAATTGCTATAGCACATTCCTACTGAAATTTCACTATTAATCACTTAATAATGATTAAACTTTAAAACTAGGCTTAAATTTGAGCAGTAATCAACACCCCCACTTCTGAGGCCATGCTCCACTGAGTTTCAATAGCATTCTTCAGATGGGGAAGAAAAGAAATCAAAGCAAAGAGATCTAGGGTCTCAGCTTTTCAAAATTGAGTGATAAAGAGATGTTTCTTCACACTCACCCTGCATGCTAATTTTACATGCTAACATACCTACCTATTGCATTCATGTTCTACCAACCACAATGCACATACTCACCTTGATCTCCTGAAAGAACGACTGATGGGGAACCAAGGTAAAAAATACGGATGGGAGCAGCAGAATTAAACACCTCCACCAGCTTCGTCAGTCTGGCTAGTGGAGAGCACAGTTCCGAAAACATGGGCCAAAGTGGTTTAGCAAAAGAGGGGAAGAAGCATAACAGCAAATAGTTCTGCTCAGTAAACAGACAATTTTATTCTGCCCCAGGATGTCTGCAGTGCCATAATCTTATTGCTACCTCCTATCTGATAGTCTCATTTATCTGGTAATATCATGGTTAAGGCTTTATGAGACAAGTAAAATTAGTATTCTACTCATTATGCCAGTTCCTTTCCAAACACCAGGACACTTCCAAGTTGGCCAAACACCCAAGGAAGCGAGGACAATGACAACTGTGGCTCAAGTGTGAGGAGGACATTAATTAAGCAGTGATAGGACAACACCAACCTTCAAACAGCCAGCATTTTCACAATCTCTAACCAGCACAGTCAAGAGAAATTAAATGAATGAACAACAAAGCGTGGGCGTGTCCAAATCTTTCTCTATGACAGAGAAAACATGACAGTGACCACCAAGGTCATCCTAAGGGGGAAATGGGCTTCTTTCATTGGAGACAAGAGGTGCTTCATAAGAGCACAAAATGCTAGATGTAGCCTTTTAAAATTATTATATGTACAAATGTAAGCCTATGCATGGGTATGTGCATGTGACTGTGGGTGCCTGGAGCTAGAATTATAGGTGGTTGTGAGCCACCTGAAGTAGGTTCTGGAAACAGAATTGGGGTTCCTCTGGAAAGAGTTGCAGATGCTCTTAACTGCTGAGCCATCTCACCAGTCCCCAAATCTAGTTTAAAAAAAAAATGGCAAGCACGTGCTTCCAACCCAGCCAAATTGGTCTACTCATTGCTAAATATTCCATGCATTCACATTTCCAGCTATTTGCAGGACATGTGAATTTGTGTGATTCATTATCACGTAAAACTCAGCATTTCAAAAATAAAATGCACTTTCCTAGATTAAAAACTTTGCTGAATTGTACCAAATCACCTCCTCCTTCCAACTGCAGAAAGAGTATACAGGCAATCATGTAGGCTTGCCATTGCTCTGATTCCAGAAGAAAATCTCTGGACTCAAACTGTCATGCTTTCTCATCATCCTAGTTAAGATCTCTACTGTCTTTTTTATGGTCTAAACAGCTCCCCTACCTGTTTTTAGTGCAGTGATGAACAATCCTTATCACTGTCAGCTCAATCATTTCAAAGCATTTAGATGACAAGTAATCCTCATTCTCAAACTTACCACAACCACCACCGTCAAACATGTGCTTAGAAGGTTTGAATGTAGAGACCAGCAGGAATTTCCTACATCTGAAATTATGTTGGGGAGAGACAAGAAGGTATGAGGCAGAACTCAACCAGGGGGATGGGGAGAAGAAGGGAAAAGATGGAAGAGGAGAGGAGTCGAGGAGAGAATAGGGGATTGGGGGAGGCTAAAGAGACCGGTGGCCAGAGTCCTATTCTAAATACTTCACAGTTATCATCTCATTTGACTACCATACAATTCCGAGGGCACAGGTAGATGACACAAAGTGGCACCTCTATGAGCAACAGAGTCAAAGCATACCCAAAAGGCTGCAAGGAGGCAGCACTTCAGTATGACAAAGACCTGCCAAGCCCCTCATCCAAAGTCTATCAATGTCTGATGACACAGCTTACTTACATTCACTGAAAGAGTGTTGTAACAACAGGAGCTAATGTGGGGGATCTACTATAGGTCTGCCATTTTAACACACAACATCTTACCTAATCTTTCTATCAATACTGAGGCAGACATGCCTGTTGTTTCCCCAAAGAGTAAATCCTTTCAAACCCGCAGCATGATATCCTACTGTAAGTGGCAGAGCAGCAACAAGAAGCCACGCTTTTCAGTTCTAAATCTAGTGTCTTTCTTGCTAAACAGTGCCACAGATGACAGCAAGAGACTAATATTCTACAGTGAGGCCTTCACTGGCCTCTCTAGCCCTTTTCTAGGAAGCCCCTTCTGGGCTACTCCCAGGCCTGGCACCCAGCCCTTGTGGTCTGTCCCAGCATATACATTTAACACTTACTTGATGTTGCTATGTCTTATTGTCTTCCTTTCTGTACGAATCTTGTCATATAACCTAGATTGTATTCCCTACTGGTCTATGAAGAGTCACACACTTAGTAGGCACTCAATAAATATTTATTGGCTAGCAGATTGATTTCACTCACTGAGTTCCCAGGGGGTTCTGTAGGCTGTCAGATGAAAACAAAGTAATAACTGACTGAGTCATAGAATTTTTGAGCAAAAGGAGTCCACAGAGATAAACTAATCCAAATGCTTCCATATAGAGATGAAGACAGATCCAGAGATAAACTCAGAAAAATTGTAAACAAGCAGTTTAAGGGAAAAACAGAGACAGACACCATCACAATGGGTATCTACGAGCCCTCTGAGTCTCAAACCATTTCCCTTTATTATACTGCTGTCCTTTTAAAATTCTATGAAACAGGAATAAATATAATGTGCACATGAATTATCTAAGATACCTATAATGAATTAAAAATATATTGGCACATTAAAAATAATCTATGCACACCAGATTATAAATTTGACCACTCTAATACTAACAAACTCGCTAAAATACATGTTAGCCATTTAATTACAATAATTTGCCTGCCAACTGGAGATTCAGGGGACCTATATGAGGGATGCATGATTTGAAAATGATTGATGACTTCTCTTTCACCCTCAATATATATTCCAACACAAAGCAGAACATTCCTTGGAAGCATAGCAATGTTTCTTTCATCTCTTACTTTCTCTGCTCCTCTATCCATTGAGAAGCAATATTTCACAACAGATCAGCATGTTGACTCTGGGAATGCACTTTAGTGATATCACACATGCTCAGGAAGCATAGGGAGTTGGAATTGTTTTAAAGAAAAAAGCAGTGTGATGAGTGGGCTTACTATGAGGAGAAAGCATTCCTGCCTTCTCTCACTGAATGATCATGGAGATTCTCCCCTGAGCTTCTTCAGTCCCACAGCAAGCGCTTTCTTTTGCTGACCACGTCCCTCTCTTGCCTCAAGTCATTAAACTAAGGAGGACTGGAGTATGTGTTTGAAAGCTGCCGAATGTCATCTTCCTTTAACACAGCTCACTTCCAGAGCTTCAGGGGTCACATCCCATGGAAGATGATCATCAGTGAACACCCTTGCTCTTACCCCTGGCAGACTGTTTTGGCAGCAATAGATAGAAGGGACCATTAGAATTTTACAATGTCATCTTGTCCCTGCTCCCTGTAGAGGTGGTAAGGGTGTTTTGTTTTGTCCAAGCTACTTCAGGTTAAAGCCATTAGAAGCTACCTTCCCATAATTCTCCCACATAACTAACTCCTTAAGACAGTCATCGTTGTTACTGTTCTTTGCATCCAGACCATCTTAACAGACTTAACATACTCTGACATGATAAAAAAAACTCATTTCTAAGATTAAAAAAAAAAGGCCTTCTCAATGGCAAAGGCCATTATCTCAGACACTTATTACTTGACGTCTGATGCAGGAAGATGACAAGGTCAGCATGAGTAAATTAGTGAATCTCTGTTTTAACAGTTTGGGGGCGAGGGCTGGAGTGTTTGTCTAGCACTCATGAGGTTCCAAGCTCAATCCTTAGTTCAGTGGTTCTCAACCTGAGGGTGGCAAACCTTTTCACAGCAGTTGCCTGAGACCATTGGAAAGCATAGACATTTACATTATGATTCATATAGTTATGATATTACACTTATGAAGTAAAAACAAAAATAATTTCACCATTGGGAGTCAACACACATTAGGAAGTGTGTAAAAGAGTTGTAGCATCAGGAAGGAACCACTGCCTTAGTGAAATTAAGTAAATAGTATGAACTACATGGGCCACATTTTCCTCTAACATGACACAAGGGAGCTCAGGCCCAGGGTGAGAAACAGGTGACAAGGCCCAGCAGCACTTTCTCTGTTCCAAAGAATCACCCAACTTCTGCTGAGTGTTAGGGTCCAGGGCAGGAGTCTGGGCAGCATATCACCTTCAGCTCTTGGCTTAGAGGCACACTTAATCTTTAGACTAGCATTATCCTGTCACCTCAGTATTCCTCATGGTGTGCTCTCCATCTAAACTGGTGAAACTCTACGCAGGTCTTCAACTATCCTATGATTGCTTCAGCAACTCAGCTAAGTAAAAAGCAAATGGAAAAGAGCAATAAAGGGAAGATGGCTTTGAAGACACTACTCTGGGTAAAGAATGTACGTGTAGTGCAGCCTTATCCATAAACCACATATTAAAGTGTAGAATATATAAGAGAGAAATATTTCAAAGTAGAAAAGAAAGCCTACTATATATTGAGGGAAAGGTCAATTATAAGAGTTTATAAGAAGCATTGAATAGGGTAAATGTGAAGGAGGTCTGCTTCTGGTAAGTTTATAAGAAAAATTATGCCCCAACTACCCTCACACTCTTAATGGATAAACAAATCACAGGCTGCACACTCCTTACCAGTGAAAACAATTCCATAGCTGTGGGCACAGAAAAGTTATTAGATTGCAGATTTGCTTATTTCATTTGTTATCTAAAGCCTCGCAAGAAACCAACTTTCTCAAAGACACATTTTCCAATGTCGCAGACTGTTTTGCTTTTAAAGGGCAGTCTAATACAGATACACAGAGAGAGAACACAAGAACAGATGCACGTGGTGAACAGAGTGGTTCATTATCCTCATCAAAAGAGAAGCCACACAGTAGTGACGCTTGTCCTTCAATCAGGAAGCCTGTGTTGTGCTCTCAGCTTCCTCTCACAGAACATTCTGGGTTCATTTCATCAAGACAGTGAAGGAGAGGACCTGGGCTCTTACACCCATTTCTCTCTCTCAGTTTCCACACCCCTAAGATGAGAAGGTGTATCTAAACGCCTATAAAACACCTTCTGGATCACATACTATTATTGTTGATTTTTTTAAAAATATAAACTAGGATTTACTAATCAATAGTCATTAAGTACACATTTAATACACATTGTCAACCTTACAACAATGTCAATCTTATAATATCTGGTTATAACACCCAAGGCTAAGGAGATGGTGTGTCACTTCAATAGGTATTTAACATAACATAGAGTTTATATACATAGGTTGTGAACTATCATGCAACCACTAATTCTTTCTAGGCCTATCATTAGAGATTCTGTGGGTCCTATCTGCTTTGCACACACTGTGCTAGTAAAAGGTTGGGAGGTTAGACTGCTTCCCATAGTCATTAGAAAATGTTGAAGGCTTCCCCCTCCCCAGTTTTAATATCTACCTCTTGCTAAGCTATAATATATGACCCAAATACTCTGTAGCAAAATAAAGAGGAGAAAGAATGAGCAAATGGGAAAGGGGATGGTGTAGTATTTCTCAATAGGGAAACAGATAGACACCCAGACTTTAGGATTCCTTCCTAGCTAGCCCAGTTTTACTTTAGCTAAGTGCCTTTTTTCATCTGCAGCTGACCAAGCTCATTAGCAACAACGTGTTCAAGGAATAGATTCAGGAAGGGAGAATTTACTTGAATAGAAATGACATTTAACAACAATTTCTTGTATTCCATGTACCAGCTCTGTGTACTGTGTAAACTAGGATGCTAACTTATATCTCAACACTGAATATGCTGAAAATCAAACTTATCTTCACATTTGCACAGCTTGTCAAGTAGTATTTTGACCTATTAGCCTATATTGAAATATGAAATTAGCAACAGTATGTGAATAAAATCAATATATGCTTTTTCTTATTAAAAAATTATTCTACAAACCAGCCTTTCTCTCATCCTCCCCTACCTTCCACCCATCTTATCCCCCATCCACTCTTCAGAGGGAGTAAGGCCTTCATTGGGGAGTCAACAAAGTCTGGCATACCAACTTGAGGCAAGACCAAGCCCCTTCCCCCTGTATCAAGGCTGAGCAAGGTTTCCCACCATAGGGAGTGGGCTCCAAAAAGCCAGTTCATACTCCTGGGATAGGTCCTGGTGCCACTGCCTGCCCCCCACCCCCAGATCAAGTCACATAACCATCACCCACATTCAGAGGGTCTAGTTTGGACCCATGCAGGTTCCCCAGCTGTCAGTCCATAGTCCATGAGCTCCCTCTAGCTCAAGTCAGTTGTCTCTGTAGTTTTCCCCATCATGGTCTTGACTCACCTTGTTCATATAATTCCTCCCCCCTCTCTTCAACCAAACTCCAGGAGCTCAGCCTAGTGTTTGGCTATGGGTCACTGTATCTGCTTCCATCAGTTACTGCATGTAGGTTCGATGATGACAATTAGGGTAGTCACTCATCTGATTAAAGGAGAAGGCCTATTCTGACAACCTCTCCACTACTGCTAGGAGTCTTAGCAGGGGTCTGATGGGGAAGCCCTGTATATATGTCAATAAAGCACTGTTGGCCAATAGGGAACAAAACAGGTGGGACTAGGAGTCGAGGAGGACTCTGGGAAGGAGAAAAACAGGGAGTCAAGATGTAACCGCCATAGGAGTAAGATGTCCAGAACTTTTCTCCAGTAAGAGAAATACTTAGATTAACAATTATGGGATAAATACTTAAGTCAGAGCTAGACAGCAAGAAATAAGCAAGGCCAACAGCTTCATAATTAATACAGCATCTTGTGTATTATTTGGGGACTACAATGCGGCGGAGCCCAGGCGACTGGTGGGGAAAAACCAAAGTGGCTGGAAAGGAAAAGACTTCTCTCTACAGGGGTCATCCCTGTGGATTCCAGAGAATTTATCTAGCACCAGGTTTCTCACTAACCCCATGAGCCTGACAATATATTAAGAACCATAGAAGATACTAGAAGCAGGAAAACTTCATCAATATCCCAGGGACAGTCAGTTTCCTGCTACACAGTTCTAAGCAGTCCAACTTGAATCCTTCTATTTGGCTAAACTGAGATGAAGACATAAAAAAAAATTGAGTGACAAATTTGGACTACAGTTTGGATCCCAAATCATAAAATTACAGGTACAGATTAGAAAAAGTCAACAGGAATAAATACCAATGCCACATGAATTAGATGGATTTCAAGAGCATTGTCTTAAATGGAAAAAAAATAAAATCACATTAGAAGATGATAAATATGATTTCATTTACATACAGATCTTAAAATGACAAAAGTATGGGAATAAAAAACAAAATTAAAGTTAAGAATGAAGGGAGGAGAAAAGGTTCAAGGGCAACATATGAAGATCTTCATGATGACCGGGTAATTTTTTACCTTGACTTCATTGCCTGAGAACTCACACATGATAAATGGCACCAAAATATAAATATCATGGCCAATTCCTAGTTTTGATACTGTCCTAAAATCATGATAGAGAGCCCCTGTTGAAAATGGATGAAGGGCACATGGAAGCTACTGTTCCTGATACTTCTGTCCATCTATAATTATTCCCAACTCAGGTTTTTAAAGTCTATAGGATTTGAACTTACCAAAACAGGAGAATAAGCCCCCCCCCCCGGAAGTCAAAAGTCAAATTATTGTAATGGCTTATAAAACTTACATCTTCCTTCCCTACCTCAACAATACAATCTTTCACCACCCTAACTTTGTTCCCAACTCCAGCCACAAATCTGCCTGTACTGTCCAAGTCTCTTTGCACCCCAAGCCATTTGCCTGTGGTGTTCATTTGCTTTCCGATTACTTCCTGCTTCACCTCCCACTGGTCAAGTCCTCTTGTCACCGAGACTTCTGTGGACAACTTCACTTTCCCAACCTTAGCACACACAGCACCAATGTGTTTTCTTTATTCTTTTACTTTTCCAGTGCCAGGAGATGAACCTGGCAACAACAGGTTCTAAGCAATCCATTGAATAGAAAAAGAACAAAACAAAATGAAAACAAAACTAAAGAGCAAATGTAAAGTAATGGTTATGCACATATTTGTGATACATAAGAAGACGGTACACTTCGAGGATGACATGTAAATGGAGTTGTAATTCGCTCCCATTACGTATTGAAATTTTACATTGCAATTTCAGCCTTAATTAGAGAATCCAGGGAAAAGGTGCTTACCTTTTCAGCCATATTCTGCTATTCTATCATACCAAAGAGACCAATCCAAAGGACCTCTAGGGTCCCAGACATGACAAAAGTTATAAATGATGCCACAAAGGCAAAGCCTGTTCTCATCTAGGTAAAAGTTAGCTGAGTCCAGAATGATGAGATAAGCCACGGGGGACCATGGAAAGTATCTGAGCATATATTAACTCAAAAGATTCTGCAGAGTAAAATAAGCATTATAAATTAGAAAAAGGAGGTATTTATGATTGAGTGCTATGAGGCCTATGGGCCTTATCTTAAGTAGGACCAGGATGGTGGGAATGTGAAGAAAATGAGCAGTTCTGAATTTGGTTTGGCACAGTACCCAGGCAATTTTTTTTTTTGCAGTGTGCTGAGTGATGAGCAAGGACCAGGTAGGAGGAAGGCGCACTCCAGACAGAGCACACTGACTTAAGAAGAGTGGGTCTTTTTTTGTTTTGTTTTCTTGCCCAGAAATGATGGATGAGAACAGGGAAATGATAAATAAAAACATGAAGAGATAGACATGGGCCAGATCACAGATTTGTTTAATCCCAAGGGCTGAGGAATGATGAATGAAGACATTGAAGCAGGGAGATAACAATCAGATTTGCTTGAGAAAGAAAATTACAACAGTCAAGGAGAAATGGATCAAAGCAGAGTAAAACCAGAATCAAAAGGCCAGTCTACACTGCTACACTGCTTCATGCAGATGGGGCAAAGGAATGGATGGAGAGGCTAGAGCTCACCAGGCAGCAATCATGTACAGGAAATAAGCAAGGAGGAAACAGGTGGACTGTGTCTGTGCTGCACCATATGAAAATGACATCACAATAAGGAAGAAGATGAAGGGGACACCTCAGTCAATGATCAAATGGTGGTCCATCAGTAGAAGGAAATCATTTGAGGAAGGGAAGCTCTTCTGCAACCATGCTACTTCAGTACCTAAAGGATGATGTCAGTCAACAGCTGAGTATATGTCAGTGCACACTGGGATAGGAAGACTTGTGTTAGAGAAATGGACAGAGGATTTGCAGCATCTGCAGGAATCAGACAGGATGAAGATTAACCTAGATGGAGTTAAGGTATAAGGAGGAATGAGAACAAAAATAGAAAAAATACCTGTCTAAGGAAGGACTCACTGTAGCCTACACAGAGTTATCAGAGTTGCAGAAAGAACTCCAGAAAAGTGGCCTACTGGAAATCAGAATTTTTCTTTTTTTTTTTTTTCACGCTAGAGCTAAAGATAGCAAGAGGTCAAGTAAAAGTAAGGATTGAGATATATCCTTGAATTACACAGAATGGTCAAAGCCAAAGGAACAAATAGCCAAGGAAGAGAGTTAAAATTTCTTCTAATTAAAGTGGCCACTAAGAAAAAGCAATAAGCAGAGAGATTAAAAGTAGATATAATAGAATAGAGAACCAAAGAACAGTTTTAAACCTTACCTTCAAATAGAATACCTTCAGGAAACTGAGGCAGAATCACAGGTTCAAGGTCAGTCTGAGCTACCCACCAAGTCTGTTCTAGCGAAATCAACAAATAAATGAACCAACAGATAAAATGAGATTAATAACTGTGCCAAGTGCCCCAGAGGACTAGATTCTAGAACACACATGGCATAGAACAGTGTGGAAAGGAAGAGTATGAGATCTGAGTGGTAGGAAAGAGGAGATAAGAAAATTGGCTGGAGAAGCCAAGTTTGGGATTGAAAACCAGGATGCTGAAGACAAGTCTGCATTCCCCATAAAGTAAGAGGTGAGATGGCTGAGTGTGAAGGGAGGTGGGGCTAAGTACTCAGTGTGACTGAAACTATTATGAAAGTCTCACATAGTGGTTACAGTGAAATAAAAGCAAGAAAACAGCATTTATGGAAGTTAACTTAGCAGCATTATATTGTTAGGAAGGGACAAGGACTACGGTACCAAGGGCCTTACCTAGAAGAACTGTGTCCATTTATATCTGATTTTGTCAAATGTGCAGAGTGAAGTAGTGACAAAAACTGGTAATGGAATGTTTCATTACTATAAAGCCAACATCTGCATAATAAAAAAATGTTTCCCTTACGACCCTTCTGATCAAATGGTTCCTGGATGGATCCAAAGCTACAAATCGGCAAACTCATAGCTTTTAGACTTCCCTATCTAAAATGCTTTTAACTCAATTTACCAATCTAAATGTTCATAACTCAACTTACTAATCCACATTAATTGGAATGACCAAGCCTAGATAAAGCACACCTGGAACTATTTCTTGTACAAGCAGTTATTGGGTTATGCAACTGTCCACGCAACTACAGAATGTCTCAGTAATGGCCCTTTTCTAGATGCTTATCTTCTTTCCAAGCTCAACGCATCCCTGATGACAGGGAGAAGGAAAGAAGTGTTTGGGGGAAGACAACCACAGGGACTGTACAATCTGGGAGCAGGCCACCGTCTGGAATGTGTTTTAATAAGACACACAGGTGATTTTGGTGACATATTGGAGGTTGAGACCATTTTTTAACAAACGTTAGTATTAAGCATGTTGGCCTTGTGAAGTGACCAGTACACACAGATGGAAATGAAAAGCAGGCGTGTGGTAAGCTGAGCAAGGAGAAATAAAGAGCTATTATCAGCAGTACACATAGGAAAGAAGCACTCTGACATAATGAAATATAGCAGGAAAAGCACTTGCAGAGGGAAAACCTGTAGGTTCAGAACCGCACCTCCCAGAGAATAGCCAAAGGGTTTAACCATTATCATTACTTTAAACCTTGAATAAGAGGCAGAGAGAATGTGTCCTCTTCCTGTTTTTCATTTCATCTGTGAAGTTCCTTTCTCAAGACTGACAATAATATTTTTGGTATCTGCTTGGCATCTTCTTTTTAAGAGACCCAAATACTACCGGTTTGGGCCTTCTTAACAAGACAAAGAAAGCCCACTTCTAATTCCTACAGAGAGGAGGAAAAATGCCCCCAAAACTTAAATACAGTCAGGGCCAAGAACATGCAGACAAATGAGCAATCTAAGATCAAGCACAGTGCCTGTGTCCTCAGAAGGACAAAGCAGTGAGGTCCCACGGTGGCCTCTCTCACAGGATCTCCTGCCTGACTGTTGCTCTGGGCACAAGCTCATTTCCTGCACACTGAACACCATCATAAAGATGACCATTCTGTTTCATATTTCCCAGAATCATCACAACAGATTGCTCAATCTCTTATATTTAATAAATACACATGGTTGTCCACCCACACTTCATCAAAATTGGACTTCCCACATGGCTGGTGATGGAGCTGGACTAACCCTCAATACCTTGTAGAAGATCAAGCATTTGTAAATTAAAACTGCCTGTTTGACTCAAAATCGGAATGAAGCTGTTCTTCCAGATGCATTTGAAAAAGAACATGCTGAAAATAAGGAGTAATTTATCTCTACCAAACCAGCAAAATTTACTGTGCATAGAATTATGAGATCACACCAAAAATCCCAATAGTTATACAACAAAGGAAAAAGCAAGTCACTAACAACTCAATTGTCAAGAATAATCCTAGAAATGGACAAGAGAACCAAGTAAGCAATAGCAAACTGATAGGCCTCTAGCATGGAAGAATCCATGTTTACAGATTCAAGTGGTCTGTCCACAAAGTCTCTGGTGGCATTAACAAAGAAAAGGATACACAGACAAACAACATTCTTGTGAGACCACAGAACCAGGAGAACACAATGAATAGGAAGAAATGGTTCAAATAAGCCATTTCCTTATAAGCAGAGTTTCTGGTAGGATTAAGACAAGAAATCACAAGAAAATGCATTTGCATATAGAGCAATTCTAGATTTTAGAAAAAAAAAGAAGAAAAAAAGGTCAGGTATGGTGGTATATTTCCTTAATCTCAGCATTTGGGAGACAGAGGCATGTGGATCTCCCAGTTTGAGGTCAGCCTGGTCCACTGAGTTCCAGAAGAGCCTGGTCTACAGAGAAACCCCGTCTCTAAACAACAAGAACAAAATCTGGGTGAAGTTTCTGCTCATCTTGAAATATTTCTTTATAATACTTATTAATCTACAAGCAAGTTTTTATTTAAGCTACTGCATTCAGCTTTACTCATGTTGATGCCTAAGTCTGAGAGTATGTATCATCATCAGAGACAGCTAACTTTTAGTTTCTCTACTTACATAATCATCTGCAGGTCTATGGTCACATCTCCACAACTAAGTCCCCAAACAGTGGTTGGCAAATTCACTGCCAGCTTCTATAATCACAGTATTGGAGCCATGCTCATGTGTTTGTGCACAGACTGGCAGAGTTGAAGAGGTGCACAGGACACCAAATGGCCCCTAGAGCTGAAATGTTTACTATTTATGGAAAAAAGGGTGCAGCCCCAATCTTACAGCACTGCTCTTTAAAGTGACCTTTAAGACGGTAATTCCAGAACACTACTCGTACAGTTAGGAAGCCACACCATAAGAATGACTATTATACTAGGGTGCGTGCATGAGTGCGTGCGTGTGTGCCTGTGTGTGTGTGTGTCCGTTCATCAGGGGTGGGGTGAGGGGGACCCCAAGCTTTAAGCGACTTTCACATAGTACCTCTGAAGCTGTCTCAGGCTGATTCATGTATTCAAAGCAACTGAAGAAGTGCTCTGAAAAACAGCAGCCTCTACTGAAACTGTCAGGATAAAGGTGACTTTCTTTTGGAGTAATTTTCTGAGGGGGAAAAAGAGCCTGGCATTTATTCAAGGTACTAAAACTTTGGTCAAAGACAGCACGGTAAATAAGCCTGCACCTCTTTTCCAAAGAACACGCACAGTGCTTCCATTAGGAGGAAAGAGAGCAACCAACACTGTCATCTCTGCTCTTAGCAGCAGCAGGACATCCAGAGAGAAGCTGAGTGGAACACCGGACTTGCTGTGCAATGTTACCTCCTGAAGCTTCTAGGAGGGAAAAATGAATGACTATATTTAGATCCAGCCTGGCACATAGGAAGCCTGGTATGTGTTAGGGACTGCTGTTGGTGCTGCTAATTTTCACTATTATCAACACCGTCTTGGTTGTGCTGCTCCTGCTGAACTCAGTGTCTGCAGATACAGTGTGTGTGTGGGTGTGGGGGAGCGGTGATAGACGCAGAGTGGACAGTCTTGGAAGTGCCTTGCAAGTGTAAAATTCTATAAATTAGATGAAAGAAGTTCAAAGACAGACATCATGGTTCATGTTCTCACAGAAGGCACCTTTCAGGGAGTGGATGAAGAGGCAAGCCCTGACTTCACAGGGCCAGAGAACTGTCTAGGAGATGAAGCTGTCAGAACATATTCTTGTTTCCAATCTGACAGTCCTGGGAAGAGGTCACCCTGAGCTGATAGAGATATCATGGCCACCTCATAGCAGCAGAGCATGGCCTGGGAGCACACCCATCCATCCGCAGCATAGTCAATCACACACGCCACTGCAGAGGCGAGATCCATGGCTCCGGCAACAGGCCAGTGTTATCCAATATGCATGAAATCAAAGTTTTCATCATTTCCAGTGGTCAAAGGCCAGTGAGTGTTAAATCCCAGAATACCAGGATTAATGAAGGAGTCATTAAAGACCCAGCATTAAATCACTTCTGTAGCCAATGCTGAGAGTGATGTCTGTAATACATTATAAGGCTGATTAAAAAGAAACAAGTTCCAATCTAGAAATGAATTACCTGATCTTTTTAAAACAGGTTGGAAGCTATCACAGCAATTTTGTTATTATAGGAGGAAGAGACAGTGAGCAAAAGAAGTTATGTCAGTAATGGGAACTCATCATCCTAAAATCACTGGGCAAATAATTTCCAAAAGACACAGTAACAGTGTCAGAAGAGTTCTAAAAACTGTCCAAATTTGATGTCTGCGTTTGACTTTCGAGATTTGGGGCTGAGGATCACTAGCACTTTATGTCTAGGAAACACAGGTTTAGGTTCAGTTCATTTTAGATTAGAATTTAGATATAGATCTGCCATCACTGCATTCAGAATCATTGTGAATAAGCTGTAGATAAGGCTTGAAGGGAGAGAGGTTATATGTGCTGGCCCTCACAAACTATCTTCAAATCTACACCAAACATCGAATGATAGGCATAATGCCTACGCAATCCAGTTACCAAATTTCTTGATGGGGGAAAAAATACCATCAGAGCCCCATAGAATTCTACCTGCTGTTTTAGGTTCCATTTTAAAGGCCGTTATTCACTCTGGGTATGCTCTGGGTAAGGTTTTGGAAATATTGCTAATTCAAGGGATCCAAATAGAAATTGGGAATGCATCCAGCCTTCTGTATGTGTGTTCTCCTCACCTATGAAGTTAATCAACTACAGGTCAAAACTATTCAGAAAAAAATTAAAAGAATCATGCTTACAGTATATATACATTTCTTTCATTGCCAGTATGCCCTCAACAATACAATACTAGGTATCATACTCAATCCAGAGGTGATCAAGTATATGGAATTATACATGCAGGCTATATGTAAACACTGAACATGTATGGATCTGGGTATTTACGGGGTTCTGGAATCAATCCTCTGTGGATACTGAGGGACAACTATGCTAGGCTTGACAAGATACCATAAAGGGCTTTCTAAGGCCAAGTGATCTAATTCTAAAGTCTTGTGTTATATCACCATAAACACTGCTCAAAATATTTAACATCATGACCCTAGATAGTTTGTTCTATCTCTTCTGGGTATGCTAGCTGAAAGACTTTTTACAAATAGGAAGGAATAACAGAAAGCAGCCAGGGTTATATCTAGAAGGGCATCAACATAGAACAGCAAATCTACTCCAGGATATTAGTTGGATTGAAGGCTGCCAAATAATCATGCTTTAGTCATCAAAATACACATTACTAATTTCAGACACACAGTCTATACCCAAAATGGAACACAATAAACAATACTTCACTGATATTTTAGTATCTATCGGCTTAAAATGGAGTAAAATTCACAAATGGTATTTACTGAGCCTGGTACATGGATATATGACACTTCACTCGCAAAGGTGTTTATTATTTGGAGATGCAGTTTGGGCTAATTATCAACAGTGGCAACAAATGAGGTTAAGACCAATACAACTGTGTTTCTGTTGAGAAAATTTCACAATACTACATCAATCACTAGCCACCCAAAATGGTAAGCAAATAAATCTGAATTCAATTAATGACCAGTCAAAAATAAGATTAAAAGGAATCTTATAGGTCCAATAATACTCATTCCACTGAGGTACCATACCACTGTTCCCTCGGAAAAGCATATTAACTGCGGTCATGTTGACAGGATAATGGCAACAAGATTATAGAGGCAATTTGGTAGAAATCACTAGGAGGGTAGCATGTGGTGACACATGATTTTAATCCCAGTGCTGCAAAAGCAAAAGCAGGCAGATAGATTCCAGGCCAGCTAGAGCTATTTAGTGAGATCCCTTCTCAAATAAAACAGAACAAAAACAGACACCACCAGGAGATAACTGCTTGGGAAAGTCTGAGTGCATTAGTGATGGGCAGGCATCTTGGGCAGACTTGTAAATCCCTACTCTCAGGTAGGATAGTCACTTTATGGCTAAGGCACAGGGTACAGATGGGCTATCAAAGAAAAATTCATGGCTAGTTGCTAAAACCAACAAGAAAGCCACAGTGTGGCTTCTCTTGCCCTCCAGCAGAGCAGCAGTGACCACACCTGCTTTGTCAGTCTCAGGCAGCTGGAAGAAATGGACGCAGAGTATCAGCAGTGCCATGACACATCCCGTCTTGAGCTGGAGGCAGATCAGCCATCACCAGCTTAGCCCCTGCTCTGCTGTCTTGTACGTTCTAAACAGAGCTGGAATAGGAGAAATTATAATCGAATCATGGAAGGCTGTCCTTAGACACAGGGAGTAATAGAACGAAAATCTCTAAGAGTTTTCATTCATCTTGCTTCCTACACTCTGCTGGGGACTGATCTGTGAGGACAGAAGATACTGGTTTGGGAGCCTTCTGTTTCCTCTATAGGCTGCCTTCTCACTGAAATCACCATGTAAGACAAAATGTCATAGGAATGAAACCACTATTTTAAAAACCCTAGTCTTAGTACCTAATTTTAATTGGAGGCATGCTGCCTTGTTTTTTTTTCCTTCCGATTGTCTCATAGGACTCTAAACAAGCTTTGTGAAAAACAATAGTCAGAATCCCTTTAAAAATATAATCAATTTCTCAAGAAAATGAAAGGCCAAGAACGACTGAACACAATCTAAGCCCATCCCTGACCCCCTCATAAAGTTCCCAGTGCACCTAATCTTCAGAAAGTAGCAGAACCCAGTAAGCATAGGTAGGGAACACACCAAACACTAATTGTTACAGAAATAGTGACTCATTCTTAAAGCTTCTATTTAGGTTGTAAAAGAGTAGGGATTTCGTTGGGGCAGCAACCAGGGAGAAGGTCCCTTGTCTCTTGCCTCTTCACAACAGGCTAACTAGCTGCCATTCTGCAGTTCCTAGACAGCTGGCTGACAAGAACCCCCTCCAAGATGTACATATCACTTCGGGGAGTGGAGAGTAGCTCTCTGCCTCTCTGAAGAAGAGGGACAAATAACTCATGGCCATTATGACAAAACCAGGCCTACATATCTAGCTTATTATTAGCCTGACATTAAACACCACTTAAAAACAAAACAAAACCACCCGCCCACACAAACACACACCCCAAGATGGAAAATTACACAATGGCATCTGGAATGATCTGCTCTGACAGAGAAAGCAGAACCTGCCAGACCTAGGAATGTCCAAAACAGGGACAGACAATCTCTTCCACATTCCCGATAGATTGAGCAAACATTGATATCAACTGTGTTCCATTCACAGGAAAAGGACTCAAAATAATAGTTTAGATTCTAGAAGGCCGTCACTCTGTTCACAGAATACCAAGCCACGACTAGCTGAAAGTGTAACTCTCTTCTACTGAACTCAATCATTTTTGATAAGATAGAACAAAATTGTCTTGGCACAGGTTGATTTTCAGGGAGGAAGCTCAAATTAAGTTTTCATCTTGTTTGGATGAGAAAAAAAAAAAAAAAAGGCGGTCCTCCACCCTGGCCCATTACAGTTCACGGCCACAGTACAGTCAGCTGGCACAGAACAGGGGGAGTATGTTTTTGTTCCCCAGAACTTATTAGCACCTGGACTAAATCCAAGGTCTACCTTATTGAGGCCTAAAATGTGGTAGCTGCTGGAGACTCTCACTTCTATGCAAAGTCTAGAAGACCTGTAATTAAGAGTTCTAGAAATAAGAGCCAGTGAAACCCAACTATACATGGAAAAAAAATGTGGGGCAAAAAGTCAAGAGTTTTTCTAATAATTGAAAAGCAGAATTTTCTGTTTTATTAATGAGTCATCTTTCCAGTATAAATGACAACTGAGCCCAAACAAAAGCCTAAGTAAGGGCTTTCAAACATTCTAGTCATTCCATCCCTCTGGAGGTGAGGTGGGGTGACTTAGTTTCATGCTTTGAAATACAATAAGCCACTAAGGAGACACCAGTCAACCTTCCTTGGTCTGATGTGCCCATAGCTGCAGATTGTGATAAGTGACACATGAAGGAACACACACTTTCAGATGGAAAGGTTTTGAAAACATAGTACAATGCTATTACTTCTTGGTTTAAAAAGAAAAAGGATAGGATGTTGTCTGTGTCAAGAAGACACATTTTTAAGGAGGAAGAAGAGGATGGCATGAGAACTGTAAAAAGCTCCCCTTATTACTGACAGCTGATGAATCACAATTTCAACACAATTTATTTGTACACAGACACACCAGAAAGCCCAAAGACTCTATATAAAACAAACAGTAAACCCCATACAAAGCAGTCTCAAACTACTTCACCAAGCCACTGCTCCTAAATAGCTACAAATTCTATCATAAGATTATCTCTGGTTAAATTATGGTTAAATTGTTATCTTTCCACAATTTAAATGCATTTTCACTGAAGGCAGAGAAGTTCATAAAAGCTCCAAGGCAGAGAAGGCTGCTCGACAGACTGCCGGCCCCTACTACACTAGGTTGGTGGCTTCCACTTTCATCACTTCACATATGAATGTAGCCAGCAGATACCTGACGCCACGGATAGAACTAGCACAGGAGGAAGCCACCAACACACTTCTTGTGTTGATTAGATGGTGTCTGTACTGCTAACTGGCAATGGTATGTGAAGTTTCTTGAAACGTTGAGAATGACACAGTCCACTACTCTACATTTATGCAAGGGCTTGGTAATCATTATTGTCTTATGTGAACAAAGTATCCTACCATCAAAACAATGGTAAAATCTAGACGATAATCCAAAGGGGTCATGAATTTTGATTTGCTCCTTTTGGGGGGAGGGGAGTTGGAAGAGATGATGTAGTATTTGAATTCAGGATCTTAAATATACTAGGATCTCCACCACTGAGCACTCAGGTAAGAGAACAGGCCACATGAATGTTTCAATAAAATAGTTAGGGGATATTATCTATGCTTGAGCTCATGTGAAAAACAAGAAAAAGATGGCATAAAAAACATGAAAGAAAATCTGCTGTACATGCATACTATCTAAGCAAAGGGGATGGTTAGAAGTTTAAGAGGGAGTGAGGGGTGGGAGAGAGAAGGGAAAGAGGAGGCATTAGGTCCATAGTGACTGGCTGGGTGGAGGACGTAGGCTAAACATTTCTAACAGCGGTATGAGGCACACTATTAATATCTCTAACTACAGACACTAAGCTGAGACCCAAGACTACACAGTCATCTGATAGTAAAATGCAGGGCTTTACTTCATGTCTATTAACCTACAAACTACCCTGGAGGCAGGGGAGCGAGTACAGATTCTTAGGGACCCAAAAGAATTTGTCTTAGACTACATCTAAACATTATTCTTCAAGTGGTCAAAATTTTTTGTTCCTGAATTAAGTCCCAGAAAAGGAATGCCCCTTTTCTCCACTAAGTGCAATTTCAGGGCCTAGGAGAAATCTCCACTATATTTTTAGCCTTTTTGAAAACACCTATACAATTTCCATTACTTTCTAAAAGATCACTCAGTACGAACTTCAGCCAGTCTCTTAAGTGCCATCACAACTCGGAGACAGAAAAATCTGTAAAAAGTCCATTCCTATTTCCTTTAACACTTTTTCACTGTTCCATCCACAGGAATTATAAAGACAAAGGGGTTGAAAATGGCACTAAAGAACCCAGAAGCTTCAGTTATTAGTAACCATGTCAAATGTCCCTTCTTATCACATCAGCTGCACTAGTCAAAGATATAAAGGGAATGCCTGAGAAGGTCAGACTGGCCACAATGGGAACCATGTCTACAGTCTGTCCTTTACAAGGCCCCGGCAAAAAAAGGCAAAGGTCAACACAGGAAAAGAACAAAGTGCTAACGATGATGGCTGGGAAGAAAGCATGCTAGCGGCACGGCAGGAAATACACACAGATTCTGAAAGATGGGAAGCAGAAGGATCAGATGGGTGGGGAAATGGAAACACAGCCACCAAGAAGACAGACAACTGCACATATGAAGGACTATACAGAGCAGGCTCTGAGGACACCATCAAGTCATCGATTAAGAACCCCATTCAGAAGAGCTATAACAGGGAGCACTCCCAGGTCTCCCTGAAGCCCACAGAATCACTAATAACAGAAGGGTCTCGTGTGACACTTGGCAAAAACTCAGCAAATACTTTTATGAGCAGGTATGTTATTATAGGAATGTCTGCTATCTCATACTTGTGTGTGTAATCTCCCAAATATATATATAGGTTGTTTGCAGAAAACCCTAAAAACAGGTTCATGAAAAAGAGGCCTACAGATAGTCCACTTAAGAGCCAAGGTTCTTTGTAGACCATGGACTTACCCAGAAAGTGCGTACAACATTGAACACCTACAGGCAGAGTGGTCTTAGGACCACTTTTTCTCCAGATCCTTCGAGATTTGAAGGGAGTGGTGCTTTGGAAACAGACCATTTTAATCAAAACATAAAAACCAACACAAAGTTAGCCTTTGCCAATAGTCCGCTGTTTTCCCATGAAAGGATTCACCTTCACAGACTCTTTCCCCACATTTCCAGCTTGCTACAAAAGAAAGCATAAAGGTCCTTATACCAAAAGAAGCTGAAACTGTAGACAACTCAACTTTAGAGCTCCAGATTGGTAAGTCTCTCTTCATTACTCTACAACTCTATTTCAAGGCAAGACAGGCAGCCTTCATTTTTAAGTCTTTGAAAATATCCTTGAAATGGATGTGACTCCCTACTCAATACCAAAGCCAGTCTCCAAATTATCAACCAGCAGATAGTTTGCCTCAAAGAAACATGTGCTACAGTAGTGAAGACAGTAGAAAATGTAACTTTGGAACAACCAGATGACTTCTGTGGCATAGACGAAAAGCAAGGAACAGTCTGAGAGGCTTCTGCACAGCCTACTGCAGCCAGTTTCTGCCCTGTGAAGTACATAAAGCTCCCAACAGAGCCCTGTCAGCCATGACAACTTTACTGAGCTCTGTGATTTCTTGCTCCAAGTGGGTTTTCAAGAAGTACTGTGTAGGGAAGACTGCCTCTGATACAGCTGTCCACTTCTTCCTTTTCCATCTGAGATGGTCTGGGGAGCAGCACTGTGGCAATGGGGACACCAATAACTATTAAGCATCTGCCCTTCTCCATAAATAAGTCAAAGTAAGGAAACCACTCAGGGACTTAAGGAGCAGATAAACAAAGAACATTCAATCACGGAGGAAACAGATACCTCTGATAACAGAAACAGGTGTTCATTCTTATAAATAGTATCCAGAGATAATAAAGAAAACTGTGTTTATAAACTAGAAAGATGGCACTATAATGGTATATTTAAACAGAAATTAAAGTAAGTGTTGAAACAAAACAAAATAAAGAGAGCTGCTACATTAATAGAACAGTTTGCAAACTTTGTGATGGTGGAAAATCCTTTTGGTCTGTTTACCAATATAGTTATGATGCCCAACACAGTGCACAGACAAGCACTCTATATGAATACATGAAGAAGAAACTAATGGGCAACAAAAGGGATAAATCAGTACAATGGATGAATGAGGAAAACAGTGAAAGTAAGTCCACTATGTGTGACTGACTGAACAAACAAGTCACCTGGAAGATTCCTTCCTTTTTTGAAGGAAACTATAAAAGAAGGTCTTTAGAGAAAGCAATGGCCAAAGGCCAGAAGTAAAGGAGAGAGCCAAGCAGGGAGAAAATAATCCAAGATACAAGTAAATAATACAAGTTTAAAATACAAGTATGGTGCTGTACAAACATATATTTCTAGCACTTGGGAGGCCAGTGAAGGTGGACTGTTCAAGGGCAGCATAAGCTACATAGCAGGGCCCTATCTCAAAAACCTTTTAAAAATGAATGTTCACATTTAAAAGGCCCAAGTTAAATAAATGTTATAAAAACTTAAGCTCCATTTACAGAAATGGAAACTGATTTTCTAATAAGCATGGATAAAATAATAAATACAATGACTTCAAAGTTCACAAAAGGTGAAAAAAAGTTATTTTGAAGGTAGAATAATCAAGAGTACAGTGCAAATCAAGACAGTTCTACACACGTAGAGATTCAGAAGTTTGCTCCCAGACACGGAAAAATGAAGGGTTTTTTCAGTGAGAAGAAAGGTAGCAGTATAGAGAGTACAAGGCGGAGAATCTTAACAAGAAGCACAGAGAGGAAAGGAGGCAGCAGAAACCAATACACACTTCTTAGAAGCAGTGATACAGATTTCTCTTCCAAAGGCTTAATCACTATTACACCTTTACGTCTACTACCTGATGCAATTATATATAATACCTTGTATAGGGGAAGAATTCACCTTTTAGGATGAGTAGTTTACAGACAAAGCATAGAAGACAATTACAGTGACCAAAGATCCATGCAATCTATGCTATACATCTTGATCACATGAGGGGGTGTTATAAGGAGAAGTCTGAGTTTACCATTATCCTTAACATTCAGAATAGAGAAAACATCGAAGTCATGGTGACCAGACACAGATTAGCTGAACGTTTTAAGCCAGCTGTTTGAAAGTTAACATCAGGTGAAGCCACAACGGAGGCTCCTGAGAGCACCTGGAGCTAGCTGGTAGCACAATAGTAACTGAATGCAGTTCCCTGAGCTTTCCACCCTGAATGACCCAGGGCAAAGAAAGAGCAGATTCCAGTGAGTGGCAAGTGAATGCTTCATTTAGTGGCTGACCTATCTAATAGAGGAAGAATTAGTAGTTCTCATGTAGAATTCACCCTATTTCCAAGTGGTAAGGTTAAGGTTACTGCAAAAGCCTGGCAAAACTGGACTAGAAACCAACCTTTTTATACCCCCAAATAAATAACATTTCTTCTGCTTCCTAAAGTAAAAGACCTCATGAATATGGCAAAGCAAGTGAATACCCATGAGGAAAGCAGGTGGAGTATGCCTGGAGCAGTATACTTAGGCTGAGGCTGAAGAAGAGTCAAGAGTTCAAGATCATTCTCCATTACATAGTAAGTTTGAGGTCAGCCTGGGCTATGCAGGGAGAACATTCTTCAGAAGAAAGAAAATAGGGGGGGGGGGGAGAAGGGTTAGCAGAGAGATGGCTCAACACTTACAAGCTTAAAGGACCTCAGCTGGGTTCCTGACAACCACATCTGGCAACTCTGGTACCTGTACCTCCTGGGGACTCTGCAAGCACCTATTGAACTAGTGCATATGCTCCGCAAGCCTCATATGTGCACATAATTAAAAATAAACTCAATCTTAATATGCTAAAAGGATGCCTCAGTAGTTAAGGCTGCTCTGTCAAAGGAACTGGGCTGGATTCATGACACCTACATGGTGCTCATAACCATCAGTCCAATACTTCTAGAGGATCTGATGCCCTCTTCCAGCTTCCAGTTACCAGGCTCAAAAGTGGTGCCTAGACATACATGCAGGCAAAATACACATAGAATTAAGTAAATAACACACAAGTCTGATGATTCTCAAGAAACAGCAGTCTCAACCCATCCCTTACTGGGTCTGCATCTACCAATATTCTAAGACATTACTATGTAGTGGAGAAACAGGCTACCTGATCTGAGGCAAAGCTTCACTGTCTCTCAGGCTCCCCATTGTCTATTCTGGGAAAAGAAAGGCGAGCTCTAAATCAGCTCAGGAAATATTCAAGTTCGCCACAGCCAGGCAGTCTACTCGATTGGTACTGTGGAAAAGACAGACAGGGAAAGAGAAAGCTCTCACATAATTTGTACATCCACAGGTGCCATTATGAAAAGCCACACTAAGGCTCCAAAAAGCAATAATGGCTATCAAGTAATCAGAAACCCAGAGCTTTAAAGAAGCGAGACTCGGCAGTGTGAGCTTTTCATAGACAGTCACAAAATATTTGAACAAAAGAGACAGATTTGCCTGAAACTCAACACTATTTTCCAAACTCCAGTACTGAACATGTTCATATGTCATGGTCTTGCGATGCCTTATGGGACACATCTCTTCAAATGATTGCTATACTTGAGCTATCAGGGGATAAAGTCAACCACCTTCCCAAGTATTATTAACCACATACTGACAAAGACAAAAACAAAGGCAAGCAAGTTTTTCTATTACCAAAAGTGAAGACTGTATAAATCAATTAGCCCATGCCTCCCAGAAAACAACCTAAGCATCTCTTTTAAATGTAGGGTTTAAACTCAGGTAAGGCAGGGGCTTGGTCAGAAAAAAGAACCTTATGAGGCTCCTTTCTTTCCAGTTGTAGTTTGAAAGTGAAATACTACCGCTATGTTTTAAGAATTGAAAACCGAGGGGGAGATTGGCTGACAGAGAGAGCTTCAAAGCTATGGAACTTGAGCCAGAAAAGGTGGAGATTGTATGATACTTATTCTTATTGTGACTGGGGCCGGGAAGGGCGGTGGTAGTGAGGAAAACCAGCTAGGACTAAAAAAGGATTATTGTAGCACAGTGAGACAAGACTGAGCCCAATGCTTCAGTGGAACAGTTGGAACAAAAGTACCCCTGAAAATCAAAACCACACAAAAGCAAAAGTCATCCTTTTTGCTTGCAAGTTAAAAGGTCTGGCTCATATGACTATACGAGAGTGAGGCACTTACCTGTGAAGAATTCACAAGGACAGTTAAGAGTTTGCAAAGATGGGGGACACATGGTCACCTCAAAAGTCCTAAACCCACAGAGCTTGGACAGTTCCTAAAGCTGCAAGGCCCTATACTCGCACCAGGATCAAGATGAGTAGCAGAGGCAAATGGGCGATCAAGAAGGATGATGCAGGAATACAGATGGAAAACAGCGAAACTGTTATAAAAAACCAAATCATCCCTCTCAAAAAAGAAGCTTGTAAGATAGATGTAAACAGCATCTCCCCACTGTTTGCTGTCCATATTCCACGCATGAGCCATTCTATACCTGTCTAAAGCATGGGCCCCTCAGCCATTTCCTACCATTGTGAAATATGCCATATAATGAGAAATAATGGGGAAATGGCTTGATTGAAAACTGTATCTTGATATATGGCTGTTTTCCAGGGATGAAGTTGGGGAGATGGTGAAATGGAGTGTATAACTGTGTATGACGGTTTGACCCTACTTTTATTTTTAGGTGATGTTTAAAAAATATGAACAATTATTCTTTTAATACTTTTCTTTGACTATGTGATATGAAGAAAAAATGAGCTATGAGTTAATAGATTTTATGGATTTGCCAAATTGGAGCTCACAGTAATTGAGAAGTCCAGAACAGAGAAAGGTCACCCCAGAAAAATCTCACTTTTCAAGAAAGCACTGGCAAGAAGGAAAGAATGAGATTTTAATCACTGCAGCTAATTACATAGAAGACTAAATCACAAGAAGAGTTATTTAAGTGTCTTAAATACAATAAAAAGTAATTAACAGGAAGCGCCATCTTGACAGCTTCACGCCACAAACCAGGCCTGAAAAGATCAGCTAATTCCCAACCTGGGAGCCAGAGAGAGAGAAAGACTCCAGGTCTGATCCTTTTATTTTTTATTTAAACTGTTTTGATTAACAGATAACAGCTCTTGCCAACTCCACAGTGAAGTTAATCAAGAAAAAAAAATTTAATCTATTAGAGAATGATGAACCCTGTTTGCATCGATTCCCTAGAGGGTAAGACCCAGAGAGTTGAGGCCAGGGTGACAATAGCAAGGGAATTGCCTCCCTCCCATACACCAAGGGAAAATTATAAGGGCTCCACTGAGTCCTACTGGGAATACAGACAATTCTCACATTTCACCTCTGTGGTACATCTTAAAGTTTCCTTTGAAATAGCCATTGGCAAGACACCATCTCATCTGCCTCTCTTCTCGTTTTCATGGAGTCACCAACTTCAAAGGATCTCTTCAGTCTGAGGAGTTTGAACAGGAGAGCCATGGAGTGTGGGGCAGGCTGTGTAGGCATGGGAGCCTGGAGTCCAGTGTGAACATGGGAGCCATGAGGTGTGGGGCAGGCTGTGTAGACATGGGAGCCTGGAGTCCAGTGTGAACAAGGGAGCCATGAGGTATGGGGCAGGCTGTGTAGACATGGGAGCCTGGAGTCCAGTGTGAACAAGGGAGCCATGAGGTGTGAGGGAGGCTGGGTAGGCATGGGTCTCTTCTACACGGCACACCAGTTTGATGAGTCTGCCTGCCAGAGAAGACGTGCTCGCCATAGACTGCCCTTAACTCTTCCCTTAATATACCCACACAACCTGTGACCACAGCAAGTGCATGGAAGGTGCTTGTGAAAGGGACAGAGGGGCCACTAGCATAACCCTGGACACCTCACTGAATTTGCTAAGTCATTTGCTTTGATTCCAAGTCAAGTTTTCCCTGGTTGTGCTTGTTATTTTAATTATGTACTTCTTTAAATACCACATTAAGCAGTGAAATATAAGCCCACATGCTTAAAAGTTGAACAGACAGGAATGACTTTAAAATGGCTACAAAACAAGAGATCCAGATAACAGTAGCAGAAAAACACAAAGAAAAACTAAAAACTATAAGGTTCTGCAATTCGTACTTTTAAGTCTTCATTTCAGACAATGAGCTCTGCTGTTTAGTAGGATATCAAGTAAGTGACCTGTGTTCCTCATGTACTAGAGATCTGAAAACACGGGCTCAGTGGGCAAAGGTGCTGCCCGAGCCTGGCAACCTGTTTGATCCCTGAAGCTATAAGGTGAAAAGAAGAGAACTAATCTTTCAAGGTGGCCCCTGATCTGCACACAGGCACTGTGGCATATTCATACCCTACAACCCACATGTCTGTACAAACAAAAATAAGAAATTGTATGCTTAGGTAAAACCCTCTGTTCTTACACAGTGCTTTCAAATAATGAAGCTTTAAACCAGATAACAGGGTCTTAATACAAATTATTTCTAAACATGAGTCAAATGTTTGAATTTCCTAATTAATAACTAATTTTTGTGCCATATTATTTTAGTTGCGGGTTTTTTTTTTTTTTGCTTGTCTGTTTTTAACTAAAGAAAATTCAGGGGCGAAAGGAGATTAAAAAAAAAAAACACTCCAGAGGAAACACAGAAAGCAAATCTGGAGGTCCATCTCCAAGGGATAATACCTTCATCACCAAGGTTCCAAAACTAGTAAAGGAGACTCTCAGTTACTGTCCTGATTACATATAAACAAGCCCAAAGCAGGTAGAGAGGTGGTTACCTAAAAAAAAATCTACCTGAGCAAGCCTCATGACCTGAATTTAATTCTCAGAACACACAGGATGAAAGAGAACAGACTCCTGAAGTTGTCTTCTGACATCTACGTGCACCTGTACTCATACACACACACACACACACACACACACACACACGCACGCACGCACGCACGCACACGCACGCACGCACGCACGACATCCAGGGAACGAAACATTAAAGCACTACCAAGTACGCTTCCTAAATGAACCTGAATAGCATTACAGTTAACAAATCAGTAAACACATTTCTTGTACTATCTGTCTGCTGACTACTGGAGCACTGACAAGAATAGAGGAGACAAAATTCCCTGATAATGTAGGGAATGATAGTTTCAACAATAACAGTAACCTCTAATGACAAGACAATATCCAGTCTCTGCTTTCCAAATACATCAAAGAATAGATAAGAAACTCAAAGAACTCAATGACCAAAAAGCAGGTAAATCACTGGAGTAGATATTTCTCAAAAGAAGGCTTGCAAATGACCATCTTAGAACATAGTCACCATCAGTAGTGATCAGGCAAACAAAAAAGTATAGCCCAAGAACAATGAGGTTATTATCTCTGCCCAATCAGAATGGTCATGATCAACAGCAACAAAGGCTGCAACTGTTGGGAGGAAGGGACCTCGAGAACCATTTGTGGGCATGTAAACAGCATAGCCACTGTAGACCTACTAGGGAAGCATTTCTCTTCATCCCCCCTAATGAACCCACATCTGGTGAACTACTAAATAGAAACCTGAACAGGATGAAGGAGTGATAAAATAAACTTGAACCTGAAGGTCTGAATCAGCGGGCATAGCCACAACTCTTTCCATAATATGCAAACACATTAAATTTGGCTGTCCCAGATTATCCCAAAAATTTAAGAAACCCAAGAAAGCCAGTCCATGAATATGTGATTTTAGGCAGTGTAAATTTATTTTTAAATATACTTTGGTGGTATGTAAGTGAGATAATCCCCTCTGATGAAGTGTTAAACGTTGGTGGAGGCCATCTGCCAAAAATAAAGATGTGCGTGTATACAGACATGAAGCTGTCTCCCTGGTAATTAGAGAGCAGGAGCAGCAATCTAGGGAGGAGACTCCTGTTTTTTTCTGTCACAATTTTAAAACAGGGGAATACTAACCTCTAGCATTTTCCAATATAAAACCATACAACCAGCTTGAAATAATTGGTGATAAATTGATAATATTATAAAATAGCTAGATAGAATAATGACCAAATGACCTCATTTTCCACATTCCACAATCTGATCTGCCAGAAGCTGGTTTCTTCTAAAGCCTGTGAAGGTAGTGACATCAAGTGCCTATATTGAGATTGTCCCACAGACATGAAATCTACAATTGCTGTGTGAACATTAGCAACAGGAGTGGGAACTGCCTAAAAATAGTCCTTTCCATATGCAAAGGCACGAATGAGGAGAAAGAGGCTTCTACCCAATAGGAGAGTTCTAGAAGCTACATAGTGAAACATCTTTATCCTTGTTGGGCTGTTGCTGTCACTTAGATGCAGTTCTCACACTGGGCTTCAATGTACATCCTATAAGACAATCCCAGTTTGGATGAAAGCCCCACTCTTTGCTTTCCCTTAAAAGAAAAGAAAAATAGCATTTGGTAACAAGCAGCACTGAAGACTGTTAAGGAGAGGAAGAAACAATGACCATGTTGGTAGAGATTATGTAAAGTAAGAATTCTACTGGGAACTGACTGTCTCAGTATTTATTTTGAGAGCATGGTCCAGCATGCTTCCTTCCTTCCCTGTCAGATACATCCCCTTTAAGGCTCTGCTCATCAGCCAGACTACCTAAGGATTCTGGAAAACAAAGAAAATGTCCAGTTAGTCTCTCCCTTCTAAAACTTACCTTTCTAAACCAGCACACAGAAGCTCTTAACTAATTTTGGATAGTACCTAGGGACAGCTTAATACTCAATAAATAGCATTATTAATAGTAATGTACTTCATAGGGCCAAGCACACAGAGCCCAATAAATCTTAAACAATAACAGAAGTATATGATTTAGCTAATGAGTGATTATAAATTACTTTGCAAATATAAAGTACAACACTGGCACATAATAATTACAGTCCACAGGGTCAAGTTCAAGCGAAAGCAAAGCATGGAGAAAGGGGGGCAAGACTTGACTGAGCAGAGTATTAAGCTACTTAAAACCAAAGCCACGTATCTGTCAGTTAGAACACTCACATTCCTCCAATGGTGACAGTGGCACAGGTACGCTCTGAAAAGGCAGGCACCGTTTCAGTGGCTGGGCTGGCTGGTCTAATGTAGTCCACAGTCACATTGACCTGGAAATAAATAATCAAGGGAGTTAGGTTTGGAAGTCTACAACAGCTCAATGGGAGCCATGGGCACTTGCACAATCAACTCAGGTGGACTTAATGATCTAAGATTAAAAACAACAAAAAGCCAACTAACACATAGCAGGGGGATAAAAAAGATCTATAAAAGACATATTGTATAAAGCGCAGTACCCAGGATCCACAGAAAGCTCTTGATGCTCAATAGGACAATTTAAGGAATGCCATAAGATTCAAACAACGCAAAGACAATACATAGACGATGAGAAAACAATGGGAAGGATGCCCCACTCCAAATGTCACCAGGTAATTGCATTTTAAGCAATGAAATGTGACCTGAGGACGGTGCTTAGTAATAAAGCACTTGAATACCATGTTTAAGACTCTATGTTCAATGTGCAGCATTGCAAAATTACCCTCCACCATATACACGAATTGATAAATTCCATATTAGGGATAACACAAAAGAATTATCTTTCTCCCCTGCTGGGAACACAAATTGACATTGGTATCAAATGTAAGATCAGTAGTTTCTTAAACAACTAAGCATAAATTCTTTCCAGAAATATCTCCTTGAAATTTACTTGAGAAAGTTGAAGAAATCTGTACATGGAAGTTAACAGCAGTTTTCTTCACCACTGACAATAATTAGAGGCAACCATGATGACTTTCTATAGATTAACAGACTGGTATATTCTGATGGTAGAATATTATTCATTACAGAAATGAGCTGCCACGGAATAAACAGACACGAAGAACCTTGAATGCTTATTATTAAATGCAAGAGGCCTATCTGCAAAGGCCTCATACTGCAGGGTCCCAACTGCCTAACATTCTAGTAAAGGCAAAACTAGGAAGATAGCAAAAAAGATTAGTGACAGCCAGGAAATGGGTTGGCAGAATTCAAGAGGGTAGGGGGATTTGAGGGCGCTGGAAGGAACTATTCTGCCTGGTAGCACAAATATGGCACATACCCTTATGTTTGCCAAAGCCCACAGAAAGCACAATACTAGAAATGAACCCTATGTGTGCGGAGTGATGATGGCATGTCAGTGTTGGTTTGTCAGTGTCAGCAAACATCTCTCTCTAGTATGGGACTCAGTGTGTGGGGAGGGGTGGGAACACAGAATGCATAATAATTCTATATATTGTGCTCAATTTTAATGTAAACAAAACAACTCTAAAAGAATAGTTCATTTTTTAAAAGAAATTAAGAAAAACACTGAAAACTCAAAGAAGTCAAATGCCTGAAGAAAAGATCCAAAGAAATTTCACTTGACCAACAAGGGTAGCAGAATTCTTGAGCGACCACCTGATGTTATGGCAAAATACTTCTTAGATCATTTCTGCATCAAATACCTGTGTCTGATCATATGGCTTGCCACCTCAGAAAGGCTGCCTGTAATTTCTTTCTCTTGGACCAAATAAAGAACTATCAAGAAGAACAAGATGGCAATCACAAGGATGCTTGGATCTGATTTCACAGTGTATAAATCACAGTGACACAGCTAACTAAGTCTAATAGCAGCCCAGTTGAAGTTAGGAAGGTTTGAAGGGCAATACAGGGATAGAGGAGTCCAGAAGAATCTTTAAGTTTTCAATGAACAAAGGACATGCATACAAATAGGAAGCTGCAGGCATGAAATGAGAACAGTGTACAATAAATAAATGTAGGCGAACTGAACAAAACTATTTCTTCACAAAATGGTTTCATATAAACATGTTTATGTGTCACAACCAATTATGTGGGAACCATTAGGAAACATTACAGGTCATATTCGTGTGCTTGGTTAGGGCCATAGCCAAGCTTTATGTATCTACACTGAAGACAAACTCTGACTCAAGCCATTTATTTCTGAGTCCAGAATGCGTTTTCTAAACACATCAATTCTCACCATCAGCCTAAAGAGAGCAGACTGAACAGACATCAAGTTCAGCTATATTGCTACTCAGCACCATTCTAATGCTTTCATTTTGTCTGTTCTTCACAAATGTTTTAAAAACAAAACAAGGCGGGAATTGGGAGACGTTACAGTTTGTAAAGTGCTTCCCACAAAAAGATAAGGGTTTGAGTTCTATTCCTGTCATTCACCTAAGAAAGAAAAAGGCCAAAAGCACATGCATGTAAACTCAGCACTGGGGATGGGGTGTGGGGGGATGTTGGGGGTGTTGTGTGTGTGTTTAGAGACAAATGGATCCCTGGGGCTTCCGTTAGCCAGTCTAGTCAAATCGGTGAGCCCCAGGTTCAATGCAAGAACTCTTTCAGAAATGAGAACGGAGGAAAACATCTAACAGTGACCTCAATCTAATCTCTATAAACATATTACATTCACATACAAACATGAACACACATACACACATTTGTCCAAAAAAAAAAGGCAGTTGTCTTAATTTTTTAACTGTCAAATTATAAACGTGGAGACCACCAAATCATACTTTTAAATGTGGGGGAAAACTGCCAAACCAAAAACCAAGAGCTGAGACTGGGCACAAGAGAGCTGACACTAGGTAATCCTTCTTTCAAACGACTTCAGTAAGGATGGCCCCGAAAAGCAGGCATCTGCATTCAAATTTTGTAAACATGAGAAATGTGCATAGACTAGGGATTAGCTCACAAATGCTTACAGAGTTTTCATAGTTTCCCTTTGTGCAGTCAGGACAAGGCATGGGAGGGATGCACACAGAGAGGGCATCGTGACTCAGAGTCTAGAGAGAAGTCTCTAGCTAAGTTAGTTCACCTGGAGGTATCCAGAAAAGGCCTCCAGCACACTTGCAAAAGCGAGAGGCCAGCAAAGTAACAAGAGTATCTGAGGGCCATACAGTATGCAGCTCTCAAACCTGTGAGGAGCCGCCCTCGCTATCGCTATTGCCGTTAGAAGATGGCGCTGACATCTGCTGTCAGTTGGAGTTAACCGTTTAAGCTGTGCCTCTCCCGTGGCGTCATCTGGGGTGATGTGCAAACCACCAATCCCGGCTCTACACGTCTCACTCGGAGCTCCTAGGCTTATATAAGGGGCTGGGTTTCTTAGCTTGGGGTCTCCCTCTAAGAAGCTGATCATCTATCTCTCAAGATGCATTAAAGCTTTACTGCAGAAGGATCCGAGTGTTCTGCGTCGTTCTTGCTGGCGAGACGGTAGCGCGGGACATCTGGTGCCGAAACCCGGGAACTCTTCAACATCGCCGGCGCCGCGGGAGACCCTCGGAAGACGGGGCGGATTCAGAACTGCAGGGACGTAAGTTCAGAGAGGTATGCTTTATCCTGAACACCCCCTTTCTCGACTTTGGCCTTAGTTTGTCATCACCGTGGGACGGGTCAGTGGAGGCTTTGGTGCTAGTCCTGTTTGTCCTACTCCTTCATCGTGGCTGGTGCTGACAGAACGGTGCTGTCAGTCTGGTGCTGTCAGTCTGGTGCTGTCAGTCTGGTGCTGTCAGTCTGGTGCTGTCAGTCTGGTAACGGAGTTGAGCGCCGTTTTTTAGATAAGCCGCTAGCGCGATGGGGTTGTCACAGTCAGTGGTTACTGCCCTACAGACTGTGCTAAAACAAAGAGATCTTAAAATTGCACCACGAACACTTCAAAATTTTGTGAAGGAGGTAGATAGAGTGGCACCATGGTATGCTTGTTCCAGGTCCCTCACTGTGGCCTCATGGAACAAGCTAGGTAAAGAACTAGACAGGAAGCATGCAGAAGGAGATCTCCACTTAGGTACCAAAGCCATTTGGAAGCTAGTTAAAAACTGCTTGGAGGATGAGGCCTGTCACCCTGCTATAATAGAAAGTCAGGGAACCTTAGAGGAAGTTCAGGATAGCATGTCAGAAACTGAATGGAGTGAGAGAATGGGAGCTCGCAAAAGGAAAGACATGTCTAAGAAAAAAGGCCCTCCCCAAGAAGTTAAGAAAGGGGGAGAGAAAGAAGGGAGTGATCATTCACCCCCTAACAAATCTAAGAAAAAGAAAAAGCCAGAATCTAGGCTATACCCTACAGTAGAGCTAGAAGCCTTGGAGCTAGATAATTCTGATTCTGACACTCTGTATTCTAGCGAAGAAGGTGGTCTAGAGGAGGAGGTGGCACGGTATGAGGAAGAAAGATATCACCCTGATAGACACCGGCCACTGAAAACAAAAATGAATGTGAGGCCACCGCCTATAAATCCGGCGGGCTCACGCCACTCAGCGCCTCCGCAGTATGAGCTTCGGCTGAATACTGGTACTGACTCCTTTTTACCTTTAGAGGAACGGAGAAAAATACAAGTAGCTTTTCCAGTATTCGAGAATGCGGAAGGCGGAAGAGTACATACTCCTGTAGATTACAATCAAATCAAAGAATTGGCCGAATCCGTTCGTAATTATGGGGTCAATGCTAACTTTACCACATTACAGGTGGAAAGGCTTGCTAATTTTGCCATGACTCCCACTGACTGGCAGACGACAGTGAAAGCAGTGCTTCCCAACATGGGACAATACATGGAATGGAAGGCTCTCTGGTATGATGCAGCCCAGGCACAAGCTAGAGTTAATGCCACGGCTGAAGATGAGAATCAGAGGCAGTGGACATTTGAAATGCTGACAGGTCAGGGTCAACATGCCCTTAATCAAACCAACTACATCTGGGGTGTCTATGGTCAGGTGTCGGCCGCCGCTATTAAAGCATGGAAGGCCCTCACAAAAAGGGGAGAGTCCAGTGGACACCTTACAAAGATTGTCCAAGGACCCCAAGAGCCATTTTCAGACTTTGTGGCCAGAATGACAGAGGCCGCCAGTCGCATCTTTGGTGATTCAGAACAAGCTATGCCCCTGATTGAGCAACTTGTCTATGAACAAGCAACCCAGGAATGTCGAGCGGCTATCGCCCTCGCAAAAGCAAAGGTTTACAAGATTGGCTCAGAGTGTGCAGGGAGCTGGGGGACCCCTAACCAATGCAGGACTAGCTGCCGCCATTTTACAAACGCACAGGCATAGAGATTTATCTAGTCGAAAAGCTTGTTTTAATTGTGGGAGAATGGGGCACCTTAAGAAAGATTGTCAAGCCCCTGAAAGAACAAGAGAATCGAAGCTTTGCCATCGTTGTGGTAAAGGTTATCATAGGGCTAGCGAATGCAGGTCAGTCCGGGATGTAAAAGGGAGGCTTCTGCCCCCTATTGAAGAACCCAAGGTACCCCAATCAAAAAACGGGTCACGGGGCCCATGGTCCCAGGGCCCTCAGAAATATGGGAACCAATTTCAGAAAAGCAATCAAGAGGAAGTAGAGGTTTCCGAGGAACCCCCGGAATGGACTTGCGTGCCGCCTCCGACTTCTTACTCATGCCCCAAATGAATGTTCAACCGGTCCCAGTCCATTCCCCTGGACCTTTGCCCCCTGCCACCATTGGGCTTATTCTGGGCCGTGGCTCCTTAACTTTACAGGGACTCATTATATATCCTGGAATTGTTGACCCGTATCATAAAGAGGAGATTCAAGTTCTCTGTTCTAGCCCTCGGGGTGTATTTTCTATAAAGCAGGGAGATAGAATTGCACAACTGGTGTTGCTGCCCTCCCTCGGGGATGGAGAAACCTACACTTTACAAAAAAGGGCTATGGGATCTTCTGGAAGTGATTCAGCCTATCTGGCTATACCCCTAAATGAGAGACCTACAATAAAATTGTTAATTAATGGAAAAGAATTTGAAGGGATAATGGATACGGGAGCAGACAAAAGCATTATTTCACTCCATTGGTGGCCGAAGTCTTGGCCCACTGTTGTTTCATCTCATTCTCTACAAGGTCTTGGATACCAGTCCTCTCCTGCCATCAGTGCCTCAGCCTTAACCTGGCGGAATGCTGAGGGCAAACAGGGATGTTTTACCCCCTATGTGTTGCCACTCCCTGTAAATTTATGGGGACGGGATGTGTTACAAGCCATGGGCATGACCCTAACTAATGAATACTCCCCCAGGCATCAGCCATTATGGCAAAGATGGGGTATACAAACGGTAGAGGCTTGGGTAGGCAAGAACAAGGCAGAATAATACCCATTACGCAACACGGAAATCGGGGTAGAAAAGGACTGGGTTTTATTTAGGGGCCGTTGAGGCTTCACGACCCATACCATGGAAAACAGAGGAGCCGTTATGGGTCTCTCAATGGCCTCTATCCTCTGAAAAATTAGAGGCTGTCACAAGATTAGTGCAAGAACAGGAACGGCTGGGGCATCTAGAGCCTTCTACCTCCCCATGGAATACACCAATTTTTGTTATTAAGAAGAAATCTGGGAAGTGGAGATTACTCCATGACCTGCGGGCCATTAACAATCAGATGCATCTTTTTGGCCCTGTTCAAAGAGGCCTTCCTTTGCTTTCTGCACTTCCTCAAGATTGGAAGCTTATTATTATAGATATTAAGGATTGTTTCTTCTCTATTCCACTTTACCCACGGGATAGACCAAGGTTTGCCTTCACTATCCCTTCTCTTAATCATATGGAACCAGACAAGAGATTTCAGTGGAAGGTACTGCCGCAAGGCATGGCCAATAGCCCAACAATATGTCAGCTGTATGTGCAGGAGGCTTTGGAGCCAATTAGGAAGCAATTTACATCTTTAATCGTTATCCATTATATGGACGATATTCTTATTTGTCACAAAGAGTTAGATGTTTTACAAAAGGCTTTCCCATGCTGGTGGCTGAATTAAAACAGTGGGGATTAGAGATTGCCTCAGAAAAGGTTCAAATTGCAGATACAGGCCTCTTTTTGGGCTCAATGATTACTCCCAAAAATATAGTTCCTCAGAAAATAGAAATTCGCAAAGACCACTTACAAACATTAAATGATTTTCAGAAACTTCTGGGAGATATAAATTGGTTGAGGCCCTTTTTAAAAATTCCATCTGCTGATCTAAAACCCCTCTTCGATCTCCTGGAGGGTGAGCCTCATATCTCCTCACCCAGAAAATTTACCCCTGCCGCCCACCGAGCCTTACAGATGGTGGAAGAGGCCTTACAGGAAGCACAATTACAACGTATTGAGGAGTCACTACCTTTTAATCTGTGTGTTTTTAAGACAGCTCAATTGCCAACTGCAGTCCTGTGGCAACATGGACCATTACTTTGGATTCATCCAAATGCTTCCCCTGCTAAGATTATTGACTGGTACCCTGATGCTGTTGCACAGCTCGCGCTTCGCGGAATAAAAGCAGCTGTTACACATTTTGGCAGGGATCCTGATTCCTTGATTGTGCCTTATACTGCTGCACAAGTTCAGACCTTGGCAGCCACATCTAGTGATTGGGCAGTTTTAGTTACTTCCTTTTCAGGACAAATTGATAATCATTTTCCAAAGCATCCAATTTTACAGTTTGCCCTAAACCAGGCTATAGTGTTTCCACAAGTGACAGCTAAAGACCCACTCCCAGATGGGACTGTGGTGTACACTGATGGATCAAAAACTGGTATGGGAGCTTATGTGGTCAAGGATAGGGTTATATCTAAACAATATAATGAAACTTCACCTCAAGTTGTAGAATGTCTGATAGTACTGGAGGTTCTTGAGGCTTTTCCAGGACCCCTCAATATTGTATCAGATTCCTCTTATGTGGTTAATGCAGTTAATCTCCTTGAGATAGCTGGAATAATAAGATCCTCCAGCAGAGTTGCTAACATCTTTCAAAAGATACAAGCTGCCTTGTTAAATAGGAGATTTCCTGTTTTCATTACCCATGTCCGAGCACATTCTGGACTCCCAGGTCCCATGTCCTTAGGGAATGACTTAGCGGACAAGGCTACAAAGCTGGTGGCCGCTGCCTTGTCTACCCATGCACAAGCAGCAAAAGAATTCCATAAGCGCTTTCATGTGACGGCTGAGACCTTGCGCCGTCGTTTTGCTCTATCCAGGAAAGAGGCTAGGGAAATTGTTACTCAATGCCAGAATTGCTGCGAATTCTTACCTACTCCCCACATGGGAATAAACCCACGTGGCATTAGACCATTGCAGATGTGGCAGATGGATGTTACTCATATTCCCTCTTTTGGAAGGCTTCAATATGTTCATGTTTCTGTTGACACCTGTTCTGGCGTAATGTTCGCCACACCCCTAACAGGGGAAAAGGCCTCATATGTGATTCAACATTGCCTTGAGGCCTGGAGTGCTTGGGGAAAACCCAGAATTTTAAAAACAGACAATGGACCAGCATATACCTCTCAAAAATTCCGACAGTTTTGTCGGCAAATGGATGTTACCCATCTAACTGGCCTACCTTATAACCCTCAAGGACAGGGCATTGTGGAACGTGCCCATCGTACACTCAAATCATATCTGATTAAACAAAAGGGGAGTATTGAGGATGTTCTACCCTCGGTACCAAGAGTTGCTGTATCCATGGCACTTTTTACCCTTAATTTCTTGAACTCTGATGCCCAAGGCCACACTGCGGCCGATCGCCACAGTTTAGAGCCTGATAGGCCAAAAGAAATGGTAAAATGGAAAGATGTCTTGACTGATCTCTGGAAAGGCCCGGATCCTATTCTTATAAGATCCAGGGGAGCTGTGTGTGTTTTTCCACAGGAGGAAGAAAACCCCCTGTGGATCCCACCAAAAAGTTTTCTTTGTACAGTGGATAGCAATTAATGCAGCAACTTAGAACTGATCCAATTACATATAATCATATGAAAAAATAACTATGGGGCACTTAGCCACAAATGGGAAATTTGTCTCACACCCTTTCCCCAAATCTCAGGGATCATCATGGAAGAATGGGCAGGGAGATTTTAAAAGTCAGAGGCCATGGAGGACTGAAGCAAACAGTGTCTTCTGGACATGACTGGAGGCAGCAGATGGCTTCTGGGAAGTCAGAGTCCATTTTCTGAAAGGGTGTGGCTTCTGCTACGCTGGTCATAGTCCAGCGGATGGTCCATACACAGAAGCACATGGACTGCAAAATGAGTTCATGAGTTACTGAATTTAAGAGGGGTGCAGTTGTGGAGGTAGGCTGATAGGAATCGATCTAGGAGGGACTGGGAGATGAGGACATAATTTAAATACACTATGAAATTTTCTAGAATTAATAAAATAATTTTTAAATACATGAACATACCCCTGAATTATCAATAACCCATTAAACAAACCCATGATCCTAATTGCTACTAGCAGGAAGAAAGGAAATAAAAAATTATCACTGCTCAAAAATAAATTAAGTGAATCTCAAAGTTACATTGTAGCTGCCAATGCCAAGCTTCTTCCTCACCCACATATGCAAGGAGGCAGCTATTAGCATAGAACTATTACTGCGAACATTCCTTGTAGTTCATCGGGTCACGGGGAAGGGGGGATGGGATAGTTGTGGTTCTGGTGGAGTAACAACAGAGTGAACACCTATGCTGCCGGGCCAGAAAGTCAGCCTGAGGTGCTGCCCCTAGACTGCTCTCCAAGGGAACCCATGGGAACACACACCCTTTAATCTTCAATAACCAAAAGAAATAACAACTACATTCATCTTTCAATTAATTATTACGATATCAAGAGAAAGAGAATTGCAAATGAGAAAGAGATTAAAGAGCTCTTCATGGAGGCAATATTATTAAAGAACATCTCAGATACAAATGAGGCTATGAGACTAGCCCTCAGCCAAGATACACACCTGCAGGCAACTATGACAAACCAGGAATTAAAGTCAATGTGTAATTAGCATTTATGTCCCTCTCCTGTGGATTCTCAGATCTGTTCCTCTACTTGGAGTTTTTCATCTCCAGATATTCATCACTGACCTGTCAATCATTCTGAAAAGCCCAAGTTTAAACAGGTTCAATTAAAGTGACTGGAAATCTTAGAAATGTCTGTCTGAATAAATGATGACCTCAATTTTGGGTTTGTGATAAGTTCATATGAAATGGCCTCAGCTAAAGAGAGAAACTGACTAATACAAAGGTGGTCCTTCCCGTGTCAGGAAAGATGTTGATGATAATGAAATGATGAAATGTGAATTGCTCATTCATTGAGGATCAGGTAGAAATAAACAATAAAATATAAAATAAAAAAATAGACAATGGCAGATGTTCCAGAAATGTATGGTTGATATGTGTATGTTATCTTTACAAGGTTCCAAGAGCATCAGATTGGAGTTTTATAGTACCATTTAACTCTAAAACTATAAAAGACAGCTTAACCAAAAATAGGATACCACATCCTAATTTCTTTAATCTTTGTAATTTACACCTTCCTTTTACACAATTAAGTGGAACATACATAAGGTAAGCACTAGAAGTGGAATGACCATGTTTTCATTCAGTGAAGATGCGGTGAATAGCTGTTGCATGAATGAATGAATGTATGTAATCAGAAAAATCTGGGGGCATACCTTCTGAAAGGCACCTTTGAAAAGAGAAGCTTGGCCATTTTAAGGATACTTTGAGCTTGCTGGCAACTGTGCTGCTTTATACAACAAGAACAATGATTTTAACTGTGGGTATGGTAAGAGAAGCCTAAGGAAGGAAGAACATTTTAAAATTGTGATGAAACTCCAATGTTTAACAAAAAAAGTAACTACCATGAGAAAAAAACCAAGTAAAAAATACATTAGAGTATTTCTCATAAAATTTGTTTCTTGAATCTCTGAAAGAACAGCATGCAGTCTAAGCAGTACATGGTCACTACACTGCAGAATCTTCTTTGAAAGCAATTTCTGGGAACCCTTGTAAGAACTCAGATGATTTCCTACTTCCACATTTCTCTCTCTTGTAAAACTTGGAAGCAGTTAATATAATAAAATCACTTTGGACCACACGCACACTCTAGCGTCTATGGACATTCTTCACAAAAGAAGTGACTACAACACATCAAATACCCAAAGAACTTGATAGACGCTAATTTAATGAAGAAAAGTGACCAACCTAAACATTAAAGATATGGCAAGGAGAAGAGCAACTACATATCCATAACATTTCCAGGTCATAGCTTAAGTTTGCTTTTAATATAAATAGAGCTGTTATGTGAAATTACCACATAATCCAAACTATTAGTACACACAGTGAATCATAAATTTAGAGGAAGCTGCAAAATAAATCCCCTGCCTTTAGAAATGAGGTCTATTATGTGACTGTTTGCATGGCAGACTTTGTGGGTAGTTTGGAAAGCGTCTATGAAGCCCAGGGAACACAGAAGACAGCACCTCCTGGTCCTAAATTCAAGTATGATGCCCAGAAACAAAAGTGAATAAAACAAGAGCTTCAGAAGCCAGGTCAGAGCACAGGCGTGGAGCAGCCAAGCTTCATACTGCGGTGGCTCCCAACAACCTTACAGAGCAGCTGTGTGAACTTACAAGTGTCATTGTGTCTGCCGTGCTCTGCTTGGAGGAAAAGCATTGGTATGCATGAGACATTAGAACAGGGCGTGACTCAGAGGAAGTTCCATGCAAGCATCACTCATTTTTAGATAAACAGGTACTGATTTTCTCAGAAGAGTGCCTGGCACAGAGTAAGTGCTCAATAAGCATGTATGAGATAAACAAACACACCTACACATACATATATGCATAAATAAGACACATGTTGACTCAAGTCATTAGACTTCTGAAATCATTAGACAGACAGACTCAATTAAATACACTTTTCTCCTTAAGGAGTCACAGCAAACAAGAATGTGTACCTCATACATATTCATCCCAACTTGGAGATAAGTAGGGCTTATTTTAAAGAATGACACACTATTTAGTATTTATTTAAACGTTTTAAGGATTAATTTTGCAGGAACTAGTTATTGGATATTTTATTTACTAAAGATAATTGAAGCAGAATGCTGTGAACCATCTCAATTAGTAGGTTAACTGAAGAAATTCTGTGCAGGGTGCTCCTTGACTTATTGAATGAGGAAAACAATGAACACCAAAGAAAGACCAGGAATACATTTGCTTTGGACTTAATAGGAACTTCCATACATAATACCCCTCACTATTTAAATTATGCATCCTTAATCCTTTCCCTTGCTAAAATGTACCTTATGTAATCATTCTGAAAATGGTGCTAGATATTTTTTAACAGTTTGAAACAGGTCAGTTACCCATTCATCTAGGAATGGAATAACCTCAAAGCATCTAATTACAAATGGAGCTCCAGTACTCTAACAAGACAGTGTCACACTTGTCCGCTTCTGTCCAATAAGTGAAAGAAACATGAATTAAAAAAAAAGAAATCCACGCATGCATGTTTACATTTTGTTAGTAGTAACATTGAGTAATTAAAAAGAAACAGATAAAAGTAATCTTATTTATTTATACAAAAATTAGGAACTACCAGCATATTAATACTATACTAATATTGTGACTATTTGGACATAAAGGTTAATATGTACAGCACATCTCCATTTAAACAACCTCAGTCCAAATACTCAAAATCACATATGGCAATGGCATGAGTCACTTGGTACTGTATTCCTAGCCTATTTAAGACTTTCGTAATGCACAAAGATTTATTATTTATTTGATCTGAGATTGTTGTGTGCATGCAGGTAACTTCCTGAGGCCAGAGGAGGGTATCAGATCACTTGAATCAGGAGTTACAGAAGTTGTGAGCTGTCACGTGGGTCCCAGATTCAAAACTGGGTCTTCTGCAAGAGCAGTGAGTGTTCTCAACCTCTGAGCCCTCTCTCCAGCCCCTCAGTACAAGAGTCTTAACCTTACTCCTCTGTTTTATGATCCTACTTCTTGGTTCTAATTTTCTCCCTTTATTTCTCCTTGTGAACTTTAATATCTCCTGTTTTTACATGTCCTTGTGAAAACAAGACCCAAAAAATGTTATCCCTTGTTTCCATTTAAAAATGTTATCTGATTAGAAAAGAGAAACACACAGCATACTTCTGTAATTCTAAAAGCCAATTTTGGTGTCTGAATACATTAGCAGGGGTCCTTCTACTCTAGGTATAAAATATGTGTTGCTTGTGTGTTTTCCCTATTTCTGGCTCTGCTTTCAGTAAAACTAAGAACCAAACATGGGCTTCCCCATGCTAAGCACGCACCGCTAAGCCACACCCCAGCTCTGTTCAGTAGTCTCATGGAGGTAAATTTCAATGGTGTTTGCACATTACACAGCTGAATTTTTTAAATTAACACACAATTTCGCAACACAATTTTTGTCTTCTTTACCTTAAGGTCTAAAGTTTGTTCTAAGATAGGTGGTGACTAGATGGTAACCGATGCATAGGTTAAAAAATTGCTTTTAAGTTAGCAATGACACTTGTTGATACTAGTCCTCCTAGGTTACCTCTGCAATTCAGCCTAGATGCACTCTGGAACGCCCCCTTCCAAATCACTGTAATTAGGGGCTAAGGCGGGTTGTTTATTCACGTTTATTTATATTGCTCTCTCATCTCCAATCACCCTTCCCACCTCCCTCACACAGATGTATTTTAAGCATATTTCATTTTCATCAATGGACTGATAACCTATAGTGCTTACAAACCTTTAAAAGCTCAGAGTCACTTTCTTACTTGCTGCTTTTCTGATCCTATCCAACCACAAGAATACACACATCCCAGCCTACATATAAAAACAAAATATGGTTCTGATAATTGAAATTGTTTTAATTAAATTTGATGGGGATTTAAAAAAATTGATCACCATTTGAAAATATCTCCTCAGATGCGAGAAGTTTTCATTAAACTTGAATTTTATTTTAAAGGATTTTATCTATTTTTTATTTTATGTACATTGGTGTTTTGTCTGCATGTACCTCTGTGTGAGGGTGTCAGATCCCCTACAACTGGAGTTATAAAACAGTTGTGAGCTGCTATGTGGATGCTGGGAATTGAACCCAGGTCCTGTGGAAGAACAGCCAGTGCTCTCAACTGCTGAGCCATGTCCCCAGCCTCAATCTGTTTCTTAAGTCTTTATAATCGCACATATAATTAAGGAGTATAATTGGTGTTTGTCCTAACATTCCAGTATCTCATTATTATGTCACCATCATAACTCAAACACATAACTTTTAATGCCAAACACTTGTCTCTAAAGAAAAACCAAAAGCACTGACCAAAACCATCACCTGTGCTCCTTGGCACATTCTGGCGTACTCCTTATCATAACTGGAGCTTCTCATCGCTTTCCCTGGACGATAGGAACATGAGGGTGGGTTTTTCCCCCTCTTCTATACACTGTCAATCAAAATCATGTGTCCAAAATTTCCAAGGTCATCAGCAGTCAGGGGAAATTAAATCACAATGTCTAGAAGTCTCCCCTGGAGGAGTTCCAGCCATAAAAACATCACAAAACATGGAGATACTTATGCCTTTGCGGAGAATACACACAGTGTCACCCAGACTTTAAAACAATAGCAGTAATAAAGTGAAGAGAAGATGCTTACTGATGGGTATGCAGAAATGGGAGGTGCATAATGGCTTGCAAGAATTACTGGGAGGAAGAAAAGGAGGAGGACTAGGAGGGTGTATTACTAAGGAATGTGCCAAAGTAAAAGGTTATGTCACATCTATTAATAAAGCCAGTGTATGAAGATTTGCAACATCCTCTACTCACTATGAATAAAACTTGGGAAACTTAGGCAATACATGAATAATGAAAGTATTCACCGAGCCAACAATGCCACTAGCATCCCATTGCTGTAGGAGCAAGTATGGGAAAGCCCAGTAAGTATAGAACTCTCACTCCCTTTTCTCCAGCATGCTCATGAGCAGGCACCGAGAAGTCATTCTGACTAGGGATAATGCATTCAAGGATGCTAACTAAAGGCCAATGTTTAAATGGTGAATTGGTTTTCCAGAGCTGTGTCATGACCTTAGAGGAAACTGTGGAAAAAGATGCAATCATTCTTTAGGATTTGTTTGGAACAAAATACAGCCCAACAAAGATTACTTTGTATTAATAGATCACTTTGTATCTTAATTATTCTCACTTTTATGGCTAAGTATGCATTTCAAAATAATTAACCTTTCGGGGTACCAAACCCAGGGATGTAAGAATGTTAGGCAGTATTCTACCACTGAACTACATGAACTCACTCAAGGAATTTCCTTATATAGACAAATGAGCCATTCCTGGGTATACATTTTGCAAAATGTAAAACAGGGCCTTAACAAAAAATCCAAATGCCCATGTTTGCAGCAAAAATTAGTCACAGTAGCCAAAACATGGAAACGAGAAATGCCCATCAATGGATGAATTCATGGACTAAATGTGTCACGAGAATTCATGCTCAAAGGAAGGACACTCTTGACGTGTCACAACACAGAGGTACTACGAAAGCAAGTAAAAATGTCACATAGAAGACACACAATAAAAGGACAATGAATGTCACCTTTTAAGTAAGGTGCCAAGAAGGCAGAAAGGACAATGAAGTCTGGCAGGGGCCAGAGGGAGGGCTATTTAATGAGTACAGTTTCAGTTTCACCACATGAGGAAGTTCTAGAAATGATGGTCAGCAGGGCACAGCATTGTATGGTACACTAAAATTTATTCTGAAGATGAAGATTACGATGTAACTTATAACACCGCTAGACTCAACCAGCCTAACCAAGAGTACGATGGGCCAACAACACTGTTTCGGCAGCTAAGCTAGGAGAGGCCAGGCAAATCTAAGCTTAAGCCTGAACAAACTCCTGAATTTTTTGGTTGCATCAAAGGAGGGCAGTTCTATCATATTCCCAAGGAAAGAGGTTTTTCTTAAAGGCAACTGACACTCTCCCCGACCCCCAGAGATCTGTCACTTGTAGATCTTTATTTTGAGAACTTTCTGGCATTATATTAATTTCGTTACTTCTATCTTCTTCTTCAGCTGCTGGATTTAATAATTTCTATTTGTGCTTCATGTGCTTCTCCAAGTGGTATTTTCCACTGTTATCAGCAAAATTATTACATCTTTGGAGGTCCCATTAACAAGTCTGGTAACATTCAACATGGGATTTCCTTTGGCTAAGCAACTACTTCTGAAAACTCATTCTACCTAAGATGCTGTTGAAAAAGGCATGTCCCTTTTGGTGATGTGGCTTAACATAAACATGAAACTACATGCTGAGCCCAAGAACTGCAACTTGGCAGAGTCACGGGCTGTCTTTTTACCAATGCATTACTAGCACTTCAATGAAATCATGAAGCTGCTGAAAGCAAGGGAGGCCTATACAATCTGGGATGAGAAAATGTTCAGTTAAGAATGATACAGAAATGATTCCATCTAGTGGAACACACATGAGAGATACACAGGCTCTCCGGGAGCAATAGCGAAATGAATAGGATGTGTAGGAGCAAGTGAGATATGCAAAAGTGAGATGCACAGGATCTGTAAGAAAAAAAGGTAAGAGAAGCATACGATCTGCAGGAGCATACTTGGTCCAGAAAAGTTTATGTCTTTAGTTGCAATTAGTAGATTTTTTTCTGTTGGAAGTAAAAAGAAAACCTTTAAGGAGAAAACAAGATTGATGTTTGCAATAGCTAACAAACGATAACCTGAAATACGTATATAACAAAAGCATCTACCTTCAAAAGCAAAACCAATAGCAACCCGCTCACAACCAGGATCTTCAGTGTTGAGTCTCTATTCCATCACCACATTTCCCACATCAGAGCCACGGTCACCGCTCAGTAGTCGTTGCCAGCTAGCAAGAATTATACAGGACAGGCTAAGCAGTTAGAAAGGCATGATCAGGAGGGCTTCCGGGTGCCCAGTGGTGTACTGTTGCCATGGCAGGTGGGCATCACTGTCTGCAAATGAACTGCCAATCTCACTGTGAGCTGATAATGATCCTGTCACCACCACCTGGCTGCCATATGTTTTCCCTACTTGTCACATAACAAGGAACTGCATTTTGGCATGCTGATCACTGACAGTTTGATACTACTGATGATATCTGTTGTACCTCACTGCAGCCCTTCACAGAGTTAGAGAGGAGTGGAAGAGGGACACAGGACATGGTTGCCCTATTGACCATTCATGATGACACACATTTTGTGACAGAGTGGCCAGTTGCTCATCCTGTAGTGCAAGATCGAGAGTTCTAGGGTTGAAGGGCTCTACCCAGTGATTCCACTCCCCACTAGAAGAGAAAAAAGAAGTTCACTTTCCCACCATAAACCACGTATCTTCTGTCTCCTTAAATTATCATAATACAGACAACGAGGACAGGAACCACGCCAAAGGGGCTTCTTTGTTTACTGTGATATAATACAGAAGAAAGTGGAGGGTAAGTTATAAAAAGAAAGCTGATAGAATACTGCTCCAGAGAAGGACAGAATTTGGCAAGATATTACAATAGAGGAAAATGCGGTTGAAAACCAGGAAGCTGGCCCAAAATGTGATCCTTTAATAAGAACCCCAACTTCACTGTATACAACAGAGAAACACAAAGTTTATTACTATCATGAACCAACAAACTAGTAAGTATGTCCTGAAAAGAGGTTTTTAGTATAGTTTAGGTAACAGATGGTGACATATAGGAGGTAACTGGAACTGTCTATGCATGTTACCAAAGCACTTTTATGTCTACTGATAAGAATGAAAGAACACATTCCATGGATTGGATGCCACTGATTCTAAATGAGGAGACTGCCCACATTCAACTGCTTGCTTACACCTTTTCTTAGCACTGGTAAACACACTGAATAAAATGCCAGCCAGCATTAACACCAAATGCTTCTTTAGTAATTACTCCAACTAACAGGCAGGTTTACCTTTTAATTTAAATAAAATCTATAACATTTTAGTAGCATAAAATTCCTAAATATGGGGCTGGAGAGACAGCTCAGCAGTTAAGAGCACTGGCTGCTCTTCCAGAAGACCTGGGTTCAATTCTCAGCACCTACATGTCAGCTCAAAACTGTCTCTAACTCCCGGGTCCAATACTCTCATACAGACATATATGTAAGCAAATACGCTGCACATAAAAATAAAAAATAGATTCCTGAGTATATTCATGATACTTTACAGCCATGGCTATTACCTAATTCTAATATACATTCAACAAACCAGAATGCAGCCCTGTATACATTAAGTAACCACTCTCCAACTGCAGCTTCCCCTAGCCCTCGGCAATCACCAATCTAGTTACTGTCCCTATGGATTTCACTGTTCTGAACATCTCACAATAAAACCAATACTTTGAAGTTTCCGGTCTCTTTTTTAAAATCAGGGCAGTGTTTACAAGGTTTAATTATCGTGTAGTATGTAGTAAGACCTCAGTGCTTCCTATGGCAGACAGCATGCTGCACATACTTCAGCAATTGCACAATTACGAAAAAGTAAGCTCGGTCCAGTGGATCTCTGCATCTCTTTCCATCAGTTACTGGATGTAGGTTCTATGATGACAATTTAAGGAAGTCGCCAATCTGATTACAGGGGAAGGCTAGTTCAGGCAACCTCTCCAAAAGTCTTAAAGTCTTAAAAGTCTCTTAAAGTTGTGCTGAGATCATTCTTGGGAATTCCTGGGAATTCCTAGTGCCAAGTTTCTCGATAACGCCAGAATGGCTCCCTCTATCAAGATATCTCTTTCCTTTTAAGGGAAGAATGATAATATAAGCAAAGGGATCAAAACCATGATAGGGAAACCCACAGAAACAGCTGACCTGAGCTAGTGTGAGCTCGTTAACTCCAGACTGACAGCAGGGGAACCTGCATAGGATTGAACTAGGCACTCTGAATGTGGATGACACCTGTGTATGTGGCTTTGGCAGTGGGACCAGGATTTATCCCTAGTGCATGAACTGGCTTTTTGGAGCACATTCCCTATTAAGGGATACCGTGTTAGCTTAGACACAGGGAACTGGACCTTGGTCCTGCCTCAGTGTGATATGACAGACTTTGTTGACGCCCAAGGGAGGCCCTACTCGGCTGAGGAGAGGATGGGGCTGGGTGAGAGGAAGCTGAGTAGAGTGGGAGGAGGGGAGAGACTGGGAACTGGAACTGATTTGTAAAATGAAAACAGATTTTGTAAATAAGAAGTGGCTAAGAGTCACTTCACTAGTAAGAACGAAGTACAGCAATGTTTTGAACATGTAAAAAGGTGCGCTGGAGTAGGTAGAGAGCAACTGATGGCATATATAAAGGAGCTGCCTGTAACGAACAAGAAAGAACTAAGCCATCCGAATCAAGCCATGTAAATAATGTAAGCTCCTAATTTGCCAACTTTATAACCTTGACAACTAAATTCACTGAAGTGGGGGGGGGGGCAGGCAGGCAGACAGGTAGGTAGGTAGGATTGAATGGCACTCTCTAAATCAGTGATTCTCAATCTGTGTGGGTCTTGGGATCACGTATCAGAATCCTTCATATCAGATATTTATATTACAAATCATAACGGTGGCAAAAATACAGTTATGGAGTAGCAACAAAAACAATTTTATGGTTGGGGGGATAACCACAATCTGAGGGCCTGTGTTTAGAGGTCTCAGCACCAGGAAGGTGGAGACCAACTGCACTAAATAATATCAGTCACTTCAGAGGAAAGGAAACCTCCCACACAATGGTTACTTGTGTAACATAACCCAGACAGATATTGTACATAGTATGTAACTTCCTACCGGTATAAAATACAGAAAGTCTCTCAAAGACAGCACCCACAGACTTCTGCATTATTCTGCACACACTTAGACTGAATCAACGGGTTTGGAGTTCAGGGACTCATTTTCAAACCTGGTCTTTTAGCTAAGATGTTTCTATACCACAGTAGTCACGGAAAAGAGAAATGGCCCACAACTCAACTTAATAGGTTAATATGGGAAAGAATTTTAATTCTCCTAAAAGCTGCTACAGATAGAAAAATGGCTTATTGGGTAAAAGCACTGATCGTTCTACCAGAGGATCCAGGTTTGATATCCAGTACCACATGGTAGCTCACAAGCATCTAAAATTCCAGCCCCAGGGAACCTGGTACTCTTTTTCTGGCATTTATGGACACTAGGCACACACACAGTACAGATATATACATAGAAAAAACCCATATACATACAATAAACAATTTTTAGTTTAGTGTGTATATGTGCAAGACAGTATAGCTTTTGGAAGGAAGTTATTTTTCTACCATGTAGGTCCTGGCTTACCAGCAAATACCTTTTCCTTTGGAGTCATCTTGCCAGCTCTGTTCTTATGATAGTACACAAGTCAGAAAAGTCTTTAGATTTTAGCCTAGGAGCTAAGTAGCAAAGTTAATGTCTTACAAACAAAGAAGTTTTGAGTTATAAACTTATTATCCTGGTGTCAAAACATCACACAGAAAGCTAAGGATGGGCCGGGCGTTGGTGGCCCACACCTTTAATCCCAGCACTCGGGAGGCAGAGGCAGGCAGATCTCTGTGAGTTCGAGGCCAGGCTGGACCGACAGCCTCCAAAACACAGAAACCCTGTCTCGTAAAAAACCAAAAAAAAAAAAAAAAAAAAAAAGCTAAGGATGGTATTATTTTTTAGACTTATTTATTTCATTTTATACATTTGAGTGTTTTCCCTGTATGTATGTGTTTGTACGACAAGCCAGAAGAGGGTATTGGATCCCCAGGAACTGGAGTTACAGGTGGTTGTGATCCATCCATCAGGTGCATGCAGGGAACCGAACCCAAGTCCTCTTATCCATCTTTCCAGGCACCTAATAATGGCATTTAATAACATTCCTCCACTATAGCACTAGCACATAATCTCATACCACTCTATGGAAAAGAAGACCAAAGCCAAATCTCGAGACAGCTACAGAAAGCAGTGATGAAATGCCCAATCAACAGGAGAAAGCATCCCAATACAACAACCAAGACCACACAAAATACTAATGTCCCAAGAAATCAGTAAGTGTGGTTTCCAACCGCACACAGCTTACTGTAATCACTGCCCAAGACCTTCATGTAAACCAATGAGAGACATATCTAAAGACCAGACAATAAAACACACACTAGCAGGTTCAGGAAACAGGAGAAAAATGTGCTGTTAGAAAAAGAACAAGCAAAATGCTAACGTAATATATTTATTAAGGAAATGAAACAGAACAGTAAAGTAAATAAAATTTTAATGACTAGATTTTAGATTAATTGTCTGCTAAAAGAGATAAAAGAGGACTATTATATACTGCCTGCTAATTTTCTTCCTAAAAGACAAACCAATATGCATAGGCACAGTTAGACTGAATAAAAATTATGTAGTTATAAATAGGATCTGCATAATGAGTGATTACAGATGACAGGATGTAAATTGAAATGTTGCATCAAATCTAATAAAATGAATATTATTTGGTGACATCAGCTACAATTCCCTTGAATATAAAATTTAATATTCAATGATAACTTTGAAGCTAGGAGGTCTAGAAAATCATCTTATGGCCAAAAGAATTGTAGGCTTGTTCGGTCAGTGTCACCTGGAGCAAATGATGGCTAGAGTATCAACTGGTATTTGTTTAATAACTTCCAAAACAGAAAATGCAGAGCCGTACAGAATAATTCTACAATGTAAGATACGATGCATCTGTTAAGTGGGGACCTTGTGTTACTTTTTGTTTTATCGTTATGCTTCTTTCGAGCATTGGGGGAAATTTCTTTAGCTACTTAAGGATAATTGGACTGGAAAATAGTAGGAAGCCACATTAATAATAGCAATAAAACAGCCATAGCCATTAATGATTTGGAAAGACTTGGATGTGATGGAAAGGGAGTCTTCTGCAATACAAGGGATATAAAATGTTTAAATGCCCAAGTGTATGATTGTAAATGAACAAAACAAAATACCTGCATGAACATTAGATGATTAATATTCAATTATATGAAAAGTTCACTAGTGTTTATTTCAACTCTTAATTTGTTAACTACAGGTTTAAGGGATAATCATAAATGAATGTTCTACTTTAAATGGGAAGGAAGGCAATCATGATTATTACCTAAAGCAAGTTCACACTCTTACAAAGGGGGGAAGTGGATCCAGGAAAGCTCATGACATCTCCAAATGGAAACATCTACTAAATAAAAAGTTATGATTAGATTCCTATATGTCAGGATAAATCAAATCTGAGTTATGAAAGAATCTATAGTAAAGAAAAAGGTATTAATACCACTTCAGTAAGTCAAGCCTGTTTTTTGTCTGGATGGAATTACAGTCTAGGAAGGTGGTCCAAAGTTCTTCAAGTATGAATCACTGTCCACGTTATGCTGATGATGAACAGAAACAAGGTCTGAAGTCGTAGGACACTGGGGGAGTACTTGCCTCTTAGATGGCAAACCCCAGGTTCAACCCAGAAGAGGTTAAGAGGCATTACAATCCTCAATTCCTAGATCTCTCTCACTAAACACTGTAGAGCTATGTCTCTTGTCCACAGAAAAGCAAGTCACACAGGAAAATTATTTAATTAAAATAAAAGGGAATATTCTATTGCTATGGTGTTTTTAAATAACAATGGCTAAGAAATTAAGCATAAAATAGGTCAAATAAATTTAAGATAAAAATGAATAAAACTGAAGTTTAGAATGAGAGAACAAAAAATCCTAGAATCATAAAAGCTTGAACTTCATGTGAGATAAAACACATGGGATTAAATGGAGAGAAATGTGAAATGCCTGTGCCCTTCTGCTTTCCCTTTAAATGCCCCAGCCCTACAAATCTGTGTGACTTTGTATTATTGGATGAACATAGATGACTCTGAGATGTAATTTGGCCTGTATGTTAGAATTTAAAATAAAATGATACAAAATCAACAAAGAAGAACATATACTGGTTAAACAAATTATATAATCAGAATAAAATGTCAAAGCCACTGAAATATTTAACATGCCATTCAAATCGATTCATATACAAACAAGTCAAAGTAAATACCCCAAAATATTGTTATTTGAAGTACAGAGACTTTTTTCTGTCTTACCCAGGTCAACCATAGCCTATGTATTACTGACAGCTGGGAGACTAAACGGTATGGTTATAATTCCACAAAATGCTTATACTCAACATGCCAATTTTATTTAGTGCCTTAAGTTCCTATTTTCTGATTTTGCACTTGAAAAACTACTGTGGTTATACATATAATATTTGAAAAAAAAAACTGACCCAAATTTGGCTAAAACAACTATCTGCAACATAAGTCAATGTTATTTACCATGTAAGATAAAAATGTTTGCAAAACCTCCCAGAGTCAAGAACTAAGACAGAACTACCAAAAATGAAAACCTCGCTGCTTATCAGTTATCTTCTAAAACAGCTTTAAAAGATGTATGGGGGATGGGTGATGGGTGGTGAGGTACATGGAACTGGTTCGCTCAGTAAAACATATGCTAGCAAACACAAGGAGCATGTCAAAACCCCAGAATCCACACAACAGCAACGAAAGTCAGGCATGTTGGAATATACTTGTAAGTCCCAGCATTGAGGAGGCAAAGACAGGCAGATCACTGGATTTTGTTGGCCAGCCAATTTAGCCTAATCTGTGAGCCCAAGATCCTGGTGAGTGCCCATCACAAAAGACAAGGTAGACTGCTACTGAGGAATGACATCCAATTGCCCTCTGTCTTACACACAACAATACAGACACACACACAGATACCGTGTGTGTGTGTAAAAGAGGGAGGGAGAGGATGAATATGCACGAGGAAACCTGTATGTGTGAAATCTGCAAAGAAATTAACTATATTTTAGCATCTAGAATATTACAAAGGAAACACAAAATACTTAGTGCTGTGAAACTGTATACATCAGAATTTAACTCTGGATATAATGTCAAAGTGAATCATAAACCTAAATTGTTTTGGTCCTCAAAGAAAAAGCTATGGATTCAGCTAGCTACAAGGAACCCCTCAGAGCTGGTGTTAAACCTTTTCTCCAGTGAGCCAGGAGGAGAGAAAGACTTGAGCTACATCATGGAATTTAGCTTAGATTCATACAAAACAAGACTTCAATACTTTCTTGAAAATGAGACATTAACTGGCTGTCTATAAAGAACTGTGGAGAAAAACTAACTTTTCTGAACTGGCAGATAATTTTTCTGAGATAAATAAAATGTCACTGGAAATGTGTTAGAACTGGGCATTTTATTTCAATTAAGTATCCTGGCAAACACACATTTAATTTTAAAAGTGATTCTATTTAAAGGTAACACCATGGGGAAAAGAGAGTATAATAATACAGCACATTTGTTTCTAACCAGTCTTCCTTACGCTGACAAAATACATTTTTAAATAAAGCAGCATTTCTACTCCATTTTAATTTTCAACAAGCTCCATATTTTAATACCAGAGTACATTCTTCACTGCTTAGCTGTTGACTGGAGTCATCACACAGTAGTATGAACCATAACAAATTTCTCATTCAATGTATCAAGATAGTTTAAGGAAAATATGCAGCCTATGTGATCAGAAGTAATTGACTTCATAATATTACTTCAAATTTAGTCAATACCTGAATTCATCAATGACAGCTCAATTAACAGTGCTGCTTTTAAAAGAAAACACGTTAAAGTGGGAGAGAGAGGGAGTCAGTGTTTGTGTGTGAGGGGGTGCTCTTTAGAAATGCTGGATCCACTCAGGGAGCTAACATGAAGGGCACATCACATTTATGGTTAAGTTCAGTATATAAGGGAAATCCTTAATTTTGAACTTACGACTTTCAGAGACATTTGGTGTATAAAAACAACTGGCAGGAGTATATTTTGCCCTTACTTCAGCTGTAGTCCTCAGATGTCCTATCAGTTCCCATGGGAACCCTGGAACTCTCTCAAGCTGTAAACCCGGGAAAGAAGGCGGTGGGATGTTAAAAGTTATCTCCCACTACTCACTCTACCGTACCTGCTGCTCTACTCACTCTAGGATTCACGAGCACCCAGTCAGGGCTCCTGGGTAGCAAAAACCTTTCTGAAGGACAAGCAGCCAACTTCAGTCTTACACAGTAGGCCATCTTCCTCATAAGTACTCAATGTATCCTTCTCTCCCTGATGCTCATTTCTGCATGCACAAACCCTGCTCACTCTGCCTTATCAGGACATAAAATAGAACAAGCTCATTTTACTTGTCATATTATATACTGCTCTCTTTTCTTAATTTTCCTAAGCCCTGACTCAGAAGTTTGCTGATATTGATCGAGCAGCTGAGATATGCCAAGGAGCGTACTAAGTGCTTAACACATATTATGTCATTTAATGCTCATGACAACCCAGGTTAGGTAATGCTGCCCCAGGGATTCAAACTCATGTCCATGTGGTTCAAAGCCCACCCACTAAACCACTAGAAACAGGCAGCAACATGATATTGATTAAACATTCACTTGGTATTAAATGATAAAAGTACCTCATGTAGAAGACTACTTAACGACAGAGGGAAATCATCATGTTGAAGGCTACAAAGCAGTAAGTACCATGTAATTACCAGCTAAAATGAAAATTATGCTAATAGCCACATGCATAAAAAAGACTGGACTGATATACACTCAAGTGTTAGCAGATGTTACCCCTGGGAGGCCAGCTTCTCCTTTATCCTTTTCTCTTGTTTCAATAAAATGCAATAAACAAGTGTTGTTTTGTGATCGATGAAGAGGGAAGTAAGTGACAAAGCAGAATAAAACATCATAAGCAAGGAAGGAGTGGACAACATTACCAATGTTTCTAGAATTTATAATTGCATTTTCAAGTGGAAAAATTATACCCATAGAGAAAATTAGGCTGGATTTTTACAGGATGGCAGGAAGCCTTTCTCAAATTATGAAGATCAAATAGTCTAATATTTTAGTGTTTGTATGTACACAGAAATGAAACACAAATGCAAAGATACTATTCTTGGAAACGGGATCCCCACATTTAACTCTATTTATGGTGCTATCAAATGCGTAAAATGTAGTAACTTGGCTCACCCTCCCACAATCATGCCTATCTATGGAGGACTATAGGATGCCAAGGGAGATGCTCAAAGGAAGTAGCTGCTTCTGGGGACGTGTGCTGGACTAGAGAGGCCCAAGACACAAACCAGAGTGTGGAAGGCCTTTCTTTGAACTCTTTATTACTATTTGAATTGTGAAGTGCTACTCAAAATAATTTTAAAAAGACAACACATGAGAAATACAAAATTTTCTAAAGATTTATTTATTTTATGCATATAGGTATTCTATCTGCATGTACACATGGTTCTGAGCCACCATGTGGTTGCTGGGAATTAAACTCAGGACCTATGGAAGAGCAGCTAGAGCTCTTAACCACTGAGGCATCTCTCCAGCCCCAAGTACAATATTAAGGCTTTTCTGGTTAAAAAAATTTTAAAGGGCATGTTAAATAATTTAAAACTCTAGTGCTGTATTTAACAACCAGCACCTCCCCCCCCCTCTGTGTGCGCGTGCACGCATAATTCCATCTCCGTATTGGCCTTCTTGCGAATGACTTCAGGTTGACTGTTTCAAGTAAATAAAACAACAAAATCCACTGATTTGTCTTAATTTGAGTTTGAAAATCTTTAGGAACAAAAAGAAGCACTGCTTTATCGTTTACTTCATGTGCTTTCTATCTAATTCCCCCCATGCATGTCTTTTTAAAATGTAATAAACAATTTATATTATGTAAACATCATTTTAAACATCTCTTTCTGCCTGTTTAAAAATTAATTTTTTTGTAAAAAAAAGTCCTATAAAGAAAAGTATATTTGATTGGCTACAAAAATCCTATCAATGTTAAAAAAAAACAAAACAAAAATCTTAGCAAGGGAAAGAAAGAAGAGCACAGGGAACTAGAGAAATGAAAGCTGCCCTTTTATCCAAGAAAGTACTGGTGCTGTACAAGGGTGATAATACACAGTCAAGAAAGGAACCATGAGAGCCAGATGCAAGAGAACCACTTCACATAGAATCCGAAGCAATTTATGTCTATGGTATTTGTGCTTGAGGCAGTAACAAAGTGATACATTATCAGAGTACACAAGGTCACAAGGGACCCTAGACCAAGTGGCCGACCGGAAGGCAAACTAAAAGGATGGCTGACATAACTATTCCCCTGTTCTTAATTCCTCTCTTCCATAAGAGTAGTAAATGCCAACTAAGACAGAGTTTTAAAGATACACAATATTATCTATCCAGCCTAGAAAATTCTATATGTTTATCCAACAGAAACTAGAGCCAGTAGGCAAACAAGAGGAATTTGGAGAGAGCCTACAGTTTAGTCAACTTTCGTAGATAACCAATCTTCAAAATTCTGGGAGGAAGAACAGAAATAAGAAAAAAAAATGACATTTAGCAAATCACTGTTTTCTTCTTAAGGCCAAGATGGTCCCAGGGCTCCATTACAGCAGCCCAGCCAGGCATTAAGGCAGTCAGAGTAGACACACTGGAAATGAGAGCTCAGCTTGGATTCTGACATCAAAGGTCTAAGAACTGCTGAAGAAAAGGATGAAAAGTAAAAAACAAAGGGAAGGAGGGAGGGAAAAGAAAAGAATAGAGTAAGAAAATAAGGTCAGAAGAGAGATAGAAAGGAAGGAGCTTATTATGTTTATGAAGTAGGGGATAATTGCTGCTATCAATATCTCAGTCTCAAAATGATGAGAAACATTACATCTATCTAGACTCAGCGATTTTGCTGCCATTTTCTCCTTGGAAATCTATGGCTAACAACTACCAAATCAGAACAACTGAAGAGCAGCAACATGACTCATCCTGTCTTTCATCTTCAAAACCCTTCCCATGCTGTGGAATTCACACTGCTCTTCTTCATACTCCTGCCAGCAAGCAAACTCAACCGCTGGAAAAACTAGGAAAAACATGAGACAGCACCTGGCCAAAGTCAAGGAGTCAATCATCTGGATGGGCTACGATCCCTAGAGCCACATTTCAAAATTTAGTGAACTGATGAATTGAAGGACAAAAATAACAAACCTCAGATGTAAGAAAAAGATTTGGACACACAGATCTAGAAAGGGAGAGAAGAGGACATTCCTCCAATAACAAATGGACTGAAATTCTAACTATAACCATTTAAGACTTCAGACATGGGTTTGATCATAACTCAGTACCATGGGCAGAAGTAGAGAGAGAGGGAATTCAATGTCAGCCTTCAGTGGGAGGGTGGGGAATGGGAAATAACAGATATTTATAGCTAGACAGGGGGTATGGCCGAATGATAATAGTACTTGCTTAACATGCAAGGTTCAGGTTTACTCCTCAGGATGAGGGTGGGGTAGGCAAAATCATCTCACAGACTCATAAGTTTGAAAGAAGGCATCATCAACAAACAGATGTGTAACATTCAGGACTTGTGGACAGAAGAATCACCCAAGGGTCATAGGGCTCAAAGAGATAATGGCACGAATCCTTTCACATTAGGTATGTATACGCACTGATCTTTTAAATAAAACAAAGTCTCTGATGACAAAAAGATCAAACTTTCTGAACTGAAAATTAATCAAGCAGATCAATTAACACAAAACAGGACAACAATTCATCAAGACAGTTTATGCATAGCTCCTGGTGCAAGCTAATCCCTCCTTTTGGAGATGGGATAAGGGGGGGAGAGAGAGAGAGAGAGAGAGAGAGAGAGAGAGAGAGAGAGAGAGAGAGAGAGAGAGAGAGAGACAGAGAGACAGACAGACAGACAGACAGACAGACAGAGACAGAGACAGACGGACGGACGGACACAGGCAGTGAGATAACTCTGGTCCAGGGCTCTAGCAATGGAGGGGTAGAAACAGTTTCCAGCAATGAACATTTACCCGAGCCTCATGATGGCCCTCTCCAGAGTCATTTGTAGTGCTGTTAGATTCTGATTAGAAATACCTGGACAATTAACTGAGCACTTTAGTAATATCATATTTTTAAAAGGCAAAAGAAAGATTCCTTTGGATTTTAGAAATTAAAAATTCATCCTCAATCTACACAGCAAAATCAAGGTCAACCAGATTCAAATGGGAAAGGAAAAAAAGATGAAGAAAGTAATTCTTCCCAAGTGGAAAATCACTTATTTTCCACCCCAAGGTCACAGAATGCCCTCTCTACCATTTTAATGTACTGAGAAGAGTGTGGAAGGCACGGCAGGTCTGCAGCAGATGCGCTAGGTTCCATTCCAGCCTAAGCAGCTGGCGGCTTAGATTCCCTCCCTGCACCACTACATCTCAGGAGCTACAGCCATCAACACACCACAGACATTTTACAAAGGAAGAAAGGAGCATTGTGAACGCATAAAGCACGCACACAAAATGTCTCCTCTGTGTTGTATAAATACAATCTAGGAAGCCAAAGAATAGCCCAGTTCTCTAGATGCACATGGTCATCCCCACCCCACGCCCCCAAACATGCTCGCCTCCACGTTAATCCAAGTTCAGGTTACATTTAGTTCCTAAGCAAAGGCTGCTGTGATGATCTCACTTCTCTCTCTCTCTCATTCGGCTCTCCCTTTCTGTTGTGTTTTTACTAAAGATAAGTTAGAGGAGCGGAAGGATAACACTCCATCTCAGTACTCCAGTGAGCAAGGATCAGACAGGGTAGGAGGAGCTCAGGTCAGGAACAACCAGACAAAAGGGCATGAGGCATATTATAGAAGTGGCCAACTGGAGCAAGTCACTTAGTTTGTTTATTTCCAATTTGTGTGGACTATGATGAGGTAATAGGCGCATTTATGAACCCCTGCGTGGGCCAGCAGGGTCTACTGAACTTTTCTTACAATAATAAAATATTAAAGTGGAATTCAAGCATCACCACCACCCCCCGGGAAAAAAAATAACTTATCACCTACTAGTTTAGCAGATCTTCCTTTCATTTGTAGATATAACAAATAAAAAGTGTAGTGTTGTGGGAACTCATTCTGCCAACAGCCCTGGGGAAGTAAGCTAGAGGGTGTGGCCTTGTCTGCTTTTTGACAACTGGAGTCTGAATGGAAGCTTCTAGCTCTCTTGCTCTGATTCACGCCTGGCCTGGTGGGACACCAAGCAGCAGAGAGGTGGCTTCTTCTTAGTTCCATATTCGTGAGTTTGTCTTTTCATTGCACCCCTTAATAAATTGGTTACTGTACTTTCTTGTATCAGTGCAGTCCAGTCTCAGTTTAAGAAAAGACCAGAATAACCCCCTATCACAGAGCAGTGACTCCTCTGATTGCCTCATGTCAGGTGGACAGGGAATAGACTACATTAGGTCTCAAACATCTTGCAAGCAATTAGCTGGAGGTCTAAGCTAACAATTTTAGTGCATAAATAGAAAGACACAAGAAAGCATATTTATTCTGCCCTGAGTGTGGTGCAGCTAGTCATCACCACACCTATGGTATCTGTGAATCAGAGCAAAAAGTTCAAAGGCAGCTGGCAAGAAAGCCACTGCCCAAATTAAACCATGTGTCCCCTACTCCGCCTCCTTGCTGAGATGCTCTTGATCTTTCGAAGACAGTCTCAGACCAGGGCCTCCCCCTTGGGATTCAAGGAGAACCTTAGCTGAGTCTTAGCATGGTGCTGATGGTGGGAGGATTGGGAGGGGAGGGGATGGGAGGTGGTCAGGCCTGAAAACCACAACTGTAAATTAACACAGACTACCACAGGGGACAGGGGCACCAGAATGGGGAAAGGTTCTTTACAGAACTCTAAATGGGGAGGCTGCGAAAGGACTGTGCATGCCACAGGACAGAGGCCTTTGACACATGTTACAAAGAGAGCAGGGAAGGAAGGCAGAGTAGAAATGGAAACAAAATCATCTAAAATTATGATAATTTATATACAGCCCCTCTCCAGGGCTTTTCCGTTCACTTAGAGAGTTAGATTCTTTTCCGCAGGCAATCAGGTTTCACCAGAGTGGGTGGCACATCCGGGTTTTGCACAGAGAATGCAACTTTGACAGGCGGGAGAAAGATGGCACGTACTAGCAGTTGCAGGAAAACGAGTAAAGGTAAGGCTGCAATAATTAAAATGAGAGATTAGGGACACGGACCGAGAGCTGCTCACTGGAAAATCTAAGAGGAGGAGGCTAAGGGAAGCAGAATCAGGTGAATCCACTGACTGAGAAGCTGGGTCAGCAGCCAGGAAACCGCTGAGATTTGTGGACACTGGATGATAGCAACATTAAGAAAGAGCAATAACCAGTCAGGGCCATTTACAGGCGGGAAAAAGAAAAAACAAAACAAAACCCAGCACATCATATGGAATCCATGAGCTGTAACTGGCATAATAGGTACCAGTTGGCTATTGGATTTACTCAGGTGTCCACCAGTCAGAAACTGGAAACAGAGTTTACAGGAAAACCAAGAAGGAAAGAAGCAGTCATAAAGTCAGCAGTATAAATGGCCACCCAGGGCTAAAGTACATAAGGTCACCCAGCAGGTGAGACCTCTACGATCTGCAACAGATAACTGATCTGCACAATTCGCATTAATATTTATCAAATACTGCCAGGGGACACTTTTCTGTTATCTTACCAGTTATTCAAATTGGTCTTCATTCAATTTCACACATGTTGATGTCATCTTATCCAGTTAGATTAAAAGCAACTTTTAAAAATACTGCATTTATTTTTATTTCACCCCCAAGAAGGAAAGCAGCAACCATGTTGGCCTCTTTTAAAATATAAACTCATGAGGAGATAGGTACTTATAAAGCTCTGTTACCAATGACTGGAATAAGATTTGCATTAAAAAGTACCAGCTACACAATAAATTGACTTAATGATGCTGCGTTTTAACTGGTTATGTTAGTATACATGACCAAGGATGCAAAGGCCTACAAAGTAAAGAAAGACCCCACCAGGTATTATTTTCATAGCACTACCTTCTCATTAGGTCACCCTGGATCATTCTAGCCCATCTGTTACCCCAAAGAGGTAAGAAGGCAAGGTTCCAGACAGAGAGAGAGAGAGAGAGAGAGAGAGAGAGAGAGAGAGAGAGAGAGAGAGAGAGAGACAGACAGACAGAGAGACAGACAGACAGACAGACAGACAGACAGACAGACACACACACACCTTAAAGAGGCAGATCAAAGACAAAACTCTGAGAGTCTAAGGGCCACAAAAGAAAAAAGCTAGAGTCCATATAAGGCTCACAATAACTACATAAACTATTGATAGTTACAAACAAGAATAATTTCTCCCAGTGTGTGTCACATTTCAAAATTCTGCTAATGATCAAGGAGGAAGATTCTTTGATTGAGATGGTCACAAGACAATGTGGCCTTCTGTAGTGGACCAAAGCACTCATCCTTCAAGTAAGACAATCACAGCGTGGGGGTGAGCCTATTGACAAAACTTAAAATCCCTATCAATTGCTCTACAACTGTCCCCTGGCCTGGAGGAAGGCCAGCCTTACTATCTGGGAGGTGTAATGACAAAGTAAGAGAGTAAACCATGCCAGTAGAGGGCCAGACTCTACTCCATGAGTTATGCTGGCAAAAATCTCATTCCTGAAATAAAAGTCAAGAAACCAGACACCAGCCAACAGGGAGATGACCAGATACAAGAAATAAACGTACTACTTCCCCGTCTTAGCTCCCAGAGCAACGGTAATGGGCACCATAAAGAAGCAGGCTGAGGACAAAAGAAATGTACTCCCTAAGTATTCTGGAAGCTACAAGTTGAAATCAGGGCATAGTAGTCCCACAGATGTTCCCTTCCCTGGGTTCCCCAAGCTTCTAGAACCTCTGAGTAATCAGTGCCCTCCTGTCTCATAGCTGAATCACTGCTGTCTCTACCTCTATTGCCATACAGCCACCTCCTTCCTAAGACCTTACCTTCCTATGTAGAAACCCATTTAATCAGCATGATTTCCTTGAAATTTATCTGCAGAGATGCTGTTTGTCATCAGATCTCATTCTAAGACAGCAGATAGATGGGAGTTCTGCTGGGAGGGGATACTGATCAACTCACTATGCATATGTTAAGAAAATATCATAAAGTAGGTTTGCTCAGTAAAGTATGTATATTTATGTATCTCTAAAGTATCACGTTTAAGCCACAGTTAAAGAATCAGCAGTATTTCATTCTCAAAACTAAGACACACTTTGACATCCCATCTTCCAATACATGTACAGATTACTGATACTGTACAGCCACCTCAATGGCTGGGGCACAAACAGCAGAGGCAGTAGAAAACTCAGTATTCTAAGAGATAAAGTTCACTACCTCTGAATGTGTTCTGTTAACAAGACATGCTTTTTTTTTTTAAAGTTAGTGAACATGTCTATGTTATCCCCGCACAGACCTTATAGGCAAATGAAACTGTGGGAAGAAAACAATAGAGAAAGTTGGGCTTCTTCCCCCAAATGCACAGCTGGTGAGTTCTGCCTTATAGCCTTCAACAGAACAAGATACCTATACACCATCATTGGACTTGAGCACCAAAGAATCTATTCTCTGTTAATCGGACGTATAGGAAGTTGGAAGCTCTGGAGTTAAGCACTTTTTATAGGACTTTCTGGCACATAACAGTTATTTTTAAGGTAGGGAGGGGAGCCTGTCCTTCCCCTACCCCCAAGCACAGCTGAACTGATTCAGCACAAATCTCCCCCTAAAATAAAATTTCAGTTTGCAGAAAATAAGTATGGAAAGTTCCTACTCCAAAAACAACATTAAAGACTGGAAAAGGACAGTTTAATACAAGGCCACTACAATCCATGTTACAAACATAAGAATATCTACCAGAAAACTGTGAGCAGCTTGGGAATCTATGAAAGACTGTCTTTAATAATAAGCAAAATGGTACAAAAATATTAGAGGGTGGAAGCATATTGCTGATTCTCATAGATAATAACTCATTTCCCACTGGGGAGTGAACACACAGAAAATTTCAGGAATGCAGTTGAAAATTCTCATTTCTTACTTTAACTTAGTGGCTTTTGAAGAGGATATTACAACATATATCACACCGATAACAAACTACACCAAAGAGTCTATACCCAGCTCAACACACTGATGATCCGCAAAGCTCAGAGGTACTTAGCACAATCTGCAGACCAAAGAAGAAGACAAAGAAGAAGTATCTATCACAAAGAACATTTAGGTGGCAGCAGGAAGCTGCCAAGCTTCCAGAAATACATTTTTGTTAGCTGTCTGTCACCAAAAAGGGAGTTAAAGCTTTCAGGGACGAAGAGGATCACAGCTAAAGAGCATACCCAATAGACCTTGGTGTCCAGTGCATGTTGGCCTAACCTCATCATGCCCAATACAAGTCTCCTGCTAGACATCTAGAGATATAAGTCATCCAGAGACCTCTTCATCTGCTGAATATCTTGTCACTTGTTCAGAAATTTACAGCCACACTGATGGCAACAGCTGGCATTGGAAGGCAAGGACAAGCCTCATCATATAAACCTGTCAATTTAAATCACAATGCATTCACAACCTTAGGGACTGTTTTGGTCATTAACGTAAAGGACTTTTCCATAGTGTGGATGAATCAAATTAATATGAAGTGAAATATGTGGAGATGACAAAAGAAATGTTTTAAAACCCAAACTAAAACACATCATAGGTAGTTAGGAACAAGAATTGCCACCCTGCTGGCTGCCTGCTTCCTATTCAGCACAGTTGATTAGTTAGTACTCTCAACAGCCAGCAGGCCTTAAATAATGGTTACCTAAGAGGCCCAACCTTGTGGCAGGAGTGGAGGCTGAGGTACTCTCCTAAGGAAGGCTTTCTGACCTTGAAAAGCCATCCAGGCTGAATGAAAAGCAGCCCCTGCTAAGCTTGTGGCTTCTGGCACCTTTAGAGATCTTCTCCTGTTGAGGGGACAAGCATCTAAAAGTTACCTCTGAAGCTCACCTTTCTGCTTCAGGGTGGGGAAGAGGTAGGGAGGTGAGCAGCACCTACCCCTCCTTACTCTCAGATATTCAGCAGCTGCAGCTATACCAAAGGATGAGGGAGAGAGAGAAATAAAACTTTACCACCGTCTGGGCCACACTGCTCGAGCCCCATGCCTGTGTAAGGTAGCGAAAAGCATGTAATACAGTTGTGTTCTATGAAGGACACAACACCCTGTGACAGGGACATCTCCAAGACTAATGAGATAATGTCTGGAGGTCTGTAAGCACTCAGACGGCAGATGCCTCCTCAAAGCTGTAGACTAGGATGAGGCAGGAACTTCTTGTAACATGTAAAAGGCATATTATACACTACCCCTAAAGGACTATGGCCTTACTGACATTTCAGTCAGTATACATATGGAAAAGCAGATCCTTACAGATTGGTCTTTAACTCAACATAACAATTCAAATGAAAAAGCATATGGGCAAAGTATTCAGTTTCTATTATTTTCAGGTTTTTTACCTGTAAAAATGGGGCTATTCTATACTCTCCAAGGTATAGGTAAAAATCAAACATGAAAACATACTCTTAAGTATTCAGTGAATACTAGGACAAAAAAATCCAATTAAGCACTGTCTGTAACTTCTTAAATAAAATGAAAATGGTGATTTAAGCCTTCTAGTCCAGCACTTTAGAGGTGGACAAACATGAACTTCTATGAGTTCAACAACAGTCTGTCTATATACAGCTACATCCAGACTAGCCAGGGCTACATTGTAAGACTCTTTCTTAAAACAAACAAACAAACAAAGCCTTTAATCCCAGCACTCAGGAGGCAGAGACAGGTGGATCTCTGTGAGTACAAGGCCAGCCTGGTCTAGAAAGCAATTTCCAGGACAGCCAGGACTACACAGAGAAATCCTGTCTCCAAAAATCAAAATACAAAAAAAAAAAAAAAAAAAAAACCAAACAAACCAAAAAATCCATAAACACAAACAAAAAACAATACCATAATAACATCAAGCAAAACACATAGGCCATACATTATATGCTTTTAAAAGGCAGAATGAAAGTCATACAAAAGTATTCACCAACACTGACAACAGTGAAACAGTTTATCAAACCTGCTTAGATATTTTACACTCATCCAATAGGAAGAAAGCCTTCCTCACAGAAGCACAGTGTCTCAGAGTAGAGATATGCACTGCATATAGTATTAGCCATCTCTAGATTTATCAGGGATTATTGAATAAAGGAAGACATTTGAGCCAAGCACATTTGGCTAATTCGGGTTATTCAAGTGATTTTGACTTCACCCCACCTGTTCTCATCTTCTTGTTTTGGGTGCAAAGCAATCTCTAAAACTTGAATCCAGTGACTTTGAAGTTAACTGACTCAATAAAAATTAACTGAGCACCTGAAATTTACTGGGCACAGAGACTGATCAAGCCCTAGTGAACATAATAAAATAGACCTTATACTTGAGACAGTTATTTACACACGGTATCCCAAATACAGTATTGGAAACAATGAAACGTGTACATGGTAAATTATGAGACTTTAAGTCAAATTTAACTTGTATCTTCTGCTTTTTTTTTTTTTTTTTTTTTGGTTTAACAGACAGGGTTTCTCTGTATTGTTTTGGAGGCTGTCGGTCCAGCCTGGCCTCGACTCACAGAGATCCGCCTGCCTCTGCCTCCCGAGTGCTGGGATTAAAGGCGTGTGCTGCCGCCACCACTGCCTGGCTTTTTGTATCTTAAAGAACAAAAGGAAAGTAAACAGAAAGGGGGAAATAAAGGAGCACATCGTGCTGGATCAATGGCAGCACGCCACCAAGAGCAATGTAAGCCAATATTACACGGTGAAGGGCACTGATGAGACTCCCACGTAATAGCTTCACTTGGAAAAAGAGACAGGAAAGCTCAGTAAGCATGCTGCGGGGTGGGGGGCGGCGCGGCTCAGTAGTTAAGAACACTTGCAGCTCTGGGCAAGGACCCAGATTTGGTTCCCAACATGCATGTGGAGGCTCAGTCCTCTCTGAGTTCAGGAATCCACATGGTTCACATACATAAAAGCAGGTAAGCACATACGGAATGACAAAAAGAAGCCCACGCCAGAAGATGTATAAGAGGAGCAGTAGAAGTTCAATGAAAAGTAGAGATACATTTTAGGTACACAGGCGGCAGCACTCCATGACTCTACAGGCTCCAAGTTTACAGATTCAATCAATCATGGACTACAGATACATATAAAAAAAAAAAAAAGAATTGAGACAAGTGCACTGCTGTTCCCTTCCATTATTTCCACAGTAATATAGCATAATATCTATCCATACAATGTTTGCGGTATACTAGTATAGGTAATCTAGAGATGATTCAAACTGTTTTGGTAGGGTATGCACAGGTTATATGCAAATATCGCATCATTTTATAATGGGGAACTGAGTGAGCATTTTGGCATTCAATGCGGCACAAGAGTAAATACCCTATGGTTACCAAAGGGTGACTGTACTGGGAATAGCTGAAAAAGACCCAAGTATGGTTGGTTTCCCCCTAACAGACTGAGTCACAGAGGAATTGGATTGTGACGGTGTTCCTAGGAGGTAGACCCTTGCTAGAGGAAGTAGTTATTCTTATCTTGAAAAGACACAACTGTCCCATGACCCCTTTCTTGGCTTCCTGGAGCTGACAGGATCCTTTCTAACAAGCACCTTGCCACCATGATGTTTGGCTTCCCACAAGCCTACAGCTATGCAACAGTTGATCATGAGCAGGCCCTCTGAAGTAATGAGTCAATATATGTCACTTACATTAGAAATTCTGTGTCCACGACAAAGGACTAACTGGCTGAAAAAAGATAATTCCCAACTAACCAGGAAAGAACCAGCAGCATGTCTCATATAAGACAATAGATCAGGTCTGGATATGACTGATTTGGCATACATGGAGATTTTTCAAGTACATATTTAGAAAAGTGGATTCCTAAAAGAAAGCAACAATTTAAAACAATCAGGGGATGAAATAACCCTCAATGAAGGGTTTATGACCCCATAATTCTAAAATGTCTGCATCAATCAAGAAAAAAGGTTAATTTTATGAGCCAAGTTAGTTCACAGAACAAATTTCAATGGCATAAAAATGAAACAAAGGCACCAATTAGTTTACAAATGAGTCTCATCCATAGATTTATTAAAAGAAATGAAGTCTCTGGTGCTTGAAAGCCTACGGTGGCCATCTACCACCAGTCTGATACAGTGAACTCAGGCTTCTTACAGGCAGAGCTCCGACACAATTTTTGACCCTCAATTATTTAAACAAGTTCCAACTTTGAACACAATGGTTCCCATGGTGATAGAAATTCAGCAATTAAGGGACAAGAGTTATAGAAATGATTCATATGTCACTTGTAAATGCTGTGTGACAAGGGAGGAAATACTGGAAGTCGGCGTACTTACTCTGTGAGAAAGCTGAAGGAAACCCCCAATGAAGACCCAACTATTCTACTGAAAACAAAATGATTAAGATATGCACTCTTACTTTTTTAATTTTTACACAAGCTGTTCTTTATGGATGGGGGTGAGGGAGAGATACACAGACAAACAGAAAGGCAGACACATAGAGAGGGTGGGGAAGTGTGCCCTTGCGTACACACACACACACACACACACACACACACACAGGGGGGGAGGGAGAGTGCACACAGTTTCTGCAATTAGTATTGGGCAGTTATAATGGCTCCTTTGAGAGGTCGCCATCTGTGTAGGGAAAGCCAGAGGCCTTGAACCAGACCAATGAGCTCATTGCAATGAACACTTGCAAGTAAAGATGTATGGACTAACGGGTGTACTGTGTGATACTACAGCATCCACACTAGACTTTTGTTTATCTGTGGTTCTGTGTTTCTTTTACATTTTCTTTCATTTTAATTTGAGGGAGGTTGCAAGGGCAGAGGGTGGATATGAGGGGATGGGAGATGATTGGGATTGAGAAGCAAAATGTGAAATTCCCAAAGACTCAATAAAAAAGTTATAAACAAGCAAATAAAAAAGAAGTCACTATCTTAGACAATGAGGAGCTTTAAACAAACCAAACAAAAAGGGTAAAATTATCACAGCGTCTATGACATGATGAGCCTCTGAAGAAATCGGCAGGAAAATCATTTACCATGAATATTTGTCAGTTGAGATCTTAGAGAGTGGACAACAGGTGACAAATAGGGAAAAGAGGAAGAGGAGGTGACGTACTCTCAAACATGCACCCCCTTTAGTACAGAACACATGTTTGTTTGGAGGAAACTAACATCCTGATCCTACAGCTCATCAGTTACCCTATTAATCTGCACAATGAGATGAAAACGGTAAAGTCAATAGAAACAACAAGAAAAACAATGTAATCATGATGTCAGTTGTACGGCGATTCATTTCTCTTAACATGAAAGCCAGAAATCAGTCTGAAAGGGCAGGGCTACTCTACATTCCAAAGAAAAAGAACTCTTTTTCAGCAAAATCAAGCCCCACACCTTCCTGGCAGCTGGACCAACATGAAAGACTTTATCATCTTGTATTCTCATAGCACAGCTCTGGCAAAGGAGAGGCAAATACTACTCCAGTTCACAAATGATGAAAGCAAGATTCAAGAGCAGTCATCCTTACTAAGGCTGTTTGGCTTACATCCCGAATGAAACCTATTTAAATGGATTAAAATCAGTGAGTGTCCACACCTGGAAGAGGGGCCAAAACCAATGAAACATCTTAGTATTTTACCTTCCATTTTAATTCTCCATATTCTAGACATCTCTCAAAAATGCCATTATCACTGACTCTCAGGATGGAGTCAGAGAAGATGATTTTACCTTCCCGTCTTCCTTAACCTGTGACAGGCTGCCCTAATCAGCTTTCATGCACACAGGCACACATGCTCCTCGCATGGCTCCTAATCACCATGTACCATGCTGAACAGCTGCAGAGGTCTGAAGGGAATTGGCAGAAATGTGCAATGATGTGCTAGCCACCCCCCTGAGGCAGCGACTGCCCTGCCTGCTCCCAGACGCCAGAGCTCATGGGTGTTGACTGTCATAACTGACAGGCGCAGAAGACAGCCAAGTAAGTGGTTTCAGGTGGTGAATCAGGAAGAGTGGTTTTGCATCAGGAATGCTCCAGCCCAGCAGAGCTGAGATTCATCCTGCTCCCTGCGTGAGGATACAGTATCCATCATTTACAAAATGTCACTGTGGGGGACAAAGCTTCGTCTCAGCACAAACAGAATTTAATCAAGTCCCTTGCAAAGGAACCAGTAAATGAGGCCGCTCCCACTAAGAGGAACCTAATTGCTTAAGAACATCACACCTGACACTTGAGATCAGTCCTCCAGGACCACTCAGCAGCTGCTACAATAGACTGTGATCTGTGTGCCCAGGGATGATACAGAACCACAGCAGGACAATACTTACAGGAAACTAGTAGGTGCCACAATATATGGCAGACCCTACCACACAAATAAGTATGTGCTGTCACTTCTGGGTGACTGTGCAGGCTTCCTTCAAAATCCATGGAATTCCTTGGCTGTCTATACGCAACTGTTTATGAGACAGTGAATGAGTGATATGGTATCAAGCGGAGAGATAGAGATGTTAGACGATGCATCAGATGATAGGAGATATGGAAATTGAAACAAACTTACAGCCATCATTCGCACTACACTTCATGAATGAATATAGCACTCTGTCAAGTTTTATACAATGACAAATGAGCCTATTCTCTGAAGGAACCTGAGGAGATTTAATACTCATTTTAGGGAATCCAGAATTAGTGATTTCAACAGATCAAACTTCAAAATATCTTGCTATGATTTACCATGCTACTAACCATGATACACACACACACACACACACACACCCTACTTAAATCGTTTGTTTATTTAAGATGAGATAGCATGTAGTCTAGGCTGACCTTCAACTCTTGACTTCCCTGTTTCAACATATCAAAATGCTAGGATTACAGGCATGTCCCACCATTCCCAGACAAGTGACTGAATCTTGTCTGTGGGTAGGAATGAGTGCATCTTATACCAGCTGAGAACCAGAGCTGTATTAAATAACCAAAACATTATCAGTCTAGGGGAGTAAGTAACATGGGTTTAATGGTTAAGACCAGACCAATTTGATGTCTGTGGCCTGTGTCACCTCAGGGGTTCATGTAAGATAAAATAAAAGCACCATGCTGAACTAGCCTACCCTTCACTGGCCCTGGAAAGTTAGCCCTGCACTCAGGAGAAACGACCACACCCCCTCACGGCAGGCAAGGGAGAATTGACCCCTCATGGCTTGGGCTTAAGGATGCTGGTTCCTCCCCCTGGTCTGAGGTTGGCAGCCCCAGAGGCTAGAATTGACCAGCTCATCTACCACCCAGCCCACAGTTGGGCCTTGGGTTGGCCCACTGTAGCATCTACGCCATCTTGAACCTTTTGGAGCTCTTGAAAGGACAAATCCTGTGGAACGATACCCACAGGATCTCCATGACTGGGGACAGCCTCAGATATCCCCGAGGAGTTCAGGTGAGGATCAAGTGATGATGGTGTACCAGAAACCAGAGGCCTTGAACCAGACCAGTGACTCAATGAATGAACATTTGCTAGGAAAACTGACTGGACAACAGGGTATACTATGTGACCCACCATTCCCAATACCACCATGACAAATAAAAGTTGTTGAAGAGACAGGAAAGATGAAAATGCAAAGAAGTTTCCTTTCTTTTTTTGCTCTTATTTTTGTTTGATTACTTTGTTTTAAATTTTTGTAAGGGGTGCTGCAGGGGTGAGAGGATTATAGGAGGACTTGCATGATGTGAAATTCCCAAAGTATCAATAAAGAAATCATGGTTAAAAATTTTTTAAATAAATAAATAGAGAGACCAGATCAAAAAAGATTATGGTATTCCAAAGTATTCAGAAGACATAATATTTTTAAAAAACCAACCCATAAAATGAAATCTCTCCTAAAGTATTTAACTAAAATATTATTCACATTCCCTTACTGAATGGCCATCCCATTATTTTCCTTGCAAATCCATCCAGGACACAACTGGTTCTGGGCTTTGGAGTCAGATGTCAAGAAGAATAAAGATATATTCATAATACTTGGAGAACATTATCATAAAAATAATATTAGGACATGCCCTGTAGGTTTCCAAGCCCTTAGACCATAAAGTCAACAACATACTACCCAGCAAGCAGTCTTCACAGTAGCTCCTGAGGATCCACACCGTTTCCCTTTAAAGCCCCTACTGTCTCAGTAGCTAGAGTAGCGGCTGTTGGAGATTTCAAAGGCCAGGTAGCATTCACGTACAACACATTTCCCTATGCATGCTCTTAACAGAGGAGAACATGACTTCCCTCTGCCATAGTCATCTTGCTCCTCAGAAGTAGAAGAAACGTTAAAAAAAGGCAGCAACTTTTCTTCTACTAACTCCCATGGCCACAGGTTATAATGGAGGTAGCTGCAGAGAACAGGAGAGCCAACTGAATGCAGTGTGAGGCAATATGCAATTATTGAAACTGGAATTGAGCCTGGAACCTGCCGTGAGAGCACTGACAATCAAACTATGGTCAGGGCCCCAATTTCAAACCTCTCCCAAAGGGTGCCACTTCCTGACACATAGACACGCCTCTCTTCATATCAAAGTAATTCCACTTGACTTGGTCAGGAGTGTCATATGCTGCTAAAGGGACTAGAAAGGACCTAGGTTAAATTATCACTCCTAAGCATGAGACCAAGTTCAAAGACTTGCAAATGTACACTCATCTTTTACCTTCTTCCCAATGAGCTTTTTTCGAAGAAACTCCCGGGCCTCAAACATGTAGGGAATGTCATATAGGGGACGCAGCTTCTTGTTCTTATCCTGCAAGCAAAACAGAATATGCTATTAGGAATGGGAAAATACAACAAAGGCAATATATAGGAATATATGTGAAACTGGCTGTCTCCTAGGATCACAAATATTAACTAAGTACTAGTCACCTTATAACTGGCTACTAAATAGTTAGTTGAAATGCTTTATTGGGAGGAAATTTTCTTTTTCGAGTGGCAGGCTCAAAAGGAGCAATTGTAGTGAGCCAAGTTGGAAATAAGCTACACAGAAGAAATTCAGTACAGACTGGGACCCACTGGACACATGCACACACGCACTAAATCTAATTTCAAAACTGCTATTAAATACTGACCAACTACCAACTATCTATAAACTAGCTGATATCTTTACATTCTGAGCACAAAATAAAATTTAATATAGTAATAAAAGAGACCCTAGATACAGAGTAGCAATACCAAGCAGTTTTGAGTAAGTATAAAATTATGTGATAAAAATTCAGAGAAATGGAAACAAAGATGTGATCCAGGAAAGTTTCATTGACATACAGAATGTAATAAGCAGGACAAGAAAAAAGAAAAAAACCCACTATTGTGAAGATTAGAATTAGGAAAAAATCGAACAAGGAAAGAGACAGAAAGGATGTATTTCAACATACACAACTTGGATCATCTTACAGTCCTACACATCCCTTCCAAGGTTGTTCCACACAACTGTCACCTACAGATGATGTGAAAGTCTTGATGAAAGAGACAAGAGCAGGAATGACTAGAACTTAAGAAGCTTTTAAAGATGAATTAACAGAATCTGACAACACAGTGAACAGAGGGGAGAAATCCAACCCTGAGTCATAATGACAGGGCGAAGAAGGCCAGAGCTGCTTGCCTATGACGGGCTGTGGAAACTTGAGGGATGTGCTTGAGACAGTCTGATATGATTACTATAGTGTCTCTTTCACATGAGACTGTTAGTTCCAAGACAGCAATGACCCTACACATTTCTTTCTTTCTTTAACTCCTCAGAGTCATATACAGTGCAACCCTTTTGGTATATATTCAGGTTAAGTATGGTAGGAGAACATGAAAGCATGTACAGAATTATATGTGGGGAAGGAAAGTATATGGGGGAGAAAAACCAGAAACAACTTCCTATCATACAGTGATTTCCATTCTCCATGACCGGCTGACCTGGTCCAGTCTTTGCCATCTATTTTGTATCTGAAAAAGTGAGATGCCTCTGTCTCATCTGAGTAATACTTAAATAGGTATTTGTAACTTCTTTTTTTTTCCTTAAATAGCTTTCAAGTAAAGAACTTACATCATTCTAATGCTACTTTGAAAACTCATCCTAAAGTCAATATTAAGGAAAAAGGAAATGAAGTAGGTGTTTTCTCTTAGAAGGTAACTGAGCTTTGATGTATTGAACACATAATAAGACATTTCAATTCACTGTCGTGGCCAAGAAAACTTCTTATAAGAATGTAAATAATTCTTTCAGTTACATGGAATTTTGAGCTTCACATTCATCATCTCACTGTCATCTACTTCCTCTGTTGAATTTAAAAAAAAAAAAAAAAGAGGATGCTCATTGTTCAGCAATCCCAGAAAGAGAAGGCACATCTTTTCAAGAGCATGAGCATCCAAGCTCAGAACAAGGTCCTGAGAAGTATGACCCTAAACATGAGAATTTTACAGAACAAGAGAAGAGTCAACATAGAGGCACTGGATAGGAGCTGCCCAGTCTAAGGGGATGCTGGGTAACAAAAAAATAAAAAAAGATGTATTATAGATATTTTATAAATGTCCTGAAAGCCAGGCATAATCAAGGGGCCACAAATTTCAAGAAGCTGTTGTGCAGCATGAAGTAAACCAATCCTGGTAGTTACAGAACGCTGAATCTAAAAGTTCACATCCTTCCCCAAGGTTGAAGAAGCCATAACCAATTCCTGGGGAAAAGAGACCCCCTAGCCTGTCAAACAACCTGAAATTTATGAAGGGAGGTGGGGGTACCAAACTTCTCCCATCATCACTCATGCTAGGGTGGTTTTCTCCTTTGAGTCATTCATGCTCCTGTAAAGGACCACATCTTCTCCAGTAAAACCAGTAAATTCTTTGGTTTGCCAAGAAGGACTTTGCTGGAATGTTCTCCTTGATTTGTCATAAACAGATGTTTGCTGCCAAGTATAACATTTAGCACAGAAGTCCTAAAGAGAGTTATTGATGACACTTAATGGCACAGAAGACTTGCTGACAGATTTTACTTACTAGCAATGGACAGGACTTTAATTTGTTTCGTTTTGTGGTAAAAAGACTCAAACAAAAACTAGGAAAGTCCCATACACTGAACTCTATCCCAGTTCCAACAGGATTTTTAATAAAGACAAAAATCAATGCTTATCAGAATCAGCCCTCAGGAATAAAATAGAACCAATGGATTCACACTCACAAAGCAAGAGAGGAAAATCTATTTACAAAGAGTAACAGTGTGATAAAAAACTCAGTGAACAAAAATGTTCTAAATTAATTGAACAAAGCAATGATGTTTACCATTCACAGCCTGAATTTCTGTGCCTTACCTAAATACCTTGAATGAGAACATGACAGCTAATTGGAACGCTAAAACTAAAATTGGAAGACAAGGAGTACATTTCCAGAAAGTACCCCAGCGAAGGCCACATGGTGATATATACATATACATGACAAGTGGTAATGTAAACAAGACTACTATTTACAAGCTGCTCTTCAGGACTGGACTGATACGAAACCCCCTCAAAAGAAGGAAAGCGAGGAAATAGTATTGTCAGCAAGCACCCTAATAAAAAACAGGGCAAACTCATTCTGATTATATGTCTCTCATGAAGCTAGGAAAGAAGAAATAGCACAAGCAGAAAACAAGGGATTGCAAGTGAAAGCAGAACGATCTTGTTACTCTAACCCGTCAGAACTAGGAGCTATTGACATCTACAAACATCTTACAAGAGAGATAGTAGAAGTCCCTAAGAAGCCACAAAATAAAAGCAATTCCTCCAAATTACCAGGTACATAAAAGCCTTTGAAATCTCTAAGCGGCAACTGAGGTATGGAATGTATTCTGGGGAAATAGGACTGCAGCTGAATCTTCCTGCTAAAAGGAACTGTCTAGTTTAGAGTCTAATTTACATGGAAATATTTTTTTCAAAATAAAAATAGAAGAGAATGCTTGCTTTATCTGGTGGGTGGATAATACACAAACCAATATGTGCTGTGATCACCATTCCTCCTGAGAACTGACATTGCGTGTAGGCCCTGCAATGACTCATATTAAAGACGGATAACTGCAATCATTGTCCCTCTCCTCCAGCAAGAGGCCCAATACCCACAGCTCAGCACATGAAGACACATCTGGCCTTTTGACGGGAGGCATTTTAGGTCACTAGCCAAAACAGGGAAGTGTGGGGTCAAAGATATTTTGAAGGGCAAAGCAGAGACCTCCTGTCAAATCCTTGCTTTCAGCCTTTTCCTAGCCTATCCCTAAAATCTGTAGCCATAGAATATAATGACCTAGAAACAGTTCAGTACTTCTTGAGGTTCAACAGGATGGGGCTGAGAGTACGCAAAAGGTGGGTAAGACTTTCTAGTAAGATTTCTAAGTTCTCTATCAAAAAGACGGAGCAAAGTAAAAAGGGGGAGACACAGACTACTTAAAATAAGTGAAGGAGCAGAGTGGAACAGAACTTGAGTGGGGCCATGACATAGTGTGCGTGTGGCAGGCTTCTCTGAGGTTACCTTTTCTCAGAGATTCAAGGGAGATATGGCCATTGGAATTCAGGCAAAGAAAACTAAGTGCAACCCAGGGGTGCCTGGTGGGTTCAAGACAAGACAAAGATGCTAGGCCTCTGGAACCAAAGGTAGGAAACAGGAAAAGCAACTTTATTTCCCAATTACCTCAATTTACATTCTCCTCTCAAAATACTTCTTAAAGGGATGTCATTAACATCTGGATCACCCTGATCTTCAGGTGGAGGATTTACATTTCAACGAGGGAAAGGGACAAACTAGGACATTAATGCAGCAATCTAGGTAGAACACAATAGTGGATGACAAACGCGTGGTAGCAGTATAGAGGTAAGCTGTGGTCAGAAATGCAAGAATTTAAAGGTGGACATGGAACCGTCAAAGAAAGGCAAGAATCAAGGATGACTTTTGGATCTGATGAGTAGGGAACCAGATGGTGTAGACTAGAGAAGGGAGTGAGAGCAGGCGTGGAGTTGTGGGTCCACAAGCTTCAGATGCTAAGAGGCCCCTGGAGTTGAATGGGCAGCTGTATGCACAAAGGAGGTCTGGAGTGTGAAAACTGGTTTAGTAACCCGAAAGCTGGAGCATGTAGAGTGACAACTGGATCCTCAGGAAGCCGTCTAACACGGGAGAGAGAAGCAACTAAGAAAAGTGATGGAGCAGGACTGATTCACTGTATCAATTACTGCAAAGCTGGCCAAGCAAGATAGCGGTGAAGGTTCAAATTCTGTATCCAGTTTGGTCTTGGAAAGTTCATGAGGGTAGTTGTTGGGGACAGCAGGAGTAAAAGCCACATTAAATCTAAGAATGAGTATGCAAGAGAATGGGAAGAATAAAAAACTGAGAGAAAGCAAGCAAACAACTTCAAAAGTTGTGCTGAAAACCAGACAGAAATGAGTCAGGGGTCAGGAGAAGAACGGGGTGAAGAGTTTGGGCTTCATTTGCAGATGAGAGAAATGATATGCCACAGTCCACCAGTGAAAGGATGAGTGACATCACAATAGAGGCAAGAACTACTAAAGCAGTGTCCTTAAATACCAGCAGGCAATGCTTTGCACAGACAGAGCAACCTACTGCTGGTCTACATTTGTGGAGATGCAAGTTTCTGTTAGGTGCAGGGTCAGGAGATGTGCTGGAACTTTCTTCTCATCATATCAATTCACTCATGGTAACTCCAACAAACTGAAAAAAAGAACTGAGGAGAGAAGAGGTAAAGACTATACATAGATACTTCACTAAAGAACTCGGAATGTTAAGTTTATGAAAAAAGAATAATTTCAGCTGGGCCATGATGGCTCAAGCCTTTAATCCCAGCACTCATCAGGAGGCAGAGGCAGGCGGATCTCTGTGAGATAGAGGCCAGCCTGATCTATATATAGAGTTCTAGGACAGCCATGGCTATTATACAGAGTAACCCTGTCTCAAAACGGGGGGGGGGGGCAGGAAAGGAGGGAGGGACGGAGAAAGAGAGAGATGGAGGGAATGAGATTTCAATAACCAGAGAAACTACATTACAAACATCACATTGACAAAAATTCTTAGGGAAAAAATGTGGGTGAAATTGGAAATGTCCTTTACCTACTGATAGAAACAAAAAAATGTCATTCTGATATGGTAATGTACAATGATGCTTGGTTGGGACACCCCTCTAACTATTGAATGCTACTTACAACATAGATCCCAGGCCCTAGGAGAAGACAAGTATAGCAATGTCCATAGTGTACTTATATAATGCAATACAGCAATCAAGCTGAATTAGAGTAACAAAACCATGGAATATATTTGAAAATAATATTCAACAAGAAAATGAAGTTTCAGAAAGATGCAGTAAAGCCCTATATAAATACAGAATAAATGGACAAAAAGAGAATTATGCTATTCATAGATCTACGTCAGAAGTAAAGGTGTAAACACATATACACACATGAAACACAGTTAATGCCTACTGACGCAGGATAGAGGAAGAGAAAGCGCTGATGATGATACCCAGGGATTTTCATACATAAATGTAATGTGCTATTAAGAAGCAGATATGGAATAATGTCAAGGTTGAAAACAGAGGCTGAGAGTTTATTACCACTAAACCTAGTTGATTGCCTTCACCATTGCTCGCCATGTCTTGTTCTACTTTTATTCCTGTGTGCAGCAGACTAACAAGCTGTAACTCCCCTCGCAAAACACACACTATATTCCTGTCCTTTATCAAAACAGGAGAAAAAAGCCAGTCCAGGGCAGATGTGGCTTTACATGATGCAGAGGGAATAACTACAAAATAGGCTATGAAATAAACAGGGTCAATACGTAGTTTGACTTTTGTCTTAAAAATGAAACAAACTATAATATATTAATTAATGTAGCCAAGCAGAATCACACTCTGTGAAGATCTTAAAACTGCTGAATTAAAATAAGAACAGACATGATCAGACTTAAATGAATAACATTTCAAACAGTAAATAATGGACCAGTCCCAGTAGCTCTGCCTCACATGGCTTCTTAATAAACAAAGGCTGCAATTTCCATTTGAATTATAGACTTAAAATAGGAACAGTATCACATGCCCTGGGCATATTTACAATCAAGGACCTTTCAATTCCCTTGGCAGCCAGGAGACAGATCCACAAGAATATCCACTGGTTTGTAGTCCTAAATATACAGAGCAGCACATTTCTATTTATATTATTAAAAAAAAAGAAGAAGAAGAAGTCTGCTAACCATGAAGCTACAAGGCAACAGAGGTGAAGTATAAACTAGTAGCCACCTTGGCCAAATGGGAGATACCTAATTATGTCTACAGGAGTGTGCAAATTATACATGCTCAAACACCTACCAGCAATTGTCATGACGGGGTGGGGGCAGCTTTATTTCTTAACTAGCTCTCTATATATTCTCCACTCAAATACATCTTAAGAATAAGCAAGGCTATTACAGACGGACATTTACAATGCAATGCATTTCATACACATCCCAGGGACCAAAAGGAAAAAAATGAAGGTCTATAAGCCACACTTGAAAATGCTGGGGAGTAGAAAAGAAAGAATAATGAACGTGCTTAGTCTAGAAGTCATAGAAGATAAAAGAGATCAGGTTTAAAAAAGCTAGAAAGTCACAGTGAAGAGCTTAACTGAAAATAAAATGCCTCAGTAAAGATAAACAAGTAGGTTAATGACAATTGGGGACTCCTTGACCGTCTATGCAGATAACAAATGGTAACACTCAAGTACTCATTGATGGTTTCCAAATATTCCTTAGTACCAACTTGTCCAAGACTAAGAGTGGAATCTGAGATTCTATTAGAGAGCACGTCCACTTGACTACACCCAAGGAGACAGGAACAGCCAGACCCTCACTCTTTCCCGAGGGCCAGTCTTACACTAACCAGGGTGACAGGGAAAGGGCGGGGGAAGTGGTAATTCATGAAACAGTCCCAGTTACAAATGTCTCCTGGCAAACCGCCAGCCCAACAGTTTCACAGATCCAGAAGAATGAGTGAAGTAAAGCAAATGAAGGCAGCCTCGTGTCCTTGAAGGAAAGGGCTGACCCGTTATCTCCAGTGCACAGCACATGATTATATTCAACAGGAACTTGCACATCCCAAAATTAAAGAACCATTTTCAAGACTATCATGTAAGAAAAAAAAATCTCCTCAAGAGACTGCTCTTCTACTCAATTACATAAGCCAACTAAGAGCCTTTGCAGAAGTGCTTGCTATTTATTGCTCAGATGCAGTGAGAAGGGGGAGGAAAGAGAACAGACAGTGGAAAAAAAGTGGGGGGGGGATAAAGATGAGTCGAATGTCAACCCCACCTCCAAAGACCCTGTCAAGACTTCACGAATAACTAACTTGAAGCCTCTAAGGGTCCTAGGCACTATTCAAGTAGCAAACCATATGTGGTCCCCTCACCTCTCTGCAAAGGCTTCTGCAGGAAGGAGGAAGAGCAGAATAAAAGAACAGCGCAGCACCTCACGGCCCAAAATGCCAAAGGAAGCCAAGAATTGCAAGTAAGAAACTGTGCAGCCAACAGAAAGGTAGGTCCCAGATTCACTGAAGGAAAATTAAAGAGAAGGCGGCCCTGGGACCTGCCCCATCTGTCCTTCCTGCACAGGTGTGGCTACCCACACAGCAACTGGGCAAAAACCTTTCTGCCACCCACAGATGCTCTGAGAAGAAAAATCTGTTCTGATGAGAAACAATGGCAGCGCCACCTTCTGTAGAGGAGTAGAGAGGACCCAGGAGACGGATCCAGGACAACAGCAAAGGCATGGGACACTTCTAAAGGCTCAAGGTCAGGACCCCAAAAGCCAAAGACAAAATGAGGTATCTTGATCTGAAGGTGACATTCCTCAAACATGTCCTGGCACCAGATGATCAGGAATAAGCAGACCACTTGCTGCCAACCAAATTAATGGAAGTCTGGCTCCTGACTGAGTCTGGTAGGAGGTACTGGTCTACCTGGTGATTGGCTTCAGTTTGCTTCTGTAATTGTCTAATGATTGATCATCTAGCCTTTTCAATAGTCATGCAGTGAGAATCAGGCAAAAGCATGTTTTCAATGAAACTAGAAACTAAGTGAACTCTAAGTTCATGCTGAGAGATCAGGCTGGAAAATACAAATTCCATGGGTAAATGAAATCTACTTAGCTTAGTTAAGTTTTACAACATCTGACATGGGTGTTAACAAGAGAGCTAATGTCAAGAGACAAAAGAGATAAGGCACTGTTATAGCACTAATCATTTCCTACATTAGTATTAAAATTTAATTATTTCATTCATGTCTTATCTTACCAGCCTCCACACCTCACAAGGGAAGATCAGTGTGAGGAGAAGGGAAAAGAAGAAAAGAGAGAAAAAAAAAAAAAAAAAGATCCCTACGGCTTCTAAAAAGTGCCCAGGATGGAGCCACACTGTTAGAAAGTGCCAACGGTGAATAAGAAGATAATATAGGAATATTTCTGACAACTTATATGTACTTGTTGTGATTATGATAATAAGTAAAACAAATACCTCTATCTCCAAGTGGGTTAAAAAGGAGAGAACTATCACTGTAGCTCCATGACATGGTTAGCAAATCGACTGAATAAGGCCTTTATCACATTACATTAGCTGACTAAGAACTACTGGCAATTAATGATCCTATTAGAGCAACCAGACTTGAAATTTCACTGCACAACTGTGAAGAACAACGTCAAATAACCAATATGCTCTTCTCTAATTTAGCCTGTTTTTTAAGACAGAATGTTGTTATGGCATCTAAACTCACCTTGCACTTGTTACCCTCCTGCCTCTGCCTTCTGAGATCTGGGAACAAACAAGTATGTGTCTCCATGCCCTGCTTGGTTGTATCTTTAAGGCTATCACATGTGTCTTTACAAATTCAATGCAATGAACTCTATTACTTACCAGCTTTGAAAAACGCAAAAATCACAATCTGTCAATAGCCAGTGGTTATCAGGAAATCAGAAATCCTTACAGAACACAAATGACCATTCAAGGAAAGATGAACTGATAAACTAAAAATACTGCCGCTGAAAAAGTTCACATTAAGTTATGGTTAAAAACAAACAAGTAACTACCTGACATGACGTAAAGGCAGAAAAGACAAAGAAACAAAATAACAAGATTACCCAAAGCCTCACAAATTAGAGGTAAATTCTAAATGAAAGCATTTTGGGGATGTTTTGTAGTAAGATGTAGGAGAGCTGGGACTGTAACTCAGTGGTGGAGTGTCTGCCTAGCAAGCATGAGGCCCTGGGTTCATCTCCAACACCACAAGGAAAGAAAAGAGCTGAGAATGCAGCCTGGACCAGGCTCTGGACTGGACCTCCACGGCAACACCACTAAACAAATAAGAAGAGAAGGGCAGTACACGACTGTGGAGTCTTTCCTTTGTTCCAGAGGAGTAATAGGCATGAAGTTTTGCTAAATGAAACGAACTCATCTGCTGTTTAAATGAACAGATGGAACAGAGGAGAAATACAAAATAATTAGCATCTCTGAGAAGAGTCTCTTTTCTACCTAGCTAAGAATTCTTTAGACAAACTAGAAACGTGAGTCAGTGTTAAAAGGGGGAAATTCCTTCACTGGCAATGACATTAAAAAGCCCACCACCACCAACAAACCAGAATTTTCAGGCAGAAGGGGAAAGGAGGGAAAGTGTTCCTCAAAGACAAAAAGCTCTGCTAGGACGTATCCAAGTGGAAGAGCTCATGCCCAACATGCACAGAGCACCGAGTTCAATCGCCAGAGAGGAAGAGACAAAACACTAACAGTAAGTAAATACGGTCTTCGAGGTAGAGCACTAGGACGTATCCAAGTGGAAGAGCTCATGCCCAACATGCACAGAGCACCGAGTTCAATCGCCAGAGAGGAAGAGACAAAACACTAACAGTAAGTAAATACGGTCTTCGAGGTAGAGCACTAGGACGTATCCAAGTGGAAGAGCTCATGCCCAACATGCACAGAGCACCGAGTTCAATCGCCAGAGAGGAAGAGACAAAACACTAACAGTAAGTAAATACGGTCTTCGAGGTAGAGCACAGGTAACTCCACAGAATAGCAGCAGGCACCAGCTACTCACAGCTGGCTCTGCCCTGCTGGCACCCCTTTCCTTTTCGTTGAAGGCTCATACTTAACCAGTTGGCCTCAAATCGTGTTTTCTAGTAACGGAGAAGTCTTCTCCACTTTTTACCCTTCATACCTATGCTAAAAATGGAGAGCCAATGCCCTCGGAAGAGACAACCCTGTTACTTAAAGCACAGGCTACAAGCCAGATGAAACCCATCCAGTAGAGCAATGTGCCACAAGCCCTCCCACAGTTCTCAAAGAGAAGAAAGGAACTAGAGGGGAAAAATACATCTCTTATAATAGGAAACCAATTTTCTCTATAACCCACAGCAAGATGGGATGGGCCTATTTGGAGGATTGTATCATTCTGTAGAGAAATGCCTCTTTGTGAATATCTTCCTTTCTTCACCATATTAAAAAATAATAATTATTATTAAGGTTTCTTCCTGGAACAACACAGAAGGGAAAATGATGCTAGATATAAAACTATTATTTAGCTGGTGCCAAAGGAACCTTCAATAGAGCTAGAGTTCCAGTCAAATTTATATAATAAATTCTTGTGCTTTTCAAAACAGGAGACTGAATAGCGTAAGTGCATGGCAGAAAGGCCTCCCTTTAGACACCGACTTTTTGCTTGGCCAGTTGCATCCCTCCAAAGTCTGAATTAAGCTGCCATGTCTAGGACTACAAAGCCAGCCTACTCTCAGCCATTCTGTGACAGGCACCCATCTCATGTCAAACAATGAAGAGACCACTTTCCTTTACTGGATGGTGCCCATGGCATTAATCTAAAGGCTCCATCATTTACCACTCACTACTACAATGGAGAAAAATGGGCGAGTGAACAGGTACTATGAAACACACACCACTCACATGGATTAAGCACCCAGCTGTCACAACAGTTTCATCTGTAGATAACACAGTACGTCTTCACCTAAAGCATAAAGAAGAGACCTTAACAAGATCTCACTAGAGGTTGCTGTTAGATGTCCTTCGCCACATCTGAAAGTGACCACAAGCACCTGTTTGGATCCTTTTGTTTGCAAGGGGTGGGCCTAGTAAACAAATGCACGAGCAACAAAAGTCCACAGGATAAACTCTTGTGAATGAAGGGGGACAAGCACAAGCAGGGGACTCTCACTCCACAACTGTTTGCCCAGGGAGGAACCTGAGACTGGCACCCAGATCTGGGAGAATGATATTGCAATTCTCCAAATCAAGTCATAAAAGAAGATGAAATTATATCTACTTAAGAATATTTTTATGCCCACCATATCACCATTGCACCATAACAACCATACCATAACTTTTCCTGTTGTGGTCTCCTAACTTTTGCAACCCACAGAACCAACATTACTCTAAATTCTCTTTTAAATCACTGTAAACCAAAATGAACTATTTGATGCCTGCTATGTGACTGGCAAATTAACATACTAATTCTGTAATAATCTACATAACAACAAACAGAGCTGGACTTACTAGCTTACTTCAGAGAAATTTGATGTTCAGAGAAACAGCATGCTCAACAAAGTATCACAAATGTTAAGTATAAAAGATTCTATGCCACTGGGCTCATCTTTACCATTTCAGTATTCTATATCTTGGCATTGTCTAGAAGTGACACAGTGACCAAAAGTATTCTCTGTATAACTGGGCAAAGAAAACTGACTAGATGGCAGAAGTAATTCAATTCTCTTTTGAACCTGGAGCCTCATGCTGGGCAAACACTTTACTAGCTCCAGTCCCCAAGTCTCTTAATAAATGCATTCCTGAGAGTTCCCACTCTGTAACACCCATTCCCACCTCCATTGTACACACATGTGCACTCTACCCAATCCAAAGGGACCATTACACATGAAAAGCTTCCACAGGCAAGATACGTAATGGCAGAGAAATAAATGCTGGAAAGATTCAACAACTTGCAAGGAGTAAAGCAAACTAGTATATACCCAAGACTAGTCTAAACTAGTATATATCTAATCTACAGAGTCTGCAAGATAGAAAAATTATAAAATAAAGGAACAATATAACCAATAATTTTTCTCTTCTTGGTATGTTGTTGAACACTCTCATGGGCACTGAATCATTCTGTGGCTTTAAAGCCCAACCACATTTACAATTATGTTAAAGAAGGAAAACTAAAGATAGCTTCAACATGCCAATGTGATTACTGTATGTGAGCAGGAGACAAATAAAGTAAGGATTGGTACAGACAGAAAACTCAGTGGAAGCCTGATAACACCAACAAAATACCATTTCTCAACTATATCAGTGTTGCTATTGTGTATTTTGTCCTTTGTCCTGCAATGGAATCTAGAAATATCGCTTAAGGCAACTAAAGAAAAAAAAAAAAACGGAGGGGTCACTGGTACTCCAGTGGGAGAAAGGAAATGGAAGTTGCTACTTCACAGTTAGTTACAAGATGAAAAAGGTCAACAAGTGTGTTTCACAAAAATGTATGTATGCATAACACATTTTTATGTTTTGTGTGTTTTAACCATAATAAAAAATTAAGCGCATTCAAGATAATATTCTGCTGACTCTTAATCTGATAGAAGCATCAGGCTGTGATCAAATTCAATTTCCACACTAATATGAGAATGTTCAGATATGAATACTGATATTTGGTGGAGTGCTAAAAAGACATTACTCAGTTACAATTTATGAACATAATTGAGCAAGCTGGCCCACTTCTGGTCCCACAAACTATCTTCAAATTGTCTGCTTCTTGAATACGCCCCACAAAGCCATCATCTAGTCCCATTTTATGTAATTTAGTTAGCTTAGTGTGACTGTCATCTCAGTTAAAATCAATTAAATCAACTTATCAATTAAAACATCAAATGTTCTGAAAAAACACATAGTCAAGCCAGGTATAGTGGCACATGCCTTTAATCCCAAAACTTGGGAAACAAAGAAATAGGGATCTCTCAGAGTTCCATGCCAGCCAGGGCTACAGTAAAATCTTGTCTTAAACAAACGAACAAACAAAGATCATGTTTAAGTAGCACTATTGCTTCCCAAGGAAAACATCTAGCCCAAGCTGGTACATGCACCACTCACATCCTAGAGCTAGACAAGGTATTTAAGGGCAAAAGCAGCATATTGACTTCTTGATGGCACTATTCCCATTTAATTCCAAAATTATCTGCAGAAAGGAGAGGCTCATCAGAGAAATGGAAACCCTTGGGTATATCACTTGAAGGCAGATGGGAATTTAAACTAACTCCAAGATCAATAGGCACTGGAGACTGTAACAAGGAACGAAAAACCCCATGCTACCTCTCCAATAGCTTGGAGTAAGAGAAAAGTAGCCATGTTCCTTTTGTCCAAGAACTAGGCCCCTGCTCCCAGAAGAGCAGAGCTCAAATATGAAGAGAAAGGGAAACTAACTTTGGACTGTACCTGAACCAACTCCCTCTCTCTGGGAGAGCTGGACAAGGTGACCTCCTCACCTAGAAGCTGGGCTCTGCCTCACCATTAGATGACAAGAATGCTGGGCAGTTCCAACAAATGTTGCTGAATGTGAGAAAACTACCCAGGGTCACTGCTAATGAGAAAGCCAGAACATCTTGCCACCGCTACACAATGTTTACCTAATAAATCTTACAGATTTGAACACAACCCAAGATCAGGAGGTTACTATAAAAAAAAAATTGACAACCATGCCAGCCTAAAAAGCTACATCATTACTTCTAGGTCCCTAATAGAGACACATCAGCTGTCAAATGTAAATGAAAAGGCTATCCTAAAACCATGAACAAATGTTTCTTTCTGAATAGTTGGATGGCAACACATGACTGCTACTCTCTTTGAAGATACTTCTTGTTAAAACAAGCATGTTGGAACTTTATTGTCATAACTTTCAGCGAGGAAAAGGACACAGCAGAGAGGTCTCCAACCTGAGTGAAAAGGACTGCCAAACTCAGTAGGCTGATCATCCCGAACAAAGCAACAAGCAGATGAAGAGAGAAACCAGCCTACACACCTGCATACTGGATTCCCTAGAAGGCAGATGTATGACTTGTGCTGGGGCACTGCCTGCATGCTAATGGCCCCAAATGTCTAGGTTAAAATTAAGTATGCAAAGCATTATTATATAGGATATTTTCTCTGCCAGAGTGAAAAGTGTAAAATTCCCTTACTTTAGCTATTAAAAAATTCAATAATTTATCTAACACTAATTCTAAACTCAGATTTAATCAGACAGGGCTAAGCTCAAGTTTATGCATGTGTAATTTAGAATTTAAAAAAAGGGTTTGGCAATCAATTGGAGTATAACTAAGGGTTATGTTTAAACTTCTTAACTGAATTAATATACTGACAGACAATTGATAGAGCTATAAATTTATAATTAACAGCAAACCACTCTGGGCAGCATTGAAAGATCCTGGCTTATAGATCCAACACAACGTGGAGGGGGTGACAACAGAATGGACTGGGAGGACAGGGGAAGCAAAGCCATCAAACAGATTTCCCTGAACCACTGTGAGCAAACCTGGGTAAATCAATTACACTGTCTAAAAAGTGTATGCATGCCAGTTACTGAAGAAACTGCCCTTGTTCTCAATGGGAGAAGGGGGAAAGCTTCACGTGCTGGCCTAGAACTACAGGGCTGGAAAACATACACTATGAACAGTGGAAGGGTAGCAGCACCCAGATTCTTGAACAGGTGTTAAGCTTCATAACATGACATTTGAACACGGTTTGAAGAATGAATGACCAATTGCTACAGAGATGTACAGGTCTATAAGTGCGAAGTTGAAACTTCATAGAAATGAAAGTTCAAAAGGGAAAAGGGAGAAGACTCACCCCACCTGTGATCCAACGGCTAAGAGATTGTAGGAAGATATGACAACACATCATAATAGTAACAATCGCATCATAAGTCTACCATACCCATACAGGAGGGAAGAGCTGCTTTGGTCCAATTCTAGGCAGCTGAGTAGTTTCTATAACGCGCATTAGCTAAAACGAGGGCATTAGAGTTCAGGTGAACGCTGGATTTAGTTTTTAAAGAAGTTGAAATCATCTATTGAATGATTAAAAGGTAGCAAAAGAGACAGACAGTTAAGCTAAATTCCATCTTATCAATCCAGAAAAATGGGATCATGAATGATTCACAAATCCTCTATGCCCTGATCTGCTAATTGCAAACTGTATGATCTGGGAACTATGTACTTGTCTCCAGCAGGGACTTAAAACTTATTCATCTCTGTAGCCCCTGGCATCTGGCACTGTGTCTAACACATGGTGCACTGCTCAATTAATGTTTGTTGAATAAAATTACTTAATCTCCCTGGACTTCAATTTCCACCTCTGTTAAAAAGAAGAACTGGCTAGATCTAAATGATGTTCCTTCCAGCTCTAAATGCCCATCAGCCTAGGAGTGTTACATTAAATGGGTCAATCCCCTATGATTCTTTGCAAATGTGCCATGTTGTACAATTCACATTCAACCAAGGGCATGAGAACATCAAAGTTGTGCCACCAGCCTAGGAGTGAGATTACCTGCATTCTTGAGCGAGTCCTTTGAGGTGGAAATGTTTCCATTAAATCAGGTCAAAGAAAGGAAATGGCAGGAAGGCACATCAGGAAATGTGCTGAGCATGGCATTTTCCACCCTCCCCACCCGTAGCATTAATTGTCAGTCTGTCCAGACATCGGTATTACATGGACATCTTCAAAATAGAATAGAAACTTTTAAAAGTTAATTTTCAAAAATTCAAAAGCAACAAATCTATAAAAGTCTTAGATCTTCTAGGCCCAAGCTGTTTTAAAAGTTGAATCCCAGTTGGGAACTATGGAGGAATGAAAAGGAATGAGAAGGAAGGAAGAGAAAGAAAACAACAAAAGTAGCTGGGGGGGGGGGGGATACATCAGAGCATCATTAGCTCCCTCGTGAGTAGTCAGCTTGTCATTGTGAGCAAGAAGGAAACAGCCTCAGATCAGACAGCAACTGTGTACTCACTATGAAAAAGAACAAATGCCAAATTCTAACCTCAAACTGTGCCCTCCCTGCTCCACCACCAAAGTTAACCACGTTAGGTGAAGAGATCAATAGCCAAAAAAGCAGCAGTTACGTTACGACAAAGTTACTCATTGGCTAACTGTTTCTTTACTTCTAATACCAGTAGTTCTTCAAAGCTTTCCAGTTCAACCTACAAATTTAAATTATGAAATCATGTAAAAATTGCAAATCATAATCCATCATGATTGTGAACAGAAGGGAACAGTGCTAGCAATTTAATCTAGACTAATCCGCCAAAAATATCACTAACGTATATGTTTTAGTGACAATACTTTTGCCTGATATCAATTCTAAATATTAACCACTTAAATGGTCACGTGCTCATATATTTGGTGGATTATATTACTTGGTCTTCTCTAGCTCCTACACTGACAAGCAAACATTTAGTTGGCCATTATGCCAATTAGTTCAAATAAAAATCAAGTAGCATTATTTAAAAATTATTGTAAAAGAAATCTCAACAAATGAAACAACACAATCAAATCCTTCTCATTATACATACATTTTTTAAATTGTCGACTGGGGTCAATGAGAAAGCTCAGTGAGACAAGGGGCTTGCCAGTGAGAAATCTGATCCCCTGAAGCCACACACACACACACACACACAAAAGTGGAAGGACCTACATTACAAAATTGTATTTTGACCTCAACAGTTCATAACATGACACACACACACACAGTATTGTCTATTTGCATAGCTACTAACTTAGAGCTTCTAAAGCATACACTGATTTTGTAAATTGACTATTGGTATAGTCAGTTGCAATGGCAAAATTTCAGGAACAATATAATAAATAGAGAGCTGCACCTTTATCACTTCAGTTGCCATTGCCTTGAAAATACCTCTTTGTAAATTATCATTATTTACCTCATCTCATTTAGCTCTAGTAAAGCTAAACTGTTCAAGAGGAGAGAAGAATGAAGCAAACGTTAAAGGCTCTGCTTTTTTTCATCCCGTTTTATTAAGAGCTTTACGTGGTGTTCAATAATTACAGATATTATCCCTTCCCACCACACACCAACGCTGTAACCTAATAGTTCAGACTGGCAAGGCCTTGGAAGAGTAAACAAATGTTTCAAAGGGTAGATGAGAGAATAAAAATGACGAAAAAAAGGTGTGTCCCAGACATTCCCTCCCTGAGAGATGTGAGAAATTACAAGCAAATTTACATATTTGACCAACCATAGAGGCATCTCATTCGGTCAACCCCACTGGTTGTGTGTAGAGTATCATATCAACTTAATTATTCCACATTTCTTTGCAATTTAATTCAAATACTCCATTTTTAGACATCGCACGTGTGCATGCACACACAGAGGCAACTAAGAGAAATATAGCAAAGGATCAAAGGAAAACCAACAACAGATCAAAGGAAAGATGTAAGGATACAGTCCTCAGGGTGAGCTGTTACCCCAAATTCTGGTCTGTATGGTTTATCTGACTCTTCTGAAAAGCTAAAGGCATTACAAATCAGAACACATGGTTAACAAAGGGTGGGTAACGAAATTGTCTCAAATGAAATTTTAAATGAGTCATGCTCAGCAACCCAGACGATTTCATTTACTTATCTAACTGAACAATGTATTTTATCCAAGAGGCCATTAAGAAGACATTGCATATGCCTAAAATACACAGTGATCAATCTAAAATAAAATTCAAGAGAAAATGATATGCACATGAAGCAGAACATGAGCTCCACGTTTATCAAACTTAGCGCTCAATTTTTGTGTGTGGTAAAACCCTGAATCATTGGGTATAATCAAGAAGCCTAAGAAAAAGGGAAGCCAGAAACAAAAACCTGCTATCAACAAAACATATAAAACTGGTATGGCCACATGCTGATGGCAGGGAAAGTATCCTGAAAAAATGTCCCTCATATTTTTTAGACATCTTTCCTAATGCAAGTAGATATGACGGTAGAAGCTAAAATTGTTTTATTTTCCTCTGTACATGCTTCGAAAGCAGAAAGGAATAAGAAAGTCCGAGACTAAATAAACAGGCAGCATAGCAGGGGTTATTAAGGAAGTTACATCTGCAATCTCAATACAACTTATAGTCAATGATCTGTGCCAAGAGTAAGATAATAGAAAAATTTAAGTATCCAATATATATTGTCCTTAAACACTATCTTGTCAGCCACCATTAAATACCATTTTGTTAGCTTGTAAAATTGATATTTCATATCTAGGGAGTGTACAATGGATAACTCTCGGAAAGAATTCAAGGTTTTAGACATACATTTGAGGTTTTCCAAATAAACATTAAGAATGAATTCGATAGCAAGAACGCTAACTAAATTTCACGACTATCGAACCTCTAGCACTTATAGTCACCCAGAAAGATACTGAACTGTTAAATTACTTTTAGGGCAAAAGGCTTAAATAGCTCAACTCCCTAGTGGTTATCACAGGTAATATTTCTTAAAGAGTGTCATCTCACAATTAATAAACATGCACAAGCATTTCTCTTCTTGAGTACAATGCATCAGATGTCACAAATGAATCAATATCACTTCTGGCTTTGTACAGTCGGGCTCAGCTATATGACAGAAGCAGTCATTGAGCAACCCTGGGGGGGGGGCAGCATCTCTTGCCCTTGCTCACTGCACTGTTCATCATCAATTTCTCTTGGCCACTCTCTTCTCCTCCCACTGGCAATCAGGAGCCCTGCCCTGCTCTCACCTCCATCCCTGATTGTCAAGGTTCTTGAGACCTCACTGCTGTCAAGATACTCCCGGCTTTCTCTCACAATTATTCTCATACCGTGCATTCTCCCTTTCAATAAACCAGACCTTAGGTATTGCTTTCCCTCTTCATTAACATACTCAAAATCCCAATTTCTGTTAACATGGCAATGAACTTGGGGCTAACAAGGTGATGTCCTCCCCAGCAGTCACCAAATGAAAAGATGGGGAACAATGTACTGAGTCTGAACTAGTAAATTACTCCAGATTGAGGACAGTCCATCACTCTGATATCATACCTTTTGAGAAGCATTCTTCATTCTCTTATGAAATCATGTCAGATGTAAGGGATATAGACACGCTTCTCTTTAGCTTTCAGACCTGAAGATGACCTTGTTTTCCAAGGGAGAAGAATAGGGGGCAACAGGAAAGAACAGAGGTTTCAGGGGAAATGGACAAGGGGTATTTCTGGGAGGGAGCCTGGGGCCCAATCATGAAGATCCCAGCTTTGCCCAGAAATACTAGCCAGTGTGGCATGGGTGGGGGTGGGGGATCTTTGGGGAAGAAGGGTGACACAATCTGAATTTTACAAAGACCAAATGAGCAGCTATTTAGGATGAGCAATTGAAGAGGATAATATTCCAAGCAGGGAATCAAGAAGCTATGTAGTGAAACAGAAAATGAAAGTACCCCAGTTTGTGGGGGTGGGGTACGGTTCTTGGGACACTATTCTGCAGCTATGTCTATAAGAACTTATTATTACATAATGTGATCTAGGTGCACAAGTCCACAAAAGTGCATAGTGTTCTGTTAATTATGCCTGCTTTAAAATATGCAGATATTTTCTTCCTGCCACCCATAGGCCACCTATAGAGGCATTGGACACTGAAATGAAGGTAGCCCAACATAAAACTGTCAATATGTTTCAAATATTATGTCTTTTATTGAAAAACTTGTGTTTCTTTTTTGTGACTTGAATGCATGAGTCTCAAACATGAACTTAGTACATAATAATGGCATGTTCCAATGACAAAGAATTGAACATGTCTGCTAAAGTATCAATGTAGGTGCAGTGGTGGTTTCCTATAAAAATCCAAGAACCCTCCATATTCCTATCAATACAATTAAAATGTCAACATTAAACGAGGATACAGCTTGGAGAGACGGCTCAACAGATAAGTGCACTGGCTCGTCTTGTAGAGTATTCAGGTTCAATTTCCAGCACCCACATCATGACTCACAACTCTAAGTCACAGGGGATTTGACATTCTTCAGGCATCCACGGTCACAGCATACATGGAGTACACAGACAAGTAGGCAAAATACTCATAACACATAATAATAAATGATAAACATTTAAGCCAGACATGGTGACACAAGCCTTTAATCCCAGCACTTGGGAGGCAGATGTGTCACTATGAGTTAAAGACCAGGTCCCTATGAGTTAAAGACCAGCCTGATCTACACAGTGAGTTCCAGTACTACACCAAAGAGAGCCTGTCTCCAAAAACAAACAAACAAAAAAGATAGTTCTTCATCTTTATGCACATTAAGTCCAATTTTTAATGATACATTTTTGGATTAGATTCTTCAAAGCACAGTATATAAAGAGCTGGGTATAGAAGACATTCAATAAATACTTGATAACTAAGCATGAAATGTTACAAGAGGCAAACGAACCAGGATAAATACAGCGAGTATAGCCACTTCAGGAACCATGGGAATGGGTGAGGATGCTTGGACTACATTCAGCAACCTCAATCATCAGTGTGGTAAATGCACTCAGCCTCTCTCATAAGCACTGGTCTGTAAAATCTAAAAGTGGAAGGAAATCCATTTCCTCATGACATCAAATGACTGTGGCAGCAAGAAGCTGCTGCTAGTCTGTTAATACAATATTCATCAAGAGGGAATGAGAATCACAGTGTTCTGCTAATCACTGTCACCAGACCAATACCTTGTCAATCACCAAGGAGAGGTAGCCTGTTCCTCATGAGTAAAACATATCCACATCTAATACAGCTTCAGAAAATTAAAAGGGATAAAGAAGAAAGAATTAGGATAATGCAAGAGTTTAGGTAACAGCTGTCAGACATAACTTCTGTAATAGCGGGTACATCTGGTTCAGTGTCTGCTGGGACCAGCACCATAGCTCTGCATATCCAAGTCAAAAAAGGTGCCATACTGGAAGGTGACTCACTCATGCCAATGCAGGTGGAGATATAACCATCCTTTAACAAAAATAAAGCCAGAATTACTTTCCTTACTTCCTGTAAGTGTCATTTTACCAGTAGTCCCCACATTACTGCAGTATCTTTGTTAAATTACAGAAGAAATCACTGGTCGGCTACATTACTGCTCTTTCCTACCAAGAAAACTGGGGAGCAAGACAATGCTTTACCTGCTGGGACCTTCCACTCCATGGCATTCCCACATGAAGCAAATGTACAGTAGACCACAAAATGCCCATCATCCCTGATATGCAAGATGGCCTGGGCTCCAGTGTGCAGAGGTTCCAAGTGGGCTTTAGCTGCTTCTTCTCCCTTCCACACAACTTTTAAGACCTAATAGGCTGATTGAATCATGACTCTCTTGCCCAATTAAAAATCATTACTCTGCACAGTAGCCAATTAAATTCTATTTTCAGCAAACTAACAACCCAAATCTGCCCCCAAAGGACTGTAACCTATGACAGAATGAGGTTTAAGTAGAAAAATAAACTCCCAGGCCTGCTTGAGATATCATAACCTCAAAGGAATTACACCCCATCCAAAGAGCAAAATCATATTGGCATTCCTAGTGAGAATGCAGTAACCGAGCATGGTTTTTGCACACTGCCTTGCACAATGAATCATAAAGACTACTGCTCTGATCAAGATTCTACTAAAATAGCTTCACCTTTCTCCCTGAAAATAAGCAGACTTCAGCTTTGACTGTACTCAACAGCAAGGGAGGCCAGCATTTAAATCCAGTTTTGCTTAGGAGAGGTGGTCAAGAAACAACAGGAGGTGAGGATACACAGCCGCCTAGCAGTAAAGTTACTACCTGATATATGACAGGCCCTAGGCTTGATCACCAGCAACCCCTGCCATGCAGACCCCCCCTCCCAAATTTAAAAGGTAAATAAGATGCTGGACTAAGAGCTTTCTGGACAGAGGTTGTGGATAAAAAAGACAATCCAGAGGAGGGTCAAAATACTGCAGCTTGACTGTTAGGACTAAAAATTAAGAACTGCCACCGTTGAGTAAATGTCACACAACTCAGGCTAAACTGCTGAGGGAACTGCCCCGACAGGAAAAGGAGGAATCAGACCAGTTTCTGAAAAGAGCTGCTAGATTGAGTTTCCCTCTGTGAAATGATTATTGTGAATAACTCAGGTATTAAGTCTTATGTATTCCGAAGACTGAATGCTTTGAGGCAATCTGGTTGCTAAAGCGACACTTCATTACTACTTTTGCTTTGGTTTTATTAATAAGAGAAGGGAAGCTACACCAGATGCATCAGACCGCCTTGCTCTGTGTAAGGCTAACCAGAAGATATTCCTCGGAAGAAAGGCAAGACTGAAAAAAACAAAAGTTAAGACTCGCCAATCAAATCACAAAGGCAAATAGCCACAATTCTATTCCAAATGAAAATCCAGAAACAAGTCCCTTCCTCCTACCCTAAACTCCTATGAAACAATAATCCTGCTATTATCTCTGGCCCAGCAAGGTAGAAGAACTGGGATAAGTTAAAATTACAAAGGACACCAGCCACAGTGGCTCACCCCAGAACTTTGACAGCTAAGGGAAGAGGATTGCTATATTTGAGACCACCATGGGCTACATATTGAATTTTAAACAAACCTGATCTACAGTATAGGATTCTGTATCAACCAATCAGTCAGTCAGTCAATCAATCAATCAATCAACCAACCAACCAACCAAACAAACAAACAAACAAACAAACAATCTGCTTTAAATTTATAAAGGAAAGTCAGTGATCATTGCAATAAACCAGTTCCATTTTTCTTGAATTCAGTTCAATTTTATCAGCTGGTATAGTGAATATATTTCAAAAGCAAACAGAAGAAAAAACTAAAGCAGGCAAGATGGCTGCATTAAGGTATAGACAGCTTTAGCAAGGAGTACTTAATACACTTAATCAGTGTATAGAAACACTGAGAGAGATGCATTATTTTTATGGTGAACTTAACTGGCCTCAACATTTTATGAATTAAAAGACCCACAGAATCACAACACCCATGGGTATATGGGAACTTGAAAGTATTTTTCAAATCTCCTCCAGGATCCTACTATATCATTAATCAATCCGCATTTGCTAACCCTGTGGATATCCAAGTCCCATGGGACACCTGTCCTTAGGAGAGTCCCCAACATTTGCACATTGAACATAAATAGGATTCCATGTTTCTCATTCAAGTTTTGCTATCTAGTGCCAAAATTTCTCACACTGTCTCTTCAGTACAGCCTAACAAGGAAGTCATAACGCATGAATTTTCCATAGCTCAATAGGACTCAAAATGTTGCCAGAATCATAAAGAACTCACTTTTCAGCCACAGGACACCTCAGGCAATGAAATCCCTAGTGCGCTGTGAAACCATTCTTCAGGAACTTGACTGCCTGTTGCTCTGGTCTTCTAAATGACCCAAATGGATAAAAAGGAATCGAAAATTAAGGATTTTGTCTTCTCGTTGTCTAATTTGCCGGTTACAGCACTGAAACAATTCTTGCAAAAGAGATAAGACAGACTAATGGTGTCATTATGATTAGTGAGCTAAACTGCAGACAGAGGACACTGGGACAGGCTTTTATTATGTCAGGAAGAAAAATTACAATGGAAGATATCTTTGAAGAAGTAAGGTTTTAGGTCCAAATTTGAGACGTCAAAGAAAACAGCAATACAACAATGCTGAAATCATTCCTATGGTGATTCTTACTGGACAAGTTAGCCTCACAGAGTTTTACATGGCCACTACAACATCAGGAGTCAGGACACAAGGACGCTGACCAGCCAAAGAAATCTGATGCAGGTACCCAGTCCACTGTTTCTTTTAAGGACTACCACTGTATTTACCATGAAATCCTTTACATGTTGGTTCAATTTTCCAACCAAAACTATCATGTCTATTTGGTGTAATATGAAAGTAATTACAAAAAAATGAAAACTTAAAACTGCTACAAAATATTTCAGCCCATTTAGAGGGAATTTTCAAGTAACAAACAGTTCCTAAACTTGCTATTGCTTCAAGGCAGGAAAGACCTCTCCCTCCGCTCTATAAAGCACACATTTATGGCCTGCAAAGAATCACTCTACACCAGGGATACAAAAATGAATCAAACATGAATCCTATCTTCCAAGAAGCTAAAGAAAAAACCAATCTGGCAATGGAGAAGAGCCATATACTACAATATGAGCCCTCACCCACCCACCCCAAAAAAGTGCAACATAATACAAGATGTGGATCAAGTCTGGGCGCAGCTCAGCAGGAGAGGCTGCTTCTAACATGCAGAATCTTTGGAAGCTTCATGTAGAAGGCCCAACCTGCTGAATGTTCAAGAGCAGGGAACATTGAATATAGACAGAAGAAGGGAGTAATCCGGGCCGGGACAGAGCAGGAAAAGAAAAGGAACAAAAGAATGAAGTATACATAGAAAACAATCTGACTTGGTATAATGTGCTATTCTATTTGATGAGTAAATGGCTGCCAGTCTGGGTGGGTCAGATTTTCAGTAGTCATAACTGTGCCATTTATCATGTTGGAACCTACCCAACTAAGTGTTTCCAGTGGCATATATCTAAAGTGTCATTAAGCTTCTCTTATGAACCACTCTAAAAGCCAAGCATACGCAAAGGGCATGTAAGAAATGGGTATGGAAGCAGAGGCCAGAACATGAGACTACACACATGAGGCTGTCCCTTTTGCTGTGAAATGAGAAGATTTTTTAAAATAACTTAGCATATGATGCATAGCAGAATCAGGTGTGTTTCTGGAAGATTGATTTGCAGTTATAAATATAGCTATATCAGGAAAAGAAACAACTGAAAGTAAAGAAGAGCCAATTCCGAAGTATTTATGATGCTAGAAGGAAGGTGTATTAGGACTACACATGATCAAAAAGTGTTCTGTTCAACAGTACACACCCCAACAAACTTTAAATAACTCCAACAACCAAGAACCCCTAGCTCTCATGATGAATTCTAGTATAACATATCACTACCACTCATATCACAGAGAAGAAATTTCTTCATGTGCTGCAACAATCCCTGCCACCACTGAAAAGCTCAACTATGGATGGGTTTAGGAAATTTGGTATGCAAGTATGCAGGTAGGTACATTGCCTTATTACACACAGACTAGATAGGGAGCAAATTATTTGTTAAGATATTAGCATAACAAATCAAATTTAAATGACACTTGAGAATAGACCATTCAAAAGAAACTCAAGAGCTAGGATAAATCTTTCAATGGGAAGAGAACAAAAATATCAGACCTAAGTGAAGAAACCAGAAGCTCTCAGGTAGGTGAGCTGCACATATAGTAAATGAAAAGCTAAAGGCTGCTCAGTTAAGCACCTTAGGGATCCAAACTGAACTACTCAAGAGTCATTAAGCAAGCTTGAAAGACAGTAAGTATTAAAGAGCTATATAATGTTTGAATGCCTAGCACATGCAGCCATTATGTGAAATCCATTCAATATTTAGACTAAGAAGGACAGCATCATCATTTTACAGACAAAAGAAAGTAAAGTACAAAGAAGTTACTAAGCCACACAAAGACTTAAAACCAGGGTCGGTCTAATTTAAAAAACTGTCCAGTTTCTACAACAGTTGACTCTGACATTACCATATGAGGACAGCAAAGTAAGCCACCATGTAGAAGGCATAGGAAGAAAGGATTAGCAGTGAAAAGGAGGAATGTGAGCCAGCAGGCACAAGAAACCCTAAAAAGAGGATGAGGAAACCAATACTAAGTTCTGACAGTGGACAGAGCAGGCAAATGTGGCCATGAAGGAGAAAAAGCCTTTGGGCTATCTTTCAGATAGAGCAAAGCAGGGACACACACCAAGGAAAAAAGATAAAAAGAAATATAACATTCATGAACTTTTAAAGGTTTATTATGTCTTCTATACTAAAAACAAAACAAAACACTATGCGGCATTAAAGAAAATCTCAAATAGACTGGTTTTCTCATAAAGAGACAAATCTGCTGTATTTCCTTTTAGTCTCTGAAATAATTTTCTAGTCTACAGACTCTTGTGGATCTACAGTTTCAAATCAGCACTGTCCCGTCCTATTTAAATTCAGTAATAACAGCTAGTGCCTCCCTTCGCTCCACCTATGGGAGCCAGGCCTCCTTTAATATGGATACTAAAGTCGGGGGAAGAAAGTCTACCCAAGATTAGGGCACAAAACTGCAAGATGTTTCCTCTACTAGAGCCTGCTAATGATGACAACTACAGCTGCTCTCCAAGAACTCCCAGAGTTTATTTGTGCCATCTTATCTACATATGACATTAGACCAGCCTAACGCCACTTTCTCTCTAAATCCAATCCCTGTGCAAATGAGAGTCAGTTTACCTGGTGGGTCACCTGCTTGTTTCCATGCTATGGGGAAGCGGGCAAGAGTGGGAATGTGGAGTAACAGTGTGAAGCTTCCGCAACAACTGTGGCTTTCCTCCTAGCAGGCTGGTCACAGGATAACTCCTTAACCCCACAGTCACGAAACCCACTCACTGTGAATCAGGATGAAAAGGGCCCTAATGACTGGAAACGAGGTGTGCGCACAGCAGACAGGAGAATGATGTCTCGTCACGCTGTGGGTGACAGCAGGAGAAAAGAAGAATGTGCTTTCTCTGAGCCCACAGATCCCAAAAGGTAAAAGGCCATGATGCTCTTACAACTAATTGGTCCCTGAGCAGAAATTTCTGCTCCGAGTTGGAGTTAAACGGCACTGAGCTGGAGTAGTCACAAGCCCTAGGCAAGAAGAATGAGTATGACCCCAACGTCTTCTTTCCTATGGCTAGCCATCACCACTATCTCAAACCTTTGGTTACAAGGAATGCCCGGCTTCAAACCCTGGAGCACTCAGATATCTGAACGGCACAGCAACTGGAAATCGCACCCTCCCCCGCAAATTTTCCCTTTGCTCACAATGAGTGGATTTAGTAATTGTGGGGTTAGGAGTTACCAGTGACCCAGGTTGCTTGGATGAAGAGTAACAGTTGCTGTGCCTGCCTCACACCGCTAAAGGCTCACACCACTCTTGGTCATATCCCCACAGAGTGGAAATACACCTAAAGCCACGCATGAAAGGAGACACAAATATGCAGATAAATCTTGTCCTCATCAAAGAAACTTCTCTCTGCAACAGAAAACCAAACCAATCAAAATGCGGGGTTGTGGAACCCAATCCCAACTGATACATTTACAATACAAGTCACACACACTAACTGCTCAGGGATCCATTGCAGAAGAGGAAGCAAAAAGATCATAAGAGCCAGAATAACGGGAGTTTTCAGTGAGATTGTGTCTCCTAAGAATGTCAGTAGTCACACCCACAAAATCTCACCATCATGACTGCCTAAACATGAGCTGAACAAAGACATGCTGAAGCGCATGGCCTCAATCCTACACAGCAGGCAATTCGGGAATGCTGAGGGTGGAAGAAATAATCTTGCCTAGGAAAGAGCACACCAACTAGTTATCCAATACCAAATGATCAATCCTGAAAGCATACATACAAGTAACGTTATTCAGACTGAACATGTGTTTTCATGTATGAAGATACATATATGCACACATTCATATATGTATGTAACAACAATCAATGAAAAGAGGCCATGAATTTGAAATAGAGCAAGGAATTTTACATTGGAGAGTTTGAAGGGAGGAAAGAGAAGAAGGAAATGATTCAGATATAATCTCAACAAATAAACAAAGGTGATTATTCATAAGAAGAGAAATATAAACGATTATATGTTTGACCTTTTTACCAACTTGAGATATTTCTATAATAAATAATTCTTTCTAAATCAAAACCTTAAAAAATAAATAATTCTAAATGTGATGGGAGGAGTATTAAGAAAACTTAAAAGTCTGGAGTGGAACACTAATTAGGACATTAACATAATGGAAATATGGGTCTAAGTAAAAAACTGAAAGTGCAGTAATTTAAGTCAAGTATGGAATCTATGTTTCTAGCCAACAAGAGCTTTCTTCTTGCCTAAAAAGAAGGCAGGAGGTACTCAAACCTGCTGTTCAAACACCAGATAACACACAGCAAAGAAGGGATCCTAACAGGCAGCAAACAAGTGGGGCCTGATCTGTGTCTTACAGGAGGCAGTCAAAAATGGCCTCTGCTCCTGTCTTACGACTTACCCTATCTGGAGAGGTGGAGACAGTCAGAGTTCAAGGCACAGACTACCAGGGAGATGAGATCAGCAAAAAAAGAGAACCAAGACTTGATGTAAAGAACATCAGTTGAGCATCACTGATCAGCCAAGGCCAGGGTAAGGACCATCAGAAACAATTGAAAGGAAAGGTGCCAATCCATTCATATGATCCAGTCACTCTGCCACAAAGTCAAGGAATCTGTCTCCATACAAATGTTAATACATAATGTTCATAGTATTTAAACATAAATACAAAAACTGGAAGCAAGCCACCTAAACCATCATCAAATAAAGGGATGAACAGACCATGACCTTGGCATTGCCATATAACAGAGTACTATTTAACAGTAAAAAGAAGTAATTATGGATACTCGTCACAATATGGAAGCTAAAAGCCAGATTTAAAACAAAAGTACATCTAATTCCATTCATACAAAATTACGGCAAATGCAAACTGATGCACGGGAACAGAAAGCAGATAAGTGGCTGGCAGATGTGGAAAGGGGACATGGGGATGAATACAAAAGGACACATGTTCACTATCCTGCCTGCAGTTATGGTTTCGGTTATATATAGTTCCTGAAGTTCTTACAAATTATACATTTAAATATGTATAGTTTTCTTGCAACATCAATTAAATCTCAATACAACTCTTTTTAAAAGCACATGATGGGGGACTGGGAAAACAGCTTAGTGGGTAAGAATGCTTGCTCCATAAGCAAGAAACCCTGAGTCCAAATCCCCAGCATTCACATAAAGCCTGTGCAGTCTTTGAATGTACTGGTAACCCGATGGTGGAAAGAGGAGGATTGCTGGGGCTGGCAAGCTCCCACACTAACTCTAGGTTTATCCATAGACCTTGTCTACAGTATAAGGAACAAAGGGCAACACTCGACTTCCTGCTCTGGCCTCCAAGTGCAAACGTACACACAGAGAGACAGAGACAGAGAGACAAAGGGACGGACAGAGAGACAGAGAGACAGAGAGACAGACACACACACACACACACACACACACACACACAGGGAGACAAAGGTACAGACAGACAGACACACACACATACACACACAGAGACAGACAGGGAGACAAAGGTACAGACAGACAGACAGACAGACAGACAGACAGACAGACAGACAGACACCTCTCCCTGTTCCATGATGCATTAACAACTTGAAAATGAGAAATAAAGCAGCATGTATATATTGACCAAAATCAGGTTTAGAGAAATCTATATAAATAGTAGACATCTTTGGAGTCAAAGCTGAGAAATCCAACCCAGATGGTGCAATGTGAAAAAGTATTTTAAAGAAAGACTGTACATTTCCTCGACGCTGACCTGTGCCCTCTGCTCACCACTTCCAACCGAAGTCCTGGCACAGGTGAGGGAGGTGATTACACTAGGAACAGCAAGATGCTTGAAACACAGTCAACATCTAAGAATAGGTGGTGAGGCAGCAACACAACAAGAAGCCCTATGCAGAGAAGGGCAGCAATGGCTGGAGGGTGCCTCTCAAACAGAGTCTAGAAATAGAATGTCTTAGGATCACTTGAAACCCCAAAGCAAATTTTTGAAGAAAACTAAAATGAAATTTGAACACCCCTACCATATGTGGTGTTCACTTAAAACTCTGTGATGTTTTTGTTTGTTGTAATTGTAGTTTAAACAGGAAAGTCATTCTTAATCTCAAAATGTAAACTGTAAAATGGGAGAACTGCCAAAACAAACTGGGCTTCACAAACAACGGGAGTGTATTCCTTAGAGTTCAGAGCACAGCCCAGAGAGCGGGGCCCTGCCGAGACCCTCTTCCTCTGCAGTCCTTTCGGGCCAGGTCTGGAGGACGATGGCAATCCCTGATGCCCCATCTTAACATGGTGTCACCCCAACTTCGGCCTCTGGCTCTCTTCCCTCTATCCTCGTCTCTTTTTCAGAGGGCACCAGCCAGGCAAAGCCTCTATTGACAGGTGATGCTACATTATCAGATAGGACACATTAACACAAATGAACTCACACCAGAGTTTCTTTACAGAGGCAGGAGGAAGAATGAGAGTTTAATTCATGTGCCAGCCAACAAGAATGTTACTTCTAAACGCACAGTGAGGGCCATGGCATGGAGAATAAAAACACTTCAAAATGGCTGACAAAATGCAAGTCCTCATGCTCACATGCCTGACACCTACACAACAAATAAATAAAAATAAGATAATTTTCCTCTACAAGTATTGGTTCCCTTTCTCTTCCTTTTTTCTAATTATGAAATTATAATTACAACAAACATCCCTGATCCCTATGTCACCCTAACCCCCTCTTGTTAATAAGGACTTTGATTTTCAAAGACATTGCTTGAATTTTCAAGGATAAGACACTATTTTTGTAACCTGGAGGGGGGAAAAAACGTTTTGTTTTAAATGAGAAGTGATTTGCTTTTAAGGGAAATATGAGTCTTATCCTTTAAATCACCTGTACCATCATGTGTTTATGAATACTATTTTGTAGAGAACACTGTGGTAACTCTGTCCTGGATCCAGGGCAAACATTAAAGGACAACTGGAGGCTTCTCTACCCAATGTTTGTACCATTGCATACATCCAACATAACCTGACAATTAAACTTCTCCGGACTATCAAATGGGACAAGTTTCATAATTAAACAGTGAAATCAAGACAACCACAGCAAAAAAGATGTCTGGTCTATATGAATTTTGCTGGGTTTTTGCAGGGGGAGTTCATGACTGATTTTCGTGACTAAGGTTGAAAATTTTTATTTATATTTCTTGGAAATAAAAAGAAAAACCGCAGAGCTGTGGGTGGAGTACATGCCAGCAATGCCAGCACTGAAAAGGCTGAGGCAGGGGGAATCCTTCGTTAGCAGCCAGGAGTCAAGAGCTGGAGTCAAAAGCTGGAGATGGTTACTGTTCACCCAACCTGCACAAGGTCTCTTCTGGAGGAAGAGCTTCATGTTTCATAATCTTTATTACATTTGTTTGCTTTTTCAGTTGAGATGAGATCTCATGTAGCCCAGGCTGGCCTTGAACTCCTGATCCTCCTGCATCCAACATCAAAAGGCTAAGATTATAGGCATGCATCACCATGTGGACCCAGGGATACACAACTAGAAAGTGGATCCAGGGTTTTGTACAAGCTAGAAAAGCACTCTTGAGCACCAAGCATCAGCCTCAAGCCCATTTTTATTTTAAACAGTATATAGGTCACGTGTTAAAAGGACCTGTAATGATCCTGCTTTGCATTCAGCACTAAAGTGACACCATGAGAAACTGGGGAAATATTTTCATTTGTTTGGTATATGATGAAAATATGCTTTCTTAGAGATTTGGCAAAAACAAACCCAAAATATATTAGATCAAATACATTCATTTCTTCCAACCTTAAAAAGTACCATGTTGAAGATCATAGACAACAAACCTGTTTTAAAATGTACATAGCTAAAAAGAGTCACTTTAGGACTGCGGGTACAATGTCCTCTATCTACTATATAGGGTTTTCCAGCACAGGACACCAGTGAATGATAAAGAAATATGAAACCTCTGTTCATACAGAAAAGATCCGTTCATCTGAAGCCCTTAAATCTAATTTTGACTAGTGAGAAAAGACACATACACGCAAGAGTCTCCTCCAGGCCCGAGTCTCTAAGATTCAAGGGCATAGCCACTGCTCTTTCTTTATCTTGGTGAAGGTAAACAGCATTAAATCTAAATGAGTTTTCACTGAAATAGATGCCCTATTCCCATCTTCCAATGCCCCTCTGTGCTGATTACATTTATGAAGACTGCACCCAATGAGGTGTCACATAAATTATCTGCTGAGAGAGAAAAACACCAATAGTGAACAGTAAGCACTGTGTGATTTTAAAATAAAAGGCCAGGCTGGATCCAAAGAACTCAGGTGTCCCAAATCAGCCCAACAATCTAAAGTCTGTTGAAACAGAGAGGAGAATGGGGATTAAACCAAGTAATGATGCATGATAGCACTATCACATTTAATCAAACAAGAGAGTCTGCTTACTTTAAACCCATCATTATTTCATATGCCACTATCTATTATGATGTTTAACTGGGGGAAGTGATATATATCACCAATAAAGGCAAGACGGCAGGATGTGTTTCATAAACACAAAGTTCTACTTTTCATCCATCATAGCTCAAAAATCTTACTGGCAAAAGCTATTAGAGTTGTTCCTATCCTTTACACCCCTGTAAGATTTCCATTAAGTTAGATCAATCTATCGGAAAGTAGAACTCAAAGAGTTAAGGGTTAATGTAGCAATAACGAGAAAGAACATGAGAATAGATGACACATAACCAGGCCTCTGCTTGGCTAAACATCCACCATTCACATCCCTTTCACCAATACAGAGATTTAAAAACTTAAGTTTGATCCCTTAAGACACCAATAGTATGTGTACACTAAGAACTAGCCTGTGGCCCCCAAGCTGATCATGTGCTTTGCATCAGCTCAGGGTAAATAATGATCAGAAGGCAACTGGCAGAAACATACAGCCCCCAGCTCTGTTTGATGTATGATCCTATGGCAACGTGATTAGCAAGAACCATTTCTCTTATACCAAAATACTAGCTCCAGATGTCACCCTGGTGCCTGGAAAGGATACTGCATGGTGTTAGATATTAGATGCTCCCATTTGAATAGTTGCATTCTGACCAGGAGCATGCTTTTGGACATGCTTTTGACCATCAGGTTATCAGTGCACTCATAAAACATTACCCCCAAAGAACTCTGCCCACCAAAATTAAAAATTAACATGCTCTCTTGCTTTGCTTAAGTCACAGTAAATAAGGGGCAGTTTTGCATTAAGATGATAAAGGAACTACTGCATTTTGTGTAATTAAGCAATAAGCATACAAAAGCAATTAAGTGTATAGCATGAAATAGCAATAAGCATTCAGCACAACACAAATTACTCAACCCATTCATTTCGCTACACTTTTTTAATTGAAAGAACTGGTGACCCAGATAAAGCACTGAGCTGAAAGTCAAGCAAATTCCAACAGTCAGACGTAATGGTTGCAAGCACATTCCTTTGGCCAAGACTAGGGTCTATTCCCAAGTGTTCTATGCATATCTTCAAGTAGTCCGTCTTCAGTTTCCTACCATCTTAAAATAAAGGTAGGAAAAGTTCAACCTAAGTAGGCTTTGACTTGTGAGTAGTCAGACACACAGCACGGTAAAGCTCTTGGCACAAAGCCTGACACAGGGTAAACTGGGAAGATGTTATGTGCTACTATCAGTACCAGAACAACACTACCAAGACAGGCAATCTCTCATCCTTCAAATTGCTCTATTGCTCCGAGTTCTTTCTTCTCTTTCAAAGCACTTTCATTCTACCATGCAATGTTAATCTGTACTATTTTATCCTAATGTACCTACCCATCATCCCCATCTACTCTCAGAATCATCTTCGTGGCCTCTGGGTAAATAGCACGATACTGAAAATTATTTGTGTTCTATAGAGGTGCTAAAGATACACCCGAGCACCGAATGAAGGAAGAATGAATGAACCTAATTACCAGCTTAAGACTTTTTGGATGCTGGTATTCACTGCCTGCCACACTGCACACGGAAGGGGAGCGGCACAAAGCACGAGGCTGGGTGGCAGCAAGAGGTCTCCAGGCAGTTCTACTTCCTTCCACTCAGAAGGATGCAGCTATACAAACGCTTCAACCAAAAGAAGACAGTCACGTGCTCGGGTGGAATGCTGCCAGCCTGACCTATAAAACCCTTATCAGGAGGAGTCAAAAACTATTTAATTCATTACGGGCTGGGAGTTTAAAAAGCAAGACAGGATTTAGCAGTGCACACTCCAGTAGTGGGCTACAAAAGGGCACAGTTCCAGTTAACACAGCTGCCTCTGTAGTGGGAAAAGAATAGAGGAGAGGGCTGGACTCTCATCCTCCCTTCTGTTCTGTCTCTCCCCTATCTCCACCTCCCCAAGCGAAAGTCTGTATTTAATCGACATACAGAGGAATATCCAGAACCTTAAAGTTAGATTCTATCAATACACTTTAAGAAAAACAAAAGACAGCAATCAGGTTTGTTCAGACAGTGCTTTTACCCACTGAGCCATCTCCCTGGCCCATTCTGATATTTAAATAAAAAGCCACAACTGAGGCATACTGCTTTTGTAAAGGATAGGAATTCAGTTCCCAGAATCTACTTCTGACAATTCAAGACCTCCCATAACTCCAGTCCCAGGGGGATATCATGCCTCTAATTTCCATGGCACTTGCACTCATGTAAATGTACACACACACACAAATTAATCTTTTTTAAAAACTGCAACTGATAAAGTACAAATAATCTGAATACCAACATACATTTGAAACAAGAAAAAAAAGGCTCACACAAAGTTAAGACAAGCACAGAAAACAGTCCTCAATAATCCCACTTAGGTGCCTATAGTTGTAAGGCCATATGAGCTTACAAAACAAAGCAGGCTTAGTGACCATTCTGAGTCACCAAGCATAATCACAACTGTTCTTGCTGCCTCTGTAATCACTTAGAAATCCTTTCCTAGTAGACAGACAGGGCTGGCTCATAAGTTTGTTATAAGGGAAAGGGAAAGCAGAAGGTCCTTTGAGAATAAACAGTGAACAAGATAGAAAAATAGGAAAAAGACAGACTTGATTAAAGTCAGAGAACACTAATAAGGAAAGATGGACGGTGACAGGCTGTTAATGAGGTGCTGTGTGCTAGCTATGGAAGCCCCAGATTATGTGGGCTGAGGAGACAGAGCATATTCAATGCTCCAGCTTACTTTACCAGAAAGGCTTCTACTAACATGCAGCTTTTCCCTGGGGCTGCCAGGTCTCTGTGGGAAAGGGCTGAACATACTAAACACTCTTCAAATTGAATCTCAGATGGTGCCTCGGTTGCATTAATTCTCTGTGTTATTCTGCACCTTCTACTTACATGCCCAAATCAGTGCTCCTAGGCCTATTATAAGAAGCAGGTTTTAAAGGTAATTCCAAATACAGACATTAAATCATTGTATGTTTAGCTTTACTCAGACCAAAGATACACCTAGATCTAAAAATTAAAGGAAATAAGCATTCATTCCTGTTGATTTTGTAGAGTGAGACAAAAAGGGAAAGCAATGGCATTAAAGACTTTATATGACACTGTCATCCAGAAATTATGCTCTTCAAGTCCCCAGCATTGATCACTGAAGATAACAAAGAGATGCTAGAATCATTATTAGAACCAAAGAGTTATTAGAACCTCATTAACAGAGTCCAATTACAGACCGAAAGTCAAGCTATTTTAGTTGAGCATTCATACCAATGGAAAAAATAGAGCCTTCTTAATCACTTTCATTATCAAAACAGACTCCCTGCTGGAGTCTTTTAATTGGAAGTCTACCATTTTAAAGACATTTGCATTTTATCAAACCCTATTGACAGGACTAATAGAAATAGCTTCTAACTCCTAGCTTCACATGTTCCAAATATGTGAAGGCAGCTGTGGTGATCCACTGAAATAAAAAAAGACGAGCAGGACAGGAAGCTGGGTGCCCAGCACGCAAGCATCTGGCTGGAATCTCACCATACTGTGAAGCAGCCTTTCTGCCTACCATTTCTACTATGCTAAAGGCAAAAGGGGGTGTGGGCAGAGAGCAGCAGCACCAAGCAGCAGCACCACGGTATGCATAATATGTCCTGGAGATAAAGGAAAGCCATCCACTAATAAATGAGCAAAATCAGCAGCGATGTAGATGAGTGCGTGACCATGAATAGTTTTGCATGCTAGATATTTTGTACCCTAGGCAGACATCCCTCACCCCTCATCTTTCCCACACTCTCTATCCAAACATGCCAGTGCAACAGTGTTGTTGCCATGAGCTCTATTTTGTTATTTATAGAGGCTATAAAAGTACACCGCACTTTACAAACCACAGAACACAGGCACTAGAGCCTAGAGGAACTCAGCCTAAATTAGACAGGGACAGAATGGTAGGGGAAACAGGAAAATATTTAGTTGCACCCAATTCGTGGCAAAAACAATTCTGGGAGACAGCAAAAACAGGACTATTGTACAGTGTGTAAGAGAGAATTCATACAAACCATACTCAACCTATCTGTCATCTAAGCCCTCACTTGCTGGTCTCACTGGAGTCCAATGAGGATGCTTTGTAATAGAATATGTAGAACTGAATGGTTTATTAAGAACAGACTTGGAAGCTGTGAGTCTACCTTTAATCAGAGGTCCAGTGGACCTGATATCTGGTGAAGGCCTGCCCTTTGCTCCGAGGTGGTGCCTCTGAAAGGAGGAACTCTGTTGCCCTCACGTGGTGGGAGAGCCAAGAACTGGCTAAAGGGGAAACAAACTCCTTTCATTATGGGCCACCCTGGTGACCTAGTCCTCTTAAGTACATGGGGATTAAGTTCTCAGCACAGAGTTTAGGGGAAATATTCAAACAACACCAGGCATTAAACACAAATTATAGTTTCCTGTCCATATGATACAAGTTCATCTGAGGGAAATTAAAATATGAATACTAAATAAAAATTCCAATGCTGATAGATGAAGAAAGGAGGAAAAAAATTGGTCGAGATATGATCTTATAATAGGTCTGGAGGAATTACAAACCTATTAATTATATTATTCTGCCCACATAAGGAATAGGCCCACAATACTCATCAGTTCGGGAGGCACCACATCCTTTATCCTTCTTGATAAATGAAAGACTTCATCTTCTAAAACTTCTACAAAGGAAGGACTTCTAAGAGTCACAAAGAGCTAACAGAAACATTCCCCAGGCCTCAGCGACGAAACCTTTAATTGAAGGATTTAAAGCTTGTTCCTTAATTCAGTACTGTCTGCACTTGCCAGAGACTGAGAAAAATGAATAGACAGATGTTGTTAGTATTGAGTTTCACCAATTACAAAGGACCTAATGTTGCCACACAATTCCATGATGTATTATTACTGCCATGTGGCACAGAGCTTAAAGACCTTTCTCAAAGACACAGGACATGCCTAGGGTCAACAGAATAACAAATGCAAATACAAATACTTGCTTGATAACCTCTGTTCTAACCAGCCCTTCTCCAATAATGAGATTGGTGACTACCTTATATGCCATCCTAGAGCCTCCATCCAGTAGCTGATGGAAGCAAAGGCAGACACCCACAGCTAAACTCCTGGAATCCAGTTGCAGAGAGGGAGGAGTGATGAGCATAGGGGTCAAGATCAGGCTGGAGAAACTCATAGAAACAGCTGACCTGAACAAGGGGGAGTTCATGGACCCCAAACTAATAGCTGGGAAACCAACACAGGACCAACTCAGACCCCCTGAACGTGGGTGTCACTTTGGGCCAGGGAAAGACATAACCCACCCCAAGGATATGCCCTGGGACCTACTTCCTCCAAACATGACCCACCTTCCTATAATGTCATAGTATGAATCAATCAAGCAATTAGTCCATTCAGTAACCCCACGTCTCTATGACCCAGATGTCTCTACAAACACCATAGCAGACATGCCCTGACATGCAATTCATGAATCTCCTAAACATTCCTGTATCCTAAAAGTTGGTTGTTAGGACTGACCATCGTAATTCCTAAACATCCTTTGTTTTTCTGAACTCTGCACTGTCTGTCAAATGTTCAATATTTAAATTACCCAAAAGATATGGGTTCCAGACTGATAGCTGGGAAACCAGCATAGGACTGACCCAGACCACCTGAACCTGGATGTCAGTTTGAAGGTCTGGTTAATCTATGGGGCCTCTGGTAGTGACTGGATCCGTATTTATCCCTAGTACATGAATGGACTTTGCGAGTCCATTCCACATAGAAAGATACTCTCTCAGCCTAGACACATGGGGGAGGGCCTAGGCCCTGCTCCAAATGATGTGGCAGACTTTGAAGATCCCCCCCATGGAAGGCCTCACCCTCCCTGGGGCGCAGTAAAGGTGGGGAAGGAGGAGAAGGAGAGGGAACTGGGATTGACATGTAAAAACAAGTTTGTTTCTAATTTAAATTTTTAAAAGGGGGAAAAATCAGTAGTTAAATGTCAAGAAGAAATTCAAAATATTCTGGGTAACTCCTTAGTCACTGAGCTTCACTGGCAATGAGTATAAGGCAGAATCCTCCAAATGCTACTCTCCAGGGACAAACCACTAGAGTCCAATGGCATCACTGGTAGCTGATATTGAAAATAATCACCCAACTGATCCTGATAGTCCTCTCATAAATGTCTCTTTAGTTTCTCCAAGAGCATGCTGCCAATTCATTAAAAAAAAAAAAAGTACTTTAATCTCCTCTCATTCATCAGCAGTGACACCAACCCCCTTCTCCATCCAAAGGGGAACCATGTGTAATATAGTTCAGCCCGATTTCCCCACAATTTTAGCTTCAACTGCCTGGTTTCTGAGCCCTCAGCAATGGGAGCAATTTACCTCGATCGACTTCACCAATCACTGTTGCAATTTAGCTAAGCCATTTCCCAAGGGCCTATTAGGAAAGGTTCCAATCTGAAAATCTCACATTTGATCCTACAAACCAGTCCTGGAAACATCACTTGAAACCAACTTACAAATTATTTTTTTTCCTCTGATCACAAATCCTTTAGTTTAATACATAAATGAAAACAAGGAATAAGAAAATAGGATTTCTGAAAATCAACTCAACAAAACCTCAAATGTACTAGTATCAAAAGGAACTTTGATACTAACCACAACCTGCTATATTTGCCAAGGCTCTTTGGTTTCTTTTTTTCTCTCTCTCTCTCTCTACTCTGCACTCATCAAACTGAGTAGTCACTGGGGCCAAAGGGAATCACTGATGGCAATGCAATGCAGCACATCTGAGATCTAGCAAGTACATGGAGTTTCTCCAGAGTTAGGGCAAAGAGAACTCAATAGCACTATGAAGATCCTTCCGCCAGGCGGTGGTGGCGCACGCCTTTAATACCAGCCCTTGGGAGACAGAGGCAGGTGGATCTCTGTGAGTTCGAGACCAGTCTGGTCTACAAGAGCTAGTTCCAGGACAGGTTCCAAAGCTACAGAGAAACCCTGTCTCAAAAAAACAAAGAAAAGCTACTTCCACACTACCAAGAGAAAAAAAGAAGCACACACTATGTAGAAATAGTCAGAAGAAAGCAGACAGCTCCTGTGGCAAGGGAAACAAAGAACTCCTAAAAAATCATGAATAGGTAAAAAGTCAGTAACTTAAGACCACCTCTGTGACAGCGATAATGTTGGGGTTAGAAGTGCATGTCATGCTAGCCCATAGTAACGACAACATTATCTGAAACCAGATATAATAGACCATGACAATGGATCAGTAGGTCTTGGTTTATGCTTTTCTAGAATACTGCTGGTTTTGAAACAGAATGTAGTAAAAGTGTATTTGCCACTGCTGAAAATAACAGTGTCACCAGGAAAAAATAAATAAATAAATAAGGTGATTAATAAAACAGTGCCCATTTTGGGTTCTGACCTAAAAGTTTAATAAAAAAAAACAGTATTTGTTAGTAAGTGTCAATAAATAAATATTCAGTTGTCATTATTAGTAGAAATAATTGGAAAATGAGTCACGCATAATTTGACTGAATTACTTGATATACATATTTTTGGACTCATAGCATGCATACATTTATTTTATAACAGGAGTATTATCCTAGATTAAAAATGACAGCATTACATCTCTTTGTACCATGATTTTTAACAGGTCTGCCTCCTGAAATTATTTTGAAATCAGCCTAAAACTAACGGGTAGCAGAATTAATTCCAAATATTCAGGAAAATGGCTCCAGTTGGATTCTGAACAAGGGACCCACGGGCAGCATACCATGGGCCTGAACAATGGTCCTGTTCTCTACCATAGGGGAAGGCTATGATTTCAGAGATTCGTTACATTCCCTACAGCTCTGTGGAATTAAGGCACACTCTTGGTTTCGGGTGGTATTTTTATGTGAGCTTCAACTTCAGGTACCAAAATGGCAGGACAGTGACAGATACCTGGTCCTTTTGCAGCAATAGCACTGACTATAATCCACACCACTTTTCCATCACAAGCTTTCCATGGAGCAGACAGCATGATCAAGGTGCTCATCACTTTGAAAATGCCACTGAAAAGGTGTCAGCTCTCAAACTGCAACCAGACTCCTGGTACTGTCTTTTTCCTCCTCTCCAAACAGACATACTCCCAAAGCCAGAGTTCCTTCAAATCCATCAACTAAAATAGTGCACAACAGAAGAGACCACAGAGGCAGATCAAAGAACACAGTGCTATAATAGGTCATATTAAAAACAGATCTGCACCTCTCAAAAAATGTGTTACTATAATCGTTTTTTCCAATACACACACAAAAAGTTACTTATGCTAGGATGCCATGGGTTCCTTAGTTTTAACAAATATTTTTAAATTACTCAAATGTCTAACATAGTATCAACTATTATAATCAATCCACAGAAACAAAAACTCTTGAGTTGCTCTCTAACCTACAATGAAGTTCTCAACTAAAAAGTTTCGGAAACACTTGTTTCCAGAAACTCAAAGAGAAGCATAAAGCATAGTTCCTGTCAAGAGCAGCCTAATCAGTCATTTATACAGACAACCCTCATAAAAAGGCCCCAGAAGCATGTGTTTTCATTTCACTCAACTCTCGCCCAAGTAGTTGTTTCACTCTGCCCTAGATCAGGATTTGTTCAGTCTTGCCATATAGTTCAACACAATCACAACTGTTCTACAAATAAACTAACTGATCATTCCTTTTTGATCACTTAACGCTGCAGGCTAAATAAATTTACAATAGATAGTTATAATAACTCTAAAATCTTTTACAACTAACTAAACTGTATAGAATTTATGTGAGTATTTCCCTGTGTCTGGATATTTAGCCTAATTCTCCTCTTTCTGAGAGACCATGATATAGGGAATAAGGTCAGGGACAAAATGTTGCTCTTCTTTTAAATCCTGTCATTAGCTAGAGCTACAAGAAGATTACCTGACAATTGATGAAGTCACTCACATATTTAGCTACTTTGACCACTTGGGTCTCCACAGTAAAGGACATGAACCAATTACATATACAATTGGTATGCATGTGTGTGCATGTGTGCCCATCCATGTGTAGGTGTAGAGGATAAAAGTCTACACTTATTTGTTGAAGCAGGGTTATCTCACTGAACCTGAAGTTTGTCATTAGGACTATACTGGCTGGCCAGCAAGATCCCATGATCAACCTGTCTCCAATCACCCAGCACTGAGATGCATGCCACCCAACCTGGCTTTCATGTGGGTGCTAGGGATCTGAACTTACTTGGGTCTCAGTCACTTCAGATACAAAGTAAGACCAAAGTCACTTTGATAAGCCAAGATGTCCAACATGCTTGCTTATCTTACAGACTGAACTATGTTCTTCCAGAATGTATGGTGAAGTCCTAACCCCAAGGAATATCTCAGACTGTACTACATCTACAGACAAGGCTTTCAGATGTGAGTGAATGAAGTCTTTACGATAGGCCTTAATGACTGGTGTCCTCATACATTTGAGGGACAAAGAGAATGTTCTGAAAAACATTTACAGATATGAAATCAAGTTCCCTGTGGATTTTATAAGTAACAACAAAACAAAACAAAAAGTGGAAGGGAAGGGATCTAGATCAGCCTCTACCCATTAGACTACAAGAATAATTATAATGATGTTTCTAACCATCTCTACCACAGAGTAACAATTTAATCAATGCTGCCCAGCCGATGTACATTTCTTGAGAGTCCCTACCTAAAATAGCCAGTAATTTGAAAAACAAACCATCAAGGTATAAATCTTTGGAGAATGCTATTAACAATCACACTTGCTACACAGAAAACATACCTTCAAAGAAAAACTGAAGACAAAGTAATGTGAAAAGATAAGGACTTTGAACAATTAAGAATAAAGACCTGCAGGGCATGAAACTCATTCTAACATCTTTCAAAGAAAGACGGTAGTTAAAAATAAAACCAAATGACTAATAAGACTAGGTAAAAAGACATCTAGAAAATCATGAGAAAGGATGATGAGTGAGACAAAAAACGCTAAGAACATAACTGCATGTTTAATTTTAAAGTCTCAAAATCTATCTTTGGCATGCTTTTCTATTTGGTTGTTTCACTGTCCTCCCATTATAAACTAACAGAGGTGGTAAAATACACCTCAGTATACTAGAATTCTGATCAGTGCTTTCTCATCTTTAAATTCCAAGAAGAATTCACCAGAGTATAGCAGACAAAATGATGACCATGAACTGCTTTAGATTTAAAAGGGGCTAGGGATTGACTTTACAAAAGATTTCACATACAGTTTTCTTAAAACTGTTGTCTGCTTCAGTCCTCCCACAACAGAGACACTTGTTTAGATTCTGGCATGATTAACTTAGTTCAAGTCCATGAAGTTGAACTGTAATTAGATGTAGGCAAAATATTTCAAGTCTCCCAGCATGCTAATCTTGTATCTGGTGGCCAAAATGCTAAAGCTAGGTGGCCTAGAAAACTGTATGTAGATGTGACAAGAACCGTGCTTCCCAGGAGCCCTAGTTAAGGTATATATGGAGTGCAACACACCACTTAAGATCTATTTTTAAACCTTGCTATTCTGTTTAAATGTTCCCTAAAATTATATTGTGCTATAAACTGAGACTCTGAGAATCTACAAATTGGATAAGCACACAGTTTGCAATTATAATACAAATTCCAGTTCAAGTCCACTTCCTCACAATAACAGCAGTCAATACATACATGGACACACAGTCAGGTGTCAATAACTCAAGAATAAACAGCTAACACACACTTAAAGAACTGCTACTACACAGTCCAGCACTCCAGCAGTGAGGAGCACACCCAAAGCCCAGTTCTTAATTTTAAATGTGATTTTCTACTCAAACGAGTAACACAACTTGAAGAAATGTTAACTGAGCTGATGTGATTAAGTCTCATTCCAGGTTGATATCGGGACATACACAGGAGTAAGCTTAAAGGGTATGTCACTGGCTAAAACAAGATTTTAATACCTCTATTATATATTAATGGTAATTTATCAACAAGATTTAAGCGAAAGTAATCCTACTTTGTATATACAATCTGCTAAATTCATAAATTAAACCAAACTGTCTTGATGTGCATATTAATCTCCAAAGTATGACAGGCAATGAACAATAGACAGAATAAGAATGTAAATTCTATTAGGATGGGACTATTTCTTTTATAGCATACTTTCTAAGGAAGCACTTTATACATAGTAAAAAATTTACTATCAGTATTTCTCAGGACAGGTCCTACTTGTGAATGAAATAAGGACATGAAGTACCAACAAGCCATCAAATCTGTCTCTCCATAGGACATCTTTGTGAGCTTTAATTTCCTTATCTGTCAAATAGGGACAGCAGCAATACGTATCAACAATGCTGTTTTATGACTTAGATGTGTATTTTTAAATGTTTTGGGCTTGCATAACAAGATCTAAGAAGCTGATAAGTTAGTCTCACTTCTATGTCACAAGAAAGGTGAATAGGACTCAAGGAAACTCAGAATTCACCTGGGAGTCAGAAAGAATACCCTGATGGTTATTCCATATTCACCTCATAACCACCTTCCAGCATGGCAGGAGCAGTAATGGGTGAAGCTTTTCAAAAATTAAAAGAAATGAAATTATTGTTCTCCCTTAAACAAAATGAAGCAACAAAGACATGGGGAATATTTCCAGAACCATTTAAGAAAACCAATAGCAAATGGACATGGTTGAGTGTGTTCTAACCTCAGGCGGAGGCAAGATAATTACTTCAAGTTTGAGGCCAGCCTGTCTGTATAGCAAGTTCCAGCCCAGTCAGGGCTATCTATTGAGGCCCTGTCTCAAAAGCCAACAATCACTTAAGAGAGTAAAAAAGCAAACCATAGAATAGGAAATGATGTTCTTGACACATAAACCCAACTAAAGAGCCCCTTCCCAAAAACATACTGTGGTGATATATTGTTTATGATCTAATAAACACTGAAGATCAGAATGCAAAGCTAGCCACAGTCACAGAAGCTGGGCAGTGGTGGCACATACCTTTAATCCCAGGACTCAGGAGACAGAAGCAGAAGGATCTCTGGGAATTCAAGGTCACCCAGGCCTACGTGAGAGTGAATCAGTCTAAAGAGAAGCAGAGTTCATTCCTTTAATACTACTACTAGAGAGGTATATAAGATAGGAGCAGGTCATTCAGTATTCAGTCTTGGGCAATTAGTCCCCAGCCACGGTGAAGTCAGGATCTCCCCAGCCTTAGCAGAGGGAAGAGCTCTCTGGTGGATTGGCTACTTTGCTTCTCTCATCTTCAGTTTGAATACCAATATTTGTGTCTGGGTTTTATTATTTGTTCTACAATACACAGAGCTCCAAATAATACAAAAAAAAAAGATGAGCAGTTCAATTTTAAAATCAAATCGGCTTGATAACACTTAAGAAACAAACACCCAAATATCCAACAACCTTGTAAACAGTTGCTCAACACCCCAGCCCTCCTCTGGAAATAATCTAAATGGCCATGAACAAGAGCATGGATAAGCAAGCCACAGTGCATACAATGGAACACTGTACAGGAAAACCACTGATACAAATAAGAGCATGTATAAATCTCAGATGCTATACTGGGTGAAAAAGTCAGAAACAATGTGCCTATTGTATGATTCTACGTAATGAAGGTCAAGAAATAGGCACAACTAAGTGATGATGATGTAAGTCAAGACATACACTACTCAAACATGAAAAATATTGCCTGGGAATGGGTATACAGGAATATTCTGGGGCCTTCCAAGTATTGTACATCTTGATCTGAACGGTAAGTATTCCAGTGTATATACAACCATAAATTCATTGAACTTAATGTTGTTGTTCCTTATCCAATGACTAGATGTTGATCTCAATACAAAAGTTATTTAAAAAAAAAAAAGCTTTTTGAAAGCAGCAAAGATAGGCAGAGCAATACCATTTACATTTAAATGAGGAATAACTTTTATTAGTACTGGGAATAGAATTGGAAATTACTTGAAATTTGTACCGCTCTGCAAATATATTATTATCCCTGGCAGAAGCTAGCAATCCTGCCTCTTAAGACATAAAGAAACTGTACATCTAATTTGTTTGGAGGCAGGTATACAATTGGATGGAGCCCTCCTTCTACAGTGTCACGGATTCCAGCAGAGGACAAGCACTGGAGGATGCCCAGGGGGCTGGCTGGTGCGAAGCTGGTGGAATGAAGGCCCGCCAGGTATGCAGACAGAAAGGCATGCAGACAGAAAGGCATGCAGACAGAAAGGACAACAAGAAGCAAAGGCAAAGGGAAGTGGGAGGCTGAGATACACCGTGTTCAGCTTCTGCATCAGAAGAATGAAGAAGAAGCACACATTCAATTATCTTCTACTTTCTGGGTGTCTTAAATGAGCCAGAGTGCACTTACAGAACTCACCTGCCACACTCCCTTCCTTCTCTGTCCCATACACTTTGAAAAGCACACAGATCAGATCAGAGGAGCCTAAACCAATCCTAATACAGATATTTTAAGGGTGATACAGGGAGAGAGAAAGGGATGGTTAAGAGACAGCGATGCCATCAATGACTGGGTGAAAATAGTACACAGTATGACTGATCCCCAGATAAACAACACATAATGGTAACACTACTGCATTATTCACTGGCTGTCAAAGACTTACTTTAATAAAAGAACAATTAGGGTTTTTTTTTAATGCAACAGCCTTAAATTCTTGATTTCTTGACACTTTAATTTGGCAGTTTAAGTCCCACACCCCAAAGGAATGCATGTTTGTAAATTTCAAAGTAGCAAGAGTCAGCTACATTGCTGCACTCCCCAGCCAATATCCCCAAAGGACAACTCATGGAAATGGAGCCTCTCTTACTAAAATTATCCCAACATCTGTCTAGCCTTACAATACGTGCTAACTCCTTGGGGCTTCTGTAGGGTTCTTTCTCCCAGCGAGCACATCTCTCAGGCCCCGGCATGACATTACACAGAATTCACAGGACACCTCTTTCTTCTTCACCTGAACTAGCCTCATTTCTCTCGGATGATGAATTCGTTTCCTAAGCACAGTTAATCAATTCCAGTCAACAGTCCAAGATTCAACTACCTCAAATTGTCAAGTGCACATTTAAGAAAGAGAGAATTTGAAATTAAAATACTGCAGATCAAAGGCCACATACTGGAAATAAAATCCTTCTCCCCAGAGGCCTCAGCACTCTCCCAAATAAAGACCAAACTCTAGACACACTGAAGACAAAAGAACAATTGTAATTGGTTTGTAAAAAACCATAAGTTTATCTACTGCCCACTGGCATTTATCAACTCTAACACCTCAAAAGCTCATTTTATTTGAGCTCCATAAATCCCCAGACATTCGTAAGTATTTTTCAATTCAAATCCAACTGAATTTCATTTCATTGAAGACAAATGGAAACACTAAACATTGTTTAAAAAAAAATTAATAGGCTGTTTCCATTACCAGGCCCAGACTACAAGTATTTGTGGAATAGCACACTCTTGTATTTGTGGATAATACTCCTACATTCACATAGCACTGCAATCCCATTAGCAGCAGGCTTAAATTAATAAAATTGTTTGTCTTGTCAGCTTGTGTTACACGTTGTACAAACTTGTTAGATAATCAGCAGAGGCATGACAATTCATTATCCTACAGGGAACCGCTCTGAAACCAGCAGCTTCCGCTTTCAAATGGAGCTACCACGTCAAATTAGACTATCATTTGCAGCCGGCTGCTGCACCTTCTGATGGGTGCAAATGCAACCATGCCCTATGCTTCCTGCTGCTCTTCAGCAGCAGAGACTTTAAGTTTCACTCCCAAATGCTCGGCATCAGCAGAACCATACTTTTGAAAAGTTTCCCAAGCAAAACAGACTATACTTTTTCAAGTCTACACCTTGGTTGGCCAAAGGGAAAAGACATGATCACATTTTACACTGGATTTTGGCATAGGCATTCACATCAAACTACCAAATGCCATTCTTCTAACACAGAGAAATGGAAAACGGAGAAATAAACTTTCCCTGGACTGCACTGCCTTTTGACCCATCTTCAGACAGATGCCTTCCTGCCCTAAGTGCACAGGGGTAGAAATATTTAGTTGCCACAACGCTGACTATGAAGGAACAAGACACTGCTCTCTTCTTGGGTTCTGTGCCACCCAACATGTAAGCAGTGATGCAGAGAATTAAGTTAACATGAATCTACTCAGCTATTTCAAGCCAGAGGAAATAGATGTCAGTTACCATAGATAATTCTTGGCATCGTTTACCCAAAATACAAATTGGTGACAGGTGGACACCTTAAGCCAAACGTTCTCTGAGTTCCAGAGATCACCCCCTACAACGTGGCTCCAAAGTGAAGCACACCTTTACAAATTTCAACAAGTTGATAGACACAAAGACATTCCTCTAAGTATTGAAAAACATACATACATAAATAAATAAGTAAGTAAGTAAATGAAGTTTTGGAACTATAAGAATGCTAATGAATTAATGAATGTAATAGAAACAGGTTGAATTATACACACACACACACACACACACACACACACACACACACACACACACACATCCATCCCTTTAGTTTCTGTATGCTATGAATACTGGCCCACCAAATCAGTGAACCTTTGGCAAGGCAAAAACAATTTTAACTTTTCTATCCTCATAAAGGAATGTGGATTCCATGTTCAGAGCAAAATAAACTTGGCAACCATCCAGTCTGTGGCATTGTTTCAAAATAGTGTCTGCACTTCTCTGGGACGAAATAACAACTTTCCACTACACTGTCAAGCTTGGCCATGTAGCTCCAGGAAAAATTGCACATTCCTGCTCTGGTATATGAGAACATGCAGCAAAATCAGGATGAACAGGCTCCAAACTGCCACACCTCCCTCTTCTTACTCCTATGATACTGATAAAACAATCTGGCACCCTGGATCTCAACGTGAACATGAGCTGGGGACAGCCACAGATTACCTACCTGTGATGAATAATATAAGTGAGAAGCCACTGGTTTTTATTACTACAGCACAATTTCCCATAAGGAGACTGAATAAAAGCTATAAGAAATCTGGTCCCAGTAAGGGCACTGATGTAACAGTAAAAAGAAAAGTAGCAAAACATTCCACAAGAGAGCAGAGAAGTACTTCTGAAGCATGGTGGTCCACTTGAAGAAAGAAAACATATTCTACTCTTGATGATCCCTTGAGCCCGAGCCCTATTCTCATTCAGGAAGATAATATAAGGACTAGAGAGATGGCTCAGCAGGTAAAGCTCTTACTGCCAAACCTTTCTGGTCTAAGTTCAACACGCACACCCACATGGTAAAGGGGGAACTAACCTCCACACATGTACCTTCACGTGTACACACACCCAGTCTTTAAATGTAATTTTTAAGTTAAATTAATAAATTGTTAAAAGATAATATGTACAATTCCAACAAAAAATCATTTTCTACTCTCCCAACACAGAAAATACTGTGGCAAAAACGATGTATCACATTCAGTCTGGTTCCATCTTTCTGTGCCCCCTAGCTTGCCAGCAGACTCCCAGTTCCAATTCACATCTACTTAATAACCCACCCTGGCAAGACAAAAGCAAAGTACCAAGTGGGTTCTGAGAATCTGGGGCCCTGTGGAATAAACTAACCTTGGGAAGAGACATTATTATTATCTCACTATGATTTGGACAGATGAAGTAACAATTTTATAGTAATCGATTATTACAAAACTTTATTAGATGAGCAGGACTCAAAACACAGGACATCAATAAGAGTTGAAATGTTTATTGATACAAAGAAAGTATTTGAATATTTAGAAGGCAAGATGAAAGTTTTTTTTCAAGACTCCAACAAAGAGCAAAAGCAAATCCACAAAACTAACCTGCTTTGCTTACTTAAGTGGGAGAGGGCACACCCTGTGGTTTCTGCAAAAACATCTAAAGATTTTTCAGAAATGAGAATGCACAGATATTTGGGCACTCTAGGCGGGGCCTCTCTGTTGTCTCATCTTTACCCTGGCCCTGTTACTAAACCAGTAAGCACAAAATAAACGAGATCTGATGGAGGGACTAGGGACTGGAGTTTGTGTTAGATGGCAGAGAATAAAAGGAGAGATTTTTTTTCCTAACTGTAAAACACAATTATTTCAATTTCACTCCAAACACTCCCACAAACAACATGTGGCTGGGAGCACCCGAGGCTACAGGAGCTGACTCTCCATCGCCTTTGAGAGTCCAGGGCACTGTTTCCTACTATCATTACACGTCCAAGTTTCCCAGTCAGATCACCCTGTCCAAAGAGCAGACTACTTCAGACGGACTGAAACCCAGCCTCTTCCACATGAAACTCAGCCGACCCCTTGACAGGAAGTCGTTATTCAGACGCAGCCACTGGACTTTGAGCACTCTGCAGCTCTGAAGGGGGATGCTATTTGTCCCTAAAAAACCAGGAGTAAGTCAAGATCACTGGGTCAATACCCTGTTTATCTCCATTCTGCCAAAGCACACAAACAGGAAGGAGTTCAGGGAACAGCAGCTGATCGATGCTGTTGGGGGGCCGGGGGGGGACACTCTTCAGACATTAGGGAGAGACAGGCAGCATTAGGTCCAGAAGCCTCGTGCCCTCACCTGGTCTGAAGGGTGGGTAACCATTACAGTTCTAAGCAATCTTTGTTTTGATAGCTTGAAAGAATTAAAAGAACAGTATTTAGAGAAATTACTTTTTTCGATTCAAAATTCTGGGGTTAAACTGTTCTTTGCATTTGGATGCAGTCTTTACTTGGGTCATTAGTGACTTCAGTGACAAAGCAGTAGTTATAGGGATGTAATAGCCCTCAGAACTTAATATTGGACTTAGTTGTGAGTGGGGAGTGTGCGTGCTCCTCTTATCCCTCACTCTGAGTGTCTCTTCTGTCACCACACAAAGCCTAGCGCTGACCCTGGTATAAGGAAGAGGACAGCAGAGCAGAGTGGTGGGCAGGGAAGCTGTGTGGGTCTCTGTACAAAGGAAAGTGCTCATCTTTATGAGCTGTCTCCCATGTTTGCACACGTATGTACGTGTGTTGCTGAATGGCAGGTGAAAACAAGCACCGTAAGCATTCCAGGGGCTCACCGTTCACACCTCTTCTTCCCATATTCCCACATGCTCACTTTCCACAGGGAAGAGAGTGAAAGCCACTCATGTACAGAGACCAGAGTGAGCAGTACAATCCCTAGTGGAAGAAGCTCTCCAGTTCTGTTGGGGAAAATCACATCCTAATGTTGACAAAAAAGAAAAGCTGAGGATAGAGAGGCCGGAATGCTACATCTGACAACATGGCTGGCTTTTCTGGATCTCTGCCAACACCCAGCCCCATCGATCAGATATTCACAGAACAGCAAGTAGAAAGGAAGGGGAGCGGGCAGCCGCCAGCCTTACACCGGATGCTACTTAGGATGCAGGCAACAGCTGCACACCGGGTAATGCTCCCCGGAGCAGTCAGCTGGGGAGGCACTGCGCCTCGTCCTCACTAAGAGCTCCGGCTGCAAAACTGCACACGCTATTTGGACAGCCAATTGCCCATGACTAGGCCAGTGTCCACAGGGTGCTGAGTAACCAGGGAACGCAATAGGGTCATTTGTTCAGAACAACAATCCTGGAAAACTGCAAGGACTCTGTATTTTTTTTTTAATCCTCCTCTAGCCACAGATTTGCCGCAACAGGGTATTGCTCTGAGTCATACCAAACCTCACATTTTTATCTTGCAAACAAAGGAGGACACTGATGCCAGTCCAGAATGTCACCAGGCCAATGAAGACAGATTCCCTTCAGTCAATTTTCTTTTTAATCAGTAGACAAGTTGCCTTGGAAAACTTTCTGAATTCTAACCCCTGGCTCAACTCCTATATAGAAGCAGGGGAAATGCAGAAGGTAACATAGGAAGTTTATCATGGACAGTGCTGACATGGCAGCTTTACTATCTGACATTTGAAGTAAAACACATCACTCTAGATCTACCCTTCAGATGAGGCCCAGATCTGCACAAAGCCCTCCAGGGAAGCTACAAATGTTCCTTTAGACCCAAGTGCAGCCATTTACAACCAGAAGTCCAGCTCTACACTTAAGTCTTTCAACAAGAGTAAGATTTTCTAGCATGATTTCTAGAACATCCCCAGAACCCCTTTTATGCGCTACCTCTTCAGAGCTATTGGTAAACCAAACCACTCTACTGTCTACCGTTATGAACACAATCCTAAGAAAACTAGCTCAAATGGAAAGAAAGGAACCGGGAAAGAATTATTTTCCTGAGAGCAGAAGAGAAGGGTCACTTTTTAAAGGAACACTGGCAGATGTGGCTTTCTCTCTGTCCTCTCATTGCTGTGTTCTCCAGCACAACAGTAAACTGCGGATCCACAATTCTGAATTTCAAAAAGCTCTAAAAAAGTGTCTTATACCACACTTAGCAATAAAACAGAACCTCAACTGAAATCGATTGTTAAAAACCTGAAGAGATTTGGGTGACTCTAAGTCTCTGTCCCATTAAATGTGGATATGCACCCTGCAATTAAAAAAAAAAACACTCAAGAGGTGAATTACAGGGGTGCAATTCACAACCCACTGAGGGTAATATGTGATTAATACTCCACATCTGTACTATCTCACCTTTCTCTCTGGGGCACACGAGTATGTGTAGGTATGTCTCTTATGGCTTTCCACCTTCTATGTTGAGGCAGGGTCTATCACTAGTCTAGCTAGGCAGCTTGACCTGAGGTTCCCCTTTCTGATCTCCCCAAGTGACAGGATTATTTGCATGCCACCAGATCCTCCCAGGATTTATGTGGAGTCTAAGGATCTGACTCAGGTCCTCACACTTGCATAACAAGTTCCTTATCTATTAAGCTATTTCTCAACTTCCCACATGCTCTTTCTAAGATTCAGTAACTTGCTAACACAATCTGAGGATCTGTGTCAAGAATACTGACCTCCATTACCATAACTTTCCTCTTACTGCAGCCCAGCTGTGAGACTTAGTACTCACGGGAACCAGCACACTGAAAGCATTCGAATCTACTACTGCAACATTCAGATCTCTCAGTACTTGTTTTATGAACCATCTGCAGCTTGCACAACCTCTACTGGATTGACAAGAAGTTTTTCTTCACCTCAATCAAACACTTTGTTGCCACACAAAACATTACTTTAAAAAACTGCCCTTGCTTTTCATCTTCTAATATTTCTATTCAAAATCTGTGCCTCCAAATCAACATTCTTGAACCTGAATTTGTGGCTATTCAGTCTACAAAACCAACACTAGCTATTTTTATTCACTGAACTCCTATCCTCCTGAATCAAAATATTAAATCTGTATTGACAATTTTGTTCCTAGTGACTCAGCCTGACCCTGTCTCAAATTTAGAAAATCAACAAAGCTTACAGGTTCCCTTTTCATGGTTCCAAACACCATTAGTACCACCCATACCCTCGGCTGCAGAGTGAATGTTCCTGACATAAAACTGATCACATTGAACTCCAACTTAAAGACCTTCAATGATTTTCAGCCAACAAAACAAAACTAGAATGTCTATCTTTCACATCCTTTCAACTTTAGATTGACACTATTATATATGGGGGTGCACAAAATGCCAGCCAGAATAGGGTTTACAATTCCCTGGAGCTGGAATTACAGGCAGTTGTGTGTCACTCAACATGAGTGCTGGGAATTGAACTTGGGTCCTGTGTAAGAACAGAGCCATCTCTCCAGCCCCAATCTCCTTGAAAGTCAGATGTGTCTGAATCACCATGGAAGGAACACTTAGACAGGCATCCATGACTGCATGTCCCCTTCTCAAGTGGAGATTGGGGTTAAATGGAAGAAGTGCTTTAGAGCGAGCCTTCGCCTTGCTGTTTCTTTGTTTTTAAACCTCTTCCCTAACTTGAATGGCCACTCATAGATATAATATAGGCCAGTGATCCTGTAACTTTTTAGTATCAGTATCCTATGCATCTCATACCTTTCACTCATTCACCCCAAGGCTGCTCAAATGCCGTTTCTTAAACTAAACTGCCATATTCCAGCCTGCCTTTAAACATCTTCTTCTGTCTCCTAACATCTACAGCAATTTCATCCACATCAGACCAATTCATGTCATTTTGCTTATTCTGAAGTTAAGATTGTGATTTCTAAAACAGTTCCTTCTAATCTTAAATTTTTTTCTCTTTAAGCTTATTGCTCAATAAATATTGCTCAAATTCCTTTAGAGAACAAGCAATTTTTCATCTATTCCCACTCTTGACAGTTAGCTCAGTTCTTAACACACAGTTATTCTTTGCCCTGTGTCAGAGGGTTAACCAGCTCTTAGCTACCAACTCAGACAAATGACTCCAGCATATACACCTTACTGATGCAGCTCTGATCAAAAACACAAGAGTGGGCTCCCTGGGATTAACAGCTCCAAGCAAACAGGTTTGGCTCCACTAAAGAAAAGGTACAGAGACCTAGTATGAGCACAGGCATTTTGATCAATACTACAGAGTCAAAAGACAGGAAAGAGTTGAGAGGAAGGCATGAGGGCAGGGGCCCAGGTAGCATCACAGGCACACCCAGGAGTGCCACATCGTTCTCACAGCACTGTCCTATCTCCCCGCACATGCCATTTCTATCAGGCCGTTGGGTCACTGCTGACATGGACACTTCTGACCAAATGTGTAAGACAGACAAAGACTATTACTGATCCAGAGGAGTAACAGACCCAGAGAAACAGATAAGAAAGGGTGACTATAACCACACATAAACCAATCACAATTATTTAAAAAAAAATATTAATCCAACAATGACCAAAACTTCTCCCATGTCACCTACAATGTTACACAAATAAAGCCAAGAAAAGATAGAAAATCCAGGAAAGCAACAACATAGCATGGTAAAATTGATAATGGATGGGCATACAACATAGCCTTTAGTTAGAGCACTGCTAAAAATTACTGGATAATGTATTCTGAAAAATTAGCACTTCTTTGAAAATACTGTGCTACGGGTCTGTGCGAGACTTGTATGTTCAGAAGTCATCCACAATACAACTAGACCGTGGTAACATTCTTAAGCAATCTTCCAAGCTAGATGTAAAAGTTTGGGATTATCTGACTGTAGTTTCCTTTTAAAACTATAGCTAAGAAACCATTTTTACCGAGAGAACCTGTTCAGAAAAAAGCACTCTAATATATAATGCTATCTAAGCCTTGAGCAGAAACAATAAAATATGGTAATTTTTTATAGTAGTGCAACCGTGACTGAAAAGCATAATCAAAGAGTTTTATTTCTAGGCCATGATTCCTCTGATACAAGGGCAAGAACTGCCATAAGCAATCTTATAGTTGGAGTCCTGTCTTCAGCTACAAATGCTGTAAGATTCAAAGCCCAAGACAATTCATTTAAGGACAGGGCTCATCAACGTAGCTTTCAAGCAAAGGAACATAAATATTTAAACAATTGATAGGTAACATACAAGCACTCTGAAGAAGGTGGCCAACCTGGAATACCACCCTGTAAATCACACTTTTCTTCAATTCTATGTATTTAACATGGCACCCAAGCAACGGCCTCCATATATGTAACCAAATAATCTGTATGGACACTAAATGCCAAGAGAGTCACCTGACATTTATATAATTGTTCCAACTAAGTTGAAAATCGATAACAAAATTTAAAACATAATATAGGCTAATAAAGAAATGCACAGAAATTTGCCTCAAGCCATGCTGAACATAACTACACTGTATTAACTGACTATTCAAAACTGTTAAAACTGAATGCTAACAGCCTTGCCTAGTGGGCCAGTCGCCACCGTGGACTAGAGAGGACCAGAGACTAGGTATCAACTAAGCCACACATCCAAGGTACAAATAGGCATTTTTGTTCTAAGAAGGCATCAGTGTTTGACCTGAGACACCACCATACTAAAATGATGAATGCTCACAGGGAGAACAGAATTAGAAAGAAAAGGCCAGCCACATGAACCAATCTGAAATAGCTCCCAATGAAATAAGGTCCAGAAAATTGAGGAGGAAGGAGAAACTGTACTCTACCAGCAGGATTCCTATGTTTCCATTCTTGCTTTCCATCTCTCAAGCCCTCCTCTGATGAGTCTGTGACATTACAAACAGATTTCTCATTTAAGCATTCATTGGCTCCTGCTATTCACTCCCATCTCAAAGCATAATTCCTGGAGTTTGAGGAACAACACCGTTGTTATGGAAATGAATGTGAGACCACAAGGACTAGGGCTCAAAAGGCTGGTATAGCAGTCAAGAAAGCTGAAGGAAATCTTTAACCTTGTTTCTGTAAGAGAATTAAATTATGAACTCGGCCTACTTCTGTAAAACATGGTAAAGTTATACTTCTTTTTAAAGGTACTTTTAAAAAGTATAACACAAGATAATGGCAGACAGAGTCTTTGTTATAAAACCGAAGGAAAGATAGGGAAAGATGGGGGACTCTGGAGATGTTCAGTTCTCCACTGTGACCATCCCCCTCAGGTGCTTCCCACTGTTTCCTCACAGGTGCTGCTAGGTAGCATGCAATACTCACACACAGGTGTACCCAGCTCATCATCCTCAGCAAATAAAAGCACTGACTATCCTAAATGCCTTAGATCTGAATAAGCCCCACAAAGGACCAAAGAGCAGCCAAAGACCCCTACGCATGACACCACTCAACCATTGCCATCTTTAAGTGGCCAGGCCACAGAAAACTATTACTGTCGGCTCCTAATCAGATTATACAAGGTGTCAGGAGCTGAGACACTCTAAGACCTTGAATGGTCAGTGGTAAAGAGAAGATAAAGTCACTTATGGGTAAACTCTGTGGCAGCCCTGCAGAGGAAAACTGGAAACACGTATTAATCATAACCTTATAGTCTTTTCCCCTTTCTCCTAACAAGATGTCTGCCTGCACAAGCCAGCAACAGTAGACCAGAACGCACTACTCTGGGAAGATTTTGGTAACCCAAGTATCAGAATTCTGAAAATAAAATGTAGCAGCATCCTTAAAACTGTCTACATTAAAAGACAAAATGAAACCAACAACTCAGCAAGGGTCTTTGCTTCTACCCTTCCACAAATCATCACTCAGTGGAGTATACCCTTTCCAAATTCCTTCCTCCTTGCTCACGGTGCTCAAAAGACTAATAGTGTCATTGATTGACAGTTTGCAGCGCTTGAATTCAACATTCCTATCCGAAGATTAGGAAAGAAAACTGTTGCAGTGCTCTGTAAATTGCAAGGCAAGCCAATGCACGTGAGACAATCGAGCAGAGCAGTCAGCTGCAGGTGCACTCAGCCTAAGAACCGGCCCCAGAAACACTGGGGAGCTACACATGCGTCTTTATAGACCGACAGTTTCTGTACCACCAAACTTACTCTTTCTGTTATTTGCTTTGCACTTCTCCAAAAATCATTTCATTTTCTGCACCTATACTTCTGAGTTTAGGTCAAGCGGACCAAGATGGAAGATAACCATCTGAATGGGGACATTAGCAAGAACATTACTTTCTTGAAAAAAGAAAGGGAAAAAAGATGACTACATAAAAGGTGAGAGAAAGCAAAGGACCAAGAGAAAATGAGCACATCATCACAAAATAATGGCCCAGTTCTAACTGATCCTTGTAGACACCAGACCAGAAGATACAGAAATAAGTGCCCAATCATGCAAGAGCGTTTACTCCATGCTCACTGTATGCAGAAGGTTAAGATCAGCTTATTAGATATGTATACACATGAATGAAGACTAACTTAGCAAGTATTTTATCATAAAACATAATAAAATTCTAAAAGTCACAATGTATTCACAAAGGGAAGTAAAAAAAAGGACAAAATGAATGAAAATGTGGAATAAATACGAAAGAACAGGAACCAAAATACACTTAGCACACCTTCATTATCTATTAATTATAAATATAGATCTTTTCTAAATCAATGCTAATTGCAAAGGGAATATTCATGATCACTGCTAAATAAACAGATGTTTGACTAAACTTACAACTTAATCACCATCATGAAAGATAGATTATAAGCTATCATTAAAAATCACAACATGCAAACTTGATTTTAAAAAGGTTTTTGAAGCAACTCTAGGTTCTTCATTAAAGCCAGCATCATTACACATTTTTAAAAATATTTGTGTCTATATGCAATTTTTATGCCAACCGCTTAAAGACAGGTGTACAAGGCATGTGAAATTAAATGAGACTTCAACAACAGGGAAGATTCCTCCACTAAAATCACTAAGATTGCCTTGGTTGTTTTCATTTAAAATATGACTCAAAACTGAAATATACTTCAATTGTGATATAATCCAAGAATGACAGACATATATGGCCCATGTCAAAATGATTCCCTTAAAAACAAACTAGCAAACAATACCTGTCTAGGGTCAAACCCATGAATCATGGACTTACTCACAAGGAAATGAGGTGACCTGTAAATTCAAGCATTCCTTTAAGGCTTGCCAAACAAATAAAACAGTCTCAGGAAATTCCTGAAATTTACAAGGCTCAGAAGCTACCTTTCTCAAGGTAGGCATTAACAACTCCTGGAAAGAGAAGACTCTATAAGCAGGTGAGTCACCTCTAAGTCATGAAATTACTTCTAGTTTTGCATCTCAAGCTTACCATCACCTAGACATTCATTGCTAAGGAAATTAATCTCTTTAAAGCAAAGCTCCAGTACAGTTACAGAGGCAGCATCCAGAAAAGACAGGTTGTACAGATGACAGTGAGGACAGAGGAGGCAAGAGAAGGACAGAGGGTGCTGATCTGTAAATGTGCTACCAAAAGGCCAGGGGCTACTTTGCTAGAAAGTAAAGGCATCACCTTTTCCTTGACATCGGAGAAGTGACAGTAAATGCTTGCTGACATTCAGCAAAATGACAAAAGGTGCCTGAGGAGTGGCCCCCACAAAATGTCTAGGTAAAAGTGAACGTTTCAAGGAAGAACACCTTGCACATGCAGAAGTTTAAAGCACAAAAAAAAAACCACACCCAATGACTACCATGGGCAGGTTCATGGAGTCTAGCTGGCAGAAAATTCAATTTCATCCATGTCATCAATCTCTCCACCGAACTCACTTTGCTAGTTTTGGAAATGCTCCTACTACACTCATTATGACAAAAAGATTTTGAAATAAGGAAACAAATCAATGGAGCAAGGGGGAACTGGGTGAACAAGAGAAACACCTCTGATTATTACCACAGTACAAGAGATCAAACAAAGCAAGTTATTTCTTCTTTGAATCAAACACTGCTGGCTCCCATCTCTCTCACAGGTCATCACACTCAAACTGCTCCTGTTACCTGACTGGAAATTTCTGACAGGGGCTTTACTCTGAACACCTGTGACTCATCTGCACCATAGCACAATACACCGTTTAAGAGCAGTGGTTCTCAGCCTTTCTAATGCTGTGACCCTTTAATACAGTTCTTCATGTTGTGCTGACTTCCAACCATAAAATTATTTTTGTTGCTGCACAACTGTAATTTTGCTACTCTTATGAACCACAATGTAAATATCTGACATGCAGTGACTCCTGAAGGACACGCCCTCAAGGGGGTCACGACCCACAACTTGAGAACCACTTGTTTGGAGAAGGACAAAGTAGCCACCTGATGGACTAGACACTTCCAGCATCCCTAGGGCTCGCTGTTGGTGTAGCTACCGTGTGAGTGAGGAAAGTCCATCTGTTCCCTTTACACACCCTAATAATGGTGACAGAACTCTATAGGAACCTTTAAAATCTAGATTAAGGAAAAAGAAAAAGAAAGGCAAGTATAGTAACACACATCTCCAATCCCAACACTTGGGAGGCAATACAAGGATGATCCCCGAGTTCTAGACCAGGGTAGTCTACATAGCAAGTTCCAGGACAGCCGGGATTACAAGGAGAGACTCTACTCAAAAACAAAAGAAACAAACAACGCCCACACACACACAAAAAGGGGAAAAACAAAAAGGAAAACCAAACCAAAAAAACATTCATTGGCCCTGGAATAATTCCTAATGTAAGAAGTCCTCTATCTGATAGGTTTTACAACAAGACTCACTGAGCTACTATCCCCTAGAGTTCCTCAGGGAAAGTGGCAGTTTCAGAAGCTCAAAGCTGTTAAAAATGACACTAATTCTGCCCTTTGGTGACATGTCAATGGAGAATGAGAAATACCCTTTAATTTGATGCAATTTAACCATCAGCCAAGAGACATCTTGGTGGCACATGCTGTCCTCTGGTCTTACTGGTTCCGCCCGAGATGGATCCAGCTTTTATGTCCACTAGCCCTAAGATTATGTCTTCACCCAAGAGTAGGAAGAAGACCTTTAGAAGTCCTCACAGGGCCTGCCTGATGGCTAAGAAAGGTGGTGGATCTGACTGCTCAGGTTATCAAAAGGGTCCCTTATCCAAACCAACACAGGTAGTACACACATTGAGAACAAGATAACAGCCCAATAATTTCAGGGCATTAGACTTAATATGGAGGAAACCCTGACTTTAGGGACACATTAAGGTAATTAGTAATAGGGCTTTCAAATAAGGTCCGTGTTACTCTAAAATACATATGCACACAATATTGTGTTCGGTACTAAATGCAAAGTTTAGGAAGTGAAGAAATCTACTATGTTCTAACAAGGTCTATAGAAGGGGACTGGCTCAGTCCATCCCATAAGTACTATAAGAGACACAGCTGAAGGTGATGTTAACAGAGAGGAAGGGAAAGGAAAGGCATGCCAACAAGCCCCCTCCATCCCCCACTGACAGCAATCCTTAGTAACAGTCACTGTGGTACAGCAAGCCTAAAGATCTCCTTTAAGCAGCTCTGGTTAGGTTTGTGAGGTGACAGCAATAAGTGTATAACACTTATTGAATGCTTTAAGTTAACATTTTAAAAAAGCAAGCAAACAAAAATAAGCAGGTCAAAGTGGAAAAGGGCAAATCATGGGGAGGTATTTTGTAAAAGATGCACCAAAACAAACAAACCATACTTAAATCCTTTTCCTTCTGTTTTGTTCTTGTTCCGGGGCACTGTGAAGGTGGGGAGCAAACTCCAGGCCTTATGTAAGATAAGTGTTTTAACACAGAACTATACATCCTCTACCTAGTTTTTACTACCTGAGAAAGGACAATAGTGTAGGATGAAACACCCACTTACATATCCCAGCTAGCTACATACACGTGTTCTCAGGAGAGAAGCAAAGCTCCCAGACAAGTCCCGTAACCAGCCGCATTCTGGTTTTTAAAGCCACCACTGATCCTTCTCTCTTCCTTCTAGGGGAGACAGATAATAACTGCTTCATAAGGGAAGAGCTTTCCAGAAGGGAAATACTTAAGTTCATTGTTGAAGAAATGAGTGGTTATGACATCTTTATTAAAAAGTAAGTGAAAATTCCCCCTCAGTGTAAAAGAATATGATTTCTTCACAAGTTTTTAAGGTGGACTAATAAAGAATATTTGTAGCAGTAAGATTTTATTTGGTTAAGAAACCAAGATTCTCAATCATGGGCTCCCACCCAGAATTATTCTCACCAGGTCTCCAACGCTATTCAAGTCACTACCAAATATGCAAAAGTATGGGTTTCAGCCATTGTTGTACTTTAGAAGTTTCCATCCCTAGCTCAGAGGGGGGTGATAGCTCAGACCCACGCTGGGAATTGTGACTCAGAGACCTGGGACAGCATGCTGACAAGAGCTCCTCAGGTGGTTCTGGTATGTAGCCAGGGCTTCGAGCCTGCACACTGAAGTGTCCACACCTAACATGTCTGCTCCTGGAGGCTTGGCTGACTGAATGAGCCCTAGTGCTACCCTGCAGACCCAGAGCAGGCAATAAAATAACCAGTTCTGTTCCTGATTTGCAGATGAGTTTCTGCGTATCACAGCCTCTAATTTAGTGGTGTTGAGCTGGTGATGAGTTCATGGCTTTGTTTCTCATTAGTGTTTTACTGCAAATTGTGTGTGCTTTTCATTGCATGATCATGTAAAAAGTAAATGCTTAAAAAAATACCCAAGCTACCTGCTAAAGAAAGTGGCTTTCATCCAGTCAACAAATGCTTGATGAGGAAGAGAAAGAGCCCTGAGACACACAGACAGACAGACAGACAGACAGACAGACAGACAGACAGACAGACACACACACACACACACACACACACACACACACACACACACAGGGGTAGACATGTTTCTATCAGAAACAAGAGGCCAGTTATCCTCAGCTCAGGAGAGATTACAGGAACCATTTTTTCTCCAAACCTCAGCCAGGCCTGAGGTGTGCCCTTGCAGGCAGAGAGAATTTAACTACGATCAAGCCCAGCACAGGCTCACAGGCACAGCCTGCCAGGAAGAGGTGCGGCTACCTTGTGCTGGCGAATAAGGGAGAACGACACTGTGTCTATCTTCTAGCTCTCCAGCCCTTTAGTCACCAGTCTTCAGCCACCAGATCGTCAAGAGTTAGGCCACAAGATCTGCGCTCTGCTTTCAGAACAATTTTTCAAGAGGCCATCTCATCAGCAACTGCCTGATTTCCTGCCCAAGTTAGCCCAGGTGAACCACTCTAACACAGACAAGACAAGCAAGAGGACTGAGTCCAATTCGGGTGATGCTTTTATTTCTACATCTCTTTGGTGGCAGTTTCTGCTGGGTCTTACCCACTAATCTGCCCTACATCCTCCAGGAGTCACCCTGTTCTGGGTGGGACATTTAGGTTGGATTTATTTCCATTTGCCCAGAGTCTTCCTTGAAGCTGCAAAGTGCCAAGCAGGCCCTTGAGGATACAGGTAGGAAGACCAGATGATTATCACGGAAGAAACCATGGCGTCTGTCTGGGCCTCAGAAAGCACCCAGCACCAGGGAGAAGCATGTTATTAAAAAAGTCAATAAAATAAATAAATCAGCCTTCTGGGTTCACATAAATATTTCCCTAATCAGTAAAGGGGCAGTAAAGGGAATATAGAAAGTATGCCTAACATTTAATTGGTTTTAGGTAAAATATTATACTTTCCAAAAGTTACTCAAGTGTGGCACAGAATCTATGAAGTAAAATTACTTTTCCAAGTGACCAAGATACTAACTTCTTCAGAGGTACACAGAAAAAGGCCCATACAAATGTCAAAATACCACTAAATGATCTCTAGCCCTGAGAGATCTTCTCTCTTCCTGAATTGCAATAACAGCACAAGTCCTGTTCCTCTCATCAGAACAGAAGCAGAGGAAGTCAGTGCCGCTCGCAGCTACACACGTATGCACAAATTAAAATACCTTCCCCTGTGCTTCCTGTGCCTGCCCTTCCAAAGTCCTGTCCCAGCTCCTACAGCTTTCTCTCCAGAGCCAGTAAGACAGACAGGATGCAAAGAGTCTATCAGAGGTGCAGCGTATGTGTGGAAGCCGGGGTGACACCCTCACTGGTGACTTAAGACAGTAAAACAATGTCTGGTAACAGTTTTATCCCGCTATCCTCATCTTTCTCTATGTTTATGTGCAGTGATATGATGATCATCTCTGAGAGAAGGGAGATAAGAAAACAGTCCTGAAATGTAAAAGCAAACTAGTAAACAGATTCAACAGGGTCTCCCCTGCTGCTGCTGGACTTCCCCAGAAAAGGAGATGAGCCTAGGGGAAGAGGCTAAGTAGGTACTGAAGTGACCACAGGACTAGTCCTTAGCCAGGAGGGGAAGAGACCACCCACTGTAAGCACATAAAAATAATCCGAGACAAGAAAGCAAACTTGAATGTGTGAATGTAGCAGAGGGCCTGGGAATGCCTTCTAATTACAAACACAGGTAGTTAAGCACACAGTGTTACAGCAATGACTTCTCAGTGAATTATTCTCAGATGCTCACTATGCTCCCAAGCATCCAACCAGCAGAATCTGTCACGAGGGAACAGCATGGAGTATAGAGAACACCATTTACCTGGGGCTGTGGAAACACAGTTGACTCTGCTTTTTGTTATGACAGGAATTTAGGGTCATGGAGCCTTCAACAATGTGAAGCAGCACGGCTTGAAAGTCCCACATCACTCCTTGAGCTCAAGCAAGACTCTGGGCAATACTCACGTTCCTCAGAGACACAGAAGGGCTGTGAAGAGCCCTCATTGTTTCATTCCCGCCCCCGGGAGACGGCAACCTCAAGACAGAGGTGAGCTATATTCTTTAAACTAGCAACTGTGGTTGTAATTACTTTGCTGGTCACAAGTGCTATTATATGTTAATTAAATATAATTGCTTCACATACCTCTATGTGGGGGCGACTGTTTTATCACAATAGGATGCAATTTAATAATCTGCAGCATAATTGTGCAAATTCAAGTGGGCTGAGACACAGCAATGCTGCAGGTGCACACATAAGCATTCCCATTCCGGTGTCACTGTTCCCGGCCAGAGCAGCAGAAGAGAGCAAAGGAACCCAGGAGCAGATTTTCCAGTCTCCTGTATCCTTTATTTCAAAAGCAGCAAGTCTAGCTGTCGGGGGTAGAGGGGTGCTGCTGGCAACAAAACCCTACGGGCCTGGACCCCAGTCTGCTTCTAAATGACACAAACAGATAAGGAGTTAGGTGATTAGTGAGTGTACTGCCAGCGGGACTAAACATCAGCTCCTCTGGGAGCATGCGTCGGCTGAGCAATGCTGCACAGTGTGCTTCAGCAAAGTGCCAGGGGCCACCTCTGATCTGAATGGACCTGATTCTCAGGCTTTCCACTTCAAGGCACATTTTCATTTTAAGTGTAAAGATATAATCATAAAAATTGGAGATAATTTATATCTCCAAAAATAGGTGGCAACTGGTTGAATAAATTATGGTACATCCATATTATTAAAAACTACATAACCATTAAAAATTCTGTTTTAGAAGATTATTTAAAGGCCAGGGGAAATGTTCTGTTACAAAACATGAACAGAGAAGCCAGTGAAAGGCCATGAGATATTAACAGTGGTGATATTTCCTCTGGGTTGTAAGACTTAAGTAATTTATGTTTGCTTCTTTAAATTTTTTCCCAAAATTATAAATGAATATTATACATTTATAATCAGGGACAAATCTGTAAAGCAGAGAATGGTGTGAAGAAGAAAGCACAGGTGTAAACTTCCCTCCCATCTAAACCTGGTTAACGCAATATGATTTCATATTGAGCAGTGAACTGTCCAGGCACTATCAGAGCACAGAAACCTCTCTAAAAATGACTAGTAACTGAGACTATGAGAAAGAGAGAAGCCGATCTCACAGGGTTAACCTCAATATTCTGAATGGTGCGACACTTACTACCAAATAAACCTCACATGGGGACAAGATGATTAACAGATAGAGGAGTGGGGCTTGCTCAGTGTCACAGCCCTTGTCTAGAATGCTCAAGGCCCTAGGTGCAACCCCAGTGCCATTAAAGAAGGGAGGGAGGATTGGGTTTAGAAATACAAATTAAGTTTCTTTTGTGTATCAACTATAGTGCCTTCAAAAACTGGTAGTAGGAGCTATTCTAATTTTGTAAAACTATTTTGAAAAAAGAAACTATATACTATATTAACAAAGATAATCAGTTTCCACTTCCAGAAAACTGAAAAACAGGACTATAGAAAGACCCATTCAGCACTGTTCATGTGACACATGGTGAGGCAGGTAACACTTGGCTAACCCACTTACCAAAGGAGAGACCTCCAGCAAAGTACAGAATCCACCCAACCCTGTGTCCTCTTTAGTCTCGCCAAATGGCTACAGATTCAACAAGAAGTCTAGGGCCTCTACCCCTGACTGGGACATCAGATACTTAGAGCCAGCAGACTTCCTCAATATCCTACAGCCTCCTTTTTCTCAGATTCATGAGTAAATACAAGCTTCCTCCTTAAGAAGTGATTTGTCCTTGGCCCATCCAAATCTGATAGTTTTTCTGACAGTTGGAATTCACCTCATAAATAAACATACTCAAAAGACCTTAGATCACATCTCTGAAAGTTTATCTCACAGAGGTCAGGGAATGGCTATCAGCATTTCCCCACCTCTAGCTAGAGCCCAGAATTGAGCCTAAACAGACCTGAGCACACTTCCAGGAAGCTAACAAGGGATAAGCTTTCCTTCACCTAGCACTTAAAACAATGCCCAGAACACTAAGCCCATACCACACACTTTTGTGCATAGACTCAAAGGGTACTTGAGGGTTTGCTGGGCTGTGGCCTGAACCCTGACTCCTCTACACGTGCCATGAAGCACCTGCATTTCCTTCCAACAAGGGCTATTAGCGCATGTGAAAGTCAAACCCATTCTTTACCTGTTTCTTCTTTTCAAGTTTTACTGAGTTCGCTGACAGAATCCATGAGGTACAAATCCTGATCATCAGGGAAGCCTTTCATAAACCTTTTCTTTTGTTACCATGAAGTGAAATTGACCTGAAAAAACACTAGTCCCCACCTAACCATCAGCTCCAATAGTGTGTTATAAACTCTTCCCTAGAAAGCCTTGTTCTCAGGACACACCCTCCTGTCGCCTTTCACTGGCACCTAGGGCACATTCTAAGTTAAGAGCACCAGTCAGGTGGTTGTGGCGCACGCCTTTAATCCCAGCACTCGGGAGGCAGAGGCAGGCGGATCTCTGTGAGTTCGAGGCTGGGCTGGACCGATAGCCTCCAAAACAATACAGAGAAACCCTGTCTCGAAAAACCAAAAAAAAAAAAAAAAAAAAAAAAGAGCACCATGTCTGGTTGGCAGTTGGCTCTGTGACCTTGGAGATATGGTAGTGCTTACAAAGGAAACTACTTGTAAATCTGGCTCAAAAAAGAAAGTGGCATTGTCAGTAACCAAACTCCTGGGAGACAGCTTTGGTAAACACCCACTCTTCAACTGCTACGAGTAACAGTCTAGAACAGTGATTCTCAAGCTGGTGTCTAACAGTTGTGAAAAATGAGCATTCTGGGCCCAGTCACGGAGATTTTAATACGAGGAGTTCAGTGCTGACACCTTAGGAAAAAACTGATCTGGTCTCCTTTCAAAGGGAGAAAGGCTCAGCCAGAGGTCACTGTGAGAACTAACAGGGCACAGAGCTGTGGCAGGGAGACAAGGGCAGTGGCAGTCAGTGGCAGACCCTGAATACACTCTGCAGTTCTACTGTTCAATCAAAATATATGGCAGCAGCAGAGATCCACTTAATCTTTGTCCTCAGAGCAGTCCTGTGGAAGCCCAGAAGGCTTGCAGCTCATTTTCAGTAAATGAGAAGCAATAATGTTGGGTACCCATATTTGCAGTGAATCTAACGTTAACAATCAAATGATTTGCCCTTGTAGAACTCTGCATCAGGGGATACATTAGAAGCATACATGTGGGCATCAATTTCCTAGCAGGGAAGGGGACAGAGGTAAAAGAGATATGGCAAGGTCAAAGAACAACCAGAAACACCAGAGTCCCCAGTCCCCAGCTTCAGAACATGAGGTCAATTCAGGGCCACCAAAACACTGAAAGAACCCTCAGTACTCATAGACGGGCTCTCCAGGACATACCATATCACAACTCCCCCTTACACAGCAGGAGGAAGTGGGGGGCTTAAGATGCTCAAGGCCCTCTACCGTGGCAGACTAGACTATTTATGCGCTCCTTTCTTTAAGGAATAATGGTAAGCATATGTGAAGTCCTGGATTTGACTCAGGACAGGAAAATCAGTGCATGTTGAATACAGATGCAATTTTCCCCATAAACTTTTCCAATGCACAACTGCTTGAGTCCGTGGATAGGCAACCCTCAGTTACAGAAATCCAACTGTATGCACACATATGGATGGGCGAGGCAACACTGTGACCTTAGAATGTTATGGCCTCTGTGTGTCATGCTGCATGTAAAATTGGGTTAGCTACAATACCACAAGTGGCTTTACATCCTTGAACTGGCCAGACCAGGCCACAACAATCAAACACAACAGACCCAAGATGGACTTGAGGTAGAGGAAGAAAAGGAGAAACAGAAGCATTAGCAATGAGGCCCAAGCAGCAGGGAAGAAGGACAGAGGGTGGTGGTAATCACAGGGGAAGGAGTCACACAAGGTGGAGCAGACTATCCAGGAGTCCGAGAGGCCTGGGCAGGGATCATGAGTTCAAGAACAGGCTACACAGCAAGACTTTTCATCAAAAAGAAAAAATAGAGAGACCACGGAAACTGGCAAACACATCTACATAAAGGAATAGAACCTGCTGAAGGCCTGCTCCCTCCCGGAGGCATCAACAAGACAAACCTCACCTTTCTAACAACTGGGGCTTTGAAGCTCCCTACCTCTATTAGAAGGTTGCCATTAAAACACATGACATGAACCGGGTGTGGTAGCACAATGCCTTTTATCTTGGCACTCTAGAGGCAAGTGAATCTCTATGAGTTTGAGGCCAGCATGGTCTACATAGCAAGTTCCAAGATAACCAGGGCTACACAGTGAGACCCTGTCTAAAAAAAAAAAAAAAGAGCAGCTAAATTGAGGACCACTCTGCCTTGCCACACACACTCACTCTTTAAAAGCAAGACTCCTGCCTTGACAAGTTGCCTGTATCTAGAAATAACAGTCAGAGACTACACCAATGAAGACATCAACTGATTTAATTTCCAGAAGCAGGACGCTAGTCCCACTTAAATGGCACACAAATGTAGTTTTTAGAATACAAGATTGCATTAAATAGCACTTTAAGTGTTGTTGCTCAAGAAAACTAGAGGCAGTTTCATTGTAGTCCCTTTCTGAGGTAGTGAATTCATGTTCAAGAAGCTACTCTTTCTGGCTGAACCCCAGCAAGGCAGCTAAATGAGAGGCAACTTAGCAACACTAAGAATTCCCAACAGGTTCATGTGGCATTGAAACAGCACCAAGGATGTAAGAGCCACACAAAGTATAGAGATACAGATTGCAAGGAGTCCTTCTGCAAGATCCACTCAATTGTATAAGAGCAACAACCTGCCTAGACTGTGCTCTCCAGGATTGACTTCCTCATGCAAATACAAGATAGTATTTCTTGTTTGGCATAGGGAAGAAGGCATCCCAGGATAGAGAATAGCAAGTGGCTATGGAAAGAACCAGACCTGGGATGGGGAAGGGGATCAATAAAATGCAAAAGAAAGCAAGGAGACAGGCTCCCACTTACAGGAACATCTACAAAACAAATTTTCTGAGAGCAAGTAGATGAGGAAAAGCAGACAATCGTGACACACATCTCCAAGTCTCCCAGCTCTGGGATGGGGACAAAGAAACAGGGAAGCATCTTCCTACCTGAACACATGTGAGCATATTCCCAAGAGAGAGAGACAGGGCAGAGCTAAACACTATGGTTCGAGCCCTCAGAACACATTTCCTGCTGGGTGTTATAGCTAAAAATTAAAAAGGCTGCAGGGTTTTAATTGCACTGAGTTTCACATTTGCCAGGTTCCTTCAACAGTACCAGAGACTAATTTCTAGTCTCTAGGATTAGGAAATCTGTTTACAACGGGAACTATCCTTCTCTACTGGCTGTTCTTCATGGTATCTTACCCTGAGGAGCAGACATCTCCCAAAGTCCTGCTATTTCTGGATCCAGGCACCCCAGAACTAAGTGCAGCTTCACCTGCAAACAAGAATGCCTCAGCTAAAGGAATAAGTTACTCTTCTGAGAGAACTCAAGTACGGAAGGAAGGAGGAGTGAGGCTAAAAGCTTTCAGAGAGAGGAGGCGGGGCCCAGAGCAATCCACCAGGCAAGCCACAGTCAAACTCTGACAGAAAGGCTCCACGGTGGCTCAAGCAGCAGGCTGGACTCAGTCAGCAGAGTTGGTGGTGTAGCACATGCTGGAAGGAATGAGCAAAGGACTACAACCCCTTCTGTCCTCCTTATAAGAAATAAGAGGTGAATAAAATAAGCTACTTTGAGTGATGTCAAGCCTCCCTCCTCTTAGGGTAATGTCCTAATAATCTGGACATTCCAACAGCCAAACCAGCACATGGCTCTGTCTGCCAATCTGCCATGCAGAACACAGTGCGCTCTCTCCCATCGGCTGCAGTAAAAGGTAAAGAGGGTCCAATAAGAACAGGGTAGCCAATACAGTCTGCACGCCAACTCAGGGGGCCTGAGCCTCAAGCCAAAGCCTGGAGGAGCAGGAGGCTGACACAGGAGCCCTGGGCAGCCACACATCAGAAATCCCTTACAAAGCTCCACCTACATACAGCTCCTGCACACCAGTCTTTCTAAAACAAGCCATCCAGCTGGAGAGGCAGATGCTAAGCAAGCTCCCTATGAATAAGAACGAGGCTTTCTCCTAAGTGCAGCCCACCTTACAAGAGGCAGTTGCACAAGGACAGAGTGCAGCCCTCCTGGTCATCAGGAAAACACCCTTCTGGTGGTCAAGTGGCAGAGTCACAGTCAAGGGTCAGTGCCCTAGGCCAATATGCAGCAGCAGATCATGAACACAGAACTGAGAATACAAGCAGACATTATATAAGTGAGTACCAACTATACTAGGCAGTTAGCCTGCAACAGACTTGAAGAAATGAGAAATCTAATTGACCCAGAAAATCAAACTGCATAGAGATAGAAGAAAAGAAGAAAGAAAGGGAGCGAGCAAACAGAAACTAGAAATTATAAGCATCTAATATGTAGATTTTCCAGAATCGGCACTGACAGAAGCATCAAACTCTGAGTACCAGTGTATAACCAGAAAGATCATGTGATGCTTCTGCTTAGCCTTACCAAGTGTGCCATAGTTAAACAAAGACGCACTGGCTCCAAGCAGAGAAATGAGAAAGTTTCTAGAACCTCTTCACAGTTAAACTGAACACGGGTCCTGTTGTGAAGCAGCCCTGTACCATGGTAGACGAATAAGACTCTGAGCTGGTAGAATGCATTTGTACCCCAAACCACGTGTGTGGTAGTAGGTAAATTAAGGACTTTAAAATGTGAACTCCCTATAAAATGCCTGCAGGCTTTCAAAGAAAGGCTAAAATGAAAAGTGACACCAAAAATATGCCTAACCAATGGGCCTGTCATTTGCTAGGGAAAAAAGAAGCCTCTGTGTCCTTCAGCTTTCCTTTCTAGTCTCAGCTCTGAAGAGCCTCTGCTGCAAACACTGGAGTAAAGCACTGCCGCCTCACCCATAATCCATCATTCCGTCGGAAGTCCACCTGCGCGGGACGGACGGACGGACGGACGGACAAGGACACGGACACGGACACACACACACACACACACACCTGAAATTATAAACATTTTGTTAATGAAAATAATTCCCCAGAACCAGAGGAACTTAAATGTTTGGTTTCTAAACAGAACAAATTTCTCCCAGCCCAAAGCTAATTAGCCCACTAAGGATTGAAGCCTACAGCTCTGGCCTGCAAAAATGCAAAGCACTGGATGGCTGCATTAAACTTGTCTTGAATATAAATGTTACATTTAAAAAAAAAAAGGTAATTTATCTAAACACAGTGTAGGTAGTTCTGCAATCAGCACCTCATAAATAAAGAGAGGAAGATGACGGGAAAGCTCTCTAATTGATTTTAAAATTAGTTCCAGCAAAGAAATAATCTGACAACCAACAAGGTCAACAATAGAAAAGGGGGGAGCTCTGAGTAAAAAGTATACCCAAAGACGTCGTCAATGAATCAGCATACCTGAAAAGAAGATATCTGGAAAACTCTGAGTAAGAGCAGAAGTGACAGAAGAGTCGAATAGGAACTGATCTTCAAGAGACTAAAATTCTGAAATTAGTCCCTTTGGTGGACTGAACTCTTGCTGCACTCACTATGTAAATCCATACAGGGGGAGGCAGGGCTGGCCAAGCAATGGTAGAAACTAGGCTGACACAGAGTGGGGAGACAGAAGCAGCAGCAAACATCTAAGCCAGGTGTAAACTACCCAGAGAAACAAGCAATGGGATTAGGAGGGAGGGCGGAAACAGGGAAACAGAGTCACTCCTGGTACTTAAGCCCCAGCACATGGGGTCCAGCTGAGAAGACCTATCAGAGGCAGACCAGGGATTAGCAAGGGATTTAGAGTGGGCAAAATGATGCCCCCTCAAAAGCAATATATAGAATTAAGTCTTATGCTTCAGCATATGGGATTTAAACATTTGATAATTGGCTACTGTATTCATAGTACTCTACAAGATGCTGAAAGAGGAGATAAGGATGGGAAATGCCATCCCTGGTCTCAGCAGCATGCACACTTCACAGCAGAAAGCAGACATGCATATAAACAAATACTGTGGGGTGTTGGAGAGAAGGAAAGGGCTGTGTATACACGGCCTCTGACCTAACAGGATTCTTAAGAATGACAGCAAGAGAGAGGGCGAATTAAGAGGTCAGAGAACAAGAAATGACGGTGCCTCTAAGTGCAGAAACAACAGAGCATTACTGCAGCTCAGTGGGACCAAGAGCAGGAAGAAACATGAACACACAGCATGAGCAAGATTTAGAAAAGTTGAAAACGAAAGTCTGTGATGGTGATGATTAAAGAACTGAAAAGAGATATGGGCTGGAAGAGGTAAACGTACAAGGTTCAGAGGATTAACCACCAAGACTCACTAGGAGACTGTTAAAATCCTGCAAAATATAATTTGAAAGAAAGAGGAAGGGGATCTCCAGCTCAAGGAATGTAAAGAAACTATAATTCATAAGAGGGAGAAAAAAAGCAAATCAAACGCAACAAGACGGGTACCTACTCTTTCAGGTTTAAAACACACTGAGAAAGATCAGTGGAGCGTACATTTTAGGAAACTGCTATCTGCCCAACACCCAACGTCTTGACCTCATCACCTTGCCCACCAGTAGCCTCTCTATCTGAGAAGCAAATCACTGCAATGTTTTAAGTGATGGCACCTAGATAATAATCTCAGAAAACAGGACATATACATTCTGGAATCTTAAATAGCTGAGCTAAGACACACCCATCATCTCCTAATAGTAATTTTTTTCAGCCTTCAATAAAGGAGGTTTCAAGTGTTCATCTCAAAAATGCCCAGATCAAACAATTTGGAAACGGGTACAGAATGCATCTGCCAGTGTTCTGGCACATCCTATGTCTTTTGATCATACTTCCACGGTCCCCAAATCTCTCCATTGGAAACCGGTGAAATGCTATATCCATTTCAAAGAGCTTCTGCTTGTCTCCAAGGTCATTAATGCCAAGCTGGAGTCCCTCTCTAATTTGCTGTTTGCCTTGTGTCCCCAGTTACAAGACTGAGATCACAGTCAGTGGGTTTATTGGTTTGCCCCTACTTTGCTTGGGGACTCCAGCTCCACAGTTTTCTCTTGGTATGATCTTAGTGGCCACATGGTCTGTCTGAGGGTCACCTATCTTTGAGAAGTCAAACCCAGAAGGAATAGACTAGACCACTGGCAACCATGTCTAAATGGCAAAGCACCACGGGGTGCTGCACAACAATGGAGTTATCAGAACCAGAATCAGCCTGACCGCTGACAAAAAGCCTTCAAGAATCGCAGGGCATCCCTGATAATGCAAATACCTGCCATTCCTCTCCACCAACTGCCTGTCCAAGGGTCCCAGCAGCACAGGCCTGAGAGAGTCACCCAAAGTAAAGACAGCAAGCATGTAAGGAGAGAAGAAAGCGCCCTTCATCGGCCACTTCTGAATGTTTACAGGCCCTGGTGTGAAAGAACCTTGTGGTAAGTTCACAGGGAGGAGGCTCAAAGGCAGGGAAAGGAAATGCACAGATACCAACAGCATGGGCTACCAGCTGGGGAAGTGTCTACCCTTGGATTTCCACGCTGTCCTGGGTACCGAGCTCAGAGACGGAGTCCAAGGGAAAAGAGGGGGGGCCAGATGTGCTGCACAAAGGAAGCTAAGAAAAGGCTCTGCAACCAAAAGCAAATTTGATCCGCTAAACACCTGGGGGCTGGGCAAATTATGTACCTGGGTTTTTTGAGGTAAATTTCAGCTCCATCTCTCTGTGCCAACTACAACAGCCCTGCAAGAGCAGACTTCATGAGGGAATAAGTCAGACCCTTCATTGGATGCCTGGGGGCTGTTTCCTTTGTCATTAACACTCCAAGTGTAACATAAAGCCCAAGGCAGCTCTGGGCGATAGAGCACTAGGCTTTCCAGTTTCAGATCAAAGCCAAGAGCTCCCTAGGAAGCCCTGAGATTGTACAATGTACCATCTCCTTCAAGGCAGCAGCTCAGAAAAGCCAGAGCCTTTCCCTAAGACTTCGCACTTTTTTCTGTATGTCAAACAACTGGATAAAGCAAGCTCTGCCTTTAGAGAAACCCAATGCCTGTGCAGGTTCACAAGCACATCATGAAACTGTGAATAGACTTGCAGCCTGAAGGAGTGTCCATCTCCTAACAGCTGACAATGGGTTCACCTGGAATAATACAGAAGCAAGACCAAAACCTGCAGGCACAGGCAACCAAATGCTTCTGAGGAAACACTATACACTCTTGCTTGTATTTAACCCTTCCATCACACTGCCCATAAACAAAGGAAGCTCCAACTAAAACACAGGATCTGCCTGGGCGATACAGGAAAGGCTTGGAAGAAAAAAAGTTGCTCTGATCTGTGTTTTAAGTGCTTCCTCTAGCTCCAATAACCAGAGAGCAGCAGGGGAAAGTATACAGCTAGCCTTAGGTAAAACCTTGTCTTCCTGTAAAATTTAAGAGATGGTGCAAGAAAGAGGAAAAATCCAATCTTCCCTATTACCACCCCCTGCCCAGCAATTTTGAGACGTCTCAGAAGGTCTCTTTTAGCTGATGATAGGCTGCTAAAAATTTCTAGGGAAGGAGGAAGAGAAACAGTAAAGAGACTGCGCTCCGTAGTTTCCTAAAAGACAACTCCACTGAGTTCTCGGGAGCTCAGAAGGCCACCCCATGGCAGTAATTGCTTCAAGGCCATCTGCCTGCCCAACACAATGCTCACACCCAAGACTTCTCTCCCGTGATGCTCCAGCTCTGCATTGGCATCCTCTTCTACAAGGTTCCTTTGCTTAGACAGGGCTCATACTAGAAGCTACTGGGTTATACCTCTCCCCATTTCAAAGCCACTGGCTCCCAAGAAAGTACCTGGTAATTAGACAGAAGGTAATTTCCCAAGTGCATTCCTGGAGGCCCTGTGCAATTCAATTCATCCACCACAGACCTTCCCAAACAGTTCTTGAGCATTCTGGGTTTCTGCAGTCACACGACCACTCCCCATCTCCCAAAAGTACACCATCTTTTCCTTTAAGATTCTACCAGATCTGTTCTAACTAGAGCAAGAGCATATTCTTGTGTGAGCTGTATCTAACAGAAGGGCATCTAGCCAAGTGACAATGACAGAACAGGAGCTGAAATTCAGCCTCTATTCTATATGCCAAGCACACACACTGACTGACCTAAGGCTTCCTAGGGGAGGGACATCCTTTTCTAATTGGCACTAAGGTACTGAATGAGCTAACACAGGTACTAGCTCTACCTTAAATATGTTTTATTTTATAAACAAGGTCTCTCTATGTAGCCCTTGCTGTCCTGGAACTCTCTATGCAGACCAGACTAAACTCACAGAAATTCACCTGCCTGTACCTCTCAAGTGCTGGAATTAAAAGTGTATGCCAATATGCCTGTTTCTACCCCGAATACTTGCCTGGGCTTTCCTGCCTGGTCATAGGTATAAACATTGGAAAGGAGTAAAGGAAACTAGAAATCTAAAACTCAGAGTATGAATGCCCAAGCTTCACACATCTATATCAATTACAGCACCACTGGGAACGGGAGACAAATTTACTTCCTACACCAATACAGTAAATTTTCGTTAACTTTAGAATAAATGTAGAAGAGAGTCTTCATAAGAGCTCAGGGGAATTCTTTAAGGAGAAAGGGAAATACTCTGGATCCTGCAGGACCAAGAGGGACTTCTGAAGTAACAGCTACAGATCTCATTTGTTATACCATTCTCCCCTGGGCACTTGGTCAATTAAGGCTTATCAAAAGAAAATCCAGAACTACTCCTTATAGATCAGTTTTGTACAAATGTAAATTACTTTCATATCTTGTAAATCAAATCACTGACATAAGAGTTCTCAAGTCTACATCTTTCTCCTGGGCTTAAAATCTTCAAGACAGAACCTAAAAAACACAACATGCAAGTCTTCTGACATATATGACCCTTACTTATAACCAAACCCATTTGTTTTTAAACCCTAGAATCCAGTTATCTGCTAATCTATTCATGGTTAAACAAAATGATTTCAAGTTCCTCATATGGCCTCTGTATACACTAACATGTTCACAGGCCACAGCATACATGCCCTGGCCCTGCCTAGCTTCTTATCCTTCAAGTGGCATGCCACTCACACACTGTTTCAGTAGCTGTGCATTCTGTTACCCCAAGTTCACCTGATTCTTGTCAATGTTTTCCAGATCAGAACATCCCCCAATTTTTAGCTAATTCCTAACTACCCGGCAAGTTTGAAATGTCATTTCCTCAAAGAAACTCAGATTATATACTTCCCCTAAGTGTTAGACTTTTTGTGCAGGACTTAATAGCAATGAAATTATTAATGAACTTCTACTAAATTTCAAAGTTCATGAGGGGAGAGACTGCATATCCCAGAACAATTCCAGGTGGCCAGTAAATACTGATGGTGACTAGCTTGGTCATCTCAGCTTCTCCAGCTATGCTAGCCATACAAGTAGCCACTAACCCTGAATGATGACAGAATTGATGACAGATGAGGTATAAATGTAAAACATAAACCAGGTTTCAAAGGCTTAATTGGGGGGATGGGCAAGAATCTACTTGATTAATTATTAATTACTATTTGATATAATGATTAGGATATATTTTAACAAGTGTATATACATGAAAGCTAATATAGTTTAGTTTTTAATGTAGCTTGCTAAACTTAACACAACAAACATGACTGGTGTGTGTGGCTTGCGTGACAGGTCCTCAGTGCCCTTCCTCTCATGTGCTTGCATTTCGCCTTTGAACACGGTTTCCAGGGGAAACAGCCACAACAACTGGATCCTGAAGGGGGGCTCCACTAGCATGATCAGGTGCTAGACCACTGGTCTCCAATGGGCCAGCTTTGTACAATCAGGGGTGCTAGACCACCGGTCTCTAATGGGACCGCTTTGTACAATCTTCCAGAGGAATTTAATCAACAAATAATGACAATCAGTCCTCATTTCTCTCAAAGCCGTATGTTGCAGACAATTATAGCTAAGCCTTACTTAGAACTTTCTTAAAACGAAGTAAGAACTCAGGAGTGAGCAGAAAGAGAAAAAGGGTGGGGAGCAGAAGAAAAAAAAGGCATAACAAATTTTGATAGGAAACAAGAAATGGTGTAATCAGAATCCAGTCTGAACCAAGGAAACAAAAAACAAACAAGCAAACAATTGTCCATCAGCCACTAGGCTAAGAGAAAAGTATCTTTCATCAGCTGAGGAGCTCCAAATGAACCTGGAAAAACCTGAGTTCTCAGTAGGTTAGTTCTTTCTTCAAAAAACCTACTATTCCACCTCAGCTCAACACTACCCATCCCTTAAAAACTGCTTAAAATCCAGCCACATAGTCTACATTAACATAATGCTTTGGCTAATGATGCAGACATAAAAATTAACATTCAAGAATTTCAAAGTTGTGGTTGCTGTGGGAACCTTAATTCCAACTGCGGGGCACAGATGCAGACTTGTGGACTACTCCCAGTCCTGATCAAACTGGAGATGTATATTTACTCTGTGCAATGAGGCACAGCTACAGTTACTGAGACAGCCTCATTTTGGCATGTCTAAGCTTTCATGCATTTAAATTCTCAACCTTACCACAGTACTGTTTGCTGCATTAAATTGCCTCCTCTACAAAGAAAAAAGGAGCAAATGAACTGATTGGCCAGACACTGAAATCACCCATCCTGTATGTGTTTTTTATGCATGATCTGATTCAAAAGACAATCATGATATTTGGATTTTACTCTTAAGGACTGTCTATAAACTCCCACACAAATGGAAACAGGGTTTAGAACTCAGCTTGTAAATGCACCACAACATGTGTGCGCACAAAACAACGGCAGAACAAATGTCACGTCTTTAGAACCACAAATGAGGTAAATGCAAAAGTGGATAATCCACAAGACTAACTTCAACCATGATGTTTAATTTCTAAAACCTGCCTCTGACACTAGCCTAATTCTATAACCAGTCAACATAAACACTTAAGCTATCAGAGGGAAATAACAGGGACAAGACAGATGGCCTTAAAAGCAAGACATAACCAAACCCAAGAAAACAGTCAATCTCAAATCCTTATCCCCACTACCTCAAATCTCAGAATGATAGAAGACAATAACCACAAAATCTAACCACAAACTGCCTACCTGCCACACTGAAGACAACTCTTGTTGAAATTTCATCCAAAGCATAATTTCTTAGAAATCACATACACACTCAGGTCATATGGTCAGCCAAGCACTCACTCAGCCCAAAGACTTGGCAAATAGCACAAAACAATGCAGATAATATAGTTAACAATTGTAAAAGGAACATATTCACACAGATTCATTATTTTTTCCTAAAACAAAAATATACTACCAAACTACCAAACCAGATGACCATCAAAAACAGGCCTTGTTACTATGTAAGTAAGGGACAGAATTCCTCCATCTCATTCTCTCAGAAATGTTAAGATCTTCATCAAATAAAATTCACCCACTATCTCAAATATTCCAATCCTAACTGCCCTGGAGTTAGCTCCCTGGAGGAATACCAACAGTAAGTATTTGAAATGGAGTAGAGCAGAGGCTATGGTTTGGGCTGCAAATATAAGGCATAAAATACTTGCAGAATTTCAAAGACTTATACTTTCACATTTTCACATACGAGTATTTAACTTATTTTCTGGCTTTTCTACTTGAGTAGAAGTGCAGAACCTTCCTGAGTGGTTTTGATGAGAATGTCCCCCGTAGGTTCATATATTTGAACACCTGGTCCTCAGTTGGTGGCACTATTTTGGGGGAGTCTATAAGGTGCCTTGCTAGAAGAAGTATGTCACTGGATGTGGGCTCTGACATTCCAAAGCGTTGTGGCATATGTGCATGTTATTACACCCCAACCCCAACCCTAGTGTGCTTAGTAATAGATGTGAGCTCTCGGCAACCAGTTCCTACTGCCAATGCCACTCAATGCTATGTTTCCCAACATGACAGATTTGTATTACTCTAAAACCTTTTAGAAGGTGTCTCAATCACGGTGTTTTTATCACAGTAACAGAACAATCACTAGTACACTTCCCTGGTCTCACCTGTATATTGTCTCCCTCCAACCTTGGTGGTCGAATGCTCGACAGGTGGATGGTCTTGTAGACCCCAGAATTCATCTTCACAACAATGGCATCAGCGTTCAAAACCTGCATTACCTGGAAGTAAGAAGGCAACAATGCTTAAATGGTTTCAACAGTCCTCATCACACAGCAGAGAGCCAGGCCCAAAGTAGATACAAAAGATGAGATAAACAGTCATCTATAGAAGATCCAGTACTGACCTCCAGCAACAATGTCAGAGGAAAAACATACACTATTAATTAATTCCCAAAGACCCTATAATGATTTCTCAATAAGACAGATGCTGTTCCATTCATAAAGATGATCAGTCTTTATATTTTTTTTCTGTACTAAACTAAATCCTTAAGAGGTAGATGCAAGAGGACTACTATGAGCTTGAGACCAGTGAGGACTATACTATAAATTCCAAAATGAGACATCCAAGGCTAGACAGTAAAAACTGTTTAAATAAGAACAAAAACTAAACACACACACACACTCAATATGTCTGTACTGAAAATTTTCTTGATAGAAGTTTAAAACTTAAATCAAAATCCTAACTCAAGAGGCAAGGGTTGGACTAGGAAAGGGGGCCCTCTCACTATATGAAAAAGAATCCAGATAAGATGCCCCAAGAGGGAGCAGAAAAATCAAAGGCAGGTGAAGGACAAAAAGAACTGTCATCTCAGCCCAGGGAAGGAGCTGCTTAGTTGTTAATCTCACAGGCAGAAACATTAAATTGCTAAAATAGTACCTCAGCTACTCCACAAGCCATCTTTTTAGAATGCTACTATGGACATGTCTGGTTTTGGAAACCAAAAACCATTAACATTGCACCCCACTCTCAGCTGAAAATGATTAACTTTCAGTCTGAGATACAAGGATAGCTATCTATCTGAAGGACAAAAGCACAAATATTCCTCGGTGAAGGTTAGAACATCTCACCAGAGTATACAGAATAAAATGCCACATCACAGTTACAACCAGAACCTGTAATGCCCCCAGCAGTAAACAATTCACCCAGTTATATCCAGATCCTGTTGTTTCAAGGCTGTTTGGGAATTTTTTCCCTTCTTCTTTGTTTGCAGGCATTACATGGTAGCTGCTGACTACAAAATATTGTCAGCATTCATTCCATCAGCTCAGACTCTTCTATGCTTCAAACAGGCCCCCATGAGGAACCACCAGGTGGCTGAACTACAGGGTCAGTTGCCACAAGAGGAGGGAAGACTGGAAAAATTTCCTTCCTCTTTTACACATGAAACAAAAGCAGGTAGACAGTCCATTGCCATGATGGGAAGTGTCTTAAAGGAAGCCTATTTCTTGGAAGGTTTAAGATTTTTCAGCACAGAATATAGTCGTTTAATTGCAGACTCATCCAAAAACAGCTATTCTCCACCTTTATAAACAGCCAGCCAATCACATACCAGGGAGGGAGGGAGATAGGGTTCTAAGGGACAATCTTAAGAACAAGCAAAAAACAAAAAACAAGTTAGACAATTTGCTTGACAGGAAATGGCAGTAGCTAAGTACCACCAAATAGGAAGAAGGAAAAAAGAAGCTAGTCAGAACCAATCTGTATGTCCATCCACAGAAGGCAGACTCTAGCTGTCAGATGGAAAGATCTGGATTTGATCATTCTGACTAATGAAAATCACAGGAAGAAGCCAGTGGTCAGAAAGATAATGAAGAGTCTAACCCAGACAAAGGATATTAAGAATTATTATTTATCTACCATATACTAAGATCAACTGTGAAAGCAGCAAAAAAAAAGTATCAAGTGACCATAGTCATTTTCCTATATCCTATGACAGATCTGAGTCAAGAAAGCTAAACCCTAAAACCTAGAAAGTCAGAAAGTTAAAGACCAGAGGTAATTAAAAAAAAAATACATAACATGAAGTCAAAGTTAGGGCTAGGTATCAGAACTGGGTAGTATTAAAGTGTAAGACCCTCCAAGTCCAAGAGCTTCCTACGTCAATTAAAAAAAAAAAAAAAAGCCCATGAGGTACTTAGAATCTGCCTGGAAGATATAACTAAAAATACAGATTCATTTACAGGAACCAAAAGAGAAAACCTTATGTCTGTTACCATCTAGACATATTAATGTCAAGAAAAACTCATGGCAATAGAGTAGATTCCCAAAGCTATCAAGAGTGGACAACAGGTCCAAACAGAAAATGTCCAGTGACCTGTCTCTATCCTTCAAAATCCCTCATCTATGTGAAAGGAAAACAGGCGACAGAACATGTATGGAATATGGGCTCCATGATACATGTGCTATACTGCTATTCTAACTGAAAACCAGAGAAGAAAATAAGTCCTCTAAGCTATACCAAACAAAACAGTTACTATACCAGTTAATAACTTCTTCAAAAGGATACCCAAAGGAAAATAAGGTAATCTTCAGTTATTTCAAATGCACACATCTCACAGTATTTCCAAAACTTTACTCGTGGACAGATCTGTACTTATTCTCAAACTCAATTTAACTCTTATTAAACTGTCATTTAACAAAAACATATAGAACTTCCTTATATTAAGACATGAGAAATATCTTGACAATCCTGGCTTCCAAGCATGCTCAGAGAGCAATGACACCAGGGAAAGTATCACAGTGTCACACCTTTACCCTGATTCGAGAATGTGAAGATCTAAGCATCCCCTGTGACGAGGTTGGTGTTCATCACCCCTTATAACGTGTTAGCAACAGTAGAAAATGGATTTTTGAAGCTTAAATTTTAGGCCACAGCAGCAGACTCTCTGCTTGGCATATCCCTGATTAGCAACCTCCTCTTCAGAATTGCACACTCCTGCACTGGCAAGGATGCAAGGCTTAAGCATTCGAAGGGAGAACAGAAGGGAAGGGGGTGGGGGAGCAGGGTTTTCTATCTCTCTGTAAACTGTGTCATTACTGCCCAGAAACAAGCAATTCCTTACAGATGCATGGAAGAAGCAATAAAATACTGGGTACAGACACACACTGTGCAATAAGTAAAATGCACAGTGGATTCCCATCCAGGGCCTGCTCTTCAGCTCAGTGAGACCACACTGAGACAGCTCTAATACTCAGGAAGTTGTTCTTCAGGATAACTGAAGTGTGCTCTCACGGCTCGCTTTCACTACAAGCTACAGATCTCCAGCTAAGCCATCCTCACGCAGAGGCACCAAGAGCTCACCTCAGGCTCAGGAGCAGAAATCTATAAGGAACACGTTACCATCTGGACTCAAGATTACATGCACTAAATCCAATTCCTTCCACATCACTTGAAGTCCAGTTGTAACACACACACACAAATGTCTTCATGATGGTAAGACAGAGGCTGAAAGCTGCCACAAGTCAGAACTACAGAACTGCAGAGAAAGAAACACCGGCCCCTTTCTATGGCCCCCTGCCACACTGCCTATCTGCACATGCCCCCACAATGCTCACTGTGAAGCCAGGGGCCACTACTGTTTGGTTTCTTAGAAGCCTGCATCATGCATCTGATGACAAAGCCTTGCAATAGCTTTCTGAGCTACAGACACTCTCCCAATAGCAAGCACCCCAGACACATCCAACCACAGCTCAACTACTACTACCAATCTCAGTATCATAAAGAAGCAAAGCAAGCATCAATCAAAGCAAACAGGGCTTCTACAGGTACAGCCAGAAAGTACCCTTTAAGGAGGCCACTAGAAACGAGGCACGCACCCTTTACCTCACTGATACCTTAACATCTAGCTGTTTCTCCTACACCCCAGTATTGTGTGCTATGTCTATTCTCCCTATTTCATCACAGAAATACAAATGCAATCTTGCCTTTTAAAAAAAGTTAATAATCACAACAATATCTTAGTACAAGCAAACTAAGCACAATCATACCAAATATTACCATACATAACTAAAAAAGAAAGCACACATCAGACAAAATTTCTATGGGCAACATTCTTCAAAGTACCTCACTGTTAATCAAAACTATCGAGGTCACAAAGAAAGTTTCAGATGCTGAAAGCAAGTAAAATAAAAATATTTAGTGTTACTGAAAGAGAAGGCAGTAACATAGGCAAACAGATATTGGTTCATTAATTGTAACAAATGTACCAAACTCATGTAAAAATACCAAATGACATCAGGTGGCAATGAACAATATAATATGTGGGCTCTGGCACTGTCCTGAAACCACTCTAAAAATCCTCCTAAGCCTCTTTTCATTCACATCTACAAACTGTACTGCTAATGGAATCTTCCCCAAGCCTCGCCTATGTGCACTGCGGTAGAGGCGGCCTACAACTTCCTTTGCTCAAGGTCTTTGATAAAGTCAGGCAATTTTTTTCATTTCTCTGTTTTCTGCTATTTTCATATAACTGCATGGGAATATACTAGCCAGTTTAGATCATATCAAACATATTAAATATCTTTGCTTAAAACTTTATCTAAGATCCGGGCGTTAGTGGCACACGCCTTTAATCCCAGCACTCGGGAGGCAGAGGCAGATCTCTGAGTTCGAGGCCAGCCTGGTGTACAGAGAAAGTTCCAGGACAGGCTCCAAAATAATACAGAGAAACCTTGTCTCAGAATAAAAAAAAAAAAAAAATTTGTCAAAGAGTTCCTTGCATTCAGCATAAAAATTATGCTAGAAATTAAGAAGAAAAGCAAATAAATGGCATAAAAACTAAAAGAGAATAATAAAATTATTGCTCACAAAACAAAGAAAACCCAAAGAATCCACAAATACTAAACTAACAATGGAATTAATGAAGAGTGGAAGACAAAATCAGTTGTTTCTATACATTAGCAATAGCATCTAGATTTCATCCCCAACTTGCTGTTGTGATTGTACACTTTACTCATATGACTCCTCTAAACTCTCAGAGTATAAATTGTCTGATGCTCAGAATAAAGTTGGCTATTGCATGAGGAAAAAAAAAACACTATTAAAGGAGCTGGAGAAATGGCTTAGAAGGCTAAGTGCTACATGTGTAAGCATGAAGACCTCAGTTGAGATCACCCGTCCCACAATACCCAAGTAAAAAGAAAGTGTGGCAGTCCATGACTATAAATCCCAGTATTGGGAGACAGAAACAAGAAAATTACAGGTATTTGATGGCTAGCCATTTTACCTAACTGATGTAATTTAACTTCTGGCCTGTGCATGCATACATTCACCATATACACAGATAAAAACTCTTAGACAACAAAGATAAATGGAAACACACTCCATGATTATGGATTAGATGATCTAATATTGCTGATTTGTAAATAATATTTTTAGTGAGCTGTTTGTTGCTTTGATTTTGTGAATTTAATGCAATCCTATCACAATTCCAAATGTAATTATTTACTTTTCTTTCTTTTTCTTCAAATGCAATGTTTCACTCATTTATTTACATACTCCTTATGTGTAACATTGTTATCAACCTCACGTGAGGCATTTTCTCAAGTGGGTTAACTGAGGTGGACTGCTACTGTGATAAACCTAACTGTGTGGTTCTTAGGCCACTGGAAATACTTTGTGACTAGAATGTGAAAGATTTGGCACTCTAAGCCAGAAGAGCCAATGAAGGTTAGAATTATTCCACTGTTTTTGTGAGTGTAAATGCAACGTGACAAATTATGTCAAACTCCTGCCACCTTATCTTCCCCGGCGAGGAACTGACTGTATGTTGAATTGTAAGCTATCTCTCCAACAAATTGTTTGTCAGGGTATTTTACAGTGACAAAAAAACAAAGTAGATAACAAGCCAATTTGTGTGTATCCTTCAAGTTTTACTATATGTACCACTTAAATGAGCAGCAAAAGAGGTTTGATGGGTCAATTATTGGTTTGATTTTGGCTTGTGGAATTAGAATAAAATTCATACTGGATTGCAAAGGACCCCCAAATAGACAAAACAACAAAAATGGATGATGCATGCTTCTTTATCTCAAAACTTATTACAAAGCTACAATGTAGAAGCCACGCAAAGCTGGGCAGTGGTGGCCCACACCTTTAATCCCAGCACTTGGGAGGCAGAGGCAGGTGGATCTCTGTGAGTTCGAGGCCAGCCTGGTCTACAAAGCGAGTTCCAGGACAGGCTCCAAAGCTACATAAAGAAACCCTGTCTCGAAAAATGAAAGAAAGAAAGAAGGAAGGAAGGAAGGAAGGAAGGAAGGAAGGAAGGAAGGAAGGAAGGAAGGAAGGAAGGAAGGAAGCATACAGCGGTCAAAAGGCTACAGGCAAGGATGGAAATTCAATGAGGAAACACAGTCTACAGCAAATAACACCAGGAGGCTAGATAGAGATAGGAAAGGATGAGCTAAATCCTCACCTACTGCCATGCTAAAAACTGATTCAACCTGGATCTATGACTTAATATGAAACAAGAAATTCACAGAGCAAAGCTTCACTGTTCTGCATCTGGCAATGATCTATTCGAAATAAATCCAAATTAGATTACCTAAAAATTAAAAACAATTAAACAAAAACAACTGCTGAGCTCCAAAAGTATAACAGTAAAAAGTAATAAAACATCTACAAAATGTGAGATGTTATCTGACAGAGTTAATACCCAGAATATTTGCAAAATTCCTAAAATTCAACAACAACAAAACCAAGCAGGCCAATTAAAAATGGATCAATACCCAGCACTATAAACAATTTTTAAAAACTGAAAAACAGGTAAAGGACTTTGACATTTCCCTAAAGCAGGCTACACAAATAGGCTCAATATCACCAATCACTAGGGTTAATGTAAAACAAAACTATAATGAGATGCTATAGTAACCTACTTGGATAGGGGATCTCAGAAACATAATAAACATATATAGCTGTGATGCTGAAAAACTCTTGAACTAGAAGCACAGCAATATAGTGATTGGGGCAAAATGTATTCCTTGCTAACTAAATAACTCCATTTCAGCAGACCCATGCTACATCCATAGCTACCTTACAGCCAGATCCCTAATGTTGGCCTTAGCTACCACTGCCAGCCAATACTTGGGCTCTCAGGCAAAAGTCTCAAAGAATAAGCTTGAAGGATGGAGTTTGGGTAGTTTTATATCATTTCAAAGCAGACTTGGGTGCTGTTCATGTTATCAAACAGAGAAATAACATGAGGTTTCAGACAACCAGGTCAGTGAGAAGACATCTCTTGGGGACAAGTTCTTTCCCCCTCCCCCCAACAATGCTATTCAGGTCTGTGAAATCTGCAATGCCCACAGATCCAGCAGTAGGGACAGGGAAGCCAAGCCACGTGCTCAGGGGACCATATGGCTACAAACTGCACAGATCAGCTAAAACGCCACAGGGAAGGCAGGCAGGGAACTGGCAGGCCACGACAGGCACAGAAGTCTCAGGCAGGCTCAGCTAATCGCTGTGAAGGGAACATGCTTCTCTGCTAACCTAGAGAGACAAGGAGAGCCCTCCTTTGCAGTTCTTTCTTTGAGGGATAGAACGGCTTAAGCAGATGATGGAAACGAATCTTTCTACAGGTCACATGTAAAAAGAAAATCCTCAGCTGAATTTCAGATTTCTTACAGTGAACCTCTTAACAAAAACTCATCTACAGCTCTCCAGAAATCAACTATCAGGCCGCAAGGCATCTTAATGAAGAGATCAAGCTACCCTTACATGGATTTCTGTTATTTTAGTTGTGTCCTCTACAATTAGCGCCTTTAAGCCTGGTAACTGCAGGCTGGAGAGATGGCTCAGTGAGTAAGAGCACTGGCTGCTCTTCCAGAGGACCCCGGTTCAATTCCCAGCACCCATATGGAAGCTAACAACTGTCTGAAACTCCAAGATCTGACATTCTCACACAGACATACATGCAGGCAAAACACCAATTAAAATAAAAACAAACTATTTTTTAAAAAAAGGACTGGTAACTGCAGAAGAAAGAGCACTGTTTGGAAGTGATTGCTGGCCTGTGGACTTCAGACTATGGGTGTGAGGGCCTTTGTTGGGCTTCCTTGAAAACTTATTGGACATTAACATACCTTTCTTTTGTTTGGGGAGGGGGAGAGTACAGAGGGTGGCACTGACTGCTCTTGCAGAGGTCCTACGTTCAATTCCCAGCACCACATAATGGCTCAGAACTACCTGTAATGATATCTGGTTCCCTCTTCAGGACTGCAGGCATACATGCAGGCAGAACACTGTATACATAATACTAAATCTTTTTAAAAATGAAAATAAAGGTATTCAAAGAGGTTAATACTGCCATAAGATCCTGAAAGCTGGTGGGCAAATGAGTATGTGACTCCACAGGTTCATTAAGTCAAATCCTGAGCTACAAGTGAGGAAACTGAGCAGCCAATGCGATATACACAGCAGAACCCCACTCCCTAACCACAGCTGCCCACAAAGACTCACAAACTTCCAGAACAAGCATCATAAGTAACAACCCAATGAACAAAAACTTGACTTCAAATCTCTGAAACAGCTGCCCTATATCCAAAGTCCACAGTTTCAATGCTTACAACCTAGTATTTCAAAACCTTAATCTTAAATGAGAGACAATCAAGATCTATCAAATACCTGAGGAGCCTCTAACATGAAAAATAAGAAGCCAAAATTACCAACAGAAAGACACAAATAACATGGAGGAAAACTGCAAAATAATTAAAGGTGTTTCTCCAGATAGACAGGCAATGACAAGAAACAAGTTTTAACTTTAAATAGCAATAATAGAAGTGATGCATTCAAAGAACAAAAGAAATGAAAAGGAGAGAGACTGACAGACAGACACACACGAGAGAGAGAGAGAGAGAGAGAGAGAGAGAGAGAGAGAGAGAGAGAGAGAGAGAGAGAGAGAGAGAGAGAGAGAGAGAGAGAGAGTCCCAGAACTTTGGAGATTGGGTCAGGATTTCAACCAAGGCAAGCCCAGGTGATCTGATACAACCTTCATCTCAAAAAAAAAAAAAAAAAGCACTTTTTAAAAAACAAAGAAAATTCGAATGAAAGAACGGAACACTAGCCACAAAGTACAGCATCTAGATAAGAAGGGTTCTAGAAAAAAAGGAATAGAGAAAATAAATAAAAGGAACAATACAGTTTAAAAAGAAACAAAAGCAAAAGTCTAAACACTGAAGCATAATGTCACATCATTATGACATGTAGAAATACCAAGCTTAAAAAGATTTCAGTAGCCGGGCGTTGGTGGCGCACGCCTTTAATCCCAGCACTCGGGAGACAGAGGCAGGCAGATCTCTGTGAGCTCGAGGCCAGCCTGGTCTACAAGAGTGAGTTCCAGGACAGCCTCCAAAATAAAACAGAGAAACCCTGTCTCAAAAAAAAAAATGTTTTTGATAATTCCTTCTAGAGAGGAAAAAAATCATAATTGGATGAAAAATATCAGAGTCACTTCAGAACACACAAAAAACAGGGAAATGAAAAAAAAACCCTAGAAAATAATGAAAACTGAGCACTACTGTATCGGTTATCATGGGAAATGGTCTCTGACACACACCCACTGGATTATCAACTAGGTGTATATAGAAAATATGTATAAACAGCTTCACACTTTACCTCAAGTAGTCTGTTATCCTGAAGTTAGGCAACAAATGTGCCACAAAACTGAGACAGTAAACCATAAAGAAATAGCCACAGAATTCAGAAGGCCTATTTCCTAATCTGAGAGCAAGGCAAAGAAATCTCCTAAGATGATGGCAAAGAAATCCAAAGGTGAAACTCGTCGTGGAGGAAAGAACAATCAAGTCCTGATCAGCACTGCCTAGAACTACTGAGTAAGATTAGCAGACTGAATTAATGTTTTGAGAAAAATGTAGACAGGCAGAGAATCAGAGTTGAATTAATAATATGTATAATATATGTGCACAGGATCTGCTAGGGGCATATTTCTATCACTGGTATCACAGCCTCTCAGTGATGTTAGCAACTGAAGACCCATTTCCCTGCTGAGCAGATGGTCATCCTCTGTGTAGATACATGTAAGCAAAACTAAATGAGCCTCAAGATGGCAAAGCAGTCCATGTCCAAGTGCACAACAGCACATTCCTCAGAGCAAGGAAGCAAATGTCCATTGGGGTCTACCTCAAGATATGACAGATACATTGGGGAACTATGTCCCCTTGGACAAGCCCTGTTCATGTCCACTAAAGAGAGTGATTACCATCACCTAACAGCTACTTAGACACTAAGGAAGGGAAGAGGCTGGTTGACCTTTGTTACCTATTGCTTTGAGCATGGGGGAAGGGAGAGAGTGAAGGAGGGACGGACAGAAGAAAGGAAGGACGCAGGGAGGGAGAGAGGAGAGGAGGAGGAGGGGGAGGAGGAGGAGAGACAGAGAGAGAGAGAGAGAGAGAGAGAGAGAGAGAGAGAGAGAGAGAGAGAGAGAGAGAGAGAGAGAGAGAGAGAGAGAGAGAATGAGAATCGGCCAGTTCCTTAGAATCTAAATCTTAATTTTACCATTATAAGATAGATGGTTTGGGGATTTCTCAGGCTGACAGTGCCACCTAGTGACTTTCCAACCTAAATTCATGGTTAAGTGATGGCAACAGCCACTGTCCACAAGTAAGGAAACTTAACCACACTTTACCTATGAATAGACAAAAATCTTCAGTGCCTCTTAGCAAAAGCAAAAACAGACTGAAAACGTCATAGGAGTTGGGAAAGCAAAAGCATGGAACTCTACCACTCAAATTACTGAAACATTAAAAAGAAAATCTTTTGCACAGTACTGGTGATATAAGCACTTAATTTATTCAACAGCTCTAGTTCCCCGGGAAGCAAGCAATCTACCCCAACACACATCAGCCAATAAGAATTCAGGGCAGAAAATTTTGAAATCACCAGAGTTCCAAAGAGAATGAAGAGAAAGCTGAGGACACAAGAAATCCCCAAATGCCAGCTGCATAGCAAAACAAATTTAAAAAAAAAAAGTATCTCAAATATGAGAGTTATTTGAGCAATCAATGTCCACAACTTTAATCCAATTCTAACAATGATAAATGCAGTGTGCATCTCTCTCTCTCTCTCTCTCTCTCTCTCTCTCTCTCTCTCTCTCTCTCTCTCTCTCTCTCTCTCTCTCTCTCTCTCTGTCTCACACACACACACACACACACACACACACACACACACACACACACACACGGAGTGGAGGAGGCGTCTCTTGAAGTAGTCAAGAGCTACAGCGTTTCTACTTATTCAGATCCTTGTATCATCACTGGCCTGGCAATATCCACTCTGCATATCAATGCTGAGAATGACTCACCTTGGCAATGAACTGCTTATCCTTTTGGTCCAAATTAGCAGTAGGAGGCACATAGTCTCTCCATATTCTCAGCCTGCGCTCCTTGGCAAACCTGGCAACAAAGCAAGGATGCGAGATCATTCACAGACCGGTCCATTTCACCTGAAACCAGCAGTATCACAGAAACAGGGAACGAAGGAAATGCTACTACCCTACCCTGTGGACAAATCCAGAAGAAATACCACAGTCAAATCAGAACAGAGCCTGACTACAAATGTAAAGTGTGCAGCACACAGAAAAACACAAGATGCATGAACATAATGAACTTAAGAATGGCCCACTAAGATCCCAGTATGCAACTGTCAGAGCTTGGAGAGCACAGGTCCACCTAAGTAACTAACCCTTTGCTTTATCCAGTATCTTCTAAATGAGTACTATAATACAGAGCAATTATTTTCTTAAACAAGAAGATACAAATAAAAACATTTCTGAACAATCACAGGTCTGCTTGATCGGCATCTGAATTGTAAAAGGGTTATCATCTACCATATTTAACTCAGAAAACATCAACACAGTGTATCTCCAGTGTACTTGGAAAATAGACAAAGTATACAGATTTTCATTAATAAAAGTTCAAGACATGATGTCACGAATTCATTTCAAAATATAAGCCCTGTAGATTATTTTCTGAGTCAGACCAAGAGTGTGAAATCGAATATTTGCAAAGATTAAAAAGAAAAAAAAATCAATGAACAGCTGCCTTAAACTATTTATGAATGCATGTGCAGTGGGAAAGAGCTACTATTTCTGAGAAAAGCATTGAAACCATTCTTTTAAGCGGCACTAAAGTAGAAAGAAGGATGTAGCAGCTGTAAAATACATAGAGCCTCTCCAAAGAGAATATAATAGTACCCACAGTACAAGCAAGTACAAGCAGCTCAAATACGGAACACAAAACAGCAGACAAGCAACCATACACTGAGATATGATTTGCACTCTCTGGCCTAAACCTGTTTTGCAATGACTCTCTTTAAAATATCTCTAGTCTCCTATAGCGGTTAGAAAACACAGGCATTATTTTAATTGTACTCACTTTCTTCAAAGACAGGCAGGAACTAAAAAAAATGTCAAGAAAATTATCAACCAAAATAATAACTTAGAACAGTAATGAGTAGAAAATAGACGTTTCTGAGCCAAGCAAGCAAGAAAGACATTAAGCATAACATAATAAGCACAAGTATTTGAAGCACTTATCTATAAGGCTATTATGTCTTCCCAATAAAATATGGCATAATATACAACTTTTGTATTTTGTTTTTTCCAGACAGGGTTTCGTCCTAGAACTTGCTCTGTAGACCAGTCTGGCCTCGAACTCACAGAGATCCACCTGCCTCTGCCTCCCAAGTACTGGGATTGTAGGTGTGCACCACCACTGCCGGACAATATACAACTTATAAAAAGTTAAGTAATCACCGTGGCTTTTCATCAAATAATATACATTTGTCAAATATAACCTACCAAATGACCTAGATTAAAATATGCTCCCAGAAGCACTTGTAAATGTCTCTGCTTACAAGCACAGGAGGATGTAAAAGTCCTCAGAAAAGGTCCAACAAGCACTGCAGTTATTCTTTTTTATTTTTTTTTCTTTTTTTCCTTAGCTGTATATCTGAATGGCACATAGCAAAGTAACAAAAGCATTATATTTTTAAGATTGGGAGCTAAGGTTCCATGCCACAAAACTTAAAGGATGGTCCACTGTCACAAGTACTTGTTTCTACTTCCTATGAGTATCACTTCTGCTCACCACTGTCCTGGAGGTCCAGGTATGCATGGCCTTGTTCCCCTTCAGTTAATCTTGGTACCTGCCTTATTTTCCTCCATCTATCTCCCTAAATGTGAGTTCAGCTAAACATCTAGCTATGCATGACTCTGACACCTTAACAAGCTATCAGCCTTTAGAATGGCCATGTTTTGTGAAAGGTTATCATCGCCTCAAAAATGCATCAGCACTTATAATTAAAACAGACTTTCAAGCACACTGGAGCATTCAGCTTGTATGGCTGGTTCTTTAGGACCTACAGGCCCTACTTCTCCATCACAGCTTTAATCTTGCTTGTTTGGGAACAGCTGATAACTCATCACATGGTGCTGAAATGAGTCTCAACTTTGTTTCATTTCAAACACCTAAAACAAAGAACACTAAAGAGGGAAACTTGAAGAAAAGTGACCTAAAACATTTAATAATTAAAAAAAAAAAAACGTTAATCCCAGCACTTGGGATGCAGAGGCAGGTGGATCTCTGTGAGTTCAAGGCCAGTCTGGTCTACAGAGCGAGTTCCAGGACAGCCTCCAAAACAATACAGAGAAACCCTGTCTCAAAAAAAAAAAAAAAAAGAAAAGAAAAGAAAACCATTTAATAAGAGTTGGTAGCCCACGCCTGTAATCCCAACATTCGGGAGGCAGAGGCAGCATCTCTGAAGTTCAAGGCCAAACTGGTCTATAAGAGTTCCAGGACAGCCAGGGCATTTATTTACACAGAGAAACCTTGTCTCGATAACCTAAGATCAATCCCTCAGTACCCATGTGGTGGAAGAAAGAATCAAGTCACCACACGCTGTCCTGAGTTCTACACACTGTGGCTTGTGCACACCCACAAATGTACCCTAAGCCCTTACTCCCCGGTATTAAACCATCCTGGACTAGGTAGCCCACCTTCTCCTGGGATTTCCCAATTTCTTTACTGAAATAAACAGGCATTAGCACAGACAGGTAGAGAAGACAGCCAGACTCTTTCCCTGAATACTCAGCAAGGCACCCTGGCAGGCCTTACCTCTCAGCTGCCCTCAGTTTTTCTGCACCCCGGGTGTAAACTGCAATTGACCAGTCCACACAGCGTGCAAAGCCTTCCTTCAGGAGGAGCTCAGTGATGTTACCATTCTAAGAAACAAGGCACAAGAGAAGACAGACACGAATCACACATCATTCCTCCCAAAAACCACTTTTCTGTTTCTGACGTAGCAAACACAGCCACTGTCTAGCTGGCACTTCAAGCTTTCTAAAATAGGAAAAAGTAGTCTCTCTAACTCAGGAACCACACCCAAGAAATGGGGTGCCACTAGAAGACTCCTTTCAGCAGCCTTGCCCTCATATCCCAATAACACCCAGCAAGCAACTCCTCTTAACAGGAGCAGAACAAACGTTAGTGGCACTGAATGGAACTGACATTTCAATAGCTCTTCTTCGGGACAGAGGAAGGATGTTAATCTTTAGAAGAGATTATACCTTATCCTTATCTGCCCTAAGAATCAGCAGCACTTCCTCCCCTTTTCAGAAGTAGTAAGCTGAAGACCAGACTGAGTGGGAAAAGCACAAGCCACATTTTTCCTGGTGAATAACAATTCGTATTCTACTGTGACACAGAACCATCTGGCAGGGCATGGCCAGAGAGTCAGCACTCCAGAAGAAACAGACATGACCTTGGCACCCTGCAAACAAAGCCTCCCAGCCTTCTACAGCTGCCATCGAGGAGTCATCTAGCTGGAAAAGTGACAGTAGATTAACTGTGTATTATATATATCTCCATTACAATAGTGAAAATCCACTTAGTTTTCACAAAATAAGGTCACTTCTTGTGCAAGAGTAACAAATTTATCAAAGTGTACAAGAGGGTACTTGTCCCAAAAGTCACAACTATAATCACATTTAAAAAACAAACGCAAAAACCTAGTTCCCACTCAAAACAGAGTTAGGAGGTATGTAGTTAAAGATTAGAAACCAAGAGCCGGGCGTTGGTGGCGCACGCCTTTAATCCCAGCACTCGGGAGGCAGAGGCAGGCGGATCTCTGTGAGTTCCAGGACAGCCTCCAAAGCCACAGAGAAAACCCATCTCGAAAAACCAAAAAAAAAAAAAAAAGATTAGAAACCAGGAAATAATTTTCCTATATCAGTCTATTCCTGACTAATGTGCCAATACTCCAGAATAGCTAACTTCTAGACCTACATATGAACCTCCCCTCCGTACTCCTCCCCACTTTCGCAGGATGGATAACCCCAGGCTTCCACTGGCAACTTTCAGACTCCAAGACTTCCCTTTATGAAGCCAGGAACATTTGAGATTAATTTAACATTTGAGATTAACTTCCTAAGAGCTCAATGCACTGATTTGTACAACTACATGACAAATGGTATCGGCACAGAAAAGACTCAAGTCATAATAATACCAAAAGTCAAATAAAAAATTCTGCCACAATTGAGATAATGCACAGAGAGAATGAGCAGCAATCTGAATACATGGCAGGCCCATCAAACTCAAGTTGCAGGGCACACTCACTGGATGAAGGATGGTACCCAGAATGTTCTGATTGTGACAGCTCTCCAGAATGATCTGAACATCTCTCTGAAGCAGTCTCGACTCCGTGAAAAACTTGGCTTCTGCAGCAAAAGGCTCTGGTGTTTCACTACCATCTGCTTCTCGGCGAAAAGTCGGGCACTAGAGGAAAGTAAGGATGATGAGGAATGCAGCTGAGCCAAAGTCCCTCTAGCCGCATCAGGACTCCAAGGGGCATGAGGACCACAGCCAAAGCTCAGGGACTTCTCAAAACTGCTCTTCTGGCCATCTTTAAAACACAGACCAGTCAAGCTTCTTTTTAAAGGCATAGGAAACACAGCATGTAGAGAAGCATTTGAATTTCCTTTCAAAATGTCCCTTACCAAGAAAGGATCGGGCAGTACCCTGCTTTCAGTTCCTGACTTCTTAAAAACACATATGGGTGGGCTGGAGAGAGGGCTCACATGTTAAAAGCACTGACTGCTCTTCCAGAGGTTCTGAGTTCAATTCCCAGCAACCACATGGTGGCTCACAACCATCTGTTATGAGATCCTGGTGCCCTCTTCTGATGTGCAGACATAAATGGGAGGCAGAATGTTATATTCACAATAAATAAATATTTTTAAAAACCACATATGGGTATTATACATGAATTCAATTCATATCTAGCAAGTTTCAAAGCCATACACACCTCCTTCCTTTTCTCTTAGCTTCACCTCCCCAACAGTGTCCCATACCAAACAAGCCTTAGTTACTTGAAACCTAATAGAACTGTCTCACCATGAAGGTTAAACTAAAATAACTATGAAGTACTCTGGCCAGTGGCTCATAGTGGGAAGGAAAATAGATCCAAAGTCCTCAAGCAGAGAAACCTGCCTATCCCTGGACACTCCCACAAATCCCGAACCCACAGTGCAGCCCAGTTTGTGCCCTACCTTAATCCCTGACAGCATAACGGTAACAAGGTAGTGATCTGGGAGGAGCAGGGCCCGGACCACACTGCCATCGCGAACATGCTCGATGATAGCTGAATGACAGAGGAAACATCTTTATCGTTAAGAAAGTTGTCCCGGGGTTATACAATGTTCAGTCTTCTTGCATCTAGCCCATCTCCTATCCCTGCCAAAATCCTGAGAAGCCTCCCTCACAGAAGTAGAAAAACCACTGGTAGATCAAGAAGGTTCACATGGAAAAGTCCAGGAGAAAACAGAAGAGACTTGTTTTTGTCTTCTGAATCTAGAAAAAAACTCATGAAACTCTACTCTCCAAAATCTAGGAGGTTCACAAAGTAATTAGTAACCCACATTGGTCTTGCTTATATTTTACTAAATCTGTAGTCAGTAAAGGCCCAAACTTGCAAAAACTATATAGCATATAAATGTTTATATGTTTAGATGTATATGGATTTGGTTTCTACGTCCAAGTTTCAGGGTTAGATTAAGTAGTCTTGGAAGAACAGAAAATATACAATGTGCAAAATACTAACAGCTTACATACAATCAGCAACAGTACAGGGCTAGCCTCTTTTATACATACCTGTAGCAAGCTTTGTGAACCAACTCAAAGCCCCTTCCAAAGTGCCACAGTGTTCTCTAACCCTTAAGGAATCCCTTTGGATACTAAGCAAGCAAAAGAAAGACTCACTGGATCTTATAAACCCCAAGAATCACAGCAAGCAAACAGAAAGAGATCACCCTGAGTCTGTGCTTTCCCTGCCATCCTCACCATTTACAGGCTTCTGGTGGTGGGAGTCCACAAAATGCCTTGGGTTCTCAATGGTGTACTTGAGGTCCCGGATGGTGTGGGAGCCATTGCCCTCACTCCACATGCCCTTCTTTGACGCTTTTGCTTGCTCCTCACATTCTGACAGCCGGTTCTGCTCTGGGCTGGACATGAAAGACAAACAAGCTGTGGTTACTGAGTTCACAAACAGCCATGTAGCTCTGGGCCAGTTGGTATCTTCAGTGTCTTCTCCCTTAAAAGACACCAAGGCATTTATTTAACCAGAAAAATCACCAGAAGCACAATTTCCAAATTCCAATTTTGTCCCTTCAAAGAGAGATGAGCGTCTAAGAGCTTTTAATGAGAGGATCTAAAGAACATGCAGTCCTTCCGCCAGTGAGTAGAACAGAACAAGCTAATGGCTCCAAGGGGAGCCACTCCAGGGGGTACAAATTCATTTAAGCAGCCCAGATACCAGAAACTAGGCCCAGCTCAGCAGGGTCTGGTGCAGGAGGGTGACTAAGAACCACCCTTAACACTTTCTTCTCTATCCACAAATTAAGGCCGGGGCTATCTGCAAGGTGTATTGCTGTCACAGATAATGTTGGCTCAAAATGACTTAGATATCCAACAAGGCCAGCTAGACACTGTCAGTTTGAAAATAAGCCTCCTCTTTCATCAGGCAGGAAACCAATAGAAGTACAGCCCAATAGGAAAATATAAAACAAACAAGTACATTTTAATAGGGTTAGTGCATAAATGACTGTTTTTGTGTCACATCTGAGCTAAAGTAGGAAGCAAGGAACTACAAGGCCTTTGCAGGATTTCGAACACCAGAGACCATCCACAGCCATACACTCATTGAATTTCCTCTCCTGGTCTCTAGAATTTCTGTCTAAGCAAGCATGATCTACTATTTCCAAAGCTAGAGAAGTTTCTGGTATCTCTTCCTTCTCTTCAACCTAAATATATCCAGAGAATTCAGAGATTAAAATTCGTAGCAGTCAGAATTAATTAGATTATAGGGGTAGCAAAAGTAGAAGCGAGTATAAACAATGAGAAAAGGCAACATTAGGTCTAATGGAATTTGTACTCAAGTGGCAGTAAGTAGCACAAAACTGTTAAGGGTTTTTCCTTTATTCATTCCAGTTGCAAACTGAATCCCCCCAAAAAAAAAAAACATTGCAACAGTAATCATGGCAGTAATTGTCCTTAAGTTAGAACTGTGGCATGCTTCCAAAAACACCACCTAAAAACAAATGTCTCAATTCAACCAATTCCCAAAGGCACACACAACAATTAGAGTCCAGCAAAAAGTCTCCTTACAATCAGAAAAGACTGCAGGCACACAGTGATTGACCTGGTCCCAAGTCTCAGAGGAAAGAAAAAAGGCAAAAGGAATAACTGTGCCTTTGGTTCCTGCTTGCTCAGCACGGGTACACCTGATGCAAATATTTATCCAAAGTCTTTTCTTTGGCTACTGCAGTCACATAACATCGCAAGCACTTAATGGTTTAAATAGCATGTTTATAGCCTCCAAATTACTGATGCAGCATATCACTTTTCAGAGACTAAAGAGTTAATTAAAGCCAGCTGCAATCCACCCTACTGAGAATACTAGTGAACTTGAACATGATTTACGTACCATAGGATAGATGATATATATACATGTCTCTGTGTGTGTGTATGTGTGTGTGTGTGTCTTCTAACAAATTCATACTACCATTGGCTACACAAATATGTTTTTATCTATTAATGAAGTATCTACATTAGAGTTCTTACTAACCTTCAAAACTGAAAAATGACGGCCCTGTCAACTAAACAGAGTCAAAGCAGAATCGTTCTCCTTCCCTGCATTTTTTCACTGCAGTGTTCCTTACACCAGATGAGATATCACATCTTTTCAGGGTCTATCTTCCCACTAGAAGGCTAGCACAGCCTAAGTCTGTCACTGCTATATTCTTAGTGCACAGAACCCTGATACACAGTTGAGGCTCGATATTTGGGCTGGCTGGCTGGCTGGGTAAATACACTGGAATTGCACATCTATTGTCTAAGACCCAAAAGTCATGAATTGAAAAAAACAAACAAATAAACTTTGCCTAGTCTCCAGGAGGTATACATAAATCAAATACCATTAAATAGATGCTTAGTGACTTCCTGGCTCAAAACAATCCAGGAGCAAGAAGATCTCAGAAGAGACTAAAATGCCTGAGTTACCCATTTTGTAGGGGAGAACAGGAATGAAACAAAGTAAAACAGATTACAGTGGCTACCAGCCTCTTGGTGTCTCAAAAAAGAATGTCCTTAGTGCTGCATACTTACTTATTGGCTCTCATGCCTTCTCTCCGGGTGGCCAAGCCTTCTGCAACCAGTGACTCTGCAATGTTTTCCCCATTAGTATCTGAGGAAGAAAATTATCCACATTAGTATCTGATGAAGGAAACCACAAGAGCAAAACCTGCCTCTACTAAAACAGCACACAGGATGGACCATTTTCATCCTCGCTCTTCAGGGAGGGAGATACTGTAAAGAAGGTTACTGGCAGAAATGCAGCACTGGGCTTCTCAGAAAACTTCCAAAACATCTAGTCTCTAGGACAATCTTTCATCCCAGGACTTTACTTCTAAGTTTCTAGAGTATTTCTAGGCCAAAAGCAATCCTGGGTCCCAGGCATCAGCCTGGGAATCCAGCATGGGACTGATCAAGACCCCCTGAATCTGGGTGTCAGTGAGGAGGCCTAGGTAATCTATTGAGCCTTGGGCAGCAGATCAGTACCCATCCCAAGTATACACACGGACTTTGGACTCCCATAGAACAATGTGAGGTGCACTCTCACCCTGAACTCTTGGGGAAGGGTCTAGGCCCTGCCCTATATAAAATGACAGACTATAGACACCCCCATGGAGGGCCTCACCCTCCCTGGGGGAATGAGGTGATAACGGGGGAGGGGGAGGGGTTGGGGGAGGGTACGGGAGGAGGGGAGGGAAAGGGAAAGGGACCTGGAACTGACTTGTGAAGCAACCTTGTTTCTTATCTAAATTTAAACTGGAAAATAAAAAAAAAGCAATCCTGGGAGCCACAGGAGACTCACAGATGGCAGGTAGCTCAGAACAGGGAGCACCACAAAGAAGATGGCTTGGAAAGGACCTCAGCATCCGATATATGCCCTCTCTAAACTGGAGACTGCACTTGCCCCACTGGGCTCATTGAAAATTAAATAGCATGTGCAAATCACCAACACAGTTCAAGGAATTAGAAAGAGGCATATAAAATCATTTAGTGCCATCTATACCACTTTTATGCCAGAAAGTCTAATTCCTCTCCATGCCATATTCTCCACTCCAAAGGCCACCAAGACAAGTCACAGCTTAAGACTGACTGACTCTTGTTCTCAGAGAAATACTAAGAAGACAGTGTCTAGATTTTTCTCTTTCACAGAGCAGCCATCAGGCAAGGAAAAGATGGCAACCATAAAACTTAACCTGATTAAGGTCCCACCTAAGCATAAGGCTTCACCTGAAATATCAATTGCATTTCCATACTATTGAAAAAGCCTTTAGTCTTGGTATGTCTCTTAAATCTTTGTGAGCAAAAACAATAAAGGAAAACGTCTTTGCAGAAAATCACTGCATAAAAATCTTCAATATGGCAGAGTGCAAGCTCCCAGATAAACTGTAAACCGGCAGTCTAGCTGATAAGTAATAGAAGCACAGAATGAAATTCTGTAAGAGTTATATCTGTCTGGTATACTACATAATGACTTCCTCAAGCACTAACAAGTATATGTGCACACATACACTAAAATGCACACATCTCTAATGCCTCGTCACCAGAAAGAAAGACACACATCTCGACAAAGGCAAATTGGGCTTTGTTTTTCCTACCAAGAAATATTGAGAACAATGTTTATACAAAGGACTCTGGAGATTCTGCAGCTGAGAACCCTTTGTCCTCAGGTTACTGTTCAATCGAAACATGGATTTCACTAATACTAATAAATATTATGGTTTCCCTAAAACACAAGAATTCCAAGGTGGAGAGTCAAGAGCAACAACCAGAGAAAAGTTGTGCACTGAGAGGTCAAGAAGCCAGAAGATATAAAAGAACGGAGCCCAGGCACAAAACAAGCAATAGACCATAAACCCACTATCAACCACATATCCCAAAGCTCTCATAAACGTCCTGTTACAGAGCACTATGAAATGCCGACACTTTGAGAAAGTGAACCCTCAGTGAATGATGGTTAATCTTCACTGACGACTTCAGCAGACCTAAAGTCACCAGGAGACACAACTCCAGGTGTTTCCAGAGAGATTTGAGTGAGGAGGCAACAACAGGTAGGGTCACTGTTCCAATAAAAAGGCAAAGAAGAAAGTGAGCGGAGCACCAACTTTCACTGTCTGCTTCCTGACCACAGACGGCATGTGACCAGCCACCTCATGGTCCCGCTGCCATGTGCTCCCGGGCATGATGGACTGTGCATCTTTACACGGCCAAATCAAAGCAAACTTTCCCTTCCTTGAGCTGCTTTCTTTTCTCCAAGAAAACTAACAGAGTATTTCTCCTAACAGGAGAAAAAAGGTTAGAGAGAGCCTTTAAAGGAGTCAACAGACTATGACAGACAGAAAGGAAACAAAGGTAAGCATATCTATAATCCAAAGATCTCCTTCTTGGATGTTAGATATCAAATTATGAAAAGGAGGGAGTCACCAATGATAGTATTTTGGAGCTGGTAGACAACTATCTTATCTGCAAATGTCAGAGAACTAAAGTCTTGGTGGCATATGCCTTAAATACCAGCACACAGAAGGAAGAGGCACTTGAGTTCTAGGGCAGCCTGGTCTATATATATCATAGGTTCCAGCCCTAAAAAGTCAAGACTAATGATATTTCTATAGTAAGTTCTAGGCTAATCACGAGTTCTACCCCAACCCTCTATTAAACAAATTAAAAAAAAAAATCAAGGGAACTGGATAAGATGGGCCCATTGTTACTTTCAATTCACTTTCCTAAAAATTCTACAATTGAGTTCAGTCTTAGTAGGATGTCATTAGCCTTATAACACTAGCATCGAGTCAGGGACTGACTACTCAAGTAAAACAGATTATCTAAGTTGCTATGATAGTAGGAAGACTTTTAATTAATTAACCACAGTTAGCTTAATTAAAAAAAATCTACTCCATAACTATTCATATTTACCTAGTTATTGTCTAGAAAACATTTAACTAAGGCTTTCACTGTCCCATTGACTACTCAAAAACACTATTTCCCACTTTACATTCCCTCTATCCAATGTAGATAGAAGACCACAACATCTAATATCCCATGAATCATTGGCCTAGCTAAAAATGTGTTTACATGTACGCACACACACAAAGGTAATGATGTAGACCGCATCAAAACAAGTTGGTTTATATATCTTTAAACTGTCAAGAACAAATGAAGAAACTCAGGCTGATAGAAAATGGGAAAGTCAGAATTCTAACCCCAGCTATCCAATTCCAAAGCCTATTTTCATTCTATTTTATTTCACACCATAAGACAGATTTTTAAAATAACAACTGGCCCCAAACAGATCCTGTTTTGCTAAAGAGTCCCCAGAAAGAAGAAAAGCCACAAGATAAAAGAATACACAATACAATATAGGAAATCTATAAGAATTCAATTAGTACTCTGACCCCAAAGCACAGAGCTGCTGAGTAGCCTCTATGGAATGAAGAATGCTACAGCAAACCACAGGTCCTACACCAACCAAGAAAGCACAGGGGTGAACAAGGATGGGGCAGCCAGAGGTGTGCCTCTATTCTTATGCATACATGCCCAGCTGCAATCCCCATCCCCCACAGCAACTGTCCTGGAGTTAATGCCCAGCAGGGGCCTAGTCAGGTCTTCTGCCAATCAAGACTGATCCTTGGAGGAACCTAAGGCTCCACTCTTTTGGAGGCTCACCTTTTCCAAGGTAGATCATCCCGTACTCTCTTCCCTGGGGAGTCTTGTTTTCTATCGTGAAACAGACTTCTTTCCCAATCAGCTTCTTGCGAAGGAATTCTCGAGCAGGAAATGCCCAAGGCTGAAATACAAAACAGAAGTGTCAACGGAAAACTGCCACATTCAGACCCCAGCCAGCATCAAAGCAACCTCATTCTGGCCCTATGCTAGGCCAAGGACATGAAGAGGAAATACACAAAACCGACTGCACACAGGGTCTAGCCGTTAGATTAACTAGCACCAGCCCTGAGACAGGCCTCAGATTTTTCCAGACACCCGCAGCAGCACGTCCTCCAACACTGTCTGCTCATCACAGCTTACTTTTGCATAATACCTGCCAACATTTGTATAGCGCTTACTGCGTGCCACCAGAGCTGACTGCTTTCTGTAGATACCCACTTCCTGAAACGGAAGCCCCTCCAGAACCACCCATAAACAACATAAACATCATAAACAACAACTACTACCAGCGCCTGCTTGTCTCCTTCCAGTTTACAAAGCACTTGCCTTACTGCCAGTTCAAGGCGGACCTGAACCAGGACAAGTTTTTAGTGCTGTTAATATTTGGTTGTGAATCTCTGCTCGGGTAGAAGCCTTATTTATGCCATTTCTACCGCCATTTCAAGGACAGCAATAAAGTTGAGAAAGTAGTCCCCAAAAATGTTTCCTCTTCTGCTTCTACTCTGGTCTAAAACCTGAAATTTGGACAGTGAAATGGCTCAGCAGGTAAAAGCTCTTGCTGCACAAACATGATAGCCAGAGTCCAAACCCCAGATCCCATGCTGAACAGGTACCTAAAAGCTGTCCTCTGGCCTCCACATGCATATTGTAACATGTGCATGCGTGTACACATGCATGCACGCATACATGCACAAACATACAACACACTGTAATAATAAACATCGAAAGGATTTTAAGGTTTAAAGATTCTAGAATCTTGGGAAAAATACTAGTGAGACAGCTCTTGATAAGGAGCACCTTATAAATAGCGTGGTGATTATTCCCTCTCACTCATTCAGGACAGACACAAGTGAGGGAGGGGGCACACACACCCATAGTGGAAAACAAAGTCTCTGTGTGAACAAGATAACCCACAAAGGGGTGGTCTTGTTATAGCCTCTCCACTCCTAGGATGGTCCAGGTCGTCCAACCCACAGAGCAGAGCCCAGAGCCCACAGGTGATGATGATGGCTATGACTGCTACCCAACATAACATAGCACACTCATTTAAGAGATTATGAGTATTTTGTATGTGTATGTTTCGCAAGGGTTTACTTTACATATGGCATTGTGTCACAATGTCAAAAGGTTAGACATGCCTGGTAGAGATACATAAGTTCTCCTCTTAAGCAAGCCTGTCAGAGGAATCCTGACCCTTCAACTGACGGCCAGGGCCTAGCTCAGAGTCCCAGTTTCTTGAGGACAGAAATGGGGAAGGAAGGGCTCAGGGGGCACAACAGAAGTCCACATACTAAGAGCGCAAGCATAAAAGGAAGCTTCCGTCTTCACGATCCATCTTCATACACTGCCCATTGTCATCTCTTCATGCCACAGTTCAGCACACACATAGTACAAAGCAGTTCAATTAGTGACCTGAAAAGGAAGGCCTGAAGAACCTTTTCTATCCAGTAAGCTTATTTCATGAAGTCAATCAATAAACTTCATCAAAGCTTGAAAACTCCATATAACTCTTATCCTGGAAACTAGAAGCCAACAGAAGAGGCAAGTCATGAAAACAGTGTTATTAGAGCGCTGTTATTTAGCCCCAATGGTTAATGGTTCCAGGAAGAACTCAGCTCAAGTAAGAAGACCAAACCAACCATATACTCATCTATCCTGCTAGTCTCTCCTCAAAGCACCAACAAGCAAAGACACAAAGCACTCAACAGCAATACAGAGTTCACCAACCACTATGTCTCATTTCTACAATCATCTCACTCTCTAAAGATGAAGACACCAGGAGCCAAAGTAAGATCTGAAATACAATTCTGATTATAAACTGCCTCACAGTTCTGAATCAACAGTACTGATCTTCCGGTATTTTACTACTTCCTCTAAAAATGTTCAAGCTATGGCTGTCTTCACCACACATTAATATTCAAACCTCAGTAACATAGTCCTTTCTTAATACCCAAGAGACTCAGCAAGTGCTCCAAAGGGACACATATTTGTTACAGGTAACAACACTCACCATGGGTCAGTTCACAAGGAAATAGTTCTCTAGCCCCTGTGAGAAATCCCAGTTTCTAACCACCACAAAGAAGCTCTCTAAAAGCTTTTAAGGATTGCTCAAAGAGCAATCTTAGGCCCTTGTGTTTTACAGCTAATCTGTCACTAGCTGGTCAGGCAATAAAAGAAACCTACACTGGAGGCCTTGAAATGAAATATATCTGACTCTATATAGGGGGGAAAGGGTCTACAATCTTTTCCAAAGGCAGGCCCTCTTAAAGTTTTGTTCTATCCCAAACTGGGCAATTTGCTACTAGCAACAACAATCAGGAAGACTCCGAGCTACACAGAACAGAGTCTGACTTTGTCCCTTACAAGGGTAAGGAATACTCTGGGAGAGAATCTTTATGAAAGTGAGGCCAGTGTCCACCCACACTGGATAGCCGGGATGATCTATCCCAACACAACCTGCCAAACTATAAAGGCTAAAACAAGGAAATTCGCTCCAAGCATTGCTCAACTGTCACAAAAGCCTAGTAGGAAGAACAGCCATGGTTTGTCCTTAGGATATTACAGAGTTCCATGTAAGAAACAAGTGCCTTTAAGTAGTTGAGATTTGAACCACCACTTCTCTTTAGGATCCCCAGTAACAGGGAGGCAGACAGTCTACACTCCATGCTAAGACCCAAACGAAGTCATGATGCCTGAAGCCATGAAATAGAATGTTTTCATTCCAGTCTTCTCTTTGGTCAGACTGCTAAAACTGAGACAAGATGAAACCCAGAACAATGTTAACTGTGAAGCTAGAGCATTTGGTACACAGCCCAATGCTCGGGACTCCTTGTCTCTCCCTCTTCTAACCATCTCATGCACCACCTGACTATCCTGCTCCACCACCTCGACCCTCAAATGCTAGAATGGAAGTAGGACTGTGACATTCATTTCTGAATTTCTCCTGAAACCAGCATAGAGCGTCACACACAGCAGGTCCTCAATTAATCTGTGAGAAATAAATATATAACCAGCACAGTGCTCATCAATGCAGTGTCTAGGCTGCCTGGAGTATCTAGGCAACACTAGGGATTAGCCTGGCACAGGGCAGTGACGGCTGGGGACATACAGGGAACCCACTTTCATGTCCACAGAACTTATGAGAAAGCTGAGTGGCGCTGACAGAAGATACTGGGAGGGAAGGAGAAGGTAATCATATGAATGACATTCGGGGCAGTCACACAAAGAAAAGCAAATGAATAACGATGTCCTTGATTCTTCTTGAGTCTTCCTGGTTCTTTTTTTCTTGTGGAAAAAAATCTAGACAACGTTCTCCACATCAACGCACAGCCGGTGCTTCACTGTGCCATGCACCAATTCCAAAAGAGTCACGTGGTTTCTTCTCACCTATTCAAGTGTGTACTCGCTGCATACCTGCTTTGAGTCAGGTGCAGAGCAGATGCAGGGACATAGAGATGAGAGAAAAGGCTCTTCCTTTTGACGAGTTCACAATACAGAAGAGAAAAACACAACTCAGAAATGAAATGCTGTGAATGGCAGCACAAAGACGGGGCTAGGGAAGGCGGTGTCAAGACAGTGGGTGGCCAGCAGGCCGCACTAGGGGGAAACATTCTTGAAGGAGAAAGCAGTATGAGCTGAGGAAAAGGGACCTTCAGGAGCCTGTGAGATAAACTGTATCACCACTGGGCCATGACCACAGAGGCACTTCAAGTCCGGTGATGAACAGTCCAACACCAAGCGTTGGCCCTAAACACATACACATACAAGCAACACAAAAATCAACTCAGCAGATCATGTTTTAAGTGTGTGCATGTGTGACATTAGCAATTAAAGAATAAGAGACCATGAATTTGAAGAGTTGTTGGGGGAGTGGGAAACAACACACAAGAGAAGTTGGAAGGAGGGAAATGAGATAAATACAGTATTCATATTTGAAATTCTTCGGAGATGAATAGAATAGTAAAATAAGTATTTTAATTAAGAGGAAAATGAAGCACAAATGGACTTGTGGTCTGGGCTCAGGCATGTAGTCTTGTCAGAGTGTCTAAGGATAACAATGAGCAAGAGTATGTAAATGATATTCTAAAAGGATCTGGGAGTATGATGCCCCCCCTGCCTTTATTCCCAGTACTCAAGCAGGGGCTGCTGGTCTACATGGGGAGTTCAAAGAAGGCTAGGGTTACAGAGTTAGACCCTGTCCAGAAGGGAGAACAGGGATCTGAGCTATCTGGAGGAAGTAAGAGAAGAACAGAGAAGTCAGAGAGCATATTGTTTAAATGTTCCCAGCACAACAAAGGAGTTGAGCAAAGAACAATTTCCATAGAGATGAAACAGGTCAGAGAGAGACAGAATCTCTAGATCTTGATAAAGGCCTGGATACTGGACAAGGCCAGGGCAAGGAAAAGCAGGCTTCTGCTTTGGGCTGTCAGCGGCTGTTACTGGACCTTGTGTCCCTGTTGTACCAAGGTGTGAGAGGAAGACCAGCTCATGACAAGGCAAGGACAGACAGGTCTTAGGAGTAAGGAATAAAGAGTGACTACAGCTTCCAAGTACTCCATCTCACAAAGAACTCTAAAGGGCCCCTCGAAAAGGCTTGGTGACACCATACTGCTCTCAAAAAGACAGAACACTGGACTGTAAAACTCAAGTGCAACTAAGATGGAGTGCCAGGTACCTGCCATGCCATCATTTGTGCAAAGTATCTGCTCAGACTCTACTGCCCTGTTACACAGAGACAGTTACGGTAGCTTAGAGCTACCTCATGCTTCTCTGCCCCAGATTCTCAACCACAAAACAGGAAATTAAACAAACCTTTCTCAGAGGCTGTAATGCTTCTTCTATTTGGGGAAAAGAGATTGATGACCTCTAAGAAAAGGCAACTTTTTACCTCTTAGGAGCAATCAAGTTGTTCTACCTCACAGACCAGGAAGGAAAAGCTTGAACCCGTCATTTACCCATTTGATGCTCACTCAATGGCTGACGAATACCAAAAGAGGTTTCATCTTCAGTACTTGATCTAACCGACAAGTGATTACCAAATATGTATTAAGTACATTGTAATGCGCTAAGCACTTCGTGTTTCCTTATTTAACCTTCATTGAGCAATCCAGAGGTAGAAATAGATACTACATTAGTCTCAACGCTTGTGGTTACTGATGGAGGACCAATGAGAAAGAACTGATTTTAATGTATTCAGTCATTATCTCTAGAACCTAACCAACTACTGCTGATAGAACAATTATGGGTGATTTTTCTCCATCTCCATTATCTATAAAGCTGTTTCACTATTGCCTTATTTAAAAAAAATACTATTAAAGATGGAAATAACTAAATGCTTTCCTTAAAAAAAAAAAAGCTTATGAGCTCTTGCTTTTTCTTCACTTCCTTGAAAGGCAAAAACAGAGGGTAGCCAATTACTAATCTACCAATTTGGAGCCAAGAACAAATAATTAAGAGCTCAGAAATCCTGTTTCTGACCAGAGAAGCACCGCTAAAGGAGAGCCAAGCAACATCATTTCTAAATGTAGACGCCGGGAAGCCTAAAGCACACCAATGGCGATAGACAGCAGCTGCCTGGAGAGGGGGGGTGGTAAGCAGTCAAGAATCAGACGGTATGAGTAGCCACATAGCCAAGTGGTGGAGTTGGGGGTGAGGGAGGTAAAGAAGAAACGATTTCAAAAAGCTCAGAAGTAGTTTCTGGGAGTGTAACACAACGACAGGCTACAAGCTGCCCAGAAACTGATAAAAACTTGTCCTTTCATGTTTAGGCCAAGGAGATAAAGGTGCTTGCCCTCAGGCCTGACTCTTGAGTCCACATGGTACAAAGAGAGACCTGACTCCCATAGGTTGTCATGAACATATGCATAACTAACACACACACACACACACACACACACACAAGTTCAAAAAATAGTAATAACAACTCATGCTTAAGACTGGGTTGTGCAGTGTTTGTCTATAACACATGAATGAAACCCTGGGTCCAATCACAGTACCATATGAATCAGGCTTACTGGCACATTCCTACAATTCCAAAATTCAGGAGATCGAGACAGGAGGATCAGAAATGCAAAGCTGTTCCCTCCTATATAAGTATGCAGTCAGCTTGGGCTACATGAGACCTTATCGCCGAAAAAGACAGGAGATCGGGGGTGAGAAAGAGAAAATTGGATATTGCTAGGTAGTAGAGTACTTGCGTGGCATGTGTGAAACCCTGCTTTCAATTCCCAGTATTGCAAAAAACAAACAAGCAAACAAAAAACCCACTTGATTGGGGATATAGGCAACTGTACCAAAAGGCTAGCATTAGCATTGACAGAAGGCTACGATTTGTAAAACTATTATACAGATGTGACTTCCAATCATCTGGGAAATACGCCTCTAGGCATGACTCTTGATTTGTTTAGCTGAGATGGGAAGACTCTCCCACGGTGGGAGTGGATCCTGTGCTGTATAAAGGAAGGAAGAAGGCAGCTGGACACAAGCACTCAGCACGTGTGCTTCCTGGTTCTGATGGGATCGGATGCTTTCTGCTCCTGCTGTCCTGACTTCCCTGCTATGATGGACCCTTGAATAAACTCTTTCTCCTTTGTGTTACTCAAAGAAAATTGAAAAGAAGCCAGGCAGTGGCGGCACACACCTGTAATCCAAGCACTCAGAACGCAGAGGCAGGATGATCTCTGTGAGTTCGAGGTCAGCCTGCTCTATCTACAGGACGAGTTCCAAGGAGAAACCCCATCTTAAAAAAAAAAAAAAAAAGCAAAACAAAACAAAACAAAGAAAAGAAAAGAAAAAGAACCTAACTCAGGCAGTGTATGCATAATGTCAGATGTAAGCTACTGGGGATATATCTAGAGTTGTCCTGCCAGAAAAATACTCACCATGAACAGAAAAGAAAGCACATCAGACTGTAAACTAGACCCACAGCCTCAGAGAGGCCAGGGTGAGCACCCACCTCATCCGGGGTATCTTTCCCATCTGGCTGCGTGGCTGCTGCCCGCCGAGCAAGATTTCCAGCGCGAATGTTGCTGAGGTTGATCTGCCTCTCAGGAGGAGGGCCACCACGAGGCTGCCCACGGACAATGATGGCACACCCAGAGAGGACCTACACAGATTAAAAAAAAAAAAATAACATCATCATAATCTAAGTTGTATACTAATGAGCACCCAACACCTAAAGCAACACTTTGCACCCCAGAGGCCCTCAGATATATCTACACAACGATGAAATGGGCATAATTAGCTTGAAATGTATAAGAGAAATTACTACAAAGATCCTTTAGCCAGATTCAGAAATGACAAAATATATAAGAATAAAACAAACAACAGAAAAGCCATAAAATAAACAGACTTGGATAAAAAGACATATGAGACATAGAGGTTAATGACCTTTGTAACTTTTTCCCAGCATGCATCAGCACTGCTCTTTTCAATTACTAACAAGTTAGCATCTCCATACTCTCCATTCTAGAATGAGGTGAAATATGAACACTTAAGGAAAGGAACCCACACATAATCAGGGGCAGGGGCAGGGGACACCAAAGTATGTGCGACATCAAATGAGACATACACAAGTAGCGTCCTCCAAAAGCACACACCCTGCACACTTACATTCCCAAGCGCGTCAGCTCCTTTCCACCCCTGGCTAAGAAGCCAGAACAAGACCTACTTGCAACTATGGAAAGGGCTCTGAAGTTCACTGGCATTAACTTTTAAATACCTGAAGAGCCATAAAAGAAAAGACTTTGAGTGAAGAGAAAAAGAAGCACACAGGGAAAAAAAAGTGACACAAGCTACTCAAACTGCCTGTTTGGGGAGGCTACTCTGACAGACGGGTGGGCTCACTCAGTCTGAAGAGTTCTCAACTCCATGCTTCAAAAAACAAACAACAGCTACTGAAAGGTTAGTAACAAGTCCGCAGGGTTCTGTCAATGGAGAGTACTGCTCAAGACAAGATCCTTGTGATGGAAGCTCACCCTGAAGGAGTATAAGGGGAAGACTCTTCCATACACCCTCTAGCAGACATTCTTCCTCTCCTCAACTAGAGGCTTAAATTTAAAAAAAAAGAGTTATCATAAATGTATGAGTCAGACAATCAGAGAGTAAAAAACTGAGTAGCCACTATCCAAGAGCTCGAGCACTGCCAGAAGTGGTGGTGGTTTGAATGAAAATTCTCCACAGGCCCAGAGACAGTGGCAACTAGGAGATATGGCTTTATTTCATCTAGGCGCGGCCTTGTTGGAGGATGTTGACAGAGCAGAGCACCAAGTTAAGTTTAGGAAAAAAGGCTGGTGGGCACTGAAGAAACTTCACCCACAAAAGTGGCAATGCTAGCCACTGAACAACCCTGCCTATCACCTCAACGGCTGCAAAGGACTCTTCAGACCATGGACAAGAGGACAGTGAAATCAACTTTGTCCACAATGCTTAGGCCAACGGTAGGCAAGTCTTCCTACTACTCCTAATCCACAGGTCCCACGCTATCAGCAGAAGGCAGGTCTCCTTAAAGCCGCTGCCCTCAACAACTATGGAGGACCTTGGGGGTGGCGGTACATACAGCCAGCTAGCAAGCCTCGGTTATTCTTTAATCATTAACTCAGGTAAAATTTTATCCTTCTCAATGCTTTTGATGACTGGTAGTGTTGCCAGCTTAAAGCAACAGCAAAAGCTCCAACTGTCACAAAACATTTCAGGGACAGGTATTTTAGGGTTTATCTACGTGAAGATAAGAAAATGTAAGGTGTATGAAGGTCTACATATGAAATTTATGAAGGTCTGAGAATGGAAGGTCTAGGATGACAATTAAAGTTCTGAAGGTCTGAGAATACAAATAAAGTGAGGTGAGGCAGTCAAAAGAATGAAACATGCTCCAGATTTCTCTTTCTCATTACGTTACTGTTCATAGTCCTGACATTACTCAATAGAGTTCTGATAAGCTACTAATCCAACCCCGACAGAGTACTACATAATGTATTATACCACTATATGATAGATGCAAAGTCAAAATTAAGGTACTTTTCATTGTCCTAAAGACATGTCAGTTTTAAAAATGTTAATGCTTTCAGTCAAAACTCTGATAGGGTACTAAACAACATGCCATACCACTATATGATAACTGCAAGATCAAAATTAAGGTGCTTTTCATTGTCCTAAAGATATCTGTCAGTTTTAAAACCGTTAATGCTTTCAGTCAAATCGCTTCTAACATAAATATGCTGCTAATATGTCCAATACTTATGTTTTCACAAACTCTAAGGATTTTTGTAAGTTCCAGGGAGCCAAATTGGACCCACCCAAACAGGTCAGATTCACTCCAGATGAATATTATTCAACCTTTCCCTGGTCCCGGGACTCCCTTTCCTCATCTTGGAACCCCCTCAGGAACTCCTCCCTCATCTTACAATCCTCCCCTCAAGTACCAGGACCTAAGGAAAAAAATTTTTTCCTAAACTTAATTTTGTACTCTGCTCTGCCAACATCTTGCCAGGTGTAAGAGGCGCCAGAGAGTGTCATACAGCCTGGACTGTGATGGAGCAACCTGCTACCCCAGAACGTGGCAGCACCCCAGCTTTCTCAGGTCCTCCAAAGATGGTCAACACCCAAGTCAGCAGGAAGTAGTCTTGAGAACTCGACATCCTTATTCCCTAGCCAGCCATGCCTAACTCTACACCTTTTTAATAAGTAAAGGTGAGCATGTAAGGATTATGTAAGCATTATGCTGTCCTGCCCGTTACCTGGCAGAATGCACTCAAGCAGTGCTCTGGTCAGCTCAGGATTCCCTGAGTGCTAGTCTGCACTCAGGTGTAAGGACCCCTTTAAAAGACGGACCCCCGCCCACTCATGCACTCTTGCCCTCTCGCTCTTGCTTCCTCTCTTTGCTTGCTCTCTTGTTCTTCCTCTCTCCTCCCTCCCCCTCCCTCTTTCTCTCTCTTCACGATCGTCTGACAAAAAGAACCACCACCACCACATGTCTGCACGCCACCATGCTTCCTGCCATGATGATAATGGACTAAACCTCTGAACCTGTAAGCCAACCCCCAATTAAATGGTTTCCTTATGAGGTGCCGTGGTCATGTTGTCTCTTCACAGTCCTAAAACAACTCCCATGCCCTCCCTACGCAGTCTTCTGACGCCCACCACCACTCTGACCACCACGAGAGAATGAATGGCTTCCTTGCTCTTTGTACACTTGTGTCCACTCAAGTATCTTTACGCAATAGAACCTCATCCTGTCCATTTCTGAGCTCTGCTGGCTGAGTCTTCTATACAGTGACGTGTTTCTTTTACTAATTCTTTTTAGTAAAGTAAATCCATGCTGGTATGAAATACAACCAACTTTCATGACAATGGTATTTCATTATGTGTATCTATCACAACTGATCTATCAACTTTTCATAAGAATTCCATCAGTCAATATGAAGATTTTGATTTTTTTTTTGAAATAACACTCCAGATGATTTCTCCAATGCCTTACGCACACAGACCTTGGCCTAAATCACCCCACTACAGATATACCATAATGCACAAGCAAAAACTTGTCTTCCCAATCCAGTTACAAGAAAATGCTCTTCATTTTTATGCTTTGTTCCTCTTCAGACTTTACTTTTTATTCATCTGTGTCTTTTTGTCTGGTATGTGAATATGTGCATGTATGTGCTTTGGTACCCACTGAGGCCAGAGGGCATCAATGGATCCCCAGCAGCTGCTATAGAGGCAGTTATAAGCCACCGGGAATGAACTTGAGTCTTATGAAAGAGCAGTAAGCACTCTTAACCACTGAGCACCTCTCCAGTCCTCACTCTATATAAGTCAGGGGTCAACATAAGTATCTTCCTCCATCAAGCTCCACTTTATTTTTTGAGGCAGTGTCTCTCACAGAACCTGGAGTGGAATGATTCAGCTTGATTCCCTAGACAAGTTGTAGGAATCCATCTGCCTGTCTTTACCTCCCCAGCTCTGAAAGTAGGAACATGGAATCATGTCTGGCTTTCTTAGATGGGTACTAGGGATCAAACTCAGGTTCTGTAGTCACGCTTGTACAGCAAGCACTATACTGACTAAGGCCACCTCCCCAGCCCTCTCAATTCACTTCAGATGCTCTGTGTATTCTTTAAGTATATTAATTCAAGATGCATTCACCAATTCAACCTCCTAAAGGCTGACTCATCATGACAGGCACTATCTTCCTATTCCTCCAGCCAGAAAGGATTGACATGGGTACAACTTTCTTCTGAAATGGTCTCCCCAGCATTTTTCAATGGCATTGAAGGAGAGGCAGGAAAACACTGTGTCTGCAAGGCACTATGTAAGAATGAAACCTATCTCTATTGAAAAAGACAAGTTTCCCTCCTACTTATAGGATCTGAAATCATTTAAAATATACTACCGTTATCTACAACTCATTTTCCAAGCACTGGTAAGCTACCTTGTCAACAGTTCTTATTCAAGCTCTTCCTCAATAAAAATATTCCACAGAGCATCCATTATTGAAGGTCATCTACCCAATAAAAACAAAGGAAAAATGCTTAAAATGTGTATATAAAACATGGAAAAGACCAGTAACCTAGCAGACTACTATTTCATATGGCATCAAGCCAGTTTTCATAATAAATACTGATGCTGGGTTTTTCAAAGTTAATTTATTGACTGATTGATTGACTTTTCATCAATATTTATTAAATACCAACAATGTATGGGACATTGTTCTAGGCACGTTGCATATTTCAGGGGAATAACAGATGAAAATTTCTGCTCTTGGGGAGCTAATGCCCAAGTCGAAAGACAAGTAGTAAACAACATATGCAAGGAAAACATATCATTTATCATATTTTTAATTTCAGAAATAAAGATTGTGAAGAAGTCATGGGTAATTGATCTGCCAAAGCTCCACTGACTGATTCATGTTACAAACTTTCATGAATACAGTAATTATCCTTAATTGCTAATTTATAGGGCATAGAAAACAAGTCATATGGTTACCACTTTATCCAATTAGAATAATAAAATGACATATTCTAGAAAAACGATCTCAGGACTACCTGCTACAGCAGGAGAAGTGTAAAACCAGCTGTCATAATGAGTCAGTTTGAATGAGGTTATGGATTTGACACTTCTCAGCTCTGCCTACAAAGGTTGCAGAGGGATATGGTGGGATTCAAAGAATCTGGCTTCAAGGCACAAGTCAGACAGCCACAGAGGGTGAACCAAAGCACCAAAAAAAATTTAAAAATGGGGATTCAAACTGTCCAAACCCACTTACAGGTTTACTGGGAGATTTACCTACAGTGAAACACTATATGGAGAGCCACTAAAATGTTGCCCAGCAACAGGACATGACATTATATCTTCACCAGGCTCAGATAAGTGATTTGGTACACTTAACTCTTGAACATCCAGACCACTGCCATCACAAGACAGAAAACTAGATACAAAAATATACTCTTACCAGCTATATAAGCATAATCAATCATACAGAAAACAGATATCAATACTGGCTAGTATTTTTCCTAATTCAAGAGCAAAATCATCTCAATCCAAGAAAGGTATCGTACTAGCTCTACAAAGGAGACTGGTTTACTGGGCATTTTTGCCTCTTGAGGTATAAAAGGCATGTGACAAGGGCAACATTGTTAACAGAAGGGCCATTATAAAGGACTAAGGGTGGCAAATGAAGACAGATATGAAAACAGAGCCATATCACATCTACACATTTACAATCAGTAAAAACAAAAGCTGCAGCCATGCACAGAAGTATGAAGTTTGATCTTTGTCACACTAGAAACAAAAAACTCAAAAACATCACAGATATGAAAGCAACAGTCAAACTTATATATAGGTAAACCTGCATAACCTTCCATTAGATGATCGCTTTCTAGATACAACACCAAAAGTACAAGCAACCAAAGAAGAAAGGAAGGAAGGAAAGAAGGAAGGAAGGAAGGAAGGAAGGAAGGAAGGAAGGAAGGAAGGAAGGAAGGAAGGAAGAGAACTTAATCACAACTGAAAGCACTGTTTCAATAAACACTTAGCAAGATCATGAAAACAAGGCTGGTGATACAGTTCAGCTGCTAGGCCCTAAATCCCAACCTCATCATCACAAGAAATGTAAGGCAGGTAGGGAATGGGAGAGGAATGGGGAGTTGTGAAGCGTATAGCTCAGAACTGTTTAATACCCATTAACATTCTAAGAAACTGAATAAACACAGAAGCAACTAGAGAAAATAAGTTGGGTAATCTCCAGTCTATCTGGAAATAGCTTCCTGCCAACCAGAGCTGTTACCACCACAAGAAGAATCATTTCTTGAGAATTAGAAAGTCATTCATGGGGGCTGGAGAGATGGCTCGACAGTTAAAAGCACTGGCTGCTCTTCTAGAGAACCCAGGTTCAATTCCCAGCACCACGACTGTACCTCCTTTTCCAGAGGATTCAACACCCTCACACAGACAAACATGCAGGCAAAACACCAGTGTATACGAAATAAATTTTTTTAAAAAGTCTTCAGCACCGGGCGGTGGTGGCGCACGCCTTTAATCCCAGCACTCGGGAGGCAGAGGCAGGCGATCTCTGTGAGTTCGAGGCTAGGCTGGACCGACAGCCTCCAAAACAATATAGAGAAACCCTGTCTCGTAAAACCAAAAAAAAAGTCATTCAGACAAAGCAAGCAATCCCAAAAGAACACAAGCTGTGTGATCCATGAGATATCCCAGAACACTTGTCAACTCAACCTGCTTCTCTCTCTCTCTCTCTCTCTCTTTGCCTCTCTCGTGTGTGTGTGTGTGTGTGTGTGTGTGTGTGTGTGTGTGTGTGTGTGTGTGTGTCTCTGTCTGTCTGTCTTCCTGATTTTTCTCCCCTCATTTTTTCTGCGCTAAAACCAAGAGACAAGCCTCAATTAGAGGTCCTAGGATTCAAGAACAATGAAGCAGAAACCCAGGGCTTCATGGCACTGCCGATTCTCTGGCTCAGGATACGCTCGCTCCCCAGCCAGCTCCACAAACAGGCTCTCAGGTTGTTAATCTCAGGACCAGAAGTCAGAAGAGAGCATTCAGTCCTTTTCTTTTACAGCTGAAGACTGAAAGCAACAGCTATAGTGACTTCAGCCTAAAACCACATGGTATCACCACACAGAAGCAGGTGTTTGGGAACTTCTCTGTATACAAGCAGAGCTGCTGTTAGAGACCAAAGCATTCAAAAAGTCAAGCCCCTATGAGCTGGTGGCTTCAAATCAAAGCAACATTTGTGAAACACACCACCACCACCACATTCATAAAATAAAATTTGTAAAGGCCAATATCAGATCCAGCCATTCGACCTTGATCTATAATCAAGAGTGAAAATAACTATTCTTTTTAACCTTGCCCAATCTGCAATATTAATTATATTTGCTACTATGATAATAATACACAGGCTGCCTAAATCTATTAGATTGAGAAATGGCAAGGGATCATAAAATGTTTTTCCCTATCATATTCTCTGTTTTCTAGATGAGGGGGAAAAAATGGCATAGTAACATGATGGGAACCCTAAATATATGAGAACAATGAGCCAATACTGTTGAATAACAAAAATAAATACTGGCAAGCCCCTGTACAACGGAAGCTTCCTTTGGTTTGATGCTATTATTGAGAACAGGGGAGGGTATACAGGAGGACTTGAAAGAAAGAAATGTTGTAATTAACATACAATCTCAAAACTAAACAAGCAAAATAAGTAAAGGAGCTCCAGATCCTAAGGACATCACTAGAGAGCGGCCTCTGAACTTTCTACCAAACGATCAGGCTCAAGTAGTCTGCATAAAGTTACAGAAAAGTACGACAGTGATTGGGACTCTTCAACCCTCTGAGCACGAAGAAAAACGAAGTTCCTTAAGTGTTATAGTCTAGAGAAAAAATGTGAAGAAAGACAATAGCATCAAATCAAAGTATGCAGTAAAGATTAAGAAAAGATATTACTTTCCTGAACAAGTTGGCAGTATATTCCTACAGGACCCACACACACTGAGATTTAATTCTGAAGAGCTGGAGAGAACATAAGTCTAGTGGTGCTCATAACTCTTACATTTAATATCCTGATAGGAAAAAGAGAAATCCAACACAGACTACCAGGAAGAATTAAAAGTCCTCTGGTGAAGAAACATGTTCATTTGAGGAGTAAAAATGAAGGTTTGTTGGGGTTTTTTTTTCTAAACAGTAAATAAAGCACAGAAGAGATGGTTTTTTAAGTACTTTGTTTCAATTACACACAAACAGCAAAGGCACAATTTGTAGGGGGAGAAATAAAACCAGTTGAAACCTTCCAAGAAATTTAAAAGGAATGTTGGAAAAATTTCAAAAACAGAAAAGCCTAGAAGCAAAGTTTTCTTTCTACCAAAAGAAATGGAGATCCAGTTTTCTGCCAGGATTCTGCAGTTCTAAGGGTAACCATTTCCATTGGCAAACCACCAGTGCTACAAATGGGTCAGGAGGAAAAAAGCAAGAAAACCTCACTGATGGCATAGCTCACACTTTGCATGGACCAGACTCTAGTTTCAATCCTCAGCACCAAGAAAGAAAGCAAACGAAGTGTGTGCGTGTGTAAAAACCCTAAACCTCCCTTACCTTCACTAGCTGGCCAGACACTGGTGACTGATTACTCACCAGTACTGGCTGACAGGTCACTGGAAGCTGAGGAACCAATTCTTGAGAGCAAGAAAGTGGTCATGTACAGGGAACAGAGCAAACATGAAACTGATAAAGAAAGCTAGGGTTTTCACTGGTGAAGAAGGAAGTTACGCATACAGAAAGGCTGGGGAAAAAGTTGGGATTAGAAAAAAAAAGTAAGGTAAACCACTGCTTCCAAATACATACCAATAAATATAAAGTAAAGCCATCCATGTCACACATGTATTTCCTACTTCCACCTACTAAGAGTGCATGACAACCTGATGTCCAGATCCTACTTTCTAGAAGATTCTACTAAAAAAAAGCAAAAACTCCTTGAGAACCTGCTGACTCTATGTTTGATTCAAGACAAGCAAGGTCAGTCTCAGCCAGGAATGTGTGGCTGTGTCAGAAAGCTTACATACAAGGACAATGGTGACATACTTTGTCAAAAACGATAAGGGTACTGTCAAAACTCCCATCACCTCCTTCCCCACTGCTCTCGCTCGCACTCTTTGGGCACAAATCTTCTAGACATGGAGTACAAACTACAGCGCTTCTCCACATCCCATCTCTTTAACTCATCGCTTCATGTTCTCCCAGATGAAATAAAGATGTTTTCAAGTCAGGGAATTAAATCCTTCCTTCACGGTACTGTTCAATATGGCCCCATGGAGACCTGGTTCTAGGAAGATCCCATTTCTTTCCAAACCAGTCATTTACTGGGGGTTCTTTTAAATACATACTTTAAAACCTTTAATATCACAAGAGTTTTAAGAAAAACTCGTCAAATTTAGAACTACAATAATTAAGAATTTTATTGTTAAAAAAATCAAAAATATTCTTTAGATTGTGGTGAAAGTGAAAACTTGAAATCTTGGCACAATCCTTAATCCCTGGAAGTTGGCATTCTGTATCATCAGGAAGAAATCAGATTATCAAGAACAAGGCCTGTGGTGGTTTAGATGATGTCAGTCTCGGGCATTTGAATGCTTGATCCCCAGCTGGCACTGTTTGAGTATGTTTAAGAGGTGTGTTCTTATTGGATTAAGGATGTACTGGGAGAGTTTAAAGACAAGACACTTCCAGTTCTCCATTTGTTTCCTGCTTGTGTTTGCCAGTCAAGATGTGAGCTCCCAGCTTGCTACTCCTGCTGACCTATCTGCTGCTTCCTAGCCACAATGGACTCTTGTCCCTAGATCCGTAAGTCTCAATAAACTTGTATTAATTTCACTGACCATGATACTATATCACAGCAATAAAAAAATAACTGATACATGGCCTGAGCCAGATGCAGTAGTGTCACCTGGAAACCTTGCTTAGGGCACTAGAGCAGATGCGCTCTAATCTACACATCTGGAGAACTGCTGAGGGGAATTCACTATTAATTTACTACCACACAACCGGATTTTCTCTTTTCCTAAGGTTTCCTATTCCTGTCCCTGTGCTTTACGTGTCATCTGCAGTGTGTGCTGTCTAAAGCGCAGAGCTAAGGCAGCAGAGTATTTTCAAGTGGAAGAACTAGCAGAGACTCCATTACAAAACCAGCCAGACTGCAAGCACTACAACTTGGTTGTATGACTTCGACCGCCATGGAAAGAAGGGAAGAAAAAAAAATAATTGCTGGACCCCATCACCTTTCAAGAGATGCTAGAGAACAAATGAGCAAGGTGGTGATGCACAGAAAGCCTCTGCAGATTACAGACCAGTGGCATCCAAAGCTCTTCAGAAATGCAGACCCTCATGCTGCAGCAGACCTAATGAATCTGAATCTGACTTTTAGCAGCATCCCCTGGCATAAATAATGAAGTTTGAGGCATGCTGTCCATTAATTGCCATCCTAATTGTCTGACTTGGTAATTCTCCAGCAAACAGAGCTTAAACTTTGTTTTCTCAGAGATGCTTTCCCAATGCACAGCAGTCTGAGGCTCTGCACTCTTCACCCAAGAACGTAATATGGAATCAGTCTGTAACTGGTTAGCAATAGTCTTCCTCTGCGCCGCGAGTTCTGTGGGTGCAAGGACCACTATGTCTACCTTGTTCACCATGGTAGATCCAGGGTACAGAACTCGACCAAAGACTAAGCTTTCTTGTTGTTAATATTACAATCAGTACCGGATTCTAGAAAGTGAGAACAAAAACCATTAACACACACTTATCCTAAAGCAATTCATAGGTTTACAGGGTTTTTGCAGAAACTAGCAAGAACCAAATCCTAAGAGGATGGTAACTCTAACAAATGATAACATGCAGCACAATTGTCTCCTAGGCCCCCACTCCCACAGCATGACTGGCAGTCAACCTATGCCATCTAGTTGTCCTCTTCTGGATCCTCCACCCAGGGGTCCCCTCGCCCAGCCCTCTCTGACTCCAACTTCTCTCAACATCACTTAATTCTCCCCTAGGAAGTTCACATTATTTTTGGCACTATTCTCTCCAGGTGCTTTCTTCAGTGCTCTTCTCAGATGTCAAATTCCCCTTGTTACCTCCTTCAAGAATGTCTTGCCTAACTCATTTCTCACCACTCAATTGATTTATTTCCTGTGAGCTGTCAAGTCTACTCTATTTTCAACAGAAACCACTCAAATCTATATCCCTGACCACTTTGGAGGATTTCCTAATTAACTGTTCAATATTCAATTGTCTTCCCAGTCTCTTCAGTCACTTCCCATATCCCCAGAAGGGATAGTTGGTGTCTGAGCAAATGCTATCATCTCTTCTCTAATTATATTCCCCATGATTTTTGTATTTGTTCTTGATTAGTAGACAAGAGTCTCTCAGATTTACAACCCAAAGCCCGTATCCAAACACCATTATAATAAACCTGTATCGAAATGCCTAAGCTGACAGCAAAAAAGAGTAATGGTGTTTACTTTTCTTTTCTTAACTGAGAAACATAAGTGAATGAGCACTGAACACGATGGATAGGGGATACACGGAGGAAACAGAATAAGCAAGCGCAGGTCACCATCAATTAAGCTGGATTAGTCTTCCAAAATCTCAAATCCCAATCCCACCTTTCCACACTTAGATTGAAGTTAGAAAAAGCCTATTTTATATAATGGAATACAATGCAGACTCTTAGCTTTTTGTTATTGTTGTTTTGTTTTTTGATTTATTCTCTAATGTACACGAGTGTTTTGCCTGCATGTATGTCTGTGTACCATATACATGCTTGGTACCTTTGGAGACCAGAAGAGGGTGACAGGTCCACTGGAACAAGAGTTACAGGCACTTTTTAAACATCATGCATGTGCTTGTAATCGAATGCACTGGAAGAACAACCAGTGTTCTTATATAGAGCAATCTCTCTAGCCCCAAAGTTTACTTAGTATAGGACCTTATCATTTGCCTCAGGATGCGGCCAGACACTATGAAAGACAAAATGAATAAAGATTACAACTTTCAACCCCAACCACCAACCTAAGGGAATGATGCTGATTAAAGTCTATGAATAAATGAATACACACACACACACACACACACACACACTGGCTAGAAACAGCTTAGTTGGTAAGCCCTGGGTTTGATCAGCTGTACACACCTGTAATCCCAGCACTCAGGCTCAAGGTTATCCTTGGCTAGCCTGGTCACATGAGCCTCTACCTTAAAAATGTAGGTTGTATTTACGGTGCAAGCATGAGGACCAAAGTTCAGATTCTAACACCAATGTAAGAAAGCCAAATATTGGGGGCTGGAGAGATGGCTCAATGGTTAAGAGCACTGGCTGTTCTTCCAAAGGTCCTGAGTTCAATTCCCAGCAACCACATGGTGGTTCACAACCATCTATAATGAAATCTGGTGCCCTTTTCTGGCCTGCAGGCATGTATACATAATAAATCTTAAAATAAAGAATAAAATTTAAAAAGTCAGAGATAGAGGACTGGAGTGGTTAGGAGCACTGGCTACTCTTCAATTAGACCTGTATTAAATTCCCAGCATCCACATGGCAGCTCACATACATCTGTAACTCCAGTCCCAAGTAATCGAACACTCTTTTTACCTGAGGACACCAGGCAAGTATATGCTGAACAAACAAGCATGCAAGCAAAACATCTATATACATAAATAGTTAAAAGTAAGCAGATAAAAAAACAAAAAGCCAGAAATAGCACCTTCACAAACCCAGATTCCAGGGCTCTCTAGTTAGCCATTCTAGCTGAAAAACTATCTTCAAGTTCAGTGAGAGATTCTGTCTCAAAATGTAAGATGGCAAATGATAGAGGAAGATTCTAGATAGGGACATCAGGCACCCACATATGCACATACAGGGGGGCAAAATTTGAGACAAGGTCTTGTTATGCTCCCCAAGCTGGTCACCAAGTCCTGGGCTTAAGTAATCTTCCAACCTCAGTCTTCTTAGCAGCTGAGGCTTCTACAAGCTTGTGGCAGCATATCCATCTGCTTCAGAACCCTTGGCTAAGAGCTTCCAGACTGCTGACCACAGAGAAGTGCTGAGAGGGGGCGTGTCCTGAGATAGCGTGAAGCTCTATGCATCCCCATCTGCTTACAGAGCCTACCCTCTCCTCACCTGGATATGCATCTGTGTCCACTGTAGAAGCATCTTTAATAAGCCAGAAAATGTTTCTCTCAACTCTGTGAGATGTCTTAGCAAATTACTGAAAGGGAGGAGGACACTGGTTTGTAGCTGGTTGGGAGATACGAGTTACAACCTAGAAGCTGTGATTGCCATCTGAAGAGTCTCTCTTGTGAAAATGGGTATTGTGGGACCTGACATTACCTCCAGGTAAATAATGTCTAAAATGAATGAGATATCTACTTGGTGTGAGGAGGGGGTTCTGTGTGGGAAATAACCCACACATCTGTCACAACAAGATTCTGTGTTGAGTCAACACCAAATAGGGAAGAGTGCTTGGGGGCTATTTTCTCTTTCCAGAGTACTTTTCTAAAACACAGCTTCAGCCTACATTACTCATCCTGAATAATGGGTCAAGGTTTTTCCCCACATACATTCTGTATATATGTCCAAAGTGTTTTGAAACTGGGCACACATATGCATCAAAAGTTGAAGATTTACTTTTTGTCAAATTATGTACTATCACTGCACAAGCAGGAAGCAGTTCACCAAAGACCATGGTTACCTTTGCAAATCCACAAAAAGTACTCCTGTTGGGCAGAGAAACTTGAGGCAATGGTGCTGAGAAGGGTAGAAAAACCTGGAATGCCACTCCAGGCTCCTCAGCTGAGTCCCTGTGTCCAGACACTGACCCACCTTCCCCCAATCTCAGGGCCCAGATCCAGAGACTACAGTAGCAAATTCCAATCCAGGGCAGGAGAGGGGAAAACTACTGTGTTACTAGTCATGCCAGGCATCCCTTAATTTCTCTGTCACAGCGCTGATCTAGTCCTGTCCCTAAGCAAAATGTACTGCACACACCACCCAACCATCATCAAATGACAGAAAGAACAGACGTTTGTACCATACACAACAGTCAAATAAAGCAGATGAGAGACACAGGGATATGGTAAAGAAATGGAAGTCCACGCAGTTACTATTTGTTTCTGCAAAGTTATATGAAATAAAGGACACTAGATTACCAAACATACTAGTCAGGGAATCATCTCTGAAGGACAGTGAATGCTTACTTCTGCTTTATGTGCTGGGTTAATATACAATGAGGAAAGAAACACATCAACTTGTATGTTGCCTACGAAAACTTAAGTTTTCCCAACTTAATCTCAAGGTTATTTGGAAATATCCCCTATTTGAAATACTGGTTGTCATTATTAGATCTCAAAATAAAATACAAATCACAAACCGACCACAGACTTCTCAGTCTTTAATTGCACGTCATCCAGGACTCTTCTTACTCTCAAAGTCCTAGGCAGAGTGTCAGAGAGGAATAAAGTGCAAGTCCCTCACTACTTAACTGTTCCTGGCTTCCCCCACAGACATGCTGCTACTCTTCTCAAAAGAACACCTAAGAATTCAATTAAAATTCCTATTCCTCTACCCAGAGCTGGAAGGCCTATGGCTAACAATACAAGGGCAGGGCAGCCTTAAGGGAGGGCTGACCTGTGCCCTAGAGAGAGCCCAAAGGAGGTCTAGAGAGACTCTCCAGCTCTCACTAACAAGTTAACTTAGCTTTTAAGCCCCAGACTGTAAAAAGGTTCACCTGCCAAGAGTAATAACACAAGTAATTACTGCATACAGAATAACAGATCCCAGAGGGACCCCAGCACCCAGGTAGGTTCGGGTCTCTATCTTGCAATATACATGCAGGAATAACATACACTATTTTTCTCATTAAGGCCTAGGACAGTCCCCTAATGGATAAAAAGATAAATTTTCTTTGGCACAATGATTATGTTTTGGGTTGTCATCCAAATAAAAATGTTTCAGGTAGGAAGTCTACAAGACAATAACTTTCTGGGATAGAATTCATGAGGTTGAACACGTCACTGACACCACATAAGTGTATTTCAGGGACTGGAAGCAACAGCTTTGAAGTCCCCTTCACTTTCTTTTCCCTAGTACAAAGCCTTCAGATCAATTCCCATGAGTCCAGATTGCTCACCTCTGAGTATTCCCACCTAGACCTCACCAGTTCACCCGCCTCTGCCTCTGTCCCTTACACCATCTTCTCTTGAAAGACATTTTAAAACCAAACAAACTAAGATGTGACTTTTCCAACCCATTTTCCTTCTAAGAAAGCCAAGGACATTTAAGTTCACAAGTTCCCGTTTCCACTACATGCAAAGCTATACCTCTCTCCAGCTGGCAGCAACCAAATGAGGTGAAACCTCTCAGCCCAAAGCTTTGGCCCAATCTCATAGAGCCATAGGTGTCAAGTCTAGACAACCTGTCTCCCAAAAAGAATTGACAGCCACACAACCCTCCTTCTATCGAGCCATCCCAGAGGGACTCTGAGCCCATCTACACTGTTCACGCTGCTCTCTGGGAGCTACACCGAGACACACTCTCCTATACCTGTTCTCCTGAGTTGACTGTTACTGGCATTTGCCCTCATCACTCAGATCAGGCCAAGACATCAAGGACAAAGCCTGGCAGTCTTGGGCAGACTGATAGAAACTACTGTCTTTAAGCAGTTCTAAAGTCAGGTACAATCAATGCACAGAACAGATTTCTGCTGATTGAACACATTTCTCGTCCCTGGAAGTTGGAACAAAAATCAGGAACCCTCAAATAAATCTGAATTACTTAGCTCCCCCTTAAGGCAAAGGAATTATTAAATGTTTTAGACTATAGTCGAAACTGTGCTCTGCACTGTCCCAATTTCACTTCTGGCAAGTGTTTTTCTTGGGAACAAGGGGCACATGGGACAAAAGACCCCAGAAGACAAAGTCTTCATCGTAGCCTGTCCACCACACTGTGTCACCAGTTCCTAGCATCTGTACACACTGCATATTTCTACACCTCAGTGGGCTTCGTCTTTCCAGTGGATAGCATGTCTGAACTCAAGTCAAACATACACCAATTACCACTATGCCAGGGACCCCCAGAATTTTAAGATTCACACACCACCAATGTCTCCCTGAGCTCCAAAACTGAAGAACAAGCCAGGCATGGTGGCATACTCCTATAACCTCTGCACTCTGAAGACTAGGGCAGGAAGATCACCAGTTTGGGGCCATCCTGAGCTAAAGGGCAAGATACTATCTCAATATTATAATACACACAAAAATATCAGATAACATGATCCTACACTTAAAAGACCCTAATAGCTCCACTATAAATTCTTAAATTTCAGAAAGTAGTTGAATATAAAATCAACATACAGCCGGGCGGTGGTGGCGCACGCCTTTAATCCCAGCACTCGGGAGGCAGAGGCAGGCGGATCTCTGTGAGTTCGAGGCCAGACTGGACCGACAGCCTCCAAAATAATACAGAGAAACCCTGTCTCATAAAAACCAAAAAAAAAAAAAAAAAAAAATCTGTTGGGGGAAGTCCTGTGCATTTGTCAATAAAGTACTGTTGAGCCAATAGGAAACCTAGATAGGAGGGACTAGGAGTCCAGGAGGACTCTGGGAAGGAGAAACACAAGAGTTCGAGATGTAACGCCATGGGGTAGGAGCCCGGAACTATTCTCTGGTAAGAGACATACTTAGATTAACAATTATGGGGTAATTACTTAAGTCAGAGCTAGCCAGTAAGAAACAAGCAAGGCCAACAGCTTCATAATTAATACAGCGTCTTGTGTGTTATTTGGGGACTACAACTCGGCAGAGCCCAGGTGACTGGTGGGTGATAAACCAAAGCGGCTAGCAAGAAAAAGCTTCCCTTAACAAAAATCAACATACAAAATTCAGTAATTTCCAATTTGGAGCTGGTGTCATTTGGGTTTTTCTTGGTTGTGTATCTGTTTTGAGACAGAATCTCACACACCCTAGGCCTACCTGAAATTCGAATGTATCCAAGGATGACCTTGTATTTCTGGTTCTCCTATCTGCACTTCCCAAGTGTTGCCATTAGGGGGGCACAGCATCAGACCCAATTTATGTGGTACTGGGGCTCAACCCACAACTCCCCACGTTACAGAACGCTCTATAATCAACTGATCTGCAGACTCGGCTTTCCTCCCAATAACAAACTTAATGAGAAAGAGATCAGAAAAAATAAACCTCATTCACAATAACTTCCAAAAAGGGGGAAGGAAAGGCAAGCACAACCCCACACAGCATCATCACACTGGCAGAGGCTAAGATGGAGGTGTTCCTCATGGCTTGGCACCAGACCACCGCCGTCACCAAGCCTGAAGCGGAGTACCATGTCTACAGAACACGTGGACGAGGGTATCTTCAAGGGCCACCTGATGAGCAGCTGCTTTACAAGGACTACTGGCTCTAGGTGACGGAAAAGGGTGGGTGACAGTGGCTTCGGAGACAGCATGGCCACGGGTTTCAGGCACAATGGACCTGATCTCAGAAAATAACACCTTTAAGGGCTCCAGCACTGAGCCTTCTCCAGCCTCCCAAACTTCCAAATGTGATGAAGCTTCAGAATAGGCTTATGCAGTGTGGACCTCAGAACTACCTCTAGAGACCTGTTCTTCCCAATAAAGGATAGCTGAGAGGCTTCCTGGTTGCTTCCTCTTTCTGTGCCCTCCTGCTCAATGCAGGCATTGACCCCCTCCCCCAGGAAAGGTCCTGCTTCCCACACTTCTCTTCAGACTCTTGCTCACTAGGCTGTATGTTTGGCTGTCCAGCTGAGAACTAACTTGGCCCAGCCTGCCCTTCAAAGATAGTGCGAGACCTTCGCTGCCCTCACGGCCAAGCCATTCCTACTAGCCAGCCAGGGGAGAGTAAAGGACTAAAAATCCTACATCAGACAGTCAAGCAAGTCACAAAATACCACCCCAACTCCCTGCCCAAGACCAACCCAAGCACACGCTCTCACAAGCCCTCACTCACAGATAGGGGCCATTTGTCTGACTCCAGATCTTCCAAGCTGAAGCCAAAGGCGAAAAAGAAGTGTGGAGCCAGTATCTTTGCTGGATTTGTGAGGTCTCCACGAGCACCCCTCCCAAATTTCATACAGCCTTTTGGGGACTTGTGGTCACTGGCAAAGAGCTCCTCTGCCCTTTGCAAGCCTCACCATACCTAAAATAACGTCTACAGATGCAAAGGACACAAAAAGTACTCAGTGACAAATTTCATCAGGGAAGTGAGAGAATTTCACGGTAAAAAAGTTAGAAGATAAAAAATGAAATTGAAGAAACACCTATTATATTCCTCAACTGGGAGATAATTACAAAAACAGCTGTATTAATGGGCAGAAATCTATAGATTTAACTCAATGCCTACCCAAATTTAATTACGTTCTTCAAAGAATTAGAAACGGCAATCCTAAAAGTCACCTGGACGCAGGATTGCCAAAGCAAGCAATCCTGACACCAGTGTCGTAAGTGCCACCTGATCTCATTATACTACAGTGTCAGTAAAGCTGGGAGGTATAGACACAAAAACAGTCGTGTAGACCAACGGAATGCAGGCCACAGAAATAAACCCACACAGTTACAGTCATCTAATTTTCTACAACAGTGTCAAAGGCATATTAAACAAAACAAAACCTCTTCAACTAATGTTACTAGGAAACTAGATGCCAGTGTGCAGAAGAACTAGATCTGTACTTGTCATGTAGCACAAAATCACTCAGACTAAGCCCTGAGACTTTGAAACTACTAGATAACTAATAATATATTCAGTCAAGTTCTTTCTGAAAAAGACTCCAAGATCACAAGAAATAATCCCAAAAATTGATAAGTAAGATTACATGAAATTAAAAAGCTTCTCCACAACAGAACAAATAATCACCAGAGTGAAAAGAGCCAACAAGATGGGGAGGGAAAGTTCCTTGCCAGCTAATGTCTAAGATGTACAAACCACAAAAGCAAACACCAAACCAGACATGGAGGCTACAAAGTGAGTTCAAATCCATCCTGGGTCTGGGATTAGGCCACATCAGACCCTGCCTCCAAAACACACAATCAACCAATCAATGAATAAGCTAATAAACAAAAAGATACTTTTTAAAAGAAGGAATACAAATAGCAATTATTTGAAAGTGTTCCATATTCTTAGCCATTCAGGAAATAAAATTTTAAAACTACTTTGAGATTCCATCTCACTGACAGCCATGTTTGGAGGCGGTAGCCTGCAATTCCTTCACTGAGTGGAAACAGAAGGATCCTGAGTTCAAAGTCAACCTCAGCTACATGAGACCCCAGCACAAAAAGGAGTAGGAAATTCTGGAGATGGTTCAATAGTTATGAGTGCTTGCTTACTCCTGCAAAGGAGCTTAGTTCCAGCAATCAGCATCAGAGGTTCCAGGGATATCTGACACCCTCTTCTGGCCTCCAGGGCACCAGCACACACATGCATGCGTGCACACACACACACATACACACACACACACACACACACACACCACAATAATGACAATAAAATCCCCCCCCCCTTTTTTTAAGAAAACTTAAGAAAAGAAAATGAAAAACAAAAAATGGCTGGAGAGATGGCCCAGTGGTTAAGAACACTAGCTGGTCTTCCAGGAAGTCCTGAATTCAATTCCCACAACAAGATGACTCACAGCCATTTGTAATGAGATATGGTGCCCTCTTCTGGCCTGCTGGGACACATGCAGACAGAACACTGCATACATAACAATCAAATAAGTCCTTAAAAAATAACAAAGAAAGAAAACCAAAAAAATGATAAGGAGTATATTACCCTTATCCATGCTTGGGGGGAGGGACACTTTTGCAGCCATCATGGAAGCCAGTAGAGGTTCCTCAAAGCATCATATGACCCAGATATACTACTCTTGATTACATGCCCAAATGACTATAGGTCAACACACCACACAAACATTGGCACATTCACATTTATTGCTGCACTATTCTAAGAAATGGAACCAGCTTACATACACATCCACAGATGAAAGGCTAAGGAAAATGTGGATTACATACACAGTGGAATTTTATTCAGCCATAAAAAGATAAAATAGAATCATGACATCTGGAGGAGGTGGATGGAACTAGAAATTATGTTAAGCAAAACAAGCCAGACTCAGAAAGACAAATACTGAATGTTTTCTCTCATATTCTGTGTTGAAGAAGCAGGCTGCCGATGTATTAACCTTCAGCCTTCAACACTGACTGATGTGGGGTACAGAGAATCTCAGAAACTGGCCGTTGCTGTTTTCTCCCTTGCTATAAAGCTACAGCCTTCCATCATATTTACAGATGAAATAAGTATGCTATTTTTTATGTGAGTATCCTAAGTCACTTTAAAGGTGCTATGCACAGAACCAAGATTTTTTTTTAGTATGTATCTACATCTGTGGTAAACCAGAAGATTTGTTCTTTTTTTTTAAGATTTATTTATTCATGTATTTTATATATATCAGTGTTTTGTCTTTATATACACCAAAAGAGAGAATCCGATTCCATTACAGATGGTTGTGAGCCTTCATGTGGTTGCTAGGAATTGAACTCAGGACCTCCAGAAGAGTAGTCTAGTGCTCTTAACTGCTGAGTCATGAGAGTAGAGTGAGACCCTAGGGGAGGAAGAGGGTGAGGAGTTCCTGTAATAAAGCACAAGTGAAGACTACTTGGAGAAGAAAAGGTAGGGGCAGTAGACAGAAGAGGAGTAGGGAAGAAGATGAATATGATAAAATAGAGCAAAGTATACAACCACATCTATGTTAAAATGCCATAAGGAAACATTACTTTGCATGCTAAATTTAAAAATTAATTTTAGGAAGGCAGCTCAGTGGTTAAGAGTGCTTCATGGGGCTGGAGAGATGGCTCAGCAGCTAAGAGCACTGGCTGCTCTTCCAGAGGACCCAGGTTTGATTCCTATCACCCACATAGTAGCTCACAACCATCTGTAATTCCAATTCCAGGGAATCGGTCACCCTCTTCTGGACACAGCATATACATGGTACATAGACATATAAGCAAATAAAACATTCACACACATAAAGTAATAAAATTTGTTTTAAAAATTTTTATAAGATTTATTTATTATGTATACAATGGTCTGTCTGCATGTCTGCTGCAGGCCAGAGGAGGGCACCAGATCTCATTACGGATGGTTGTGAGCCACCATGTGGTTGCTGGAATTGAACTCAGGGTCCTCTGGAAGAACAGTCAGTGCTCTTAACCGCTGAGCCATCCCTCCAGCCCCTTGTTAAAAATTTTCAAGTGCTTCCTGCTCCTCCAGGGGACCCAAGTTTGGTTCCTGCACCCACCCCAAGAAGCCCTAGCTCAAGGAGACCTGACACTCTTCTATACTCCACAGGTTCTGCCTGTTGCTGATGGTGCCACACTTACCACAATTACCACACTAAGAAAAAAAATTGTTTTTCTTGTGTATTCACACCAACACTTCTAATACCAAATTGTAGGAAGGGTTCTCCACAACAAGCAACTCTCCAATTCTCTACAGACACTTTATGGGTTGCCCTGAAATTCAGTCCTTGGCATACCTACTTGGACCTACTATCAAAACCCAAAAAGTTAAGGGAGTGGTCCTACAAGTCTACCTGACTTCAGACGGCTTCTTCTGCCTCAGTTTCTCTTCTAACTGACCTGTCAGACACTGGCGTTCTCCGAACCCTCTTACCAGGGTTATTAACTTGTAGAAAAACTTGAAAACCTCTTCTGATTACTGGACTTTAACAAAGGAAATCAACTCAGGAATAGTCAAATGGAAGGAAAGCATAGAGTAAGGTACGAGGGAAGGATGTGGTTTCCATGCCACCCAACCTGCACTTCCCGTGTGTCCGAAAACTCTCAAGTTGTTCACTTTAAGGGAGGAAAGGAGGCTGCATTATGCAGACATAGCTGATTAAGAACAAGAAAAACAAAAAGAAAGAAATTAAAGCTGGGATATGGCTCCGTGGCAGAGTGCTCCGCCAGCATGCATGAAGCCCAGGGTTTAATCCCCAGAACTACATAAACCAGGAGTGGTAGAGCAAGAAGATCCAAAATTCAAGATTATCCTCAGTACAGCCTAGGATATAACATAGCCTCTCAAAGAGAGGAGAGGGAGGGAGAAGGAGGAGAGGGGAGAGAAGGGAACTTCCAGATCCCGAGAATAGAAAGTGGGAACTCAAAGTTGTCATATTTGTAAATGATACTGAAGACTTCCGTAGCAACAGTGTGCCAGAATACTGGTGCCAAGTGATAGGAAGATCTTGGGAATCTATGCTAATACAAGGAAAAGTGGCAGATAAGTGTTCAAAGGAGCATATGGCCTAAATCAGGCATATAAAATAACTTCTCAGTTGTCGGTGATGACCCAGGAATAGGATCTGACAGTCACTGTAAATGGACCCTGATCACAGCCCAATTGATTAAAAGCAATACAGTTTCCTGGGAGCCATCAAAAACAAATGCCAAAAGAGAACTCACTATTTTCCCTCATAAAATTCTGGCACATTCAACCCCACAAGTGTATTTATCCATCATGTGCCCTGACCCTTCCACTACAGAAAATACTTTCAGAGTTGAGCAAATCAGTGGGTCCCAAATGCTAGTCACAGCCCTATCCTGAACTAAACCTCTCAGAACCATACAGAAGAGGCACTTACCTATAACCCAAACTAGGCAAGATTGTGAGTTTCAGACCAGAGTGAACAACACAGTGAGAATAAATAAATAAACAGCAAGAATAAACAAACTGAAAAGAAACAATGAAAGGAACAACCGAGAATAGACAAATGAAGGAGGGTTGGGAATAGAGCTCAAGGTAGGATCCCTGGTCAGCATACATGACTGGGTTCAGTCCCAAGCATAAGAAAAATAAAGACATCTCCTCTATATTAAATGAATGTGGAATCTCTGTGAGTTCGAGGCCGGGCTGGACCAACAGCCTCCAAAACAATACAGAGAAACCCTGTCTCGTAAAACCAAAAAAAAAAAAAAAGAATGTAGAGAAAATGTCTAGAAAAAATAAGAGCTGACCTCCAGGCAAGGAGTCCCTCAATTAAAGACCTAGTCAAAAACAGATTCTTTCCATGAATTATTTGCTCAGACTCCCCATTTATCCTTACCTTTACAAATCAAGGCCTGCTGCTCCAGGAAAGCATGAGGGCATTCAGAAGTGGATGAGACTGAAAAGACAAAGCCCACTCAGCAGCAGCCATGCACACCTGATCCTGATTACTGAAAAGCCAGCCCCTCTCTCGCTCTCCCCAATTTCCATTCACACTACCATCTAATGAGACAGCCCGGTCTAATTCATAGCCTTTAATCTGCCACACTAGAAAACCGTATTTCAACTAATCCACCTTCTCTAAAAAAGAAGTTGGGACAGCCAGCGCTTGGGAGGCACGATCTCTGTATGTTCAAGGAAGAGAAAGAATGGTTTCTTGTGGGCAAGTACCAATTCAGATCGAGACTGCCATAAGGTACGTGATTTCTCAGCTTTGTTTTAGTGTGCCTAAAAGAAATGTAACGGCTTCTGGTATAATCACAGCTTTATGGGATTAGAGTATGTGTAGAGACAATGAGTCATTGTAGAGGTAGGTTGAGTCTAAAGTATAATATCTCACCCAACACCTCATCCAGATGAAGAACCAAACAAATGCATGAAGGCCAGAACTCTCATCTCCCGACTCCTAGGCCAATGAGCTCTGCCACTCTGCTTCCCAGGAACAAGATTAATAAATTGGGTTTTACTAACTGACCAGATTCCCCAAATACCCTCACCTCTACTGTACAAGGCTGACACGACATGGCCATCAGAAGCAGATCACTTCCTAAACTATCAGAGCTTAGTAAGAGAAAAGAAATGTTGCTGTAAGTCACTCGTCACACTTACATAACAAACTTCAGCACTTCTCAAAAATGACACCTGGGGGCTAGTGAGACGGTTCGGCTGAGAAGGCGTCTGCCACCAAGTCTAATGACCCAAGTTCAATCCCTGAGACCCACACAGCAGGAGAGAACGACACCCCTGTTGTTCTTTCTCTCTCCTACCCTCTCCACACAACATTTTTAAAGATGGCACCTGAAAATGAAACCAAAATTTCAGTAAGTTTCCTACAAGTTGCTTGACTTCCTAATTTAAAAAAAAAATAAAGCCAAGTGAAACTACTGTTCATTTTTGAATCATTAAAGCTAAGTGAGAAAAACACACTAACTCATCATATTAGGTCTCCCTGAAAGTAAGTGAAGTCCCACAACACTCCATCTGCATTAAATAAATGCTCACAACCTGTGATTCAGCATCAGTGTCTGCTATAAAAACAAAAAGCATATGTCAATCTCCCAAGCGAGGAAGTAGCAACAGAAAGTGGGTATGTGTCCATTCTCAGCAACACCTGAAAGACTACATCCACCCCATAAGACTTGAGTCCCTAGCAGGCCACAGTGTCCCAGCACTCACTCAGGAGGCTGAAGAAGAAGGATCACAAGTTTGAGGACAACCTGTGTTATGTCATATGACTTGTTTCAAAAGACATCAACTTCACCGAATCATTGGTCCAGTTATCACAAGCACTGGCCACCAGAGTCCCCACCAGCTATATGAGCCCTGCTATGCTCCAGACAGCTCCCATCCCACTCACCGCCCACCACTACCTCCTGACCATTAGTTTGCACTCTTCACTGACACAACTAACGCTTACCAGGCTAAAAAATACTGCAAGGAACTTGTAGCAGCGTTCAAATCTGAAAACCCAATGCTAACAGAAGCACAAACGCGGAAAGTGACAAACACTACTTAACTCTTGCTGAACCTGCTTGCAGTACCAACACTGACAAACACTGTAACTCAATGGTGTCTGCTTTGGCATTTATTTTCATCCATATATCCATCATAGGAAGACTTGGAAATACTGAACTAATTCACAGGACATCGGAAAAGCCTGACTCTTGTCCTATAAGAAACAAACACATAACTAAGAACAAGGTATTTTTCCCTCAGCCTCTCATTCCACAAATTTACTCACTAGACTGCCAGCTACTGATCTCACCAGGACACCAGAGCAATGACCACCCCTACTGCCTGTTCCTTTGATCATCCTTAAACACACGTTATGTAATAACTCATGTGAAATCCATACCTTTTGTGTGCAAGACTGAACTTAGAGACACTGAAGAACTACTATAAAAACACTGGAGAACACTGATAATGGAAACCCCATCGGCTTTGCGCCTGTCCTTCCCTTGCTGGAAACACTTCCCTTGTGGCTGGCTCTTTGATGTCCACCAGATCTCAGTGCAAATGCCAACTCAGAGAACTCTTTCCTAAAGCACTACTTACAGGCATCGACTCTCCTGCTCCCAACCATCCTGCTGTAGTCCACTATGTGAACTCATTATCCTCTACTGCCATGCTTACTTATTCCCTTCGTTACTGCCTCACTCCTCCACGAGCCATAGGAAAGGAACCCAATGCCCAGACGGAGCTTGACAAACAGTAGATATGCAATAAATAATTGTTCAATAAGAAACGAAGTATCGCAAATTGGGGCATAGGGGCACATGTCCACATTTCTAGCTCTCATGTTTGAGCCCGGCGTAACCAATCAGCATAATTCTTCACAATAAAACCTGTCTCAAGAACAGAAAAGGAAAACATTATTTCTTACTCTCTTCAGTTACATGGCAGCACTACTGTCAGCATAACTAGAGCCAGATGGATGCTTCATTTTCACGGAAAATTTTCAGAAAGTGTTCAAGATACAAGAATAACTTCGTGTTCCTTGACTGATCTTGATTGAGAGCTACCATGTGTAACTGCTGGGAAATGGACAACATTAAACCTACAGGGAAAAGCACTATCTTATTCTACTTCCGCGCACATGGCCCCACTAAAACATTCTTTTCCGGCTACCTTATACTTTTGAGTGGTAAACAAGGGTATTTTGAGTAGCTTAGGCACAGGGTTGCTTTTGCTTGTCCCTCCATAAAATAAGCACATACAGAAGGAAGCAAGTCAAAAGTCAGCTGTGCGGTGCTTGCTGTAATCCCAGCACTCTCAGGCGGAGGCAGGAGGATTGGGAGTCCTAGGTCACAGGAGTTTGAGGACAGCCTAGGCCACACAAAAGAGTGACTTAAAAAAAAAGTAGAAAAATCAATCACGTCAAAAACATCAACAGGCTACTCTGTCCCCACTCAAATCTCAAAAGAAACACACTTCTTACTCAGAAGCCTAAAATATATTTAAGAATAATGAACTCAATTATAGGAAGAATCTCCCACATGCTATACTTCCAAGAAATTTCCACAAAGCCACTTGGAAGGAAATTTACACTTTACAACAAACTGGCAGCGTGAATCCTATGGAAACAGAAAACTAGGGTCACTCCCTCTGCCTTATAGGCATCCCTTTGTCTTTGCGGTGAGAAACGGAGCTGATGAATAAACCATCAAGACTGACAAAGGGTCCTTTCCCCTTATGAGGGAGTGTGGTACTATACAATCCTCAGCCTTCCATACCGTAAGTACAGTAAGATAAGCTACTTCTATGTCTGCTTGCAACAGGTACAGAAGACTGAAGAACGTGCCTCATTCTACAGCTGCGAAAGCCAAGTCATCATGTACGCCTGCCTGAGGAGGTATACAAACATACTAAACTTCAAAGTTGAAATAAAAGTCATAAAGGCCCAAAACATAAGGAAATTAGGTCAGTAAAGCCAGAAAAAAGTCTTTTCTAAGCAGCCACTAAATGGGATGACTGAACCTCACCTATGGAACATGTGCAGACAACATTCTGACACAGCAGAGTGTTCAAACAGACCCAGAGTAAGGAGCTTTCGGGGTCCAAAAATAAGATCGGATTTGACAGAGACATTTAATTACCCAAGCTGTGTCTTGCCCACCTGCATCTTTGCTAGTCTTACCCCAACTCAAAACACAGAAATCCGTGTTCATTTTTCCCTCAACCTAAGTAACAAATGTTTGTGTCAACTTATTGCCCACCCTCCTTAAGGATACCCCAAAACCAACTCTGTCTCACCCCAATCTACACAGCACACACTCACAGCCATTAGCATCACAGCCATTTTTAAATGCTAATGAGTCTTTTAAACTTGGTTCTCAGAGACCAGAAGAAACAGATTCTCTAACACTTTCTCTTACCAGAGAAAAAAAAGAGAGAACTATTCCTTCTCACTGAAAAAAAACAAACAAAAACAAAAAAAACCCTCCACCTTCAGCCATTTTTGACCCTCAGATGAGTCCAGTCCACAAGAACCTGAACGCTCCCACTCAAAAGCACTGCTTTGCTTACCCCGTGTTCCGGTTTCGGCACCTTTCAAAAGGCAGAAGAAAGCAGCACCTGCTTTCTAATTTATCAACCTGTTTCTTCCTTTCCTGCAGAAGCTCTCCACCCTTCTTACACAGCAGTTCCTAGGACTACTGGAAACTATTGCTCCCCCAAGGAGATACAATTCTGTTTAAAGAGCTCCAGAGAGCAATTTGCCACTGGCCGATCTGTCATCCCAGACAAGGCTTCTAAACCTGTCCCAAACCTGCTGGCTGGTAACTCACCCACCCACCCTCTGCAGTGTGATCAGGGCCTGCAGCAGCCCATCCCCGGGACAGACTGCTCAAATCACTGAATTTTAGATGCCACACAACTATGCACACAGCAACCATACGCACCAAACGAAGTCACACAACCACAACCACAGCAACAAGTCATGCAACAGCATCTAATCTTTTCTCAACTCAATTACAGTCAGCTTCACTTTCCTATAATTTGTGGCCATGCATCACTGGCCCCACCCTTCATGTCAGAAAGTAATACCCTGGAGGCAGGCCTCACAGCATAGTTTACACTAGCTTGTGTTGTGGCAGGCAGGCTTGGGTTCAAGTTTCGGCTCTGACTTTTCTTACTAATAAAAAAGGTACCTGGGTTAGTTAGCCTCTGTGAGCCCTAGATTAGAAATCTACTTTCTAGATGATACGAATGAAATATGGAGAGAACCCAGCTGAAGATGTGAGTGACCACCTATAATACAGTAGGCACAGGGGATGTAATCCGTGAGCAGGCACAAACACCTCAGAGAACCCAGATACCCTGGAGGCTTCCAACAAAGCAAAAATAGGTCCAGCTTCCTACAACTCCCCTCCTACAAAAGGGAGGCCTTTAAGAAAAAGTCAAGCCTTTGTAAGAAAACTAAGAGCCCCACTGCAGACCACCAAAACCACAGACAGCTAAGGGATGCTCTGTGCCTACACTGAAGAGAAGACCAGCACAAATGAAAAGGGTAATGAAAGAGGAAGTGCTTCAGGATAACCCTTTCAGAGTCAAAACTTTCAGAGAGAAATCATGGACCTTCTAAATCCCCTGTTCATTAAGTCTAATGAATTCTGACTGTCTGTACACACAGAAAAGGCAAAGGGGTAATAATAGTGCACGTCCCAAGAAATCTCAGCTGGCAGCTGATTATGATCTAGGACATGAATATATTAGAATTACAAGAATCTTGGAGGCTGAATCTACACACACAAGCTGCAAAGTATCTGTCTGAGAGTGGCACATGTGTGTATACATACTGGGGTGTATGTTAGGGAACATGTGCCTGAGCGCCCATGCAGAGGCCACATAAGAATACTGGAGCACAGAGAACATCAATGTCTTCCTCTACTGCTCTCCACTTATTCCCTGGATGACACCAAGGTCACAGGCAATGGGACAGCCATGTCCAGCTCTAATGTGGGTGCTGGAGATTTGAACCCAGGTCCTCATGATTGCACAGCAAGCACTTTTATCCACTGAGCCATCTTTTCAGGTGCCCCTGCAGAATATAGTAACCCTGTGAAAGACAATGGGACAGCAAAACAGACTGTTTAAAAACTGGCTCTTTGGAAAAAAAAGTCTTCCATTCTGGAGGGAAAAGTCGGCGTTATAAGAAAAGCAATCTAAAAGACTACAGTCATCTCAAACAGAAACCCTGTTAACAAGCAAGAAATGTCAGATCTCAAGATGTGGGAGGGTAAAAAGGAGAGATAATATAAGAAATAAAACAGATTTGTACTACGAAATTAGCATGGAAGTGGAGGTGATCGGATTCAAAATTCAGAATGAAGAAAGTGAAGGTGTGTGTGCAGGCAGGATCTGTACTGTTAAGAGTCTTACACAGGGAATCCGAACACCTGGGCTCTTGATTGGCTCCGATCCAAACTGCCATGTGCCCTAAAGGCAAGTCACTTGGCTCTCTTTAAAACAGTCTCCTCACCCTTAGGAAGTGAGGAAATGCAAATTAGCATAAGATCTCTGCCAGCCTAAATTTTTAAGTGAAAAGTATGCAAAGATCAGGAGCTTTCGGGTCTTACAAACTAGACACACAGATAAAGGAGGGAAGAGTTGAGAAAACTTCGAGAAAGTAACTGAGAGTCAGTGGAAAGAGAAAAAGCTGCGTGACAGCCAAGCACTCTTCGGGTTCCAGGAAAGAGAAGTTGTCGGGGTCTCAAACAACTGCGAACTGATCGGCGGCATATGTCAAAATGGACAGGAAGAGGGGGATGGGGAGAACTATCCATGAACTATCTCCGTTAATGAATCAGTAATAGATATGCTTCAGGTAAACAGCCAGGGGCTCCGAAAGTCGCGACCACGAAGATCGCTGTGACCGAACCGTGACAGGGTGCCCAGGAGGCAAGAGTCAAGGGGAGTTCGTGCGGGGTTCTGCCAGGTGAAGATTCGGAGTGGGCGGAGAGTGAGGCAGGGGCAGAGGAAAGGCGAACTGAGACCATGCAGGCTGAAGGAAGGGAGAGGAGTCAATGCCTGACTCCCACTCCGAGGTGACAGAGGGGTCCGGGTCCGGGGCCCCGCTCTCACCATCTTGACGATGCCCCGCTGCACGGTGGGGACCGCGGGTCCCCCGGAGGAGCCGCCGCTCTGCGCGGAGGAGGCCATGTGTGGAGCTGGAAGGGCAGCGAGTGGGGCGTCCGGCCGGACTGGAGGTGTCAGAATGGGTGTCGACGCTGGGGAGAGGGTGCCGCGACGAGGAGCGGGCAGGCGACGGGCGTCCGACGGTGGACTGGATGGAAGCGCCAGGCGAACACTGAAGCAGCAGCGGGACTGAGAGCAAAAGAGGAGACGCGATCGCCGCCGCCGCCACACGTTCTACTCGCCGCGCAAGCGTGCCAGAGCGCCACCTCCCTCTGGCCAATTAGCGTCCGGAACCCGCCGGACCTCAAGCCAATAGGCACTCTGCTCATGAAGCCCCGCCCCCTGGTCCCAAAACGGGTGGGGAGCTCCAGGAAGCGCTGAAAGAGCTGATTTGCGGTGACGGGCAAACTCTGGGGCGGGACTTCCGGGGAAGTCTGAGACAGCGGTGTCGGGAGGTGTAGTGGGAAGGAAAGGACACGTCAGCATCTGGCCGAGGGGCGCGGGGAGCCATGGGAGCACCGAAGGCGGGGCCGGCCTCGCCCTCCTGCCTGGCCCCGCCCCTGCCCCGCCCCCTCGGGCGGCCGAGTGCCCACGTGGAAGAGTTGCACGCCGGAACTGAAGAACCCGGCCTTCGGTCCTAGAGCCCGGGAGGCCGAGTCCCGAAGGAATCTCAGAGCCGACTACTCTCGGAGTTCCGACGTTTCACCTCTGCAGAGTAGAGGGAACTTTGGAAAGTCGCAGTCCCTGGGCAACCTGCTGATGTCAAATCTTGACCCGGAAAACGGCCGCGGATCTTTACCGCTGGGGTCTAATGCTTGTGAGTTCCACTAATGTTCGTTGGTGAGAAGGGATGGCGCGTCCTGTTCACTGTGAAAGACCTCGATTTCCGACTCCTTCCCTACTGCTCCAGCTGAGCTTAGGAAAAGAAAAGCCTTGGGATGTGCCACCCCAGAGCTGGGCAGGCAACCCCTGACCTCACTCCTACCTAACTTGAGCTGTTTAGGTAAGGATATTGAAGTGGGACAAGAAAAGTCATATTCAAATGGATGTTTCGGGAGAATCTGTATTCTTGGAGTGCCCCTTTTGTGGAGCACAGGTCCTTGTATGTATTGTTTAATAATGACATTTGGCCCTACACTGAAAACTCGTCTTCACTGAAGCTTTTTTTTTTTTGGTTTTTCGAGACAGGGTTTCTCTGTATTGCCTTGGAGCCTGTCCTGGAACTCGCTCGGTAGACCAGGCTGGCCTCGAACTCACAGAGATCCGTTTGCCTCTGCCTCCCAAGTGCTGGGATTAAAGGCGTGCGCCACCAACGCCCGGCTTCACTGAAGCTTTTTAAAGAAGTTGTGCATTAACCCATACCCATGCCTCACATCAAGATCAAGTTTTGGAGTCAGCATCTTTCTATATCTCCAAAGCTAAGTCCTCCATACCATGAATTTACCCTATTCAAAAAAAAGGGGGGGAGGTCTTTATATACTATCAGTATTGATGAGGACTTACACAGAATCCTGTTCTCTCGTCTTTAGTGAATTCGACCTTTGCAGCAGTTAAGCCACTCTCTCCAGGATATTTGAAGCAATATAAACTTGTAGTTGAATTTGTAATTCCAAACATCTCATTTTCTTTTTTTTTTTTCCGAGACAGGGTTTCTCTGTGGCTTTGGAGGCTGTCCTGGAACTCGCTCTGTAGACCAGGATGGTCTCGAACTCACAGAGATCCGCCTGCCTCTGCCTCCCAGTGCTGGGATTAAAAGCGTGCGCCACCAACGCCTAGCACATCTCATTTTCTGATCCTAGTTACTGTCCTTTCCTCCTCGTCATCCATTTAATTCTCTTTCCTTATATTAATTTTCTATTTCTACACAACCATAGATCCTACTAGGCAATACTAACAACCAAATTACATGGAGTATAGGCATGCAAAAAATACACAGCCTGCTGAATACTTTTCCCCTACAGTGTATAATTTAGACCTTGGGACAAGCCTACAAAGTGCATACAATCTGTTTCTTCAAAGGAGGGCATTGATGTTTTGCTTTTGCCTGTTTTAAAGTGAACAGCACCTCAAAATGGTTCAGCAGCTGAAGGTGTCTGCATGCAAGCGTGACAGCCTGAGTTCAGTCACTAGGATCTACATGGTGGAATGAGAAAAGAACTCTTACAAGTTGTGCTCTGACTCCTCATGCAAACTGTGACATGCGTGTGTGTGCACACACAAACACATACATAAATAAATTTAAATTTTTTTAGTGAGCAATGCTAGGCCAGTATCTTTTTTTTTTCTACGATCCCACGTGGAGTTTATTGGTGGACTGGGAGGTAACCAACCCGTGCAGAGCAGAGAGAGAGATAAGATATGAGAGAGAGAGAGAGAGAGAGAGAGAGAGAGAGAGAGAGAGAGAGAGAGAGAGAGAGAGAGAGACAGAGTAAGATGAGAGTAAGAATGTAAGAGGGAAAGAGAGTAAGAGCAAGAGAGGGTAAACGGGCAGGGGTCAGTTCTTTAAAGGGGTCCTTTGCACCTGCGTGGTTCTCACGGAACTCTGGGCTGGCCAGAGTGTTGCCTGAGTGCATCTTGCCAGGTAACAGGGCAGGCCAGAGTAATGCCTGAACCTTTCATTCCCACCTTTATTTATGATTAAAAAGAGATGGGGGTGTTAGATGCGGCAGGTTCGGGATCAAGGACGTTGAATTTTTAAGACTGCTTCCTGCTGACCTGGGGGCGTCGATCACCTTTGGGGGAACCTGAGAAAGTTGGGGTGTTGCCACGCTGGTTGTTCTATTGTAGTCCAGGCTGTATGGGACTGTCTGGCGCTCTGTAGATCTGGCAAGATTTTAGCTAGGCCAGTATCTTAAGGGATGGAGTCAAGATATGAACTCGGAACTATCTACTGTACATAGTCCGATCTTAGGTATCTGCTGCTTCTCCGGTAGACAAATACCTCCTCATCCTCTGCCTGCATTTGTAGAATCCAGAATCTAGACAAAGATGTTTAATTCTCCAATAAACCTCGTGTGAGAAAACCCCCACTGTGTATGAACCTTCTGTCTCCATTCTTCAGAACACCTTCATTCAGTTCTCCGTGCTGTTACCCTTGGGTTCTTACCGTAATGTACTTTTCAGTCATGCCAGTCCCCTCAGCTTCAGGACAAAATTCAACTCCTGGGCATAGCACACCTGGCCCTGAACTACTTTTCAGCCCCTTATTCCTCTCTTTCTTTTGTAACTTTAGTGTATATTTGTTTATAGAGAAACCCCAACAAAGTCTAGATTGGTACTGTCTAGAACTTTTTTTTTTTCCGAGACAGGGTTTCTCTGTGGCTTTGGAGGCTATCTTGGAACTAGCTCTTGTAGACCAGGCTGGCCTCGAACTCACAGAGATCCGCCTGCCTCTGCCTCCCAAGTGCTGGGATTAAAGGCATGTGCCACCACTACCCGGCCTGTCTAGAACTTTTTGCAGCAATGAAAATGTTCTCTTCAAGCTCTATCCAACATGGCAGCCACCAGCCAGCTGTAGCTAATGAGCATTTGCAGCGTTGCAAGTACAACTGAGGAAGTGAATTTTTTTTTTTTTTTTTTGGTTTTTCGAGACAGGGTTTCTCTGTATTGTTTTGGAGGCTGTCCTGGAACTCGCTCTGTAGACCAGGGTGGCCTTGAACTCACAGAGATCCCCCTGCCTCTGCCTCCCAGTGCTGGGATTAAAGGCGTGCGCCACCAACGCCCGGCTGAGGAAGTGAATTTTTAATATTATTTAATTTTAATTAGTTTCATACACATGGCTGGTAAATATTTAGTCGCATTTTAATCTTGCTGTCATGACTGTTACCAGAATCTTTTATGTAAGTTTTTAAAGTGTTTATTTATGCCTCATGTAGCCCATACTTGATTAAAGTGCGTAATGGCAAACAGAAATACATGCAGGCAGAACACCACCGAAGCACATTAAAAAACAAAGTTTGGGCTGAAGAGGTGGCTCGGATGTTAAGAGCGCTGGCTCAAAGAACCAGAGTTCAGTTCTGAGCACCCACATGGCGGCTCACAGCTGTCTATAACTCCAATTAATTCTAGGGAATCTGATGTCTCCTTCTGGCCTCATTGACACTTAACTTGGTGCACATACACGAAAGGAAACACCCAAACAAGTACACGATAAAATAAAAACAAAACAAAAAATCTTAAATGCATAATGGCATACATTTTCTTTCTTAAAATGGTTTGTGAGATGGCATCTCCCGAGGTGTTTCAAACTCTCCATTCTCCTGCCTCAGACTCCTGAGGCATACAGGCGTGTAGCAGCACTCTCGGCTTTCCAAAAAAATTATTTTTTACTTTATGACGTTAGAAGCAGAACTCAAATCTGATTTAAGGGAAAAGGGAAAGAGCTAGACCCCAGGCGTGATGGCTCACCACCGCTAGTCCCAGCACTGGGAGGCTGAGGCAGGAAGGCTGCATGAGATGCCAGCCTGGGTTTCACAGTGAGTTTCCAGTCAGGCTGGGCTACACAGTGAGATGCTGGGGGAAATTGTTTTAATAAAAGTGAAGGGGATAGAAAGAGGAGGATAAAAAGAGAGAGGGGGAAGTTAAAGAGAAGCCTTCCCACCAGCCTGGTTCCAGAGCCACATCAGTCCCAAATAAACACACAGGAGGCTATATTAATTATGAAGCTGTTGGCCTTGCTTGTTTCTTACTGGCTAGCTCTGACTTAAGCATTTACACCATAATTGTTAATCTAAGTATTTCTCTTACCGGAGAGGTTTCCGGGCTTCCTACCCCATGGTGTTACATCTCGACTCCCTGTGTTTCTCCTACCCAGAGTCCTCCTGGACTCCTAGTCCCACCTATCTTGCTTTCCTATTGGCCAACAGTGCTTTATTGACATATACACAGGACTTCCACAACAGGGGAGGAAAGGGGAGAAAAGAGTGTAGGAGCACAAACCTATAAAACCCAGTACTTGGGAGACTAAAACAGGAGGACTTATACAAGTTCGAGGGCAATATGATCTACATGGCAAATGCCAGGTCAGCCAGGGCTACATAGCAAGACCCAAAACAAACAAACAAACAAAAAAAGACAATGTGTACTATACTTTAAGATATAGATATTTTGCAAACCTTATAGTGCAATTTTATAGAAAGATAAGTTGCCTTATCTTTATTATCATTTAAAGGATTCACGAAGGTATAATACTCATCTATACAGCTATATGATTGGGTAATGGTTACAAAACTTGTAATTGGTGTATTTTGAACCTAGTCTTACTGCTTATTTGGTGGCAAATACCAAAGTTCATTTTATTCTCCTGAATGGCATTCAACCCATGTAGGTTGTCAGTAGACTTGTACAATTACATTTTTTTTTTTTTTACTCCTGCTACAGCTATTGACTTTGAGCGCTGTTGAGTTTTATCACTGTAGCCAAAGACCAAAACATAAGCAAATCTCTGGACAATGGTGCCACCTTTGTTACAGGGAAGCATAATTTTTTTCTGAATCTCTAACTAAAGATGGCCAAGCAAGGATGGAATCTGAGTGTTTCTTTCTGTCCCTAGAACACTGAAGCCAGTGATTACAAAGTCAGTTACAGAGGTTTCACCAAGTAATAGGAAGCTCTATTAACTTCCAGATAAACATACCTTTTTCCCTCACAGGTCCAGCAGTTAGAAATATATGTTTAGAGGCTCAGTTGTGTCAGTAAAGCATTTGCAGTTCTCTTGGCTTGTCTCTTACAGTTGCAGAAGAGCTGCTTCAGAAAGAGAGGAGGCAAGACAGAGGAAATGGTGGTACCAGAAATAGCTGCTCATTAAAAAAAAAAAATCAGGAAAGCGCTAGTTTTCTTGGAAGTACCTGTTGCAAGGCCTCTTCTCACTACAGAGGCAACAAAGATGTCATTTAGATTGGCAAGGGAGAAAAAAGATCAGGAATGAGTACTAAGGTGGCCTCAACACTGGACCTATTCCTTATTTCTAGATCTATTCTGGTCTCTTAGGACTCTGACTTATTCCCTATCTCTTCAAGGTAGAATCCTGGTCCCTCATTCTCTCCAGACTTAAAAAGCCAAAAGCAGTAAGCTTATGTTTTAGCCTTGCTGTCTCTGAGACAAGACTCTCGCTTCTAAGGCAGTCTCCCTCAACTGCCTTCAAGAAAGACGCAGAGCCGGGACTCATTGCCTTGGTTGCTCCCTATGTATGGCTCCAGCAGTTCTAGATACACTATGTAACTAACTCCAAACGCACTCTCAGCTTTTCTACCTCTGTGTTTGTTTTCCTGGTTCCTTCTGCTTGGAAACACCTATTGCTCAGTTCAGACACAGCTTCTGCTCCAACCAGAAATGAATTCTCCCTTCCCTGTCTCCCCAGACCCTTGGAAAAATACTCTTCCAAAATGATATACTCCATATCCTCCAAATGCTATAGTTATTTATGCAGTAGTTGAACTGACCTATAAACTTTACTATAATAAGCTACAGTAATTATTAACATTTATGACTCTTGTTGACTTAGCAATTCTTTCTGTTTCTGTAATCCTAACACTCAGCTAAGGCAAGAGGGTTACTATGAATTTGAGGACAGTCTGAACCATATAGTGAGTTCCCAGCTAGTATAGGCAACAGAGATCTTGTCTCAAGAAAAACAACCAAAACAGAGTCTGGGAATATAGCTCAGTTGATACAGTGCCTAATTAATATGCAGGAAGCCCTGGGTTTGATCCCTATCACTGCATACAACTAGGTGTGGTCACACACATCTGTAATCATAACAGTCAGGATGTGGGGGCAGGAGGCTCAGAAATTTAGGATATCGAGTTTGGGGCCAGCCTGGCTGGCCTGTAATGAAAACTAAGTTTTTAATTGATTCACATGTCTGCACAGAAGATGGAGATAGTCTTACTTCTCCTTCTCATTCCATCAATTTTGGGGATATTTAGAGGAGAAGTTGGGTTTACAGTGAAGGCTGTTACCATTAACTATTTATATTCTATGTGTATGAGTGTTTTGTCTGCATACATGTAGATGTGCTACATGTGTGCCTATTGCCTACAGAGGTCAGAAGAGAATTCGGGATTCCCTGGAACTGGAGTTATGAGTGGTTGTAAGCTATCATGTGGGTGCTGGGAATTGAACCCAGGTTCTCTGTAAGACTAGCAAGTGCATTTAACCAATGAGTAGCCTCCACAACCTCTCATTGACTAAGTTTTCACATAATATAATTTATTGGGACATGAATTCTATTTAACTTGTGCTTACAGTAATCTGTCACCATTTTTTCCTCTCCTCAAGAAACCATGTGTATCTTAACTTCATGTAGGACAGGCTAGCCATTAGAACCTATATAGGTCACTATATTACTTAGTGGCCTAAATAATATAAAAACATATTTCTTTCTCATGTAACAGCCCAATATTTTGGCTTTGCTTATAATCCAACATCCACCTATTAGTAGGCATTCTACCAGGAAAGCTGTTCTGAGCATATTCTGGAGGTTTACTTGTTGGGGCCCATAAAGATGACTTCACTACATTTTGGCTCAAGGTCAGAGAGTTCAAAACTGTCATTAGTAAATCATAAGACCTAAAGGTCTAAGACATGGCTACTGTGGGATGTTATGATCTTGGTCCTGGATGTCTTATTTAAATAACAACAGGCTTGGTCTGAGATGTGGTTACTCTTGACCCTCAAGACCTGATAATAAGAAATTGAGTGTAAGGTTTGGTTACCAAATGTTTGGAGGATTAATGGAAGACAGTCTGTTTGTTCCTTATACATGATAAAGAAGTCTTTTGCCATGTCCCCCTTTGGGTTGGGGTACTTAAGAATGTTAAAGAATAAATGTGGAGTGTCCAGTATTCACTGGACTGTCCTCCAGACTCTATCCTGTGTCTTTGTCTCTTAGCGTCTGCAATTTCTCAATCCACACTCCTTTTCTCAGGCAAGCTGGCTGAATCCAACTGAAGCCCCACAAAGACAGGTTACAACAGTTACTCAAGTTCATCTTAATACAGGATCACATTGGAAAGAGTCCATGGAAGTGAAATCTGAAGTTAGCTCTGAAGATTTCACACACAGCCAGGTTAAGAAGGCATTTTCAGATCTCTTCATCCCAACCATAGAAGAAGCAGCATCCAACATGATGGAACAGTGATCCAGAGCATGCATTCTATCCTGAAGAATCCAGCTGCTACCCTTCTAATATTTGGGCTTCAGAATATTGGTCACAATCCATAAATTGGTAAATGGTTGAATTCCTGACCATTTCTCTTTCCATACAAAATAATCAACTAGATGTGCTGCCCCAACTCTGAAAACTGAGTGGATTTATGTTCATCACTGTCCTACAAGAATTCCCAGAGAAGGGAGTGGACAGCCACAGCCAATGAACTTGTGGGTTCCTGCATATGGATATTAGCCACTGGTAAGCCAGGCCCGAATCCTCTCTGACTCTTTAACCTATTGCAGGAGAGTGTTGCCTGTAAGGCCATAGGTGCCAGATAGGAAGAAGAAGACAGTGCAAAAAGGGTAGGAACGTGGAACATTGGAGCCCTTCCATGCAAATTAAGTGTGTCTTCAAGGACTATTATGTACACATACATATACATATAAAACATACATAAATGGAAAAAGAATATTTATATCTTCCATTTGAGGAAGCAATGTTGCCACAGATAACTAACTAATCTGGCCTGGTTGGTGAGATGCTTCCCAGGAAGATAAACACTTAGTCCATATTATGGCCCAGTTACAGGCCAAATCATAGCTTATTGTCCTCAGAGGCTTTGTTGCAATACGATAATGATTTGGTCTAGGATTCACCTATATGACCCTGGAAGATCCATATGACAGCATGGCTATCTGCTACTGTTAGGTCAAGCACTAGGAGATCTGCTGAACGATGTGGCCAAGGGACAGGAAATTTACAGGGCAGCTTGGATCAGTTGCACAGCCTTCTCTTGCTCTGGGTTCCACTCAGAACTAGTCACTTTGTAGGACACATATGCAGCACGTGGTTTGGAAGTTTGAATCCTGGTCTTCGGTGTTTTGTTTTACTACTTCATGAAATTCAGAACAGTCATCTGTGGTGTATTTGTTATCTGGACCAAGTTTGATGTTATCCTATACTTGCTCATGTACAACTGGGACTCTTTAGGAATATCTAGATTATCCAATTCTGGCACTGCTTATCTGTATTATCACATCGCAACATAGACTTCATATTTTTGTCTTAACAAACATAGTTGCTAGCATGTTTATAGTTAATTAGATTAGAAATCCAATTTTGTAAACCACAGAACCAGTTTTTGAGTTTTCTTTGTAGATTTGGAGGCTGTCCTAGAACTCACTCAGTAGACCAGGCAGGCCTCAAACTCACCGAGATCCACCTGTCTCTGCCTCCCAAATGCTGGGATCAAACGTGTGCACCACCACTGCCCAGCTCAGAAACAATTTTTAAAAATTGATTTGTTCTTCCTGGACTGGGGAAAGACTCAGTTGGTAAACCACTAGTCCTGCAAGCTGTTCAGATTCCCCAGACACCACATAAAAGCCAGGCATGGTGACACACCCTTGGAATTGCATCAGTGGTGAAATCCCTGGAGCTTGGTGGCCATGTAGTCTAGCCCACTTGGTAAAGTTTCCAGGACTGTCTGAAATGAAAGGTAACAGGCACCTGAGGAACAACACACCTCCTCAGGCACACATTCATGCACTTACCCACACATACACACGAATGCACACATGTATGCATATACAGTACAAAAGTAAAACATGAATGTTTGTTTCTCTAAAACCTATCTTGTACCAGACTTTTATTAGGTTTCTCCGGAGAAAAAAACTAAGAATGTATTTCAAAATCTGTCTCTGTTGATTTAAGAACAAACTTTAAAAAGATTGTGTGTGTGTGTGTGTCTGTGTGTGTGTGTCTGTGTGTGTCTGTGTGTAAAATGTATGTGAATGCCTGCGGAGGTCAGAAGAGGGCATCAGACCTCTGGAGTTGAAGATACAGTTGGTTGTGGGCAGCCCAATGTGGGTAATGGGAACCAATATCAGGTCCTCTGGAAGAGCAGGAAGTGCTCTTAACCACTGAGTCATCTCTCCAGCCCCAGGAATAACTCATAATTAACAGGTTGGCAAACCTAAAAGCCACAAAGCAGGCTGAAGAGCCAGTGATGACACTGTTGCATGGAACCTAGTGTCATATGCACACTAGGAAAATGCTCTATCATTTAGCTGTGTCCCCAGCCTGATTATTGAAATGTTCACGTAGTTTAATCTAGTGAGGTTTATTTTATTGCTTGCATAGAAAAATAAGAACAAGCAAATGGGAAGCAAATATCTTGAGACGAGAAACATTGATGTGGTCACATTGTATATTCTCAATCTTCTGAATAAAGTAGAACATAGAATCAGAAGACAGCAGCAGTCCCTAAGAAAGAGATCTCTGGAGCCCTTTCCATGGAAGGCAGTAACCTGAATTCATCAAAGACGGAACCTCTTGGGTGGCATCATCCCCAGCAAGAAGGCAATGTCTGAACTAAGAGTAGCCAAAGCAAGAGGTCAGGAGGGCAGGGCAGAGAAGCAGCAGAATGAGCCTGGGCCTTGAACAGATAGAATGTGAGGGTGGGGCAGATCCCGGAAAAAGACCAGAGTTCAGAAAGGCACGCCACTGCTCCAGGTAGAGAGCAAGGGTGGAGCTGAGACACAGCCAGGGTTCAGGGGAGGCCTAAGGGTGATGGTCCTCCCACGGTGGATAGCAGGTGCCCCTTGCCAGATGTTCTCCAAGTTAATTCTGCCAAAAGATAAGTATTGAGCCGGGCGGTGGTGGCGCACACCTTTAATCCCAGCACTCGGGAGGCAGAGGCAGGCGGATCTCTGGGAGTTCGAGGCCAGCCTGGTCTACCGAGCGAGTTCCAGGACAGGCTCCAAAACAATACAGAGAAACCCTGTCTCAAAAAACAAAAACAAAAAACAAAAAAGAAGGTAAGTATTGAGGCACATTCCCCTGTATTACCAAAGAGACAGCCAAACCCAGAAAACCATCGCTAAGACTGTTCTTTGTGCTTCAGAGTGGCATAAATTCCAGTAAGAAATGGTTTTGTAAAAGAGCAGGACAGTTCTCAATTACACAACCCCATTGTTCAGCAGGGCGTGGTTAGGAACCTTTGCTCTCCTAAGGGTGCTTCAGGGGATAGGATGTTACTTCACAGAGAAATTGAAACAAGCTGAACAACCAGAGAGTTGTGTGATGTTTATGCATTGAAAAAAATGAGACTCTCATCACAGGACCTTTATTCTGTTCCTCTACTTGGAGTTTTGCCCGTGAAACAAAAAACAAAGATAGGCAAAGTCTCTACCATCTGAGAACCTACATTCAATATCAGAAATCCAGGGTAGCATCATTGTGCTAAGTAGTTCTTAACCTGTGGGTTGTGACCCTCACAGGGGTGGCGTATCAGAAATGTGCTTGCAATTCATAACAGAAAATGTACCGTTATGAAGTAGCAATAAAATAATTTTATGTTTGGGGGTGACCACAATAATGAGGAATTGTAGCAAAGGGTCACAGCAGGAAGGTTAAGAACCACTGCGCTGGTAGAATTTAAATTTGAAGTCTGCAGGAAATACTTGCAACCAAGGCAAAAATGATAATGTAAGATTATATTATTTTCATTGATCAAAAGAAACATTTCATTTGCTGGGAAGAGCCAGTCATTTCCCTTGATACTGATTTTTAAAGACATTTATTACATAACTAGCTAAAAACCCAATTTGATAGACAATATTTTAAAGTTTTTTAAGTGGTGGAGAAATATGGCTTTTCTTGTATAAAGTCCACACAAAAATCTAGTGAAGTATTTTTGGATTGCAAGGTAGTAAAAACTATGTGGTAGAAAAACAGCAATCATTATGAAAGAAAACATTCACTTTAAAAAGTAGGACCAGAGGCTAAGGAGATGGTTCAGTATTCACTGTGAAAGTATGGGAGGCCTGAACTGGAATCCCCAAGATCCCATATAAATAGCCAGGCATAACTATGCATGTGTCTAACTCCAGATTAGGAGGTAGAGACAGCCAGATCCTGAGTGCTCTTTGCCTGTTGAGGACCAGGTCACTGTAAATCTGTTTCTTGCCCCAAGGCACTTCCCAAAATTCAGACACCTTCCCACAGATGGCTCAGTGCCATAGAGTTAACCCATCACTTAACAATGCTTCCTTAACACCTGCACTCCCTGGTGAGGTCTCCTGCCCATTGCACATCAAATGCTCAGCTCCTAACAGCCCTCTGCCTCACTTCCCAGCATCTCCTGTCTAACAGCCTCTGCCCCATGGCCAATGCCACATTCCTCTAGATAAGCCTGTACAGAACTCTCATTGAACACAGCTCAATCAGTCATGTTGTCCTGCTGTCCATCTCTCTCGTGTTTCTTGTCTCATTCATTCCAGGTTCCCGTGGGCTTGAACACCATCGTGCCCTGCTAGTCAGGGCATCTGCCTGGCCAGCACAGCCAAAAATCAATCAATCAAAAATTTCTGGCTCAAAAAGAAACACTATCCTTAAAGCAATGGCTCTTAGTGTATGGGTCATGGCCCCTTTGAGGGCTGAACAACCCTTTCACAGGGGTTGTATATCAGATATTTACATTGTGATTCATAACAGCAGCAAAATTACAGTTATGAAGTAGCAATGAAAATAACTGTGGTTGGGGTCACTACAACATGAGGAGCTGGATTAAAAGGTTGCAACATTAGGAAGGTTGAGAACCACTGCTTTGAAGAATTGGACTGGGAGCAATAAATGAAAACCACAGACATCTTCCTCCAGCCTCTGGAGAGCCTGAATCCCTTGTACATGCAAAACACACACCCACAATGCACACACACACACACACACAATGCACATGCACACACAAATATACCAAAATACTTCATTATCTCTTCCCAGACACCGACAACCAAAACACATTAAAAAGCAAAACAAGACCTTCAAGAATAGTGTTTAAGTGGATCGAGCAAAGAGGCTAATGTGTAAGCATTGAATAACACAGACCATCTTTATGAACTCAATTGTAAAATCGAGTTCCCCAAACTCACCATGATTCTGGTCCCACACTTATTGCTTCTAGCTTGGGACGTAGCTTTTTGTCTGTTATGCTCAAGAGTCTGAGTTCTACCTGTTGCAACCCGGCATTATGCTGAGCCCGTACCCTGGCAATGGGTGGGACACGCATATCAGCATTCAGGCACATACTTAGGCAGCTCAAGGGGGCCCCGTGTTGCATGGCCACATCATGGCTGTGTCATGCATTAAGGGGCTGCGTAAGGACTCAGTACGCATGTGCACGGTTCCCCTTTAAGCGAGCACCTCCACATGTTTTCTCGCTCTCTCCCTTCACCTCCTCTCTCCTCTCTTTCTCTTCTCCCTTTGCCACCTCTCCTCCCTCCCTCCCTCCCTCTCTCTCCCTTCTCCTCCCCCTTCTCCTCTTCTTTCTCTCTCTCTCTCCCTCTCCCCCTTTTCTTCTTCCCTTTCCCTTCAATGGACTCCACATGGGTTTGTTGAGTCTCTTGGTTCATGCTTTCATCTATTCATAACTGAAGCATGGCTTCCTGTTCCGTCTACTCTACTCACAACTTAAGCAAAAGAACAACACTACCCCCAGCACGAGTGAATGGGAGAATGGGAATATTTTTGAGCCAAGCACAGTGATACACACCTGCGATTTTAACACTCGGGAAGCTAAAGTGGGGGGGCCGGAAATTGGAGGTCAGCCTGAGCTACAGGGTAAGAACCTGTCTCAAAAAGTATCATAAAATCCTCTCCTGACAGGACTGGTTCAGAGCAGTGAAAGGGGTAAACTAAACTCAAAGGCTTCACTTTTTAAAATGAAGGGACCAGACCCTCACTCAGCCCCTGCTTTAGCAGCCATGACAGGCTACAGAAAAGACACGTAGGCCTCTGACACAAGGAAACTCCAGATCCTCTGGCTTCCTGGAGTCTAGGGCCAAAACCAAACACAAAGAAACTCCACCCCCGCACCTCCTAGATGCTTGGTTCCTGGGAACTGTTTGGCCATAGTTCTGAAAACTATTGGTGTCCATGTACAACAGACCACCTGCAAGTAACAAGACAATGCCATAGAAACCACAGAATGTTCCCTCTCAGCACTGACCAATGAGAATAATTGCTACACAGGTATTTCATGCCAAAATATGATCTTTGAGAAATTCTCCTAATTGTTCCCAAATGTTAACCAATCAGAAACCAACCTGTACCTACTGATGTAATCCTGTTACTTTTGTCTTTAAAACCTAGCAGTAGACAGGGAACTCCCTCTGGAGACTGCTGCAACAGCTAGCCAGATGGGGTCCCTGTCATGGTGGGTGAACAATTAAAACCTTGCTTTTGCAGTTTAGTGGATCTGTCTTCCTGGTGGTCTCTGGGGACTTGGCAACTTGGGCACAGCAAGCAGATGGAGTATAGCCTGGAATGAAAGCCTTCAAACATTGTTCAAGCCTTCTGACCTGATGACTCTATTTTGGGAAAGTTCAAGAAAAAGGTGTTTTAGGGCAGAATGCAAAGAGTTCAAAACAAATGTGGTCTAATGGTTGACAAGAGTACTTCAGTGTGACTGTCACAACATGATTCATTGTGAAACTCAGTCCTTATGAAACTTGCAGTTACTTATCATCTCTAAGTCTCAGTTTCCTCATCTAAAAAATGGGCTGCTGTGCAATTCAATGAGATAATGAATGGACAGTACCTAGATAATGAATTTAGGGTACCTAGTGAAGGACCCAGATGCTTACCTAGGCCCCTAGTTTGGCAGCCATGGCAGGCTGCAGAAAAGACCCAACAAGACATAGGCCCCTGACTCAGCAACGTGTGCTGAGCTCCCAACCTTGTCTGACCTTGCCCTAGTCACTAGGAGGCCAGATACCCTCCATGTGTCAAGGAACCAATCAGAAATTAGCTAGGAGGCTCTAGGAGTGCTTTAGTGATAACAGTGGAATGAAGAGCGTAGCAACCACCCTGGGATGGACTCTAGGCATAGCAACCTATCTTCAGTGGCAGCTGACCAATCAACTCAGGACAGGTTGCCCAAGCCCAGAGGTGCACCAATCCTGAGACCATTACTATGCAACACCCCCCTTGCTCTACCCCAATATATTCCCTGCCCCACTGCTGCTCGGGGTCCCTCTTACTCCACCTGCTGAGTCAGACGGATGGAAGGAGGACTCCAGTTAATCTCAGTTAACTCATTAATATATAAAAAAAAGACTCTTAGCTTTTGCATCTAATCTTTTGGTGGTTTGGGAGGTTCAGAGTCTGGGCACAATAGGCACAACACTATGATCTAGCTCCTAATCAGCTTAGAGATGATGACAATCTGGAGAATTTAAAATCATTGAAAATCTAAAAGATAGGAAAAGACAAAGACAGCCAGGAGGGTACCCTGGAAGCAGGGGCAGGGGAATGTCTGAATTTGAGGCCAGCCTGGTCTACAGAGCAAGCTCCAGGACAGTCTCCAAAGCTACACAGAGAAACCCTGTCTTCCGAAATACAAAAACATGGTATTTAAATACAATGAAATGCCAATTAGCCATTAAAATTACGCATATACAAACTATGTAAATTGCTATATAAGCATCCATAATATAGGTCAATATGCAATGTGACTTTTTACATTTATGCAAGTTTTTCACATTGAGTACAAAGACTTAGTAAGATTGATAGACATCCAAAATAACTAAAAAAAAATAATCACAGAATTTTTAGAGATGCAAATGGAATTTAACATTCTGGTTTCTTGTTGAGTAATTTTCCAGGGTTTATAGTTGAGATACCCCAACTCAACACTTTTAGACCCCTAGATCACAGAGCAACTTGTCTTTCTGCCCTCTCCTGAGAAACTGGTGACCTCAAGATAAACTTAAAAGATAACACTCCCTGATCCAGGAACTAGCTCACCACATTCTTACTCAATGTTTAACTGTACAATGCCCAAAGAATGCTTGCTTGAGATAGCCTATAACCTTCCCATTAAGACAGAATCTATCATTTAACTTCCTCATCCTTTATGTTTATGATGTTTACCTAACTCTCCCATTTGTTATGGTGTTTCCCTTTTAAAAACCCCGACTGCAGCTATTGGGAATCAAACTCCTCTGCCCCGGCAAGGGTCATGAGCTCGGCTCCAGTGCACTGGTTCCCCAAATAGACCTCGTGTGCTTGCATCAAAAAGGTCTCTCTTGAATTATTGGGGCATCAGCTTATCCCAAGACTTGAGTGAGGGTCTCCGCACTGGGGGGGGGTGTCTTTCAGTTGGGGGCTCGTCCGGGATTTGTGACCACCCAAATTCTTGGAGAACCCTCTTGGAGGTAAGATTCTGTCTTTGTCTGTGTCTTTGTCTGCCGGCTGTGTCTGAATATAGTACTTCGGTTTTCAGTCATCTGAGCTCGTGAGAGCAACGATCACCCTGTCTGGGACAGAGGGGAGAGTTATCGACAGATGTGTCAGGAGATAACCGACTGTCATTCCTGGGAGACGTCCCAGGAGGTCTGAGGGAAGTCCTGGGATGCCTGGAGATTTCCTGTCTGGTTGCCAATTCGGAACCTGAGTCCCTCCTGGAAAGGAGAGACTTGGCATCCCCTCAGCCATCTGATTCTGATTCCTGGTGCTGAAAGTCCCCAAAGAGGCAGGCTCTCATTTTGGCTTTCTTGGTCTTTCTGAGTGTTCTGTTTGTCTGCTTTTGTGTGACTTGGATGATGGGACAGACTGTCAGTACTCCTCTTGGTCAGACTCTAAACCACTGGACAGAAATTAGAACTAGGGCATGCAACCTGTCTGTAGAAGTTAAGAATGGACCTTGGAGAACTTTCTGTTCTTCAGAATGGCCAACGTACAATGTTGGCTGGCCTCCGGAGGGTACACTTAAGCTGACTGTGATTTCTGCCATTAAGAATATAGTTTTTCAGAAGGGACCAGGGCCTCACCCTGACCAAGGACCTTATATTTGTGTCTGGGAATATCTGGCCCAAGATCCTCCATCCTGGTTAAAACCTTGGACCCAGAAAAGTAAGCCAGGCTCCCGAGTCATGGAGCTCCACGACCCAGAGAAAAAAAATGAAAGCAAAAATGGCGGAGTCTGAACCGCCAAATAAGACTCAACCCTCAGCTCCTCCTAATATATATCCCGAAATTGAGGAGCCTCCAGAATGGCCTAGTATCCCACCCCCTTATCCCCTCCCAATACCCCCTCAGAATCCTCAACAGGGTGCTATTGGAGGAGCAGCAGAAGGACCAGCCACCGGGACCAGGAACAGATGCACCCAGAGTCCCGAGGGGCCAGATTTAACTACAGCATTGCCTCTGCATGTATACCAGCAAACCCTGACCAACTACAATTACTCCAGCCCATCTCTAAATTGGAAATCTAACCATACCCCTTTTCCAGAAAATCCCTCAAGCCTTACAGGTCTGATGGAGTCCCTCATGTTCTCTCACCAGCCTACTTGGGATGAATGTCACCAGCTTTTGCAGGTTCTTTTCACCACCGAGGAAAGAGAGAGAATACTTTTGGAGGCGTGGAAGAATGTGCCTGGAATCAATGGTCAACCAACTCAACTTCAGAATGAAATAGACGCAGGCTTCCCCTTAAATCGTCCTAACTGGGACTACAACACAGCTGAAGGTAGGGAGCGGCTGACAGTCTATCACCGGGCTCTGGTGGCAGGTCTCAAGGGAGCTGGCAGGCGTCCCACTAATTTGGTCAAGGTAAGGGAAGTTCTGCAAGGGGAGAAGGAACCCCCATCTGTATTTTTAGAACGTCTCTTAGAGGCTTACAGGCGTTATACTCCCTTTGATCCTACTTCCGAGAGTCAGCAAGCAGCAGTTGCTATGGCTTTTATTGGACAGTCTGATATTAGGAGAACATTACAGCGCCTGGAAGGTCTGCAAACATTATCTTTGCAAGACCTAGTTAAGAAAGCAGAGAAAGTGTACCATAAGAGAGAGACTGAGGAAGAAAGAAGAGAAAAAGAAGGAAGCTGAGGAGAGACAGGAGAGACAAGATAGAAGGCAAGAAAGAAACGTAACTAGGATTTTGGCCGCAGTAGTAGGCGACAGGGAAGCTCATAGGAAGGAAGAAGGAACTAGGCAGACAGTGTACCTGGGCAATGAAGGGCCAAGGAGACCTCGGAACCCTGAAGGACCCCCTTGGCAGCCTTTAGATAGGGATCAATGTGCTTATTGTAAGGAAAGGGGGCATTGGGCAAGGGACTGCCCCAAGAAGAAACACAAGACACCCAAGGTCCTCACCTTAGAGGAAGATGATTAGGGGAGACGGGGCTCGGGCCCCCTCTGTGAGCCTAGGGTAACCCTAACTGTGGAGGGGACCCCTACGGACTTCCTTGTTGACACCAGAGCAGAATTGTCACTTTTAAAGAAACCATTGGGAAAATTAAAAATTAAAAAAAAACATAGTAATTGGGGCCACTGGCCAGAAACCATATTCTTGGACCACCGACAGGAAGGTTGATCTGGGAAAAGGTCAAGTAACTCACTCCTTTCTCGGCAACCCTGAGTGCCCCATGCCACTACTGGGGAGAGATTTACTGTCTAAGCTAAAAGCCCAAATAAGCTTTTCCTCGGAAGGAACCATAGACAATAGGCAGACTCCCACTTCTATGATCTTGGCCTTAAAACTGGAGGAAGAATATAGATTACATGAGCCCCCAGCCCCACCAGACAAGACACTGGGAGGAACATGGCTAGAGGGATTCCCCAGAGCATGGGCAGAGATGGGGGGCATGGGAGAGGCCAAACAGGGGCCCCCCAACGTTGTAAGCCTAAAGACTGATGCAACCCCCATTGGGGTATGACAATACCCTATGAGCAAGGAAGCCCGAGAGGGTATCAGACCTCACATCCAAAGACTCCGCAACTAGGTTTTATTCTGGTTCCTTGCCAGTCTCCCTGGAACATTCCGTTGCTGCCAGTTAGGAAGCCAGGCACCAATGATTACCAGCCAGAAAAGATCTAAGAGAAGTTAACAAAAGGGTGTAAGATATCCATCCTACTGTCCCTAACCCTTACAGCCTGCTCAGTTCTCCCTCCTGACAGACGATGGTACATGGTTCTGGACTTGAAAGACATGTTCTTTTGCCTGAGACTACATCCTACAAGCCAGGCAATCTTTGCTTTCGAATGGAGAGACCCAGATTGGGACAGGCTGGACAGCTGACTTGGACATGTCTGCCTCAGGGATTCAAAAACTCCCCTACTCTCTTCGACGAAGCCCTCTATCAAGATTTGGCTTCGTTCAGGTCAGAAAATCCTCAAGTTACCCTGATTCAATGTGTTGATGATTTGCTCCTAGCTGCTGTCACCGAGCAAGAGTGCAGCCTGGGGACATGAGTTGGGGTACAAGGCTTCAGTAAAGAAAGCCCAGATTTGTCAGACAGAAGTAACCTATTTGGGCTACATTCTTAAGAAGGGGAAGTGATTGCTGACCGCACCTAGGAAAAAGACCGTGACAATTATCCCTACTTGTAACCCCAAAGCAAGTGAGAGAATTTCTAGGTATTACAGGGTTTTGTAGACTCTGGATTCCAGGTTTTGCCACCCTGGCAGCCCCACTCTATCCCCTCACTAAGGAGACTGGGACTTTCTCATGGACTCTCTACTATCAGAAAGCCTGTGAAGAGATCAAGAGGGCTTTACTCAGTGCACCAGCCCTAGCCCTGCTAGACCTGACAAAGCCATTCACTCTATGTAGATGAAAGGGCAGGAATAGCGCCAGGGGTCCTAACTCAGACCTTGGGATTATGGAAGCAACCTGATCCTGTAGCCAGTGGATGGCCATCTTGCCTAAAAGCCATCGCCACAGTGGCATTGCTTCTCAAAGATGCCGACAAACTAACTTTAGGTCAACAGACTGTAGTGGTAGCTCCACATGCCCTGGAAAGCATCATCAGACAACCGCCTGACCGCTGGATGACCAATGCCCGCATGGCTCACTATCAGAGCCTCTTTTTAACTGAGAGAGTGCTGTTTACACCACCCCCCACCACCCCCACCCACCCCCCACCCCCGGCTATCCTAAACCCCGCCTCCTTGCTGCCAGAGACAGACTACTCATTACCGGTACACCAATGTATGGACATCCTGGCAGAAGAAACTGGAACCAGGAAAGACCTCACTGATCAGCCATGGCCAGGGTGCCCTAAATGGTACACGGACGGTAGCAGCTTCATGGCTGAAGGTAAGCGGAGAGCTGGGGCGGCGGTAGTAGACGGGAATCGGACCATCTGGGCCAGCAGCTTACCCGAGGGAACGTCAGCCCAAAAAGCTGAGCTGAGGGCACTCATACATGCCTTGCGGCTGGCAGAAGGAAAGGCTATCAACATCTACACGGACAGCAGGTACGCTTTTGCCACTGCTCACATACATGGGGCAATTTATAAACAGAGGGGGTTACTCACGTCGGCTGGAAAGGACATTAAAAATAAAGAAGAAATCTTGAGCCTGTTAGAGGCCATACATTTGCCAAAGAAACTGGCCATTATACATTGTCCTGGCCACCAAAAGGGCCAAGACGTCATAGCCAAGGGAAATCAAATGGCTGACACGGCTGCCAAGCAGGCGGCTCAAGGAGGCTATGATCCTCGCAGCTGAACAAAAAACTAAGGAACCTAAAGACTATTATGACATTAGAGAAACTAGCTTAGGTATACCCCTGAAGATCATAAGCAGATGGAGAAACTAAAAATTGTGCATGGCTACTCCCCCCATGGAGTAGCTGAGACAGAAGATGGCAAATCCAAACTACCCCAAGAGGAGGGACGACATCATGTCACCAATTTACATCAACTAACTCATCTAGGGACAAAGAAGCTAAAGGACATCATACGTCACTCCAATTATTATGTCATGGGCCTCTCGGACATTGCTCAAAAAGTAGTTCAGAATTGCAAGGCCTGTGCCTTAACCAATGCTGGACATCATCTAGGTGCCCCCGGCAAATGCCTCCGGGGAGACAGACCAGGAGCATACTGGGAGGTCGATTTCACAGAAGTTAAACCAGCAAAATATGGTAACAAATATTTATTAGTTTTCATAGATACCGTCTCAGGTTGGGTAGAGGCTTTCCCTACAAAGAGGGAAACAGCAAAGAAGATACTGGAGGAGATTTTCCCACAATTTGGCATCCCTAAGGTAATTGGATCAGACAATGGCCCTGCCTTCGTTGCCCAGGTAAGTCAGGGACTGGCCACCCAACTGGGGATTAATTGGAAATTACATTGTGCTTATAGACCCCAGCACTCAGGACAGGTAGAAAGAATAAATAGGATGTTAAAAGAGACCTTGACTAAATTAACCTTAGAGACTGGTGGAAAGCACTGGACAGCCCTCCTGCCCTTCACCTTGTTCCGAGTATGGAACACCCCAGGGAAATTTAAGCTCACACCATTCGAGCTCCTCCATGGGAGACTGCCCCCTTGCCAGAAGCAGGAGGGTTACTTGATCCTGATGCCTCTTTCTCCCAACCCCTGTTAGCTCGTTTAAAGGCTCTTGAACTGGTCAGAAAGGAAGCCTGGGAACAGCTAAAAGGAGCATACGAACTGGGAACCACAGCTGTACCACATAAGTTCCAAGTGGGAGACTCCGTCCTAGTCCGGCGTCATCGATCCCGCAACCTCGAACCCAGATGGAAGGGACCCTACCAGGTGCTCCTGACAAGTCCCACCGCCATCAAGGTTGACGGCATCCCAGCTTGGATCCACGCATCCCACGTCAAAGCAGCCCCTCCTGCAACCCAAGATGACTCCTGGAAGCTGGAACCAACTGGTGATCCTCTTAAGCTGCATTTATGTCGCCTGCTCACCACAGAAGAATAGAAACCCCCATGCTCCTCAAGCATTAACCTGGCAGGTACTATCACAAACTGGGGCTGTAGTCTGATACACTTCTAAAATCGCCCCCCACCCCCACCCCCCGTACTTGGTGGCCTTCTTTGTTTCCTGAAATCTGTGCCCTGATGGCAGGGTTAGACTTATGGGACATTCCTGGGATGACTCATGAAGAAATACCCTTAGAAGAGGTGCATTTACAAAAACGGTCCCTTCATCAAGGAACAGTTTCACAGGGCCAGCACCTTGCTGATTCCCATGGATGTAAAGATAGACCTATGCAGAGAATACTGCAGCAGACCTTTTATGTTTGCCCTAGAGACGGCAGACCTAGGTCGGAGACGCATAGATGTGGAGGACTGCGACATTTCTATTGCAAACAATGGAGATGTGAAACTACCGGAGATGCCCACTGGCGTCCCACATCCCTATGGGACTTTATTACTGTCGCTAGAAAGAATAAGGGCCTAGACTCCCTCAGTGTCACCTTCACAAATCCAGGGAAGCAGTTTACTGCCTGGCCCAAGGGGCAAACCTGGTGTCTGAGGTTCTATATGTCAGGATGGGATAACGGGTTTTTGTTCCAGATTAGGTTCAAGATTGAGAGCCCAGCGGTTCTCACAGGACCTGATAAGGTACTCTCAGAGCAAGGACCTCCCCAATGAGTGTTACCACTGCCTCCTCCCCCCATAAGTCCTGATTTCCCCTGTTTCTGAGCCCCAACCCCATGGGACGATAATTCCCACTGCAGAAACCTTCACTCTGCCCCCTACCACTGGTGATAGACTCTTTAATCTGATTCAAGGGGCTTTTCTAGCTTTAAATACTACCAATCCTGATGCTACCTCATCTTGCTGGCTTTGTCTTGCTTCTGGTCCTCCTTATTACGAGGGAACTGCCATCTCTGGTACCGTCACCTCAGTGACAGATCCAAATCAATGTTCCTGGGGCTCCCGAACTAAGCTCACCCTTACTGAAGTCTCAGGCTCAGGATTATGCCGAGGGACAGTACCTCGCTCCCACCAGCACCTCTGCAACAGCTCCTCAACAGTTATGGTAACAGAGACCAACCCTTATCTGTTACCAAGTAACAATAGCTGGTGGGCGTATAGTACTGGGCTTACCCCCTGTGTCTCTACTGTTGTGTTTAACCAATCAAGAGACTTTTGTGTTATGGTTCAGTTGATTCCTGGTGTCTACTACCACCCCGAGGAGACAGTCATAGATGCCTATGATTATAACCAAAGAAGGGACAAGAGGGAACCGGTATCCCTCACCTTAGCAATGTTGGGTTTGAGCATAGCAGCAGGAATTGGTACCAGGACTACAGCACTCATTAAGGGACCTCAAGACCTCCAACATGGCCTGAATACTCTGCAGGCCGCTATGACACAGGATATCAAAGCGCTAGAAAGCTCTGTCACTAAGTTAGAAGAATCTCTCACCTCCCTATCTGAGGTAGTCTACAGAATAGAAGAGGCTTAAACCTGCTGTTCCTTAAGGAAGGGGGACTATGTGCTGCCCTTAAAGAAGAATGTTGTTTTTACATTGATCACTCTGGAGCTAATAGAGATTCCATGAGCAGGCTCAGAGAAAGATTAGAAAAACTCAAACGAGACTGGTACGAGGGCTGGTTCAGCAGATCGCCATGGATGACGAATTTGCTTTCTGCCCTGATAGGTCCTTTACTGATCTTGCTTCATCTGCTGACTATAGGACCTTGTGTAATTAATGTATTAATAGCTTTTATTAGACAAAGAGTTAGTGCTGTACAGATTCTTATGCTACGTCAACAGTATCAGAGATTAGAACAGGGCAATGCAGACTATATAGAGTCAGAAATTTAGTTTTGCAGTTCTATGATTAGAACTGCTTACTAAAAGAAGTGGGGTATGAGAGACCCCAACTCAACACTTTTAGACCCCTAGCAACTAGCCCATCAGAGTAACTTGTCCTTCTGCCCTCTCCTGAGAAACCGATGACCTCAAGATAAACTTAAAAGATAACACTCCCTGATCCAGGAACTAGCTCACCACATTCCTGCTCAATGTTTAACTGTAAAATGTCCAAAGAATGCTTGCTTGAGATAACTTTCCTGTTAAGACATAAGCTATCATTTAACTTCTCATCCTTTATGATGTTTGCCTAACTCCCCCATCCTTTATGTTTGCCTAACTCCCCCATTCTTTATGGTTTTTCCCTTTTAAAAACCCCTGACTGCAGCTACTGGGGGTTGAATGCCTCTGCCCCTGCGAGGGTCATGAACTCGGCCCCAGTGCACTGGTTCCCCGAATAAACCTCGTGTGCTTGCATCAAGATTGATCTCTCTTGAATTATTGGGGCATCAGCTTATCCCAAGACTTGAGTGAGGGTCTCCCCACTCTGGGGGGGTCTTTCAGTACAAAGACTTAGTAAGATTGGTACACATCCAAAATAACTAAAATAATAATAATAATAACAGAATTTTTAGAGATGGAAATGGAATTTAACATTCTGGTTTCTTGTTGAGTAATGTTCCAGGGTTTATAGTGAGTTCTTTTTCTAATAAGCCTGGTATCTAGGTTGGTGGCATAGGTCTATAAATGCCAGCTGAGGAGGCTGAGGGAAGAAGATGGAAACTGCAAGGCCTCCCTTCACAAGGCCTCCCTGAGTTAGACCCCGCCACAACATAAACAGTGAAAAAGGATGAAGATTCTGTTTCGGTGGTAGAGATCCTGTGTTCAGTCCCCAGTACAACAAACCAAAGCTAGTTCTCTTTACTGAGGGATGAATTTCTTAACCTTTTTTATTATAATAGACAAGACAGAAAAGCATACAAAGCAAAAATTTACCATTCATCTATAACAGAAAAAAAGGTTGAAATTTACCATGCAGGTCAGGAAATGAATACTTAGCTTGTTATCCTTCCTAAATGTGAAACTTTAAAAAAAAGGGGGGGGGGTAATCTACCTAGACTTTGTCAATGTGTATTCCTCCTGTGGCTTCTTTTGTTTAGCACATGAATAGATTCAACCACACTTTTGGTCCTCATTGCTCTTCATTCATCGTCTCTGAAATAGTACACCAGCATACATCGATCCATTCACTATCCAGGGCCATTTGACTTTTGAAAGCTTGTGTTGTTCAAACATGACCACAACACAAAACACTTTAAAAAACAAAACAAAAGTGACCTTTATATTTCTTCTCTTAAGAAGTGGGTCTTTGCTCTCTCAACCAGCAGAGTAGCACAAGAGTGATTTCTTTATAACTGGTTTCAGGTTGGTTTCTTTTTTGTTTTGTTTTGAGAAAGTCTGTAGCTTAAGCTAGCCTCAGACCATCACCCTCCTGTTTCAACCTCCTCAAAAGTTCTAGATTTACAGACTCCTGCCATCACATCCAGCTAGCAGATGTCACTCCTGAAGCTGGGTAATTTCAATGCTGCATTCAGAACCCACCCCCATTCTTCCTCTAAGCTAAAAATAAACAAATTATAATTAACCAGATCCCAATGAAAATTTTCATCTCCATGTAGTGTTTTTCTTTAAAGATTTCACACCAGATTAAAACTTCTTAGGGTCAGGAAACTTGAGAGAGGGAAAAATAGTTGGAACACAGAGGAAGCACAATAAAAAGTTATGATTGATTAAGGTCAAAGTGATGAACTTTACCCCAACGAAGCATCCCCCCTCCAAGTGTTTGGGTATTCACAGAGTTCTCCACCATCCTGCTGGCCAAGGCTCATAAGCAGAACAATACTCAGTTCCCTTCAGGGTCATGCAGTGGAGAGGGGAACCGAGTCTATAAGCCCTGCCTTTGTCACTCCATCAGGCCAATACAATCAAACAAGCACCCTGATAAGAGAGCAAATTGCTTCTTTCTGGTGACAGCATGATTGATAGTTATAGAGCTACACTATTCTAGCCTCCAGATCAGAATTCACCTAGGTGAGAAGTAATAAACAGGAGTGAGTCCCTTGTGGCCATAAAGCAACAGCTTGGAAAAGTAACAAAAGGCCCTTTCCTATTTGAGTATTTTGTTTCGCTTTGCTTTCTTTAGATCTTCAAGCTACTGCATAATCCATACACTCATAACTTTTAGTAGCGGAAAAAGCCTCCCAGTGCTAAGGAGATGGCTGTGTGAGCAAAGGACTCGCTGCACAACCATGAGGACCCAGGTTTGGGGCTCCAGCATCCCCTCAAAAGCTGGGATAGCAGGTCACACTTGTAACCCCAACTGAGATCAGAGAAACCTATCCATGGCCTCCCTGGTCAGCTAGTCTAACCTTAACAGTGAGCTCCAGGCTCAAGGAGGGAGTCTATCTAAAACACTGTAGTAGAGGAACAATTCAGAAAGAGATCCCAGCATCTACCTCTGGTCTCCACATGCGTCTCCCCCAGCCCCCTCCCCCACCTCCTGTTGCCTTCTATTGGTGCCTAAGCCAACTACACAAACTACCTCCAGTTTTTCAGTATAGAAGTGGGCTGAGACAACATTATTTGTTTTATATATATTATGAGAGACCCCAACTCAACATTTTTAGACCCCTAGCAACTAGCCCATCACAGAGTAACTTGTCCTTCCGTCCTCTCCTGAGAAACTGGTGATAAACTTAAAAGATAACACTCCCTGATCCAGGAACTAGCTCACCACATTCCTGCTCAATGTTTAACTGTACAAAGCCCAAAGAATGCTTGCTTGAGATAACTTATAACCTTCCTGTTATCATTTAACTTCCTCATCCTTTGTGATGCTTACCTAACTCTCCCATTCTTTATGGTTTTTCCCTTTTAAAAATCCCACGACTGCAGCTACTGGGGGGTCGAACTCCTCTGCTCCTGCGAGGGTTCCGAGCTCCTGTCTCCTCCCACCTTATATTGCTCTCTCCACCCAGCCATACCATTCCTGTCTCCACCTCCCTAGTGCTGGGATTAAAGGCATGTGATTCCCAAGTGCTGGGATCACCTTTGTGTGAGCTGTTTCTCTTTTAGAAAGATTCAATCTCGTGTAGACCAGTGTGGCCTTGAACTCACAGAGTTCAGTCTACCTCTGTTTCCCAAGTGCTGGGATTGGAGGTGTGTACAGCTACTACCTGGTCTCTACGACTAACTAGTGGCTTAGCAGTGTGCTCTGACCTTTCAGGCAAGCTTTATTTGTTATAGAATAAACAACACATCACCACACCTGAGTGCTGGGACTAAAGGTATGTGCCACCACCTCCTGGAGGATCTCTTCTGTTTTATTTGATTTCCTACATAATGCACTGTTTTTCTTACCTCACAGGCCTCTTCTCATCTTTGCTTCCTCCTTCAGGCTTTCTCTCTTTTCCCATCACTGGAAGAAAATTCGAGGCTGGGTAACACAGAAGAGCGACAGCTAGCTCTGGGCTGCTCTGCTTCTTCTACAGAAACTTGGTGTTGAGCACTGGGAGCACTTTTTCCTGTTTATTCAACTTTGTTGTCATTTTCTGTTAAGAAAGTTCACCCCTATAAATTAGCAGTTAGACAAACACTCTCATAATGTCCTTCTTGGGTTACGACAGAGCTGACAGTGTCTTCAAAAGCTTCAAAGGCTCCGGCAATAATTAAGAAAGCTACTTGGCTGAAGAAGTGGCCCAGTCATTAAGAGCATTGGCTGTACTTCCAGAAGATGTGGATTCCATGTCCAGCACCCACATGGCCACTCACAGCCATCCAGAATTTCAGTTCCAGGAGATCTGACACCCTCTTCTGGCCTTCACAGGCTCCAGGCACACACACGGTGCATAGACACACATACAGTCAAAACATCCATTCACTTCAAATAACTTTAAAAATTTTAAAGAAAGAAACTTGTTTCAATAGTCATTGTTTGTCTCAACTCCATCTTCATTTTCAAGGCCCTGTCCCCCCTTTTTTTGGTTGGGGGGTCCTCTTTTTTAGGTCCTTGGCAACCTAAGGACCTAAACACTGTCCTCTGACTTCCCAGCAGGGGCCTTATTGTCTGGGTACCCAGGCAGAACCCCATCACTCTGGCTCATGGCTCTTGTTCCAGCCCGACTTGTGAATTCTGGAAGTCGGCAAGTACCTTGAGGACTGTGACGTCAGGTAGACTCAAGACAGTTCTGGTCTCCTCCTTCCCCTGGGCCTTAGAACTGTCAGGAAGAGACACGCTGCACCTAAGATGAGACCTAAAATAGCCATCAAGGACATAGTGATCAGTTAAGAGTAGGATGGACCCTACTGAATGGACAAAGAAGGACTTTCTAGTGAAGATGAAAACAGAGATGGTGCATTAGTGGAAGCCAGGGGGAGTACTTCCTTACTGGGTGCTCACTTACAGACCCTGCCCAGGAAGCAATGCAGAGCTTCTCTTTGGGAACCAGGCAGGGCACTATAGAACAGAAGGTGCTCTACTCTCTCTCTCTCTCTCTCTCTCTCTCTCTCTCTCTCTCTCTCTCTCTCTTTTATGAGACAGGGTTTCTCTGTATTGTTTTGGAGGCTGTTGGTCCAGCCCGGCCTCGAACTCACAGAGATCTGCCTGCCTCTGCCTCCTGAGTGCTGGGATTAAAGGTGTGCGTAACCACCGCCTGGCTTGTTTTATCTTTTCCATACAGGGTTTCCTTGTAGCCTTGCTTGTCCTGGAACTCTCTGTGAAGATCAGGCTGGACTTAAACTCAAGAAGATTCGCCTGCCTCTGCCTCCTAAGTGCTAGGTTTGAAGGCATGTGCCACCACAGTCTGGCTCTCTTTTACCTTGTTAACCAGACCCAAGCATTTCCCTCTAGTTTGGAAAACCTTTCTGTGGGAGAAAGCTGCCCACCATCATTGCCTAGTTAGTGGAAGTGCTTGGCTTTTCTGTGAACTGAGTGATAAATTACTCCTGCCCGTCTTCTCCCTGGTGCTAGAGAAGTATGAACCATGGTTTCTACAGATGTTCCCTTCCTTCAAAGACCAACATCTACAGACTTGAATTCATTCTTAATCCTCCTAGGGGGCGTCTTCATTATTGCCAGAGCCTCATACCCCGACATCTCCCTTCTCCAAAGCTTTCAAAAGGCTTTCGTTGTTTGTTGAGATTAGGGTGAGGAGAGAGGAGGGAAGTAGAAACGCGTAAGAACTTCCCTCTAGAAACTATCTTGGTGGACTGGGGATGTGCCTCAGTAAGGACTTGCTCTTGCCTGGTATGAGTTAAGGACCTGGATTTGATCACCAACAAATAGCGTATAATTCCACTTTTGTGTAATGGACCTAAAATTGGCAAGTTCACAGAGACAGAAACTAGAATGGACACCACTAACCTCGAAAAGTGGAGATAGTTTTTGCTTAAAGGGCACAAATTTCTGTTTGAGGTAATGAGAAAGTTGTATTGATAAAGAGTGGTGGCGTTCATATATCACTGTGACTGCACCTAATGCCACTCAATTGTACCCTTAAAGTAGCTAAAATTGTCAATTTTTGCTATATGGTGATTACCATAATTCGAAAGGAAATAAAATTCCAGAGGTAAAAATCTGTGTTCTTTACTACTCACCAAACGTAATCACTCCTCTCCCTGGGTTCCTAAGATTAGCTTCTTGGGGCAATTATACTAGATAATTTAATTGTGCTTGCTTTGAAATACATTCCTGCTTTCTCAGAGATAAATCTATCCTCAGACTCGGCTTCCTCTAACTAAGCTTATAACCCGGAGTCCAGAACATCTTTTCAATACCTTCCCTAGAGAAAGTCAGACATGTGGCAAGGGATGGGGGCTTTGGGAAAAAGCAGATGTCCCAGTGCTCAGTTTGTGTCTCATCTCTCATGCGACTCCTTTGTCACCTCTTTTGGGTGCCAGCTGCCTTTCCCGACATGCCTCTTGCTGTCAGGGAAGGCTTACAGAGGAAGAGTGTGAAAGTCCGGACGTTGCCATCCTCCTGGCAGTACGAGCTGTAGGAAGGCTGCAGGGGGCGCCCGGGAGCTGACCCAACACAGCAACCTCTACTTGCCATGCTCCCAGGCGACTGAACCAGGAGGCTGAGGTCAAGCAGCTCTGTCTCCAAATACTGTTCAGTCGCAGCATTTCTAACTAGGCATTCAACTGTGAGGAAAAGAAAAAAAAATAAACGAAACTAAGAGAAAGAATGCAAAGGGCTGGGGACTGGAAAGAATTCAGCATATTAAGTGGAGAAAGGGAGGTCATGAAAGGTCAAACCGCTAGAGGGATTGGGGACAAAAGTCAGAGATAAAAAGCAGCTTGCTTTTAACCTTGGTCATCTCTGCCTCGCGGGGTGGGGGGTGGGGTGGGACAGCGTGACGCAAAATTTAGCCAGAGCTTAAAATGTTGGCTTCCCGTGAGGAGAGGTGGAAGCGCAGAGCTGACCTGACGGAGAATCAAGACCGTGTGAGGATTGCTAAAGTGGGGGTGAGCTGAGGGTCAGGGCTAAGGGATGCCATCTGGGCTGGCAACGAAATCCATGGCAATGGGTCATTCAAATCTGATGGTTGTGTTTAATTGTGCCAAGCCAAGGGTAATAATAAGACTTTATTTATAATTGCCTATCTTTACATAGCTCGCTCTCTAGGTAGTGCAGAGCCTCTGTTAGCCTGAGCAGGTGTTGTTTTGGGGACCTTTGTGGACACAGTGAAGATGAGGAATCCTGAATTTCTGGGAGAGAGGTGGGATCCTTATCAGGAGGGAGGGAGTTCTCCTCCTTATTTCCGCAGGGTCTGGCTAAGCCGTGGAAGGTTAGCCAAGCTAGAGTACTCCAGACGGCAGATTATAAACTTGTTTCCAGTGAAGACTAAAGAAAACTAACAGAATCCACTATCACTGTAACCTAGACCAAAAGTCCACAATCTTTGGAGAGCTCATAGACAAAAAATCTTTGAATCATCAATAGACTGTGTTCCTCCTCTCCTTCCTTCTTATACATGCAGATGTGGGGCTGAGGAGATGGTTCACTGGGAGCCCTTGCCATGAAGACATAAGTTGAGATCCTCTGAGCCCACATAACCCTGGGCACTGTAGGATGCACCTGCAGTCACAACACCACCACGGTGAAGTGGGAGCAGAGGCAGGAGGATGGCTGGAAAGTCCACACAGCAATAAACAAAGAGACCCTGTCTCAAACAAGGTGGAAGGCTGGGACTGACCCCAACCTTCTCTTCGGACCTCCATACTCATGTTGTAGCACATGTGTGTCTGTACTCACATATAACACACACACACACACACACACACACACACACACACACACACACACACAGAGGAGAGAGAAAGAGAGACAGAGAGTCACAGCTGCCTTAAAATGCAACTTTTTGTAATTTCAAAGCCACCCAGACCCAGTTGGGTGGTGGTGGTGCATGCCTTTAATCCCAGTACTTGGGAGGCAGAGGCAGGTGGATCTCTGTGAGTTTGAGGTCAGCCTAGTCTACAGAGCAAGTTCCAGGACAGCCAGAACTGTTACACAGAGAAACCCTGTCATGAAAAAACAAAACAAAACAAAAACCCACCCAACTATTTGCTAAGCAAGGTAACTCTGGGTCAACAAAGGGATTTCATAAGATAGGCTTGTGAACACAGAGATCCCAAGGGTCAACTGAAGAAGGCGAGAGTCAGAAATGACAGGAGTACAGAGTACAGGGCAAGGAGGTTGGCCTGAGAATCTCCTAGGCTAGCCTGTAACTACTGAACTCAGTCAGCACACAGCAATATGAAACTACTGATGCATAATAGTAATGACAATAATAATAGCAAACACACAGACTGCTCTTAAATGTGTTAACTTACATAGTACAACAGTCCCAATGAGGCAGCCATTTTCTTTTCTTTTCTTCCTAAGTTGTTTTAGAGAGAGGGTCTCACTGTGGGACCTGCTGGGCTTGAATTCCCATAGATCTGCCGGTCTCTGCCTCCTCAGTGCTGGGATTAAAGGTGTGCGCCACCATGCTCGGCTCATTTTATAGATATTGGAAAAATAAACTATAGAGAGTCGTTCAGTGAAACATGAGAAAAGAGATGGCAAGTGTTTGGTTCTTTTTATTCCCTGCTCTTTCCAACTTGGCAAGGGCTCAGCAGTTATTTGCTGAAGTAACCCTTAGTAGATCCATGATCACATGGGTGGCTCACAAGGTCTGAGCTAAAAACTGAGATGTGCTGGGTCAAGAAGTAACCACAGGGTCCTGAGTACGGTTACCTGGGAAACGGCCTTGATGTGTGCCCACGGAGCTACATCTGACTATCTGACTATCTGAGGGAACACTTTCTAACTAGTATAAATGAGGTCGGTACTACCCTATGCTGAGAGAGAAATGTTGTAGGAAAGTAACGGTGCAGACATGTGTATGACAAATATATGAGAATCCTCAACAAAGTGTGAACAAACTGAATCCAGCAGTGCAAAGAGCTATGCACAATGACTAAGTGGGATCTACTTTAACCAGGCAGTGCTGGTTAAGGATTTAATCAACCACATCAGCGAGCTGACAAAGAAGAGGTCATTGTTGTATCAACTGATGTAGGGAAAACATTTAACAAAATTCAATACTCATTCAGAACAAAGAACAACAGTAAAACAACCACCACCAACCTCAGAAAACTAAGTAAAAGGTGAATTTCCTCAATTATTTAAAAAAAAAATCCGAGACCAGTCTGGTTTACAAGAGATAGTTCCAGGACAGCCTCCAAAGCCACAGAGAAGCCCTGTCTCAAAGCCCCCCCAAATCTGAGCAGGCTCATCAGTTGCAGTAAGTGAACTGTTCTGGTGGGAGACTCCGATAATGGAGGAAGGTGTATATGGAGATGCAAATGGAAACGGAATTTGTGTGCACTCGTTTCTGTTGTGAACCTGAAGCTGCTTTAAAATGCAAAATATCACACACTTATTTTTAATTTATCTAATCAACACATTAAATTTTTATTTTATTTGCTTTGGTTTTTCAAGACAGGGTTTCTCTGTGTAACCCTGGCTGTCCTAGAACTCATGCGGTAGACCAGGCTGGCTCCCAACTCAGGGATCTGCCTGCCTCTGCCTCCCGATGTGTGCCACTATGCCGGGCCACATATTTTTTAAAAGTTTTTTAAAAAGCCGTAAATTGTTCAACACAATATCAATGGAAAAGAATAAAGTTGGATAATTCACATTTTTCAACTTAAGGCTTACTTTAAAGCTACAAGGTAGCATAGTGTTAGTGAAAGAACAGAGGCATCGATCAATTTCAACAACACCAAGATAAATAAATCCATACCAGTACTACCAAATGTTCCTTTTCATTTTTTAGACTTACTGATTTCATTTTATTCATATGAGTGTCTTACTGTCATGTATGTCTGTGTGTCATGTGTGTGACTGGTGCCCACAGAGCTAAGAAGAGCGTATTGGGTCCCCTAGAACTGGAGTTACGGATGGTTATGAGTCACCATAGGGATGCTGGGAACGAAACCCAGGTTCTCTGCAAGAACAAGTGTTCTTAACTGCTGAGCCATCTCTCCAGCCCCCAGTCAAGTACACTTGATCAAGGAACAAAGGCAATACAATGCAGGAAGGACAGTCTTTTCAACAAATTTGAACAATTGGGATATTTTTAAAAATGAACATTGATATAGACTATACATTTCACAAATGTCAGCTCAAAATTGGTCATGAACCTAAATGTTAAGTGCAAGACTATAAACTGTCTAACTGGCAGTGGTGGTGGATGCCTGTAATTCAGCACTTGGGAAGGAGAGGCAAGAGAATCAGGAGCTCTAGGCCACTGTTGGCTACTTAGTGAGTTCCAAGCAAACCTGAACTTCATCAGATCCTGTTTCAAAAAACCAAAATGCCAGACGTGGTATCATATGACCTCAGGAGATGGAGGTCAGGCAGATTCTGAGTTCCAGGCCATCCAGGGATACACAACGAGATCCTATAAATAAATGGCCAAAACAGTACAGCAAAAGAAAGAAAAAACCTGCCACATAATCTGGACTTGGTAGTGAATGTCTTTAATGCTAGCAGTAGGGTGGAAGAACCAGGATGATCTTTGTGAGTTCAAGTCCAGCCTGGTCTATGAAGTGAGTTCCAGGACAGCCAGAGCTACAAGACACAGAGCCCCTGTCTCAGAAAACAAATGTCAAAATAGACCATAGCAATTGCTGGCAATGATACAAAGCAATAGGCACTGTCCTCTGATTGCTAGGGATGTCAAATGGTGTGGAAACATTAGAATATACTTAGGCAGGATTTCTCAAAACTAAAAGCAGTCTCACACATGACTAAGCAATTGTGCTCCTAGTGTGTTGAAAATTTGTGTGTACACTAAAATCTGCATGTAAGTGTTTACACTAGCCTGATTTACAATTGCTCAAACTATGCAATATCTCTCATCAGTCAACAGGTGAGCTGTGCAATCTATACAACAGCATAGTATTAAGCAGTAGGAACAAAAGAACAATCAGGACATGAATAAATGCGGATGAATTTTTTTTTTTTTGGTTTTTACGAGACAGGGTTTCTCTGTATTGTTTTGGAGCCTATAGGACCAGCCCGGCCTCGAACTCACAGAGATCCGCCTGCCTCTGCCTCCCGAGTGCTGGGATTAAAGGCGTGTGCCACCAACGCCCGGCACGACAATAATTCTTGAGAAGCAAACATACTATTCTGTGTGACACAGGATACTGCTCATCTGGCATCTACAGAATGTTACACCATAAAAAACAAGCCCTAATTGTGCAATATCAAACAATGCAGAGTATGTCAAGGCAAACCAGCTGCATTGGACATCTATGAACAGCCCCACAGAAGGGGACAGCCATAAAGTTGCCACTTTAGGTAACTTTGGGTGGGAGAGGGGTCTGGAAAAAATTAAAGGTAAGAGATTTTGTACAGAGGCTGGAGATGTAGTCCAGTGATGGAGAAACTAGCTAACATCAGTAGGTCCTTAGGGGAAAAAAAAAACTCCAGGACTGAAATAAATAGATGTAAATCAGGGGCTGGAGCAATGGCTCAGTGGTTAAGAGCACTGACTGCTCTTCCAGAGGACCAGGGTTCAATTCAGGCAGCTCACAACTGTCTGAAAATTACGTTCAGGGGACCCAATGCCTATGGCAAAACACCAATGCACATAAAATAAAAATAAATAAAAAATAGATGTAAATAAGCACTACAGTCTGGTTGATAAGAGTTACCCAGTGATGGCTTGTGTTAACTATTCCGCCACACAATGATGTGTACTGGAACTGGAAAATTGGTAAATAGAGGGCAGGTTACATTTTACACCCAAACAGGAGAGAAACAGAAACGGTTCCTGTAATCTATATTACAGTTAGCAATATCATGTTTATTTTACTACAGATTCAAGTGCTCACATATGGAAACATACATATATTTCTTTGTTCTGTCAGTCAACTGACAGAAGCTACAACCACTGACACCCCATTAGGAGCTAGCACCCCAGTGCCCAGACTTTGTTTCTCATACCATCATTAAGGACGTGAGTTCCTTCCTAGGAGAGGGAAACAGACAAGATAAGCCTGGAGTATCTGTCTTTCAAGTGTCCGAAAGTAAGGAAGCACTGTCACAACCATCCCCAAACAGAAATCAGACAAACTTATGCGGCTTTGGCCAGCAAGGTCATGCTGAAGGGACTCGGGACTAACAGCCAGCCCTGACTCAATAAAGTAACACAATTAAATGGTACATTTAGTCATACCCCGAAGAGTAAAAGAAGTTTTCTTAGAAATACATCTATATTGATAACTACAGAACCTTACATGATGAATAATATCCAACAGATAAATTATTGGGCACATAAGGAAGGAGACAAAATTCCACAGGAGAAGTCCAACTTGACTGTGTGGACACTGTTCTCAAATAAGTGAATGCAACTCCCCATCCTTTAAATGTGACTCTCACAAACAACTTCCTTTAGAAAATTACTGTTGGAATGCAGGAGAGGTCACCTCAGTGGACAAAACTGACACTGCTTCAGTGAGAGAGGGTCAAGGTGAGCATCAACAGCTGCAAGCCGTGTTAGCCCAGGTACAGTTCAATAGAGACAGAACTGTACCTCTTCGGTCTTCATCTCCTAAACCCATCAGTGACGTGCGACATGCAGTGAGAGCCAGGTGTGGTGACGTATACCTGTAAATCTCACCACTGGAGAGGTGGAGGCAGGAGTTCCAAAGGGTCAAGGTCATTTTCAGCTGTATTTGAATTTGTGGCCAGCCTGGGCTATGTAAGAGACTGTCCCCCAAATCAACAAATAAACATCACATTAGAAGGGTCCCAGGTAAGGAGTGAAAGAGGAGAGGTTAATCAAGAGGACCCAAGTAACAATTAGTTAGGAACCAGAGGTCTGGAGGGTCACCATTGCATGATGATATATATATAATGTAATGCATATTTTAAAAAAGTGAGGATTTTGAATTTTTCACAATGAAGAAATACTAAATTTTAAAGAGATAGATATGTTTAAGCTCGTTTAAAAATTACACAATGGATGCATGTATCGGACATCACATGATCCGCCATAAGTATACATGATTTTATGCTTTCACACAGTGGAAAAGTAAGTTAGAAGCGCTTTCAATCAAGGGGTGGTTCTTAAAATACTTGATTCTTTAAAACCACTCCAGTTATTAAGATCCGAAGGGATCTGAGAAATAGTCAGAGGGAGCTGAAGGAGGCAGGACGACAAATGTAAAGTAGTCTCCTGGATGGGATCCTGGAACCGAAAAGGGACCGCCAGGGAAGAAGCGCGGGGACACTAGAATTGAGTATAGACTTCAGCAAGTGCTAACATCAACATTGTCTATTAATTACTGTAAAATGCTGACGGGGGAACCTGGATGCCGAGTATATGCTAATTCACTGTACTATCTTCAACACTTCTCTGTCAGACATACTGTAAAACAGATAACTGGCCTTTTGTGGCTGAGGGGCCTCAGTTCTGGGAGGAGTAAGGCAGAGCGAGGCGAGGGCAGCCTTAGCAATTCCCCAGGGAACCCCAGTTTGTAGGGCTGGTGGCTGGCACAGTATCACCCTTAGGCTGGCACAGTGGTGAGGGTAGCCCTAGATCCGTCCTTTTCCACCCAGTGGGCTTCCTAGTCTTGTCTCCATAGCTCTAGTCTCTCTGAACTTCCCGATCCTACTGGGAGTCTCTCTTAGGGAAGTACAGACTCACCACCCAGACGACCTACCCTAGTCTTGTAACAAACTTGGGTCAGGCTTCAGCTCAGAGATAATGGACTCAATGTGAAAAAGAGAAGAGGAAAGGATTTTTCCTGCGCTCCTACTCCAAAGAGGGATGGAGGGTGCGCTTTTCGCTACCTTTCTGCGGGGAGCAGAGGAGGGACCTGGGCCTCGTAGAATAGAAGTTGAACTGAAGAGCAAAGGGGGTTGCAAACAGTGGACGAAAATCAGGTCTGAGGGAGTAGAATGACTGTATGAAATTTTGTGGGGTGGAGGATGCAAATTTAGCGTGATTTCTACGCTCAGGAATATCCAGGGAATTTGAAGAACTCCCATATTTTTGCAGCAAAGCAAGTGGGAGGTGCCGGCTGCGGGAGAATGATTTTGGATAGGTGGCGCGTGCGCTCTGGAAAGCTGAGGGCTAGCAGGAGATGAGTCTGTCTTTAGAGAGGGAAGATGAGGACCAGGACCCCACAGCCTACACAAAGACACCATAAGGAGGAGTGAAACAGCCTGGGACTGGCATCACCCCCTCCAACAGGTCCCAAGAGCTCCCGGGGAGATGCCAGACAAAGTCAGCCTGTCTGTGCGCCAGCCGCGCCCTGACCTCTCCAGCTTTACGCACGAGTTGGCTTGTCGTTTAGCCTCGTGAGGAAAGCAGGGAGGAACTCCAGCCCTTTCTACTAAGGATAGACCTTTTACCACAGTCACAGGCCACTAGACCAGGAGCTCCCCAAAGGCAGAAGCCAACGGTCCAGGCTCTCTCTACATCCAGGCGAAGAAGGAGCTGGAATGGCCTTGGCTGGCCTAGGAGAGGGGCGCACAGCCTGGCTGGCGTGTGACAAGACCTCTGAGTTAATGTATAATTGGGAGCAGATGGCGGGGGCTGGCAGCAGCCTGGGGGCTGGGCTCAGCTAATGAGGGACAATTAGCCCCAAACACGGTGGGGGTAGCTGAGAGAGTCAGACAGTGAAGGCAGATATTTGCTCCTCAAACAGTCTGGCGCGTTAGGCAGAGGGCTGAGCAACGGAGCCTTTGGGCTTGCTAGGCCCCCCGCCAGGGCCCTTTCCCCCTTTTTCCCTCTCCCTATCACCTCTGGGTCGAAAGCTTCTGTTTGTTCAGACCCGAGAGCCTGTTGTAAAGACTGGGCGAGAGGGTAGTTTATGGGGGAAGTCTCTGCCACCACCATCTGCCAGGGCTTGTCCTTTCTCCCCCCTGGCACCCCTGCCTACACCCTCATGCAGCTGTCTATAGGAAAAGCCGGCCAGGGCATGAGCCTTGAGCTCCAAGACGCAAGGGCAGATCCAGAGAAAGGAGTAAGGCAGGTGAGGGACACTGAGAGCAAGACTAACCTGTGCCTTCTTGGGGGACCTTTTACCAGGCGTAGCTAAGTGGAGTGACCAGGCGCCCCCGGCTGCCCCTGGTGGAAGCACTCTCCTTGCCCAGGGGCATGTGCTGCCCTGCCCGTGGTGCTGAAACCACCTGTTCCAATCTCCCTTCTGCTCCAGCTCTCCAGCCCAGCCTGAAGATGCCGGGGCGGACTGGAAGAGGAGTGGAGTTGTGTCAGGGTAACACTGAGGGCCATTTCTGTGATACGTTTGGCTTTGGAAGACAAGAGTTTGCAGCTCCAAGCTCCAGGTTCATGTACGATAGCCACTTCTGATACACCACCAAACCCAAAGCATTTACCAGTGAGATCTCTTATCCATTCCTCTGACTTCTAGGTCTAGTCTTAATGCCTTAATAAATTGGGGTTGCTTACTTCAACATTACTTCTGTGACTGAGTTTCAGAATCTGAGGTATAAAATGGACCCAAAAGACTTTCCACATCTGCTCCTTCACACCCTTGCAAGGACCTTTCCACAACTGCAATAGCAGCAAGGCTCCCAACCACTGAAGTCTGTGTTCACATCCCAAGGAACAACCAACCCAGCCACTGGTTCCTTACCCCAGCAATGGCCCAGACAATCTACGGTGTCTTTTGTGGGAACAGCAGAATCATTTTTTTTGAAAATTTAATCTAAAAATACTGAATGCCAAGTAAAATAGAGTCTGAAGACATCCAGAGGTGAGAGAGGGGAGAATAGAGAGTGTGCGCCCTTAGAAACACCACACACATTTCCAATCATCCCCAGGCACCCATTCCCACCACCCCAGCAATGTCAGTGCTCTCAAGCCCAAGGTCACCCCACTTCCAGGCATGGACTCAGCCTTTGTGTCATTTCAACCAAGGAACAACTGAAGAATCAGTGGGAATCCTCCCTCGTGACATGGGACCCACCCTTCTCCATCCACTCTCCTCTCAAGACGCCAACTCAGTCTGCACTCCATCAGGCTATGCACTTTCTTTTATAATAACACGCATGGTCTGGGTGCTGACTCCAAAGCTCTGACATGGGCATTATGTCTGGGAAACCGTCTCAGTGCTTCTGGAATGTTCTTTGGTGTTTCTATGAATGGGAAACCTCGGGAACATAGCCTGAAGTCCTTCGTCTTCCACACTCCTCGTTCTTTCCAGGAATACTGGCCCATGCTTGGGTACACTCTGTGCTGAGAGACCCCGTCTGAGGACGGCTCCATACTTCCTTCGGGCTAAGCAGACACCAGGTGGACTCTGAAGCCCCACAGAAGGACACAGTGGGTCCCTGCTTGTGGGTTGCCCTGCCTCAGGGCCAATGTCAGCCAGCCCCGTGCACACGTCCCTCCTCCTCCTCTGCTCATGGCCTGTGACATCACTGGCTACTCCCAGAAGGCTGCCCTCTGCTCCTGAGCACAGGCTCTGTGTAGCTCTGGCCCCCTGGATGGACTGAAGCAGCAGCAGAGTGGAGGCTGTTAGAAGACCACCAGCAACCCCTGGAGCTCACACAGGAGCCTGAGGCTGGAACTCTCACCTCGATCCCAGGTAGCTCACCATCGGGTCCATTGTCTGCTCTGTCTCCCATACTGCCTCCATGTCTTTGTGTGGCCAAACTCAACTTTCTCCCTCCCCTGATTTTACAGGTGTTCACCTTCCTGCCCCTTCAACCCCTCAACCTGCTTTCTCCTCTAATGAGTATTAGGTGTATTTTTTTCTGACAAGTTACAACAAATACTGGGAATGTGTGGGAGGCTACCGGAGATAGGGTTTCCTTTTGTGAGTTAGGGCATGATTCATTTTGGTTTGGAGGTCTTTCAGATGTGGACATTGAACCTGCCTTCCACAGTAACTCTGACCCAGGGCACTTGGGAAGATAAACTCTTATTCAGGTTTGGCTGATAATCTAAGCCCTCATCCTCTGCCCTTTGCGTCCCCAGCTCAACCTTCCCTCTCCATTTCTTAAATGGCAATTGCCCAAGTGTGGAGCAGGGGCAGGGACAGAGGAGAAGAATTCCATGCTTCGGAGCCAGAACTTCTTACCTCTGTCAGTAGCCACTTCTGAAGCTTGAGTTTTATTTTCTGAGGGGGTCTTGATCTGTGTTTGTCTTACTCTGCACCTCCATCTTCTTTGGGGGCTGTGGGAGTCCGACTTTTTTTTTTACTGAGTTTCTAGAACGCTGAGAGATTGAAGAGGCATGTCTCCAGATGCCTAAACATAAATGAATGAAAGCCACCCTCACTACCAAATTCAGTGGGCTCTGGATTCATTGGTGTTTTGCTCCTGTTCATTTCCTCTTCCTGTTGCACTGTAAACTCCATTTAAAGGGAAAAAAAATTCCATCAAGGATCCAGGTGTGGCTGGTATTCTAAACCTGTTCCCTCTCCTGGCAACTCTTCACATGATCATCTTGTTTCTGTCCCCCCACACACACAATATTTCATCCCAAACAAACAACCATGTGCTCATGCCTAATACCCCCTTCACTAAGTAATTGCTGTTGAGTTAAATGAACCAAGGCAGCATGGTTGTTTCAGGAAAGTTCCGTGGATAAGCTGTTCATTGAGTTACCTACAGCTCTGCCAAGATCCCGGGCACAAAAGGAGACAGCTTCAACTCCTTTTCAACTGCTGTTGAAGCAGCAAAGACGTGACGGTAGCTGTTACTGCACAGACTCTCTTGTGCTCAAGATGGCTTCTGCTCCCATAAGCAGACAGCATCAGCATCCCTTCCTTTCAAAACGGTGTGAGGAAATGTAGTAAAATATGCAATGTCTGGAAGGCAGCCATCGAAAATGAAGCTTCACTGTGGTATCTAGACTTCTTCAATGTTCAAAAGGATCAACAGCTCCAGCAACCTTAGAAGTTGCTATGAGGTGTGTCTTCTAGTAGAAGCCATCAACCCAGGTTTATGTCTCTCTTTTCAACATGTAGGACCAGATCCCAGGGTCTGAGGGTAGAGCTGAGCCCCAAATTTACCCCCAGAGCTTCCTGGAAAGCATAAAAAACAAGGGTAAGGCTTTCCCTGAAGTTCTTTGAAAGAATCGTTTGATGGGAGCTTGGAGAACTGAACCCAGGACTTCCTGATAGTGAAACCTGAATTTGAGACCCAGAGTCTCTGCCTCAAGTGTGTCGATCAGGCACTGGGAAGGCTTAGGATGGGCCAGGTACCACACTGTTCACTTGAGGAAGAGAAAGTCTGAGCACTGTGAAGAATGGTCCCTTCCACCTCTCAGACCTTCTTTAATAGATATGTGGAAGTTAGTTCCTACTCCCCCTCCAACCTCCTCACCGGGAAAGATCCAGCCCTCAGCTGACCCAGTGATGTCCATCGCATAAAAACTTAACAGAATTGTAATGTTTTAGTGCTAGTCAGCCTGATGAGCCTGTCACAAACATTCCATCCCTTGACCATTTCAAGAGACCACACTTAAATAACCCTATATTGTTGCAGAACCAGATCAGAAGGGAAACTTCTAGAAGCTCCCCCTCCCAGCCTGCCGGTTGGTTTCCTGTCTTTCTGTGAGGAGAACCAGTGGGGAGCATGCAGCAGGACGGTGAGAGGTCTGGGAAAAGATGGGGGAATATAGAAGGGTTCAGAGATGGAATGCAGCCCAGGGCTTGGCTCCCAACAACATAACTTCATTTGTCCTTAGCCAGTGCTCTGGGCATAGTTCTCTCCAGCTGCTCTGTCTCTGCTTTCCTCAGTTTCCTTCGGGTTAGGACATAACCAGCTCCTAAGGAAAGTGGCTTGTTTTGAGGACCCTGGGAAAAGGTGGGCGCAGTCTCAGAGAAGGGCATCCTGTATGGAAGCAGACCAGGATGAAAGCACGGGTAGCCTTCCGCACGGGCGGGTGAGGACCTGGACACACGCAGTGTGCTGAGTTTACCTCTAATACTCAGGAATCAGCAGTGTGAATCAGCTGGGGGGACTCTTTGTGAATGGCCGGCCTCTTCCTCTGGACACCCGGCAGCAGATTGTGCAGCTGGCAATGCATGGGATGCGACCTTGTGACATCTCTCGGAGCCTTAAGGTAGTGCTAAACCCTTTATCCCGTGATGGAGTCAAGAACCAGACACCAAGGACCTCCCTTAAGGCAGCAGTTTGGGGCTGAGCCCCAAGGGTCTCCTCCTAGAAGACCCTCTTGGAGGTCGGGAAGCAGAGTTTTAGGTGCCTCTCAATTCCATAGCTTGGTTCAGTTACTCTCTCTTTGCCTTGTAGCTTCCTCCTGTCCAAGCAACGCTCAGCTTCCTTCTACCTATCATGTCTTCTATGTCCTGTTCTTGCTTCTCACCTGACTCAGGTATCTAATGGCTGTGTGAGCAAGATCTTAGGACGCTACTACCGCACAGGTATCTTAGAACCCAAGGGTATCGGGGGAAGCAAGCCACGTCTGGCCACACCGGCTGTGGTGGCTCGAATCGCTCAGCTAAAGGACGAGTATCCAGCGATCTTTGCCTGGGAGATCCAACGCCAGCTTTGTGCCGAAGGGCTTTGCTCCCAGGACAAGGCTCCCAGTGTAAGTGCCTTCTCCCTACCCTGGGACTTGCTAGTAGACGGTCTGTGGGGAGAAGGAAATCCCTCTTTTCTTTGTAATTTTGTCATCCCAGCCGGTGTTAGGGGAAGCTGGAATCGGCCTGTTGACTCACAAATTGCTCTTCTGAACAGTGATGGTGGTTAGGGAACTGAGGAGGAAGCATGAGGAGAGGAGGGGGGAAAGCTTGCCTTGGGAATGGGGAGTAGGGGGCAAAGGCAGACACCATTTTCCCAATGTGTACCCCAACACCCCCAGGTGTCCTCTATCAACAGAGTCCTCCGGGCACTACAGGAGGACCAGAAGTTGCACTGGACACAACTCAGATTACCAGGTGCGTCTTAGAGTTGCCAGCAGAGATAACAGAGCCAAGTCCTTAGCATTTTATTGCTCTTCTTTCTGCCCACCGTGAGGAATTCTTTCTTTTCAATTACCCTGCCAACCCGCCCTTAAAGAGGGTCTAGCAGGTGGCTTTAGTCTCTCCAGGTAGAATATGGAAGTTCGGGAAAATGAAATTCCTTGCTCAGTCATCAGCCAGTGGTTGGCATGTCTCAGAACAGAGCCTAGATCCCTTAACTCCTAGATTCACACTAATCGTGAGGGCAAGGCTAGACCCGGCCTGCCACACCCTTCCTCTGCTTCCTGTTTAGCTTCTCAGAACTTCACCCGTATTCTATGGGGTCGTTCAAGCACGGGGCAATTCTGTTCTCCCCAAGTAGCCCCACGATACTGAGCACATTGTATAGCAACTGCCAAGGAACTGCATAGTCCTCTATGCTTCTGTGCCTGTGTTGTCTAGCGAGAGACCACATGTAGCCAGGGAAGCCGACATCACAAACGCCACAAGACATTGTCCTCTTTTGTAGCTGTTTTGGCTCCAGCTCCCTCCAGTCCCCACAGTAGCTGTGAGGCTCCCCGAGGTCCCCATCCAGGGACCAGCCACAGGAATCGGACTATCTTCTCCCCAGGCCAAGCTGAGGCCCTGGAGAAAGGTGCTGGGCTGGGGTGAGCGGTGGAGCTGGAGGTCCTCGGTATGGCAGCAAGGCCACAGTCCTGAGACTTGTGGGAAAAGGCTGAAGGGTACAGGTTGTGGGCGGCTTGGCCTTGGGAAGAAGGGTTACTTGGGGTTTTAAGAGGTAGGGAGTGGGGATGGACAAGAGACCGTGCCTTACTCCCGCCGTGGGAACCTCTGTCTCTACAGAGTTCCAGCGTGGGCAGTATCCAGACTCAGTGGCCCGTGGAAAGCTGGCTGCTGCCACCTCTCTGTCTGAGGACACAGTGAGGGTGAGTGATCTCTGAAACACTGTGTGAGGAAACTGTAAAGCAGAAGAATGTACTGACCAGGGCTTTGGGTCTGCGAAGACAGAAATGGCAGCAAGAGGGCGGGGGAAAAACTTATTTAGAAAAAAATGAGAGATGAAATCCTCCTTGCTTTTCTGTTGATTACTCTCCTCCTTCCCCCACCCAAGTCTTTTAGGTGAGGAAGGAGACAGAGAAAGAGCAAAGGCCAGAGCGGGAGAGAGAGTGTCAGAGAGGAGGAAGTCTCTGCTTCCTGAGTCCAGGCACCAGGGACACATGATGAGAGCAGCTGGTGCCAGGGGCTGAAAACATCGCCATGATACAGTCCCTGTTCTCTCTCAGGTCTGGTTTTCCAACAGAAGAGCCAAGTGGCGCAGGCAAGAGAAGCTGAAGTGGGAAACACAGTTGGCAGGTGATTTCTGTGCATATCTGTCCATCAGTCCGTCTGTCTGTCTGTCTGTCCATCCACACATCCACACACCCATCTATCCATCCATCCACCCACGCACGCATCCATCCACCCCCACACACATCCATCCACCCATCCACATTTACATAGCAATCCTCATGTGCCTGGCTCTGTACTAGATCCTGGGCATGCACAGACGCTGTTCTTAAGGACTGCTCAGTCCCTAGGATCATCGCTTGAACTTAATTATTATGCCTAGTTTCCTAAGACCTGTTCTGGGAAGAAGGCAGTCTAGTCGGTGACATCTGTCTCTCCCAAACTCTGCAGGAAGCTGCTACTTTTCCTGGCACCTTTGTCTTTTGCCATACCCCAGGTCCCCATGCCTATTTTTTCTCTCTGAGTGGATCAACCCTCACTTTGTAGGTGTGTCTCAGGATCTGATGGTACCAAGAGTTCCCCCAGGGACCACTTCTGCACAGGTACTTGGGAAGAGAGGGGGAGTTCATGAAGATATCACATGACCTCTCCTGTTTCTGGTGAAGGCCTGGGTAAAATTCATGGACAGATAGCCAAGGCCTTCCCAGTGCTATCCCCTGGTCTCCCATGTGAATGGCATCCTCTGGACTGTAAGACACAGTCTGGGGGGCAGGTGGTCTCGGGGGTCATAGAGTCCAGTCCTGGTTCCCAGGCTTTCTGAATAGGAAGACTCACTGGCGGTTGAGAAGACACCCAACTTTGCTTTCTCTAGCAGTCCCCTGGCAGTGTGCCCTCAGCAGCCCTGCCTGTGCTGGAACCACCGAGTCCTTCCTTCTGTCAGCTGTGCTTGTGGATGGCACCAGACAGGTCTTCCAGTGACACCCCATCCCAAGCCTGTCTCCAGTCCTGCTGGGGTAAGAATAGAGAACGGGGTGTGTGTGCCCAGAGTCTAGTACAGATCCTGCAGGGTGTGGGAAGGGGTAGTCGTGGGTATTCTTCACCTTTTCTGTGGGAGGGTGTGGTTCTCCAGTTGGGGATACCAAAGGAATCTCTCAAAACAGCTTCCCTCATTCCTTGTGCGGCTCTTAAAGCTGGGAAGTCCATAGTAGCTCTGGCACCTACAGAAGGCAAAGGAAGTGGTATTGAGCTCTGAATATATATGCCCTTAGGTAAGTATGTCTCAGCCTGACTCCTCAGTGACTTTGAGAGGCCTGCAGGACCAGTAAGTCTGACGTGGGTGCCAGCCAGGTGCTCAGCAAGAAAAGCACTTGCTACTGAGCCTGATCCCAGAAACTCACACGGGAGAAGGAGAGAATCGACTCCCACAAGTTGTCCTCTGGCTTCCATGTGTGCTTAGCACACGCTGTGCACATACAGACATTTGAACACACACATTAATGGATGTGTGTGTGTGTGTGTGTGTGTAAGAGTCTAAGTCCCCCTGCTTGTGCACATGCAGGCATGCTTTAAATACATGCATGCACACCCATAGTGAATAAATTAACGTGGGGGAACGCCCATGCTCCCCAGAGTCTTGCATGGTGTTACCCCCATTGTCACCTTTGCTCTTCCTGCCAAGGGCCACTAATCTGTCTGGTACCCCACTGTTGCCAGACTTGGAGTAAGGCGAGAGGCCCAGAGATAGGTAGGATCTAATGCCGTTACTTTCTCCCACACAGATAGCCACCCCCTTCTTCCTGTGACTTCTTCTTCACGTGTGGAGTTTGCTTGGCCCTGCCTCGCCAGCCCTCCTGCGTATCATCTGATTGGAGGGCCAGGAGAAGCGGCATCAACCCATTACTCACACTGGCCACAACAGGCCTCCCCTTGGAAGTAGTAAAAGCTTTTTTAAAGTTAACAACGGTTCTCGCTGTTATTATTCTTTTCTCATGAACACCAATGTCTATCTGTCTGTCTGTCTGTCTATCATCTATCTTTCTATTTTCTAATTATTCATTGTATGTATGCATTGTATCCAGTCATATTTATCTGTATAGAAATGAATCTATCTGTCCCATGTATGTAGGTGTATATTGATCTATTTAGATGTTGGGGTTTCACATGCACACATATCATATTACGTCATAGCACTTCATCCTTAAGTCCTCCAGCACAGGTCTACAGAGAAAAACTAGATCAGAACCTTACTTATATAACTAACCATAATAGCCATACCTAAGAAAATTTACTATAATTCTTTTATTTGTTTTCACTGTATTTTTATTATTATTATTTTTCAGGGTCTCACTGTGTAGCTCTGGCTGTCCTGGAACTCACTATGTAGACCAGGCTGGCCTCAAACTCAGATATCCTTCTGCCTCTGCCTCCCAAGTACTGGGAGGCCACCACACTGACAAGACAATTTACTATAGTTCTTTTATTGTTTTTGTTTATTTGTTCGTTTTGATTCACAAACTCACTATGCAGCTCTGTCTGTCCTGGAACTCACTATGTAGACCAACCAGGCTGGCCTCAAACTCATGGAGGTCTGCCTACCTCTGTCTCCCAAATACTGAGATTAAAGGTGTGAGCCACTACATCTGCCAAGACAATTCACTATAGCTTTTTGGTCTAAACAAATGAACATCGATTTCCTAATTGCATATGTCTTTTTGCCATAGCATCAGAGTGGAAATGACGTTTTGAGATTCTGCTCTCAATTGTTCTCACTCCAGGGACACACTTGAGTCCCAAATCTTCTCAAGTGTGTCGGCAAAGGAAGCTCCAGACTTATAGGTGGTCTTGGGATGAGGGGAGGGGAAGAAGCTAGAGAAAAGAAGTTGAGTAAAGGGATATTTATGAAGGAAGACCGGCTTGTGTTTCTATATTCTTTGTCTCTTCCCTTCCTCCCTGCCCCTCTCTCCCCCAAGTAATCCCAGCCTGGCCTTGAATTCATGATCCTCCTGTTTCAAATGTCCAAGTACTAGAATGATAGGCATGTTCTGCAAATTCCCATCAAATCCTCCCTCTTCTGAAACACAGAGGTTGGGTAATGGTGGTGACGACAGGAGTGGGGGTGGGGAGCATGCTTGTGTTTCCACTTGGAGTCATTCAACAAGACTTATTAGCAAATCCCCCAAAGCTGGCTGTTCAGGAGCTAGTGAGCAGCCACACATGTTTGTATGTAATTCACATTCAAACGAACAGTTAGCTACCACAGAGCCAGCCACGTTGCAAACACCACGTGTGGGTTGTGGCTTTTGCTCTGGACAGAACAGATCATGGAGCATTTCCACCAACAGAGAAAGTTTTATGATGGTGTAGCCCTGAATGCCATTTGATGACTAACACTACCCAGCCTGGCCCTCCCTTGACTTCTGTGCTTTTGAGATGGAGATCTGCTTGATAGAGCAGCCTAGGAAAGGAGGCAAGTTATGGGAAGAAAATGTGCATAGCACAGTTAGAGAACAGCCACTTGCTTCAGCAACAGGCCTGATGTCAGCAATGGCCGGGCCTGATGTCAGCAATGGCCAGGCCTGATGTCAGCAATGGCCAGGCCTGATGTCAGCAATGGCCGGGCCTGATGTCAGCAATGGCCGGGCCTGATGTCAGCAATGGCCGGGCCTGATGTCAGCAATGGTTGGGCCTGTCTTATTTCAGCTGAGGCCCATGAATGAGCACCAATAAGCAAATAGGAAGGGTCACTTGTGGGAAATTGGACATGATTGTGTGTGTGTGTGTGTGTGTGTGCACGCGCGCGCGTGCTCATGTTTGCACACAGATGTTTACCGGTACATGCACCTTCCCATGGTGCCTGTGTGCATATATGTTTACAGAATGCTGAGGAAGGGCTTTCATATTAAATAACCTGCAAAATGTCTTTCTTATCTCTTTAGATATAAAACTTGTTTTGCAGGAGAGTCTCATACTGACCAGGAGAGATTTGAACTCTTGAGCTCAAGTCATTCTCCGGCTTCAGCCTCTCAGGTTGCTGGGGCTGCAGGCACAGTCTTTCTGGCATAGGTCTGTGTTTAATGCCATCTTGGAAAAGAGGCTTCCTACTCCTTAGCACTTTATACTTAACATTAAATTAAAAATGAAACATTTCATGTATACTTGTTTCTTGTTTTTCAAGACATTGTGTAGCATTGGAGCCTGTCCTGGAACTCGCTCTGTAGACCAGACTGGCCTTGAACTCAGAGATCCACCTGCTTATGCCTCCTGAGTGCTGGGGTTAAAGGTGTGCGTCACCACCACTGGGCTTCTTTCATGTATCTCGAGAAGAAATACTGAAACCTAACACCATTTTCCTCTGTCTAAAGTGAGTATCTTTCATATTTTTATTTCAGCTTTTCTTATCAGAGAGCTTTAAAAGTAAGCATTTACTGTCATGGAGCAATTTGCCCAAAGTTGTGGACGTGGATGCTGGTTTTAGGTTTTAAAGCACTTCCAATCCTGATTGCAGCAGAAGGAAGTTTCACATGGGTCCTTTCAGCACCTCTGTACACAGTTGCTTAACCTTAACAAAAGCAAAGACCCGAGCTCAGTTTGGGCTGGGAGGTGAAGTCTAAACTAGGATTTCATGGTATTGCTTTGCTTTCTCATTGGGCTTATTTTTGTAGTCACTTTGTATTTATGGCAAGTGATTTGGGTTTTGTTTTATGACAGTGAGAAAAAAATACCCCTTTCTAACGGAATGTGTTTAAGAATCTACGTGAATTAAACCAACAGGACAAGTGGTAGGTAGATAAGGGCTTGAGTAATGAAGGCAGTGCAAGCAGGCACACATTTCAGGAGTCCTGCTATAATGGTAAGAACAGTAGACATCAGTCCCATTTGAGTCAGAGGCTGAGCTCTGCAGCAATGAGTCATGGGCCCTTGGCCAAGCACTCCAGCTCCCTGCAGAGGTCAGAAATGGCGAGGGAATTACTCTACTCCTTATGTCACTGCATCAAAGCCAATGATACTTCGAAGAGGCTTGGTGAACAGCCAGGAGGTGAAAAGGAGGGCTGTAGGGACACATGTTAACACCTGTACCCATGTTCATAAGAGTAACATTCCTTCATTGTTCTAAACATTGTTATAATAGTCTTTGTTTTCTGAAATTGTAACATGATCACATTATTTTCACCCTTTCCTCCCTCCAACCCCTCCCATGTACCTCCTTCCACTCTCTCAAATTCATAGCACCTTTAATTTAAACATGAGAATGGGTACAAGATTTTTTTATTTTAATTTTTTGAAATTAATATAATCACATCATTCCCCTTTCCCTTTTCTACTTCTAAACTCTCCCAAGTACCTCCTCCTTTACTCTTTCAAATTCCTGACCTCTTTATTCTTTAATTGCAATTTTTTGTTGTTTTGTTTAGGTGTGTGTGTGTGTGTGTGTGTTCCTAGGTATATAATTACAACCTGCTCTAAGTCTGTATACTGTTACTTGTCTGTACACATTTTCATAGCAGACCATTGGTATTAGATAACCAATGGGTGTGCTCTTCTCCCAGAGAAGACTATTTCTCTAGCTCTCATCATTCCTTAATTACCTATAGTTCTTTGCCTAGGGGTTGAGGCCTCCTGAGATTTCTCCATCCATGTTAATATGTCTATTGGTATCATCCCTTTTCAGGTAAGAGGCTCCAGGAGTATATAGCTTCTGACGTTTCTAAGAGACACAATCTCACAGCAAACTCCGCATTCCTCTGGTTCTTATAATCTTTCCTCCCTCTCTTCCACAATGATCCTTGAGTCTTTTTTTTTTTTGTTTGTTTCTCTGTATTGTTTTGGAGGCTGTCCTGGAACTTGCTCTGTAGACCAGGTTGGTCTCGAACTCACAGAGATCCACCTGCCTCTGCCTCCCAAGTGCTGGGATAAAAGGCGTGCTCCACCAATGCCCGGCTGATCCTTGAATCTTACCGGTGAGAACTATAATTATTTTCGGCTATAAGGATATTTAGAATGTAGCTAGAGATAATGCTGATTTAGTAAAGTAGTGGGGATACATTCTCCTTCAAGATCCATGATTTCAACGGCCCGGGGTGGCTAGCTAGGCTATGATGTCCAGGCATGATAGCCTCTTTTTAACTACAGTTACATGTACACATCCACACACACATAGCTAGGCTATGATGTCCAGGCATGATAGCCTCTTTTTAACTACAGTTACATGTACACATCCACCCACACATACATCCCACTCGGTTCAAATAATATTACTTGTACTCTGAATCCTTCAGGGCAAGGCTAGTTCTTCAAGGAGCCATTGGGAAAAGTTTATTCATTCGGGCTAGAGGTGGGGAGCACATGGTAACTATCAGTCTCCTTCCTCTTGGGTAGAACTTACAGTATCCTGGGAAGATAGTCTTTACTCCTCAAACAGGCACTTTATTCTTCTTTTGAGCTAGTATTTAAAATAATGCTTGTGTGGCTTATGTTGTTGTTGTTGTTGTTGTGGTGGTGGTGGTGGTGGTGGTGGTGGTGGTGGTGGTGGTGTGTGTGTGTGTGTGTGTGTGTGTGTGTGTGTGGTTTTTACAGGGTCCCATTGTGTAGCCTAAATTGAAAATTGGCTTGGCACTTTATTAGCCTCCTGAGTACTGACTACAGGTATATATCACCAGCTAAATAATGTGTTTTATTTTGATACATATGTATGTATGTATGAATGCATATGTGTGTATATACACAGACATATTATTATTCCACTCTTCTTTGCATTTTCAATGCCCCCTTCCTTTCCCTTCCGCTTTCATGTGTATGTGTATCTGTGTGTATATTTACATCCAAATTCCACATATGAGAGAAAACCTGCAACATTTGTCATTTGTTCCTGTCATGTACCCTCCCTTGCTCCTTTCCCGCCTCCATTTAGGCCTCCTCTTCCTCCCTCATAGCCCCCTTCCATTTTCATGGCATTCATATGTATGTACATGCACATTCTACAGTGAAGATGTGACAGTCCAGACCCTATGTGTCCCAATGAGACACATATTACATCTCCTGAGTCAGACACACGTATGGATCTTGGGGGTGGCCTGTTGTGATGTATTGTCGATTGAAACAGGTGTTTCAGTAAACTCAGTAGGAAAAATTGTACAACATGTATTCTTCTCTTGGATCTTGACTCTGGGTCTCCTGTATTGTTTAGTTAGAAGTTGTTCCTGGAGGCCTGGGGGATTTAGAGTTTGGCAGGTGGCATCCCATCGACCTGGAGAAGGAAGAGGAAATGGACCTTCAGCAATTCTATGAGAAGAGAGAGAATAAAGTGACGGATCCCCTTCCATATGAGGGTAAACATTAAATTAGTGTGCGATTAATTCATAGGAAAAAGTCAGGTGATGGTGGTGCATGCCTTTAATCCCAGCACTCAGAAGGCAGAGGTACATGGATCTCTGTGAGTTCGAGGCCAGCCTGCTCTACAGAGCAAGTTCCAGGACAGACCTCAAAAGCTACAGAGAAACCCTGTCTTGGAAAACAAAAACAAAAACAAAATATAGGAAAAACACTGTCCCCCTTTCAAAGTTCAGAGAAAGGCTGTATAGTTAATAGGAAAATGTTTACTAAGAACTTGTCTTTCTGTGTATTTGTCCTGTCTTGTTTTAATGCTGGCATTGAACCCAGGGCCTCCCAGCATGTTAAGCACAAGGCCCTGTTTCCTAAGAAGTTGAACTGAGTTACTGACTTCTGGTAGAATGAGAACGTAGTAGATGCCAGCTCTCACAGTTACTAGATGCCAGTTATCACAGAGCAATTACCATCTTATGTAATGCGCACAATTCCCTCCAAGGTCAAAATCATACTCTTGTTTCCCCTTTAAGGGAAGAGTTTTGAGTCTAAGTCTGAGCTCTGATGCACTACAGCACATTGTCCACTAGGATGTGGGGCTTGAAAGAGCCTGAGAAATTTTTGTTAAACCAAACTGTTCATGAGATAGATACAAAAGTTGAAGCCTAGTGGGGTTTCATTTTATTTTCCTCAGTTTGTGCACAGTCAGGTGGCTGTATAGAGAATATGCAGAGAAGACTGACCATATACTGAGGGTCTATATAGTTACTTTCTGATTGGCTTTTAGCCTTGATAATACCTATGGCATAGATTACTTCAAGGAAACAGAGGTCTTGAAATGTGAAAGCAATTTCCCTAACATCACAGTACCACTAGAAGAATACTTGCCTAGCATTCATGAAACCCTGGGCTCCATCTCTGACACCACATAAAACCAGGCATGGTAGAGCTTGCCTGTAATCAGCACTCCAGAGGTAGAAGCAGGAGGATCCTGAATTCAAAGTCATCCCTAACTACAGAGTAAATCAAAGGCCAACCTGGGCTATATGACTATGACAACAGCAGGGACAACAGCAAACCTCAAGTACTTTTTAGAAGGCTCATTTGGCCTGTGAAAAGGCGGGATTAAGAACAACAAGTTCCCTGGGACTCAGAACAGAAAATGGTGAAACGGAGGCAGCAGGTTAAAATAAACTTGGTGTGCAGGATGGGCAGTGGTGGTGCCCAGGCCTTTAGTTCCAGCACTCAGGAGGCCTCAGGCAGATCTCTGTGAGTTCAAGGCCAGCCTGGAACAAAGTGAGTTCCAGGGCAGCCAGAGTGGTTAGACAACGAAACACTGTCTCAAAACAAACAAAACAAATCACTTGGTGTTCAGAAGAGACTGGATGGGGGTGAATATGGGGACCAGGACTGTTCTTGAGGGGCAATGACAACAGTACCTAACCTTGACGGAGGTAGTCATGAAAAGGAGTACACTCAAGGAGTTTGCACAGTTTGATGAAGGCAGCCAAAGGGGTTTAAGAGAGCCTGTACGGGGCCTTGACCCGGACCATCTGGAAGGACAGTAGGATCAGGCAGGAGGGATGGGATGGCAGAAGAGAGTCACCTCAGAAGGGGAGGACTACGGAGTGGAATCAATCATGCTGACTCAGAGAGCTAGAAAGCTGAAATCAAGCCAGGTTGGAGAGAAATGGGGTTGGCATTTCAGAGAAGAATCGGGGTAAGAGATAAACCAAGGGTTAAGGACAGAAATGCCCCTCCCTCTTTACATAGATCCTCAAAGTCACCTGTTTCCCCCCAAAATGAGGTAAAATTCTGCATCTTTACAAAGACATGGGGCACCCAGGCCTGCTTGTAGACCCACAAGTCAGTGTGGCATAACATTAAGAAGCTCAGGCATGATGCTTGATGCTTTTCTTCCCCTAGCTAATAAGACCAGGTTTAGAAGCCTGCAAGACATGCGGAAGATTTGGAATCAACGCCCGGAGTTGGTCGGCTCCTGGACAGAGAGCGCCCATTCCCGCAGTTTGGTCTTTGCACCACAAGCTCCTCCTATCCCCACCCCCAACCCACCCCCGCCCCGACCACCTCACCCTCCACTTCCCGACCCACCTCCATTCTCCTCTGGTGCCTCGGCTCCTGCTTTCTAGACTCACACTACTCTCCCTTACCTAAAATTCCCAAATACATTCTTTGGTAATTTCTCCGCTGTCTGCCAATAGTGTGCCACTTCGGTCCGCTCGGATATAGAAGCCATTGGGCGCCAGTACCGTGAGCAAGTTGCTGCCCTGAAGCTCTATACAGAAGTTGAGGGCGAATTTTCCCCACGGGCGGAAGGTGCCAAAGGATGTAATTGACCAGAAGGATCCACCCTGTGCTGGGGAGGGAAGAGCTAGGGTTGGTTGTCCATTCGGAAAGCAGTTTTCTAAGCAGTGAAACCTCCAAGGGGGTTTACCTGAGGCATGCAACGGGCTCCTCCCCCGTCCCTGGGGATCATACCCTGCCTGCATTAAGTAGTTCCCTCCAGAGAAATGCAGAACCACTGGGAACTTCACCAATTCCTACTCTGCTAACCCTCCCTGGAGCCTTGAAGTCTGAAAACAAAGTGGAGCTCTGTTTTTGTGTTGAGCAGTGTCTGGCGTGGCAGATCCCTAAGTCTGGCCTGGGCTGCGGCTGGGCGGGATAAGGATCTCTGGGTGGGGAAGAGGAACCACTCACCCTGAAAGTGATAGATGCCTTGGCGGCAGGGCAGTAGATGAATGCAGTCAGGCTGATCCATGTTGCACTGCATCAGGTCATGGTCTGAGGAGGAGCCCACATACCCATACCGACCTCGCAAGATGAGGAAGGGGCGGTTGGCAAATCGAATCCCCAGCTCCTCGTTTGGGCCTGAAAGAGACAGGAAGGAGTTATCTGGATAGGCTGGCTCTCTCTAGGGTTTTCCCAGAGGGAAGCCAAGGAGCACTGAGGATGCCCAACAATGATGTCAGCATTTTTCTGTGTGCATGTGTGCGTGTGTGTATGTGTGTATGTGCGCACCCTCGCTCACCCGAGCATGGAGACCAGGGTGTCAAGTGTCCCCCTCCTTCACTCTCTCTCTGCCTTATCTCCTGAGGACTGAATCTAGGACTCTGCGTTTTTGGTGAAGGTTGGCAGCCAGCAAGCCTCAGCAATTCTTCGGCCTCTGTCCTGTTCCTCCCCAGCGCTGAGGTGACAGGCACCCCTACCACACCCAGCTTTTTATGTGGGTGCTGGGGGTTAGAACTCAGGTCTTCACGCTTGGGTAGCAAGCGCTTTGCTCACTGAGCTGTCAGTCATCCCAGTACATTGTGTTTTAACCTTTACTGAACAGCTTCCGCATGCCAGGTCTTACACTAGGGCACTCAGCAGAGCACGGAATGCAAGAAACCTAAATATCCTTTCTTTGGGACATGTTAGTCTATTTCCCCACCTGGACCCTGTGAAGCAACAGAATAGAACCCTGGTTACAGACGTTAAAACTGAAGCTCAAAGTGGGTCTGTTCCAGCAACAACATTCAGCACCTGAACGGATACACACAGCCAAGCCTTCTGATGTCAATTCAGTGCTTCCAAAACCTTTTCAAAATGGCTCAGCGGGTGAGAGCGCTTGCCACAGAGGCCTAACGACCTGATTCAGTCTCGGGAACCCTCAATGAGAGGGGAAACGAAGAGACCCGATTCCTGAGGTCTTCTGACCTCCACATTCACCCTTTCTCTCCCTATACTTATGCAACAACGTGTGAGGGAGTTTGCGCTCACAGCATCCCTGGCTTGGGGGAGCCTGGGACGAGAGTAGTGGCTTTGCTCACCTGGGATGGTGGCGTTTGCCATCAGCAGGCCATTGGAGGCAATGCTCAGGAAACGCCCATTGGAGGACTGCAGGATGATTTTGCCACAATTCCAGTGCACACGGAAGAAGGTGTCAGGGTCCATGCAGTGCCCATCAGCTATGATGGCCTTGTGGCGCCTCTAGAGAAAATGTGGGGTCCAGGGACCAGGAGTAAGATTAACAGCCGCAGCTTTACCCATCAATTTTAGTCCTGGGCCCTGTTCCCATATCCTCCCACATCCCCAACCCAGCCTCAGCAATTCTCTAAAGTACGTGTCTTATGCTTTCAAAAATCCTCTTTTTAAAATATATATTTTAAAGATGCATTCAATTGTATGAATGTTTTACTTGTAAGTCTATGTACCACATGCCTGGCGCCCATGGTGCCCAGATCCCCTGGAACTGGAGTTACAGATGGTTGTGAGACACCACGTGGATGCTGGGAACTGAACCCAGGTCCTTTGAAAGAGCAGTCAGTGCTCTTAACCACCGAGCCATCTCTCTCTAGCCCCTCAAAACTTCTTTGTAAGGCAAAAATGAAAAAAAATTACCTCCACAAAACTAATTTTGTGACCTCAGATCTCCCATCTCCGTCTGCCTGCACTGTAACCCAGTGAAAAGCATAAGACAATGGGGCTAGGATATCATAAGAGGAGAAAGAAACTTTGACCCTGAAATGTTTAAAGTGAAATTTATATTATAGCACATCCAGAAGACATGAGAGAAAAACTTCACAGCTTGGGGTTGAACAGTGATTTATTGGGATGGAAAAGGATGAAATATCTAAACATCTGGCAAATAGGACTTTGTAAATGAAAAAAAAACAATGCTTCTCAAAAATGTCATTAAAAATGCAAAGGAGTCTGAGTGTGGTGGCACATCGCTTTAATCCCAGCAGAGGTGGGAGGATCTCTGTGAGTTTGAGGCCAGGCTGGTCTGCATAGTGAGTTCTAGGACAGCCAGAGCTACATAGTGAGGCCCTATCTCAAACAAAAACAAAAACAAAAACAAAAAACAAAAACAACAACAACAACAAAAACTAAAAATAACTAAGTAACTAAAGGAGAAGATGAAAAGGCAAGGCGTAGGTTGGAGAAAGCATGAGTTGACTTTAGAGGATATGAAGATCTCATACAATTCAGGTATAAGACTATCAGCTAGGTAACAAATGGGCAACAATTTGAAGACACCTAGCCAAGAAGACATCTAAATAGATGTGCAAAGAGATACTTAAATAGCCACTTATAAATAATCTAAACACAAACTGAAGCACAGCAAGAGGTTACACAGCTCCTGGAGTAATTACAATGCGAAGTGCCGGCTGATGAGGTTAGGCAACCCTCCCACGCTGCTGGAAAAATGTAGAAGGTAGAGTCACTTTTGAAAACTGATATTTTCTGTCCTTATCTTTCATTAATATAGGATCTTATATAGTTTAGGTTGGCCTCAAACTTAATACATAAACCAAGTCTGGATTTGAACTCTTGATCTACCTATCCCGATCGACTGGCTTCTTCCTCTCCAAGTGCTGGGATTATATGCATGCAACATCACACCCCGCTGAAAACTACTTAATACTTTATAGGGGTGTTCAACACACATCTGTTGTATGACCCAGTAGTTCTTCTACTCCTAGGTATTTATCTAAGATATATGTAATTAAGAGCCTGCAAAAGACTCCTTACACAAATGTTCGTAGCAATTTTATTCATAATAGGCCAAACTGCAAACAACCTGAGTGTTGTTAACAACCACAACTGAATGGATAAACAAATCATGTTTATGTCTATGAATAGTATGAGACTCTTATACATTTGAGGAACTACTGATACATGTAACAACATGGACAGATCTTAGTAAAATTCTGCTTTTCAAAATAAGTTTAGCATATATAGCATATGAGTTCAAATAGATGAAATTCTAGAGAAGGCAAATCTAATCTATAATGGCAGAACAAACACAGCTGAGTTGTGTGAGAAGACCAAGTATAAAGGAAAATTGACCATGGGGAGTAGCTGGGAATTCGTATGGTGACCGAACTATTCTCTGACCTGTGGTATGGCTATGGGATGGTTGCATGGTTATATACATTTGTTGAAGCACATTGAATTTTACACTTAAAGTAGGTCAATTTATTTATATAACATCATTTATATATTTATATACAACACACATTACATATATATCATATAATTTACATTTGTTTAAGTTATGCCACAATAAAATGAATTTCTTTTAAGGGAAAGAGGGCCCATTGGAGGAGAATGAATATTCATTGGGTAGGGCCTCCAACTCACCTAATCTTATCCGACCATACACACTAGGGAAGGTGTAAGTATGTCTAGACAGGGAGAGCTCAGTGTTTACAGTTTCTTGCATTGAAAATCAAAGTCTCACCTGGGCGAGGTAGTAGCCATTGGCTGAACGAAGTTGTAAGGTAGGACTCTCACTGTTACATTCATACTGGAACAAGGACATTGGGGTCAAGCGCTCAGAGGCAGCAGACACCTCAGCATCTAAAGAAGTTCACAAAGCATCATTTTAGCTCAACTCCAGCCCCTTCTCCATGCTTATTGTTGGGTTTCCCGGTATTTTTCCTTCCTCAAACTTATGCTAGACCATAATAATCTGGAGAAGCCCAGACGACTTTCCCTTAAAGTCATGTCTTCATCTGTTAATCTGCCCCTCGAAATGTCTCCTTGGGGGCCCAGGATCTATCTTATGACCAGTTTGAAAATTTCTTGCTTGTCCTGTGCTAGTTAGTGTTTTGTTGACTTGATACAAACTGGAGTTATCCAGAAAAAGGGAATCTTAGTTGAGAGACTGCCTGTAGGCATGTCTGTTGGGAGCATCTTCTTGATTAATAATAATGGATGTAGAGGGGTCCAGGGCCCAGCTCACTGTGGGCAGCACCACCCCCTGGGCAAATAAATGGTCCTGGGTGGCATAAGAAGGCAAGCTGGGCAAGTCATGGACGCAAGCTAGTAAGCACTGCTTCTCCACGGTTCCTTCTGCTTGAGTTCCTGCCCTTGCTTCCCTCAGGGCTGCACTGTGACATGGCAGCTAAATAAACAAGCAAAACCCGAAACAGAGCAAAACAACACAACCCCGTCCCTCCCCAAGTTGCATTTGAACATGGTGTTTATCACAGCGTCAGAAAACACCAGGACGCATCCCGAACAGTTTCTCCATTTTTTTAGCACCTTGCGCCTCCCCCCACCCGCAGTGGTGGAATTTGACCCAGTACTTGCCATAGATGACTGAGATGAACCTCCGTGTCTTTGACCTCAGGCTGACCCAGGCTGGGAAGTGCTGTAGAATGAACCACTCCTCACCCCTCATAGGTTTGGAGCCCAGGCCCAGGAGTAGATGTGCGCCCTGTGGGTATAATGTGCCCCCTTCTCCATCACACAGCGCCACAAGCCCTCTAGGCCGCACTTGCATGTGAAAAGCTGTCTGTGATGAGCGTTGAGGGACCAGCCGGTCCACATGAGACAAGTAATGGTGTGTAGAAGTCTCCAGGTGGTAGCATCCGTCTTGGAAATGTAACAGGAAACCACATTCCTCTAGGCAGGGGACTGCCGCGTCTACCCAGATTCTGCCCATGGTGTGATCGGCTCGGGCGAAGCTGCGGTAGGTGGGGCTGTAGAGAATCACATGGACATGCAGGGCTGGTCTGGGGGTCCACATATGGTAAGCTGAGAGAACCCTGGAGCTGCAGAACACATCCTCACCATCGGACTCCAGATAGCGGCCAGAGATAATGCACTGGAGGGTCCATTTGCCATTGCGGTGGAAACGGAGCAGGAAGCATCCGTGGTGGCTCGTCCTCGGCCTGCCGTAGCACACGGTACCGTCTGGCTCACACAGCAGGTAGAGGCCCTGCAAGCTCTTTAGTCGTACCACGGCCTGTGCGTCATGTTCATTGCTCACCAGGAGCTCCCAGGTCTGGAGGTGTCAGGAGGAGGCAGGAAATGAGTGCTGCCAACTTAACAAGCAGGACCCTTGGCACCATCAGTACCTCCAACAAGACTAGACACCTCCCTTCCATACCTGCCTTGGCATCTCCTGGCTATGAACATTTCTACTTGCTCGTTTAACATAACTGAAAAGATTTCTGGGTTGTGGGGTAGTGGTGCGTGCCTTTAATTCCAGAACTCAGGAGGCAGAGGCAGGTGGACGTTGGTGAGTTCAAGGCCAGTCTGGTCTGCCTAGCCAGTTTTATACCAACCAGAGATACATATGGGAGCCTGTCTCAAAACAAAGCCAACAAAATATACAACAACTACAAAAATTTTATGGGCTGCCCACTTCTAGGTCATAGGACTTCTTAAAATCCAGTGGGGGCCAGAGAGAGAGAGAGATCAGTGTAAAAGCTCTTGCCTCGAAAACCTGACAGCCTGAGGTCTATCTTGAGAACCCACATTTAAAAAGCTAAATGACATCTGTGAGATGACTCAGTGGGTAAAGGTACTTGTTGCCAAGTCTGATGACCCGAGTTTGATCCCTGGGTCCCACTTGTGTAAGGAGAGAACTGACCCCTGCAAGTTGTCCTACCTCTGCATGCATGTCACGGTACATCCATATGCATGAACACACACAAACGAATCAATAAATAAAATGCAACAATTGAAAAGAAAAGCTAGGCACAGCGACAAGCATCTGCAATCCCAGCTCTCCCATGGCAAGATGGGAGACAGAGACAGGAGAATCTCCATGGAGGCTTCTGAGCCACAGTGTAGGAAAAAATAAGAGAGGTCACCTCAAGGTGGAAGGAGAAAACTGACTCTAGAGTTGCTTCTGACCTCACATATCACACACACACACACACACACACACTGAGAAATTCTAGATTCCCACCTCAGAGAAGCTAAACCTTCCCCTCTTTCCCTTGCTCTCATCCTTCAATATCTAAAGAGAACAAGCATTGCTTTATTTCTTTCACCTCTTCTACGGACCCTAGAGACGGCACAGTACTCAGAACCTGCACCTTCAGGCTCCACCTCTCCAACAGAAGTGCAAGAAAGAGCATCCTGGCTCTAGGTGTAGATGTTGAGATGCAATTGTTAGGTTCATCGTGATCAATCTGATTGTAAGGGAGAAGGCTTTGCTGCTATTTTCTCTCTAAAACAGAGACCAAGTCGACAAGTACTTTAAAATATTACATTACGTTCTCCAGATCAGAAACATGGGCCCAGCTCCCTCTGGATGCCTGATTCTGCCTTCCAGCCTGGACTTCCCACCTCTCCTCTTTGTGACGACACAACACACAACCACGCTGTGCTAGGATGGGGTGTAGGAAACCCTGAAGACGAAACAGCCAGGTCAGCACTGACAACTCATCTTACGGAAACTATTTTGAAAGGTGGAGCAATGAAGACCTATGGGCAAAAGCCCGGAGTAGAAGCATCTTGGCAGAGAGAATGCCAACAATTAGGACCACACACGCGTGCACGCACACACACCTCACACACCCCACACACATACACACACACCTGCCACTCAGAAAATTGGTTCTAGTCCAGGTTCGCCTTGTTACCTGTCTCCTGCCCAAACTCTTTGCAGTAGCTGTGATTGTACTCTTATATGCTTCAAAGGTGAGGTAGGTTCCTGCCCAGCTGATGAGCCCAACCCTTAGGTCCTCGGCTTTTGGATGTCTGTGTATCCAGTCCACCTCGGCCATGGGGCCAGTGCCACAGGTGATGACTCTGTCCGGCCCAGGCTTCCCCCCAGCGGTGAGGTCCCACAGGCCATATGGCCCGGAATAAGGCCCGTAGTACCCACCAGAAGCCGTTCCCAGAGGAAACTTCCCAGGCAGGTCTGGCCTAGGGCCCAGCACCTCTGTGACCCGGGAGCATTGTGACTGTAAAGGTTGCCTCTTATCCCACCACAGTGGGGAAAGGGCATTGACCTGGTAGCATCAGTCCATGGGCCAAGGGAGGTAGGTCCAGAGCTTTTGGCATGTCTTCCTGACCAACTCCAAGAATGAGGTAGGACTAACCTGGGAATCAGTACTGTAACCTGTGACTTTTGGCCTGTCCCTCCCTTTCTTATTAACAAGATAGGAATCAACCTAGTTGCTTCCTAATAGGGGGGTTCTGCTAGGTTCTCTGTGGCCAAGTGTCATTCCTTTTCTTTCTCCCTTTCTTCCTTCCTTTTCTTTCTCTTTCTTGCTTCCTTTCATTCCCTTTTTTTTTTTTTAAGTTCAAGTCAGCCAAGAAAAATCTATTGGTCTTTGGTCTTTAGGGACCTTGGGAAGACAAGGCCCAGGTGTTTTGGAAATTACTCTGCAATGAAGGTGAGGGAAATGGATACATAGCCATTGAGGATGGCATTACTCTCATAACGTCAGAAAGAATGACTTAGGGAAGGGAACTCTAGTGCTGTGCCTCACCAGCCCTGGCTGTGGTACAGGTGAACCGGCTGGGCAGAAAGCCAGATCTGCCAGAAAGGATACCAGCCCCACCCCCAAAAGGCTCTGCTGGGTCACTTCCGGCAAAGCTCAAGGAGAAAACCTCAGCTTAGAGCCTAGACAAACTGCAGATATGGAAAGAAACGGTGACAACAGGTCTTGTTTAAGCTTCGTCGGGATTCACAGGGAAAAAGGCAATCACCTTTGCTTGGAGACTGGTATTTATATGTCCTTCCTGATTCTGCATAATTGGGGTCTTCCCAGGTACAGTGTCCCAGTGGTCCCCAGCAAAGGCTCCACTGGTGTCCTGTAAGGTAAGGCTAATAGATGCTACCCAGTGCTGGAATCATTTGGGTAATTTTAAACATGCATGTGTTGGGGAAGGCTTCAGACAAGATCGATCTTTTTTCTTAAGAGTGTCTTGGGACCTATCTTTTAAATGTCCATTTCTCCTCTGCGTACAAAGTTCTCACGAAAAACTGCTACGTAGCTGGGTAAGAGATAGGAAATAGGTTCTGTGGTTTGTGGAATGAGGTGGATTCTCACCCCTAAATAAATGTCCTCAGGATGGAGGAAGTGGATTTCCTCCCCTGGAAACACGACAGGGAGCAGCGGGTTTCCATTTGACCTTACAACTTCAGCTGGGTTAAGCCTCTCCCACGCTGTCTTTTTGTACCCACAGTAACTCAGCTTTCCAACTTCCAGGCTACAAACAACACCGGGTACAAACCACAGCAAATTTATTACTCAATGTCCAGTTCCACGCCATAGCACCACCCGGAGCCCTCACTTTCCTCCCCCCAAACGTGGCCCCAAGGGTACACCAAAACAGAAAGAAAATGAAATGAGATCCAGATCCCTGCTCCTCCCCTGGAAGAGGGGGCCTTGGCCAGGAAGCCCATCCACAGGTCCCAGCAGGCAGGAGAGCAGAGCCCTCTGTGCCCAGAGAGCAAGGCTCCAGGCTCCAACAACAAGAGAGAACATGCAGGCAGGAGCAGGAGCAGAGGCCTGTCTGTGGGGAGGAAGAGTGGGAGGAAGGGCACTGCCTGAGGAGTCCGGGAGTCTGGTCATCCCGGGATGCACGCGGGAGCTTCCGGGCAGCAGGGGCCTGCCCCTGGCTGGCTAACGCTTTGACAGCTCATGGGACAGCCAGTCCAGCCCATCATACAGGCCTGTGCCTTGGGTGGCACAGGTGGCCTGGACGTACCACTGTAGGAAGAAAGAGAGAGGTAAATCAGCATCGCGGAAGACAAGGGGTACCTTTCTACTTTGGTCTAGCCTGGGGCTCCTGAGGAAAGACCAGACCCAGCGCAAAGGGGACGGGATCCTTACCGTGCGGCTACGCAAGTGCTGAAGCCCCAGCTTGTCAGTCAGCTCACTCACAGGCATGGCATTGGGCATGTCCTGCTTGTTGGCAAACACCAGCAGCACCGCATCCCGAAGCTCATCCTCTTGCAGCTGAGAGGGGAAGAGAGAGGGTGGGACCCACGGCTGCAAGGATCCTAGGTCCCTGCTGACTACACTGTAGAGGGTTCCCTACACCGTGCATATGCAGCTTATTGCTCAATAGAAGGCAGTTATAAACGAGCACAAAGCCCCTAAATTTGACCTCCAGAAAGCCTTCGAATTTAAGAGCTTGCCCTAAGCAAACATGCAGAACATTAAAAAACAAAGAAAAACAAGAAATGTGAGAGGCTGTTTCTCTTTACCATAGATAAATAATCACTCCCTTTCCCCAACTCCTTAGATTCAGATAGAAAGGGATTCAAACGAAAAAGTCCTGCCAAACTGGGTGAGGTGCAACTTCTCCAGTGCCACAAAAAACCTTCAGATTCCCTGCCCACAGAGTACTGGACTTCCATACCACCTCAGAGAACTGTCCCCAAGCCCAGTGCTCCGATCTGGACACTCACCATCTTCTGCAGTTCATCAGCGGACTCCTGGACCCGCTCTCGGTCATTACTGTCTACCACGAAGATGAGGCCCTGGAAGGAAGAGGAAGCAGGAGAGATCACTCCCACCTACGCCCAGCCCCAACCCCGCCTCTTCTCACGTTGCCCATCTTTAGCTGTGTGAGCCTTTCTCATCTGCCACATTTCTATTAAGGGTCTGCAGCGAGCACCCCAAAGTAGAGGGGGCAAACAAAAAGACGTTCTGAGCCGGGCGGTGGTGGCGCACGCCTTTAATCCCAGCACTCGGGAGGCAGAGGCAGGCGGATCTCTGTGAGCTCGAGGCCAGCCTGGTCTACAGAGTGAGTTCCAGGACAGCATCTAAAGCCACAGAGAAACCCTGTCTCAAACCCCCCCCCAAAAAAAAGAAAAGAAAAAAAAAAGATGTTCTGTTTGAGAGCTACAGGAGGCAGCGTGGCCCCAGAACCCTGCTTCCCAGAATAAGATGAGGGTGAACTCTTAAGGAGGGGTGAAGCTAGCTAAGCGAAGGGGAGAGGGATGAGGGCCCAGGACTCAGCCAACACCTGATTCCTGGCCCATACCACCCTCTCCCTGGGGCTGTCCCTCCACCCTTCGTCCCCACGCCACCTGAGTGTTCTGGAAGTAGTGCCGCCACAGAGGTCGAATCTTGTCCTGGCCTCCGACATCCCAGACTGTGAAACAGATGTTCTTATACTCCACTGTTTCCACGTTGAAGCCTGCGGATAATTTTTTTTAAGAGAGAGAGAGAAAAAAAACAAGTCCTGAAAGGAACTCTCCAAAACCACTTGGATCAGTTCAGCAATGGTGTCGCACATCTTTAATGCCAGCACTCAGAAGGCAGAGGCAGGCGGATCTCTGTGATTTCGAAGGCAGCCTGGTCTACAGAGTGAGTTCCAGGACAGCAAAGGTTACAGAGAGAGATCCTGTCTTGAAAACATACAAGCACAACACAACAAAACAAACAACAACAACAAAAAACCCCACTCGGATCTTCTACAGGCACACAAACCCAGAAGGCGGTGACCAAGGCCAATGGGAACAGAATCCAGAAGGACCGGAGGTCAACAGATAGGCTAGGCTCATGGTCCACGCCTCAGGCACCAGCAGGCACGCAGAGATACCGTGACCCACTTCTCAAGTAGCTGTATCTGGTGTCAGGGTCAGGAACAGATAAGGGCCTCAGCAGAACTAGGAGCAGACCCCGAGAAGGCCCGACACGACATTCCCGCAAACCCTTGCCTAGTTCCCGGACTCACCTATGGTGGGGATGGTGGTGACAATCTCCCCCAACTTCAGTTTGTACAGGATGGTAGTCTTGCCAGCCGCATCCAAGCCAACTGCAACGGAGAGGGGCACAGAATGGAGACGGGAGCGAGGGAGCCCCCTAGAGACCAGGGAAAGGGAGAGGGCTGGCCAGCTGATGGTGATGGGGGCGGAGAGCGGGAGAGCCTCCAGGTGCGAGCCGTTCTCCACCTTCCGGGCCTTTTGAGGGCAGTCTGCGTGGCGAGTGCCAACTCCCGTCGCCCAAGTGGCCGAGGGGCGAGGGGGGCTTGGGAGGTGGGGGGCCCGGGAGGAAGGCCGCGTTCCTTTGAAAAGTCGTTTCCAAGGGCGGAATCCTCCCTTCTTAGCAGCCGGGCTGGGGCGGAGGAAGCGTCACCCCACCCAGGCCCCAGCTCCGGGTTTCAGGCCCGGGGCCGACACCGCAGATCCGGGCCTGCATAAGAGCGCAGCCCCGGAGGCTTTGGCGGAGGGGTGTCTCGGGGTCAGGGTACCAGGTGAGCGGGGCTGGAGGGACGCGGGGGCGGGAGGGTTGCGGCGGGGCCGGCGCCCCATCCGGGCCGCGCGCTCGATCTGCCTCACCCATGAGGATACGCATCTGCTTCTTCCCGAAGATCCGCGAAAAGAGCGCGGACACCGTGAGGCCCATGGTGGGGCCCGGGGCGGGGGCGCGGGCAGGGACGCGGGGTGAGGGCTGGAACCGGCCGGTCGCGGGGGGGATGGGGCGCAACAGCAGAAGGAGGAGGCGCCGCCGCCGCCACCGCCTCCGCGCGTCCGGGTCCGCCCGACGTCACGTGGCCACGCCCCTCCGGGTCCGCCCGGCCCCGCCCCCAGGCGCGTTTGCGGAAGCACCGAAGTCTGGCGAGGCCTGGCAACCTTTCCCTGGCCGAGATTGGAAACGGAGTGGTTCTGGGTCTCCGACCTCTGCAGGGTTTTGCTTTATTCTCCAGTCATAGACTTCCATTCCTAAGAAGGCTTTGACGGGGTCGGAAAAATACATTTAAAAGATCCCCGAAGTAGCTTATTCTCTTTTGTTCTGAGACACAATTGTCCACTATGTCACTAGCCTTGGGCGGCCTGGGAACTTGCTATGTAGACCAGACTAATCTCGAACTCACGGAGGTGCGGCTGCCTTGGCCCGAGTAGATTCTTAGGATCTACTGTTGTCACTACTATTTCAGTCTCCTCACAGGCTTCCTGCCCCCTTGGTGCCTTCACAATGTCACAGGAGGCTTGTTTTTTATTCCCTCCACACTTTTATTTCGAGTTTATTTGTGTGTGTGTGTGTGTGTGTGTGTGTGTGTGTGTGTGTGTGTATTTGACGGGGCGTGGTGTAGAAGTCAGAAGACAACCTGTGTGGATTTGTTCTCTTTCTTCAGCCATGTGGGTTCTCCTGATAGAACTCAGGCCAGGTGGTTCGGGCTTGGCGGACAGTACCTTTACTGCTGGGCCATCTTACAGGCCCCGCAAGAGTCTTGATGGTGTCCTCTTGAGAGTAAAGTCTTTTAATGTGCTGTCACCCAAGACGGAATGCCTTTAAGTTGGGTCCTACCCGTTGTTCGGTAGCTGCGCCTCTCCCACACCTTAACCCTACTGTTTACGAATGATTCTTGTAAACTTTCCCACCTCTTTTTTGATACTGGTTTCCCACATTTGAAGTTACTTTGCAGTCTTTGCTCATTCTTCAAAGCTCAAAATGCTTTCCCCAAGCATCTGCATCCTTCGAGACAGGCAGCCCGTCTCTTTTATACCACTTTGACTATAATCATGCACACTAGTGTGAGGGCGGGGTCTACTTGTTTGCATGTCTGCTTCCTTGCTTTTGCAAGTTGCTTGGCAGCAAAGCCACGTTTCTTCAGGGTGCTACCCGGCAGGCACAGCACTTACTACGTTGACGGAGTGGACGGAGATAGGATTCCTAAACGTAGTAGCTGAGTGACATTGGATGAGTCACCTCTCTGTCCTGTGTGTTCCCACAACTGCAAATTGGTGTTTATGATATCCTCTGAACAGAATAGCAAAAACTCTTGTGAGACCCCCTAGCATGTGCTGCTACTCAAGATGAACCTTATAGCCATATTAGTGCCCATTTAAAAGCAGAACTAAGGAAGGGAACTATTATGCTTTATGTTAATTAGGTGCTGGGCTTGTTTTCCTAGTATGAGTCCTGTTGCTTTTTAGGGACATATTGGACATTGCCCCAAATAGTTGTACACCTGGTTCAACCCGGGATTTTGGGTTAAACGCAGTGCGACGTCGCCCCCTGTTGCTCGCTGGTGGAAGTTTGAGGGCAAAGTTAGGCATCTTCTCCAAACCACCGCTCAGGTGTTCTGGACTTTGCAGTTCCCAACTATCGCCTCTGGTTCCTCCCTCTCCAGGCTGTCAGCGCACCCTGGCTGCGGAAGCCCCGCCTACCTCGCGCATACTGGAGGCGGGGTCTGTGGCGTTTTGCTGCCGTCACTTCCAGTGGACCCGGAAGCGGTGCTGTCAGCAGGCCAGAGTTAGGAAATCCTGATGGATCCGAGCTTAGTGTGAACCCTGGGCCGTTGCAGGGCCGTGGTGGGCGGGCCTGGGTTTGGTAACCAGCGGAGCGGCTAGGGCGGAGCGGCCTCTGGGCCAGTATTGGAGAGCCGTGGCTGAGCGTTCTGCCGGGCCAGCGTTGCCCCGCCTCCAGGTTGGAACCGGCTTCCACCTTCCGTCTGGCTCGACAGCACTTTTGCCTGGCCACCGCGGCCCCTCAGTCCGTCCGGACAGCTGGATGTGCGGCCTCTGGCCAGACAGTCCTCTCTGATTCACTTCTAGATGTCCCTGAGGCTCTGTCCGAGGCTGCCAGAACACTAACGTGGAGCAACCCACTCCAGAACCCCCATGGAGAAGTTTGGAATGAATTTCGGGGGCGGCCCAAGCAAAAAGGATCTGCTGGAGACTATAGAGACACAGAAAAAGCAGCTTCTCCAGTACCAGGCAAGGCTCAAAGATGTGGTCCGGGCCTATAAAAGCCTGCTGAAGGAGAAAGAGGCCCTGGAGGCCAGCATCAAAGTACTGTCGGTATCCCACGAGGCGGATGTAGGCCTTGCAAGCGTACAGCCTTCAGGTCTCACGTTTCCTGACTCTGTGGATGATCGTTGCTCCACTCACAGCGAGGATAGCACCGGAACCGCCACTAGCTTGGATACTGCAGCCAGTCTTACGAGCATCAAGGGTGAGTTTGGGGTCGAAGATGACAGAATGGCCCGTGGACCACTTCCTCCAAAGTCCGAAGAGGCCAGTGGGTCAGAGAGTGGCGTTAGTAGCAGCAGCGGGGATGGACCGGCTGCGGGTAATGAGATGGACAGAAGACTCCATCAGCTGAAGACTCAGTTGGCTACATTGACCAGCTCCTTGGCTACAGTCACCCAGGAGAAGTCCCGTATGGAGGCATCTTACCTGGCGGACAAAAAGAAGATGAAACAGGATCTAGAGGATGCCAACAAAAAGGCAGAGGAGGAGAGGGACCGTCTGGAAGGAGAATTGAAGGGGCTGCAGGAGCAGATAGCAGAAACCAAAGCCCGACTTATCACACAGCAGCATGATCGCGCCCAGGAGCAGAGCGACCATGCTGTCATGCTGCGGGAGCTACAGAAGCTGTTGCAGGAGGAAAGGACCCAGCGCCAGGATCTGGAACTTCGCTTAGAAGAGACCAGAGAAGCCCTGGCAGGCCGGGCGTATGCCGCTGACCAGATAGAAGGGTTTGAACTGCAGACCAAGCAGCTGACCCGTGAGCTAGAGGAGCTAAAAGGTGAGCTGCAAGCCATTCGGGATGAGAGGAACCGACCAGACCCACGGCTGCAGGAGCTTCAGCAAGAGGCTGCCCGTCTTAAAAGCCATTTCCAGGCCCAGCTGCAGCAAGAGATGAGGAAGGTAATTATCCTCATACCCTTCAAACAACTATTTTAACTTAACTAGGAAATATTAGGGTTTTATTATTTTTCTCGTTTGGCCTTTAGAATAGATTCTCTCTGTCTCTCTCCTCTCTCTGTCTCTCTGTGTGTCTGTGTGTGTTTCATGAGGCAGGGTCTCACCATGTAATCTGGTCTGGTCTTGAACTCACAGAGACCTGACTGCTTTTCCCTACAAAGTGCTCGGATCAAAGACTTGGCCAGGATTGCCCGGTGCTTTTTGGCCTCTTGAGTGCTGGGATTGCAGTCCGGTCCCACATTCCCAGCAGGCCCTCGCACTCTGATGTTTGATGCCAACTGAAAAATTCCATCAGTGCGTCTTGTTCTGTGTACTGTCCTTGCAATGGGATGAGGAGTTTCTGCGTTTTTCTGGGCCCACGCCAGATAGGCTTATCTAGGCCTCTAGGTGCTGTGCTGTTTGAGGCACTATCGTGACAGCTGTGTAGTGGAAGGTTGCGTGTGTCTTGAGAAGTGTGTGCTTATAGTAGAGGAACTGCAGGAAGCAAAGGGGGTTTTCCCAGAAAAAAAAAAAGCATGCCTTCGTCTGAGGTGTACCTGTTTTAGAAAATGCTGTTTCACAGTGTTTCAGTGTAGAGAGGAAAAGGAAAAAGGAGTTACGTAACCTCCTTAAATAATCTGGGAAGCCCATGGTTAATAGGAATGTACTTTGTACTCAAGCTCAATAAGAAGTGGAAAGCTGTCATGGAAATTGCACGCACACAAGGGAACTTCAATTAGGAACCCCCAGTTCCCACTGGTTCCAGGCCACCCTAACCCCGTGACCCTTGGCTTCTGTGTCTTGCTCCTCCACACCCGGGTGACTGTAGGGCTTTGTGCCTTTCTGGATGCGTGATCGCCTGTCCTTTGCTTTTTAGACAGCCCTTGCGGAGGACCAGCTTCGCCAGCAGTGTCAGGCAGAAGAGCAGAGGGTCGCAGCCCTGGAGAATCAAATCTCTGAGGTGTCTGAAGTGCTGGGCACCTACGAGAAGGCCAAGCAGAAAGACCAGCTGGCCATCCAGAAGCTGAAGGAGCGGATTCTGCAGCTGGACCTGGAGAACAAAACGCTGGCCCTGGCAGCCTCTAGCCGCCCCTCCCTCGACAGCCATGGGGACGAATCCAGCCTGGATGTCAACGTCTTGAAGGATAAGATGGAGAAGCTCAAAAGGCTCCTGCAGGTTGCAGCTCGGAAAAGCCAGGTGGCCCTGGATGTGGAGAAGCTCTGTGACCCTGAGATCATGCCCAGCTCTGAGGCCGCTGATGGGGAGAAGGCCACTGCGCTCTACTACCAACAGGAGCTGAAGCAGCTGAAGGAAGAGTTCGAGCGCTACAAGATGCGAGCCCAGGTCGTGCTCAAGAGCAAGAATACCAAGGATGGGAGCCTGGCGAAGGAGCTGGAGGCGGCCCAGGAGCAGCTTGCAGAGCTGAAGGAGAAGTACATCTCCCTGCGGCTGTCCTGCGAGGAGCTTGAGAGCCAGCACCAGCAGGAGGCCGAGGACTGGAAGCAGGAGCTGGCCCGGCTGCAGCAGCTCCATCGGCAGGAGCTGGAACACAGCCAGCTAGACTTCCGGGACCGCACGCTCAAGCTGGAGGAGGAGCTGCATAAGCAGCGGGACCGGGCCCTGGCCGTGCTGGCTGAGAAGGACTTGGAGCTGGAGCAGTTGCGTTCCGTGGCCTTGTCCTCTGGCCTGCCGGGACGCAGGAGCCCCGTGGGTGGAGTGGGCGGTGGAGGTCTTGGGGACCCCGGCGACACAGCTTCCTCAGATAGCCTGACCCAAGCCCTGCAGCTCGCTGCAGCCAATGAGCCCACTTTCTTCCTGTATGCCGAGCAGTTGGCCCGAAAGGAGGTGGAGATCACGTCTCTGAGGAAGCAGAAACACAGGCTGGAGGCCGAGGCCCACCAGTTGCAGGAAAGGCTGCTGGAGGAGGGGGAGCGGCACCGAGAGGAGGTTGGAGCCCTCCAGAGCCACATCGAAAAGAACATCAGGGACCAGAGCAGGGAAGGGGCCAACCTGGAGTATCTCAAAAACATCATCTACCGCTTCCTGACCTTGCCGGACAGCCTGGGCCGCCAGCAGACGCTCACGGCCATCCTGACCATCTTACACTTCAGCCCCGAGGAGAAGCAAGTGATACTGCGGCTCCCAAGTGGGGGGAGCTGGTGGCCTTCTGGCAAGAGATGATGCCTTTTCCCAACTCCCGAAATCTCTGTGCCTCTTTCATGTGGGAAGGGCAGGCGCAGATGTCTGCGCCTCTTCTCACGTTCTCACGTATTTCTTCACTGTGTGGAACTCACAGCAGTTCAAAGTTGGATGGGGTTTTCTGCCAAGTGCCATTAATGCAACTTTATCCTTGGGCTCTAGGGATGCTGCAGGTGTTGAGACCGCATCTTCTGGTGGTGTGTATCTGGAACAGGCTAGGGAGAGAGGCTGGGGCTAAGAGGTGCAAGTTAGGGAAGTGGCGAGAGTCTTTAGGAATAAGATGTTTTTTATTATGCTGCTAGCTCGGAGCTAGGAGTAATGTGACTCCCAGAAGAGCTCATCTGACTTTGGACATACACAGTAACTATGTGTGTATTCCTTGTCAGTCAGGCCTGGTCCACTTTTGTCCTAATTTTTCTGGGGACATAAATTCAAGCTAGAAAGAGACCAGGAAGTTAGAAATAGTAACCGTTTGTCCAAAGGGTTGTGGCATGATGAGTTCATCCCGGAACTTGGAACCTTGGTTCCAGGGACCAGCCCACCACTTGTAACCATTCCAGAGAGGGTCCTGAGTACCATGTGACCTCAGAGATTTCCCAAGTTATCTGATATGGGCCAGGACGGGATTAAAAAGAACGCTCTCTTGCTCAAGCTGTCTGCCCAAGGTCAGCCTGAGAGTGTGAGTCAACACTGAGCTTGTATTAAGAAATGAATCCCTAGCTTCTTACAGAGCATTCAGATAGTAAGCTGGGGACCTCCTTGGACACAAGGAATTACTGCCATAATTTGTTCCCAGCTGTTTTCTTTTGCAGGGACAGGAAAGAGTAGGTAATTTGCTGCAGATTCCAAAAGACTGTTATGACCCTCACACGAAAAGTGACGTTCAGCTGAAATACTTTGTGCCCTGTGGGTGTTGACAAAGGTGAATTCTATTCTTTAAGGAAAAATAGCTCTCAGAAAACTGGGGTCAAAGCAGTATCAGTTGCCCAATTCTTTCCTTTGCTTAGTCTACTCTTCATGGTTTTAAAGACCTTGGGACCTACAAGACCAATGTTGGACCATTAATATGTATCTTTTTGCTATTTTTATTACGAGATCTGTTTTTGCAAAAGTTTGGGGTACAGAAGACTTTGGCTAATAATGTTTTGGATGGGCGGAGGTGACATGATTGTCTGCATGAGCAGACTTCAGTGGGTCAGAAGTCTGTCTTTATGGTAATACCAATGGTCATTAAACCTGAGTGACTTGAGCTGTGTCTCCTTAATGGTGGTGTCTCTGCATCAGAACACAAGTAGAGTATGGATGTAAATGGTGACTGGGAAGGCTAGATACATAGCTCCTTATATTGCTCTCTGAGCTTGAATCCACGCTGCATTATGCCAATCCATGAGCTTGACTCCAGGGAGGGATACCTCAGGGCTTTAACTGCTTCACATGTAGCAAATTTCACAGCCTGGCATTGTGTATGTGTGTCGGGGGGAGGGGGTGCTGCAATGGAAAATCTTTTCCAGCGGGTTTAGTGTATGGGCTTGATGCGTCCATAATTGCTGCTTCATAGTCTAGAAGTAATCTGTTTACGCACGCTTCTTTATCCTTAAAATAACTCTATGCTGCAGAGTTATCTCAGGACGTTAGCACTCTTCATTTCTTTGATAATACACTTCTTTCATTTCTTTTTTTTTTTTTTTTTTTTTTTTTTTTTTGGTTTTTCGAGACAGGGTTTCTCTGTATTGTTTTGGAGGCTGTCCTGGAACTCGCTCTGTAGACCAGGCTGACCTCCAACTCACAGAGATCCGCCTGCCTCTGCCTCCCAAGTGCTGGGATGAAAGGTGTGCACCACCAATGCCTGGCTCACTTCTTTCATTTCTTTACCTTGCTTTCTTAAATGTAGGACGTCCTGTGATTGCTATATTTCTAGGTGGTTCTGGGAGGAATAGTAAGATCCATAGCTACAGTTGCTTTTCTAGAACTAATATTTGCCGTGCTTAGATTTTTTGTTTGTCCATTTCATACATTTATATAATGAAAATTATTCATTTTCACCACAGCTCCAACTCCTCTTTTTTTTTTTTTGAGACCGGTTTTTCTCTGTGTAGCCCTGGTTGTCCTGGAACTTGGGTCAAAGCAGTATAAGTTGCCTAATTCTTTCCTTTGCTTAGTCTGCTATTCTTGATTATAAAGACCCTGGGACCTGAAAGACCCTCCATAGACCAGACTGGCCTAGAACTCACAGAGATCTGGTTGCCTCTGCCTCCTGTGTGCTGGGGTTAAAGGCCTGCGCTTCTGCCGCCGCCACCACAACCTGAGGAGTTTCTCTTTTCCTAAAATTAAAAACAAAAACAAAAACAAATCAACTTTGTTTTTATGTGTATGGATGTTTTTCTGGCAAGTCTGTTTCACATGCACGCCGGGTGCCCCCAGGGGTCAGAAGAGGTTGTCACATCCCCTGGGACTGAGGTTACGAACAATAATAGTAAGTTCCCAAGTGGGCGCTGGAAATTGAACCCAGATACTCTAGAAGAGCAGTGATTGCTCTTTACCAGTGAGCCATCCCTCCAACTCATCTCCCTCCCTCCCTCCCTCCCTCCCTCCCTCCCTCCCTCCCTCCCTCCCTCCCTCCCTCCCTCCCTCCCTCCAACTCATCTCCCTCTCCCTCCCTCCCTCCCTCCCTCCCTCCAACTCATCTCCCTCTCCTCCCTCCCTCTCTTCCCTCCCTCCCTCCCTCCCTCCCTCCAACTCATCTCCCTCTCCTCTCTCCCTCTCTTCCCTCCCTCCCTCCCTCCCTCCCTCCAACTCATCTCCCTCTCTTCCCTCCCTCCCTCCCTCCCTCCCTCCCTCCCTCCCTCCCTCCCTCCCTCCCTCCCTCCCTTCCTCCTTCCCTCTCCCTCCCTCCCTCCCTCCCTCTCTTCTTTCCTTTTTTCTTCTGGGACAGGGACTGTCTAGTCCTAGCTGTCTTGGAGTTCACTGTGTAGACTAGACTGACCTTGAACTCATAGCCATCCTCCTGTCTCTGCCTCTCAAGTGCTAGAATTGAAGGCATGTGCCACCATGCCAGGCTGAAGATTATATATCTTTAATAAAATAGTAGATTTCCATCTGGCTTTTTCATAGATCTTTAGTTTTGTTTATCCTTCCAACCCCAGGCCCCCTCTTTGTCTTCAACCCTTTCACTATTTAGACCTTTCTACCCCTAACCCTTCCTTCTGTTCGGCTTTCATGTGTGATGAGGTCTGTCTCCCCTGCCTGTCATGGCCTGCTTCTGTCTTTCTGGCCTTTATTTTGTTGTGTTTGAACTTCTAAGAAAGCAATAATCGGGCCAATTTGGGAGTAGAAACTTAGGTTATTTTTGAGACAGGTTCTTATTATGTAGTCCAGACTGGCCTGAAACTTACCATATAGACCAGGCTGGCCTCAAACACCCAGAAATCTGCCTGCCTCTGCCTTTGAGTGCTGGAATTAAAGAAATGTAGCACCATGCCCAGCAATAGTTTTATTTTAAATAAGTACCACTAGTATCATAATTAGTAATATTAATATAGTCATATATATTATATATAGTTGTTATCTCCTATATTGTGTGGCTTTTTTTTTTCAAGACAGGTTTCTCTGTATAACAGCTCTGGATATCTTGGAACTTGCCTCAAACTCACAGAAATCCACCTGCCTCTGCTTCATGAGTGCTGGGATTAAAGGTGTGCATCACTGTCATCTGGCTATTTATCATGTATTTATTTGTCTAATTTTTGTGTATGGGTGCTTTGTCCACGTGTGTGTTTGTGTACCATGTGTGTGCAGTTCCCAGAGAAGCCAGAAAGGGCGCTAGAGCCTCTGAGTTGTTGTTGAAGAGGCTTGTTACCTGCCATTTGAATTCTCTTTAACTGCTGAACCATTTCTCCAGTCCTGCTTTTGTCTTACTGAGAAACGGTCTTGTGTAATTGAACTTGAACTTGCTATGTAGCCAAGGATAGCCTTTAATGCCTGATCCTCCTGCCTCTACTTCCAAAGTACTGGGATTATAGTCTATAGATTTTTGTCTATTATTTATATTCCTTCTTTTTTCTTGTGGGTTTTTTGTTTGTTTGTTTGTTGTTGTTTTTTGAGACAGGGTTTCTATGTGTAGCCTTGGCTGTCCTGGAACTCACTTTGGGATTAGAGGCATGTGTCTCCACCCGACTACAGTAGAGATGTAAGGAGAGTGGGTTGCCAGGCTACGGCTGTACTAGCCGCTTTGGTTTATCCCCCGCCAGTCGCCTGGGCTCTGCCGCGCCAGCCTGGTTCTAGATCCACATGAGTCCCAAATAAACACACAGGAGGCTATATTAATTATGAAGCTGTTGGCCTTGTTTGTCTCTTACTGGCTAGCTCTGCCTTAAGTAATTACCCCATAATTGTTAATCTAAGTATGTTTCTTACCGGAGAATAGTTCCTGGCGTCCTACCCCCATGGCGTCACATGTTGACTCTCTTATGTTTCCCCTTCCCAGAATCCTCCTCGACTCCTAGTCCCTCCTATCTAGGTTTTCTATTGGCCAGACAGTACTTTATTGACAAATGCACAGGCAAATAACAGGACTTCCCCAACATCTCCTCTTCTCTGTTTAAACAAAAGAAAGGTCTTAATTTTAACATAGTTCAGTTCAGTTCAGAGGGGTTAGCCTGGGCTTGTGGGGCTTCTCCCAGGGCTGGGTTTCACCGTGATGGTCTTGGTGCTGGGTTCTAAGACTAATGTCTGGACTTCATTCCTTTTAATCTTTTCAATTAATTTTGGCAGAATCACATGTTTATAATTCATTCTGGTCATGCTCCCCTAGCCCCGTCTTCGATCCCTCCCACCCACTAGTCTCCCATCTCTTTCCCACATTCCTGACTTCGTGTTTTGTTTTGTGACCCACTGAGTTTAGCAAGAGCCATCTGTGTGACCCTGGATTTGAAACTATCCACTAGATCTGGGCCCGGCTGTAGGTGAAACTGGATGTGATTATAACAGAAGACAACGATTCCATGCCTCCTAGAGTTGGCCATAGCTCAGCAGTAAGTGGTGCCGCACAAGTCCCTCCCTCACCGATGGCTAGCTGTTGGCAGGGCCAATCTTGTGCAAGCCTGGTGAGGTCATGATTGCAGTGGCTGTGCTGTACCTAGAAGGTGGCATTTCACAGACTCCTCCCTGTCTTGCAGCTCTTGAATTGTTTCTGCCCTCTCTCAAGCCTTGTTCCTTGAGCCTTAGTAGGGAGTAGTATAAATGTCTCCATGAAGGCTAAGTCCAGGAGCAGTGTGGCTGGGTCATATGGTAGTTCTATGTCTAATGTTTTGAGCAACCCCAGACTGATTTCCAAAGAAAATGTTCTACTTTACACTTTTACCAGCAGTGAATAAGGGTCTCCCCTTTCTCACAGCAACACTGGGATTTGCTGCTGCTAGTATTCTCGATGATGGGCATTCTCACTGGGTGAGATGGAATCTTAAAATAGCTTTTAATCTGCATTACTCTGTTGGCTAAGATGTTGAATTATATTTTTTGGGGGGACAGGGTTTCTCTATGTGCCCTGGCTGTCCTGGAACTCATTATGTAGACCACACTGTCCTTGAAATCACAGAGATTCTCCTATCTCTGCCTCCTGAGTGCTGAAGTGAAAAGCATATGCTTTCATGCCCAGCTCCATATTTAACAATTAAGATAAAGTGACCACTTTACTGACCATTTCTATTCCTTCTTCATAGCCCACTTCAAAAATTAAGTTGTTTTGTTTTCTTGGTGTTCAATTTTTGAGTTCCTTGAATATTGTAGACACTAACTGCTGTCAGAGGTAGAGTTGATAAAGATTTTCTCCCATTCTGTGGCCTGACTGGTAGTTTCTTCGCTGTACAGAGGTTTTTAATTCCATGAGATCCCAGCTGATTGTTTATCTTGTTCTTTTGTTCCCAGCCCCTATTCAGAAAGTCTTTACCTGTGTCTATCTCTAAGTTGAAGCATACTCCCTACATTTTTCTCTAGCAGTTTTGGGGTATCAGGTCTCATTCATGTTAAGGTCTTTGATCCATTTAGAGTTGAGTTTTGCGTGGGACCACACTGAAAATTATGACATAGATTCAAATGTTAACTTAAATAACGCTATTCTGTTTTTCTGAGGTGTAGGCTTTAGCGGACGCTGTAACAATACGCGACACACAATTACTGACAGTAAAGCTAAGTATTTAATGTAGAAAATTACTCACAAGATACCAAACCCAGAGGAGCAGTTTTTCAGCTAGCTGCCGGACTGGAAGCCGATCTCCAGGAAAAGAGAGCGAGACTTCCTGTGCGCTGTCTTTTATGCCTTCCCCCCGTAACGCCCCTAGCCATGCCCAAAAGTGGGCCTGGCTAGTGACGTAGTTCCGCCTACGTACGTATACGTCTTTACGTCAAGCCGTATACGTCTTTAGTCCTGCCTAAAGTGGGTGTGGTTAGCGGTGTGGTAAACCGCCCTTTTATTACCTCATCTGTATGCGCCTCTAATAAGTCACATGTTTAATGGCGGCATCAGACTTCCTCCTACACTGAGGAATCCATATCTTTCTTTTTTCTTCCTGGCATTGAACAGTAAACTTTTATTTTAGGTGTATATACCTTCTGGTTTGCACTAGTTTTTGTTGTTTCTTTTTTCTCCTTTTAAAAATTTAAATTAGAAGCAAGCTTGTTTTACATGCCATTACCAATTCCTTCTCCCTCCCCCTCCTCCCCTGCCTGCTACTGACCCCCTAACCCATACCCTTTCTGCTCCCCAGGAAGGGTGAGGCCTTCCATGGGGAATCTTCAAAGTCTGTCACATCATTTGGGGCAGGGCCTAGGCCCTCCCCTGTGTGTCTAGGCTGAGAGAGTATCCCTCTATGTGAAGTGGGCTCCCAAAATCCATTCGTGTACTATGGATAAATACTGATCCACTACCAGAGGCCCCATAGATTAACCAAACCTCCAAACTGACATCCTCGTTCAGGTGGTCTGGAACAGTCCTATGCTGGTTTCCCAGCTATCAGTCTGGAACCCATATCTCTTGGGTAATTTAAATATTGAACATTTGACAGACAGTGCAGAGAGTTCAGGAACACAAAGGACATTTAGGAATTACAATGGCCAGTCTTAACCAATTTTTAGGATATAGGAATGTTTAGGAGATTCATGAATCGAATGTCAGGGCATGTATACAACGGTGTTTGTAGAGACATCTGGGTCATAGAGATGTGGGCTTACTGAACGGATTAATTGCTTGATTGATTCATAGTATGACATTATAGGGAGGTGGGCCATATTTGGAGGAAGTAGGTCCCAGGCCATATCCTGGGGTTATATGTTTCCCTGGCCTTTTCTCTGCTTCCTGTGAACAGCTCTGCTCTGCTATATGTTGCTGTTGCCAGGATGTTCTGACCAGGTACTCATTGCCAAGCGACCATGGACTAAAGCCCTTGAAACCATGAACCAAAAGACCTTAACTATGTCAAGTATTTTGATTATGGTGGTGGCAAGGCTGACATAGGAGACACAGAAGGGGACCCTCATATAGGGAAACCTTATCCTTTGACTTGAGAAAGGAGACTGGCTCCAGTCCAAGGCTCGCTGTCTGTTCCTGTGGTCCTCTGCCAAGCAACCAAGGTATCCTTCTTGTATTCAAGAGAACAAATCTGAACACACGGCTTTATAGGATCATGAATACTTCACATAGATACAGTTTGTATAAACTGAGGCTGGGGGCTTTGAGTGGACCCCTTGTTTTGCCTGTAGTTTAACAGCTATCAGGCCCCAATGATGAGCGCTGAGAATAGGTTTCTCAGGTCCTTGTGGTCACGCCATCCTGGTCTCTGTTTGTCCTTTTGGAATGTCTTCCCCACATAGAGCCTCAGTCAGATGGCATGTGAAATAAGTCTGGGGGCAAACTGATTTGGTGGTGGTTTTAAGTTTCTAATCACCTACAGGTGAATTTTTAGACTTTTCAAATGTATGATCCTAGATATACCCACTGTCTCTTTCACTGTCCTTTCCCACACCCTGCCTCCAAGTATGACTCTGTCCTTTAAAACTCAGTGAGATGTGGCTTCCCCTGTACAGACTTTTCTGGTACCCAGAGATGCTCAAGTGCTTTCACCCTTCATGGTGACCTTTGACCCAAAAGAGAATGTCTTTCCTTTTCTTTTTCCTTTTCCCTTCCCTTCTCTTCTTCCCCTCCCCTCTCCTCTCTTCCCCTTCCCTTTCTCTTCTCTCTTTCTTGTTAGTTTTGTTTCCTAAGACAAGGTCTCAGATAACTCAGGCTCGTCTAGAACTTTCTATGTAGGCAAAGATGACCTTGAATTCCTGATCTTGCCTCCTTCTCCTGAAAGATGGAATTATAAGCATGCACCACCAAGCCTGATGTGTTTTCCCCCCAAAATGTTTATTCATTTACGGAGACAGAGTTTTGCTACATACCCTGGCTAGCCTCAAACTCATATCAATCCTACTTTCGCCTCCCAAGTCTTGGGGCTGGAGGTGTGTGCCACTGCACATGGCTCCTGTCTATTTTTAGTACACTGCTGTCTTGGCTACTGTATTTGTTACTTCTTTGTTGCTGTGACAAAGTATCCCAACAAAAGCAACTTAAGGAAGAAAGTCTTTCTTTTAGCTCACAGTTCCAGGGTATGGTCCATCGTGACAGAGATGCAGGGGAGAGAGGCAGTGGGTCACGTGGCACCCCAGGCAGGAAGCAGGGGAAGAGGGATGCTGGTGCTCAGCTGGCTTTCTCATTTATTTATTTATTTATTTATTGGTTTTACGAGACAGGGTTTCTCTGTATTGTTTTGGAGGCTGTCGGTCCAGCCCAGCCTCGAACTCACAGAGATCCGCCTGCCTCTGCCTCCCGAGTGCTGGGATTAAAGGCGTGCGCCACTACCACCCGGCTTAACTTTCTTATTTTTATGCACTCTTATACATCAGTCCAGGGAATGGTGCCATCCATGTTGAGTGTGACTCTTCCTACCTCAGTAACCTAGTCAATGAAGTCTCTCATGGGCATGCCCAGAGCCTAATTTATTATGATAACTCCCTCATGCATGCCTGGATGCCTGGTTCTTTGGTGATTCTATCAGCAAATCCCTCCAGGTCACATTCCATACCCCAGTGTTTGTTTTCTATGCTCTCAGACTTTTTTCCAGATTAGTATAGTAGCCTCCTTTGGTTGTTAGAGGAGTTAGGGATCTAGACCTGATACCATCAGTGAGTTCCCTTCTCTTGTAGGAAGACCCCAGAGAAGAGAAGATGTGTAGGCTGTGGGAATTGCTAAGGTTCAAGTGCAAACCCAAACTTAGGGCCTCAGCCTTGTTCTGAAAAACAACATCCTTTTCTTCATGACAATGTCCTTGCACTTGGAGGCTGAGTAGGAGGAAAGGAACCTCCACTTTTTGAACTTAAGGAACTTTTTAAAAATAACCTTCTATGATTATAGTAAAGTTCTTAGCAGAGTTTTGTCCACTCTCTGCTGCTTAGGCTTTAGTCATCAGAAATGTGGATTTTATTTTATTTTTTAGTTTTAAAAATTTAAATTAGAAACAAGTTTGCTTCACATGTCAATCCCAGCTCCCTCTGCCTTCCCTCCTCCCCCACACTCCACCCAATCCCCCACTCTGCTCCCCAGGGAGGGTGAGGCCCTCCTTGGGGGGATCTCCAGAGTCTGTCATTTTATCCAGGACAGAGCCTAGGCCCTTCCTTATGTGTCCAGGCTGAGAGAGCATCCCTCCATGTGGAATGGGCTCCCAAAGTCGATTCAGATGCCAGGGATAAATACTGATCTACTACCCAAGGCCCCATAGATTGCCTAGGTCTCCTCACTGGCACCCACATTCAGTCTGAGATACAAGAGCTCCCCCCTTGTTCAGGTCAGCTGTCTCTGTGGGTTTCACCAGCCCAGTCTTCACCCCTTTGCTCATAACTCCTCCCTCTCTGCCACTGGGTTCCAGGAGTTCAGTTCAGTGTTTAGCTGTGGGAATCTGCCTCTGCTTCCATCAGCCACTGGATGAAGGCTCTAGGATGGCAAATAAGGTAGTCACCAAGCTCATTATCAGGGAAGGGCACTTAATGTAGCCTCTCCGCTATTGCTTAGATTGCCAGTTGGTATCATCCTTGTAGATCTCTGGAAATCTCACTAGTGCCAGATCTCTTCTCAAACCTATAATGATTCCCTGTATTATGGTATCTCTCATCCTGCTCTCCTCTGTTCTTACCCTGACTCAACCTTCCTACTCCCCCATGTCCTCCTCTCCCCTCCTCTTCTTCCCCTCTCTTTTACCCAACTCCTTCTTCCCTTCCCCCATGCTCCCAATCTGCTCAGGAGATTTTGCCCTACTACCCTTCTCTGGGGTACCATGCATGTCTCTCTAAGGGTCCTCCCTGTTTCCCAGACTCTCTGGCAGTGGGATTGTAGGCTGACACTCCCCTGATCCATGTCTGAAATCCATATATGAGTGAGTACATACCATGTTTGTCTTTTTGTGACTGGGTAACCTCACTCAGGATGGTTTCTTCTAGTGCCATCCATTTGCCTGCAAATTTCAAGATTCCATTGTTTTTTTTCCGCTGAATTGTGTAAATGTATCACATTTTCTGTATCCACTCTTCAGTTCAGGGGCATCTAGGTTGCTTCCAGGTTCTGGCTATTACAAATAATGCTGCTAAGAACATAGTGGAACAGATGTCCTTGTTGTATGAATGTGCATCTTTTGGGTATATGCCTAAAAGTGTAATTGCTGGATCTTGTGGTAGACTGATTTCCATTTTCCTGAGGAATCTTTATGCTGATTTCCAAAGTGACTGTACGAGTTGGCACTCCCACCAGCAGGGGAGGAGTGTTCCCCCCTCTCTACATCCTCTCCAGTGTAAACTGTCATTGGTGCTTTTGATTTTAGCCATTCTGACAGGAGTAAGATGGTATCTCAGAGTTGTTTTGATTTGAGTTTCCCAGATGGCTAAGGATGTTGAACACTTTCTTAAGTATCTCTAAGTCATTTTAGACTCCTCTATTGAGAATTCTCTATTTAGTCCTGTACCCCACTTTTTTAAAAATGTAGATTTTAAAATGAATTGATTCTTCAAGCTAGCATTCAGTGTCTAAGGAGAACAAAACCCAAGATCTGCTTGTCTGGTGTGTAGTAGTGTAGCCTTTTGGTGAGCTATTCTGGTGAACTGTCTGCCATTTGGTCAATACTTGTAGATGCTGGTGGCTGTGAATTTCCTGGACATGGAAGGGAACAGGGTTTTCAGTAATTAGTGGGCCATCTTTTGGAGATACATTGTTGCCTTCCCACGCATCACTTATGTTAGAAGCCCTATCCCATTCATGACTCAGGTCCTATCTGGATGTGTGCAAGCAGAGAGATAACCCTGTGATCCTCACAAGATGTTTCGACCAACTTGGCCAAGGGGTAGAGGGAACCAGCCTGGTGACCAACCAGAGTGGATTTTCTACCCTGCTATGAGTCATACTGCCTGTGTGCTCTGTCTTCTCTCTCATTCCAGCTCCAAATTCTGTATACAAAGAGGCCGATGGCCAATGGATCATACAAGCATGAGAAGGCAGGGAAGAACAGGAATGTTAGGATGAGCATGACTGTGGGCAATGAGCAGGTTTAGGTGGGGGAGAAGTAGAGATCACAGAGAAAAAGGCATGACCCAGAAACCTGGACAATACAAACCCATTTATCTTCTTGAGAGATGGTCATATTTAAGAAGGTGCTGGAAGTTAGATCAGAAAGGAATAGCAGGGCTTGTCTAAGCACATTTCTCTTTGCTCACCAGAAGAGGATACCAAGAGACCTACAGGACAGATTGGCATGTCTACAAATGGGACTCGACTAAGTGAATTGGAGGTTCTTGGAAGGGTGATGAGCAGGGGCTGCATGGCAGGTGAGTGGGTCACCAGGTACATGATAGATCGGTACACCGTGGTCTTGGGCTGACAGGGCAGAGTAGACACAGAGTTAGGGAACAGTTGCAGGTATAAGTCTCTGTGGGTGAGAGATTCTCCTCTTTCCTCTTCTACTAGTGCTTCAAACTCTCTTACAGAGATACAAGAAGGAAAGGGGGGGAGAGACCAGAAGGATAATGCTACTGGCTCAGCCAACTAAGGGTGGCTTACTCAGAAATGCCCACCTGTGCGTGCTGTGTTTATATACCACAGTTCAGCTAGCTTGCAAGAGAAACCTGCAGCATTAGGTTAGATCACTGTTCATCTGTCCATTAAAAAAAACAGAACTCCTATCCTAGGACCTGCACTAGGCATAGAAATGCATCTTGCCAATGTTAAGCACAGGACACAGGTTCAAAAGCAATGGCTAAGTCACAAAAAGACAAACGTGGTATGTACTCTCTCATATATGGATTTTAGACATAGATTTGGGGAGTGCCAGCCTACAATCGCATGGCCATAGAGTCTGGGGAACAGAACCTTCATCTAGTGGCTGATGGAACCAGAGACAGACTCCCACAGCTAAACACTGAACTGAACTCAAGGAACCCAGTGACAGAGAGGGAGGACTGATGAGCAAAGGGGTTAAGACTGGGCTTGTTTAACCCCCAGAAACAGCTGATCTGAACTTAGCTCTTGAATCCCAGACTGATGGCTGGGAATCCAGCAAGGGACTGATCAAGACCCCCTGAACATGGGTGTCAGTGAGGAGGCCTAGACAATCTATGGAGCCTTGGGATCAGTATTTATCCCAGGTATACAAATGGACTTTGGGTGCCCATCCAACAATGAGAGGTGCACTCTCACCCTGGACTCTTGGGGGAGGGTCTAGGCCCTGCCCCGGATGAAATGACAGATTATGGACACCCCCATGGAGGACCTCACTCTCCCTGAGGAAATGAGGGGTTGGTGGGGGGGTTGGTGGGCGGGCAGGGGAGGAGGGGAGGGAGAGGGAGAGGGACCTGGGGTTGACATGTGAAGCAACCTTGTTTCTAATTTAAATTTAAAAATAAAAAGCAATGGCTATAGTTCATTGTGGAGGGGAACAGCGGGAAGTCGAGACACTGACTCAGTCTGCGAGGAACCAGGAACTATGTGAAGACTTGGGTGGAGTTGAAGGGCGAGCATCTGCTGGTCTTGTCTGCATGGATGAGCTGCAGTGGTGAGAATGAGTGGGATGAGTAGCAGATCCTGCACATTAGCTCATCTGACATTTGCTCTCCATTTGATCAACTTCCCGAACTGCAGAAATCAGTGTGCTAAACACAATGGCAATTTCTCTTGTAACTTGGGTGCTGGAGGAAGCCAAAGTTCCATCAGAGGTTGGAGCTGAAAACAGAGTTAAATGGGAGAGTGGGTGGATGTGACACTTCCATTGTTCCAGCATGGCTCTGACAGGAACCAGGAGATGCTGTGTCTTCCTCGTCCCCCAGGCCATGGCAAAGGTATTTCACTTCTGGGATCTAACGTAAGCAACAAGAAGGGCAGTGTCTGTATCACAGGAGACCAGATGCCTTCAAGATGGGGAATGCTAAGTTGGGAGTACACCAGAGTTGTTACGTGTAGACATGAATTAAATAGTGTGTGGAACTCTGCAGTTAGGAGGAGAGATAAAGATTTGGGGTCCAGTATTGTTCTACAGGTTAAGTGGCTTGCATTACTCTTGTGTGGGTATCATACAGAATTTTCAAAGAAATGGGCCAAAGGAGACACCTTTCTCACTAAAGAAGATCTTGGAAAATTACTTTCACACTAGAGGCTTCTGAGATGTCTCAGCTAAAGACACTTGCCACCAAACCTGATGACCTAAGTTTGATCCTTAGAAGCCACATAAAGGTGGAAGGAGAGAACGTACTTCTGATTTCTGTACACATACTGTAGCATGCACATGCTTGTACATACATAAACATATACAAAAATAAATAAATATACAAAAGTAATTTCACACTAACTACAAAGATTCCCAATAGTTAAGCAGTGCACTCATGTATCCTTATCTGAACTCACACATTATTAAGATTTTATTTCATGGGACTGAAGAGATGGCTCAGTCATTAAAAGCATGTATGGCTCTTACCGAGGACCTATGTTCAGTTCCCAGTACCCATATTGGGTGGCTCACAACTGCCTGTAACTCTAACTCCAGGGGATCTGACACCACCTCTGAACACCACAGACACCTGCGCACTGCCCCCCAAACACACACACACACACACACACACTCTCTCTCTCTAAGTAAATAAATACATTTTAAAGGTTTATAATTATTTTTAGTTGTGTGTGTGTATGTGTGTTTATACATGTGTGCAGACACCAAAAGAGGGCATCAGGTGCTGGCATTGCAGGTGGTTGTGAGCTGCCCGATGAGGGTTCTCTTTGTTACTTAGCTCTCTAGTCACCAATGAATGTAAATCTTTAAAGAATTTTATTGTATGTTCTTAGTCTTTTCATGTACTCTGTACAGTTATACCTTTCTGAACCATTGAGAGTAAACTGCAGTATGTATTACAATCTTTACCCTTGATGGCGTCAATATTTCACAAGAACGAGGCTATTCCCTTGTAATAGTACAGTCATCAAGTACAGTAAATTTAACATCTGTGTATACCACAATCTACCATCTGCATTCCAGTTTATTAATCAGCCTGAAGCATCTTTTGTATGTTCCCCCTCTCTCTGCTACAGAATTACGTCTAGAATCACATTGTATTAATTGTAATGTTGCTTTCATTTAACCAGGAGTATACCCCCCTTGCTTTGATAATAGAGTTTTCCCTGTATTTTTCGAACAATGACAGACAGAAGAAACAATGACAGAAAGTGAGACTGATTAAAGATAAAGATAAAAAATGCAGGTGTCCTGGCAGTCAGAGAAAAGGCAACCACAAGGAAGGGAATAAAAAACAATTTTCAAGCTGAGTGGTGGTGATGCACGACTTTAATCCCAGCACTCAGGAGGCAGAGGCAGGAGGATTTCTGTGAGTTTGAGGCCAGGCTGGCCTACAGAGTTAACTACAGAACAGCCAAAGCTACAAAGAGAAACCTTGTCTTGAAAAAACCAAAACCAAAATCCAAACCGAAACAAAATAAAAAGCCATTTTTTTCAAAATTGCACCATTGCTATGGAGATCTTCCTGTATGTGTGCAATATGCTATTACTGTTCATTATCATATTCCTGTGACTGACATGCAAGTTAGGACTTCATCACAAGTCACGAGACACAACTGCTGACAGTTATCCTCGAACCCCAGTGAGGGCATCAGTGAACAGACACAAAGCCAAAATGTACACAGCACTGAAATAGTTTGGGGTACGTTTATTTTACTGTTTCATACTTTAGTGTGATGTGTTTTGAACATACAATGTATATTTATCCTTTATTGTATTATCCTTTCTTTTTTCTTTTTTCCTCTGAGTTTATCATACTTACTTAGAAATTCTTTGACAGTTTCATGCGTGTGTGATGAATTTTAGTCCTCACCCCATATTATCCTATCTCACTCCACCGCTTCTCCCATGGAAATCATTCTTCCGTTTGTTCCCTTTCAGTGTGTGTGTGTGTGTGTGTGTGTGTGTGTGTGTGTGCGCGCGCACATGTGCACATGTCCCACTAAGTTTAAACAGGACTGTCTGCATAAGCAGTGGATGGGAGGTTATTCACTGGAGCATTGGTGACTTCCCAGTGGCTACACCACTGAATCCTTTCCTACCTCTGCCAACCATTAATCGCCAATAGCTCCTCAGGGAGGCATGGGACCTACCTCATGAGCCCTTCTCCCACCCACAGTGGAGTATCAGTGAGCCCCATCTTGTGCAGGTTTTGTGCAGATGACCACAGTGGCTGTGAGTTCATGCTAACTACCACCCTGTCGTGCCCAGAGAACTTTCGCAGCACTCATTCCCATTCTCTACCTCTTACATTCTTCCTGCCCCCTCTTCCATGATGCCCTTTGAGTACCGGGGCGTGTGAGTACTTAACCTCTTACATTCTTCCTGCCCCCTCTTCCGTGATGTCCTTTGAGTACCGGGGCGTGTGAGGCCTATAGATGGCTGGGTTAGGGCTGGACACTCGGCCATCACTCACTGTCAGGACACCAGCCGGTTAAGAGACTGTGCTAACTCCTGCCTACTGCAAAAAGGAACGTCCCTGACCAAGGCAGAGAGCAGGGCTAGTCTGTGAGCACAAGGGTAACTAGAATACAGTTTGTTATGTCATTTTAACAAAATGATAGTAATAGGTCCCTCCCTGGGGCCTGAGGCCTTCCAGACCAGGAGCTTTTGAACAGATTTACACTCTCAGGCATGCTCACAAGGAAAGCACCTCACTGAACACCACCACAGCCTCCTCCTTTCTTCTCCCATTCACTCCTAAGGACCCTTGTAATTGCATTAGCCATGCCCAGATACCCCAGGCAAACTTCTTATTCTGTTTAATTGAATTTACTTTTTTTGAAGTGAGATCTTACCATGCTGTCTAAGCTGGCCCCAAACTCCCAGGCTTGATGATCCTCTTGCTTCGGTCTTCCACACAGCTGGAACTGCAGATGTGAGCCACCTCCCCCTCCTAAAGGTCAGCCAGTTACTAGTGCTGTCTTCCTCACCTGGTCACCCAAGTCACTCCTCTGGGAGTTAGGGCGCTGACATCTCTGATGGGGGAAGCTGGAGTTCTGACTGCCACAGGATGTGTTTTTATCAGTTTTCTGTAAGAACTTGAGTAAGAACAAAAAATGGATAATCAAAACTCTTGCACTTGTGTAGGAACTACGGAAATGTAAGATTATTATTATTTTCCATAGGAAAAGAGCAACACCTGGTGACTGCAAAGAAGTTTTGACAGAAAAAAAAGTTCCCTGTAATAAAGCTCTGACTGAGGGTGGACAATGGGAATTCTCATTGTTCCAAAGTGAGAAGGGTGGTGGCTTCCCCATACCTTCTGAGGCCTGTCCTGAGTGCACACTTCTGTAGGTGTATCAGCAAATAGGCTGGCAACACAGATGCACCGGCCGCCCTTCCGGAGGACCCAGGTTCATGTTCCAGCACCTGTACGGGGCTCACAGTCATCTGAAACTGCAGTCCCAGAGTATCTGATGCCCTCTTATGTCCTCTGCAGATACTGTATGCATATAGAACACAGACATAAATGTAGGTGAACTACCCACAGGTATAAAATAAAAACATGAGACGGGTCTGGGGAGATGACTCAGTGGTCAAGAGCACTGGCTGCTCTTCCAGAGGACTCAGGTTCAATTCCCAGCACACGGCAGCTCACAACTGTCTGTAACTCCAGTACCAGGGTATCCAACACCATCATATGGACATACATGCAGACAAAAGCATGGATGCGCATGAAATAAAAACAAATAATTAAAAAAACAAGAGAAAAAAACAGTTTGAAGTCCTTAGACAGTCCTTGAAAATACTATAGGAAGTAAAAGAAGCCACTCACAAATGGCGGCACAGCGTATGGTTCCTCCTATAGGAAATGCTTGGAGTAGGCAAGTCTATAGATGAAGTCAGATTGCTAGTTGCTAGGGGCTGGGAAGGAGAAAAGAATAGGGAATGACTGTGGGTGGGTATCAGGCTTACTTTTGTAGTAGTGTAAACCTTCTGGATATTAGTCATAATTACTGTTCTATTGCTATAAGGAGGCACTATGGTCAAAGCTTCTTCTAAAAGAAAGCATTTATTTATGTATTTATTTATTTATAGTCCATACATCTTTAGTTGCAAGTGTTCATTGCAATGAGAGAGTCTTGGTCTGGTTCGAGGCCTCTGGTTTCTGCTACACTATCGATGCTGGGCCCTCACTGGGACTCCGTTAGTATTTCCTGTTGTTGCCCTGTGTCATGGAGATCCTGTAGCTTTGGGTCTGTAGGACTGGCCCTTTCATGTGCTCCAGCAGATCATAGATGGGGTAGATGTTGGGATGGGCAGCCCTGGATCTGGTCTGGGTAGTTGCTGGGTTGGTCAGCCCGCCTGATGTCCCTCATCCTGAACACCAGGGTGAGCTCTCTAGAAGCACCCAAGCTAGCTCACCCTGCGTAACAAGCAGCAAGGGGCAGAGACACTTCTCCTGCCCTCATGCCCTGTGGGGGGTGGCTAGCCCACACCTACATCTCCAGGGACCGCTCTGCTGTGTTGCCCAGGCAAGGTGCAGGGGCCACTCTGCCAAGTACTAGTGAGAGGCAGGGCCAGCTCAAAGGAAGCATTTAATTGGGGGATGGCTTACAGTTTCAGAGGGTGAGTCAATGATCATCATGGGGGAGGCATGGCAGCAGGCAGACATGGTGCTGGAGCAGCAGCTGAGAGCTTACGTCTAATCCACAGGCAGCAGGCAGAGAGAGAGAGGGATACTGGGCCTGACTTGGGCTTTTGAAACTTCAAAGGCTGCCCTATCATTGACACACCTCCTTCAACAAGACTGTACCTCCTACTCCTTCCCAAAGGGTCCCACCACCTGGGAACCAAACATTCAAATGTATGAGCCTATGGGGAACATTCTATTCAAATCACTGTAGGTGATGCTTGTCTAACAACTTTGAAAACACAACAAAACCCCTAAAACCCACCAACCTGTATATTTTTTTCTTTTTTAAAATTTAAATTAGAAACAAGGTTGCTTCACATGTCAATCCCAGCTCCCTCTCCCACTCCTCCTCCCCTGTCCCTCTACCAGACCTCCCCCAGCCCCCTACCCAATCCCCACATCATTCCCCAAGGAGGGTGAGGCTCTCCTTGGGTGGATCTCCAGAGCCTGCCATTTCATCCAGGACAGGGCCTAGGCCCTTCCCCATGTGTCCAGGCTGAGAGAGCATCCCTCTACTTGGAATGGGCTCCCTAAGTTCATTCATTCGCCATGGTAAACACTGATCTACTACCCAAGGTCTCGGAGATTTCTGAGGCCTCCTCACTGACACTACATTCATGGAGTCTGGATCAGTCCCCTGTTGGCCTCTCAGCCATCAGTCTGGGGTTCAAGAGCTCCCCCCTTATCTGATCAGCTGTCTTTATGGGTTTCACCAGCATGGTCTTAACGCCTTTGCTCATCACTCCTCCATCTCTGTCACTGGGTTACAGGGGGTCAGTTCAGTGTTTAGCTGTGTCTATCTGTCTCTGCTTCCATCAGATCTCCTGAGTAGGTTGGGAACATAGTGGGAGGGAGCCAGGAAAAAGACAGGGGGAGAAGAGGAGGGGAGAAGAAGGCATGGGGGGGGGCAGGAAGGTTGAGTTGAGGTAAGAATGAGAGATACCATAAAAAATGGAGGTTTGAGGAGAGAGCTGAAACTAGTGAGTTTTCCAGAGATCTACAAGGATAACACCAACTAAAAAATTAAGCAATAGCGGAGAGACTACATTAATAGCCCCTTCCTGATGATAAGGTTGATGACTGCCTTACATGCCGTCCTAGAACCTTCATCCTGTACCCCACTTTTTAATTGGATCCTTTGGTGACTTGGAGACTTGATTTTCGAGTTCTTTGTAGATTTTGGAGATAAGCCCTCTGTCAGATGTGGGGTTAGTAAATATCTTTTCCCATTCTGTGGGCTGTCTTTTTGTCTTGTTGACTGTGTCCTTTGCATTACAGAATCATCTCAGTTTCAGGAGGTCCCATTTATTAATTGTCAATCTCAGTGTCTTATGGTCAGGAAGTGGTCTCCTGCATGAATTTCTTTAAGGTACCTCCTGCTTTCTCTTCTAGGAGGTTCAGTGTGGCTGGATTTATGTTGAGGTCTTTGATCCATTTAGACTTAAGTTTTTTGCATGGCGATAGACATGGATCTATCTGCAGTCTTCTACATGCCACCATCCAGTTAACCAGCACCATATGTTGAAGATGCTTTCTTTTTTCCATGGTATAATTTTAGCTCTTTGTCAAAAATCCAGAGTTTGTAGGTATGTGGGTTAATATCAGGGTTTTCAATTCTATTTCATTAATCTACCTGTCTATTTTTGTGCCAATACCAAGTTGTTTTTAGGACTATAGCTCTATAGTAGAGCTTGAAGTCAGGGATGGTGATGCCTCCAGAAGTTCCTTTATTGTTTAGGGTTGTTTTGGCTATCCTGGGTCTTTTGTTTTTCTATATAAAGTTGATTATTGTTCTTTCAAGGTCTGTGAAGAATTGTGTTGGGATTTTGATGGGGATTGCATTGAATCTGTAGATCCTATCCAAGAGCATGGGAGATCTTTCCATTTTCTGGTATCTTCTTTAATTTCTTTCCTTAATAACTCAAAGTTATTGCTATCCAGGTCTTTAACTTGTTTGGTTAGCATTATCCCAAGATATTTTATGTTGTTTTTGGCTATTGTAAAAGGTTATGTTTGTCTGGTTTATTGTCTGTATATAATAGGGTTACTGATTTTTTTTAGTTAATCTTGTATCCTGTCACTTTGCTGAAGGTATTTATCAGCTGTAGGAGTTCCCTGGTAGAGTTTTTCAGGTCACTTATATAAACTATCATATCATCTGCAAATAGTGAAAGTTTGACTTCTTTCTTTCCAATTAGTATCCCCTTGATCTCCTTTTGTTGTTGTCTTATTGCTCTAGCTAGAACTTCAAGTACAATATTGAAAAAATATAAAGAGAGTGGACAGCTTTGTCTTGTTCCTGATTTTAGAGGAATTGCATTGAGTTTCTCTCCATTTAGTTTGATGTTGGTTGTTGGCTTACTGTATATTGCTTTTATTATGTTCAGATATGTTCCTGTTATCCTGGATCTCTCCATGACCTTTATCATGAAGGGGGTGTTGGATTTTGCCAAAGGCTTTTTCAACATCAGGTGAGATGATCATGTGGTTTTTCTTTTGCAGTTTGTTTATATGGTGGATGACATTGATAGATTTTCATATGTTGAACCATCCCTGCCTCCCTGGAATGAAGCCTACTTGATCATGTTGTATGATTTTTGTGATGTGTTCTTGGATTTGATTTGCTAGTATTTTATTGAGTATTTTTGCATCAATGTTCATGAGCAATATTGGTCTGTAGTTTTCTTTTTTAGTTGTGTCATTGTGTGGTTTGGGTACCAAGATAATTGTAGTCTTGCAAAAAAAGAGTTTGGCAACGAACCTTCTGTTTCGACTGTATGGAACACTTTGAGGATTGTTAGAATTATCTCTTCATTGAATTTCTGGTACAATTCTGCACTGAAGCCATCTGGGCCTGGGCTTTTATTGGTTGGGAGACTTTTGCTGATTGCTTCTATTTCATTAGGGGTTATAGGCCTGTTTAAATTGCTTTCTGTTCTTGATTTAATTTTGGTAAGTGATATCTAACCAGAAACTTGTCCATTTCCTTTAAATTTTCGAATTTTGTGGAGTACAGGTTTTCAAATTATGACCTGATGATTCTCTGAATTTCCTCAGAGTCCGTTGTTATGTCCCCCCTTTCATTTCTGATTTTGTTAATTTGCATGTTCTTTCTCTGCTTTTTGGTTAGTTTGGATAAAGATTTGTCTATCTTGTTGATTTTCTTGAAGAACAACTCTTTATTACATTGATTCTTTGTATTGTTTTCTTTGCTTCAACTTTATTGATTTCAGCCCTCAATTTGATTATTTCCTGGCATCTACTCCTCCAGGGTAAGTTCGCTTCTTTTTGTTCTAAAGATTTCAGTTGTGTTGTTAATTTTCTAGTGTGACTATTCTCCAGTTTCTTCATATGGGCACTTAGTGCTATGAACTTTTCTCTTAGTACTGCTTTCAGAGTGTCCCATGAGTTTGGGTATGTTGTGCCTTCATTTTCATTGAATTCTAGGAAGTCTTTAATTTCTTTCTTTCTTTCTTCCTTAACCCAGGAATGGTGCAATTGTGCATTGTTCAATTTCCATGAGTTTGTGTGGTTTCTGCAATTTTTGTTGTTGTTGAATTCTAACTTTAAAGCATGGTGTCTGGTAAGATACAGGGGGTTATTCCAATTTTTTTTTTGTACCTGTTGAGGTTTGCTATGTTGCTAAGTAGGTGGTCCATTTTTGAGAAGTTCCCATGTGACACTGAGTAGAAGGCATATTCTTCTGTGTTTGGATGGAATGTTCTATAGATGCCTGTTAAACCCAATTGGGTCATAACTTCTGTTCTTTTTTTCTTTGTTAAGTTTCTGCCTAGTGGTGAGAGTAGGGTGTTGAATTCTCCCACCATAACTGTGCGAGGTCTTATGTGTTATTTGAGTTTTAGTAATGTTTCTTTTATGAAAGTGGGTGTCATGTATTTGGGGCATAGATGTTCAGAATTGAGATCGCTTCCTGATGGATTTCTCCTGTGATAAATATGAAATGCCTGTCTTCATCTCTTTTGATTGATTTTAGTTTGAAGTCTAATTTATTCAATACTAGGATAGCAACACCAGCTTGTTTCTTGGGTCCATTTGATTGGAAAATCTTCCAACCCTTTCCTCTGAGGTAATGTCTGTCTTTGAAGCTGAAGTATGTTTCTTGAATGCAGCAGAAGGGTGGATTTTGTCTTCGTATCCATTCTGTTAGCCTGTTTCTTTTTATAGGTAAATTAAGACCATTAATATTGAGGGGGATTAAGGCGCATTGAGTGTTGATTCTTGTTTTTGATTTGCTGTTAGTGGTATTATTGTTCGTAGATTTACTCTGCTTTTTCTTTTGGCTTTTGGTAAAGTTGGATTATCTATTGCCTATGTTTTTGTGAGGGTAGTTAACTTCCTCAGTTGAAGTTTTCCTTCCAGTACTTTCTGTAGGGCTGGATTAGTGGCTGTGTATTGTTTAAATCTGTTTTTTGTCATGGAACATCTTGTTTTTTCCCTCTATAGTGATTGAACGCTTTTCTGGGTATAGTAGTCTGGGCTGGCATCTGTTGCCTCTTAGGGTTTGTAGAATCCAGGACCTTCTGGCTTTCAGTGTTTTCATGGAGAAGTCAGGTGTGATTCTGACAGGTTTGCCTTTATATGCTACTTGTCATTTTTCCTTTGCTGCTCTTAATATTCTTTCTTTATTCTGTATGTTTGGGGCTTTGATTATTATGTGGTGAGGGGACTTTTTTTGTGGTCCAGTCTATTTGGTGTTCTGTAGGCTTCTTGTATTTTCATTGACATGCCTTTCTTTAGGTTGGGAACATTTTCGTCTATGATTTTGTTGAATATGTTTTCTGCACCTTTGAGTTGAGTTTCTTCCCCTTGTTATTCTTAGATGTGGTTTTTTCATGGTGCCCCATATTTCCTGGATATTTTGTGTTAGGGATATGTTGGACTTAAGATTTTTTTTTGGTCAATGAATCTGTTTCCCCTAGTGGATCTTCAATGCCTGAGATTCTCTCTTCCAACTCTTGTATTCTGTTGGTTATGCTTGTATCTGTAGTTCCTGATCATTTACTCATGTTTTTTAATTCTAGCATTCCTTCAGACTGTGTTTATTTTAGTGTCTCTATTTCAGCTTTCAAACCTTGCACTGTTTGAATTGTTTTTTGCAATTTTTGGTTTGTCTTTTATTCCATTTCTTTAAAAGATTTTCTCATGTCCTCTTTTAGGTTTTCTATCATCTTCATCAAGTTGTTTTTAAGGTAATTCTCTTCTTCTTCATCTGTGTTGGGATGTTCAGGTCTTGCTGGTGTACAGTTCCTAGACTCTGGTAGCATCATATTGGTTTTTCTGTTGTTGAATGTGTTCTTATATTGTTATTTTCCCATCTCTTCTTCCAGTGGGTACAGGTGGGGTCACTTCCTTTCCTGGTGGGTACAGGTCCAAGGTTCTCTTCTGGTGGGTGCAAGCAGGTCCAATACTCTGATGGGTCTCACGGTGGGTGCAGGCGGGTCTGAGGCACTCCGCCTACCAGTGGGTGGGAGCTGGATTAGCACAGTGCTATCAGCAGACTGGAGGTTGCTTGGTGAACCTGGGACCAGTCTACCTGTCTGCAGTCCCCAGGCCAGGAGATCCCAGAGAGGGCAAGCAGAAGGAGGTTGGGACCTTGGGAGGCTGGAGCTCAAACTCACCTCTGACCTGAGTGGGGGCGGGAGTAGACCGGCACTCTCACCAGGCTGCTGGTTGCTTGGTCCTCCTGGGGGGAGGGCAAGTCCACATGGGTGCAGCTCCCAGGCCAGGAGACAAACCTGTACATTTTAAATGGGTGAATTGTGTGTGAATCTCATTTTAACAGAGTCACTGAAAATACTAAGAGGATGAAGGAGGCGAAAAGGTTGATGACTATTATGGAGCATGAAGAAAGATTCCCCCCCCCCCCCCAACGTGCTCAACTCTGTCTCTCTCCAGAGGTCTTTACTTTCTTCCAGGATACCAAGTCTTTCTTCCTCCCTTCTATGAGAGTCAACAGGCCACTATCTGAGGCTGACCCAAGGTATCATGGAGATAAAAATGGTTAACATGCTAATAAGGAGAACCTGCAGGGCTCACACTCCTACATGTGAGCCATCCCTACACGAGAGGCATCTCACTGTAAACCACAGCATAATTCATTTGTTTGAGGAGACTTTAGAAGTCAGGGGGTGGCAGGAGCCATCCAATCCAGGAGGCAGCCAGAGGGTTCCTCTCTGGAACCTTCAGGTGGGGCACGTCGATTCAATTTGCACCTATGGCCTCCAGAACTATGGAAGACGAAGTCTTTGTTGCCTCAAGCATCTCATTCCATAGTCCTCTTTTATGGCAGCCCTCCAAATGCATACTTTTGGTGAGGATGCTGGATTGAGAGGGTGCACCATGAGTTCTCAGCTAACCGTGACCTTAGGAGGACCTGCGGTTATTGGGATTCCCATTTCCTAGATGTGTGCCAGGCGGGAAGGTGGTGTTTCCAATCATAGGTATTGACATGGTCAGAAATTAATTAGGAATTAATTTAGATGATAAGTAAGGACTGCCACCCTCCACTCCCCGAAGTGAGGGCTTCCCCAGAGGGGGTTTCTTTGTGAAATCTTGTGTCTGACGGAGCACAGAGCCCTCCTGAATGACTTCTCCAGGGCTGGTGTTTCCCTTCTCTTCTCTTACGGTTCTGCACCTCAGACAGAAGCATCCTCTTCAGAATCATTGATTCTTTGATCGCTGTGGTCCAGGACTGTGTTAACTCTTCCTGGGCCTTTCCTCCTATGCATCAACATCTTTTTCTCCTCCTGGGATTTGTTCTCCTATATTTATGACTTAAGTGTCTCTTTTCTATTACCCCAACTAAACCCTGATGGTTATTTAGGTCCCACATTTTGTCTTGTCTTTACACTCTACAACTCTCTTGGGTAACTGTCCAGTTTCCTCGACTTTAGCTGCCACCTATGGTACTTACCACTTCTGTTCCAGTTCAGAGTTCTCCAGGGCTATAGCTTCTGGCGTTTAGTGTGGAGCTCCTGCCTATGGTGTCAGGGACTTCCGACTCTCTTCACTCCAAACCCTTTGCTCTTCATTGTCTCCTTTGGCTGGAGTCACAGAATTTCCTGTTTCAAAGCGAAAGTCATGCAGAGGTGGTGGGGGATGTCCTTCTGTATATATGTTTGTCTTATTGGTTTATGGATGAAACACTGACTGGCCAATAGCCAGGCAGAGAATAGGCAGAGCTACTGGCTGGGGAGAGGGAGGCAGAGAGGCCATGGAGAGACACCATGCTGCCAAAGGAGGAACATGCCAGATTATGGGTAAATCACAACCTCGTGGCAATACATAGATTAATAGAATTGGGTTAATAATTAAGAGAGAGCTAGCCAATAAGAAGTTAGCCATCAGCCAAACAGTTTTATGTGGCTGTGGGACCAGGCGGGACAGAAACCTCCATCTTCACAGAGGGGTCCTTTTTTGTGTCTGTGTCTGTTTCTGGAGGTAGTGCCCCATATCCCTTTGTTATTTTTGTGTATTGTTTGCTTGTTTTTTTTTTAATGGCAGGATATGTTACTCAAGCTGACCTCGAACTTGCAGCAACCTTTGGCTTCCAAGTGCTAAGATTACATGCATGAGCTATCAAGCCTGGCTAAAGGTTTTATTGACTCAAAAGCTAGATATTGAGCAGTTTTGGGATAGAAATAAAAGTGAATGGAAGTTATCCAGAGAATTATGGCCTGTGGCAATGCAGGCATTAACCAATCGACATTCTATGAAGGGTTTTCTCTACCAACTTTAACATGGTACAGGAGGATTTTAGGTTACAAAATATATGCTATAGAAGAGATCATAAACAAAAATGTGATCTATCCAACATCACCTTCCAGATCCTCTTGTGTCTCTCCATTCTGTTTGCAGGCAGGACTTAGGGGTCATCTTTTTGGCTACTCATCCTCATGTCAAGCTGAGCCCTTGGAAGTGTCTCAATGGGAAGAAAGTTAGTTTGTTCTGACCCCAATCCTTGACCTTGCATCAGGACCCTGCACCTTGACCATGTCCTTCCTCTCTGTAGCAATACCCTCTAGGTTCTATTTTCAATGTATCCCGGGGGCAAATGAATCCAGAACGTTTTGTTAGGTCCCGTGTTTGAAGCTACCACTCCTCTTACTCCATCTACTCCCTTAGTTCAGAATCAGCAAACATGTCCATGAAATCATAGACAAGATACAAACAAAAACAAAGCAAAAAACGTGCAGTGGTTTAAGTTTTCTATTTTATGTGTCAGGGTTTTGGGTATAATAGTCACTTTCTACGGTGGAGCTCTAGTCTAGCTCCAAGGCCACCTCCCATTAGAACCAACAGTATTTATGGAACCAGAGGTGAGCTTAGGAGTAAAGAGGTAGAATACAAACCTACATAATGTATGAAAACATCTAATTTCAGCATCCTGTTGCTAAAGATAGTGAAGTTTTGACAGACATGAGACCCCAGAATGTACTGATGAAGATGCCTGCATAGCCAATACCAGCTATTTCTCCTGGTGCATTAGTGTACAGCGTGCTCTTGAGACATCCAGTAATGATTATTACGGTGCCCCCAAGCAGCCCTGGCCTCATTTCTGGCAGTCATGGCTTAATTAGGTGGGTTTTGGCTCTTCATTATTTAGTTACCATGCTTTCCTTAACAGAATACTTTAGTTATTTTATGCAATTAGAAAGAAGAGGCCCACAGAAGTCATCACATTACAAAATAGATATGACAGAAAAGAGCATTAGCGCTTACTGTCCAAATCTCACCAGTAATTAGGGACTTACATAAACAGCCCTGCTTACATTATTTGGTTGACAGTCTCTAAGGACAATGCCAGCAGCGCGGTGCCCTTCGCTCTTCATAAAAGCAAAAGTGATTAGTCTGCTATATAACCTAATCATCTGAAAAAATGTAATTCCCACAGCAGTGTTTGTTATTGCTGCTTTTGGAAAAGGGCAGCTGGCAGATAGAATTTTGACACACTAAATTGTACTACCACACACTAGTCAGACGAATGTTTCTCCATGAGGGGGCTGGTATCTACACTGTCCCTGAAGGGGCTTCCCCTGAGAGCAAGGTGAGGGGAATTGAATCTTAGCGAGTTCTCTTTTGCTTTTCACACGTTGGATGGATGGTAGGAATGAATGCCAAATAAACCGGGGGAGGGAGTGGTCCTGCGAAGATGCTTGAGGTGCACATGAGACACCAAGGAGCTTCTGGAGTTTCCATCCAGCCAATGGTGTGTCTTCCCTGGAGCCTTGGACATGTGTGGGCTAAATGTTGATTCCAAGGCGGGAGAGCAGCTTCTGGCCTCGGAGAGTCTTTCATTTACTCTGGACCATTAGCCACCGATGTCTCCAGTTTTCTTCCTCAGAACTGGTCATCTGATTGAGGTTATATTCAGCCAGGTCCTTTGCTTTAACCTGTTGGACTATTTCGGACTAAGTCTCATGACTTGCCAAAATCATGGAAAAGCTAATTTTCAGAGTGATAAGTGGTAGGGTCTTTGGGAGGTTATTAGGTCATGAGAATGTGGCCCCTCAGGTAGTATTGGTGTCCTTTTAAGAAGAGAGCCAGGTGTACGAATGGCCCATTCCACGTGGAGGGATGTGCTCTTGGCCTAGACACATGGGGGAGGGCCTGGGCCCTGCCTCGGGATGATATGACAGACTTTGGGGATTCCCCCATGGAGGGCCTCACCCTCCCTGTGAAGCAGAGGGAATGGGGGGCTGGTGGGGGGCGGGGGAGGCGGGGAGGGAGCTGAGATTGACATATGAAGCAGGCTTGTTTCTAATTTAAATTTAAAAAAAGGGAGGGAGAAGAGAGCCAGGGAGCGTGCTCCTTCCCTGTGGGTTTCTGTCATGGGAGGGAAGTGAGGAGTCATCTGCAAACCAGAAGGAGACAACTCACCAGATAGGTCTTGATGCTAGACTTCAAACTTCCAGAGTTATGAACAATAAGCTGTTGTTTAAGCAATATATACTAGGTGCTCAGTTTTAGCAGACTTGGTGGGTTTCCCATTTACCCCCCCCTTATCCTCCTTATAACGTGGTCAGTGAGTTTTCCAACTACTATTTCACTTATGGCAAATTAGACTTTCCATTGTACTTGGCGGTCGATAACCAATGGCATGACATATTAAAAATATTGTATTTGATACATAGTAGATCTTGGAAAAGGGCATTTTCTTTCCCATTTCCCTTTGCCAAAACATTATCCATCTGACAGAAGGTTAGTACATTTCCCGACCTTCGCCAGAGAAGCTTCTCCTTGCAGTAGATGGTGTGTGATACAGAGGCTCTCAACTGGTCAGCTTGCAAGTATAGAGACTGAAGAGTGCTTAGCCCTAAATGGAATACATTCTGAACCCCATGAGGCTCAGAATTCACCATGGAAGAGGGAACAGAAGGATTATAAGAGCCAGAGGTAATGGATATTTTCCTAGACATGACAGGGCCATTGCACATATGAACTCACAGAGGCTATGACTACATGTATGAGTCCTGCAGACAAATCCTAGCTTGCACATACCAATGGCTCATGAAGTCCTGCCCCATCTAAAAACCAATTGATGGCTTCTGAGTGGGGCGAGAGTGAATTTTCCTCAGGGATGCATCCCCTGAATGGCTACCCATGCGTCAGGAAATGGTTCTATACCCATGCACATATAGGCAGCACTAAATGGACTCAATAGCTTGAAAGAGAGAGAGAAAAAACACGAAGTTGGGAGGGAAAAGTGGTAAGGGGGTTAGGGAAGGAATTGGAGGGGAGGAAATGGGGGATATATTTGATCAAAACACATTAGAAGCATGTATGAAATTATCTTTTAAGATTTATTTCATGTGCATGAGTGTTTGCTTACCTGTGCATCTATGTACCATATTCATGCAGTTCCTGCAGAGGCCACATGAGGGCAGAAGATCTCCTGGAACTGGAGTTAGAGATTGTTGTGAGCCATCATACTGGCGCTGGGACCTAAAAACCAGGGTTCTCTGGAAGAGCAGCCAGTGCTCTTAACCTCTGAATGATCTCTCCAGACCTTGTCAAACAAGTTTTTAAAAAGATATCATATCTTACCACTTGTCTAAAGAGAGCAGAGATACGGTTTCTAGGGCAACAATAGTTTGGGCACATGGCTCAGAAAGGGAATGTATCCTTACAGAGGGTTTGGATTTTGGTTCAGTTAACCTTGGCTGATGTGGCAGTAAGTTTTACATCAGCCACACTGAAACTGAGCCATCTATGCAGCATAGCAATTACTAGTGCCTCTAGGAGGCAAAGCCCAGACCTTCAAAGTCCCATGCTCTTTTTTATCCCCATGTTTGCTAAACACAGACCCACACACCAAGAAATAAACCTATTTGGGTTTGCCCTGAACAATGTCCTAGAGTCCTGATGGCACCCTGAGAAGCGGCAAGGAGAAGCTGGCAGACATTTTGATCCCGCTGCCTAATTTAGACTAACTCCTTATCACACAAATGTGTAGCAAGAAATGGAGTCATGGTATCGTCAGCTAGGGGCCCAGTGAGATCTGCATAAAAGTCACAGAGAATATTTTCGTTTCAGATATTGAACAATCTAGTGGAATTCATTAGAAACAACTCCAGGGGACTGGAGGGATGGCTCAGTGGTTAAGAGCACTGACTGTTCTTCCAGCGGTCCAGAGTTCAAGTCCTAGTCACCACATGGTGACTCACAACCATCTATAATGAGGTCTGGTGCCCTCTTCTGGCCTGCAGGTATACATGCAGGCAGAACACTATATACATAATAAGTAAGTAAATCTTTTTTTTAAAGAAATAAACAACTTCAGATGCATTTTCTCTGACTGACATAATTTGTCTCATAATGAATAAATAAATACGGTTTTCCATCCCCATTTCTTTGGCAGGGTAGGTTTATAGAGCTTCTAACAATTTTACATAGGCTTCAAAAACTCAGAGCCAGTTTTCTTTGTACTGTGTTGCTATAGTCAGGAACAGTCCAGATAAACTGTGAGAGGGATATGGAAGGAAATAAGATGTTTTCTTTCCTGAAAACTACTTGACTCTTTTTGCTTTGTTTTGAGATGGGGGAAGGTCTCACCATATAGCCCAGGCTGGCCTTGAACTCACAGAGATCTGCCTGCTTCTGCCTCCTGACCATCAGGATCAAAGGTGTGCACCGCCAGGCTGGACAGCAACTTGATTCTTTATCTCCTTTCTTATGTATATGCTCCCCATCTCTCTCTCCCCCCAAGGATCTTGTGTAGCCCAGGCTAGCTTCCAATTCTCTGTGCAGAAGAAGATGCCTTTGAACTCCCGATCCTCATGCTCCCATTTCTCTTAAATCATGTTTTATTATTTCGTGTGCATGGATGTTTGCCTGCATGTGTCTGTGTATTGCCTGCAGTGCCCTCAGGAACACAGAGGAGGGCGTTGACTCTCTTGGGCCAGTGGAGCTATGGATGGCTGTGAGCTGTCAGGTGGGTGCTGGGAATTGAACCCAGAACAGTCAATGCTCTTAACCACTGAGCCGTTCCTCTGGCCCTCTGCCTCAACGCCTCCAAATCCAATTCCTCTTCTTCCTCCCCCTCTCCTCCCCCTCCCCACCTGTCCCACTTATGTTTTTTGAGACAGCATTTCACTATATAGCCCAGGTGGTACTGGAACTTGCTGTGTAGCTAAAGCTAGCCTCAAACTTGCAGTCATCCTCCTGCCTCTGCCTCCCCACTGGTGAGATTGTACAGGCCTGTATCATCATGTTGGACCCATCATCTACTTCTTTCCCTGTTTTCTGCAGAGGGAGGAAGGGTAACTCTGCCAAGCTTTGCTATAGGTGTTTGATTTCTCTAGGGCAATGGTTCTCAACCTTCCTAACGCCATGACCCTTTAATACAGTTCCTGATGTTGTGGTGATCTCCAATTTATTTTCGGTGCTACTTCGAACTGTGATTTTGCCTCTGTTACGAATCATAGTGTAAATAAATGATACGGAGGATATCTAATATGTAACCCCTGTGAGAGGGTCGTTCAATGTCCAAAGGGGTCGCGAACCACATGTTAAGAATCTCTGCTTTAGGGGATTCTCGGGACCATTATGAGGATTTGGTCGTGGGAGGTAGTGGACACCTATAAAAGGTCTGAGTAACTTACTAAGTCTGCAGATTTTTAGACAAGCAATGTGATGAAGAATCTAGAGGACCACTAGGTTACGGTTGGAACCCTTTGGGGAGCGTGACTTTTCTAAAACCTAAGCTTTATGCCACTATCGCTGCCTGATGGTCTTTTGTTTCCAGGGTGGCTTTGAACAGCAGACAGCCCAGGTCTCCTACAGCAAAAGACACAGCCCAGACAATCGACTGAAACCGTCGCAGGCTGTGCGCTGCTGCTGGTCACTGCCATTTGCTGCAGCTGCCGGTGTTTTCCGCGCTCCAGCCCTGCTGGGTCTCTGAAGAGGCAAACTGCACATCTTGCAAGCGCACGGCCTACCTTTGTGCAGCCATTCGCTTCTCTATGAAATGTTCTGCGGGCACAAAAGCCGCGGATGAGAGGCACAGCTCCGGGCGTTGAGTCCGGGGAGCCTGCGCCTTCTCCAGCGGGACCACGCGGCTGACCCTGCTTGGGAAACTAATGGAGCGTCCCTAAGAGCCCCAAACTCCAGCGTGACTCGTCGCAGCGTGCTCCCCACCCTCCAGACCCCCAGGTGAGACTAAAACCAACAAACCCAGAGGCTAGCAGACAGCCCCCGTCGCCTGCGGGTAATCCCGGAATTCCACCTGCATTTGGAGTGTTTTGCTTTGTGCAAAGAAATGTTGTCAGATCGTTTTGCCTTTTTCTTTTTCTTTGTTTTCTTGCACTTTCTTTTCTGGGGGTGACGTCGAATATGTCTTCTGGGATCGAGTGCAAAAAAGTCAGATAGGTGTTTCTTCTTCTTTTTTAATCTGTGCAAACGACTTTGTTTTAATGCAGAATATGAGAGTTTAGAACTGCCTTTTTACCATCCGGATTACTCCTGCAAGGCTTCAAACTGCCGCGGAAGAATCGTGGCTGGAAGCCCGTGGCGCGCATGCGAAGCTGCAATTTGTGGGTGTCTGTTTCCGCATTTATCTTCAAACATATTTCCCTGGAAGCATTTTTAATTGGAGATTTCGCCTTGAGATGTTAGATAAATCAGTTAGGGAGCCAAACCGAGTTATTTCACTTCGTAACCAACCTTTTATTTCAGTTCTTCCCGCCCCCCGCCCCCGCCCCCCGCGGTCCTTGCCCCGAAGCGATCTGTAAAGCGAACATACTCTGATACAGTTTGAAAAGTGCATTTTGTACTTGGCTCTTTCTTTGATCGAATTAATCTGGGCCTTTTTGTAGTTCTAAATGAGGCCTATGGGCTGACAATGTAGCTGTTTAAAGGGGGATTTTTAGGGGATAATAGCCAATGCAAATAGTGCCATGAGAATGGCAAGCTGCTTTCGTACTTTCAATCACATAATAACAGCAAAGAAAGCTTTTAAAATGAATTGAAATTTTGTGGCATGCCATCTGGGATTATTTGGGGAAACAGTTCTGAATACTGCAGTTGGGCAAAAGAATGGAGGTGGGGACTTGCCCCTAAGCTGACATGTTTTGAGATGGCAACCTTATGCTAACCGGTACAAAGTTGGCCAGCTTCTCCTCCCCCACCCCCCAGCCCCCTTAGTTTCTTTCTCTCGGATTATCTGCAAAAATTCTCTTTGATTGCTGGTATTTGGGTCTGAAAAACTTTTCTATTGTTGAAGAATTCAATTCAACCCCTGCAGCTGCTGATCCCCTTATTGCCCCCTCGTTATGTGTACGAGTCTCAGATGAATGTAGCCAAGCCTTTTAGTGCCTTAATAGTTGTCTACATAAAGGTCATTTCTTCTGCCGGTGCTTGTTTTAACAAAAGTTTATACACAAACAAGAACCACAGCTAAAACATTCACATTAATCAATCCCCTCCTGATGCAGATTGCAGAAACTGCCTGGAGCTATAGCCAAGGCATGAAAATAAAATACGCTTGTGCGGGCGATGCTATAAAGCAGGAGATAGTTCAAGTAGGTTCACCAAGGGCAAAGTGCTGTCTGTGCAGGTTTCAGCTGAGCTCCTCTGCTCTGATGCTGGGATGTGTTTTCAATTGTACTAAGATGAACGCGGAGGGCAGAGCAGGGCTGGGGCAGAATTCGTGGGGTTTTCACTTTTGCCTGATGGCGAGCTTGTTTTGGGAGTTGTGTGTGGATGGCTTCTACCGGTTGCTGGTCGCGTCTGCGGGAGAGGACCCATCAGCAATTCCAGAAATGAGACAAATGCAAAGAATTGTGTCCTTAGAGGCGTAGCTTCTCCTGATAAATAAAAGAGGACCACAGTCCTTCTTTTTCATCTCAGAAACTCAGAGAGAGTTTCCTTTGGAAATAAATTTGCGAGAGGGTGCCAATGCGTGAACTGAAACTCCAGGCTGGAGCAAGCCCAGGCTTCTAAGGGAGCTCAGTGCTGGAAGGAGATGACCCAGCATAGACCACGTCACGTGGGAATCCCAGAACTCTGGCCACGTGAGGGTGGGAGTGAGGAGACCCACCCACAAGGCCTCCTGGGAGCAGCTCTGGAGAGCTCGCCTCAGATGGCCCCTAACTCGGATTGCACCTTTCAGTCTGTCTCAGGACAGTATCTAGTACTTGTTCTTGTACTTCAGTGATAAAAATAGATACAGTCTGTGGTACTAGGGTTTATCCTCCTGTGCTGTGCTCATTATCAGGTTAGACTCTGGAGAGGTAAGGGGTCAAGTCCTAAGAGCCTTGAAAGCCTAGAGAGGGCCAGAGTCCTGATGTGGCCTCTGTGTGGCTTCTCCGTTTCCCCCTCCCTCATCGAAAACATCTCTCTGCTTCCACGCTTAGTCAGAGTGGCTCTCTTTTTCTTTCCTTTTTTGAGACAGGGTTTCTCTGTGTAGCTTTGTAGACCAGGCTGGCCTGGAACTCACAGAGATCCGCCTGCTTCTGCCTCTCCAGTGCTGGGATTAAAGGCATGCGCCACCAACGCCCAGTTCAGAGTGGCTCTCTTACGATGACTTCTTGACTGTTGGGCTGGGCACTGCTTCTCAAACTCTAATGACCAAACGGTGACCTGGAGATATTGTTGCCATGTACATTTTGAGTCATCCTCTCTGGAAACCCCACATGTCTAACAAGCTCCCTCTTCAGGCCACTGCTGTTAGGAGCTCTAGGTTCTAACTTACCTGGAGGTACAGCTCTATAAAAAGGTGGGTTAAGACTGCCCATTGATGAAATAGAGGGAGTGCGTGGCCTCTGGATTCCAAAAGCTTTTTGGCAGTTCAGAAAGGGCTTGGGGCCAGGCCTAGTTTATCTTATTATTTGTCTTGCGCTGGCTTTCTTTAAGCAAGAGACGCAAAGTAAATGATATTTGGTTCTAGTCGTTGATCTTTTTTGTTCTCTCATTTTGTACATATATGCATTATTTCATATATGTGCATGTACATCTGTGTGTGTGTCTGTGTACACTTGTGTGTGGTGAGTGGGGACCACAGGTTGACATCAGATATCTTCCTCAATGGCCTTTCATCTTATTGGTTTGAGATAGATTCTATTACTGAGCTATTTCATCTAGATTGGCTGGCTAGTGAACTCTGGGTTTCCCTTATCTTTAACTCCCTAGTACTACTGGGATTACAGACATGTATGTATTCATGTATGTATGCATGCATGCATATGTACACACACTCATGTGTATGTGTGTGTATTACATGAGTGTATGTATGTATGCATATGTACACACACTCATGCGTATGTGTGTGTATTACATGAGTGTATGTATGTATGTATGCATGCATATGTACACACACTCATGCGTATGTGTGTGTATTACATGAGTGTATGTATGTATGCATGCATATGTACACACACTCATGTGTGTATGTATTACATGAGTGTATGTATGTATGCATGCATATGTACACACACGTGTATATGTGTGTATGTGTGTGTGTGTGTATTACATGAGTGTTGGGGATCAAACTCAGGATCTGATGCTTGCACACCCAGTATTTCACTGCGAGAGCATCTTCCCAGGCCCTGTTCACTCATTAAAAAATCACTTTACATATGTGCACACAAACACACACACACATACATACATACAATGGCAAATGCTGGTTATGATGCAGAGAAAAATGCACCTCTCCTGGGCGGGATCATAGTGCAACAGATAATATGCCTGTGAAAAATGAGTCACTCATATGTTGCTAGTGAAACTGTAACAGGTAGCGTCCCTACGGAAAAGACTTCGTCAGCTTCTTGCAAAAGTAAACATGTAGCTATTAGATGTTCTCGAAATCACACTCTTAGACATGTATTACAGAGAAACTAAATGGCATAAACCCCATGCACGTATGTCTGTAGCAGCTTTATTTACAATAGCTAAAAACTGGAAGCAACCAGTTTGCCCGTTGGCAAGCAAGGGGTTAACTGTGTTTCAGAAGATAAACTTTTCAAAACCACGCAGGTTGTAGAAAAAGAAAACTCAAGGGATCTTGGTGGGTGACAATATTGGACTCTAGCATACCAGGACTTTGTAGGTGTGCATTGAATTGGGGTTGGTACATTCAGTGAGTGACCCAGCCTGTGTGACAGAGTGGAGAGCTGGGTCAAAGCCATATGCTCAGGACACGGAAAAAAGAGGCTCAGCAAATGGAAACATTTGGAAAGCAGAAAACAGAAGCCACAGGAAAACATATGCCAGCGACTCGGTGTTAGAGAGTCTGCTTCTAGGATCCAGTGGCATTCGCTCACTTTGCCATGCTCCTATGCCTGCATCTCTTAGAAGAGTGGAAACTGATTTGCAAGAGTGGTCCTGAAATCTAATTGGATGCTGCAGTGCTTTCTTGTCATCGGTGTCCGTGGAAACTGTGGGTCTTTACGGCATCATGCTTTCCCACAAAGGAGTGTTCCATGCGGTGCTTCCTAATGCTGTCCCTTAACTAGTGTTGGCTGAACAGAGCGTGCTCTTCCCTGGCCCCCAATGTTCAGGAGTTGGAAGTGTCCGGAGGAATGGGAACAAATCAGCTATGTACCACATTGCTAACAGAACAACTTACTTGCTGTTTTATATTATGATTTATGCTGTATCTCTGGGTCAAGCATCCTGAGGCGCTAACCTAAGGGACTCATGTGTTGGTCTTGTGAAAATGACACTGTGATGGAGCCCCCACATCTTGTGCTGTCAGAGTAGTAGCAGCTGACCTCTACACAGTGTTCATGGTACACAGACACACTTCACCCCTACACAGTGTTCATGGTACACAGACACACTCTTCACCCCTACACAGTGTTCATGGTACACAGACACTCTTCACCCCTACACAGTATTCACTGTATGCAGACACTCTTCACCCCTACACAGTATTCACTGTATGCAGACACACTTCACCCCTACACAGTGTTTACTGTATGCAGACACTCTTCACCCCTACACAGTATTCACGGTATGCAGACACTCTTCACCCCTACACAGTATTCACGGTATGCAGACACTCTTCACCCCTACACAGTATTCACGGTACACAGACACACTTCACCCCTACACAGTGTTTACTGTATGCAGACACTCTTCACCCCTACACAGTATTCACGGTATGCAGACACTCTTCACCCCTACACAGTGTTCATGGTATGCAGACACTCCTCACCCCTACACAGTTTTCACGGTACACAGACACTCTTCTAAGTGTTCTTTCGCATATCAACTCATAAAAATTCCCTTACAACAAACAGATAGTGATCCTCTCTTCATTTCAGTGACCAGGAAAAGGAAGAAGGCACAGAGATTGCCTAAAGTCCTAAAACTTAGCAAAATCTACTGCAGCTGACTTTGGAATCTGCTCCCATTTGAAAAAGCATGGCCATGTTTAAAGTTTTGTAGTAGGTCACCCATTTGAATCCGAAACATTTTTAATTCTGAGAGGACCCCCACATTTCTGGAATTTGGTTTGATTCTGTTCTCTGAATCAGTGTGTCCACGAAGAGCAATGCCACAAAGCCTGTGGGCCTCTGTTCAATATTCTAGTGTGAGAAATGGCAACGTCACAGTAGGATGCTTTGACTGTAGGCTCTCACAGATGGCAAAACAAGACTAAGATGGAGCAGCTATTCCGAATATCATTTGCATCTTAACTGTTTTGACGAGGTTTGTAAAATTTACTGGTAATATGGGGTAATGTTTGAATTGAATCATTGTCACTTCTTTGGGACTTTGACTCATTTGGGATAATGGGCCATTTGTTTCTATTAACTGGTTGTCACTTCCCTGTGGGCTCCTTTGGAGATGAAGGGCTGACTGGCTGCAGGAACTCCAGTACATTTCAGAGGAATCATCTGGGTGCATCTGCTCTTCCATTGCTCCAGGTTGCAAACTTGCTGCAGATCGTCTGACCTATGACCACTAGAATGTTTAAAATTTATTTTATGACATGTTCATGGGCTCAGAGGGGTTTGAGTGGTCTTCAGTTTAATTTTAGGCTGTTATTTCTTGGTATGACATGTATTCATTTGAAAATAACAGGCAGCCTCATTATTTCCTAATAGACTCGAAGGGAGTTTATTGTTACTGCTGGGATTATTGTTATCATTATTATTATCATCATAATCATTATTGTCGAGACTCTCCTTTCGCTTTATCTCACTTCTCTATTTTCTGCAATAACTGGTCTTTGCTCTGAAGGTAAGAGAGAGCATTTTCCTTTTTTAACTCAGATTGCTGGCTAGCTCTGTGGGGGGACTAATGGTTGGTAATTAACTTTTAGAAAAATTGCTGTCTGAAAAAAAAGGGAAGGCACCCTGAGAACTAGAAATCAGTCAGTCAAAACATAGTGAAGACACCCATGCAATTTTGTCATTTTGTAAATGATGGCAATCATGCTTTCTTGGTGATCTAAGCTATAGGATGTCCAGCATGCAGAGGCCAGAATTAGCTGGGAAAACCCCCATGACCATCATCAATATGTGTTCTTTTTGCCTTGGAACACAAGGGCAGAGAGAGCAGCATTTGTGGCTGTGGTTTGCCCTGGCCTAATATGAGCACATCCATTAAATTTGTGACCCACCAGGGGAACCATGAGCATGATCAGAGAAAGAATCATGGCCAGAACCTAGTCACACTATTGAGAGAAACTATCTGTGTGTTTGGGAATAACTGAAACACCATATCAAACTTTATTGGACACTTGTTTTGTCTGAGACACCAGGTAATTGGCAGAAGAAATATCCCATTCCGTACTGGAAGTACGTGCTGAACACAGAACTTTTTTAAAATTAGTTAATTAAATTTTTATTAATTAAATGTATTCGTTTTTTTATTTTAAATAGCTTGTTTTACATGTCAATCCCAATTCCCTCTCCCTCCCCTCCTCCTGCACTCCCCCATCCCCCCCCATCCTCCCACCCTATTGCCAATTCCTTCCGCATAGGGGATATCTAGAGTCTATCATTTCATTCAGGGTAGGGTTCAGGCACTTCCCTAAGAGTCCAGGCAGAGAGAGCAACCCTCTTTGTTTTATGGACACACAATGTTTGTTTGTATGCCAGGGATAAACACTGATCCACTGCTCAGGACCCCATAGGTAGCCCAGGCCTCCCCACTGACTCTCACATTCAGTGGGTCTGGATCGGTCCCATGCTGGCCTCCAGCTGTTGGTCTGGCGTCCAAGAGCTCTCCCCTGTTCGGATCAGCTGTCTCTGCTGGTTTTGCCAGCCCATTCTTTGCCAATTTGCTCACTGCTCCTCTCTCTCTGTCGCTGGGTTCCTTGGGTTCTGTTCAGTATTTAACTGAACTTTTTCAATATTTATTATTTGAAACTCTGTATCATGTCAACTTATCCTATGTTCATTATCATCTTTTTGTATTTTGTTTTGTTTTGTTTTTATTTCTTTGTATTGTTTTGGAGGCTTTCCTGGAACTCGCTCAGTAGATCAGACTGGCCTTGAACTCACAGAGATCCACCTGCCTCTGCCTCCCGAGTGCTGGGATTAAAGGCGTGCGCCACCAACGCCCGGCCAGCACTACATATTTAAAAGGTAATAATGGCCGGGCGTTGGTGGCGCACGCCTTTAATCCCAGCACTCGGGAGGCAGAGGCAGGCGGATCTCTGTGAGTTTGAGGCCAGCCTGGTCTACAGAGGGAGTTCCAGGACAGCCTCCAAAGCCACAGAGAAACCCTGTCTGGAAAAGCCAAAAAAAAAAAAAATATGTAGTGCTGAAACTAATTATCTTGGAAGAAGCCTTTGGTAGAATGATAGCTGCAGTTACGCTGTGCTTAGTCCCTGTCAGGGACCCCAGTAATGGCTGTGTAGATGGTTTCATTACAATCTGTGACGTGAGTACAGTTGCCCCTAACCTCTTCACAGAGGTGACAAATGAGACCTTACAAGGTTGGATAACATAACCATTACCACCGTCACACACACACACACACACACACACACACACACACACACTCTAAACACACACACACATATAAATTTGAAAATAATAGTCTTTTTTTTCCAAGACAGAGTTTCTCTGTATAGCATTGGAGCCTGTCCTGGAACTCCCTCTGTAGACCAGGCTGGCCTTGAATTCACAGAGATCCACCTGCCTCTGCTTCACAGGTGCTGGGATTAAAGGCATACATCACCACTGCCCAGCCGAAAACAGTAGCATTAGCAATGCTAGTATGTGTACTTGCTGTCTAGGTTATGATTCCTCGGAGGGTATACTTTGGAGATACAATAAGGTCAGGAGAAGCTAGTTCATGTGAAGTAACATTGACACACTGCCAATTTTCTGAATTAAAGTGGAGGAAAGACAGAATGAGGATTTGGGTGAAGAAACCTGCATACTAGTGTGGCAACCTATCATGTCCCTGCCTTAGGAACTCCTCCGCCACTATCTCTGCTCTGGAACCATCAGCCTTACAACACAAAGCTCTCCCTATCACCAAGTACTTGAAAGTCCACACTGAGGTAGACTTTTTAGAAGCATAGTGTTTACCTTTTAAAAGTGCGTTCAAAGGGCCGGGGTGTTACTCAGTGGTAAGGAACACGCCTACATGTACAAGACCCTAGGCTCAGTCTCCAACACTGCAAGAGAATAGAAGTACACAATGCAGTGGATTTTAGTACGTTTACAGAGTTGTACAGCCACCCCAACTCTAAATCTGTAACAAAACGCAGACTTATTAGTAACTTTTATTTTCTTCTTCTCCATCCTCCAGAAGCCACTACACCATTTCTACTGGGTTTGCTTGTTCTGATCATTTTAGATAAATGGAATAACACAGTATGTGGGAGTTTGCATGTAGCTTCTTGCACTTAGCATATATGTTTTCAAGTTTTACCATGCGATAGTAATGGCTCGGTTGTCTTTTTAAAAAAAAGTTGACTCATATTCTGTTGTATGATTCTACTACACTTTCTTTACCTATTCATCAACCAGAAAATAGGTTATTTCCATTGTGAGGGTGTTGTAAATGATGCTGTTTCTTTGTGAATGCTTGGTGATAGGAAGCGTTTTGCTTATGATTGCCCAAGTGTTTGGTTATGCCCATTCTTGTGGATGTAAAGTGGCTTTGATTTGCATTTCTAATGACAAGTGATATTGAACACCTTTTCAGGTGCTAGCTGGTCATTTGCATGTCATCTTTATTTAATTTTTCTCCCATTTTAAACTTGGATGAGTTGCAGGATTTTATTTTAACCTATGCTGGATGTATGGTATACAAACATTCCTCTCATTCTATGCATTGCCCTTCCATCGTCTTTATGGCATCCTTTAAAACACAGATTTTAATGTTGAAGACATGTAGTTTGTCCTCTTTTTCTTTTGTAAACTGTGTTTTGTATGGCCTCTCTAAGAAAAAACTACCTAGCGTAAGATTACAAAGATTTGTTCCTTTGTTTCTGAGCGTGTGTGTGTGTGTGTGTGTGTGTGTGTGTGTGTGTGTGTGTGTGTGTGTGTGTGTGTGTCTAGGCCAGAGACTAGCCCTGAGTGTCTTTTCTCAGGTGCAGTCCGTTCTGTTTTATCAGACAGGGTCTCTGATTGGCAGGAAGGGGCGGGGCTTACCGTTGGCTAGGCTGACTGGCCAGCCCCAGGGATCCTCCTGTCTTAGTGTCTCCAGCACTGGGATCACAATTTCCTCAGCACTCTTAGCTTTTCTATGTGGGTACTGGAGATTAAATTTAGGACCTTGAGACTGTTCAGCAAGCACTTTGCTGACCTATCTCCCCAGCCCTGTTTTTATGTGTTTTTGAAAATAGTTTTATAGTTTTAGTTTTTAAATTTAGGTCTATAACCCATTTTGAGTTAATGTTTGTATATATTATGCAGTAAATGTTTTTTTTTGTTTGTTTTCTGTGAAAATCTGTGAGAGTTAATTAGGTTGGAAGAAACTATTTTGGCTGATATGCATTAGACAATTTGTGGTGGATTACTTGTAATTATATTTATGTCTTAAACTGGTTGTGAAAAATATTAGAGTTTTGACTCTAAATATAAGATAGTTTCTGTGTTTTTTTCCCCTGAATTTAGTGTTCCTAAAGTCAGTAATGATAACTGTCTGTGATTGCTTGATTCATACCTATTAAGCAATCCTAATAAGAGCAGGGAATAATTCTTTAATTAAGTAACTTTTGCTAACCTGTGGGAAAATTTTCCTACCTCATAGGAATAAAACTTAAATTTTTTTTTGGTTTTATGAGATAGGGTTTCTCCATCCTGGAACTAGCTTTGTAGACCAGGCTACCTCTGCCTCCTGAGTGCTAGGATTAAAGGTGTGTGCCACCACCGCTTGGCTTAAATTTAACATTTTAAAGGAAGCAAATGTAAAATAAAAGGAAGTGGAGATTTTAGGAGCTCTGTATCCGTAGTTCTATATGTGCTATAGTTCTATGCATTGGCAAACTCCTGAGGGAAGGAAAAGAAAAGAGATTGGAAAGCAAGGCTGAAGTCAAATGAAGAAAAGAGGGAGACGGTGAGGAGGGTCTTACGTGTGACTTACGGGGTCTTCTGACTCACACTGCCTCGACGACCCGGAGTGTGAGCAGTAGGGAATGGGAAAGACATCCAGATAAATGACCCTGGATTATGAACCTTTAAAGGGACAAGATGAACATAACGTGAGAATAAATTTTGGCATATTCATCAAACCCACAATAAGAATTTCACATGGCAATGAAGAGCAAATAAAATTGAAGATGTGACAAACACATGGAGACCTTATTTATCAAGGCATGGCAAAGATATCCTGCCCTGGTCCCGTCACCCTGGCAGGATGACCTTAGTTTATGAGCCACATTGAGCTCTACACCGTACAATCCTTGGAGGGTCTCTGTTCTGTATCACAGCTATGCTGCAGGACAGAGAAGAAGCAATTTCATTTGTGTGTTTTTGGGTACCATTGCCACTGTACAGTGTTCTGTGTATTTACCATATTTCATGCAGCTACGGCACTTCAGGCACTTATTAGTGTCATATGTAAAGATCTGTTTACTTTCACGAAACTTACAGCAATAATACAGGTTAGTAAGGGAAAGAGTCGAGGTGTCAACCCAGATTTAACATGTAACGATACCATTGAAAATACTAATGCAGGCTATACTCACTAGAATTCAGTCATGTTGATTTTTCGTGGTCTGCAGGCTCTGCAGCTTGATAAAGGAATTTGAAATGACTAAACAAAATGTTGATAAATACCCAACAAAATGAGACTTTACTAGTGTTTGACAAGCTTTTAATGTAAGAACATTACATTCCTCTGTATAAAGTCCTTCAATAATATTAATTTTCAAGAACATTAAATTCTGTCTGGTGTGCTGAAGCTGGTAATTATAATGCATAAAAATAGCTGAATAACCAGGGTAGTGCCAATTACTCTGTCACTCATGACTAATCAATTATTTTTGTGCAGCACAATATCGATGATGTCTGCACACAAAGTAATAACATGCAGCACATAAATGAAAAATAATTTTCCAAAAGCAGGGTAAGACATGCTTGAAAGCCTTGACAAATTAACTAGAGAGCCTGGTCAAGTCTCTTGGAGGACAGCTAACTTTAATGGTTTAATGAGATCTTGGTTCTAGGCTGCTCTTGGGCTCAGCATCCCAGGGATGTTGGATACACAACCTTGTGGTTAAGGCAACACATGGCAAATGGGCAGGCCCAGTATCAGACACTGATGAACAGGCTAAGTGGTGAGCAGAGCATATGGAGTAGCTTGCTGGTAATGACTGTATCAGGAATAGAATTACCCTGGGGGTTCGCAGTAGACACCTATGAAGACAGGAACATCTTTCCTGAGGCTGGTCCTGCAGAGCCTCCCCTTTGGCTGTATTCTGATATGCTCACCCAACACACTGTGTTTGCAAGACCTTGGCAGTATTCCCATCCCAAGTGATGGTCTTTGTAAGAAAAGGAGCTCAGAGAAGTTGATAAAATTCAGAACAGCAAGATGAACAACTTATAAGATTGTTGTTACAATTAAATAAGAGTTTTACAGAACATTTCCTATGTGCCAGACACTGATTTAACACATTAAATTGTTATTAAGTAATTATACATTATACCTAATTTCAGGCCATGGGACTCTGCTTCTTTTCTATGGGAAACTATTGTAGCATATATAGTACATATAAAATATGTAATATAAGGGGCTAGTGAGATGGTTCAGTGTGTTAAGTTTCTTGCTGCCAATCCCACAACCCGAGTTTAATCCCTGGGATCCACATGGTAGAAGGAGAGAAAGGATTTCTGTAAGTAAGTTGTCCTCTAACTTCCAATAATGCTCATAAGTAAATGAATACAACAAAAAATTAAATGTAATATTTAAATAAAAATGTAATACAAAGATAGTTTTCATTGTAAATGCTATACTCTCCATTTTTGACTTATGCATTAATGCCACTAAAGTCTCTCAAACTGACACATACTGAAAAAGCAAACACAGGGTCTGGAGGCAGTCCAGATGTTAGGTAGAGTATTATCACGATGCATTATTGATTCAGTGAATAGCATTCAAGGAAGAGCTGCGCATGATCGATGGGAGCTGGGGAGACAGTTTAGTCTGTAAAGTGATTGTTGACTAAGCTTGAGGACCTGAATTCAATCTGTAGCACCCATGCAAAAAGCTTGGCTTGGTGGAACACTCTTGGTGGAACACTCTTGGTGGCACACTCTTGGTGGAATATTTGGTGGAACACTCTTGGTGGCACACTCACACTCTTGGTGGAACACTCCTAGTTCAGGGAAAGAGGAGATGAGAATACCTGGCACTCACTGGCCAGCCAGCCTAGCCTAAACGGTAAGCTTCAGGTCCCAGTGAGAGATCCTGTCTCAAAGAAGAAGAGGGAGAAGGAGGGGGAAGAGGAAGAGGATGATGATATGATGATGATAAGGAAAAGAGCAACAAGAGCCAACTGAAAAACAAAACAAAACAAAACAAAACTGTTGCTGGAGAGATGGCTCAATTGTTATGAGAACTTGGGTTTGCTTTCCAGTGCCCAAATGGTATCTCACAACTATCCATAACTCTAGTTCTAGGGGATAGATAGGATGCCTGACCTCTGTAGCCACCAGGCACACATGGTGTATATCCACTCATGCAGGCAACTACTCATACCAATAAATTAAAATAAAATTAACCTACCAACAACAAAAACAAAGTGCATGATTGTTCAAAGGAACAACATCCAAGGTTGACCTGTGGCCTCTCTGCACACATACATGAGTATATATGGTCCTGCGTATCTGCACATATATGTGTGCACATACCCCCAAAAACATACTGCCTGGAGAGGGTAGGGAGAATGTATGATCTTCGAATCTTCCCTCAAGATGTCTGCCATGGAGAAGGAGAGCAAGAAAGAGATACCTTTTTTTTTTTTAAATGAGACAGGGTTTCTCTGTATTGTTTTGGAGGCTGTCGGTCCAGCCTGCCCTCGAACTCACAGAGATCCGCCTGCCTCTGCCTCCTGAGTGCTGGGATTAAAGGGGTGCACCACCTCCGCCCGGCGAAAGAGTTACCTTGATAGAGGGAGTCATTATGGGGTTAGTGGGGAACCTGACACTAGGGAAATTCCGAGGAATCCACAAGGATGACCCCAACTAAGAATCTAAGCAATAGTGGAGAGGGTACCTTAAATGCCCTTCCCCTATACTGAGATTATTGACTACCTTAAATGCCATCATAGAGCCTTCATCCAGTAGCCGATGGAAACAGAAGCAAAGATTCACAGCTAAGCACTGAGCTGAACTTCCAGAATCCAATTGTAAAGAGGGAGGAGTGATGAGCAAAGGGGTCTAGACCATGCTGGGGAAACTCACAGAAATAGCCGACCTGATCAAGTGGGAGCCCATTGACTCCAGACTGACAGCTGGGGAACCTGCCTAAGACCAAACTAAGCTCCCTGAATGTTGATGTCATTGCGGCATGGGCAGTCTGTGGAGCCTCTCACAGTGGAACCAGTATTTATCCCTAGTGCATGAACTGGCTTTCTGGAGCCCATTCCTTATGGAGGGATGCCTTGCTTAGCCTAGGTACAGGGAGGAGGGCCTAGGTCCTGCCCCAAATGATGTGGCAGACTTTGATGATTCCCCATGGGAGGCCTCATCCTCTCCAGTGAATGAGGGAGTGGGATGGGGAGATGGTGGGAGGAGTGGGAGGACAGGAGGGAGAGGGAACTGGGATTGGAATGTAAAATAAGATTGTTTTAAAATAAAAAATAAATATTAAAAAAGAAGTCTGTCTTAAGTGAAGAAACTGGGAAGGAAACTATACTAGATACGATACAAGCAGAGAAGGCTCCAACAAGGTAAGTGGGTAAGGAATAGGATCACTGAGTGTTAGGAAAATCAGATGCGTTCACAGAGCATGCGTGGGAGATACTCCATAAGCAGTGTGAAAGACTTGGTAGGAAAGAAAGGGAGAGTGGGATTTAGCAGAATGCCATTAGTGAGGATGGAAAGGAAGGAGGGCTCAAGCTCCCCCATGGTGCGCGTGCGTGCGCGTGTGTGTATGTATGTGTGTGTGTGTGTGTGTGTGTGTGTGTGTGTGTGTGTGTTGCCGGTGTTAGGTAACAAAAGAATGGAGTGTCAGAGTAAGGCAGTGATTGGGGAAGGGATGTAGTTAATTTTATTGCAGAGCAGGCACTATCCTGTGAGATGGGGTACACTGTGAACAACACTGAGCATCCTCTATCTCATAAAACTAAAATGGGGGTAGGACGCAGACGAGACCCATAAGTGCGAACATAAGCTAGGAGCTACCCACAATAATGTGAAGGAGAGACAGTGGCCTGAACCAGGCGTGCCAGAGTCTGTAACAGAGAAGCCCAGTCTTCTCAGCGGGTTGACACAGCGGAAACTCATCTGATGTGGTGCCACGGTTCAATGTGAGGGTTCCAGTGAGTTTTCCAAGTTCTCATTCATAAATCCGGGCTCCTTCTTCCTCATGGCCCCACGATGCTCTAAGACTAAAGAGTCGTCTCATTTAGCTTGTGATGAAGAATGAGGCTGAGGAAGCTCGCCAGCTTTGTAATGCTAAGCAGCACAGTATCTGTTGACATTGCACAGACATTGTCTGTCTCCATCCCAGGTACTAGGAACCTGGAAATACAGTTCTTGGCTGGACAGCTGTGACAGTGCCTGAACATCAATTCCGTATTAGAGAAGAGGAACACAAATTTTAGGTGGCCAGAGACCAGGCTGCGCTGTGACTGGGTAGGCGAGAGTGGAATGGAATAGTCACCCAGGATCCATTATATGATCGATTAGATACGATGACTGAGGGACCAACAGCAGTTGTGACTGACTCCTGGGTCCTCTGTCTTTTAATTTACATAGATAAGGAAGAGAGTTGCAGTCTGGTGTGTAGGAGACAGTGGGAGAATAGAAGTTTTTGTTTTTGTTTTGGGTTCAGAATTTCATATGGCTCAGGCTGGTTTCAAGTTTTTCTGTACGCAAGGTTGGATTTGATTTCCTGATCCTTTGGTCTCTATACCTTCAAGGACAGAAATATGGCCTGGACTACATGGATTTTCAGGTACTTGGGGCATAGCCAAGCGAGAATGACTAACAATTGTCTGGGTTGTGAAGATCGAAAGTTGGGGAGAAGGCTGAATTGCAGACAGGGAGTGGAGATCATCAACAATAGGTGATGAGGGTGTCATGAGAGTGGGTGACCGCCTTCGTCTTTGTCCATCCTGGGGAACAGAGACCAGCCTCTTGCTACACCCATTGGTTGTGGGGTTTGTGGAGTAGAAGAGCTGGGTGGGCCACACTCCCTTACGTAGCTATGAAGGGGAATTAGAAAAGGGAGATGATGATTCTCTTGTTTCCAGAATGTTTAATCTATGGGTGCCGAGAGGATTATGCAATCACCATCTTGGCAGAAGGGACTGAGACAGCCATTCTTACGCCAAAGCATCAGAGATACTAGCTGGGAGAAATGACAGAGGGTCAAGGGCTGATGGTTTCAGTGTGTGAGACTCAGTGTGTAGAAGATTAAGACTACTTAGGTACTGAGCGCTGGACCTGTGAAACACTGTGGAGCACTGCATAGGGAGCTACTTAGGTACTGAACGCTTGATCTGCAGAGCACTGTACAGGGAGCCTGTAGCTCTCCGACTAAGTGACAGGAGGAAAGGAGAAGTCTAGGATTACAAAGAAGAGAAAAGCATTTCATGAACTGAACCAAGAATGGGGTTTCGATGTGAGACAGGAGGAGGGATGCAGGAAGCCCTGGTGACATGTCTGAACACCAGTGCAATCTTCCTTCTTATTATGTGCATTTCAGATTTTTGTCCGTAAAACGATAGTTCTTATTTGTGTTTTGTTTTTAGAGACAGGGTTTCTCTGTAGCTTTGGAGGCTGTTCCGGAACTTTCTCAGTAGACCAGGCTGACCTCAAAGTCACAGAGATTCACCTGCCTCTGTCTCCTCAGTGCTGGGACTAAAGGAGTGTGCCACCACTGCCTGGCTGATAGTTCTTATTTGTGTACCTTGAGACTAGATTAATGGCTGTTGTCCACAGAGGGATTTGTGTGGTTTAGGAAGCAAAATGAGCTGGGTAGTGGTTTAATATTATGCTTGGCAGACAGCGGCCAGCCTGGTTTACAGAGTAACTTCTAGGGCAGCTAGGGCTATACAGAGAAACGCTTGTCTTGAAAACAAACAAACAAACAAAAAAGAAACAAGAAACAACATTAAAAACTTAATTTCATAACAGTTAAAGGCTATTTTGAGAAATAACGACTGTGAGTTTGTGGTGGGTTAAGTACAAAGAGCATGCCATGTCTTGGATGATCAGGTGTCTGCTTCCCTCACAAGGAGGGCTTCTCTGACCTCAGAGAAAGAAGGAGCAGACTGGACCACGAGGACCCAGCACATTTTCAGCCAACAGATGTCAGTGTTGGGATACATACAGCACATAGCAGGATTTGCGAGTCCCCTCTCATGTTGTATTTTAAACTTTGATTTATTGTATGGATTTTGTCAGATGTCTCTCCCTGCTAAAAAGTGTCAATAAAAATACATTATAATGCAAGTCTTTTTCACATCCAGAGAATAACTTCTTACGTTCTGGAGATTTTGTCTCATTGCAACCAGCTGCAGAAGAATAACAGGTAGGTAAGACTGTCTAATAATAAATATCTGGTCAGTGCCTCCATCACTGACGAGTGCAGCTGGTGTGTGGTGGGCTCCAGTCTCTCTGTGGCCAGGAGTCACAGAGCCCCTCATCCAAGTATTTTGTTTTGTTTTTTCCTGGAGTGGGGGCAGTTCTGGTAGTCCCGGGAAGATAAAGGAGGGGGTAAAGTAGTTAATTCCTTATTGCTCTTCACAGAGCCTGGCTCTGTGACCAAAAGTACCAGTTGTTAGAGGCAGTGACACGTCTCACCCGGTGGCTGATTTTTAGACCGTTACCCAGTGTGGCAGCTTGGATTTTTAACTTTTAATTGAAAGAGAATAGACCTGCGGATGGAATTCTCCGCAGCTCAGTCTAACCTCGTTCAGGCCTCTCACCACGGGTCTGAAAGAATCGCTGAGAGACTAAGAAGCTGGTGACAGGACAGGTGATGAGGGGGTGTGGCAGGGGTGAAGGTTAAGGGCGGAAAGCCATGCTTCTGAGGCCCGCATCTGCCCACCCATCCTGTGCCTTTTGAAAATTTAATCATTTTAGTTGTTTGAGAACTTCATACACGAGCCCTGCGTCATTCCTGCCCTTCCCTTCCCCCAACTCCTCCTGCATCCGCCTCCCAAATTAATGATCTGCTATTAAATATTTTTGTTGCATATGTGCATATGATTTATTATTTATTTTGTTATACATGCATATGTTATGTATATAACCTACTGAGTCCATTTGGATTTGATTGTATGTGCACGAATCCTGGGCTGACCACTTGGGACTGGGCAATCTATGTGGGAGCTACTTCCTGGAGGATACGGATTCCTGCTTTCTCATAAGGCCTTGCCCACCTCCAGCTCTTCATCCAGGGGTGGAATCATACGTATATTTCCCCTGTCCACATTGGCATATCAACAGGGGCATTGCCACTACGCTGGTCCTGCTCAGGTAATCTTATTGTTCAGAGCTCATGGGTGCAGTTGTCATTTATATTATATTTATATTAAACACCATCTCATCTCAGCTATACTGAACTTTTGGTTCTGACAGTCGCTCTTCCTCAGTTTCTATTATTTCCCTTGAGGCTCAGGTTTTGGGGTTCATTGCAGGTGGATCAGTAAGGCTATAGTCACTTATTCTCTGCATCTTTATTAGTGGTGATTTAGACTTGCTTGTTATCTGGTTTCTTAAACATGACCAACTATTATTCTGCATAAAATTTTTCACAGAGTACTACTGGAACTGGAGAAAAATAATCCTGATTTTCAGGACTCAGTTTAGGCACTTATAATCTATGACTCTGAAATTGCTTCATGTAGTAGTTGGGTTCAAGCTTGCAGTAGAAAGAGGTCACCAACATACAAGGTGAATGCTAACAACTAGATGATTCTGAGCTGTTTTGTTGGGTGGATCATTATTACTGGTAACGGATGAGCCAAGATGGAAATTGAAATCCTAGAAGGTAGACACTTAAGACACATGTTAACCTTATTAGGGAACATATTTGGTACCAGTAATTTCGCTATGAGATCCTAGAAAATCCAGTAATTAGCAGTTGTGGGAGATGAATCTAGATCTGATTTATGATGCAGAAAGCCAAAACCAGGAGACACAAAGTAAAGAAAGTTCAAGGTTGGATCCCAGCAGTCAAAGGCCAGCATGAGTGGCCAAGTAACCAATATTGCCCCAGTCACCTTTGAGAACTGGCCATCAGTAGGTTGTTGCTCTTGGAAGTGGGAGTGGAGTATTCTGCAGTGAGGAGGTGCATTGGGAGAACTGACAGTCTCTTTGCTCTTAGGTTTGTTAGATCTGTGGCTAGGTGGGGGCCACAGATGATGGCTGTCATGTCTGCTGGAGGATCACAGTCAATGAATTAAACCCACAGACTTTCTTTCTTTTAAAAAAATGGAGACAGGGTATTATTATGTGCTTAAGCTGGTTTGCAATTTCTGTATAGACCAAGCTGACCTCAAAATTGCAGTGATGTTCCCTCCCCTGTCTCTCTAGTATTGGAATTATAGGTGTGTCTGTTGAGCCAAAATAAGACCGCTGTTTGTGTAGAAACTGTGTGTGTGTGTGTGTGTGTGTGTGTGTGTGTGTAATTCCAGCCAGATGACAGAAGAGCAAATATGAACTTTCGTAGTACGTGACCTGTGTAGGGGAAGATAGGCTCTTTAGTCTGGCAAAGTGTACAGAGAATATAGAAGGTTTGGGTTTAGAGCTTAGAGAATCTTCATATAAATGCTAAGGTATCCAGTATTGTCTGTGCAGGAATTGGGGGGATCATAAGAGTAGTAGTGACATGATATAAACCGATCAGTATTCTGGGAAGGTGATGGGCTCTGCAGAGTCTGATTTTTAAGTAGCAGCTAGAGGTAGAGGCTCCAGTTTAACAGAAGGTCATATGAATGGTAGTGTACTTTAATCATAGTATTTGGATAAATAGTGAGACATGGAAGATATTTTTGGATAAATTAGTGTTGGATTAAGATGTTTAAAGACTCTAAAAACTGACTAGCTAATGTTACCTTCTCTACCTCTCAGATGTTGTCTAAAATAAAAACAACATTGAATTATAAAACAGATATAACAAACCAAGTAAATTTGTTGTGGGATGAAATGCCTAAACAATTTTTAAACTAATACATTTTAAAAAAACTTTTTGTATTTTTTACACTTAAAACTTAAAGTAACCTTCAAACTTTGTTTTTTCCATTATTCTACACCCAACTATGTCTTCTAAGTTTTTTTTTAAAGTGTACACCACCACTGCCTGGCTTGTAATTTATTTATTTATTTATTAATTAATTATGCATACAGTGTTCTGGCATGCATGCCAGAAGAGGGTATGAGATCTCATTATAGATGGTTGTAAGCCACCATGTGGTTGCTGGGAATTGAACTCAGGACCTCTGGAAGCCTAGCTAGTGCTCTTAACCTCTGAGCCATCTCTCCAGCCCCGTCTTCTAAGTTTTAAGGCAGTGAATTATTTATTCGGAGGAACTCTGAATCCAGTTTAACTGAAGAGATTGTCTTGTGCCATAGGAATATAGGGGAAAAGTGCATAAAGCCAGGAAGGGAGATGACAAAGTGATTTCTCAGGGACATGGAGATTCCCAGGGGTTAGTCATTGGTTGCCATCACTAGGATGGATGTACCCTCATCAACTATTAGCCTGTGTATCGAACATTCCACCCAAACACAAAGGGATATACCTTCTTCTCAGCGCCACATGGAACCTTCTCTAACATTGACCACATAATAGGAAACATAGCAAATCTCCAGATACAAAAAAATTGGAATAATTTTTCAAATGTTAACTTGAACAGATTATTTTAAAAGCACTTATCACTAACTGTGTACTCTACCACTGAACTCCATCCCTAGTCACAGCATAGGAATCGCTTACTTTTTCAGATGCTTATGTTCCTCATACAATCAAATACTTTAAGCATTTTGGTAGAATGACTTTTGTACCTACTATAAGTATTTATATATTGATACTGATTTCTGTTGGCTGTTTTTTTAGATAGGCTTTCTCTCTGTCTCCCTGGCTGTCCTGGAACGTACTCTGTAGACCAGGCTAGCCTCTAGCTCAGAGATCTGCTTGTCTCTGCCTCACAAGTGCTAGGATTATATGTATATAGTAAATGTAACTTTTACCAGTATAAGAAAACAACTCCTAAATCAGATACAGTTTCATACGTTAACATTGTGCTGTTGTCTTTGCTCTGGTGCAGTTCTGATGCCCCCCCTTACTTCTCTTTCTCTAGAATGATGGTTAAGGGCTTTGGCTCTCAGATCAGATTATTTGGGTCATATCCCAACTCTGGTCTTCATGATTTATGTGTGCCTGAGTCCTCCATGACCCAGGTTCCTCAACTGAGAACTGAGTGAAAAATATTTACTTAAAAGGGTCATATGGTAATTAAACGAGTTCACACACACATAGAAAGTCCTGACTCTTGTGTAAACACTCAGTGAATGTACTTAACCATTACTTGTGCTTTTCTTTCTCCCTAGAGAATACGCTATGACTGCACACAGACAGGATCCAATAGTCTACATGGAGAAACCCTACTCAATTTGTTTTGTTGTGGGCTTCAGTAATAGCAGCTGAAGCTTTATTGGAAAAGGGTTCTGTGAGCTGGTCTTATTTTCTTCATATTTTCATCACTTTCCGGTTTGAGAAGTAGGAAGTTGGAAGTGCCCTTTTCAGGGGCCATATTGTTGCACTGTGATTGAGGCCAGTGGTAGAGTGAGTTTTGGAATGGGATTAGAGAGAAAGAAAAGCTTAAAATTACTTTCTTGAAGGTTGAGACTAAATCATAAAAGTTATGTACATTAATTCACATCAGTATTAATACTAAATGATAGCAACAGATCAGAGGAGATAAGAGTCAGATACCTTTGGCTCCATCTGAGTTATATAGTAAAGGAACACAATGTTTATCTTATCTACCCCTAAAATATTTAGAAGTGTTCGCTGTTATCAAGTCAAATACATCTTTGTTCTGCTTACCTTATTTACCAAGTGTGGTGGCTTGAATAAGAATGGCTCCTACAGACTCATATTTGGATGCTTAGTCCTAGGGAGTGGCACTGTTTGAAAGGATTAGAAGGATTAAGAGGTGTGGCCTTGTTAGGAAGAGTGTCACTGGTGGCAGGCTTTGAGGTTTCAAAATCCCACACCAAGCCCAGAGTCTGTCTGTCTGTCTGTCTGTCTGTCTGTCTGTCTGTCTGTCTGTCTGTCTTTGCCTGTGGACCAGGATGTGGTTCTCAGCTACTGCTCCAGTACCATGCATGTATGCTGCCATGCTCTCTGCCATAATGATAATGCATTAAGCCCCTGAAATGATAAACAAGCCCCCAGTTAAATGCTTTCTTTCATAAGAGATGCCTTGGTCTTGGTATGTCTTCACAGCAATAGAATAGTGACTAAGACAAGCTTCATGATGGACTTCATTTCTGCATCTAGGGTGAACTAAACCAATGGAATACAATGTATATACTCTGAGTTTCAAAAAAGTCAGTACAGAAAGTAAATGACTTTTGTAATAAATATAGTACTCTATTGGTAAAGATTATGGAGAGATTCTACTATTGCCCTTGAAGACAGATTCTGCTAAAATCAATGGAATTGCATGCATAGATAAAAGAATATTCATTAATTTTCACATGTCAAATTAAATCAGCTCACAAACTACACAGCTACATGTGCTGGAATAGCTATTTAAGAATACATAGTGAGGCTGGGCGGTGGTGTCGCACGCCTTTAATCCCAGCACTCGGGAGGCAGAGGCAGGTGGATCTCTGTGAGTTCGAGGCTGGGCTGGACCGACAGCCTCCAAAACAATACAGAGAAACCCTGTCTCGAAAAACCAAAAAAAAAAAAAAAAGAATACATAGTGAGATCTTTATACGTTTGGAAAAATTATTACTTTTAAAGAGAATATTTTATATGCTCTACTTAGTTGTCAGAAATGTATTATAATCTGAATGTTATGACTAAGTACTTCATCTTGGAAGTGATGAATGAATATTTTCAAGGACTGTGGTGGAATAGGCAGTGTCCACAACTATAGCTTGATTACAGGTAATCTACTGAAGGCGATAAGCCTCCAAAGATAAAGATTGTGATATAATTATTAATCATGGTGCTTTCAAAACAAAGAGGGAAGGAAGCGAAGGCAAAAATGGGGCACAAGGCTCAGGGTAAGCTGGCAATGCTTTCCCTTTTTATTTGGTCTTGCTAGATTTTTTTTCTGTCTGTCTGAGAGAATTCACAGAAAGGTCTTGGGTGGGGGGGGAGGGCATGGGAGGAGGGGAGGGAAAGGGAGAGGGACCTGGAACTGACTTGTGAAGCAACCTTGTTTCTAATCTAAATTTAAACTTAAAAATAAATAATACTATAAAAAAAGAAAGGTCTTGGGTTTGCAGACTCCTTACCCTCATCACCTCACGCTCAGATTTGGTAGGACTTGCTCACCCTTCTTAATATCTGATCTAAGATGTCCACAGCACTAAGAAGAAACTACTACTTACCAGGATATCTGCCATTGGCCATTGACCATTGTTCTTTTTTTTCAAGACAGGGTTTCTCTGTGTAGCTTTGGAGGCTGTCCTGGAACTCTCTCTGTAGACCAGGCTGGCCTCGAACTCACAGAGATCCGTCTGCCTTTGCCTCCTGAGTGGTGGGGTTAACAGTGTGCACCACCACCTCCTGGCTGCCATTGTTTTTTAAAATTGTCTGAGCACATGTTTTGATCTGGCCTCACTATCTCCTGTTGTTACACACTTCTGAGACAAACACATCCTTATTATTTTATTACTTATAGTTTATGTAAACAGGTTCTGCAAATGAAGTGAACCTATGTCTGCACGATGAACAAGTGTAACATATGTTCACTGTGGCCTCTAAGGCCCTTCTTGAGGCCTGCTCTCTTTCTTGGCTTTATTTGGATGTTTGAAGGTGGCATTTGGCTTTCCTGGCCCCTCCCTGCAGAAGGGACGTCTCCCTTCTGTGAATAACTCCAGTGCTTTGATTCCTCCTGTAAGCCCGTTTGTTTTTTTTTTCCTCCCTTCCTTGACATAATAATTACCTAGGCACCAACCACGCAGCGCAATAGACAGGTCCTCTGTGCCTTGCTATAGGTGTCTGCACGTGGCATCTTGCTGGGGCCCAGAGCGGGTTGGACATGAGAGAGGCTGTGTTCATGATTTTCACACGTTCTGAAGTTCGAGTCAAGCCTATGGTGAGACACAGCTGAGCTGTGTGTGTTCATTATGGTAATGGAGGCTCCCACAGCTTTCAGATCAAAGGGTCTGCTGTTGCTAAGACCAAATTTCCTGCATTTATCCGTTCAAAAGGAGAAATGGCCCCTTCCTCCCTGTGTGTCCCCTGGGACACAAAGCACGCTTAGACACCACTCCTTGCTCATCAGTACTTTGGGATCAAACACCGAAGACCTTACATTTAGAAGAAAATGTATGAAATTCATGGCCTGGATTTGTTGTGAGGAGTCACATGGGTGGCATAGCCTTTATCCTTTTATTACTAATATTAAATGATCCTTACAGTCAACATGTTAGCGGGCACACAGAAGCAGTGTGGCGGTCCTATAGCAGAGTTCTATGCAGAAGATTCCCCTTTTTCATGGTCAAGCATTATATAAATAAAGATGTGATGATTATTACTCATGCTTTAATTAGTATAAAAGCCAGGTATGCAAGTCTGGGAAGGTACATTTTCTAAAAAGAGAGGGAGCGCATCTGTTTTCTGGCCATACCCAGTAGAAAGCTATTGATTTTCCCCCAGAGGTAAAACGGGACTGCAAGCATTGCTTTAAAATGCATTAAAGCAGCGCATAATTTAAATGAGCCCAGCACTGCTAATTATTCTGGCCTGTGTTCAGTTCCTTCTGTGCTTTCTGCGATGTAAACAGGCGAATTCCTCCTAATTGCTTAAAATAGCTTTGAGGAGCTGCAGATTTTTTTTCCTTTCTATTTTCGCATGAAAATTTTACAGTTTATATATTTAAGGAAGGGACAGAGAATATGATTACTCAGGACACTTTTTCTAAGGAAAGGCGCACTACTATTTATATTTTTCAGCCTTTAAAAAATCAAATTAAGGTTCTAATTAAGCTATTCATTTACTAGAGCGGAAAATAATTACACAATGTGTATCTGGAGGGAAAAACAGCCTCATGGGCATCCAAATGAGGTGAAAGTGGGCGTGGGCATACCCATGTAATATGTAATGAGGAGCGAGGCACGGTGAAGGAGTCAGACCTTCGCTATAAGACAACGTGGCAATTACTTTCCACAAAGGACATTGACTTGTGGGTGTTCCCACATCATTCTTTACAGCTCAGGCCTTCCGACATGGGACTTGAAAACCGCAGCCTGTTCTAAAGCATTTTCTCCGAAACTGACGGAATCTGAACGAGTGAATGTCCCGTACGTAAGCTTGCTGGAACTAGATACACAGCAAGATGTGCTCATCACGAGAAACAGCCCTGTGGCTGGAAGTCTTCCCCTTGAGTCTGAGGGAAATACCAACTGGGGTGGTTACCAGAGAGGGTGAAGACAGGGAGAGCAGCCACGATGATCTGGTAGGTCAGGGAAAAGAAGGAAAGTATTTAGTGGGGAGGGAACTTTCTCGCTGGCCCTCTGTGCACACAGGGAGGTGCTTCATCATTTAAGGGCTGTTGAAGAGGGCTCCACACACCCGGAGGGATGTGTGCAGGAGGTGGTGTGACTCTGGTGTTGGAAGCCTAGAGGATAAGGAGAGCCATCTAACCACTCTTTTGGATTGGGGACAGGGAGGGGGAGGGGTGGGGGAGGGGAAGAAGGGAGAGGGAGAGAGATCTGCCTCAGTAGTTTTGAAGGGACAACACAGGGGACTTGCCGTCTGGAAAGAGTGAGAAGGTGCCAGAAAACAGGTTGCTATGCGTCACTGATATAAAAGACCAAGGGAGAAATCAGGAATGATCACAGAGGCTATAATTGTATCCACCTGGTCTAAATGTTACAGGATAACAAGGCCTAGAGGAGAGTGAGCTTTGAAGAACTCGTTGCTGTCTGGTCAAGAGGGTCCATGTGGGCATGCTTTCTCCATCTTCCTGACTTGACACCCCCACCCCCATCAAAGCATCAGCCAGAGAGGGGAGAGGAAGAGGGGGAGGGATGCGCGTGTCAATCAATTACTAAGGAAGTCTGTGAGACCCCCTTTTCTCACTGCAAGTGTGCAGCCCGAAGAAGAGGGTTAAGAGTACAGAGTTACAATTACTCTCCAGAATTGGATGTTCCCGTTTCTGAATCAAGGCTGTTTCTCATCCAGGCTCCAGGAAACATTATTACCGCTGCTAAATAAAGTAGTATGGAACAGCGGGAGGCACGCATAGGGCTGTAATTTAATTATATGATGATATTTGCTTGGGTGACACTGAAATATTGAATGTGGTACTAGGATTGTGGGAAAGGAGGAAGATGTCTAAAAGTGGGGAGACAGAGGGAAGGAAGGAGCAGAAGGTAGGAAAGTGGGGAGATGGAGGGAAGGAAGGAGCAGGAGGGAGAGAGAAGGACAGAGAGATTGAAATTGGAAAAGGAAATACAGAAAGCAATCTTTTAAGGTGCCACCCTGCCCTCCCCCCCAGGAAGCAAGGGCAGACTTGCTATGGAGGAAGGATTATCAGTCCCTCAAGATTACTGTAGGGTAAGATCTAATGAACAGAAACTCAGGATCAGAGATTGCCGGGATGACAGGAGTGACGGGCTTTGTCTCACTGTGACAAAGGCCAGCAGAACCACACATAACGGAGTTAGAGCCCTAATGTAGTTAGACTTCTAGACTTATTGAATACAGGTCACTACATGATGATACAAGAAAGGTTTAAAGAACCATCCAGGTATCCCCAGGAATGATGGAGTAATAAGGAATTATCTAAAATAAGCATGGAGAAATAAAACAAAGAGCGCTCCAAACAGAAACAAGTAGCCAGTGATGAATTCCCTTTCCTATTTTTTCATCTTGTTCTATTTTTGTACAGCATCATAGGTAATTTCTTTAAATTTATCTATTTTTACTTTTCTCTTGAATTGCCTAATCTATTGTTTCAACAATCTACCCACTTGTAAAATTGCAGCAATTATGTATTTTGTTGTTTAGAGTGGTATCCCAGTGTAGCCCAGGCTGGTCTTGAACTTAAGATCTTCCTGTCTCTGGTTCCCAAGCACTGCTGGAGTGCTGGGATTACAGGTCTGTAGCATCACTTCCAGCTACTCTGTGTTTTGAAAGCATTGGTTCTCCAAGTCATGCGCATCTTTTCAGGCAGTAGCACTGGAGGCGTAGTTATTAATGCTGCCAGGGATTTATTACTAAAGTCCACATAGTGGGGAGCCAGAGAGCATCACAACACACCAGCTCCCTAAAACTCCGAGTCTCGCTTGAAAACTTTGAATCTTGTCATTGGCAACACATTCTGCCAGTTGTTTCACTTAAAGGAGCAGGCTTCATTTGACTTTGAGAAAATGTCTGCCAATTATCCCTGCCTGAATAGCCACAGTTCACCTGTCAGTCAATCTTTTAAGTAAAGATGGGGTTCTTGGAAAAGCAGGTGACGTCAGCTCGCTACTCAATCCCGGCAGGGCTTTGCCTTGAGACAACCATCGTGTGCTGGTATTCAGCAGAGGCTTTTTTTTTTTTTTTGTGCCTCCCGTTTGGTCACAGGGAATATTAAAAAGACATTGCTCAAAGGTCAAGATTTAATAAAATTATTTTTTATCTGCTTCAGCAAGCACATTGTTAAGCGGAACTGACGTCTTAGAGACTTACTGGGAGTGTGCAGCAGTGAGGAGCACAATGATTGCTAGCATGGGTTGGTACCACTGCCTCCGTCTGCGTTACGACCTTAGGCCGTTAAGTACGAGTGAAAAAGAAGAAGACAAATAGCATCTTGGTGTCAGGATGAAAGTGACTCTGATTTGGGGGCCCCTGAGAGGGTCTTAGGGGACCCTACCAGTCCATAAACCACATTTTGAGACAACTGGTCTCAAAATATATTAATGTAAGGATAGCTATAATAATTTATGAAGAGATATGCAATATAAAAAGATATAAATTGCCACAACAACAATCCACAGTGAGAGAGGAGTGGAGTAAACTTGTGCGTGTACATATATATTTATCTTATTGTGTTACTTTGGTGATGGCATTGAGGATTGAACTGGGACCTTGTATATGTTGAGCAAGTGCTTACATCCCAGGCTTATCTATGTATGTATTCATGAGTATATATGTACATGGTAAAAAAAACCCAAAAAACTTGTATGTGCATACTACATCTCAGGCAGTGAAAGCGATATTGATCAAAAAATAAAAAAGCTGGAAGCATTACACTCCTTGACTTCAAAATATACTGTAAAACCATGATAGCCAAAGTGACACAGTTATGGCATAAATGCCAACATGCTATCAATGGATCCAAACAGAGAGCCTAGAAAGCAAATCCCAGCTTTTACAACCAACTGGGTTTTGACAGATGCAGCATTCTCTTTCAGACTCAGAAGAGGTGCAGAAATCTACTATTATCAGCTCTCATGAATCTACTATTATCAGCTCTCATGAATATTCTGATTTTCATTAATATAAGAAATAATCAACCCTCCGGTGGTGGGATACTTTGCTTAACCTTGATACAGGGGGGAGGGCCTGGTCCTGCTTCAACTTGGTTTGCCAGACTTTGTGGACAGGGTAGGGGTGAGGGTGTGGGTATGGGAAGGGTGCAGGTGGAGGGCCGGAGAAAGGAAGGGTGGGGGAACGGTTAGTATGTAAAATAGAAAGAACATTTTTTCATAAAAAAGTTAAAAAAAGAAATATAAAGAATAAAAGTTATTATTTGCGGGTCATGTGATCTCTCACCTAGAAAGTTGAGAGAATCTAGGTTTCTCATAGAATTAATAAGAAAGTGTCATATAAGCTATTTGCCTCAACAAATAGAAAATGAGGGGCTGGAGAGTTAGGGGCACTGCCTGCTCTTCCAGAGGTCCCGAGTTCAATTCCCAGAAACCACATGGTGGCTCACAACCATCTGTGATGAGATCTGGTGCCCTCTTCTGGACTGCAGGGATACATGCAGGTAGAACACTGTATACATAATAAATAAACAAATCTTAAAAAAATACCAATAGAAAAGGGGAGAAAGAATATCCCATTTACAACCATGACAAAGGGTACTTAAGAATAATTCCATCAAACAATAAATGTAATCATTTCTAAGTAAACTATAAATTTTTACATAAAGATATTGACCTAAATGAGTAGAGACAAAGACTCTGTTATGAGAAATTGCTTTTTCCCCAAGATTTGAAAATTCAATGTAATTAAATGCTCAGTAGAGAATGTCTTGTGGAACCTGAAAAGATGCTTATAAAATTTCTAAGAAAGATCTGGCAAGGCAAGCGACCACAGCACCCTTGAAGACCAGGATGGGAGATCTGTCTTGCCAGATATCAAGAGTATTTAAAGAAAGTAAAATTAAATTTACTTAGAACAAGAGCTGGTCCAGATTAAGTTCAATCATCATTAACCATAATTGTTATGTTGTTCACACATTTTCAGTATTTATTCTTTTGAAATAATCTTGGCATTTTATCTTCTCTCAGTATTAGAATTAAAAAACATGCATCTGGAGAATTTTAAAATGAAGAGATGTAGCTGCCATCCAAATCATATGGCCCTTAATAGACGGAGCTCTGTATTTCTATTTCCTTTTTCTTTTGTGTCTGCTAACCCTGCCTTCTTTAATGATGAGGGAATGTATTTATGCAATGCCTAGGCGCAAAGGAATAGGGAAATAAGACGTCCCCATGGAAAGTGAATGAAGAAGCATTATACAATGCAGTAAAATACTATTTACTCATGAAGAAAAGTGGAAGCCTGTCATCCACCGCAAATTCGGAGGGAGCTGCAAGACATGTTAAGCAAAACAGTTCAGAAAGATAATGCTGCCTGATCTTTTTCATAAGGGGAAGCCAGAAAGCCATCAGCCTGACGGAATACAGAACAGTGATTACTACAGGAAGAGTGGGGGAGATAGGAATGGGCAGGGGATGGAAGGATTGGATCCAGTGCACACCACATGCATGTGTTGAAGCAGCGCAATGAATCCCATAATATGTATAATCTATATCTGTATATGCATATATATAATTAAAAAGGAAATAAAAATGTCAGGGGAAGGAATGCAATTGAATTCCTTGGTCAGTGGGAGAGACATTCAAAGTAGAAAAAGAACAACTGATCCAAAGTGATAAATGGCTGTTCAAAAACAAATCACTCAACAAAACGACATTTATTATCCATGTGTCAAGCACTATGGCTAGCTTAAGAAATATGAAGGTGCACCAGTCTGACCATGTTTCTGAAATATTCACAGGAAGACACTATATTAATGGAAGTCATTAATATAGGAGGCACCAAACAGTGCTTTGGGAGCGAGAAGGGGTAAAGGATAAAGTCTGAAGGCAGAAGAGGAGACAATTTTATCCAAGGAAGTCTTATTTGTGGTTGGTCTTGGTTGCTCATGCTATTCGTGGAGAAGACGGAAGAGATACATGGCATAGAGGAACAGACGTGGAGACAGGAATTTTCCACTCTGTTTTAGTAAAAAGAGTCAACCTTCATCCACTAAGCATCATCGTATCTTATAGCAGTTTCACAGGCCTCAGAATACACGATTATTTTGAGGCAGGGTCTCACTCTATGTCTCAGGCTGGCCTCGAACTTGTGATTTCCCTCCCGAGCCTTGGCTTTCTGAGTTCTGCCTTCCATGTGCTTACTTTTTGAATAACTAATAGCCAAATGACCCTAAATCAGGCCATCTTGGATGAGGAGCTAGGTAACCAAAGTCTCAGTAATAGTGTGACTTCCGGATGGAGAATGAAGGTGACTCCAGTGTTACTGCTCCATTCATTTCTAACGTGCTCGGAAACGAATTGACTTTGTAGCTGCATGACTCTACCTGTGATTTAATGTGAGGTTTCCCTTGTGCTCCTAGCAAATGTCAAGGCATAGCAGGATGAGAATTAGTGCAAATTGTATAAGTGACCTTTTGTGAATTCCACTCTGGCGGGCATGGATTTTCTCATCTGATCACACACTCGACAGAGTGGGCCTTTGAGGTGAAGTAAGTGAATTAATTAGATGCAAATGCCATCGCTACCAAAGAAGCCTCATGATGAAAGGCAGAACTTTGATAAGTGAATGTACTCCACTTCTGGAAGGAGCTGGATTTTACACACAGTGCCATAAGATAGCAGGTATGCGGGAAATGGGTGCTGGGACAAGGGATGTTGGAAGTAGTGTGGGTTTAACAGTAAGCAAAACACTGAAAGCTAGAATTTAAGACTATGGTGGAGGACATTTCTCTCTTAGAGATTTAGTTTCATAAAGTTGAGTCTCCCCCTAAGACAAACCCTTTCTACCTGGAATGTTGGATTCTCAGAGCCCATAAAAATTGATACTATAAGCCAGGTGTGGGGATGCATGCCTTTAATACTTGGGAGGCAGAGGCAGGAGGATCTCTGTAGTCTGGTCTACAGAGTGAGTTCCAGGACAGCCAAGGCTATGCAGAGAAGCATTGTCTTGAAAAACCAAAAAACAAATAAATAAAATGGATAATATCAGCATAATAATGGAGGTTTAGGTACTTAAGATTCCATGATTTTCCCTGCAGCCCAGGCCTGGATCCCCAAAGGATATTTAATGTGAGCATGTATGTATGCATGTGTGCATATATGCATGCATGTAGACCAGAAATTAACACTGGGCTCCTTCTTCAATTGCTCTTGACCTTACTGTTTTTAAAGAACTAATTTTATTAGTGTGTGTGTGCATGCGTGTGAGCACGCACTCGCATATGTAAGCATGTGGATGCAGGTGCCTGTAGAGGTAAGAAAATGGTATGACTCTCTTGGAGTTATAGGTGGTTATAAGCCGGCCAGTGTGGGTTCTAGGAACCAAACTCAGGTTGTCTGCAAGGGCAGTATGTGCTCTTATCTGCTGAGCCATCTCTTCAGACCCTCTCCATCTTATTATTTTGGTACAGTCTTTCACTGAACCTGGAGCTCACCAATTTGACTAGGCTGGCTGGCCAGTTAACTCTAAGAATCCTCCTGTCTTTACACCCCAGCTCCTACCCACATAGCATTGCAGACATGTGTCATTATGTGCAAATTTTTACACAAGTGCTGGGAATCTGAACTCAGGTCCTCATGCTGTGCAGCAAGCATTCACTGATGGAACCATCTCTTTGTACCCTCCAAAAGATGTTTTCCATGGTTAATCCACCGATAGATCAAAATCTGAGTATACTATTGTGTGGTAGTGGAACTGTGGAAGGTAGGGCCTGGGTGTGAAGGAGCTTCCTGGACACGTGTCTTTGTCTTGTCTTCATGCTGCTTCTTATCTTCCATGAATTTCAAAGCTCTGTTTTACCATATTTCATGTGTCATGATAAACTGAGACCCCTGGAACCCACACCTAAATGCATCTTTTCGGGCATTCTGTCATAATGACTAGAAAACTAACACAGTCGAGGATGACATTAGCTGTGGTTTTGCGTCTGTGACATCTGCATATGGTGTTACATGTATTTTATGTTATTTGGGGTTTTCAAGACAGGGTTTCCCTTTGTGGCTTTGAAGCCCATCTTGGCACTTGCTCTGTAGACCAGGCTGGTCTCTAACTCACATAGATCTGCCTGCCTCTTCCTCCTGAGTGCTGGGATTAAATGTGTGCCCCATCATTGCCTGGCTTTGGTACATTTCTTCTATACCTAGTCCATTGAGAGTCCTCTTTCCCTTAATTACAGATTTTAAAAGATTGTTAAATAAAATAGAATGACAAACATTCATCCCCCAAATCAGTATAATTATGATCTGATGAATCTTTTGTATTAGGTTTGTGTGTATGTTATGGGTCATAACACAAAATGCATTTCTTAGTGTAAAATAACAATGTTTGTGTGGTGTTTGAATAAGAATGTCTCCTGTGTTCATATGTTTGACTACTTTGTCCACAGCAGATGGAACTGTTTAGGAAGGATTAAGAAGTGCGGCCTTGCTGGGGTAGGTGTGTCAGTGGGGGTGGGCTTTGAGATTTCAAAAAGCCCACAACATCCCCAGTGTGCTCTCTGCCTCCTGCTTGTGGATAAGTATATACACTCTCAGCTGCTGCTCCAGTGACAAGTCTTCCTGTCTTTTGCCATGCACTGTCTACGGCCATACTACCCTGGGCTCGTCTGTTGCCATGTTCTCTGTCAGGATGACCATGGACTCATCCTCTATAGCTGGGTCTCCTTTTCTGAACCCCCGAAGTGAGCCCCTTCCCAGAAAGAGTCACCAGCAGCAAACTGGTGTGTCTTTCCTAGATATTTGCAGTGCCTGTTGGTGCATAAACAAAAACCTAGGACTAGTTTTCACATTGGTGGGGTCATATTGCTCACTGAAGTTCTTTCTCTTGATGTATCTCCCATACTTTCCAGAGCAGAATATTCACAGGCACACAATTCTTTCAAACTGTTGCAAATTTTTAGATAGATTGGATTTTATTTTATTTTCTTCTACCTTTTGGCCATTAAGTCACTGGTATGAAAAATTTTGTACAGAGATATTTTACTATAATTGAGAACATATTTCTCTTGGACCAACATTAAAATGTGGAATTTTGAGTTAAAGAGCACATACATCTAGAATTTCAAAAGCTATTACCAAGTTGTTTTCCAAAAAGCTGTAGCCAATTCACATTTTCACGGACTGTTTCCTGACATTCTTATATTAATCACGAACACTTAACATTTGTAAATCTAGTTGTAGAAGCATGCAAAATTTGCGTCTTTGTTGCATTTGATTAATACCAACAGCATCTTCTCATGTTTAAGTGTGGAAGGTTTTGGTAAAACATTTGTTTTACCCTCTGCTCACTTTTAAATTGTTATATCTTTTTCTTAGTGACTTTTATGAGCTATTACAGATGGCTTCTATCCTTTTTTTTTAAACTCTCCCTAAAAGAACTTTCTAGTACATGAAAGTTTGATGTTTTTATAGTCAAGTGGTTGATACGCAGCCACTGGGTCTGATGAAAACACTTCACTCTCAGATTATACTTAAATTATCTTGTATTTTCTTAGGATGCTTTTGCAAGTTTTATTTCTACATTCAAATCTTTAATAAACTATTTTTTGAAACAAAGGCATAGATATCTAATTTTGTTTCTTTCACGAATTTGCGTGTCATCCTTGCGCAGGGGCCATGCTAATCTTCTCTGTATCGTTCCAATTTTAGTATATGTGCTGCCGAAGCGAGCACTTGTTTCCAAATGGTCAACCAAATGTCCCTACCATCTGACCCTATCAGAAGGTGGGGATGTTTTTCTGCTCTTAGCTGAATCTATTGTGTTTTTTTTATTTTCCTTACCTTCTCCTTTCTCTCCCTTCCTTAATCTCTCCCTCTCTCCCTCTCTCCCTCTCTCCCCCCTCCTTTCTTCTCTCCCTTCCTTCCTCCCCAGACTCTCACTGTGTAACCCAGGCTGGTTTTGGTCAGAGAGGCTTTGCAGCCTTGTATGACAAATGCTGCTCAACTCTTTCTCAAATGTATTTTTCTACTTTTTCTCTTCTGGGTGACCTTACTAAAAGATCGTAAGTTCTGTGAAGACTGTGTGCTTGTGTTTTGATGAAGGTTGTATAGAACCTAGTAACCAAGTGGCTTTCCAATGTACAATTTTCTTGCTCAGAAGTTCGGTATATTTCTTTGCTTACTTAGTAATTCTTCCAGGAGTCTTTAGGAAAACAACAGCATATTTTCATTTCCAGGAGTTTTATGTATTTATATTTCTTTACAACAGAAAAGAGTACACACAAAATTTATTACATGCCCGGAGCATGGGACTATTAGACCCAAGAAGAGACAAGATAAATGACCCCTTTTCAGAGATTAAAGACACATAATAACTTGGGATCCTGGGGTGAAGAGAAATGATTTGTCTGTTGGGAGGTTGGCACAGTTACACAGTGAGACAGGGTTATCACACACCCAGAAAGTCTCCCGGATAACAGCCACCTGTAAAGATCCTTGCCTGGGCTCTCAGTCTCTTTTCCTGGAACGGTCTCTCGGTGCCATGACATTCTGTAACACTCACCCTAGGAATCATCCAAATCTGAACCAATGATCCAGAGCACAGCTGGCAGGCTGCTGCTTTGTGAAGATCTCTCAGGGCAAGGCCCTGGCTAATGAATTACAGCCTTGATTCTGAAGAAAGACCCGAGACTCTGCTGGGACTAGCAAAACCCTGGGCAGCCAAAGTGAAGGAATTCCTTTTATTTTTCTCTCCCTCTAGGGGAGTCTGAAGTCTACAGCCTGTGCCTTTCTTGTTAGTGTTATTTCTGAATATTGCCTAGGCTTTGCTATTTCTGTAAATGGGCAGTTATCTTAAAGTTTTCTTTTTAAAGCATTTAAAAATTGTTTTAAAGATTTGTGTGCCTGTGTGTGCACACAAAATTCAGAAGAAGGTATCCAGTGTACTTTTCCATTTCTTTCTTTGTATTCTTTGAGGCAGGGTCTACCGTTAAGTCTGGTTCTTACTATTTTTTTTCCAGTTAAGTTGGATGCCAGTAAATCCTGAAATCTTTCTGTTTCTGCCATCTTAGAGCTGGATTATCATCCTGTGCAGGATACCTGGTTTCTCACATGGATGTCAGGATCTGAACTCAGGTCCTCGGAATGGCAAAGCAAGTGCTTTTAACTGCTGAGCCATCTTTCCAGTTCCCACATCTTAAAGTACATTTTTCTTTAATAATATTTTCATTAGTTAGTTGAGAATTTCACAGAATGTATTTCGAACACATTCACCCCTCAGCTTCTCCCCCCTGCACCTGCCCACTCAGCCAATTCTTCTTTTCCCTATTGGTCATTGCTGGCATGTGCGAAATCTATTGATTTTTTTTATCCAGTCACTTTTGCAAGCTGGTATCAGTGTGTATTAATCACTTTCTGTCGATCTACTGACTTTTTGAGCTTTATAATTACACTCTTAAAATGTGTATACAATTTATTCCCTTGAGATATTATTACTCATTTCTTTTTGGTTAATATTTTTTTCCTTATTGAGTGAGCACGCTAAGATGTTGCAGTAGTCCGGATCTCAGCATCTTTTCTGTCTCCTGTAGCACTTTGGTTGATGGCTTTGTGTGGATTCATGGAAGAATGGCAAATGTCAGGCACTCTGCTTTCCCCACGTGCAAGTAGAGGAAACGTTGGGCATTTCTTTCATCCATTCTTTCCCATCAGAGAGTGTTCCCGCTCAGTAAGAGAAGGCCCACAACGTATGCTTGACCAACTGGACTCATGTCTTTGGATTTTGGCTCCTGGAAAAGGTAACTTGTGGAGAAACAAGTAGGAAACACGAGTTTATTGATTTTGGAGACCAGGCAACTCCTTGCCTATGTTTGATCTGAGTTTTCCACCTTTCTGGATGATTCTACGAATGGTGAGAATAAGACCACTATCACATTTTTGAGCCAAATTTGAAGCAAGATTTATTAAATACTGGCCAGGGCCACAGACACTGGCCAGGTCCAAACCTAGGATTCCCAGATACAGCAGTGAATTACATTAGTCAGGGGCTTATAGTGGCAGCCCCACAAGTCTATGTATTTCACACCTTTGTTCGATCAGTAGCAAGCATACATCCCGACGTACTTCCTGCCTGTGTACCTCTTGCCTACATGTGATCAAGCATGTCCTGTGCAGTTAGGGCAACCAAGCTTATTTACAGAGGTAAAAACACTCAGCTTGTTATCTGACAGGAATAACCCCCATCATTCCAGGAAGTTATTTGTCCTTGGGCAAATGAGGTTACAGGCTAGAGGTGTTTTTTCTTTTATAGATACCCTAAGCACAGTGATTAAACTTAAAACATTAGTCCTCACATTTTCTCATTTCAAGATACAGTATCCTAGTTCTTTTCTCTGCCTTCATTTCCCTTTTTCTACTTTTCAATACAGTAATCCTGTGAAAAGTCACGTGCCTTCCAAAGTGTTAGGTCAGTCCCAGAGGTCTTTGCTGGTTTCAGAATCATGCCCTCTGATGATCAAGGGTAGGGTGCAGAGCTCATTTCCTTCGCAATCGGTAGTATCATTGAGTCTCTGATAAGTCTGTGACTGAGAGTTGCCACAGGTGATTTTCTTTTTAATTTGCAAAACACACTCAGTATCCAGGTACTGAAAACTTGAATCTGGCCTATAAAGATGGGAGAAAGTTACATGACTCCAAACATGAAGTGGATTTCCTTTCATAGCTGGAGTTCAGTGGTCCTCCTCTTCCTCCTCCTCTTCCTTCTTCTCTTCGTCATGCTCCTTCTTCTATAATTTGTTTTTATTTCATGTTCACTGGAGTTTTGCCTGCATGTATGTCTGTGTGAGGGTGTTAGATTACCTGGAACTGGAGTTACAGACACTTGTGAGCTGCCATGTGGGTGCTGGGAAGTGAACTTGGGTCCTCTCGAAGAGAAGTCAGTGCTTTTAACCACTGAGCTATCTCTCCAGGCCCCTGTGAGTCTTTCCTTAATTATAAAGGTGTATATTATATAGGTTATTATGAACAGGGCTCTTTTATCCTAGAGCATGGGCGCTTCTTCCTGAACCTAAGACTTTGTTGAATGCAGCAGCTCAACAGTCCTAAATAAAAACAAAAGCTATGGTCAGTCTGCATGTTGCTAGTTGGAATTTTTCTTATCCTAAATATGTTCTATGTTAATTATAGTTCTTCTTTTAAAAATGTAGTTGTTTGTATATTTTAGATACTAGTCCTTTGCTGCTTACACACGTTACAGATTTTGTCTACCCTATCAAATATTTTTATGCTGACTTTTGACAATTATATTTTTTGTTAAAATTAATATTTTTATTAATTTTTTGAAAATTCCATACATGCATACAACATGTTTTGATCATGTTCATTCCTCGTTCCTCCAACTCCTCCCAGATCTACTCTTCATACTCCAACCGTCCCTCCACACTTCATATCTTCTTTTTTAAAAAATATCTCACTGACTCATATTTGTGCTGGTGTATAGGCTCTGGTGGGAAATCCCCTGGAGTATGGTTGACCTGCCAGAGACCATACTCCTAAAGAGAACTGATTTTTCTTACCTTGGTAGCCATCAATTATTAATACTTCCTCTGCCAGCAGTGGGGGCTGCTGAGCCTCTTCTCCATTCCATGCTGGAATGTTGACTGGCTTGAACTTGTTCAGGCCTTGTATAGACAACCATAGCTATTGTAGGTTCATGAATGCAGTGGCCCTGACATATTTAAGATACACTGTTGTTTGTTAGTCCTTCCAAACTTCTGGATCTTGTAATCTATTCACCCCCTCTTCCATGGTGTTCTCTGAGTCTTGGTGGAGAGTGTGTGTGATACAACGCTATTTATGTTTTGAGTATTCTACAGACAAGTGTTTTTGTACTTCGGTCAATTATGTGTATTTGTGTTAACCACTACCTATTGCACAAAGACGCTTCTCTAATGAGAACAGAGAGCTTCACTAATCTATGGGTAAAGATATATATCTTTAAAGACCATTTTTATTCTATGTCCATTTAGCAAAACAATAGTAGTAGTTTTACCCATAGGACATATGAGCTCTTCAGACATGGGTTCCTGGTCAGGTTTACAGTACTGTACATGCATTTCCTCCTGTGGAATGGGCCTTGAGTCCAACCACAAAGCAATTGGCTACCCCATAGCATTCATGCCCCACTGTTGCTGGGCCAGTTGTTATTATAAATTGCATGGTTCACAGCTGGGTAAGACTTTATGATATTATTCTCCCCACAGCTTATATAACTCCTTTTGGTACTATTAAAGCCAGCTAACAGGAAGGAAGCTTCCTGGTCAGTAACAACTTAATTTCTCCATGTCCTGTCACCAAAGTGTGTATGTCTTCTGCAATAGGACATTATTGAGTTCTATTGGGCAACAAGAACAATAGCATCCATTGTTTTTGGAGTATCTGAGGTCCTTCTGACCAACAATCTTCTGGACATCTGGCATAGGGCTTTTTATTTGGCAGCCTGTGGCCGTGTGTGTGTGTGTGTGTGTGTGTGTGTGTGTGTGTGTGTGAAGCTTATAAAACAGTAGGTTTGCATATGGATATTTTCATATATCCTGTGTTAATCATCTTTTCCCCATCTTTCTACCCCGTTCTCTGCTTCAACTTCTCCCCTACTTTTTCCTTTCCCCCTCTCATACCACCTCTGTTCTACTCTCCCCTCACTCCTTAGCCGTCCTCTGTCCAGTGGTCCTTTTCCTAGCTTTCTGACTTCTGCAGGTACTCTAAGTTAGGCAAAAATCTAAAGATTTGCTACTAGGATCCTTATATGAGTGAGGACATGAGGCATTTTCATTCCAGGTCTGGGTGATCAGAAGTTCCTGTTCAAATCTCTGCTGTAACAGATGACACTTTTAAGGTCTTATAAGAGAGATCCTTCTCTACTCTGAGGCCACAGCACAATCTTTTTATGATTTTAAGCACTTGTTTTTCCTGTTTACTTAGAACTTTTATATACTAGGTATTGAATCGTATGTATGATGAGATAGGGATACAATTTAGTTTTTTTTTTTAAATTTGGATGCCTGCATCACCACTATTTACTAATAACCTATGTGTCTTTTCTTAATGGATCTTCCATGGCCTCTTTCTCAAGTATGAACTGTTCATGTGTGAATGTGTACCATCTGGACCCTCACATTTGTTCTTTTTTTTCTAGTCCTGTGCAAATACCACTACATCTTCTGTGCTCCAGCTTCATAATTGATAGGTCCACATCTTCCAGAGCATCTTCTGGTCCCATTCATTTAAAAAATTTGTAATTAGTTAATTTTTATTGAGTAATTTATTTTCTATTTTATGTATGTTTTTTTATTTAAATTAGAAACATGCATGCTTGTCCCGGGTCCCCCTTCTCCCTCCACAAGCCCTACCCCCACTCCCCACACCAAGCCCAATCCCCACATCATTCCCCAGACAGGGTAAGGTCCTCCTTGGAGGGATCTCCAAAGTCTGTCATATCATCTGGGGCAGGGCCTAGGTCCTTCCCCATGTGTCCAGGCTGAGAGAGCATCCCTCCATATGGAATGGGCTCCCAAAGTTCATTTGTATGCCATGGTGAACACTAGTCTACTACCCAAAGCCCTAGAGAGATTTCTGAGGCCTCCTCACTGACACTACATTCATGGAGTCTGGGTCAGTCCCTTGTTGGCCTCTCAGCCATCAGTCTGGGATTCAAGAGCTCTCCCTTGTCCAGTCAGCTGTTTTTGTGGGTTTCACCAGCACGGTCTTGACTGCCTGGCTCATCACTCCTCCAACTCTGTTATTGGGTTCCAGGGGGTCAGTTCAGTGTTTAGTTGTGAGTATCTGTCTCTGCTTCCATCAGTCACAGGATAAAGGTTCTAGGATGTCACATAAGGTAGGGGCTATTAATGTAGTCTCTCCTCTCTTACTTAGTTTTCCAGTTGGTGTTATCCTTGTACATCTCTGGGAATCTCACTAGTGTCAGCTCTCTCCTCAAAGCTATAATGACTCCAACTATTATGGTATCTCTCATCCTGGTCTCCTCTATTCTTACCCCGACTCAGCCTTCCTGCTCCCCCATGTCTTTTTCTACCCTCCCCTTTTCCCTTTCTTTTTCCTGGTTCCCTCTCTTCTCCCCCCATGTTCTCAATCTGCTCAGGAGATCTTGCCTCTTTCCACTTCTCTGGGGTATAATGCATATCTCTTGGGAACCTCCCTGTTTCCCAGACTCACTGGCCCTGGGATTGTAGGATGACACTCCCCTGATCCATGTCTAAAGTCCATATATGAGTAAGTATATACTATGTTCATCTTTTTGTAACTGGGTTACCTCACTCAGGATGGTTTCTTCCTGCCATCCATTTGCCTGCAAATGTCAAGATTCCGTTGTGTTTTTCCGCTGAGTAAATGTGTAAATGCACCCCATTTTCTCTATCCACTCTTCAGTTGAGGGGCATCTAGGTTGCTTCCAGGATCTAGCTATTACAAATAATGCTGCTATGAACATAGTGGAACAGACATCCTTGTTGTATGAATGGGCATCTTTTGGGTATATGCCTAAGGGTGCAATTGCTGGGTCGTGTGGTAGATTAATTCCCATTTTCCTGTGGAATCTCCATACTGATTTCCTAAGTGGCTGTACAAGTTTGCACTCCCACCAGCAATGGACGACTGTTCCCCTTTCTCCACATCCTCTCCAGCATAAGCTGTCATTGGTGGTTTTGATTTTAGACATTCTGACAGGAGTAAGATGATATCTCAGGGTTGTTTTGATTTGCATTTCCCTAATGGCTAAGGATGTTGAGCATTTTCTCAAGTGTCTCTTAGCCATTTTAGCATCATTTTAACACCCATAACTCGATACTAAATTTTATCAATTAATTTTTTTTCTGTACCTACTTAGGTATCTGCCACAGTTTACTATCTTTATGTAGTAATGTATGTAAGCTGATGTCTTCTGATAGTAATAACTTTTCATGAAATGGCGTATACATTTCCTGTTACGGTAAAGCAATGAGAGGCTCAGCAGCCTGTAACATAAACTTCTTGCTGGGAGCCTGAGGGGGTTCTGAGTTCTGGATGTTGAAGGTGATACAGCTCTGTTTCGTTCTGTGATGACCCTTGTAACCGAGCCTGTCACTGAAGGAGCACAGTGGGATAGAGGCCACTATCAGCAGATTAGAAATTGCCTGGCTTCCCAAGACAGGCCAGCAGCGTTGTTAGGAAGTGAATATGGATCCTGTACCGTGTTCTAATCCACCAGCTCAGCACAGCTTCAAGCTATCTGTTTTGTTTGTTTGTTGTTTTGTTCAAACTGGGTTTTACAACGCATAGCTCAGGCTGGCTTGGAGCTGTGTGGTCCAGGCTGGTCTTGAACTTGCCATCCTCCTCATATGGCAGGAAGTTTTCTCCATTCTTACGTTGGTGGTGTACTCTTTTACAGTCTCAATTTTGAGAACGGAGATCTCCAGTATGCCTCCGCCTTGGGTGACTCTTATGCTCTTTTTATGATTAATTGTGTTCTTTGACATTTTCATACATGTATAAAATACATTCTAACTATGCTCACCTCCCACCCTTCTTAATTCTCCCACTACAAATTTCTTTCCCACATTCATATATTTTTTTCTAAGTTGTCTGTACTGTACAAATCACTAGACTAAGACCCTTTCATTGTTACATTCCAAAATAAACAGAGATTTGAATATTAGCAAAATAGTCAAAAAATAAAATATAAAAATGTGTATAAATGTTTAAAAAGTATAAAGCATGTAGATTTTTGCTGCAATTAATTCCTTGGTAAAAATAGAGCAGTCCGTTGACTTGAAAGTACTCTCTGAGGTTCTGTTTCCTAGCTGAAGTTAAGTCCTAAGATTCTTTTTTTCTTTTTTTATTATTTATTTTTAAGTTTAAATTTAGATTGGAAACAAGGTTGCTTCACAAGTCAGTTCCAGGTCCCTCTCCCTTTCCCTCCCCTCCTCCCATGCTCTCTCCCCAGCCCCGCAATATCCCCTCATTTTCCCAGGGAGGGTGAGGCCCTCCATGGGGGTGTCCATAGTCTGTCATTTCACATTCATATCTTTTTGCTTTTTTTTGTGGTGCATGAGTTTAAGGTAGGCCTTCTGTGTGACCATGATTTGGAGGTCTCACCAGTGGATATACAACAGAAAATAAAGACCATTCTCTCCCAGAATCTTCCAGTAGCCAATAGTGCAGCTTGGAGGCATAGGGTCTCAGGAGCCCATCTACCATCTATACTGATTATTTGCAGACCCACTGCAGATAACTGCAGCTGTTCTGCATTCAGGATTGCAATAGCTGTGTCATGCCCAGAAGATACCATTGTGTAACCCTCCTCCCTATTATCTGGCTCCTACAATCTTTCTGTTTGATGTTCCCTGATCCCTATAGGGGATGGGGATATCTTGTTGAAGGCTGAGAACTTAACTATCATTTATTCTCAGCACCTTGAACAGACGTGAGTCTCTGCATTCACTACCATTCATAGCAAAGACTTCCCCCTGTGAAGTATGAAAGTTGCCTTCATCTCTACACATAGATGTTTAGAAGGCAGTTTGATGCTATGCCAATTCAACTATAGAATAACAGTGAAGTTCCTCACTAGGGCTAAAGACATCTAGTCATATATATATATATTTTAATTTTAATTTTTAAATTTAAATTAGAAACAAGGTTGCTTCACATATCAATTCCAGGTCCCTCTCCCTTTCCCTCCCCTCCTCCCATGCCCTCCCACCAACCCCTCCAATATCCCCTCATTTCCCCAGGGAGGGTGAGGCCCTCCATGGGGTGTCCATAGTCTGTCATTTCATCCAGGGCAGGGCCTAGACCCTCCCCCAAGAGTCCAGGGTGAGAGTGCATCTCTCATTGTTGAATGGGCACCCAAAGTCCATTTGTATACCCAGGATAAATACTGATCCCAAGGCTCCATAGATTGTCTAGGCCTCCTCACTGACACCCACGTTCAGGGGATCTTGATCAGTCCCATGCTGGATTCCCAGCCATCAGTCTGGGATTCAAGAGCTAACCCTTGTCAGGTCAGCTGTTTCTGGGGGTTAAACCAGCCCAGTCTAAACCCCTATGCTCAGTCAGATGTTTTAACAGGCCACCTTCTGTGGAATGGTCTTCAGGCACAATCAGAGTAGTTGCTGTCCCCATAGCAGTTTGCAATTACACACAAGTGGGCACATCTTGCCTAGGAGGTTGGCATTGAAGTTCATAGTGTTCACAACCGGGTGAGCCTGTTGAAGGTTCTTTTCCTTCAGCAGCTCTCTAGCAGGGAGGGAGTTTTCAACTCAAGCTCAGTTCCTGCTTGTTTTCTCCGTCTCTTACAACAGGTGCACAGGGTCTCCAGCAACATGGTCTTATCGTCTTATCGGCAACTGAGATTCTATCTTGTGGCTTGTTAGGGCTGGGAGAACCAAATGCAAAGCTGATCTCCCTATAGGAAAAGGTGGCTTCATTTCTCTGTTTAGCTCTGGGGTTCTGACCTTCCTTGAATTTCTGTTTCTACTTCCATTTGGGGCTTATTCTGAAAACATCTTTTTGAAACCTCATATCAAAAGGATATGATCTCTTTCTTTGCAATGATAAACCTTTTAAACCTTTCTTAAAGCTCCTGACTTTGGGTCTGCCATTCTTGCATGCTCAGTCTCTTGTAAATGTGTTTCTCTACAAATACCAAAACCATTGAAGCAAAGGTATAAGAAAACACCAGAAACAATATAGCAAACCCCCACATACTTAAAGGAATGCAATCAATTGACTTGAATATATAGTTGGCCTTTTTTATCCTGAAGTTTGGATCATAAATCCAGTCCAGTCATGCCTATAATGTAATTGAACATGTGCAGACATTTCTTTTGTCACCATTCCTTAAACAATTCACTATAGTAACAGTTTAACTGATACTTATGTTATATTACTTGTTATAAGCAATCTAAAAAGAATGGAGCAATCTAAAGAGATGCAGCTTAGTGAAACAACACTTGCCTAGTATGTGCAAGGCCATTTGTGTGATCCTTAGCATTGCAAACACAAAAGCAACATAAAGATGATTTACAATATACGGGAGAATGTGCCTAGAATCTGTGCAAATACTATGCCAGTCTATAGTATTATGCTATTATATTCATGGGTTTTGATAGCTGTGGAAGGAGAGAGTATCCTGGAACCAGCCTCCTATAGCTTACCAAGGATGACAGCAAATGTTCTTTTTTTCAGAGGTTTTTGTGTGTGCAGATATATGCACAGAGATCATAAAAGCATTTGGGGAAATTATGTGGCTCTCATGTAGTTGGTATTTGGAAGCTTTGTGTTAAGTGGAAGAAAGAAATTGTTATTCGGAAAGCAGATATAGAGAAAGAGGAAATAATTGATTCATTATAGTTAACCTTGTGCATAAGTCTTTGTAAATAGAACCAAGTTAAAATTTGTAGGATAATTATCATGAAAGAGAATTAGAAGAACTCTTCTTGGACATAATTAAGCATGAGCTAAATGCAAATTGCATAGTTTGAAGTCACCCAAGGGTAACTTAAATTTAACACAGACTTTTTTCCATATTATTTTCTTATGTGAGGACCTCAGGCTGTGATCATTTTTCAAATAGGATGCCTTTTCATTTCTGCTCCCCACCAGGTCTTTTGTGTTTTCAACGCCTTTGCTTTCATGTGAGACATCGGCAGTCTTGTGGCTAGGAGGTGCAGTCGTTACTGCTGCCAGGACACAGTGGCTCTGCCTCTTTATGCTCAACCACCAGGCACAGGACACCTTGCTTCACACAGCACTTTTAACTTCCTCAAAGCCTGTTTACGTCTTTCATGCTTACAACTCTGTGAAGCAGGAGCATGGCTTTATCTCCCCATCTTCTACAGAGAAGAACAGTGGGCCCCTGGGAGGTTAAATGCTACCTTTCATGGACACATAGTGTCTCCCTGCCAGCCCACACTGATTTCTTTGCCTGAGTGAAGCTACGTGGGCGCATGAGTTCTGGAACAAAAAAAGAGCAAGACATGGTGGGCTCCTGATGCGCCTGTGCCATGACTCACTCTGTGATGTGTTCAGAGGGCTGAGGGAGCACTAACGCTGTCAGAGAAAGCTTGTATGTGAGTTGTCCTTTGAATCCTAGGGATGAGCGGGTTTTCATAATGTCTTTTTATTATCACACTAAGGGCTGTGCACATTTCAAATGAAGTGATGACTTGTTCACTTAATTTATTGCTAAATGTTTCATGATGTGGGAGAGAGAGAGAGAGAGAGAGAGACTGTGCATGTGTGTGTGCGCACATGTTGTGTACTGCAGCCAGAGGACAACCTGAGGTGTCATCCTCAGGAGGGTTGCCCACCTGCTTTGAGACACGAGTCCTCGTTGCCATGGAGCTCATCAATTAGACTAGACTGGCTGCTTATTAAGAACCAGCGTCTCTGCTTCCGGTGCTGGGATCACCATTGTGCTGAGAGTATTTTTACGTGGATTCTGGGTATTAAACTCAGGTCCCCATGCTTCCTCTCTGTTGCCCCCCCATTTCTTACTATTTCATCATCATCTGTGAGGTAACATTTAGAAATGAACCCTTAAGTTAAAAAAATGATTTCTTTCTTTTTTTTTTTTTTTGGTTTTTATGAGACAGGGTTTCTCTGTATTGTTTTGGAGGCTGTCGGTCCAGCCCAGCCTCGAACTCACAGAGATCCGCCTGCCTCTGCCTCCCGAGTGCTGGGATTAAAGGCATGCACCACCACCGCCCGGCAAATGATGTCTTTTTTAAGGTTACAGTAAAATCACATCATTTCCTCCTTTCCTTTCCTTTCTCCAAACCCTCCTTGCTCTCCTTCAAATTCATGGCCTCTTTTTAAAAATCAATTGTTGTTACATACATGCACACATAGTATATACATTTATATTCCGAAATGTATATCATTATTTGTATGTATAGTTTCAGGGTCTAACATTTGGTATTGGATAACAAGTTGATGTGCTCCTTCCACTCTCCTAGTTGACTATAGTTGTTTGTGTAGGATAGAGGCCTCTTGGGCTTTCCCCCATCCACACTAACATGTCTACTGTTCCTCTGACTCTTAAAATCTTTCTGTTCTTTCTTCCACAATGACCCATGAGGAGCCTTAGTTGTGTTGTAGATGTATCTGTAGGGCTTGGTACCACAATTACACATTTTGAATGCTTTTGGTTTTCTGTAATGGTCTCTGTGTGTTGCAAAGACATTTTCTTGGCGAAGGAAGAAGACTCCACTTATCTGTGGATATAAGGACAAATATTTAGAGTGTAGTTAGGGATTCTGCCAGTTTAGTAAAGTGGTGGTTGTAGGTTGTCCTCCAAGATCCACGACTTCACTAGACCTGGGTAGTTGGTTAGGCTTGCGGTATTAAGCATGTTCTCCCTCTTATTGAGAAGATATCGAGTTCAATTAGAGAGCTATTGGTACCAAGGTATTTGTACCACTATGGCACCCATAGGGTTATCATACCATGCTGGTCATTGATGTGGTTCATAGGCATCATAGCTGAGTAGGACCCTTGTTGCTTCTGCAGCCATGAAAGCTAAGTGCCAGGGGAGGAAGCTTTCAGGTCAGCACCAGCTCAGGGGCCCCTAGGCTGTGCTGAAGGGCATGATGTCTTCAATAACAGGGACTCACCTTCCACCTCTAGGAGGCAGCCAAGGGCAATAACAATAGCCTGTAAAGTTTGGGGAGTCTCTTGGGCAACCTGAACTGGTGTTTCTAGCAAAAACCCCATAAAACTGATTAACCTTTTGCCAATAGCAAACACGTCTCCAGCTGAGAAGTAGGATATCTTTCATGGTGTGTGCTTTATTTGCGACCAAATTCATGAATTATCAGAATGGATTTGATGTTTTTTAAATATCAAAAATTCAAAAACACTATTTTATTAATTACCATATAAATTTCTCAAAAGGTGAGATTTTAAAATGATAAGTCAGTCTTATTCTTTTTATTCAGCCAAACACTTGTACTGTAATATTTTATCAAGTTTTGTTCCTGGTAGTATCCTTTAAATCTATTACATTACTTAATTTTACACAAAAGAATTAAACTAATGTTCTATGTGAATAAGGGCTTTGATTCCAAAATCTGGCTTTGACTAGTTAATTTCTTTTAGTGCTATGATAATTCTTCTTATTTTCTCTAGAGCAAATAGGTTTTTTTCTTTCCTTTCCATAGTGATGTCTTAACTCAGGACAACAGACTAGAATTGTCATTTTATATATAAAATAGTCCAGTGTTTTATGGATCTGCACTTGTGTTTAAGAGTTTCACCTGAAATGATTCCTGGCTTTAGTTTTTTTTATTAAGATGTCTGGATTTATTTTATATGTGCCAGTGTTTTGCCTGTATCTATGTGTGTTCCTGGTGCCTGCCAAGTCCATAGAAGGCATCACACCACCAGGAACTGGAGTTACAGCAAACTGTGAGCCACTGTGTGGGTGCTGGGAACTGAACGCAGATCCTCTGCAAGTGCAGGGAGTGCTAAGCCATCTTCCCAGCTCCATGGCTTTAGCTTTTTTGCAGAAGGAAAGTATCAAAGTAAGGTCACCAGCTGACCAGCAGAATGCTGATGAGGACTATTGTGCTATAATTTAGTATCTAGGTCTACCAAGGTGAACGTCAATCATTGACAGCTAAGTAGCTGAATGCCAAGGTTGTATTTATGTAGCTTGGTGTAGCAGAGGTGTTGAAGAAATTGAAGATCTAGGTACCCCTTTTCTGTCTTTTGAGTACCTTGGATACAGGAACCAAATGGCTCTAAAATTCTTGTCTCTAACTCATAAAATGGGAATAATAATAGTGATGTTTCTCAGAGCCATTCTGTGTATTGATTTTCTATTGCAAAGTAAAAAAAACCTCAAAAACTTGATACAACAGTTCATTTGCTCACAATTTGGATTGTTTTAGCTGGGTGGTTCTGTCCTCCCCTCCCAGTCCTGGGGGAGGGCATCCATGCAGATACAGTGGTCTGGAGTATTTCCCGGAGTGAGACAAACCCAGATGGTCTTACTTTCATATAGCAGCTGTCAGCAGAACATCTAAGAACTCTCTGGCTGCTTCATCATCGTAGGCTACCTTTCTCACATGCTGCCCTTAATTGTCAACTTGATACAACCGAGCATCATCTGAGAGAAGCCTCAATTGAGGTATTGCCTATGTCAGGGTTATCTGTGGGTATGTCTGTCAGGGATTGTCTAGGTCATTCATTGACATAGAGGAGGACATAGCTCTGGGCAGGTGGCACTGGGCTGTATAAATAAGATACATAAGCAGGAGTCAGCAAGCAACACTTTTCGGGGTTTCTGCTTCAGGCTTCTCTCTTGACTTCCTGTCCTGACAACCTTCGATAATGGACTGTGACCTAGAAGTGTAAGATGAAATAGACCATTTTCTCATCTAGGTTGCTGTTGACCATAGTGTCTTATTACAGAAACAGAAAGCAAACTAGAATACTAGAATGAAGATAATGATATGAAGGTGAGTTCTGATGTACAGAAGCATGCTTCTGCTTTATCACATTTGCTGCCGGAGAGCCAAAGTAAGTTACACGGTCAAGTCCAAGGTCAACGGGGAAGGAAACTATAACAGGTAGTGAAAGCTTGGTTTATATTGAACCATTAGGGTGATCATATGCGCAGTCTGTCAAGTGTGACAGTGCATGGAAAATGATGCTTAAAGCATTATATATAAATTTTGTGTGCATGTATATGAATGGAGTAGGAGTAAAGGGGGACATAGAGCCTGAAAACACTAGTACATATTGAATTTATAGTATTAGAAATAATTATCTAATTTTACTTCTGAATTTAATTATTGAATTAAAAATACTCAGCTCTGATTGGCTCCATGCAAGATCTGGTGATATGTATTGGAACTTGAGTGTCATGATCCCTTGAGAAGGGGAAACTTTGGTCTGAAGATGTGAAACTCAACTAGAGTAGTTGAGGCTTGCTTGGTGAATCAAGTATATATTAATCTATGTAATATCTTAGTCACTTGTAGGTGTCAGGATATGCATTCTATGTGAGCTTAATTCAGAAGTCAATGGACAGTGATTAAAGTCAGACTGCTTCTCATGTATCCTGACTATGGCATGGATGTTGTGGAGTTGGCAACCCATCTGAGGCCCAGCTAATGAGAACAGATATTATCACTGGAAGGGATTAAGGTCCATGCAAGGACCCAAGGGAGGTGGAAACCATGACCAAGACCAAACACAAAATAAGTAAACAAACAGTGGGGGAGGAGAATATTCTGCGTATGGGTTTAGACTGAAACTAAGACAAGTTATGCAAATACTTAAAGTTCACCCATCTCAAATGCCCATATAAATGGCTCTAAATGAATTTTAGGAAGCAGGAAGTTGTGAAAACCCAGCAACCATGCTGACACATTGCATCTTAGGTTTGAATGTAGCAGTCCTGTGGAGGCAGAGGCTGTTCAACTTGTTACGTAGCATCACAGCTAACTGAGGTGACAGTAGTAGGTATCAGTGTGGAAGTGAGATGCTCTGGAAGGTGGTTACAATGGTAGGGCAATGACTCTCTAAAGTCACTAAGTATAGAAATGCACATTCCCTGGCCTTACCCCAGAGACTGTGAGTTCACCATATTTGACAAGGTGCCCAGGAGTGTGCATTTTTAGTAAACAGCTTAGTGCTGATGATGTAGCATGTGCTGCCTCATCTAGTGCACATGTGGCTACTTAAATTTGAATTAACTAAAGTTAGAATTTAGGTGTTTATCTGTTCCGGTTTTCTTTATATTGTCATGATCAAAAGCAATTTGGAGAGAAAAGGATTTATTTTAGCTTGCAGATAATAGGACTTTTAAGCCTAGCTTGTTCAAACTACCTTTCTTAGATAGCCTACACCCAAGGGCCTAGAGATGGCTGAGCCCTTCTGTAGCAATTAACAATTCAGAGAATGCCTTGCAGACATGGTTACAGAACAGTCTGATCTAGGCAATTCCTCAGTTCAGTTTCCCTGTTCCCAGGTGACTCTGGGTGTGTCAGGTTGACAGCTGAGCCTAACTATGACACCTGTTTGTATTAGTTACTTTTCTCATCACTACAACAAAATACTTGACAGAGCTGCTTAAGGGGGATGAACTTTACTTTGGTTCAGAATTGCAGAAGGTGCCATGTGCTATGTTGAGGAAGGTCTGGCATTGTGGTTAGTATACAAGTACGGTGGTTTCGATCTGAAATGCCTACTAGAGGCTCATACATTTGAACACCTTGATTCTAGAGGGTAGCATTGTTTAGGAATATTATAGGAACCAACTGACAGTTATGAAACCAGTAACTGGTCTTTGAAGTTTATAACCTAGCCCTGCTTCTGGTTTCATTCTACTCTTTCCTGACCCATCAAAATGTCAACAAACCATGCCTGAAGCAACTCGGTGCACTTAATGGTTCAGAACCATGGACAACGGCATGCATGGCTGTCCTTTCCCTCAAGGAGTTTGAGTCATAACCTAGTGCTAAAGTCTGAGCTGGTGAGGAAACTAACCATACAAGCAAGCAACCCTCCGCCCCTCCCCCTCCCCCTCCCCCTCCGAGTGTATGGCTAACGTGACGAATTCAAGGCAGCAAGCTATATCAACACAAGAGACTTTGACTGGAAACCTCACTCCATAATCTCAGCTTGATTATATTGACCTTGGTCTCTGCTTGATAAGTGAAGGGAAGTAAGGGAACATTGAGCTGCCATTTGGAATGAGTCATTAACAAACGGCATGTATGTTGGTGTAGAGCTCAGAGGAAAGAGTGACACTCAGTGGAAGCATCTATTGTACATCTCAGTGTCTCCATCTAAATGGGTTCCAGCAGAGTTGTGAAAATCCACCATCCAGAAAAGCTTGGTGATGTCCAAGATCTGTAATCAGAATTCCACATAATTGCCTAGAATATGACAGCATGCCGTGTCAGTCTCTGAGTGATGGATTTCAGATGTGTGACACTCTGTAGGACACTCCTTTTCTTTTCTCCGGTTGTGAGAACTGCAGTTTGTACAGCTCATAATATTGCTACTCACTGAATATGAGTTTTCCAAAGCACTGATCTCAAAATTTTGAATTGTAATCTGCTGGTCTATTAGAGAATGTAGGTGCTCACATAATTTCCCCTAAATATCTCATTTCCATAGGATTCGGGAGGTTTAAGCAGAACAGGTAAAGACCAGTTTTAAAAGTACCTCTTTATGAAGAATCGGAATGACAGCATTTGAGGACATTGGAAGCTGTCTTATCTAGAGCAGGCAGTGCTGGGCTGTGCTAAAGTTCTTATATCCTATAAACTTTTTCTGCATGTGTATTTGATTGCATGTATAGATGTTTACATATATGTGGGCACACATGCATGGCAGTTACACGTGTACTCTGTGTGTGTGTGTGTGTGTGTGTGTATGTGTGTGTAGGATTGAGTCTTCCTCAGTAGCCTTCCACATTACCGATTGAGAAGGAGAGTCTCTCTCTTTTTTTCATAACATAATTCCTTATTGATTCTTTGGGAATTTCACATCATGCACCTGAATCCCACTCACCTCCCATATCTGCCACTCACCCTTGCAGTGCCCCTCCCAAAAGGACTCCCTTAAATTAATTAAAAACAAAACAAATCAAACAAAAAACTCCACTTTGCTCCTTGGTCTTTCCAACATATCTTCATTCATCCTAGTGGCACTGGGGACTGTCGTGTGTCATGCAATATACCCTTTTGTCCAACCAGCCCCACTTACAAATGTTCATTGCAATGAGTCACTGGTCTGGTTCAAGGTCCCTATAGCACACTGTCATCACTGGACCCTCACTGAACCTCCTCTGAGACATCCTGCTATTGGACTAGTCACGGAGAGTCTGTGCTATCATTCCATAACTTCACGAACTCCAGCAGGTCACAGATGGGGTAGATACTAGTGTGGGTCAACCCAAGGTCCAGGATGTGTGTCTGAGCTGGTTGGTTTAGGCTGCTGGGACCACCCTGCTCAGGCAAGGGGCAGAGCCAGCTCTCCTAGGCTCCTGACATCTGGGCCAATGAGGGAGAGTCTCTTAATGGAACCCAGACATTACATTGTGTAGTAAGTAGTCTAGCTAGCCAGCTCTTCCAAAGATCCACTGTCTCTGCCTCTGAGCACTGGAATTATAGGCAGGCCATATGTCCACCTGACATTTAGATGTGTGTTAGGGATCTAACTCTGCTCCTCATGCTGCACAGAAAGGGATTTATCCACAGAGCCATTGGCCCAACCTCATAAACTGTATTTTAACTGGCAGTTCTGTGTAATAGTGCAGGGCCAGCGGAGGATCATGGTTCAAATACATGTCAGGTCATTTCTGGTGATTCAGGGTTGACCAGGGCTCAACTTTTCCCAGTCTCAATGGCCTTATGCATAGAAGGGGATGACACTGACTTTGTATGGATAGTGTAATAATTAGAGACTCATGCTTGGTACAAGGGACTTCACATTATATTTATTTTTGACTAGGAAAGATTCTTTATGAAGAAAACTATGCTCGTCTAGTATTAAAGTGAAATGGTAATGTTATTGTGGAATCTATTAAATATAAATAAAAGTAAAGATAAATTCACATTATATTACTCTGATTTCATCATTTATCCTGAAGATAATTGTTTTAAGGATGCTTAGTAGAAGATTTTATGGCCATGGGATGGATTATTTTTAAAATTATAAAGAAACCAGGCACAGTGGCATGAACCTGGTATCCAAACCACTTGGGAAACAGGCAGAAGACCACTTGAGTTCAGGAGTTTGAGACCAGCCCAGGAAACCCAGCAAGATCTTGTTTTCAAAAACGCATTAAACCTTCATGACTAGGGGGATGTAGTTTCCTTTAAGCTTGCTCTGAAAGCCTGGCCTTTCTTACTGTGATCGTGGCTTCCCATCTCCTTTCAGTCTGGGAGGAAACGTGCCCCTAAGAAAATGTATTTTAATTTACTCTGTTGTGATCTACCATGTTACCTGCTAAAGTAATAGTGAAATAATGTTAAAATAATAGGAGAGAGAAGGGTTATAATTTCAAGTTCTTTTCCTCCAGTTATTTTGACAGGAATGTATTGTTAAAGGGTAAAAGCTCCCCAAGAAACCTCTCTTCTTTGCTTTTGTGCCAAGAAACAGGAAATAAAATAGATATCACTTGGATTTCTCTAGTTATTGTATTTGCCTGCTTTTGGAGGAAGAAATCTTTAATGATTTGGGGGATTTTTAAAGGTTTATTTGTTGTAAACATAGTAAAACAGGATGCACTGCTTAAAATCATTTACCACTCAAAAATTACATTTGTTTGCTTATTTTTGTGTGTGTGCATGTGTGTGTATGAAGACTGTCAGTGTATGCATGAATGTGCCTGTGTGTGTGCATGCTCAGTGCATGTGCACACACACGTCATGACACACATGTGACAGAGAAAGCCTTTCCACCATGTGCCTTTTCCTGCTGAGTCATCTCACCAGCCCTGCTTTTATTACTTTTCTAAAGAATGTGTCTTTTCCCCTGGGGCAGTAAAATCCCCCCCCCATTACAGCGATCTTATATCAGGTGTCACATAGTTTTGTGGTTCTTTGCACATGACTATTGTAGACAGTAGCTCACAGTGGAGACCGTGGTGACTGTGACTCTTTCTCAGGTATGATGAATCTGTTGCCTTTGAAGCAGTATGTCTCACTGGGGCACATGGCGGTGATTATGGAATGCAAAAGAAAATGAGATAATATATCTCTTTTTTGGATATAATGCATTTAGTCTTCATAAGCTAAAAAACCCCACAATGTTATTTTATGGAAATTCAACAGCAAAATGATAACCTGTCATTTTGTGTAACAGGTTTTTGAGTGCCTATTAAAGCAAATTGCTCAGGGCTTCCAGTGTCAGCTGGTCTGTATGGGAAGGTATAGTCAATCAGGTTGTGGTTTGCCTTGCTGGTCCCATTGAGATGAGTGATGGGAAAGCAAGTGACGGGAAACACCACTGGGGTGTGGGAGAACAGCTGAGGTACTTGACAACACAGAGGACCAGTCTTCAGTTAGAAGACAAGCAGGGAAATGAATGGTCACCCATGGAAATTAACCATGATTGCTACTGGAGTCTGACCCACCCAGGAGACACCCAGGAGGCTCTTCCCAGAGAAGGCTGTTTCCAGATGTTTAACCGAGGAGGGTAGGCTCATTTTGAATGTGGGTAGCACCACTCATGGGCTGGGTCCCAGATTAAATAAAAAGGGACTAAGGAGAAAGCAAGCTGGAGTCCAGCACTCATGTCTCCCTGCTTTCTGATGGAGGACACAATGTAACCCGAGGCTTGACCTCCCTGTCATCCTGCCTTCCCTGCAGCGACTGCACTCTCAAACCAGCAGCCAAGATAAACCATCTGATAAGTGACTTCTTGTTAGGCATTTTGTTATAGTATGAAAAGTCACCAATGTGCCACCCAAATCAAAAATCAAAGGTTGATATAGTCTGGATTCATATATGTTTATATATAATATATATATATTCTGGACTTAAGTATATTTATATATTTAAATATGTACATATACTTATTTATGACAGTTTACATTCCTGTCATCTATACTCCTTACCTCCTGATTAATTTTGTACTATGTTACTTTATTCATAGTTTTATCCTGATGTTGTATTTTATCCAAATATACTATTTTATGTGATGGAGACAGACTTAGGTATCTGTTTTTGTTTTCTTTCTTTGTATTTCTGAGATTTATCATTATTGATGCGTGCCGTCCAGGTCTTTCATTGAAAGTATGTGATACTTCCAATTTGCTCTCTGTGCTTCTATTGATTGACATTTATGTGGGCTTTAGTTTCTTTGGTGTTAGCAATGGTGGTTGTAATATGCTTGCACGTGCTTCCCTGTGTTCCTTACAGTCTCCAGGGAATTATCTAGCAATGGGAATACTGGATCACACCATATAAGCTTTCTCCCCCATGTCAGGTCCCAAAGAAACCTGAGACATGTCTCACTCCATACCTGTGGCTCCTCCCAGCAATCCTCACCCTACCCCCTACTCTAAACCTCTTCAGCCCAGGGCTGGGCTTTGCTTTCCTCCCCCAGCTTCAGATTCTATATAAACCAGTCACGTTGGCCCCCACTATCTTGGTTCCTCTGTGCTCCTTTGGCTATGTTGGTTCCCACACACTCTCTTGACTCCTGGTCCCCTCTCTTGTACCTCCCCCTCCCTTCTCTTCCTCTCTCACTCTCCCCATACCCCTTCTCATCTCACGACCCAATTTAGTCTGGACCCTTGCAGGTGCCTCTGGCCATACTCTCCCTCATACCTACAATAAAGCCGTCTCTCCAACCACACTTAGGAGCGGTCATGTGCTGGTTTTCATTCACATCCACTCACTGTGTAGAGTACCTGCGTGTGCTAAACTGCTTGGACGGGTGTGAGGGCAGAGGCTGCTTATTTGTATATCTTCCTCATTGTGTCTTGTTTTCTGAGAAAGAATCTCTCATTGATCTGCAGCTTCTCTGCCCCTCACTCCCAGTGCTGGGGTTACATATGCATGTGGTCATGCCCAGCTGTCTGTGTACGTGCTGGTGATTTGAACTCAGATCCTTGAGTTTCCAGGGCCTCTCCCTAGCCCCACAGGCTTACTTTCTATTAAACATATTCCGGATTAGCTGTCATTCCCATCTACTCTGCAGGAGAAGCTTGACATTAGTGTTTATTCTACATTTTTCTGTGATTCATATATATATATATATAATGTATCATATATATATCATAAATATATATTTCATATATACATGTATATATATTTATTTCCTAGCCCGATCATAGTTTTCCCTTCCTCCTCCTCCTTCTTCTCAGAGTCCCTCCGTATATATTCTCTTCTCCCTTAACTCCATTCACTCCTGCTTTCTCTTCAGAAAAGAGCAGGCCTCCCATGTATATCAGCAGCCATAGCATATCAAGTTACAGTAAAACTAGGTACCTCCTCTCCTAGTAAGACTGAAAGAGGCAACTCAGTAGGAGGAATGGGTTCCAAAAACAGGTAGCAGAGTCAGAGACAGCCCCTGCCTACACTGTTAGGAGTCCTACAAGAAGACCAAGCTATGCAACCATAATATATGTGCAGACAGTCTACCTAGGTCAGTCCCATGTAAGCTCTCTGATTATTGGTTCAGTCTCTGTGAACCCCTGTGGGCCCAGGTTAGTTAATTCCATAGAATTTCTTGTGGTGTCCTTGGTTCCTCTCACTCCTATAATCCTTCATACCCCTCTTCTACAGGATTCCTTGAAGCCCACCTAATGTTTGGCTGTGGGTCTCTGCATCTGTTCCCATCAGCTGCTGGATGAAGCCTCTCTGATGGCAACTGGGCTAGGCACCAATCAATGAGTATGGCAGAATATCATTAGAAATCATTTCATTGACTTTTTTTTATTTGCCGGTTATATTTGGTTCTATCCTAGGTCTCTGGGCTGTTCAACTTCTGGTTCCTAGCCCTCCGGGCAATGTCAGGGGTCAACTCCCTCTCATGGTATAGGGCTTTTGGTTGCTCCAGTAATGTCTGCTCAACTTTTACCCCAGCATATTTTGCAGGCAGGGAAAATTGTAAGTCAAAGGTTATATGGCTGGGTTGGGTCCCCAATCCCTCCACTGGAAGTCTTGCCTAGTTAAAGGAGTTGGCCAGTTCGGGCTCCGTATCTTCCTGTTGCTAGGAGTCTTAGCTAGGGTCATCCTCATAGATTCTTGGGAGTTTCCATTGCACTAGATTTCTAGCTCATTCTAGAGATGCCCCTGATTCTGCTTGTCTTTCCCAGTACTCTCTCCCTCCATCCTCCCCTCACCTGATTCTTCCTGTTCCCATGCCCACAACCCCCACCACCTAGACCCCCGTTTACCTGTGATCTATTCTATTTCCCTTCACAGTGAGATCCATGTATCTCCCCTTAAGCCTTACTTGTTACGTAGCTTTTTTGACCTGTGGATCGCAGCCTGGTTATCCTTTACTTAACAGCTAATATCCACCTGTAAGTAGGTACAGACCATGTTTGTCTTTCTGGGTCTGGGTTACCTCACTCAGGAGGATCTTTTCTGTTTAACATCCATTTGCTGGCAAATTTCATGATGTCATTGCTTTTAACAGATGAGTAATACTCCGTTGTGAAAATCTACCACATTTTCCTTATCCATTCTTCAGTTGATGGGCATTTAGGTTGTTTCCCAGTTTCTGACTATTATAAATAAAGCTGCTATGAACACAATTGAGCAAGTGTCCTTGTGATATGTTAGAGTGTCTTTGGGTATATGCCCAGGAGTGGTATAACTGGGTTTTGAGTAGGTTGATTCCCAATTTTCTGAAAAATCACCATATTGATTTCCAAAGTGGCTGTACAAGTTTGCACTCCCACCAGCAATGGAGGACTGTTCCCCTTGCCAGCTTGAGCTGTCACTAAAGTTGTTGGGACCAAAGTGAACCTGAGTTCAAATCTAGGTATTAGCATGTGACCCTGGCTTGATATTCTCTGCTTACAGAGTTCTTATGATCAAATAATTCAGTATATTGAAAGATATCCATATTAGCTCATTCACACTGCTACAAAGTCCCCCATATACTGGTCAGTTTATAGACAACAGAGACTTCTTAAAGTTCCAGGGGCCAAGATGATTAAGGTGACTTGGTATCTGGTGAGGGCCTGTTTTCTGGTTCACAGATGGCTACTCGGTGTGTGTGTGTGTGTGTGTGTGTGTGTGTGTGTTCACATAAGAGAAGGAATGATCTTCCATCTCTTGTATTAATCCCATTCATGAAAGTTCTGCCTGCCTGACCTAAGTACTTCCCAAAACCCTAAATTCATGATCTCATCACTTTAGGGCTTACCATTTCAATATATGCACCTGAAAAATGTGTATTATATAAAAATTACGATGCATGCATGTCTTGTACCACTCACCCACATATCGACAAATTGAGGAACAGATCACCTCTGTATGTGCCTGGGGATATTCTGTTAGTCTGGTTAAGAATGGCAATATTAGGATATGTAGAACTTGATCTTTTTTTATTCAATAAACATTTGGCCCTAGAAAACTTACTTCTGGCTTTCTTCAAAGGCAGGGGAGATATCGTTTAGTTACTTCAAGTTTTTTATTTATTTACTTTTGAGATAATTGAGGTGAATAAACATGTCTTAAATTCTCTAACATCTTTCCCTTTGATAGCTTTTATTTTTTATTTTATTTTTTTGAGACTTGGTCTCACTATGTAGAGCTGCTGTCTTGGAAATCTCTATGTATACCAGGATAGCTTTGAAATCACAGAGATCCTCTTGCCTCTACCTCTTGAATCCCAGAATTGAAATGTTGAGCTCCACATTCATGGTTATACTTCTCCCTCTGAGAGGTTATTTCTCGTTTCCTTGAAATTCAATTAGCCGGGATAGCTTTGGTCAGTGGAGTACAACATAATGATACAGTACCTATTCTGAACTGAGTCTTTAAGAGATTAACAGCTGGGGTACAGAGATGACTCAGCAGTTGAGAGGACAAAGGTGTGGTTCTCAGCACACACATGGCACTTAATTTTAGTATGCGGGACAGGTGTCCTCTTCTGGCTTCCTCCAGCACCAGGCATACATACAGTTTTCAGACAAAATACTTACACACATGAAACAAAAGTCAACCTTATTTTTAAAAAGATACTGGACAGCTTCCTCTGCACTTGGTTCTTTGTTTATAAGCCAGCCACCAGCCCTCTATCAGATGCACAGTTGATGAAAATCTTTCTCCATTCTGTAGGCTGCCATTTTGTCCCTGAATGACCTTGTCCCTCAGTTTCATGAGGTTCCATTTATTAGTTGTTGACCTTAGTGCCTGTACTATTCATGTTCTGTCCAGAAAACCTTTTCCTGTGCTAATGAGTTCAAGACTATTCCCCCACTTTCTCTTCTACCAGGTTCAAAGTATCTGGACTTACGTTGACGTCTTTGATCCATTTGGAGTTAAGTTTTGTTCAGGGTCATAAGTATAGATCTACTTGGATTCCTCTAAATGAAACCACACAGTTTGACCAGCACCTTTTGTTGGAGAAGCTGTCTTCTTTTTTCAGTGTGTATTTCTGGCCTCTTTCTATAAAAAATAAACAAAACAAGCAACAGCAATAACAAACCCAGGTGTCTATAGTGTGCTGATTTATATCTGGGACTTCAGTTTGATTCCAGTGATCAACATGTCTATTTTTGTAACAATACCATGCTGTTTTTATTACTATAACTTTGTAGTACAAATTGAAATTGGGGGTGGTGATACCTCCAGATGTTTTTTATTATTCAGGATTGTTTTAGCTATCCTAGAGGGCAAAATCCAAAATATCTAAGGAATGCAAGAAACTAGGTATCAAGAAAACAAATAATCCAATTAAAAATGGGGTACAGATCTAAACAGAATTCTCAATAAAGGAAACTCAAAAGGCTGAGAAACACTTAAGAATTGTTCAACATCCTTAGCCATCAGGGAAACGCCAATCAAAACCACTTTGAGATTTTTATTTTACACCTGTCAGACTGGCTAAGATCAACAAAACAAGAGATAGCTCATTCTGGTGCAGATGTGGAGTAAGAGCAACACTCATATATTGCTGCTGGGAGTGCAAACTTGGTCAGCCACTATTGAAATCAGTGTGGTGGCTCTTCAGGAAGATGGGGATGGATCGACTTCAACTTCCAGCTAGATCACTCTTGGGCATATCCCCAAAGGAGTCTTTATCTTACCACAATGACACTTGCTCAACCATATTCATCGCTGCTCTATTCCTAATAGTCAGATATGGATAAAGAAAATGTGGTACATTTGCACAATGAAATGTTACTCAGCTGTTACAAAGTCATACTGAGTGAGGTAAAGCAGATTGGAAATGATGATTATGGTATGTATGTATGTATGTATGTATGTATGTATATATGTATGTATGTAAATATTAGCTATGAAGTCAATGATGGCCAACCTACAATCTATAGAACCACAGAAGGTTGTTATAGAGCAGGGGACTAGAGGGGACAGATAGATCCCATTAAGAAAGGGAGATAGAATAGATAATTATAGATGGATGGAGGAGGGGAACTGGAATGGGAGGATCAAATTGTGAGTGGGAGGTGAGAGGGGATTATGGGATCAAGTTAAAATTAAGGGACATTTGAGGGGTAGTATGGAAACTTAATATAGCAGAAACTTTCTAAAATATATACGTTCATGAAAGGGATCTAATGAAATTGCCAAATAATGGGGCGGGGGAGAGTCCCAACTGTCCATCTCTTGTCATCAAAGGAACCTTCTAGTGCAGGGTTACACCTAATTGAGTTGTTGGCCAAAGGAGTCCAATGGGAATCCTCAAATAATTCAGGTTGTTGCCAAGACTATAGGCTGCTCTCTGCAAACTGACAGCAAGGGAGCATTGCTGAAGACAACACCTACACAACTCATTGAACATGGAGATGTTGATCTAGTGCCTCCATGGAGCCTTTACCCCTACATTCCTGTCTTTGGTACAGGAAGGTACTCTGCATGCTTTCAAAAGAGAAACATAAACACCATCCACAAACACTTTATCTACAATGGTACATGGTCTACAAGATATGTACCAGCCACAAACACTTTATCTACAATGGTACAAGGTCTACAAGATATTCTAGGACAATGCTGGCACAAAGCCTGTGGGAATAACCACCAATGACTTTAACTTAAGGCCCACTCTATGTAAGGAACCCGTACCTCACACTGCTTGTGTGACCAACAACAAACCTGAGACTAGATAGTACAGACAGTACCTAGAGTAACACTAAATAGTAATAGTTTAAAAAAAGAAAAAAAAGTAGTGATAATCTGATCCCTAATGGTTTTCTGCTCCACTCATAGATCAGTGTCTTGCTCAACCATCATCAGAGAAACTTCCTCCTACAGAAGGGGACACACACAGAGACCCACAGCCATACAATAGGTACAGAGCTAGAGACCTTGGAACACTCAGACCTAAAAGGGAGGTATCCATTAAATACCTCCTCTCAGAGCTCAGCGATCTCTGTGGTAGAGAAGGTGGAAAGCATTATAAGAGCCGGAGGGGATGGAGGATGCCAAGAAAGCAAGGCCTTCTAAACCACCATGGGCAAAGCTCATATGAACCCACAGGGACTGAAGCAGCAAGCACAGGGCCTGCATGGGTCTGCACCAGGTTCTCTGTGTAGGTATTATGGCTTCCAGCTTAGTGCTTTTATGGGATTCCTGACTGTGCAAATGAGTGGGTATCTGATTCTTGTGACTTCTCTTGGGCTCTTTTCCTTCTGTTCGTTTGTCTTGTCCAACTTCAATTTGATAATTTTTGTTTGCTCTCTTTTTTAAATTTAAATTAGAAAAAAATTGCTTCACATGTCAATCCTACATCCCTCTCCCTCCCCTCCTCTCTCCTCCCCCCCCACGCCTCAATCCCCCAACCTCTCACCCAATCCCCACTCAACTCTTTAGGGAGGGTGAGGCCCTTCATGAGGAATCTGTCATATCATCTGGGGCAGGGCCTAGGCCCTCCTCCATGTGTCCAGACTGAAAGAGCATCCCTCCATGTAGAATGGGCTCCCAAAGTCCATTCAGATGCTGGGGATAAATACTGATCTAGTACTTGAGGCCCTAAAGATTGCTGAGGCCTCCTCACTGACATCCATGTTCAGGGGGTCTGGATCAGTCCCATGCTGGCCGCTCAGTCATCAGTCTGGGGTCCATGAGCTCCCCCTTGTTCAGGTCAGTTGTTTCTGTGGGTTTCACCAGCCCAGTCTTGACCCCTTTGCTCATCCCTCCTCCCTCTCTGCAACTGGTTTCCAGGAGTTCAGTTCAGTGTTTAGCTGTGGGTGTCTGCCTCTGCTTCCATCAGCCACTGGATGAAGGCTCATAAGGTAGTTGTCAATCTTTTATTGGGTTGCAGTTTGGTAAGTTTTTTTTTCTTTTTTCTTTTGGGCATGGTTTTGTTTTGTTTTCTTGTTGTATTGGTTTTTGGTTTGCTTTTTGAGAAAGAACTCAGAAGTTGGGTGGGTAGTGACTGGGAGAGGCTCTGAAGGACTGGGGGAGGAAACAGTCTGATCAAAATATACTTAAACTTAAACATTGTTTTAAATAATAAAAGATATAGTAAAAAAGAAGAAAAAACAAGACAGACATCGGGCAAGAAGTCACTGGAGAGAGCTCTGAGATACGTACTGAAGGAAAGATATGTGAATGTAGGCTTTTCCATCTTCACCAAGACACTGCCTGCAAAACCACTTTGGACCCACCTGCCTAGCCGAGTCATCAGCTAAACAGCACACCACGTAGAGGAATCACCTAACAGCCATTCTGAATTTGTGAACTGAGAAACAATGGACCACAATACAATGGTTACTCTTTCGAGTCATTGTGTTTTGGGGTAGCTTGATGCTGCATAGCTCTAGCAGTTAGAAAAGCTGGTTTTTAGGGATGTTGTCTGGAATGGCTCGATGCCATTGGCTTTCTTCTGGTGAAAGTATATTCTCATGTATAACTCTTGGAAGGGGAACCCCTTGCCTTTGTAAGCACCAACAGCCTTCCTGTCAAGGACTCATAGGTTTAATTGCATGAGATGATTTGTAAAACTCAGCCACTGATGGGTAGATTGCAAAGCTCAGGGGGCTTCCACGGTAGCAGCCTCAAAATGTTTAGGATTTCCCACATCCTATTTCACTTTAATTACATTTTATTAGTTGTCATATAGGCTTTATATGAACATTTTCCCCCTTTTCAGATAAGGCCTCCTAATGATGTCGTATTTCCTCTCCTTGGAGTTAAATCTGGTCTTTTCTAGTTCTAGTATGTTGAGATTTATTGGAAAAGCCCTTATTTAAACCCCTATACTCTCCATACCCCCAGTAGTCTCATTCTGGGCCTCTTATTTTCATAGAATTTCTAATAAAATAATATTATTCTTTCTTATCTTTTAAAAATTTCTAAGTACATTTTGAGGATTGCAAATAAATTTTGTGCTTTATGTTCAGTCTGACCCTGGTTTCCCTTGAGCTTATAATTCATACAGTCTTGGAGAAAATGTGGTGGTCCTGCCTGTCTACTGATTTCAGATCAGTTTCCCACAAAGAATTCTGACCATTAGCCATCCTGACATCCGCTGAGTCATTCATTCCTTTGTAGTGTTCAACATGGCCTCTTAAGCCATGTTGGGAGTCCTAGCTCAGGTAGCAGAGAGCAAAATTTATTTACAAACTCAAAACTGCATCCATTTGACTTTGAAATCACCTCTGCTCAGTGACATCTGCTAGACTTTCCACCCAATGAGATCAAATCCTCCAGAGAGGCCCTGGAGTTGAGTGGATGAGTGTTGCTGGTGAACACACCCCATGTCCTTAGGTTGAACATGACACTTTGAGAAACAGATCTTCCAACCCTTCTCACTCCCTTTGGGCTACGCAGCAAAGTTTAGGATGACTTTAGGTCACACTTACATGGCAAGTTTTCCTCGTGAGACAAAACCATTGTAGAAATGTTCAAACAAACACAGAATAGAGAAAACAAAAAAGCCTGTACTCATCTCTCAGCCTCGGCAATCAGTACATATCCAGTTGTACTTCATTCATAGCCCCAACTCTTTCCTCTTCAGCTCCAAAGCACAAATTAAAAACAAACTTTAGATACAGTGTTGTTTCCTCTGTCAGTACTACATTTATTTCTAAAAATATTCACCATAAACCAAAACTATGCCTATAGTAGTTGCCAATAATTTTAGAGACATATTAAGCATCCTAAGAAAATAACTTGGCCCCAATACTATTACCAATGCAAGTATGAACTGTCCTTAGTCACACAGTGTGAAACCATCCAGTAATTCATCTTCATTCATTCGACACCCTGTGCTTTCTACGCATTCGCCTTTTCATACTAGCATTAAATCAGATCAATTTGAGCACTGCTCTCTGGAGAAGAGAACCTTGCACTTCTCCACTGAGGGGAAATTGCTTTCAAAATCTGCCCCATCTTTATGAAGGCATTTCCCTTTCTACATCAAAATATCAGCATCCCACTATCCTTTTTGGCTCCAATTTCTTAAAATGAGAAAGAAACCAATATTGTCAAGAGGTGTCCATACTTTATCGAGGTATGAATTGCATTCAATAAAGCTCACCTGTTTTAAGGAGACAGTTCAATTATATGACAACTATCACAACCAAGCTATAGAATAATATTATTAAAAAGTTTCTACATCTCCCTATTAATACTCTACTGCTTGGTTCATGGTAATGACCACTGTGCTTTACAATATAAGTTTCTAGAATTTCACACACATGGAGTCTTTTGGCTAGTTTATTCCCTGTCCCCTCCCATAGGTGATGAAAATCAGGCCAGAGACCTCACACATGCTACTGAGCTGATGAGCTACACTAGCTTTTTTTTTTTTTTACATAATACTTTGGCTTTTCATTGCTTGCTCTACCACATTTTTTTATTTGCCTTTTAATGCTGCTGTTCCTTTGCACAGATACAGCACAACCCTTTCCCATTATACTTGGTGTCGACGGGTCACTTACAGTTTAGAGCTTCTTCAAATGGGTACTCTGTGTATTTAAGAATAAATCTTTCTGTGATTTTTGCTTTCATTTCTTTCTTTCTTTTTTTTTTTTTTTTGGTTTTTCGAGACAGGGTTTCTCTATGGCTTTGGAGGCTGTCCTGGAACTAGCTCTTGTAGACCAGGCTGGCCTCGAACTCACAGAGATCCGCCTGCCTCTGCCTCCCGAGTGCTGGGATTAAAGGCGTGCGCCACCAACGCCCGGCTGCTTTCATTTCTTTTGAGCAAATAATGAGGTGGAGTAGAGGTGCGGTGTCATATGGTAAATATGTTTGATAGTTTAAAAAATTGGCAATTTGTTTTCCCTACTGGCAGAATCAATTTGAATCCTTACTAGAAGATGATAAAAGTTGAAGTTTCCCCAGTACTGTCCCAGTCTGTGACTTGGGCGGTTCTAGGGCTTGTGTTGGAATAGCTCATGATTCGCCAACTGAGAAGTGAGTTGAAAATCTTCGAAAGCATTTAATCCTGTGTAATTTCTATTTGTATCATTTGGTCATTTTGAGAGTTAAATTGTTCATCTTGTTACTTCTTTATGAGTTATATTTATTCTAGACCTAGCTTCTTATTTTTGCCTGTTCCCATCAGTGATTTTGTAATTAATTTTTTTATAAAACCGTAAACCTTTTCTTTGAAAAATTGTGGTTTTGTATCTTACTAAAAATCTTTTTCTAGCTGAAGGTCAGTCAGACTTCTCTGTTTTCTTGTAGAATTTGCATAGTTTCAGCTTTATATATTCATATTTGTATATATATACTTATATGCATATATATGGTGTGAATAGGGTGGAAGTTCATTTTTATTTTCCATATGGATATTCAATTTTATAGCACTGTTTGTAAAGGTCACAATTTCCATATTTAATCATCTTGGCACCTCCGATGAAAATCGGTGGGCCATATGTGTTTGTGCCTATTTCTGGAGTCTCCATTCTGTTTCCTTGACTTATGTCTATTGTTAGCTACTTCCACTCTGTCTTGGTTACTGTAGTTTTACTGTATAAAATGCAAATTTCTACACAAAGTATCTCTATGTCTGTTATTGGGATTGCATTGAATGGACTAAACAAGCTGGGAACAATGAGAACAGATTAGAGCAGTCATCTCGAGGGTCATCGTCACCAAGCTGCTGCTGCAACTCTTTTGTCTCTTGTCCCTCCATGCAGAATGACTGGGTGTGCTTGTCCAGATTTTACTTTTGTGCTCAGTAGATCTTTGTCAAGTACTAAGGAACTTTCAGCCCTCCTTAATAAGAGAGGGGGGAAGTCTTTCCAGAAGTTTATGAGGGCAGGTATTGATGTATTCACATGTTATCCAATCATTCATTCTGCAAATATTTATTAAGGGTACTCTATATGCCTGAGTTGTAGCATTAAGTAAAGCAGATGAACATGCCCGAACAGCTTGTCTCCTAATCTCTTAAGAACTACTAGCTAAGCTTGATTACAAGGAGACTCTTCTGACATCTGGGGAACTAGCATAGGACCGAACCAGACCCCCTGAATGTGGGTGTCAGTTAGGAGGCTTGGGCAATCTATGGGGCCTCTGGTAGCGGAACCAGGATGTATTCCTAATGCATGAATGGACTTTGGGAGCCCATTCCACATAGAAGGATACTCTCTCAGTTTAAATACATGGGGGAGGGCCTAGGTCCTCCTCCAAATGATGTGACAGACTTTGATGATTGCCCCGTGGAAGGCCTTGCCCTCCCTGGGGAGTGGATGGGTCAGTGGGGGGAATGGGAAGATGAGAAGGAGAGGGAACTGGTATTGATATGTAAAATAAGTTTCTAATTTAAATAAAAATTTATATAAAAATAAAAACAGAATCTTAAAAGCACTCTTCTTTGTCTTGAGCTAGTATAATTGCTAATACTAATTCTCTGTTTGCTTGGGATGGAGCCTTTCTTTGGAGGCCAGGATGACCTCACACTTGCTAATGCTGGCCTTGAACTTTTAATCCTTCTGTACCCACCTTCTGAATACCAGTATTACATGCGTGTGCCATCTCGCTGAGGTCATCTAAGAATTTACCTGAAGGAAATCAGAGATGTTGCCAAACTTTATGAAAAAAAGTACTTTGCTAATAAGCTTTAGGGACAAAAATTCAATATTTAATAATAGGGAAGTAACTGAATAACTGGCGACAGTCATTTGACACTTTATTACATAATTGTTAAAATTTAAATTTAGAAGACTTTAACACCACAGATAATTAAAAGTTCCGAATAGTTTTCTAGTCAGGTTGAGCTGAGCTTGTGTCTGTTAGAAGGGTTTGAAAGCACCTGTCTGGCCTTGGCCTTGAGTAGTGAGTGTATAAGGAAACCAGTGTAGGACGGCCCTGGCTGTGTGTATCTCATTTACTATACACCAGGATGCTAGTGTGCATAGCTCTACGACATCGCATTTTTACTTTGGATTCTTTTGTTACTAGCAATAGTAAACATTTGCTCATTTGATTAGGTTTTGCTTTTCCTTTGTGAGCTATTTTTCTTTTTAGAGGAAAGCGGAGCTAATGTTTTTCAGATGGTACCTGTTTAGTAAGAGTTTTGTTCATTTGGTAGGAACCTCATTTATGGTACCTGATGTAGTTTGTGAAATGTACTTGGATTTAAAAAATTTACTTATTCAGGTTTCCTGGGAGGAATGATAAGCTACTTATAGAATGTTAAATTGAAAAAAAATAACCTTCATATCTGAGTTAATGCAAACAGTAAATATTTGTCATTTGTTTCCCATAGTTCTTTGTTGTTTGAAATCACTTATTAGACAGAGCACTGGTTAGCGTGTTGATTTTGATAGTTACCTACTGATGTACACATTTAGCTGTTCTGCTCATCTTGGTTTTTGGTTATATCTGCTTCTATAACGTTCCCACATCCAGTTTTTGATTTGAGAAGTAAAAACTAAAACTAACAAGCCAGGGCCAAAAGAAAATTGTTAAGTGTACAGCTTAGAAAGGGAAAGTGTTTGCAATCTGTCCTTAAGTTGCTGCTTTAGAGTCTAATGCGAGAATATGGAGGCACACTGCACACTAGTGTTCGAGCATAGGCTTTGGGGGATAATTTCCTACCTTTCCAATGCAGTCATTTGCCAGGTTGCAATGTAATTAAAAAAATGGGGTTGAGAGTTTATGGTGGTTTATGGGAGTGGCACTATTGGGAAGTGTGGCCTTGCTGGAGTAGGTGTGGCCTTATTGGAGTAGGTGTGGTCTTATTGGAGTAGGTGTGGTCTTGTTGGAAGAAGTGTGCCATTGTGGAGGTGGGCTTTGAGGTCTTATATATGCTCAAGCCACACCCAGTGGGACAGTCTACTTCCTGTTGCTTGCATATCAATATGTAGCAGCTACCTCTCCAGCACCATGTGTGCCTGCATGGTGCTGTATCCTGCCATGATGATAATGGACTGAACCTCTAGACTGTAAGCCACCACAATTAAATGTTTTCCTTTTTAAGAGTTGTCACGGTCATGGCGTTTCTTCACAGCAACAGAAACCCTAATTAAGACAGAGTGGGTCCAAGGAAAGGAAATTATCTGGTTCTCAGAGGGAGAGAAAGACAGCGAAATTCAACAAATACAAAGACTTGGGAGAATGCCGGGCGGTGATGGTACATGCCTTTAATTCTAGCACTTAGGAGGCAGAGGCAGGTGGACCTCTGTGAGTTAGAGGCCAGTCTGGTCTTCAAAGAGAGTTCCAGGACAGTCTCCAAACCTACAGAGAAACCCTGTTTTGAAAAACCAACCCTCCCCCTAAAAAAACAAAAACCAAACAACAAACAAACAAACACAAAGACTTGGGAGAAGTCCCAAGTTTAGGAGAAGAAAGAGACAGCTTTCACAGAGAAGGGAATTGGTGTTGGAGAAAAACAAGGAAACCCTGGCTGGGAAAGGTAACATCAGCTCACAGGGGCCTTAGATATTGCACAAAAGAGTATGGGATTTTTCTGTAGGTAACTAGTAGGATATAAGAATGCAAAGTAAGACATAATGAAAAGAACCTAATTTGTTATTGGTCCTTGCATCCCCAGCCAGACTGTGAAAGGTCATTGATAGACTATTTGAGCCTCTCTCTTCCCCTCACATCACTTATATTTACTTCGATGAGTTTGATGGAAGCAAACTCAATGATTTCAAGCACCACTCATTTAAGCAAAAGGACAGAAAGACACTTATTACAACTCCAAAGAGTAGAGCTGTCAGCAAAGGCAGGAGGACGGAATCAATCCAACAGGAGGCCATCGCAGCAGAAACAAAGAGGAGACCACGGCTTCGATGAAAACTGTAGAAGTCAGTGCAGTCCCTGTCCATTCATGCTTGAGGCTGCGTTTCTGAGAGAATGCTATTTATAGAACTGGATAAGATATGAAAAGAGAGTTTCTTTGAGTAAGAAATTTGAAGTTTTTATTTAGACAAGACAATAACAAGCAGGGAGGTATCCTATGGAAAGTTGAAAATACAACAGTACACAAGTAGAAGGTTGGGCTGGGAGGTAGGATTTGTACCTTGCTGGCAATAAAAATGTGGTTACAGAGTGTGTGGACAGAAAACCTCACAGATCAGAGTAGCGCATTCACCTTAGGGAATAAAGCATCATCAGACAGTGGAACAGGAGCTGGGAAAGACTCCAGGAAGAAAAACTCAGACGTCTAAGTGCGGATTTCCAGATGGGCATGGCCAACATCAATAAACGCTGTTGCAAGTCAGGGAGGAAGAACAGAGGGGAGCTCTTTGGACATCATGAGAAGGAAGACAACTGTGATCCTTCAGCATGCGTCTTACAGTGACCACGATGCTGGCCAGTGCTCAGGCTCTCCCTCTCAGTAAATCCATGTCACTGGAATTGAAACACCTTTCAGCACTCATGGGATTGAAAAGTTGTACAGAGTCTGCTTATCACCATGTCTGCTTCTGTTTCTGTCCTGGCGGTCACCCGCAGGCTTTATGGATCCATACTTATCTCCACTATCCTTACTCAATATCCATTCTGCATTCTCCCTTTTTCTGTCCTTACTCTTTATTGAACCTGCCGGAGCCTGGGCCACACAGTGTTCCAGTCAGTCTGGGAAGCTGTAGTAAGAATGCCATGGGCTGGATCAATCAACAAACAGTTGTTTATCACAGACTTGGGAATCTCATTAGGTTCTCGGTGAAGGCATTTCCCCTGGCTTACAGAGAGTTATCTTCAGAATGAGGGAAAGAGTGAAAGCAAGAAAGCAAGCAATGAAGAAAGCTAGCTAGTTGAATAGACAAATAGGTAACTGATAATAGATAGTTATATCTTTCTCTTATAGGATATTAATCCTACTCAAAGGGTTCTACCTTCATAGACTCCCAAAGCCCCCACCTTCTAATATTATACTTAGAATTAGGGATTCAACGTATGAGTTTTGAGGGACATATTTAAGCAATAACACCAGTGATCACATTTGTTGCTAAATTCAATAAACACATTTTATTTTTCACTCTGCCAACAGACAAGGAAGCAGGGAGATGGAGTAGCAGGTGGTGACAACAGCAGCAGATCCCTGCTTACTTCTCAGGTGTACTTCTGTGTCTCTTGTAAGTTAATGGCCGCCCCAGCTTGATCTTATATTCACAGCTATTTCAGGGAATGAACTCTGCGATCAAGTCATATTAATTCACAGGCGCTAATTTATAAAGTACACCCACAATACAGAATGAAGCTGCTGCCAGCTGATATACTTCCACTGCTGTCTATTGTTTCAAAGGGGGATTATTTTTATTTATTTTTATCTCTTTTTAATTTAAATTAGAAATAAGCTTGCTTGACATGTCAATCCCATCTCCCTCTCCCTCCCTCCCTCCCCCTCCCCAGCCACCTCAATCCCTAACCCCATCCCCCCTCTACTCCCCAGGGAGGGTGAGGGACTCCATGGGGAATCTTCAGTCTATCATATCATCCCAGCAGGATCTAGGCCTGTATTTTATTGAGTATTTTTGTATCAATGTTCATGAGGGAGATTGGTCTGTAGTTCCTTATCTTAGTTGTGTCTTTGTGTGGTTTGAGTACTAAGTTGATTGTAGCCTCGTAAAAAGAAATTGGCAGTGATCCTTCTGCTTCTATTGTGTGGAACAATTTGAAGACTATTGGTATTAGTTTTTCTTTGAATTTCTGGTAGAATTCTGCACTGAAACCATCTTGCTCTGGACTCTTTTTAGTTGGGAGACTTTTGATGACTGCCTCTATTTCTTTAAGGGTTATAGGCCTATTCAAATTTGTTTATCTGTTCTTGATTTAATTTTGGTAAGTGATATCTATCCAGAAAATCATCCATTTCCTTTAAATTTTCCAATTTTGTGGAGTACAGATTTTCAAAGTGTGACCTGATGATTCTCTGGATTTCCCCAGTGTCTGTTGTTATGTCCCCCTTTTCATTTCTGATTTTGTTAATTTGCATGTTCCTTCTCTCTCACCATCTCCCCCAGCCTCCCACCCTATCCCACTTCCTTCCACATAGGGGATATCTACAGTCTGTCATTTCACTCAGGGCAGGGTCCAGGCACTCCCCTAAGAGTCCAGGCTGAGAGAGCATCCCTCTTTGTGTTATGGACACATGAAGTCCGTTTGTATGCCAGGGATAAATACTGATCCACTGCCCAGGCCTTCTCACTGACTCTCACACTCAGGGAGTCTGGATCAGTCCCATGCTGACCTCCCAGCTGTTGGTCTGGGCTCCAAGAGTTCCCCCTTGTTCAGATCAGCTGTCTCTGCTGGTTTCGCCTGCCCATTCTTTGCCAATTTGCTCATCGCTCCTCTCTCTCTGTCACTGGGTTCTGTGGGTTCAGTTCAGTATGTAACTGTGGGTGTTTGCCTCTGCTTCCATCAGTCTCTGGATGAAAGTTCTAGGATGGCAATAAGGTAGATGTCAAGTTCATTATCAGGAACGGGCATTCAAGGTGGTCTCTCCACTATTGCTTAGCTTGCCAATTGGTGTCATCCTTTTAGATCACTAGAGGTCTCACTGGTGCCAGATCTCTTGTCAAACCTATGACTGCCTCTATTATAGTATTTATTATCCTGTTCTCCCCCTCTTCTATCCCCCACTCAACCTTCCTGTTCCCCCATGACAATTTATGCGGGAAAGGATATGGAGAGAGGGGAACAATCCTCTACTGCTGGTGTTAATGCCAACTTGTGCACTCACTTTGGAAATCAGTATGGAGATTCTTCAGAAAAATGAGAATCAATTTACCACAGGACCCAGCAACTCCACTCTTAGGCATATATCCAAAAGATGCCCATTCATACAACAAGGATGTCTGTTCCACTATGTTCATAGCAGCATTATTTGTAATAGCCAGATCCTGGAAGCAACCTAGATGCCCCTCAACTGAAGAGTAGATAGAGAAAATATAATACATTTACACAATGGAGTACTACTCAGTGGGAAAAATAATAGAATCTTGAAATTTGCAGGCAAATGGATGGCACTAGAAGAAACCATCCTGAGTGAGGTAACCCAGTCACAAAAAGACAAACATGGTATGTACTCACTCATATATGGACTTTAAACATGGGTCAGGATAGTTCCAGTCTGCTATGCCACTGACAGAGAGTCTGGGAAACAGGAAAGAACCTAAGAGAGATATGCATGGTACCCCAGAGAAGAGGAATGAGGCAAGATCTCCTGAACAGATTGGGAACATGGCGGGAGGTGTGTATGGGGGGAGTGGGATCTGGGAAGAGGAGGAGAGAGAGGGTATACTTTTTTGTCAAAATATGCAACTGTTCTGAAGAGTGTATGAATTATTTTTATTTATATACATAACTTATTAGTGTATTAGTTTTATAAGTCTTTACCCCAACTCCCAAAACAATGTAGTCCATCAAAAGTAAATAACATTGGCAAAAGAATGTATATGCTCCCTAGATTTCTGGGCTTTCTTTTCTTTCATGCTGGAGCTGAAACCAAGGTCTTGCACACAATGGGCAGGTGCTCTATCACTGATCAGCAAGCAACTTTTAGTCATTCCCTAGATTTTTGTCTACATGTCCGTATTTGCCGATTGAATGGTAATGCTATTGTTTTTGGTTTGTTCATCAGCCCATGAGTGCATTTAACAATGGCTATGAATAGTTAGAGAAGAACAAACGACTCGTGCACACACAATTCTGAGAGGTGTAGAGAGGAGGAAGAATGCGTGTTTCCTTTCCTTCTAGAATGGAGGACAGGATCAGAGGGGAAGACACCTGTTCCATGTGGAAGACAGGCAGCTGAGCTGAGGAGCTTCCAGAGCAAAGATGTCTGATGAGATAGGAGGCTTGCCAGGGGTGGGACATTAGTCAGGATGTTCTGGGAGTAGAGGATAGAGAGTAAATGACTGTCGCTCTGCAGCGGCCTCCACCTTTTCCTATTAGTTAGTGGAGGTGGAAAGGTATCCGTTACCTTTTGATTCTGTCTGGGAATAGGAATCCATAGATTGAGCACCAGCCAGCTGGGAGCTCACATAGGATGCTGAAACCCTGGGGACACAGGTATCTAACTCAGTGGAGGGAAGCATGCTTACAAGTGCTGAGTAGTTGTCTGATGAGGCATCGAAGGGCCAGGCTCATTGTGTATGACGCTGTAGGGATGATGGTGGCAACTCCGCGGGCATGGTGACAAGCACTCCTAGATGCAGAACTATCTCACCGGCCCTGATGATTCTCCCTGCAGTTCCACATGGGGACTGGTGTTCTATTCTGTATCTTAAGGCCCTTAAACTAGAAGCTTAAACTACTCCCTGTGCATGGGGAGGAAGAACATTAACCAGAGTTTGTCACTAGGATGGAAACACTGTAACCATTAAGTCATGTAGTATGTAAAACCAAATAGCAAGAGATATCTCAGTGATACAGTGACACCCTTTAAATGATTTTCTCTACATTTTTAGGCTCTTACTTTACTTAATATCATTATCCTTAGCTATAGGCTAAAGGCTTTCTTGTCTTCTTGACACTAATGCCTGTTTTGTGACTTTATCTCTTGATTCTGTCATCTCAGCAGGTTCTGGGTATGCATTTAATTTCTTGCATGCTCTCTCTCTCCTCTCTCTATCTCTCCTCTTTCTCTCCTCGATCTCTCCTCTCTGTCTCTTCTCTCTCTCTCTCTCTCTCTCTCTCTCTCTCTCTCTCTCTCTCTCTCTCTCTCTCTCTCTCTCTCTCTCTCTCTCTCTCTCTCTCTCCAGGCACTGCCAGATCCACTGCTAGCCCCATTTGAATGTCACGCAGCTCTCAGCAGGCAGTGAGGAAAGGTCATCTTTGCTTTACTACCCAGTCCAAATCAGCCGACCTGCTTGTCACTTACGTCATCAGGAACCAATCAGATTTGCTTTGCTTCCCCTTATCTCTCCACAGTCTCTCTGCATTTCTCCTCCCGCTGCCCCTCCTTGTCCTCTGTTGCTTTCCAGGCTTCTCTATTATCGAGAAACTAAGGAAGGATGAATTCCTCTAGAGGTATTGAATCGCGTCTTTTCAAGATTTAAAAAAAGTCATGGTCACAAGTGTACCGTGTGCACAGTTTGTGTCTGGGCTAGTCTGTTTTTTGTAATACTCCCATTGCTGTGCCAAGATATTGCTTGAAACATGGCTTGAACTTCCTCTTGCAAACTATTATTAAACAGTCAGAACCAAAGCAACAGATGCCTATGTTACGATAGCTCTCAATGGACAGGCTTAAGGCATTTTCATTGTTCATATACAATTCTATCAAGCACTACACTGGTTTTATTCACTTTTCTGAGTATAATTCTAATTATAAAATTTGTATTTTTCTATAAAAAGCAACCCCCATCCGTGTGTGTGTGTGTGCGTGTGCCTGGGGTAAGAATGCGTGTGTGGGAGTGTGCTTACCCGTGTGGACAGGTGTGGAGGAGAGAGATCAGCGTCTAGCAATCACCTTCCCCATGGTTTTCATCTTAGTTCCTGAGGCAGGGCATCTCAATAAACCCGAAGCCCCCGGTTCCAGATAGACAGACTGTTGTCACCTGATCTAGGCTTGCTGGCCAGCAGCTCCCAGCATCCCCTGGGTGTGTCCCACCGGCACTGGAGCTCCCAGCATCCCCTGGGTGTGTCCCACCGGCACTGGAGTTGCAGACTTTAGCCTTCATGCCCGGCTCTCATATGAGTGCTGGGGACCCTCATGCTTGTATAGGAAGTGTTTTGTGCGCTCAGCCACTTCCCCAGCTCCTTTGCCTTCTTCATTTTTTAAAATTTGCGTGATTCCTTTGCTGGGCCATGCATGATGCTCATATACAGGTTCCTTATCCATGGTTTCAGTGGTTACCAATAGCAAATTATTTGCCTTTCTTAGTTTCTTGACTTTTTTCATATATACTTTAAAAACTTTAAAATTAAACATGAGCTTGTATGCTGGCTTAAATTAGATTTCTTAAAAGTATAATATCTCTCTCTATAAACTTAGTATCCTGGAATTTATTATAAAATTTTCTCTTATACTGATGACATTTATTCTCTGATTGTTTTTCGAGACAGAGTTTCTCTGTGTAGCCCTGGCTGTCCTGGTACTTGCTTTATAGACTAAGCTGGCCTTGAACTCACAGAGATCTGTCTGCCTCTGCCTCCTGAGTGCTAGAATTAAAGGCTTGCACCACCACCGCCTAGCTTTTTTTTTTTTTTGTCCCCAATGGTCTGGGTGACAACATCAGGCAGCAGGTGTCTTATTTTAGTTTGTTGATGGCTTGACCCATTTGACATTGAAGGTGGTCATAGCCAAAGCCAGATACCCCTTGTATAGGTGGTGCAATCGTACTTGCAGCATCCTCCAGGTAGTAGAAGCTGATGAAAGCAAAACCCTTGGACTGTCCAGTAGTCTGGTCCTTGGCCATGTGTATGTGAGAGATGGAGCCAAAAGAGTTCCTGGAGGTCAGTCTCACGTGTGTCCTCAGACAGGTTAGTGACATGGATGATGGCACTGTTGTCGGTTTTGCAGTTCTGCTGTGTGGATTGGACACCCCACAGTGACTGTCCCTGTCCCTGAGACTCAGGGGCACATTCTTCCCAGTCTTGTTCTGGGAGGCCTACACAGACTCTAGCTCTTCCGGCAGCTTTCCCTTCTCCCTGGTGGACAGGCCCAGCTCCCAGCCGCCTCTTCCTCACGGGCCCTAGTGTGCCCATGTAAGGGCAGCAGGTGTTCCAACGGTCGCCCTTGCAGACGGAGCAGGGCACAATCTGTGGCCCTTGAGATTGTTCATTGGGTCGTCCTCTCCCTGGCACTTCAGGTTCTCTGCGAGTGATGAATATCATGAAGCATCATCACTGACTGTGGTGGTGGCCACACTGGCCCCCGCTGGGTCAAACTCTTGAGTTGCCAAACTCCTCCCAGTCCTTCCTCCTTGCCACAGCCTTTGATGCCTTCCCGGGTCTCAACCCTGAGGCTCTGACAATCTTGAGCGTCCCATCATCTTCATCTGTCTTGTGCTTGGTCACCATCTTTATGATCCAGTTGATGACCTCCTTGGGAGGTGGCAATGGGTCTCTGGGCAGTAACTCAGACTCTAGACTGGTGTCACCAGTGGACAGAGGGGATCCTTTGAGGAGCTCGCTGGTAACATGCTTGTCTTCTTCGCCCTCCTCTTCCTCCTGGTCGGCCCAGCTGAACATTGAGTCAAAGTCTTGCTCCACGAAGCTCCCAGTCTCTGTCCCTTCTCTATTTTTAAAGCAAGCATGTGACATAACACATCCTGGCTATCAAGCTGCTCATGGACATAGGGTTCACAGAGTGCTGGCTCTCCCCTTTCTGCATCTAATGGCCATCTTACCACACTCTACATTAAAATTTTAGTCATGTTATTTTTGGGTGAATGCATGTAAGTCTGAGTGGATATGTGCCAATGAGCACAGGTGCCTGTGGCGTCATATTTTACTTTGCAGTGACAAACTTTGACTTCAGTGGGCTAGGTCTTACGGAAGGCTCACTGTGGTTTGATTCCCCATTATAAGGCTCGTTGACAGTTTTGCATGTGGTGTGGTATTGCATAGGTGCTAACTATGTGTTTCCCGAATCAACTCTATATCCCAGATGGGATGTTGATGATTCTTTTACTTTAATGCATGATCTACACTTCTGCCTGGTGCAGGTGAGGGGGTGTAAGCCCACATCAGTGAGTGAGCTGGCTGAGTGTCACAGTGCATCTGTGGCAGAATCTGCTCTAGGAAGACCTCATTGACAGATGAGGGCATAAAAGAGGTTCATGTTCGTCTTTGGACATCCAAATTACACCTTGATTTCCCAAATAAGTGGGATCATTACTTATTTACTGTTACTAGGCATTAATTAGCTTCAAATATCTTTCTAATGGTTGATTGCCATGAAATGAGTGCTGGTCAGTGGCAAACTTTCTCTTCGAGGATACTGGTTTTATTTCAGTTGAAGTTAATATTGAAACTTTGCTGCTTATACACTACTAAGTGTCTTTTCTTGGCTACACTTTTCTGTTTTTAATGTTCAAAATACCTTATATTCAGGCATGTTTAGGCATAGAATTGTGAACTGTATTTTAAATGAAAACTGACAGGAGTGCACAATCATCCTCCATGGCATCTTTGGGGCATCGATTATAGCACTGCCTTTAAAGGATGACAGAGCCCTGTGGGATGGCTCGGCAGGTGAAGGACTGGGTGTGCCGGCCTGGAGATGTGAGCTCAGTCCCTGGACCCACAGTGGAGAGAAATAACTGGTTCCCGAAGTCAGCCTCTGACCTCCACACATGCCATGCCATGTCTGCACCCACAGTCACACACAGACATCATGTGCACTCACACAGAGTGATAAATAGAATTATCTTTTAAATGAATACAACACTTTACCTTTTAAAATGGAAGTTCTGCAATGTCTTTATGATAAATCTGAAAGTAATTGCTCAATGAATGTTCCTTGAATTCATGAATGAACATTTGGGTTGCTGTTAGTAGGGCCAATCAAAGAATAAGTGTTGAGTCTATGACTGTAAGCTTTGCAATTAGAGTAGATGGTGGTAAGAGCTTTTAACTTATTTAGAACAATTTCAATTATGCCTTGGATAAATGGCCTTGGCTATGATACTGTCACTAAGTAAAGCTGAAGTAAAAATACCTTTTATGTCTCTTGGGCCACCATAGTGGGTTTTTGCATTCTCCTTAAGGAGAGAAATGTTTACAACACACACATGCACAGACATAAAACACATGCACACATATACACTGTCCTGGAAAACATTTCAAAATTAGGTATCTCGGTGGGTTTTTTTTTGTTTTTGTTTTTGTTTTTTTGTTTTTTGCATTATACTAATCCCGTGCTTCCATAGCCACACTTTTTCAGGTTCAAGGGATCTGACACCCTCTTCGGGTCTCCACAGACATACACACAGTGCATACACATACATGCCAGTCACCCTCAAACACATAAAGTGAAAACAGGTCTTTAAAGCATGTGCCCATTGAACATACTTGGGCTGCTTCCCAATCCCTTAAGAAGATCTACCAAGTGCTTCATATAATATGTTATTTTATGCTAACTGCAAATAACAGTGGTTGAAAAACATAGCATTCCATCCAAAGTCTGGATGGCTTTTTTTGTAGCTAATATGGGAATGTGAAATTCTTATGACATGCAGCTCATCTTTTTATTTATTCTTTCACTCTTTAATATACATATGAGCTTTGATCCCAACTCCCCACTGTCCTCACCCCTTCGCCACTCCAGCTGACCCCTTCTCCTCCCCCAAAAGCCCCCACAAAAGCCTTCTCTTGCGGCCACCCACTACATTTAATTGGGGTTCCTTGGTTAATCTCGAGTGTCAACTTAATAGATTTAGAATCGTAATGGAAACAAATGTCAGGTCATGTCTGTGAGGGATTATCTAGATTAGGTTAATTGAGGTGAAAGGACCTTCCCTAAATGTGGGAAGTACCATTTTGTGGGCTGGGGTCCTAGATTAAATGAAAAGGGGGAACTAAGCTAAGCACAAGCATCCTCTCTTTCTCTATGCCTCTCTCTGTCTCTCTGTCTGTCTCCTCTCCCCCCTCTCTCTCTCTCCCTCTCCCTCTCCCTCTCCCTCTCCCTCTCCCTCTCCCTCTCCCTCTCCCTCTCCCTCTCCCTCTCTCTCTCTCTCTCTCTCTCTCTCTCTCTCTCTCTCTCTCTCTCTCTCTCTCTCTCTCTCTCTCTCTGCCTCTTAAGTGTGGACACAATGTAACCACTGCCTATTCCTGCACCTTACAAGACAAGACAGAGTAAACAAATAGGCTACTGGAGCAAGGAGACATGTGACTCACACAGATGCTAGCACATTTCTGCTGAGACCTGGTCCCTTAATTGTCTACCTACATACAAAATATAATTGTTTTACAAGGTTACTGTGATGGGAGAAAGAATGTGACTAAATCAAATTTTAAGCTTTATTCTGAAGACAGACTTTATTTCCTTTCATTTGCTCTCTTTCCCGCTTCTATTGGTTATTCCATGCTACTTGTGTGAGAGCAGAAAACAATGAAGGAAAAAAAATCACTCCGGGATTTTACTGTAACACTGTGATTTTCATAACCTCTGGGATGGTACTGTTCCTCCCATTTTACAGTTGAGGAAATTGGAGTTCAAAGACATTAAGTGATTCAGAGAATCAGTAAGTAGCAGATCTTGGGGCTTCTCCAAGGCTTTGACTCCTTCTGTACTGTACTTCACTAAATCATAGTGGGAAGTTAGTTGCTCAGTGTTTGGGAAATGACAAAAATGAGCACAAGGAAAAAATGGCTATATTTGGGGTTTCAAATGTTAGTCTAGCAAACTCACTTATAGAGTCATTTTCTGAGTGGGAAATTGTAGAGAAATAGAACTCGAAGCTTTCTTTGAGCTCACTAGATTGGTACAAGTCAACCTCATAAAAGGGCATGCTTCATTGCTTTCAAAGATGATAGGTACAATACTGCAAAGGACGGAGACTCATAAAATTCACAGGAAGTACCTAAAAGAAATCTAAATGAAGAACATTTAAAAATGAAAACAGTAGCTTGATGTTAAAGAAAAGGGAAGAAAATAAAAGCCTGCACTCAGTCACAGCAATGAACAGAGAACAGCTAAAATAAGAATCACTCTTCTTATTACAACATAAACACAATCAACCAAAGAAGAGCAGTCCATGGAATGGAGGGGCCATCAGGTACAACAGGGGCTATATGCAGGGGCTCTGTGTGTTACAGAAAGAGTTTCCCTGTTGATTCCAGAACACTACTTACTCAGAGTGGGAAATGTTTCAACATTTAGGAGAGCTCTGTTACAGTTAAAAGAAATTTGTTTGGACTCCTCTGAAACAGTTCCCATTTATTTCCCACTGAATATCCTCATTCCATCTGCCACCTATTAGAAGGCAAATGAGAAAGGAAATGGGAAAAATAGCCATGTTCAGTCCTGTTGGTCAAAAATGCTTTCTATGTAAATGTTCTGAAAGCATCATTCTTCACCTGTTACTGGATCTTGCTATAGCAATCAAGAATGATGACTTTCTTTTGAATTTGATACACTGTATCTGTTTATTTAACCCCACCTTAATTTTCCTCCCTAAAATGTAAAAATGAATCATGAAATTTGACTCTGATTCTTTTGCCCAGAGATAAACTAATGTTACTAATTTATTTATAAGAATTAGCATATATTAGTTATACAAAATCGTGTATATCACTGTGATGTTTTTGCGGATGCCTATAATATACTTTGGTCATAATCGCCCCCCCCATTAGCTTCTCATAGCTTTTAGAACACTTGAAGAAGATAAAGCTTTCAAAGGACAGTTTCATAGAAATAGCATGTTTTCAAAGGAGAACGAAAACAAAAAGTCTTAAAAGTGCCTATGTTAGTTTTACGTCAAATTGACAAACGCTAGATTTTTATTTGGGAAGGACTCTTAATTAAGAACCTGCCTCCGTGGAAAGTCTGTGAGAACCAATGGGATGGAGAGACTACAAGGGAACAAGGCTTTCTAGACACGGCGGGACTGATGGACAGACTGAGGCAGCGGAAGCAGGGCCTGCACAGGTCTGCAACGGAAGGGGTCCCAGCGCTGGAGGGGAAGTGGACAGAAGCCCCCGTCCCCAGCGCAGAAGCTGTCTCCAATTGATAACTGTTCGAAAATGAGCATTAGTTTTCTTCAATGGAGTCATATACAAACCACTAAAAGGGAGGCCACGTGCCCAGCGGTAGATTGTCAACATAAAAGGAACTTGATGGTATTTTTGGAGAGTTTATTTATCTCATAATGCTTTGGGCATTTTTTAAAATCTCACAGGTCTTTTGCTTATGTATTATGGTTTCTCGTTTTGTGTTTCTATGGGACTTCTGTGTACATGCATGTTTGTGCCTCTGCATGTACATGTTATTTCTATGGGATTTCTGTGTATGTGCATTGTGTGTCTCTGCACCTACATGTGTTTCTATGGGATTTCTGGGTATGCATGTGTGTGTCTCTGCATGTACATGTGTTTCTTGTGCTTTTTCTATGTCTTTTTTATTCCCTGTTTGTTTGTTTTATTCTATTATGGTTTGTTTCCTGTCTTGTATTATTATTGTTACTTTTAGGTGCCTGCTTAGGTTTTTTTCTCATTAAAAAAATTGATTCTTTGGGAACTTCCCATAATGCACCTGAACCCCACTCATTTCTCAATCCTTCCATGTCTACCCTCTGCTCTTGTAGCCTCCCCACCAAAATAAAATAAAAACAAACCAAAACAAAAACATTTCACTGCTTCATCTTTCCCTATTCTCCGTCACATATTCGTGAGTCATAGTGGCCTTGGGAGCTGCAGTGTGTCACGCAGTATACCCTTTTGACCAAGTAGCTTTACTTGCAAATGTTCATTGCAATGAGCCTTTGGTCTGGTTCAGGCCTCTGGCTTCTGGTACATCATCAACACTGGACCCTCAACCAAAACTTCTGTCGGATATCCTGCTACAATCCTGAGTCATGGAGATCCTGCAGCTATGATTCTGCATGACCAGTCCCTTGCCAAGATCTAGCAGGTCATTGTCGGGGTAGATATTGGGGTGTGCCAACTCAAAGTCCTGGAGGTGGCCCTGGGTGGTAGATGACTTGGCCACTCTGGGACTGTCCCCTCAGGTGAGGGTCAGGGCCAGCTCTCCAGGGCCCATGCCATCATTGTCAGCATTCCCATTCCCACGGCAAGGGTGGGGCCATTCTCCTGCATGCCGAGCCAGCGCTTCTTCCCTTGTGGCGGCCAGCGAGGTCGGGGGGGGGGGGGGGGTGTCTCTGTCGAAGGTCGGGGCCAGCTCTCCCACACCCATGCCGTTGAGACCACCTGGGGTGGCGAGCTCTTCTGCTGAGGTGTCCAGCGAGGGCTAGGACCAGTTCTCCAGTGCCCAGGCCACCCGGGCCAGCTCTTTCAAGGTCATTGGTGGTAACATGACCCACGGACATCAACTCAAGACCCCGGCTGCTGTAGGGTTACAAATCCAGATATGGCCCTCGGCTGCAGCTTGGGTCTGGATGTCACCGTGGCTCTGGGTGGCTCTGAGTGGCAGTGCAGGCCACTCAATTTGGTGTGGTTGAAGCAGCAGCATGACTTTCTGACATCAACGTGGCCTCAGGTGGTGGCCCAGACCATGGGCATCCCTATGGCCTTCTCTAGTAACACAGGACTCGGACATCAACGCAGATCTCTGCTGCACCAGGGCCGTGGACCCAGGCATGTCCCTTGGCAGCAGCACTGGTCAGACATCACCTGGTCCCACCTTTGTGTCTTCAGACCCACTTCTCTCCACAGCGCACAAACAACTTGGCTTCTCCTCTCCCAATTCTCCACCATATGCCTGTTCATGGCAATGGCGTCCACCAGGGGGGGCTGTTGCTGGCTTCTGCCCCACTTCCCCCAGGGTGAAGAGCCTGTTTGTTTTCCAATGAGAGCCATAAAGAAAGGGTGTAGATTTGGGTGGGTGGATGGGGAGAGGAGGAGTTGAGCGAGGAGAATCACAATCAGAATATATTCTATTGTATATGTGTATATTGCATTCGATATATCGAAAAATCTATTTTCTATAAAAAATTAAGAAAGCGCCTCTGTAAGATTGGGCTGTGGGACATTTTCTTAGTTAGTGATTGGTGTGGGAGGGCCCAGATCACTGTGGGTGGTCCCATCCCTGAGCAGGTGATCCTGGGTCTATAAGAAATCAGGCTGAGGAAGCCATGGGGACCAGTCAGTAAGCAGCATTCTTCTAAGCGTTCTGCGTTGGCTCCTGCCTCCAGGTTCCTGCCTTGACTTCCTGCCCTGACTCTCCTCAGTGATGAGCTGTTAAATGGAAGAGTAAGATTATATCTTTTCTTTTTTATTACAATAGAAATCCTAAAACAGGCCAAAGCATGGTGGCTCATGCCTTTAATCACAGCACTCAGGAATCAGGTGGATCTCTGGTTTGGAGGCTAGCCTAGTCTACCTGGCAAGTTCCAGGACAGCAAAGGCTACACAGAGAAACTCTGTCTCAGAAACAACATAACAAAACAATAATAACAACAACAAAAACCAACCTAAAAAAACAAAAACAAAAACAGAAACAAAACGAACCCTAAGATAGCACCATAATCTATACTTATACATTTATTTAATCAAAAGATAACTTATGGTCAATGCTGACAGCTCCATCCTTCTCCCTGTGTTTAAGGCACCTAAGAGGTCAAAATAGCCATAGGCAAAAGGTGACAGTGGGCCATTGATAGATCAAGATTTAATAGTTTGGGTCATTCTGACAATTTTTCATTTTAAATCATTTTGTTCATCAAAGATTTTGGAGTTCAGCATTTAAAGACATTAGCATTTCTAGTATGAATCAGACAGTGGTTCTAAATTGTGTGTGTGTGTGTGTGTGTGTTACGTGTGTTCCCAAATCTCCTGGAGGCCTTAGAACAGTGATTGCCATTTTTAAATCTTATTTTTTATTTACTTCTTTAGTTTTGAGGCAGTCTCTCTATGTAGTCCTGCCCCTGGAGCTTATCTGTTTGCTTATGTGTGCATGCATGCAGAGGTAAGAGGATGACTTGTAGGAGTTGGTTCTCACATACACCACGCAGCTCCCAGGGACTGAATTCAGGGTCTCACGTTTGGCAGGCAGTACCTTTTCCTGCTTGGGCCATCTTGCTGGCTCGTGGGTTGCCATGTTTCTTACTTGGTATGAACTAGCGCTTTTCCTGTCCTATGTGCTGGCACATTTGGAGAGCCCCTAGCATATGACACAGTCTGTCTCAGAGGCATTTTCTTCTATCACTGAAAAAAAGAATTTCTGTGATTTTTCACATCCCAGTGTTAAATTGTAGGTTTGTGGTAAGGAGTTTGCAAATGAAATTTTACACTGGTTTTAATGAGAACATCTGCAGCTAGTTCCAGAGTGGCTTGTGAATTCAAGTGAAAGCCACATGTATGCAGAGCAGGAACAGCAGCTCTTTTGGAGGAAAACCTGCTAATGCCATGCTTCCCCACTTGTTTCCAGACTGCCTGTTAAAAGCATTTAGAATACTCTGCTGGTTGTCCAGATCTGATTGTTATGCATGATATATGTGCATTGAGATGCCACTCTGTGTCCTGAAGACATGTTCAATTACCATGTGCTTATTTTTAATAAAGTAGAAGACCATCTTTACAAAACATGTGGCCTCCAGAAGAAACGCATTTGGTATGATTTGGGATTCCTTTTGTGAACGAAGGGGAAACCAATAAAACCAGTAATATTTAGGATGCACGTAAGCTTAGGAATCTGCAGGTGTGGTGAGAACCATTTCATGTGTTCTACATGTGATTTCTTTGAGTTTTCTTCTTCAGATCTAAGCGTGGCCCTTCACTGTCTGCTATCCATGAGTACACGGCTCCAGATGTTCGCAGTCCTCAGAAGCTGCACTCATTTTTATGAAACTTGCAAACCCTATGATGCCATAGAACTGTGTTTACATGTATATTTGTTAACCCCACCCGATGAGAATAAGACCACTACCACATTTTTGAGCCAAATATGAAGCGAGATTTACTAAATACTGGCCAGGATGATGGATACTGGACCAAACCTCAGATTCCCAGAGAATGATCCCAAATTACATTAGTCAGGGGCTTATAAAGGCAAGACCCACAAGACTACATGCTTCTCACCTTTGTCCAATCAGGAGCAAGCATACACCCCAATCCCAGTGCACCTCCTGCCTGTGTGTGATCAAGCACGGTCACGTGCAGTTGGGCCAACCTCGATTGTTCACAGTAGCAAAAACACATGGTTTGTTACCTTACACGAACAACAGCTTCCAGTATTCTGGGAACTTATCTGTCTTTGGGCAAGTGGGACTCACAGGTGAGAGGCCTTTTTTTTCTCTTTTTTTGTTTTGTTTTTCGAGACAGAGTTTCTCTGTGACTTTGGAGGCTGTCCTGGAACTTGCTCTTGTAGAACAGGCTTGTCTCAAACTCATAGACATCTGCCTGCCTCTGCCTCCTGAGTGCTGGTAATAAAGGCATGCATTTTTGTTTTATAGATCTCTTAGGTACAGTAATTTAACTTAAAACATAGCCTTAGCCATCAAATCTTATAGAATAGGAGGCAGATTCAGGGGATCTCAGAGCTTGGCTAGATAAGTATATACCAAATGGTAACTTTTAAAAATTGTGTTTCAAGCCAGCCAGTGGTGGCACACGCCTTTAATCCCAGAACTGGGGAGGCAGAGGCAGGTGAATCTCTGTGAGTTCGAGACCAGCCAGGTCTACAGAGAGAGGTTCCAAAGCTACACAGAGAAACCCTGTCTCGAAAAACAATTGTGTTTCAAAATATTTTTAACGTACTTGAGGTGGGATTTGAATTTTGGAGTCATGTAATTTCCATTGCAGTTGTCAGTTTTAGGCAAATGGCTGAAGTCCTTCCAGGGCAGTGATTAAGAGAGCAGCAGTTTGGTGTCATAGCAGAACTTACTTTGAATACCAGGTTTTGGTGTTTGCAGGGCCTCTGAATCTATAAAACTGGAGATGACAATAAATCCAGAATAGCATGGATATAAATCTAAATACATGTCCCCACAGCATCTGTATCACTCGGTACTCAATACTACTAGTTCTTATTACTGTAAGTAAAAGGAAGGATTGGGCTGAGTAATGCATGCTTGTACACTTCTGCTCTATAATGATGCAATTTAATGTTAAAGAGTTTGTTGAAAACTAAAGATGACCCTGTCAGTTTTCTAGGGCTGCACTAGGTAGCCCAAACCACAGAAGTCTCATTTCTGGGAGTTCTAATTCTGAAACCACAGTGTCAGCTATATGCTTTCTCCTGAGGCCTCCCTTTCGGCTCCCTTCCCATCCATGTCATCATGTGACTTTCTTTGTGTGTATTGTTTGTGTCTATTTTCACCTTCCTATAGGGCTACCAATCTTCCTGGGTTAGGGTTCAGTTTAGGAACTTCATTTTCTCTTGGGGGATGTTCATTACCCTTTATTACATCAATTGCTATACAAATGCATCTTGATTTACTAAGTCGGATTTTTCACTTTCTTTTTATTTATATAAATTATTTCTTTTCTTGAGATTATAATATAATTACATCATTTCCCCTTTCCCTTTCCTCCTTACAAACCTTTCTATATACTCCTCCTTGCTCTCAAATTCATGCCTTCATTTTTTATTAATTGTTGTTATAAACATATGCGCATACATGCATATTTCTAAATACATAAACACAACCTGCACAGCCTATATAATGTTGCTTGTACATACGTATGCTTTCAGGGCAATAGACATGCTAATGGGCATGGTGGAAAGCCCAGGAGGCCTCAATCCTATAAAGAACTATGAGCAGCTAAAGAATGGTGAGGGCAGGAGAAACGTTCTTCCCTGGGGTTATCCATCCCAAACAGTCAGCCCTGAGCACATGCATGTAAGTACCTTCATTTGAAGTTAATCGACTCCTTAACAACTCCTGAACTGACTCACACTCTGAGATACTGGGAGTTTGACCTTCACTGTGTGGATGAGGGAGCCGAGCAGCTTGTGGCAATGGCTAAGATACAGTCCTCGAGTTTTCCCTGCTTTGAGTTTGGGTTTGAGTGTCTGACTTGATGAACTTTTGGCTATTTGCAACCAATAAAGCAAAAGGAGCAAGAAAGTAAACAAACACTCCCCTCCCCCAAATTTCACCCCTGTGACCACCAAAACCCATGGGAAGCAATTGGTTGTGACTTTGCTTTTGGTTCTGATATGCCTCAGGATGGCAAATGCACACTATTCAACCACGACCAAGGGCATTAGTGACATGAAGTAGTTTTCACATTCCACGCTTCCTGCTGTGGGCATCCATTAACCAACAAGTTAATGCCCTGGTGAGCTGTTGCCCGGCAGTGCCCTGTGATTCACTGGACCTTGTTTGTGTCTTGTGATCATCATGCATAAGGAATTAGCAATTGCCAGGCCAGTAGATGTGCTTGTTAAGACGTATGTGGACACAGTCTATTGACAAACCGGTAATTCTGCCATTGGAGTTGGAGGAATGCATCCGCTTACCTTGGCTCAAGGTAACACATCTCCTAGGTGTGAAGGAGACTATGTTTAAACTCACGCCAAGCTTAGTGTTTGGGATGAACTTGGTGTCCAGGGAATTTTCTAGTATTATTCACTCTGTCAAAAATCACTGTGGTTATAAACATGAATTGGTTCAGTTGTTTTCAAATTGTACTCTGCTTGGCACAATAGGCTCCTGTGATCCATGGGGGTGTGGTTCTCACAACTCTGAAGATACACAAGTTATTAGAACAGTCTCTCAACCATGGTGTAGGCCTCAATACTATTTCCTACCAGCTGGGGAAAGGAATAAAAAATCAGTAATATTACTTTTTTGATGTTAAACTCACGCTTGACTCAAATCTCTGCCTCTCACTACATATAACAGGTAAAGCCTTTCACTCTAGTTGGATGGTATGGGTAGTAATGGTGATGGCATGGGTAGTGATGATGGTGGTAGTAGAAATGTTGCAGGTATTAGCGGTAGTAGCAGCGGTGGGGTTGCTGAAGATTGGTGATGGTGATGGTTGTGGTGGTAGGGCTGGTACAGAGTGGTGGCAGTTAGGGTGGTTATGGCGGCAGTGGATTTGCTGCTTCTGGTGTTTGTGATGGGGATGGAATAATGGTAATGGTGGTGGTGATTGTGGGAATGGTAGCTGTGGAATTGCTACTGTTTGTTGTTGGTGGTGATTGTGGTGATGGCAGCTTTGGGTTTGATGGTGGTGATGGTGTGAACTATGAGAAGTGGTTTGTGCTCTGACTGAGTGGAGTGTGGATACTGTCCTAGGTCCCTTAGTCATTTCTCTTTCACACTCTTTCCCCCCTGCAATTACAGGGGGGACTGAACAGGAAGGGTTGAGGCAGAGGGCTCCCTATAGAGTGGCCCTCGTGGCACAGTAGCAGGTGCATCTCTACAGGTCAGTGGGTGATTCTCCTTCATGTTATCATGACAACTACTTTATTCTTGTCACTTTGCAATCCTAGCCATCCCATGATAGTTTTTTAAAAAAGGCATATTTACTTGGCTGTAATTTTATACAGTAAAATCTTTCTTTTTTAGGTATACAGATCAGAGTTTTGAAAAATATAGACTCCTGTGGAACCACTTACATTGGAGATACAAAATGAGTTTACTGCTCCAAAAGGCACTCCATATCTCTTTATAGTAATCTCCTTTCTCTCTTTCCAAGTCCTGTCTGCAGACTTGCCTTTTCTATGATAGTGTAGATCTGAGAATAACCCTCACGGTTTCTGAAATTTATTGTGTCTGCCATGGACCACTTTAGGAGGTCCTATTAAGTGGCAGACTTTCTTCTTTGAATAATGTTTACAAACGCATCAAAAATATATATAAGATTATATAATGAAATTCTAAAATTTTGTTATTAAAGTATTAAAAGAACAGTTTTATGATACAGTAATATGTACTTTCTACTAATTCATTAAATATTAAGAACTAGCAGTAGGTCTAACAGGTGTTTTAATACTAAGAACTGTTGAGAATACATTGTATTTTGAAATATGTATCTGTAATAGGTATAATGAAATATGACAATACTGATGATTTTTATTAGTGAAAAAGCTGACTGATGTTCATACATTACCTTGGGTGTCCATCTTGATTATGGTAGGAAAGGGTGAATTTTAAATAAAGGCTGGTCAAACAAAGTTTTAAAGATTTTTCTAAGCTAAATAATAGATTCCCTGACTTCTATTTATATAGCGTGGCTTCTGTCTTTCTGGATTTTCTGTTTTGGGTTCTCTTTATCATCTGTAATCAGTCAATGAGCAGAGAAAGGGCTGCAGGAGATTTTTCTGCACCTGGCCTGCAAGTGGCAGATGTTACCTCTGCTTACATTCTCTGGGAAAGAACTTGGTCAAATGGCTCCATCTACCTGTGAGTAGGAAGAGGAGACCTTCTGTAACCCTGCCCTAAAAAATGAGGTGGCTGGAATCTGGTAGATAGGTCACGGGCTCTGTCACACATTCTTGCTTACTTTAACCCTTGTAGTCTATCTCCTAATTTGAGACTGTCTTATTGATAATAGTGTGATTTTGAAAAAATTGATAACATCATTCAGGTAGTAAGCCTGAAATTCAGAACAAATGCAGGTCTTCTCATCCAGATCTTAATGATTTTTGCAGGATGTTTTATTGTCATTTCAAATGCCACATGGTTGAAGGAACACTGTAAATAGCTACATGGATGAGAATATTACTCCCTTCCCTACAGGGCCCCTGTGTTTGGGGTTTAACGATCTGTGACTGCTGACTTGAAACTTCTTAACAGTAAGCTTGATGGAACAATGTCTTGGGAATGTAGCATGTCGACACATGAAGTTTCTTCCCTTTGTCTCTCTAACATCCTTTATCAGGTTTTGCAGCTTGCTGTATCTTGGTGCCCTAGATCCATCTTGCTTCAACAAATGACAATTGTCATTGTCTGCCCGGGTCAGCAACCAGGCAGGAGATGGGAAATATCATCATTGCTTCCTTTTGCCCCAATAAGGGTCTTGATTAGGTAAAAGGAGGGCCAGATGCACGCCTTATATTGTCTCGAGACAGGGCAAGATGGCAGTCATCTCCATTTTAGAATTATAGCATCATGGTGCATTTATCAGGGGGAAAAGACAATGCACTGAGCTTATCAAGGAGGTCACAATCCTTTAGGCAGTTGCCTGTCTCCTATGAGTCAGAATGCTGGGTATGGGGATCTACATTTGCCTTAGACCCTGGACTCAGTGCTTCATTTAGTTGGCCTTTCCTAAAAGTCCTAGTAAAGTTGTTAGGCTTGATTAGACAACAAAATTACAAGACACCCTCCTTCCCGGGTCTTAAGGTTTCTATTGCTGTGAAGAGACACCATGGCCACAGCAACTCTTATAAAGAAAACTTTTCATTGAGGTGGCGACTTACTGCTCAGAGGTTTAACCCATTATCATCATGTTTGGGAGCATGGCAGTGTGCAGGCAGACGCGGTGCTGGAGAAGGAGCTGAGAGTCCTACGTCTTACAGGTCACAGGAATTGGTCTGAGTGTCACACTGAGTAAAGCTTGAGCCAAAGAGACCTCAAAGCCCATGCCCACAGTGTCACACTCCCTCCAACACGGCTACATGTCCTAATAGTGCCACTCTCTTTGGGGGCCATTTTCTTCCACACTGTCACATCCCCAAACTGGTCTCCCTCTTTCCTTTTTGTCCCCAACAGAGGTTTCCCTGGATGGTTTAGAAGAATCCTGGGTACTTTCTTGGTCTTGTCCCCCACATTAGCATGGGTCAATTAATTAGTTTTATTACACATGATCAAAGAAAACATCTTAAATATCTGAATGCCAGAGAAATAAAGAACTGACCGACTTCCCTATGCAAACTTAATAATGGTAACTCCCGAGCAGTAGAGGCGGGTAGGGCCACATCAAGGTTCCTACAGGTAAGTTAGAGTACCCAAAGTATGGTCAGGAAGGGCAGACAGTGCACAGAACAAGGCTTTAAGCATGCTACACAAGGGAATAGAGCAGGACAGGAAGGGGAAGAATAGACAGAAGCCAATTCTCCTGTGCTTTACGTCTTCGCTTGCAATGGACTTGGCTTTGAAAATTCAGAGGAAAATGGTGGAGTGCATGGTGGCAGTGCTTACATGCTCAAACACAGAACAGGGACCTGGGAGATGGCTCAGTGGTTGAGAGCACTTGTTGCTCTTCAGGAGGACTTGGATTTGGCTCCCATAACCCACATGGTTATTCTAGGAGATCCAGTGTCCTCTTCTGGCCCCTACAGGTACCAGGCATGAATGTGGTACACTTACATATGGACTTTGCCAGTTATAGATGTATTACTTACATATTAAATGTAACAGTATGCTTTATATTTTTTAATTTCATGGTTTGAGGGGCACCTTAAGGTAATTCAATGCATATATACTTGTTCTATACTGTATGTATTAATCCAATTGAGACACTAGGTATTTCCATCTCTACTCATTAATCATTTCATGTGATGGGAAGTTTGAACTCTTCTAGCTATTTTGAAATGTGCCACGTGCCTATTAAAGAAAGAATATAAGGATGTCTAAATTTGCAAAATAATACCATTTTTGAAGATGCAGGTTGGTTGGTAATTTTGGCAGCTTGTTCACAAGTAGTTAAATTTCAAGTGCTATTATATTAGTTCTCACAAAATACTGATCAACTCTTTTTTCTTCATTAGGTAAATGGAAGGACTAGAGACTGAAAGTGGGGGTTATTGCTGTGCTACTATTTGAGACCACTGTTTTTACTTCCTTTCTCACACAGCCATGATTTCACAAACAATAAGCATTATTGCTATAGCAAAAAGGAATGTGTTATGTATGTATTGAATTGTGTTCCCCTCCTCGATTTTGTATTTTCAGACCCTAACCCCCAGTCCTCAGAATGTGACTTTATTTAGAAATAAGGTCATTGCATCATAATAATTATGGACTAAAGATAAGATTGTATTTTTTGTGTTCCTAACCCACTATGACCAGTGTCTTGATACAAAGGGGAGTTGAGACATATTGTGTACGCAGGGGAACACTACATGAGGAATGAAGCCATGCTCCCATTAAGTCAAGGAACTCACTAGCAAGTCCATTCCTTCACTGACATTAAAGCCTACTACTTCAGGGTTCTTGAATATACTGAAGACCAACTGAGACATTTAGCCTTGTGGACTGAACAGCAGCTGGATTCTTGGACCGTCCATTGGTAGGCAGGCATTGTTGGACTAATGGACCACAGCCTGGAAACCATTCCAATAAATCCCTTTTATATACATATATATGTATATATACATATATAAAAATGAATATATATTTAATAAGTTCTGTTCCTCTGGAGGACACTGACTAAAACACTGGAATTTATGAAATCAAACTTGATTAAATTGCCTCCAATCTGGATTAAGCCCTTTTAATTAGCAGTCATTGATATCATATGTTTCAGCACATGTCTTAAGTTTCGACTTTGTTTAGCCTTTGAAGTTGAGCTGGCACCCTACTATGCTGGGCATGAGAGGGTAGTTACATGACTTTATTAATCTTAATACAGGGCTTGTGTTAGTGACTATAATCTAAATTCTTTGACATGTTGGGAACCCAGCCCACTCACCTGAGACCATGGAATCTGCCACAGCACAGAGAAGGTGTTCTCCCCTCACAGGAGAGTAGAAGGAAAATATGAAGCAGACAGACCAGTGGCTCTTATCCTCTCAGACCCACTGGCTTAGTTCTATAATGAATGTGTTGTGAAGAATCTTTTATTGCCTTCAAATGAAAGTCATGGATAATACACATTATCTCCACATATAATTCCCCAAACCAATATAATAAGCTAAACCTAATAAAAAAGAGAACCAAGAAGAAAGTAATATATTATAAAATAATGAGTCTTTCACTGTGTAAGTGCCTAGGCATGTCCACACCAGAACATGTAATGAAGGAATCAGATGTGTCTGTCTTGTATGTGGAAAAATTGAATTTAAGAGAAGAAACTGCTTTGTGTAAGAAGTATGAGAAAATGAAAGAGGAGAAGTATGGGTAGAAATAAAATTACCAGCTAGAATTAGGATGCACAATAATAGATCATACTTATTTGAATGTGGTGAGAAAGAGAGGAAATAACTGTAATTGAAGCATGGATAATAGCTGAGAGAAATGACAGGTAGCTGAAGAGTAGAAAATGAGGAAGTACAGTATCCACACAAATGAACCTGGTCTTTCTTTTTAATACATTGTAAACTCAGTCCCCTTATTATGACACTAGAAAAATGTGATAAAATATCACATGCAAAAGATGCATCTCTACTCTTAAAATCCTAGTATGTCCATTTTTTGGTATTTGAAAGATTTTAGATATTAAATACTTGGCTAGGCTAAGAAGAGGACAGATTGAAAAGTAGAACAGTATCAGAAGGTAAAACCAAGAGGAGTATTTGACAGGTTTCTGGGGATAGGATTGAAATATGGTTCAAAAACAATAGATGATTAAAATTGTGTAATATTAATATGTAGTTTTTGCAACACAACTCACTTAATCTTATATAACATCAAGAAATATTAAAATATTTTAGTTGGAAATGACTTATTGTTAACATTCAATGAGATGTCCATGTTTCTGAGTCTGTTAGGAGTCTGAATTTGCGTGTCATGGGAACAAGTGCAGACTGATAAGAACGAATGCTGCACTAGCGATTCAGATACTATGGAGACATTTTGCCTGAACAGCGCTTCCAAATGAAACAAGGTGTGACTGATACTGTTCACATGGTCGCTGCCTCCCTTGAATTCATTGTACATGGAGCCATGCATACATCCTTCATCATTCTATGAAGACTGACGTTAGATGCTAGGCTTAGATAATTGTAAGGGATGCCTTTGTCTGTAGGAAAGTTTAATGGTATATATTTCTAGAGTCAGACATGGTGATTCTCTGACAAAGATACATAAATGGGAGGGTGGGAAGATTGCTTAGAAGATCAAGTCATGCTGTGTCCTCTGAGGACATAATTTAGATTCCCAAACTGACATCAGGGCCTGCTTGGGGTGGATGGCCTACCTGTAATTCCAGCACTAGGAACACAGGGCCAGGGCATCTCCAGGACAAACCGGCTAGCTAGATAGCTGAATGGGTAAGCTTTGGGTTCTCAAATGGATACCGCCTCAGCAAATAAAGTCAAGAAAGACTGAACAAGGTGCCTGGAGCCAACCTACCCCCTACCCCCCACATGTGAACATGTGCACACATAAACATGCTCACCTACACTACCACCACCATAGCAACAACAAAAAGATATATAAATGGCAAACCAACATGAAAATATGCCCAACCTTATTAGCCATCTGGGAAATGCAAATCAGACCACAAAGGAATACCATTTCATACCACCTGGGATGGCTATCATAAAAAGACAATAACAAGTTGTGCACGGACGTTTCTGTCCCACCATGTCCTGCAGCTGTTCAGTCCTAAATAAACACACAGAGGCTTATATTAATTATAGACTGTTTGACCTATGGCTCAGGCTTCTTACTGGCTAGCTCTCTTTTAATTATTAACCCATTTCTATTAATCAGTGTATCTCCACATGATCTTGGCTTACTGGAGAATGTCTGGGTCTCTTTCTTCCTCAGTAGCTACAAGGCATCTCACTTTTGACCCACTTTCCGAGTTCCTTTTCTCAGTTTTCTCCTGGTCAGGTATCCCCACATATATCTCCTGCCTGGCTACATCCTGCCGGTCCATTGGCTGAAACAACTTTATTCACCAACCAATAAGAGAAACATATGTTTACAGTATACAGAAGAGCCTCCCCATCAACCAGTGTTGGCAATGTTTCAAAAATTGAAACCTTCATATACTTCTTGCAGTATTGTAAAATGGTACAGTAACCTTGAACAATAATTTTCCCTAAAAATCTTAATTGTACAGTTACCATGTGACCCTGAAATTCCACTTCTAGATATATTTCCAGGAAAAAAACAAGACTATTTGCGACACAAACCTTTTATACTAATGCTCATTAGCAACTTGACTCTTAATACCCCCAAATAGAAACAATCTAAGTGTCTGTCATCATGTATAAACTTAGAGTAAAATAGTATATTATTCAGACATAAAATGAAGTACTTATATACTACATAGATGATACTACATAGATGACCCTTAACATCATTGTGTTAAGTGAAAGAGGTCAGACACACACTGGATGACTCCTTTTATGTGAAAAACACATAATAGGCAAATCCATAGCTACAGAAAACAGATTTTTGATTGAGTTGAGGAAAAGTGGGGAGTGGGTGTTAAAAAGGTATATGGTTTCTCCTTAAATATCCTAAGATTGGTAATAGTTGCACATCTCTGATTACACTAGAAGTCTTTGAGGGTAGGAAGGGACAGGGAAAGATTTACATAGTGATAAAGTTATAGTTGGGAACAAAAAGTTATGCTGTTATATTGCATTGTGAGATGATGATTGACAATGTATTTTTAAAAAACTGGAAGAGAGCTGGAGAGGTGGCTTAGTGGATAAGGTCATTGGCTGACAAGCCAGATGATCTGAGTTTGATCCCTAGGATCTACACGGTGGAAGGAGAGAACCAGCTCCCACAGGTTGTCTTCTGACCTCCACATAAAGTAATACTCTGGTGGTTGAAAATGGCCCCCATAGGCTCAAAGGGAGTAGCACTATTAGAAGGTGTGGCCGTGTTGGAGGAAGTGTACAGGGAGGTGGGCTTTGAAGTTACAAATACTCAGGCCAGACTCAGGGTCTCTTTCCTTTACTGTCGCCTGTGGATCTAGATGCAGAACTCTGTGTTCCTCTTCCATCATGTCTGCCTGTGTCCCACTGTTCTTCCTGCCGTGTTGACACTGGACTAAACCTCTGAACTTGTAAGCCAGATCCAGTGAAACGTTTTCCTTTATAAGAGTTGCCATGGTCATGGTAACTCCTCACAATAATAGAAACTCTAACTATGACAAATACTCAATAAAATACAGCATCACAAATAACAATGAGAAAAAAATCTAAAGGCTTTTTTTCTTTTTCTTTTTCTCTTTGAGACAAGTTCTCATTATGTAGTTCTAGATGTCCTGGAACTCATCATGTAGACCAGGCTGGCCTTAAACTCACAAAGATCTGCTGGGCCTTTGCTTAGGATTAAAGGTGCGAGCCACCAGGAGTGACTATTCAAGGCATTTTAATGTTAAAAATCTGTTGCCACATTTGGGAGAATTGTAATAGCTATGTTAAAGCCAATGTACACCCTATTAAATCTGCATAAAATGCAAAAATGAAAGCTCTTGAGTGATTCTTTAAATAGGTGAATTTCATGGTATGTGACTTGTATGTTAATAAAGCCATTATTGCAAGGGATGATCCAAGCAAAGAGAGACAGCTCTTCTGTTCAAATGAGTGCTGACCATACCTTATCCACCACTGTGACAACTAACAGCTCTTCCCACCGTTTCAGAACTTCCATAGTGAGAACTGCCAAATTGTAAGAAAATTAAAAAAGAGAAATCTACTCATTTTGATGGACCAGAAAGGTGAGAACAGAAAGTAGGATGGGAAAAGTTCTGAACAAATTCTCTTCTTTTTATTCTACAACTTAAAACTCTACAGGAGAGATGAGAGATACTGGCCGTTTCTTTGCTTTCCTCATTACACACAAATGTGTTAGATTAAGGGGGAGGAGGATCTAAGGTGGATGGATTACTCCTTGCGTGCTAGATTAAGGGTGAGAAGGATCTAAGGTGGATGAATTACTCCTTGATTTACTCTGTAGATACAGAGAAGAATCTTCAAGGCAGGACAATGCCACACCCACCAAAAGGGCAGTGCTATGCGGTAGATCAAAAAGATGATGTGCAGTTTACAACCTGACTCTTTCAGTTCTGAGGTGATGTGGATGCTGAGTCTAGTGTTCTCAGCTGCAGTGTACAGTGTGGACAGATAGTGCTGTCAGCTGCGGTGTGCAGTGTGGACAGATTAGTGTTGTCAGCTGTGGTGTGCAGTGTGGACAGATTAGTGTTGTCAGCTGCGGTGTGCAGTGTGGACAGATTAGTGTTGTCAGCTGCAGTGTGCAGTGTGGACAGATTAGTTTAGTGTTGCCAGCTGCAGTGTGCAGTGTGGACAGATTAGTTTAGTGCTGTCAGCTGCAGTGTGCAGTGTGGACAGATTAGTGCTGTCAGCTGCAGTGTGCAGTGTGGACAGATTAGTTTAGTGCTGTCAGCTGCAGTGTGCAGTGTGGACAGATTAGTGTTGTCAGCTGCAGTGTGCAGTGTGGACAGATTAGTTTAGTGCTGTCAGCTGCAGTGTGCAGTGTGGACAGATTAGTTTAGTGCTGTCAGCTGCAGTGTGCAGTGTGGACAGATTAGTGCTGTCAGCTGCAGTGTGCAGTGTGGACAGATTAGTTTAGTGCTGTCAGCTGCAGTGTGCAGTGTGGACAGATTAGTTTAGTGTTGTCAGCTGCAGTGTGCAGTGTAGACAGATTAGTTTAGTGTTGTCAGCTGCAGTGTGCAGTGTGGACAGATTAGTGTTGTCAGCTGCAGTGTGCAGTGTGGACAGATTAGTTTAGTGTTGTCAGCTGCAGTGTGCAGTGTAGACAGATTAGTTTAGTGTTGTCAGCTGCAGTGTGCAGTGTGGACAGATTAGTGTTGTCAGCTGCAGTGTGCAGTGTGGACAGATTAGTGCTGTCAGCTGCAGTGTGCAGTGTGGACAGATTAGTGTTGTCAGCTGCAGTGTGCAGTGTGGACAGATTAGTTTAGTGTTGTCAGCTGCAGTGCAGTGTGGACAGATTAGTGCTGTCAGCTGCAGTGTGCAGTGTGGACAGATTAGTTTAGTGTTGTCAGCTGCAGTGCAGTGTGGACAGATTAGTGTTGTCAGCTGCAGTGTGCAGTGTGGACAGATTAGTTTAGTGTTGTCAGCTGCAGTGTGCAGTGTAGACAGATTAGTTTAGTGTTGTCAGCTGCAGTGTGCAGTGTGGACAGATTAGTGTTGTCAGCTGCAGTGTGCAGTGTGGACAGATTAGTTTAGTGTTGTCAGCTGCAGTGCAGTGTGGACAGATTAGTGTTGTCAGCTGCAGTGTGCAGTGTGGACAGATTAGTGCTGTCAGCTGCAGTGTGCAGTGTGGACAGATTAGTGTTGTCAGCTGCAATGTGCAGTGTGGACAGATTAGTTTAGTGTTGTCAGCTGCAATGTGCAGTGTGGACAGATTAGTTTAGTGTTGTCAGCTGCAGTGTGCAGTGTGGACAGATTAGTTTAGTGTTGTCAGCTGCAGTGTGCAGTGTGGACAGATTAGTCTAGTGCTGTCAGCTGCAGTGTGCAGTGTGGACAGATTAGTTTAGTGTTGTCAGCTGCAGTGTGCAGTGTGGACAGATTAGTGCTGTCAGCTGCAGTGCAGTGTGGACAGATTAGTGTTGTCAGCTGCAGTGTGCAGTGTGGACAGATTAGTGTTGTCAGCTGCAATGTGCAGTGTGGACAGATTAGTTTAGTGTTGTCAGCTGCAATGTGCAGTGTGGACAGATTAGTTTAGTGTTGTCAGCTGCAGTGTGCAGTGTGGACAGATTAGTTTAGTGTTGTCAGCTGCAGTGTGCAGTGTGGACAGATTAGTCTAGTGCTGTCAGCTGCAGTGTGCAGTGTGGACAGATTAGTTTAGTGTTGTCAGCTGCAGTGTGCAGTGTGGACAGATTAGTGCTGTCAGCTGCAGTGCAGTGTGGACAGATTAGTGTTGTCAGCTGCAGTGTGCAGTGTGGACAAATGGCTGTATTGGGTGTGTGTGATGCACCAGTGAGCTCAGAAGAGGCTGGTGATGACCACATGCATTGAATCTTCATCTTTCCTCACAGACTTCTGGGCACAACGAAGGACTGTAGTGGCTTCTGGCCTTGCCAGTGTATTTGTGTATTTGTGTTGGGCATGGCTTCAGGTGTGTATGCTTCTCTCTCTCTCTCTCTCTCTCTCTCTCTCTCTCTCTCTCTCTCTGGTGGCAGGTTGGATCGGGAGCGCAGAGACTGCATCTTCTGGAGCACAAAGGCTGTGGCTGTTCTTTACTGTTATCTATGTAAGTTCTTCCCCAATAAAACACCCATTTATCATTTATCTTGGGTCTAGAGAACTCATTATCTGCCCCCACCCAAAGGACAGCTTAGAAGTTCATCTCCCACACATGCTGATAGTGAACAGCAGTAGAATACTAGCTGACCCAGGATTCTACTCCTTGGAATACACTCAAGAAAGATTAAAATATATATTCTAAAAGAAACTTGCACAAGCAGGTTCATGCCAGCAGTGTTTATAGTAGTCTATAACTGGAAACAACGTAGATGTCCAACAAAAATAAATTAAATATGGTCTGTATTCAAACCATAAAATAGTATTTGTCTTTCAAACAGAAATAAAGTATGTGTTATAGCCTGCATGAATCTTGAAGACATTATTCTAAGTTGAAGAAGCCAGCAACAGACCCGTTCCTCCAGGGGGCAGGGAACACCACAGGAGAAGTGATGGAAAGACTAACCCAGAATATGGAGAAGGGTAGTGAAACGCCATCTTCTGGATGTACACAGCCATTATAACCGTGAGCTATCAACATCTATGGATGATTGCACTGGGCCTGCACAAGGATGGGTCCAGTAACAGCCAGACGAAGATGGAGACTGATCCAGGGGCCAACCCCTCACAGCTGCACAATTGTTTTTCACAGCTGAACTATTTCAAGGACAGGGCAAGTCATTGCCTTCAGTTGTGTACTGACTGGCAACCTCACTAGACTCCAGCGTGGTCATCCATACACATTGCTCTGGTTAAACCAATGGCCACACAATAATACTGAAAGTCATGAACCCGGAAAAGGGACAGGTTGGGTAGATTGGGGGTTGATAAGAAGGGAAATAAGTGAGCATGTGGGGCAGAGAGTAACCAGAGCGCATTGTGTCCTTGCACAGATTTGTTAAGGAATTAATTTAATAAAAACAAAATGGAAACATATAAGTAGAAAGAGAGGATATTCTAGAGTAGGCAGCTCCAAGAGGAAAGCAAAAGTGATGTCCAGATGTTTTCCTCCTGGAGGAGGAGAGGGTTTCTTTGGGGGTTAGTTAGAAGTTTCTGCAATTAGGCTACAGATGGTCACACAACTTAGTAAATGTATAAAGCCCACTAGATTGTTCATCTCAAACAGTGAACTTAAGTATGTACCAATGATACTGCAATAAAAAAAATATATGAATAGCCGGGCGGTGGTGGTGCACGCCTTTAATCCCAGCACTAGGGAGGCAGAGGCAGGCAGATCTCTGTGAGTTCGAGGTCAGGCTGGACTGACAGCTTCCAAAACAATACAGAGAAACCCTGCCTCATAAAAGCAAATATATATATATATATGAACATATAGGCACATAACAAAATGATGCTACATTTAATGTACACTTTTGAATGCAGAGTGGTGTGTGTGTGTGCTCCTTGCTACACACTCTGCTGCTGCTATTTTGATCTTTGCTAGGTCTCAAACCTGGGACAAATTGCTAACTGTGCTGCCGATTTAACGTATCAAAGTGGATCTGTCTTCCAGGTTCTCCCAGCATCCCTCAGTCTCTACCTGTTCCAGGGCATGACTGGCATTCCCTGCTCTTTACCCTAAACTTCTCCAGCCCAGATGCTGGACTTCCCCTTCACATCCCCTAGCTGGGTCCCTATGCAATCCAGCCATTCTGGTTAAGCCAGTCTCTTGGCTTCTTGGCCGGGGCAGCCTCTTAGTCTGTGGTGCCTCTCTTGCTCTCTCTCCCCATCTGTGCTCTCAGGGTCCAGTTTAGTCTGCTGGTCGTGTTCAGCCTGGACTCTTCCCTCTGCCTGCGTTCCCCCTTATACCTACAATGAAAATCCTCTCCCTACTTCAGGAATAGTCGTGTCCTCCTCCTTTATGCCATTTTCTTATCCAGTCTTAGGATTAAAGACCTCTTTACATGGCCTTCGGGTCTTTCAGCCTCATGTCACACATGTCCCCTGCAGCAGTCACACTAACCCTCACTATGAAGACCTTTGCCCCTGCCAGAACGTCTTCCTGTGACTGTTTCTACTTCACTTTATTTTAGTGTACCTTTTGCTACTTCTTTAGAGAAGCCCTCCCCCTTCCTGGCCAAGGTCAAATCCTTGTTACAACTCTGCATCTTATCATACCACTTAACATATTATGCACATTAAGTTTGTATTTTAATGGCATAGTCTGAATATCTCTCTTCAGTTAGAACTCCTGGAAGGTTAGTACTGATAGAGCTTTTGATGATCCCTAGATATATTCCAATGTCTAACATCCAGTACTTAGCTGATCTGTAGTAATTTGTATTTGTAGTGAGCTAAGGAAAGAAGTGGACTCTCTTTTGTCCTCATAATGTCAGTTTAGTTCATTTCCAACAATGCCTATTCATTTGTTCTCCAAAAACGTCCACTGACTATTTCCAATGTTCCAAGCAGTGAATTGGTGCTTGTGAAATGATAATCAGGAAAAAGAGTAAAGAATCATTTTTAGCTCAGGGGGATTCTGAATGGGTCCCAGCAAGAATACTGGAATGCTTACCTAAGATCTTTCCCCCCCCCCCCCGCTCCACCCACCATTGCCATCTCCCTCTGCTGGGGATTGAATCTAGGACATTGTACACACAAGGCTAGCACTCTTCCACTGGTCGGCACCCAGGTCCCTTTGAACTCTTTAGTACATTATTTTTGATAGTGTCATTCAATCAATAACATAACATAATCCTAAAGCTTTTTCTAGGTCTTTTTTGTTTTTGTTTTTTCAAGACAGGGTTTCTCTGTATTGTTTTGGAGGCTGTCCTGGAACTCACTCTATAGACCAGGCTGGCCTCGAACTCACAGATATCTGCCTACCTCTGCCTCCCGAGTACTGGGATTAAAGGCGTGCACCACTAACTCCCGGCTTTTTCTAGGTCTTAATCTAATCCTACTGCTAAAATTCTAGCTCAATAGCAAATCAAGCTACTGGTGTATGTAAGAAGACATAATGCCCACAAATATTTCTATTTCTAGTCTAGACATTCTCTGGCCATCTGAGTTGCCAAAAGACAGCTAGCTATTCAGCTCTTATAATGATATTTAGTCATTTATGCAATTATATTCTCTTAATGAGTGAAGTTAAAGCAAACTATCATTGATATATATTAAACGTAGAAAAGAATGGCATGCATATTCATTTAATCCCAAGGATGTAAGTAGTAATATATTTTTGTTCTAAATAAATATGATTTCTCAAATTTTGTGAATTGAGTTCTTCTAAGCTGATAACTATCCTTTTTTAACTGAGTGTCTCATGGAAGGATATTGCTTTTTCTTTTTATAAAAATAGTTTGTCCCTTTTAATAAAAAATTAATAAAAGCATGAGTGCATGTATGAAAACAGCAGCTTCAATATAATCTATGGAGAGACAGCAAGAATCATAGACTATAAATTTTGGGAGGTGGAGCCCCCATTCCTTCTTGGAATGTGTAGTCCTGTGACTGTCATATAGCAGGTGCTCAATAAATATGTTACCCAAATGAATGACGATGCTTAAATGGCATGCTTAATGACCATAAATGATACAATAAAAATGCCTGACCCCAGTGTATGCATCAATAGGTAAAATTATTGGCTTGTATCTCAGTTTATAGAAGAAAAAGGCACGTAATAAAACATAACTTTGAACTGAAAAGGTAAAGAAAATGTAGATCTTACTTCTTACTTCACAGTTTGTGTGAGACAAGGTTGTTTAGATTTAATGTATTCCTACTTTTGAGTTTAGAGTCTTGGAAATTTGGATTAAGATTTGGTAGCAGTCTGCCCCTTCCACTTTTGCATAATTCTAGAGTTAGACAGAACGTTAATGTTATCCCCCTATAACCTCCACCTAATCTTTATAATAGTCTGCCAAGGGCATAGTCCAAGATTTCAAGTGGAGAGGAACTTACTACCTCCCAGAATAGTCCACTAAATTTTATTTTAGGCTTCTGACACTACAGCAAGACTATGTACTTAAAATATACATGTTTCCTTTTCCATAGAATAACCCCATATGTATTTGAAGTTCATAACATCTCCCCATTTTTATGTTGCAAGTGGAGCATGGTTTCCACTCTCCACTTTTCTGAGATTTCTTTGGAGATTGTGTTCCTATTTATATCTTTTAAAAAGTGTGTGGCACTCGGACGGTTGACAGAATTCCAGGTGTGATTTGTCATTATGCATCTGACATACTAGCTTTGTAAAGTGCATGAGTGTCCAAGATCTTTGTTTTTTCCTGATAATATAGTGACAAATCCTACCAATCTCTGACTTTGTCTCGTAGAAATGTCAGTAGTTCAGGTTGGGGAAAGTGATTCTTGCTAGATGTCCGAGCAAACTACGAAAGAGAGTATGTAGTTCCTTTTATCACATGCTCAGAGGTCATACAAAGGTTAAAATGAAGTCTGGTGATAGTCTTCCTTTGGCTAAAGTGGGTATGAATCTAAGGTGTCCAGCCTGTGGTCTTGCATACAGATGACTCATTAAGTCTCAGTCAGTTTTCTTTTCTTTTTGTCACCTTTTTGCATTTCTTGGATTTTTTTTTCTGTCTTTAGTTAACGTGAAGGGAATTCAGAGATGAATTAACAGGTGGTAAGATTGTTGGCTCTCCTTTACTTTCTAGAAGACAGATTTCTTCTTTGTTTTTAAGGAAAATTCTAAGGGTCAGCTAGACTAAATACAAAGCAAAATATGCTTCAAATATCTCTAAGTAGAGCATTCCAGTTTAACAAACTGAACTCCTTCATCTTACATATTACAAACATTGTCCGTATTCACTACTGTGTCTTCATTTCCCTGGCTGGGCTGTGTGTTTCAAATGAGGAAGAACAAGATTTGAAGGGTTTCAATGAGGGCCTTTGTTTTTAACCCTCAGCTACAGTGTTATATAGTTCTTAAGAAAAGAGATCTAACATTGTGGGGGATTTTTGAACATCCTACAGTACTTGTTTCACTTCTGAACAAGAAAGAAAGCAACTTTGTTCCTGTTGTATAGATGAAACCTGGTTACCCAGAGTTCTGGAAGCTCTTCCAAGAATAAGACTATAAAAACGTTACTTAATATCAGAGCAATTTGTTCTGGGCAAAGGCGTTATCTTCAGAAAACTGGATAGTAGGACATTAGGCATTTGCCAGCTAGTCCCCAAGAAGAGCTTTGGAGCAGCAGTGAAATAACAGTGCTGCCTCTGACCCCCACAGCTAGGTGTCACTGGATGATTTGGTGCTGACTGACAATATTAGTTACTTTTGCCTTTGAAAGTTTGACCAAAACCCCAGTCAGAAACAACTTCAAGGAGGAAGGGTTGATCTTGGCTCCTGGTTTCATAAATTTCAGTCTGTCCCGGCAGAGAAGGCATGGATGAGTTTGCAGGGACAGGAATGAACTTGGTGGAGCCTTCATACCTGAGGATGGGACAGGAGGCAGAGTGGCTGGGTCTGGGGCTATGCTGTCAGAGGCCTGCCTTCAGTGACTTGATTCTCCCAGGCAGGTCCTGCCTCTTAAAGGTTCTCGTTTCCTAAAATATTGCCACCCATTAAGAGTTAAGTTTTCAAAACACGAACCTATGGGGGATGCTTCAAGTCCAAGTAGTACTAATTGTGTGAGACTTGTAAGGATCTGGATGGTGGTTTTAGGGGGATTTCCCCTGCCTAGAAGTTACCACACTTGTGCTTCCCTGATCTCCTTCGAAACCCTTCACTGACATCATCATTTTTCCCTCTGTTTTCTTAATTTAAATTAGCATCAATCTTGTTTTACATGTCAATCCCAGTTCCCTCTCCCTCCCCTCTTCTCCTGCCCCACAACGGCCCCCATCCCATCCCCTTTCTGCTCCCCAGGGAAGGTGAGGCCTTCATGGGGGACCATCAAGATCTGTCATATCATTTGGAGCAGGGCCTAGACCCTCCCCTGTGTGTCTAGCCTGAAAGAGTATCCCTCTATGTGGAGTGAGCTGCCAAAGTCCATTCGTGTATGAGGGATAAATACTGATCCACTGACAGAGGCCCCGTAGATTAACCAGACCTCCAAACTGACATCCTCGTTCAGGGGGTCTGGAACAGTCCTATGTTGGTTTCCCAACATCAGTTGGTTTCCTATCAGTCTGGGATCCATGAGCTCCCCCTTGTTCACTGACCTCATATTTTACTATCTAGATGACAACAGCAACACTGACATCGCTGTATGAAAATAATGTTGACTGACAATAGCTAATGACTTTCAGGTAGAAGAAATGCTCTGTAAGCCTCCAGAATACTTACAAAATATCTCCCTATGCTCTTATTCTAGAACTTTCTTAGACACAACTTTAATTGGAATAAAGTAGAGAGTTTGAATGAAAAAATAAATAAAATTTAAAAGATGAAATTATGGTCATTTTGTAAACCAGTGTGCCATTTATAGGAATTTTTAAAAACAAATGTGATGCACACAACCATTCACATCAAAGTGAAATATTCTGGTAGTGTAGGGTTTCATTGTAAATTGCAATTTTATTATAGTCTGTGTTCTTCTGGTGTTGAGACCTGACACATGGGTATAGATTTTTAAATCTTGACTTTGTAAGTGGACATCTTTTCCAATCATATGTCACTGCAGGATGACATCCTTTCCACTTTCTAAGGAAGAAGATCTCAATTCTGGTAGTTCCATCAAGATGTTAAAGAAATTAGAGTAACAAGTCCACACGCCAACCTTGTCCTGTTCCACACCCTTGAATGTCCACTGTGCAAATAGATCTCCTTGCCCGTGAGGAGGACCAACTGGGAGAATGAATGGAAAACTCAAACACCTTTTGATGATTTGGGACACAAACCTGTGTAGTGATTACCTATTTAACTTGAATCACAACATTTCCAACCTATGTTGTGGGACCAATTACCCCCTAATTTATAACAACAGCTAAGATTATTAGTCAGGTAACTACAAAACACATCTTACTAACATAATACTTATTTTGAAAAAGTAACATTGTCTTCATCATCTATTATTATCTCTTTTTTGATTCAAGTGAGTTGAAAGGTCAGTGTTGCACATTCCCTCTCTGTTTCTGCTGTCTTCATGGCCAACCTCTTCAGCACCTTCTATGTTCCATGGCCTCAGTCATATTTTTTGTCCCTGTGCTGTGTGATTGTCACAAAACATGCAATTTTTCTCACCTTCATTTTTAGGCTGGGAGTTTCTCAACCATTGTATTAGAATCTCTGCGACTAAGAACCCACCTTGTATATGGGTATAGTTGTAGGATCTAGTTCACAGATGCTAAGGGAGCTTTGTTTACTGAAGAGACTTTTGTTATACCCCTTAATATACCATCAATTTGGGCATTGCATTTGGAATGTGACACAGTAAATATTGATAAAATGGATTTACTGATAATGACTTAATCCCCATGGTAGATGTAAACTTTTCTAACTTTATATTGTATGAATTAGTGGGAAAAAGCTTGATTCTATGATATAACATTGATTTCTTATAGTATCACACCTTTAATTCAGTTACTGTTCACTATTTTTAACTTCACTGACACAGATAATCATTAAAACCTAAGTGGCACCATTGCAAGCATTAAAAAAAGATCTTTCTAAAATACCAAACCCTTAGAGCAGTGATTCTCAATGTAGAGGTCATGACAGTAGTTGAATTTTTTTTTTATCAGGACCATCATCTCCCTAATAATGACATGGAGACTTTTTTTTAGTTTACACTTTGATTTATTTAAGAATTTCATCCAAGTATACAATACAATTTGAATGTATTCACCGCCCCCTTCTTCCAACTCCTACATGGAGACTTTTAATTAATTGTGAAATCTCGGTTGATAGCTTAGGCTTGTTCCTAAGTAGCTCTTGTAATGTAAATTAGCCCATATCTTTTAATGTACATTCTTTCATAGAGCTCAGTTACCTTTACTCTGTACTCTCCATGCTGCTTCCTTTCTGGCTGGCTGGGGACCCAGCCTTCTTTCGAGCACTCTCTCTGCCCTGAAAACACTGCCTAGCTTTTGGCCATTTAGTTTCGTACTAAACTAAACACAGAGACGTATCTTCACACAGTATAAAGGAATATTCCACAACACATGAGCTCTACAGGGGTTGCATATTAGATATTTACATTATGAGATATTTACATTATGATTCATAACAGTAGCAAAATTACAGCTATGAAGTAGTAACAAAATAATTTTATGGTTGTGGGTCAAATGTGAGGAACTGTATTAAAGGGTTGCAGCATTAGGAAGGTTGAGAACCTGAGAGCCAGTTATCAAGATTAATATCAAATAGATATCATGTTGCTTCTGGTGATAACCTGAGGAATATCTATATTCCACTTTATTAAAAGTGCATGAACTCAGTCTAGTCATGTAGAACCATCAGATAAATCCAAAGTGACTCATCCAATAACACAATTCCCTTCAATTCTTCCAAATGTCATGAAGACCAAGAAAGATTCAAGAACCTGTATAGGTTAAAGGACAGCAGAACTAATAACAGTGTGCCCAAGTTGGGCCTAACATCAAAAGAACAAGAATGAGAGCAAAACCTGAAAAATGATAAGAGGCATTATCATGATTATGATACAGACTGTAGGTTGAATAACAGCTCTATATCAATGTCAAATTTTCTAAATTTGTTATCGTGTTGTTATAAAAGCAAATAACATCCTTCTCTCAGTAAAGACTCATGGAAGTAAATGATAGGATGTAACCTACTTGAGAGGGATGGGGGAGAGATCTTGGGAGGTGTGTAGTGAGGGGTCCATGAGGTCCATGTGTCGACAAGGGGTCCTTGTCACTGTGGGTGACAGATCACAGACCTTGAACTCAGGGATTCTGGGTCCATGCTGAGGCAGAACACTGTGACAATGAAACCATTTACATCACAGCAGAGACAAAGGATCTTATTATGATTGCAACCCTCAAAGGTACACTTCCAGTCACTGGCTTCCTTCAGCCAGGCCCAAGCTTCTAAAGTTTTTGTTTTTCTTTCAATGAAAATAGATTTTTTTCATTAAATTTATTCTGATTATGGTTTCACTTCCCCCAACTCCCTCCAGATGCTCCCTATTTCCCCTTCCATCCTAATCCATACCCTTTCCTTCTCTTGATAGAAAACAAATAGGGATGCCAGGTGTTGGTGATGCATGCCTTTAATCCCAGTACTGGGGGGCAGGGGGGCACAGGCAGGTGGATCTCTGTGAGTTCGAAGCCAGCATGATCCACAGAGTGAGTTCCAGGATAACCAGAGCTACATAGAGAAACCCCATCTCAAAAAACCAAAGGAAAGCAGAGAGAGAGAGAGAGAGAGAGAGAGAGAGAGAGAGAGAGAGAGAGAGAGAGAGAGAGAGAGAACAAACAGGTATCTAAAGAATAATAAAATAAAATAAAGATTAAATAAAAAACAAGAATAGGGCAAAACAAACAAACATAGATAAAGCCAGGGGGTGGGGGAACACAAGAAACACATAGACACTGAGACAAACAAGTTTGTACAAACAAAACTCCCAGAAAAAAATTGGAAGTCAATATATATATATATATATATATACATATATATATATATAGGAAGTCAATATATATATATATATGGCAAAGATCTGCAAACAAAAATGCCCTGACAAAAACGTTATGAGACAAAGCACATCCAGATGCCACTGAGCTCCCTTTGTGTCGGTATCTACTGCTGGGGAAAGGTCTGGCCTTAAAAGCGATTTGTGTAAAGTGAGGCTCTGCTGGTGAAACCTAATTTTTCATTTGTGAGCAATTATCAATTGGAGATATCTCTGGGCTATGGATATGGGCTTGTGTCCTCTTCCCCTTGGAAGTGCTGGGACCCATCTGGCATAAACCGTTGCAGGTCACATACAAGCTGCTCTGAGTTCTTATGTGGATTGGCCTTGCTGCATTTAGAAGGCCTTGCTTCCTTCCTTGGCATCTTCCACCCCCCCCCACACACACTCTTACGCTCTTTCTTCTTTATCTTTGGTAGGGCTCCCTGAGACTTGAGGTGGGGGATTTGATGGAGATATCTCATTTGGGACTGAGTGTTCCAAGGTTTCTCACTCTGCACATTGTCTGACAATGCATCTCTGTATTTGTTCTCATCTACTGCAGGAGGAAGCTTTGTTGATGATAGCTGATTAAGGCCTTCATCTATGAGTATAGCAAAATGTCATTAGTAGCTCTTTTATGACTACATTTCTTTATGAGAACAGTAGTCTTTATTCCCCGAGGTCTCTGGCTTATCTGGTCTCAGATTCTCGGCCACCTGAGCAGTGTTACGGAAGGGTTTCCCTTGAGTGGGCCTTTAATCCGATCAGACGGTGGTTACTCCCATAAGCCTTGCCACTATTGTAGTAGTGTGTCTTGAAGGCTGGTCATCATCATAGGTCGAAGGGTTTGTAGATGGGCTGTTGTTTACCTCTCTCCTTCAGTAGCATGCTGAGTACCTCCCAGTAGCATAAACTCTAGTTCCAGCTTGACATCTCCGTGTTCAATGAGATGGGCAGGTGTGTTATTTTCAATCCTTACTGTCAGTTTGTGGAAAGCAACCAGTAGCCCTGGCAACAGCCTGGACTGTTTGGGGGTCTCCATGTGTCTTAGTTCGGGTTTATTATGGCTGTGAAGAGACACCATGTCCATGGCAACTCTTATAAGGAAAACAGCATTGAATTGAGGGTGGCTCGATTACAGTTTCAGAGGTTCAGTCTATCGTGATCACGAGGGGGAGCATGGCAGCAGCGTGCAGGCAGGCATGGAGCTGGAGCTGAGAGTGCTATAGTTTGCCGGCAGCAGGAAGTTGACTGACTCACTAGGTGGTATCTTGAGCATATGAAGCCTCAAAGCCCGCCCCCACAGCGACACACTTCCTCAAATAACGTCACGCCTTCTAAAAGTGCCATTCCCTTTGGGGGCCATTTCTTTCAAACCGTCACACCATGGGAACTCTTTGGACAATAACTTTGAGTAGATGTAGCCAATTCTAAGCACTGAAAGCTTTCTGTTGGGGCTCTGTCTCATTATTTGGCAATTTTATTTAGATCACCTTTATATGTGCACGTCTTTTTGGAAGATTTTACTGTATTAGATTTCTGTGGTAGGATGAAGTGTTCTTTGGGTATATGACCAACAGTGGTATAGCTGAATCTTTAGGTGGATCTCTTCCTAGCTTCCTGTTGAAGTGCCACACTAATTTCAGCCGTGGTTGTACAATATTTCACTCCCAACAGCAATGGATGATAAAGTATCCCTTACTCCACAGCCTCTCAGCATGGGATGTAATTTGTTTTATTGATCTTGGTCATTCTGACTAGTGTAAGATGAAATCTCAAAACAGTTTTGATTTGCATTTCCCAGATGACTAAGGATATGGAACATTTCTTTAAGTGCTTCTCATCCATTTGTATTTCCCCCCTTTGAGAATTCTGTTTAGAGCTGTACACCATTTTTTTAAAATAGGGTTTCGCTTTCTTGATGTCCAGAGCTTTGAATTCTTTATATATTTTGGATATTATACCCTTATCAGATTTGTATTTAGTAAAAAAATCTTTTTTTCCACTTTGTAGTCTTTGAATGATGGTATTCTTTACCATACAGCTCTACAGTTCCATGAGGTGTCATTTATTTATTTGTTTAAATGTGCACATGTTGAAAAATCTTTGTGCTAAGTCATAGCATTTTAACAGAAACACTCAAATAACTAATGTCTCTATCATATTTCTTCCTCTAACATTCTGTGTCCCATTTCTTTTCTTTTCTACACAATTTAACCTTTCTCACTCTCCCTGGGGAGTGGAGGGGGAATGGGGTGAGGGGCTCGGGGGTTGGTGGGGGGTAGGAGAGGAGGGGAGGGCGAGAGAGCTGGGATTGACATGTCAAGCAAGTTTGTTTCTAATTTAAATAAAATAAAAAAGGGGAAAAAAGGAAATCCAGTGTGTATGAAGGACACAGCATGTGACATTGAGCGTGTACCAAACGCAATATCATATAGTGTGTACTGTGGTCTAGCTCTGTAGGGGTTTTCTTTAGTAACTGATTTCTTATAACCCTAAAATTAGCTGAGGCCACTGAAGCCTGAGAAAAGTTCTTACCTGTTTGGAATAAAAAAAAAACCCCAAAAAACCAAAACCAACAATACAACAAAACCTGTGATGGAGATAAACCTCCTAAATTTTACCGCCTTGAAAACAATAGCTGTTTTAAACTAAGGCTTCTTGTCCATATCTACCTTAAATATGTATGCAGTTGGCAGTCAAGGAGGATTTTGAAGCCAGGCATAATTATGCTTGGAAGCCCAAGGCAAGAGGATTGTGAGTTGGAGGACAGCCTGGAATACATTGTGAGATCCTATCTCAAAAAAAAAAAAGTAGGGCAGTAACAGTAGACTCCTTTGGGCTGTAATTGAGTGTGTTGAATGATGGAATATTAGAGTGATTGGTGGTTAGCAGGACCAAAGAGGTGATTATTTCAGTGGCCAATGAAGTTTGGGTAAAAAAAAATGATGGTGAGTTTTGGCAGGAAATTTTATTTTTATAACCAACAGCTTTCTAGTTTTAGATACCAGGGGTTAGTAGGAGAGAGAGATATCCTGCATTAATAATTTTCATTGCTTTATAACCTTCCAACATTCCCTTGAGTCAGAGCTCTGCCTTGAGTGTCTGAATGGATAGCAACACTGTTATTAAAATACGGAAGGGGAAGAACAGGTTAGGTGGGAAGACAAATTCAGTTTTGGTTGTGTTCATTTTGAGAGGCCTGGGGAATTCCACATAGTCTGTTTTATGGGCAGTTGGAATACCAGCTCATTGGCTCCAAGGGCAAGTCTGAGCTATAGCTACAATTTTAGGAACCCTCAGTTTACAGGTAACCTGAAGCACAGCCTCTGAATTTGGGATTTAATGCTAGCTCAGACATGGTGCTTTCTCATTTGTAAAATGGATACTGTCTAACTCAGTATCTTTGTGAGGGTTCAGGGAGAAAAATATAAGTATATTGGGTGAAATTAGTGATGAATTTGCTATTATTACAATTGGATTATGATAGAGGTACTTATGAAAATTCCATTATAACAATTTTCAATTTTTTAATGTTTGTGAATTTCTTACATGCATATAATAATTTTGATTAAGTGTATTTTCATATTCTATCCCCTCCATTTCCTATCTGATAACCCCAACCACTATTTTTCCTCCTAGTTTCACGTATATATTTTTTGAAAACACTAAGTACACTTAATACTACCAGTATGTCCATGGGCACAGGGTCATCTCCTGGAGCATGGGTAGCTTCTCAGGGGTCTCGTCCTTGAAAAAAAGTTTCTCTTCCTTGTCCAGAATCCACCAGCTGCCAATAACTCTTCAGCTAGGAGGTGGAACTTCGTGGGACCTATCTTCTGTCCATGCTGGGATTTTTGGCTTGCTCAATCTTGTGCAGATTGTCACAATCACTGTAGTTCATATGTGCAACAGTCCTGTTGTGTCCAGAAAACACTGTTCTGCTGTAACCATCTATTCCCCTGTCTCTTACAATTTTCGATTCCCTCTTTTGTGCAGTAATCACCGAGCTTTGGTGAGAGGGTGTATGATGTCCCATTTATGGCCGCACATCTACAGTTTCTTATTCTCTGCATGTTGACCTGTCTGAGTCTCTGTGTTAACTGCTCTTCCCTGCAAATATAAGCTTCTCTGACGGCCTTGAGAGATACACAAATTTATGGATATAACAAATCTTAGAAGTTGGTTTAAGACTCTGTTCTCTTAGAAGAATAAAAGTATCAGGCTCTCCCTTAGGGCATATAACTCACCTAGTCACAGGTTCTTGTCCCCATTGACAGTACCAGAAATGAGTACTACTTTGTGGAATGGACCTTAAATTCTATCTGAACGTAGCTGGTTATTTCCATAGCATGCATGCCACTATTGCATCAGAGGGCCTCTTTGGCCAGGAAAGTTGTTACTGTAGCTTTCAGAGTTGACAGGTAGGTAAGAGTGATGATGATATTTCTTCCCTGGTAGTATGCATAACACCATCTATCACTGAAAGCTGGCCAGTAGAGGTGAAGCTTCTAGGTCAGTGTCAGGTTGATTTCTCCATGCTGTATGACTCAAGTGTGTAGTGTCTTCAGCAACAGCGTCTTACTGTCAAGTTCTGGATGGCGACCAAGAGCAATCACTTGTAATTTATGAGTGATAGACCCCACAGACTAACAACTCCAAAAAAGGTAACTCATTACTGGCATTGAACTTTTAATTTGATCACCAGCAGTGTCTAGGAGGGGTATTGATTGTACTCCTTGGTATAGTATAACTCCACTTAAATTATTTTTGTACATGCACATGTTTGTATTTTAGGAAGCTTCTACAGCAGTAGGTTTACATATTGGTATTCCAAATGTCTTTAGCGCTAGCTATCCCTCGCCACATTCCCTTCTTTACCCTGTACTTCAACACCCCACCTCACTTATTTCTTTTTGATCCATTGTTCCCTATTCTCCACTTCATGCCATGCATGTTTTATCTCTCCTCCCTTAAACCATCCTAATGCTCCCTATTTTCCTGAAGTCTATGGGTACTCCCATTTAAACACTTACCTAAAGATTTAAAGCTGGTACACACTTATGAGAGGGGACATGAGATATTTATCTTTCTGGCCTTGATTATTATACTAAGAATGATTTTCAGCTCTAAATTTACCTGCACATTTCATTTTTCTTAACAGCTAAGTAACATGCCATTGTGAAAATATACCCACTTTCATTATCCATTCATAAGTTGCTGGACACCAAGGCTGTTTCCATCTGCTGGATATTGTTAGCAGAGCAACAATGAACATGGATGAACAACTATCTCTATAGTAGGAAATACCGTGCTTTGGGTTTATATGCCAAGAGTTTTATAGTTGAATCATTTGGTAGATTTTCTAGCTTCTTGAGGAACACCCACATTGAATTCTATAGTGCCTGCAAAAATTTGCACTCCCACCAACAGTACATAGCATCCACCGTTTTCCATATCAACAGTAGCTTTGTTGCCATTTTTCTTTTAATTTTAGGTATCCTGACTGCAGATAGATGAAATCTTGAAGTGTAATTGATTATTGTTTTCTTTTATTGAAAATAGATTTTTCTCACCTAATAAATATATCCTGCTTATGGTTTCCCTCCCTCTAAACTTCGCAGTTGTTACTCCCCACATCCTATTCCACCTGAATCCACCCCTTTCTGTTTTTCATTAGAAAACAAAGAAGTTTCTAAGGGATAATATGAAATAGAAGATAATAGGATAAAATAAAAGATAACACACTGGAATAGGACAAAAACAAAGAAAAGGCCCAAGAAGCAGATACAAATTCAGAGATCCACTCATTCGCACACTTAGGAATCCCTTAAAAACACTAAACTGGAAGCCATAATATATACACAAATGACCTGTAGGTTAAAAAAGAGAGAAAAGTATATAAATAATATAAAATAATAAGGAAAAAGCCCTGAAATGACATTATGAGAAAATTAACCTCCGAAGATGCCAGTGAGTTCATTTTCTGTTGACCAACTACTGCTGGGCATGCAGCCTACCTTTAAGAGCAGTTTGCTTCTCCAGTGAAATTCCCTTGGAGGAAACTAAATTTTCATTTCTAAGTGGTCATCAACTGGATATAGCTTCTGGGTTAGAAATAGGGGTATGTGCCCTCTTCTCCTTTCATCCTGTGTAGACCTGTGCAGGCCGGTGCATGCTGCCTCTGTCTGTGAGCTCATAAATGCATTGTTCCTGTTGACTTAGAGGTTCTAGTTTCCTTGGTGTCCTCCATCTCCTCTGGCTCTTACACTGTTTCCAACTCTTCCTTGAGCCCTGAGGGAAAGGATTTGATGATGACATCCATGTTAGGGCTGAGTGTTCCAAGGTCTCGGTCTCTCTCTGTCTCTGTCTGTCTGTCTGTCTGTCTGTCTGTCTGTCTGTCTGTCTGTCTGTCTCTCTCTCTCTCTCTCTCTCTCTCTTTCTGTCTATAGGTCTCTGTGTTTGTTCCTATCTACTTGGGGAAGTTTCTCTGGTCATGGCTGCTAAAGGCAGTGCAGAATGTTATTAGGGCTCATTTTGTGACTGTCTCTTTAGCAGAACAGTAGTATTTGGGTTTCCCCTAGATCCCTGACTAACCTTATATCAGATTCCTGGTCACCCAAGCAGTGATGGGTATGGGTTCTGCCTCATGGAGCGGGTCTTAAATCCAATCAGATTTTGGTTGGTTACTCCCACAAGCTTTGTGTCTTCATTGCTGTAGCATATCGTATAGGCAGGACACTATTTTAGATCAAGAGATTTGTAACTGATTGGTGTTTATGTTTCCCTTCTGCAAGTGTGCAGAGTTCCTGTACCAAAGACACTAGAATGTAAGGTGAAGGCTTTATGTAGGTATCAGATTAACTTCTCCATGTTCAATGAGTTGTACATATATGTGTTCAACAATAGGGCTTGGCAATTAGTTTGTGGAGAGTAACCTACAGGCTTGACATCATCCTGGGTTGTTTGGAGGATCCCATGGTACCCATTTGGTGAACAATTTAATTAGATATAACACAATCCCAGTTCTGGAAGCTTCATTTGCTGACAAGAGATGGCCAGTTGAGGCTCTGTCACTCCCACTATTTGCCTCATATATGTATATATTTTGGGCAGTTTCTACTATATTAGGTTACCATACTATCCCAGAATGGCCTTTAATTTTACTTGTCTCTCCATAAGTCTCTCTCTTCCTTCCCACTCCTCAGCTGATCCTCCCATTCCAGTCCCTTCCCCATCCATCCAGAAAAACCTATTATTCTATTTATATTATTTATTCTATTTATCTGTTCCCTAGTTCCTTACTCTATACACAACCTTTGTGGTTTTACATATTGTAGCTTGGTTATCATTAGCAGCTAATATCCACACATAAGTGAATACATAACATATTTTTCCTTCTGGGTCTGAGTTACCTCACTCAGGATGATTTTTTTTAAGTTCTATTAGTTTACTAAAAATTTCATTATTTCATTTTTTAACATCTGAGTAATTTTGCACTGCACACACGTGTCAATTTTTTATTCATTCATCTGTTATGGAACATCTATGTTGTTTTTAATTTCTGGCTATTAGAACAGTGACGAACACAGTTGAACAAGTACATCTGTGGTAGGATGAAGTGCCTTTGGGTATATGACCAACAGTGGTATAGCTGAATCTTTAGGTAGGTCTATTTCTATACAAGTTTGAATGAGTGTTTCACATATTCTACATCCTTGCCAGCATGAGCTGTCATTTGTTTTGTTGATCTTATCCATTGTGATGAGTGTAAGATGAAATCTCAGAGTAGCTTTGATTTGTATTTCCTCAATGGCTAAGGAATTTGAACACTTCTTTAAGTGTTTCTCAGCCACTTGCGTTTCCTCTTCTGAGAATTCCCTGTTTAGATCTATGCCCTTTTAAAATTATTTATTTTCTTAATATGCATTTTTAGTTCTTTATATATTTTGGACATTAGTCCTCTAATGCATGTGCAGTTAGTAAAGAATCTTTTCCCATTCTATAGGTTGCTGCTTTGTCTGATTGATGGTGTCATTTGCCATGCAGAAGTTTTTCAGTTTAATGAAGCCTAATTTATTAATTGTTGATTTAGTGCCTATGCTATCAGTGTTCTGTTCAGAATGTCCTGTCCTGCGCCAGTGAGATCAGAGCTATTCCCCTCTTTCTCTTCTATCAGGTTCACTGTATTGGGCCTTAAATTAAGGTCTTTGGTCTTTGAACCATTTGGAGCTGAGTTTTTTTCAACCTGTTTTTAAAATTTAAATTCGAAACAAGCTTACTTCACATGTCAATCCCAGCTCCCTCTCACTCCCTTCCTCCCCTGCCCCCCCCCCCCGTCTACCCCAACCCCCTACCCAATCCCAACTCCACTCTCCAGGGAGGGTGAGGCCCTTTATGGGGGATCTCCAAAGTCTGTCATATAATCCTGGGGCAGGGGCTAGGCCTTCCCTCATGCGGCCAGGCTGAGAGAGCATCCCTCCATGTGATACCGGCTCCCAAAGTCCATTTGGATGCCAGGGATAAATACTGATCCCCAAAGAATGCGGAGGCCTCCTCACTGACACCCACGTTCAGGGGGTCTGGGTCAGTCCCATGTTGGCCTCTCAGCTATCAGTCTGGGGTCCATGAGCTCCCCCTTGTTCAGGTCAGCTGTTTCTGTGGATTTCACCAGCCCGATCTTGACCCCTTTGCTCATTGCTCTCCTTCTCTGCAACTGGTTTCCAGGAGTTCAATTCAGTGTTTAGCTGTGGGTGTCTGCCTGTTTCCATCAGCCACTGGATGGAGGCTCTAGGATGGCATATAAGGTAGTCATCAGTCACATTATTGGAGAAGGGTATTCAAGGTAGCCTCTTTACTATTGCTTAGATTGCCAGTTAGTGACATACTTGTAGATTTCTGGAAATCTCACTAGTGCCATATCTCTCCTCAGACCTATAGTGGCTCCCTCTATTATGTAATCTCTCATCCTGCTCTTCTCTTTTCTTCCCCTGAATCAATCTTCCTGCTCTCTCATGTCCTCCTCCCGCTCCTCTTTGACCCTTCTCTTTCTCCCAGCTCCCTCTCACCTCCCCCCACCCATGTTCCCATTCCCCTTAGGAGATCCTGTCCCATTCCCCTTCTCTGGGGTACCATGCTTATCTCTCTTAAGGTCCTCCCTGTTTCCCAGACTTTCTGGTGGTGGGATTGTATGCTGGAACTCCCCTATTTCATGTCTAAAATCAATATATGAGTGAGTACACACCATGTTTGTCTTTTTTGTGACTGGGTTACCTCACTTAAGGATGGTTTCTTCTAGTGTTGTTCATTTGCCTGCAAATTTCAGGATTCCATTGTTTTTTTTTTCTGCTGAATAGTACTCCATTGTGTAAATGTACCACATTTTCTCTATCCACTCTTCGGTTGAGGGGCATCTGTTTCATGTCTAAAATCCGCATATGAGTAAGTACATACTGTGTTTGTCTTTTTGTGACTGGGTTACCTCACTCAGGATGGTTTCTTCTAGTACTATCCATTTGCCTGTAAATTTTAGGATTCCATTGTTTTTCCCATTGAGTATTACTCCACTGTGTAGATGTACCACATTTTCTCTATCCACTCTTCAGATGAGGGGGATCGAGGTTGCTTCCAGGTTCTGGCTATTACAAATAATGCTGCTATGAACGTAGTGGAACAGACGTCCTTGTTGTATGAATGGGCATCTTTTGGATATATGCCTAAGAGTGGAGTTGCTGGGTCTTGTGGTAGATTGATTCCCATTTTTCTGAGGAATCTCCATACTGATTTCCAAAGTGGCTGTAAAAGTTGGCACTCCACCAGCAGTGGAGGAGTGTTCCCCTTTCACCACATCCTCTCCAGCATAAATTGTCATTGGTGTTTTTGATTTTAGCCATTCTGACAGGAGTCAGATGGTATCTCAGAGTCATTTTGATTCGCATTTCCCTGATGGCTAAGGATGTTGAACACTTTCTTTAGTGTCTCTCAGCTATTTTAGACTCCTCTATTGAGAATTCTCTATTTAGTTATGTACCCCACTTTTTAATTGGATCATTTGGTGTTTTGGAGACTTGCTTCTTGAGTTCTTTAAAAATTTTGGAGATCAGCCCTCTGTCAGATGTGGGGTTAGTGAATATCTTTTTCCATTCTGTGGGCTGTCTTTTGGTCTTGTTGACTGTGTCCTTTGCCTTACAGAAGCTTCTCAGTTTCAGGAGATCCCATTTAGAAATTGTCATCTCAGTGTCTTTGCTACTGGTGTTATATTCAGAAAATGGTCTCCTGTACCAATTCGTTCACAGGTACCTCCCACTTTCCCTTCTAAGAGGTTCAGTGTGGCTGGGTTGATGTTAAGGTCTTTGATCCATTTGGACTTAAGTTTTGTGCATGCCTATATCCAGTTATGCCAGCACCATTTGTTGAAGATGCTATCATTTTTCCATCGTATAATTTTAGCTTCTTTCTCAAAAATCAAATGTTTGTAGGAGTGTGGGTTTATCTCAGGATTGTCAATTCCATTCCATTGGTCTACCTGTCTATTTTTGTGCCAATCCCAAGCTGTTTTCAGGGTTATAGCTCTATAATAGAGCTTGAAGTCAGGGATGGTGATGCCTCAGGAAGTTCCTTTATGGTACAGGGTTGTTTTGGCTATCCTGGGTCTTTTGTTTTTCCATATAAAGTTCATTATTGTTCTTCCAAGGCCTGTGAAGTGTTGTGCTGTATTTTGATGGGGATTGCGTTGAATTTGTACATTTCTTTTGGCAAGATTGCTAATTTTACTATGTTGATCCCACCTATCCAAGAGCATGGGAGGTCTTTCCATTTTATGGTATCTTCTGCTATACAGGTCTTTCACTTGTTTGGTTAGCATTATCCCCAGATATTTTAGGTTGTTTAGGCTATTGTAAAGGGTGATGTTTCTCTGATTTCTATCTCAGCTCATTTATCATCTGTATATAATAGGGCTACTGATTTTTTGAGTTAATCTTGTATTGTGCCACTTTGCTCAAGGTGTTTATCAGCTGTAGGAGTTCGCTGGTAGTTTTTTTGGGTCACCTATGTAAAGTATCATATCACCTCAAATAGTCAAAGTTTGATTTCTTCCTTTCCAATTTGTATCCCCTTGATGTCCTTTTGTTGTCTTATTGCTGTAGCTAGAGCAATATTGAAGAGATATGGAGATAGTGGAAAGCCTTGTTTTGTTCCTGATTTTAGAGGAAATGTGTTGAGTTTCTCTCCATTTTGTTTGATGTTGGCTGTTACTTTGCTGTATATTGCTTTTGTTATGTTTATGAATGTTCCTGTTATCCCTGATCTCTCTAGGACCTTTATCATGAAGGGGTGCTGGATTTTGTCAAAGGCTTTTTCAGCATCAAGTGAGATGATCATGTGTTTTTTCTTTTTCAGTTTGTTTATATGGTGGATTACATTGGTAGATTTTCGTATGTTGAACCATCCCTGCATCTCTGGGATGAAGCCTACTTGATCATGGTGGATGATTTTTTTCTGATTTGTTCTTGGATTCGATTTGCTAGTATTTTATTGAGTATTTTTGTATCCATGTTCATGAGGGATATTGTTCTGTAGTTCTCTTTCTTAGTTGTGTCTTTGTGTGGCTTGGGTATCAAGATAATTGTAGCCTCATAAAAAGAGTTTGGCAATGAACCTCCTGCTTCTATTGTGTGGAACACTTTGAGGAACATTGAAATTAGCTCTTCCTTGAATTTCTGGTAGAATTTTGCACTGAAGTCATCTGGGTCTGGGTTTTTTTTTTTTTGGTTGGGCGACTTTTGATGACTGTTTCTATTTCATTAACGGTTATAGGTCTGTTTAGATTGCTCATCTGTTCTTGATTTAATTTTGGTAAGTGATATCTATCCAGAAAATTGTCCATTTCCTTTAAATTTTCAAATTTTGTGGAGTACAGGTTTTCAAAATATGACCTGAAGATTTTCTGGATTTCCTCAGTGTCCATTGTTATGTCCCCCTGATTTTGTTAATTTGCATGTTCTCTCTCTCTGCCTTTTTATTAGTTTGGATAAAGGTTTGCATATCTTGTTGATTTTCTTAAAGAATCAACTCTTTGTTACATTGATTCTTTGTATTTTTTCTTTGTTTCAACTTTATTGATTTCAGCCCTCAATTTGATTATTTCTTGGTGTCTACTCCTCCTGGGTGAGTATGCTTCCTTTTATTCTAGAGCTTTCAGTTGTGCTGTTAATTCTCTAGTGTGACTATTTTTCAGTTTCTTTATATGAGCACTTAGTGTTATAAACTTTCCTCTTAGCATTGCCTTCACAAGTTTGGATATGTTTTGTCTTCATTTTCATTGGATTCTAGGAAGTCTTTAATTTCTTTATTTATTTCTTCCTTGACCCAGGAATGGTGCGATTGCACGTTGTTCATTTTGCATGAGTTTGTAGACTTTTTGCAATTTGTGTTGTTGAATTCAAACTTTAAATCATGGTGGTCTGATAAGATACAGGGGTTATTCCAAATTTTTTGTACCTGTTAAGGTTTGCTATGTTGCCAAGTATTTGGTTGATTTTAGTGAAGGTCCCATGTGTCACTGAGAAGAATGTATATTCTTTTGTGTTTGGATGGAATGTTCTATAGATGGCTGTTAAACCCAATTGGGTCATAACTTTTTTTTTTGTTTTTTTCGAGACAGGGTTTCTCTGTGGCTTTGGAGGCTGTCCTGGAACTCGCTTGGGTCATAACTTTTGTTAGTTCCTTTGTTTCTTTGTTAAGTTTCTATCTGGTATTCCTATCTAGTGGTGAGAGTGGGGTGTTGAAGTCTCCCACTATAACTGTGTGAGATATTATGTGTGATTTGAGTTTTCAGTAATGTTTCTTTTACAAATGTGGGTGCCTTTGTATTTGGGGCATAGATGTTTAGAATTGAGACTTCTTCCTGATTTTTTTTTCCTGTGATGAATATGAAATGACCTTCTTCATCTCTTTTGATTGATTTTAATTTGAAGTCTAATTTGTTCGATACTAGGATAGCTACACCAGCTTGTTTCTTGGGAACCTTTATTGGAAAATCTTATCCCAACCTTTTACTCTGAGGTAATGTCTGTCTTTGAAGTTGAGGTGTGTTTCATGTATGCAGCAGAAGTATGGAATCTGTCTTCATATCCATTCTGTTAGCCTGTATCTTTTTATAGGCAAATTAAGACCATTAATATTGATGGAGATTAAGGACCATTGAGTGTTAATTCTTGTTTGTTTTTTATTTGTTGGTGGTGTTATTGTTTGTGGATTTACCAGCTGTTTCTTTTGGCTTTCCATAAGGTTAGCTTATCTATTGCCTGTTTTTGTGACCGTAGTTACCTTCCTTAGGTTGAAGTTTTCCTTCCAGTACTTTCTGTGGGGCTGGATTAGTGGATATTTATTGTTTGAATCTGGTTTTGTCGTGGAATATCTTGTTTTCTCCATTCATAGTGATTGAAAGCTTTGCTGGGTATAGACGTCTGGGCTGGCATCCATGGTCTTTTAGACCTTCTGGCTTTCAGAGTTTCCATGGAGAAGTCAGGTGTGATTCTTATAGATTTGCCTTTATATGTTATTCGGCCCTTTTCCTTTGCTGCTCTTAATATTCTTTATTCTGTATTTTTGGAGTTTTGACTATTATGTGATGAGGGGACTTTCATGGTCTATTTGGCATTCTGTAGGCTTCTTGTACTTTCATTGACATGTCTTTCTTCATATTGGGAATGTTTTCTTCTATTATTTTGTTGAATATGTTTTGTGCACTTTTGAGTTGGGTTTCTTCACCTTTTTCTATCCCTATTATTCTTAGGTTTAACTTTTTCATGGTGTCCCATATTTCCTGAATATTTTGTGTTATGCATTTTTTGGACTTAAATTTTCTTTGGTCGATGAATCTATTTTTCCTAGTGTATCTTCAACGCCTGAATTTCTCTCCTACAACTCTTGTATTCTGTTGGTTATACTTGCATATGTAGTTCCTGATCATTTACCTGTCTTTTCTAATTCCAGCATGCCCTCAGACTGCATTTATTATTTATTTATTTATTTATTTTCCCTATTTCAGGTTTCAAACCTTGCACTGTTTGAATTGTTTCTTGCAATTTTTGGTTTGTCTTTTCGTCCATTTCTTTAAAGGATTTTCTCATTTCCTCTTTTAGGATCTCTTTCATCTTCATGGAGTTGTTTTTAAGGTGGTTTCCTTTTGCTTCATCTGTGTTGCGATGTAGAGTCCCTAGACTCTGGTGGCATCATATTGGTTTTTCTGTTGTTTTATGTGTCATATTGTCCTCTTCCCATCCCTTCTGTCAGTGGGTGCAGTTGGGGTCTCTTCCTCTCCTTGTGGGTATGGGTCCAAGGTTCTCTTCTAGGGTGTTAAAGCAGGTCTAATACTCTAATGGGTCTCATGGTGGGTTCAGGCAGGGTTGAGGCATTCCCTCCCCTGGAGTTGCACAGCAATGTCAGGGGACTTGAGGTTGCTTGGTCCACTGGGGGCTAGTCAAGCTGCCTGCAGTCCCCAGGCCAGGAGATCCCAGCTTCATTTTTTTCATCTATGCTTTAAAGTCATTTGCCTCTTTTGCCAGATTTTTCTAAGATATTTCTTCTCTGGAGGCTATTGTACATGGGATTGTTTCTCTGATTTCTTCCTTGGTATGTTCATTGTTTGTATATAGAATGTCTACTGATTTTTGTTTGCTATTTTTATACTTTGCTGGATGTGTGTATCAACTGTAGGAGTTTTCTGGTAGAGTCTTTAATGTATAGAATAATATCAGCAAATAAAAATGTTTGACCTCTTTCTTTCCTATTTGTATTGCCTTTATCTCTCCTTTCATTTGGCTTATTGCTTTAGCTAAAACTTCAAACGCTATATTGAACTGGAGTGGAGAGACTAAGCATCTCTGTCTTGTTCTTGATTTTAGTGGAAATTCTTTTTCTCCATTTAGCATGATGTTAGCTGTATATTGCTTTTATTATGTTGTCTTTCCTATTTCTCTAAATTCTCTAGAATTCTTATCATGAAAGAATGCAGGATTTTGTTTTAGGCTTTTTCTCTATCTAATAAGATAATCATGTGGTTTGTGTCCTTCATCTGTGTTAAACTAAAATCAATTTTATGTGATGAATTACATTTATTGTTTACGTATTTTGAACCCTGCATCTCTGTGATGAAGCTGAGTTGTGGTAGATGCTATTTTTTATGTATTTTATTGAGAATTTGTTACTATGATCATTAAAGATAATTGGTTTATAATTATTTTTGGGGGGAGTCTTTTCTGGTGTGTTTCTATTAGGAAAATACTTCATGAAGAGAATTTGGAGTTGTTTCTTCCTTTGTTATTGTATGGAATAATTGCTGTATTATTGGTGTGTATTTATCTATGACAATCTGGTAGAACTCTGTGCTGACTCCATCTAGCCTAGGTCTTTCTTTTTAGTTGAGAGATTTGAGAATACTACTTCCATCTTGTTAATTGAATTTTTTATTTAATTAGTTACTTAATCTTTATTTAATTTTGGTAGGTTATATAAATCTATAACCTATCCACTTCTTTTAGATTTTCTAGTTTAGTAGAATATAGGTTTTTAAGTATATCCTTATGAATATTGGTATTTCCTCATTGTTTGTTGTAATTTGTCCCTTTCAGGTAAGATCTCCATAGCACAGCTGTGGGAGAAATGGTTTGTAATCTCTCCTTTTTCTAATGTAATTATTTTGGATCTTTTCTTTCTTTTGATTAATTTGGCTAAAGTTTGGTCAACTTCCTTAATTTTATCAAAGACACAATGTGTTCCATTAATTCTTTTGTATTGTTTTTTAAAATTTCAATAATTTCAGCCCAATATATTATATTTTTCCATCTATAGTTTTTGCTTCTTTTTATTTTAACAAGGCCTCCAAGTGAATCAGTATTAATTTGAGATCTTTCAACTTTTTTGATGTAGGTAGTTGGTTCTATAGAGTTTTCTCTTAGGACTACCTTCATTGTAATCTCACAATTTAGTATAGTGCAATTTCATTTTCATTCGATTTTAGGAACTTAAAAATCTTTTCCTATTGACACATATCTCACTGAATGCAGAGAGTTTGAACTGATGCTTAACTAGAGGCTTTACCTCTCCTGAGTAGTGTTCATGATACTGGAAGTACTTTGCATACTACTGGAGGAGACAGGTAACCATCGACCAAGGTACAAATCTGATGATCTACATCGATGACCTACCTGCAAGACATGCTGTTGCAATAATGACACAAATGGGTGTGGGAGCAACCAACCACTCTCTGGAATTAAGACCCACTTCATGAGATGGACCTCATGTGTGAGATGAACTGAAGCCTGACGCTGTGTGGCCTAGAACCTGAGACTGGACAGCACATGGGCTTAGGGGAAAACCAAATACTGTTCTTCTAAAGGAACATAGTGATAAAGTGCCATTTTGCTATATCCACATATCAGAGCCTCACTTGGCCACCCTTACAAAGTTTCCTCTTGCAGTAGATGGAAGCACAGACACCCACAACTGAATAAAATGCAGAGTAAGGGACTTTGGAATGCTCAGTTCTGAATGGGAGGTTTTCATCAATCTTCTCCCCTCAGGGCTCAGGGAGCTATACAGAAGAGGAGGCAGAATGATTATAAGAGCTGGAGGGGATAGATAATTCCAGGAAATGGTGTCTTCCAGACACAACAGGAAAGAAGCACATATGAACTCACAGAGTCTGTGGCAGCACGTATAGTGTCTTCACAGGTTCTAGCCAGATGAGGTCCCAGCTCTGAGATGGGGAAGGGGACATGGACCACCACCCATAACCAAGAAGTTCTCTTCAACTGACATCTGATGAAAAAATCTAGTTTTCTCCACTGGAGACTCACTGGGTGTACTGCCCACAATGAAGGGTAGACCCATGTTCAGCAGTAGTGGCCAACACAAAATGAATTCAATGCTGTTCTTCTAATAATTTTCATCTCATATTGCTTTTGTGGGCATTTCTTGTATGTTGCTTATATATTATAGTTTCCAATTTTTTATGGGTTTTGTGTGTGCATCTGTCTGCATGTCTATGTGTTTTTTTCTTTTCTTTTGTTGTTTTATTTTTGAGAGAGAGAGGAGGAAGAAAGGGAGTGGAGTTGTATGGATGTGTAGGTGGAATGATGTGGGAAGAGTTTGTGAGGGGAAACTGTGATCAAATACATATTATCTGAATTTTTTTTCGGTTAAGAGTTAGTTGACCCAGTTTTCATTCAGTAGACTATTGTTTCATTTCCATAAGTTTGGGTGCTTTCTATTGCTGTTGGGATCAGATAGGATGCAAGTTATTTCAACTTTCCTATGTTTGTTGAGACTTGTTTTGTATCCTAATACTTTGTCCATTTTGAGGAAGTTCTGTAGGTTGCTGAAAATAACATGTATTCTTTAGCATTTGTGTGAAATATTCTGCTGATGCCTGTTAGATCCACTTGATTTATGTCATTTTACTTCAACATTTCTTAATTTTCTCTCAGATGACATATCTATGGGTTGTTGAAATCACTTTGCTATAATCTATGATTTTTTTTTGGTTTTTCAAGACAGGGTTTCTCTGTATTGTTTTGGAGTCTATCCTGGTACTAGCTCTATAGACCAGGCTGACCTCGAACTCACCGAGATCTTCCTGCCTCTGCCTTCCGAGTGCTGGCATTAAAGGTGTGCGCCACCAACACCCGGCCTAATCTATGATTTTTAGATCTAATATTTCTTTTATAAAACTAGTTACTTGTGTTTGGCTCATCTGTGTTTTTAATTTTAATATCCTCTTGTTTTCCTTTAATCAGTATGAAGTGACCCTCCTTATTTGTTCTGAGTAGTTTTGGCTTGAATCTATACTGTCAGATATTATAGAGAAGCTATACATGCTTATTTTTTAGTTCCATTTGCCCCCTTTACTTTACCTTAAAGTGGTGTCTATCATTAACAGTGAGATGTGTTCCTTGGGAGCAAAATCACCATTTACCATATTCTCTACGAGTTCCTTGAACATATTTATAATTGAAATCATTGTGAGTCATCTAATTTGCTTTGCTTAGGGACATTACTATGGTAGTATTATTTTTTAAAGAGCATATATAATGTCTTAGTTATTCATATTGTGTTTTGTGATAAGACTTAGGTTTCTAGAGTTAGGTCACTCACTGACTGGTAGTGTTTCTTGGTTTATCTGTCCTTGGTTGAGTTGCTATTTTTCACATTATGACAGCTTGTCTGGTTATGAGTGTTGGGGGTTCAGTCTTGGGACCACTGTATGTTGATGTGAAAACAGGGTATCAGAAGTGGTCCTTGCTCAGCTAGGGCTAGGTGCACCTTGTGAACACAGAGCAAACCTTCTGTAGGGGTAGATTTTTGTTGCAGATCTTCAGAAGTCTGTAGAAGCTCACAATGTTTTATAGGTGGTCCTTAGGTGTTAGGGGCTAAAGTCCAAAAGTGGGAGTGAGTAGTATTACCTGAGGGAGGTATGCAGGGGTGGATTTGCAGCAGAGGTGGGGGGTGACCTAAGGGTGCTCAGAATCAGTGTTCCTCAGGTGGCAGATCAGGATCACAGTGGCGTGAGAGTCATTACCCGGAGGATGCGCATTTAGTCTTCTATTAACTATTTAAGTTATCATAGAAAATAATGTTTTCAACATGGCATTTTCATAAAGATGCACTATTAAACTCTATCCTTGTTCATCCCTATTGCCTACCCCGTTCTCTTTCCCTCTTCTGCTAACACCTGTTGAGGATGTGGGAAACAGGAACCCTTACACATTGCTATGGGAATGTAGCATAGTATGCTGGGCTTTTGACCTGTTTTGACTAAAAGTACCTGGTGGATGTGATGTTACGTAACTCCTGAGGTCCTATAGCTCTCACCAGACTGGCTTGGCATGCTACTACTGCATGAGGAAGTCCAAGCTACTCATTTTGAAGAGGAAAGGCTACACTGAGGGGATCCCAGTCGTCAGCAAGCATCCTGAGCAGCAGCAACTTGGTGACTCAGACAAGGCTAACCCAAATTACTGATCTACAAACTGAGAGCATACACAATGGCTTGATGCTCTGGTGGTGGCTTGGTATGCGATAATTACGTTTGTGAATGTGCCTTAGTCTCTAACACTGCGGATAAGACAGAGTGACTTTAAACCATAAAACAGATTTGGGTTCCTCAATAGGCTGTAATTTTGGACTTTTAAGAAGGAATGCCAGTTTGAGCCAGTGAGATTCTGTCTCAAAAATTAAGGCTGTAATAATTTATTAGCCAGACCAGTCATCACTGTGAACCAATATCTGAAATAGCCAGTAGGGGGCCATGGTTATGTTTTCAGGGGCCCCAGTTTCTACTTCTTGGCTTTGTTGGTTCTGGGATCCAAAGTGAAGCAGAACATCACAGTAGCAAAACCACGTGGCAGGCAGGCAGGGCAAACAGAGAAAGTGACCTGAAGCCAGATAGAACCTTCACTGTCACCTCCCCAGTGCTTTTCCTTCAGACAGGCCTTGTACTGACCAGTTTTTTTTTTTTTGTTTTTTTTTTTTTTTGTGACGAGGTCTCATGTACCTCAGGCTGGCATCAGCTTGCTATGTAGATAAGAATGGCCTTGTACTCCTCCTGGGATCACTATGGCCACTGTATAGATAGTTTCTTGACACATTGTACCTTTCAAAATTGGCAGGATCTGTTGGTTCATCCTTCACACACCATGTGATTGACCCCACACAGTTACGATATGGTGAGTCAACTCAGCATTAGTGGCTAAATTCATGAGTTCCCATGTCAAATTGTTTCAGATGTCGGCTCAACTGCCCGTCAGCTGCAGTTTTTTTTTTTAAACATTCACTACAGAATGGAAGAAGAGGGAATTAAAAGGGTTAGTACTTGAAAACATGTTAAGGGGTAAATGCATCTTAGATATTAGACTGCCAATATAGTAACGAACTACCTAGGTCTGGAAAGCAGCCATTACTGGTCACTTAGGATTTTTAGGTCTCTGTTTTCTCAGGTATAAATTAAGGTTTACTAGGAAATTCCTATGGTTTATTTTCATCTTTAAAATTCTATGACCTAGTGTTTAGTATCTGTTTTACTAACTAAAGTCTGAACTTTTCAGATTTTTTAAGAAATTTACTCTTAGCAATTCTGAGGACCTTCTAGTAATGTTATTTGTAACACTGCTCTTCCAGTCGACATTAAAAATTTAAAACCATTTATACATGTATGAGTGTTTTGCTTGCACGCATGTATGTATGTATGTATGTATGTATGTATGTATGTATGTATGTGCATCACATTTTCTGTGCCACTGCAGTCAGAAGAATGGGGCTGATCCTCTGGAACTGGAGCTACAGTTGTGCGTCACTGGGTGGGTGCTGGGAACTGAATCTAGGTCCTCTACAAGAGCAACCAGTACTCTTTATTACTGAGCCATCTCTCCAGCCTGCATAAAACAAGCTGTAAAACTAACACCTGGCAAGCAAACACTGGAATTCCCACTGAAATACATAATAAAGACTTTCCTGGCTTATAAAATGCAGAATTTATTTTTAAACATGGGATAAGTACACTTATTGCATAAAATCAAGAAAAAATATCATTTGAAACAAAATAGTTTACTTCAAATTTTGCCACTCAACTTTCTCCAACGTTGAGAGTCTTTCAGTGTTTTCATTGTAGTTTTGAGTTGTGTGTATATCTTTGTGCTTTACTTTATTTATATCACTTTACACAATTATAGCCATTTAAAAGAGTGGAATCTTAACTATTTACAGAACACTGGAAGATGAATTATAGCTTCCCTATTGCCTACTCTTATTAAAGTGTTACATGCTTCATTCAGACAAAAGCATCTATAATTACAGCATCCATTACATTTCAAAACTTATTTTGGTTTAAGCATGTTCCATACAACTAATAGCATCCGGACAATTTTTGTGCATCTATGGATATACGGTCCATGCTGTATATCTTCAATTGCTCTTGGGTCTCTTACTGAACTTGGACCTCATCCGTTTGCTGATGCCAGCTAGCCGGTAAGCCCGGGGATTCTTCTGCATTGGTCTCCTTTGCACAGGATTGCATTGGTATTTTTTCTTTTTCCCATATTTTTTTATTGATTCTTAGACTTTCATATCACGCACTCCAATCCCACTCATTTCCCAGCCCTTCCAGATCTGCCCTCCACCCTTGTAGTTATTTTGTCTAACATGGGTTCTGGGACCAAATTCAGGTTTTCTTGCTTGCTTGCAAGCACTTTACTGACAATATCTTCCCAAGCCCCAAATATGATTTTTAGCGGTTGCAGAATACCATCACATAGAAGGAGCACTTTATAGTATATTGACCTATAATCTCCATTTGTTTCTTGACAATGGGACAGAAAACAAGACCATAGGATATACTATGAAGCAGCAGATCACTTTTCTATCCCATTCGGTTCCAAGAGGACAGGGTCAATGAAGCATTCCATTAACAGCCCTGCTATTTACAAACTTCGTTTACAAACTTTGTTTGGGATTTTCAAAATCGATTTTGCTTATTTTCTTCTCAAACACAGAGCTGAGTGTGGTGGCCAGCCTGTAACCCCAGCTTTGATAAGGGCAGAGCACAGGGGAACCCTGAGATGAAAGTCAACCTGGACTAGTCAGTGAGTTGCAGGCCAGCCGGAGCTACTTGGCAAGACCATCTCAAAAAACAAAATACCAAACACCTTGAGCCAACCTTCCTAAACTTTACTGTTTCGGAAGTTCGAAAACAGTAAGCCAGATAAATGTGTTTTTCATCAATGTTAAGATAAATAAGGGCAAATTGGCACTCTAAAATATCTTGACCAAGAGCTGACACATACTTGAAGTTAGCAAGGGCAAGAATTCCAATCTCAGAGTTGGGAAGAAGGTGGGGACTGCAGCTACTCGCCATGGGAAGCAGCCCGAGGTCTGCAGATTTGACAGAAGATGGTCATCTTCGATCTTTGGGGATTTTCCAAGCAGGAGGCTGGGGCCAAAGAAGGAAAGTGCGTGCTTGCCATGTGATCCAACTTCACTTTTAGGTTTGCACTATCAGAGCGCAGCAGGAGTCCCGATCCTCAAGCCTCTTGCATCCCAAGTTCCAGAAGGCACAAGTGCATAAATGCTGCCTAGCCAACACCTGCCAGCCTTTGCGGATCGAGTCCACTTGGGGCTCACACTCCCTTCTTCTCCGTCGTCTTCCCAACCCGTGGCAGGTTCGGGTCGGCCGAAGCGCAGCGTGAGCAACAGTTTGGAGCCGGAGCGAGCCTGCGGCGCGTGCCCGGAGGACGTGCCAGCGGCTCTCACACCTCGGGACGCACGCCTCCTCGGCCCGGGGCCCCGCAGCCGCCGACCGCCGGCCGCCGGGAGGACGCAGGGGCGCGCGCCGGCGAGGCCCTCCGTGCACCTCGTCGCCCTCGGCGCCGCCAGCCCCGCGCAGTCGCCCCCCGAGGCCGGCCCCGCGCGTCGCCTCCCCACCGGGGCTGCCCGCCCGGCGCATGCGCGCCGCGCTGCCGGGCGTGCCGGCCACCCTCCCCCCACTCACTCCGTGAGCTTGTCACTTCCTGCCCTCGCCCCATCTCCGTCCGGGGTCAGTCAGTCGCTCCCTGTCGCAGCCGGAGACTTCTCTGCTTCCCCCTTCCTACCCTCTCCACGGCGGTCTCTCGGGCTGTCCGGGGAGGGGGCGGCCGAGAGAGAAAGCGACTGACTTCCATAAAGTTTCCCGAAGCATCTGCTACCCGAAAGGCCCCAGGTGGGGGACCCGGCGCAGCTCCCCGCCCCTCTCCAAAGCCCGGGGGACCGTTGCAGGTGGAGCGGCGCTGAGGGGAGCCGGGCTCGGCGCGGCCGGCCGTTGCCCTGGAGAGGAGAGGGGCGCCTCCTTCCCGGCCGCTCCGGTTCCAGCTCCTTCGGCTGCTGCGCCGGGCGGTTCCTCCTGTCAACCGCCTGCGCCCGCGCGCCGCCAGCTCGCCGGCCCGGAGCGCCCGAGGGCCGCCTTGAGCCGCCACCGCGGCCCGAGGACGTGGTGAAGCCGTGGCGCTTCCGCGTCCGCGCCGCCAGCCGGGGGACTCTTTGGGAGCGCGCCGGGCCTCAGCCGTCTCGGCTTCGCGCGGTGCGCCCGGGCTGCGCCAGGTGGGGCCCTCCGCCGCGTCCGTGCGCCCGGCCGGTGCCGCGGCCCGCTCGCCTCCCGGCTCGCCCGCTCGCTTGCTCGCCCGCCTCCCCGCCCGCCCGCTCGCTCCGGGAGTTGAGTAAGTTGGGCGCACTTGGCGGCGCGTACCCGACCTACTCCAGGGAGACCACCCCGGGCGCACGTGCGTGGCGGGAGGGCGCGGGCTTCTCCTCGGCCGCACAGGGCTCCCCCTCCCTCTCCCCGTCGCTCCCTGCGCCCCCCGCTCTCCGCGCGCCAGTCCGCCCGCCCGCCAGCCCCGGACGGCGAGGCCGCAGCCGCCTGCGCAGCCCGCCAGGCCTCGGCCGTGCGCTGCGTTGCGCTGCGCTGAGCTGCGCGCCGGACGCTGCGTTTCCGGGTAAGGGCGATGAACCTGTGCGGGGAACTGGGTGCGAGGCTGCAGGCCCGGCGGGAGGGCGAGCGGGCTGGCGGGCGGGAGGGCGTCCGTTTCTTTGCCCGGCGGCGGAAGGTGCGGGCCTTGGCGTGGGAGAGCAGAGAGCGCACGGTGGGGATGGTCTGTGGAGATTGCAGCTGCAGCCTCCCCGGGGAAGTTCGGGGACAGTGACGGGTTTGTGCTTCTGTTCACAGCCGAGCCTCAATGAAGAGCTTCTCCCAGTGAAAAGGAAATAGGTCGCACCCATTAAAAATGCCTTTGAGGGACAAATACTGTCAGACTGACCACCACCATCACGGATGCTGCGAACCAGGTAAGTCCTTTCCTTGCCCAGGGTCTCTGCTCTCCTCCCTCAGAACCACTGGGCCTTCAGTGTTGTCTCTGAGAAGTCTTCCCTAACTAACAGTGCGTCTGTTTCCACAGCGGCCTTCTAAGAGCCTGGACAAACCCGAGATCTCTCTAGCTTGATCCCCTAGAGAAAGTGCTGCAAGTGTCACCGTCAATCATTTCCACAAGATCAGTCAGCTTCTTTCCCTTTTTGCAAGGCTTTCGGTTAGTGGTTTACTCCACGCTCTGAGTGTTTCAAACGGAAGGAAAAGGCAAAGATAGATTCGTGGTGGAATACTAGAGTCCATCCTCATGAGAGTTGTTTATCACTGAAATAAGTTTCTCGTGCTGTATTTCTTTAAACCATAGGATAATGTTTACCCCCCCCAACCCACCCCCAAACCCTCAAAAGTTTAGTTTGGGTCAAGTTTAAAAACATCTTAACTGTTTTGGATAGAGTTTATTGTATTGCAGATTATTTAGAATACTTAAGTATACCTAAGGTATTTAAGTTGAAATGATTCAGCTACATTTATGATATTAAAGCTTTTGACTCTCATGAAAAATATCAGTGAATTCTAATTGGATAGACATTGTATTGATGGTTCTTAGAACTTTGACCTTAAAAGGGACATCATGGAAAACGTACAGTTGTTACAAATAAAGGCCATTCTACTCTAGTTCAAAGACAAGTGTTTATCACTTTTTATTTGAAAGTTACCAGGGATGGTATTTTTTCTACTTTGGCTTTTTTTTATTAAAAAATTTTATTTTTAAATTTAAATTCAAATTAGAAACAAGGTTTCTTCACTTGTCAATCTCAAGTCCCTCTCCCTTTCCCTCCCCTCCTCCCACGCCCTCCCAACACCCACCCAATAGCCCCTCCTTTGCCCAGGGAGGGTGAGTTCTTCCATGGGGGTGTCCATAGTCTGTCATTTCATCCAGGACAGGGCCTAGACCCTTCCCCAAGAGTCCAGGGTAAGACTGTATCTCTCATTGTGGGATGGGCACCCAAAGTCCATTTGTATGCCAGGGATAAATACTGGTCAACTACCAAAGGCCCCATAGATTGCCTAGGCCTCCTCACTGACACCCCCGTTAAGGGGGTCTTGATCAGCCCCATGCTGGATTCCCAGGCATCAGCCTGGGAGTCAAGAGTTAACCCTTGTCAGGTCAGCTGTTTCTGGGGGTTAAACCACTTTGGCTTGTTTTTAATTGAAATATTTTAATTACACTGATGTATTTAAATTTTTATCATACCAGTTTATTTTAAGTGTTTTGTTTTGAGAAGGGAAAGTGGTAGTAGTAAAGGGGAAGAAACTTTTTTTAAGAAAACATTGATGAGCATGACAGTACCCATTTGGTTCCAGCCTCATTTCTCTTGTATTTTGTTGGGTCATTAATATCCTAATAGAACAGGTGCCTCTAGGATGGGACCTCGTGTTTTAAATTCAGCTCCAGACCCGTCTAACTTCAGTGCTTCTCTGTGCTGCATGTCTTGTGTATCTGAGGTGAAGATGTAATATGGCACTGAATAGCGTTTACTAGTTCGCACATTCATTTCTTTAACAAGTCATTATTGAGCATCCCTTAGGTGCCAGGTGTTACCCAAGGCAATGAGATATAAATGGTGAAAAAGACAGTGCTTTATTCATATAACTTTTGAATGGGAAGAGATAGATTGAAACAAATAAACAAGGTAACGTTTGAACATGATTTACAGTACACGCTGGTAATTAAGTATTTAAAGGACTTAATGCCTTTAAAAATGCTTTCTGGAATTTAATTTTTTAGTGTGGATTGTATTTTTTCCAATTAACAAATCAGCAAGTATTATTAATTAAAAATTAAAAGTTACTGCTTATTAATATTTGCTTCCTTAGGTAGAACTAAATACTTTGGAATGTTTATTTCAATGGAAAGCTAGACATTTGCTGACTTTTAGCTTAGTTCATTGTCGTTGTTATTTCAGGGAAGGTGTGTGCTGAGTGAGGACATTTCCAGGTCTGAAAGAAGTATGGTGTGATAGTTATAAGATGTCCTCAGATGGCGAGATGGGGATGTGATGCTGGAGAAATTCTTTAATGGGCTTTCATGAGTCCTCTGTCTTCACTTTGATTATGAACAGAGGGTGAGACCTCAGATGAGAATGTTCCTGAAGAGACCATTATTTTTTGATGAAATGAGTCAGTTTACAGTGAGAGGTGGCATTAGAAGTTTATCAGTATTATGTACGTTCTTGTTTTAGCAATTCTTTTTTAGATAGAAGTTTTCAGAAGTTAAACGTACAATGGTGTAAGGAATCTGATGTAACCATCTTGCAGTTAATCATTTGTCAGTAAGTGAAAACCTCTTTTCCATTATCTTTTCACCTTCCCCAACATTTCCCTTTCTGCTCCCCAACTACTCTCCCAACTTCTATTTGTGATAAGAAATTCCTAGATATCATAATTAGAAAGATCTTTAAGGAACTTGTTTTAAGACATGTGAGAACTACATAAATAGATATGTGCTCTTTGAACAGCATAAAGTAAAATGTTCTGAGGGCTTGAGTGCTTTTTGTTGGGGGAGATAATTTTTTTTTAATGTTTGTAACCTGGATCTGTCTGATCTTGCAACAGATGACAGGATATGTAAGAAGATTTTAGAAAATTACATATATGTGTGTTTATGTGTGTGTATATATATATATTTTTTTTTGCAAATAAATTTTAATTGAAAAAGTATATTTTAATAGTGGGAGCTACACAGGTATGTCTACTAAGTAATGCATCCATGCAGAGCCAAGACAACAGGTTTTATTGTCTTAGGGTGTATCTGTTCTAGTGGAAGTGTTCTGAGGTTGGAAGTGGTGTGTTACAGAAAGTTTTCTGGAGTGTGAGGAACTCTGACAAAGTCTGTTTCTCTCTAGAGTTCTCTTACCATTTTGGTTATTTTTCTTATTTCTATTCTCTAATTTTCTGCTTCTAGCTCCTTATAAAACCAGACCTTGGTTGTCTACTGTTGGTAGATTTCTACTCTCTTTGTAGCTAATTATGCTTTATACTTATCAAATGCTATCATACACAAGTACTGGAAAGTGATCCCTCTAACTCAACACTAACAGACTGCTAATGAACCTCTGCTGATTCTCTTAAAGGTTGGTTTGACTTAAATTTGTGAAAAGATGTTTTTGGTGCAAGAAAAGCAGTTGTGTGCACATGATATTGCTGATGCTGCTGGAATGTTTACTGAGCACTTGTTATATATCCCAGGCTGTCTTTTGATTAGTTTCATCATATCTTATTAATAATTGCAAAGTTCCATTTTTGGTAATTTTGTTAGTTCCATGTTAGAGAAGAGGAAAAGAGATCTGAGCATTTAGTTGTCTTAGTTATACCTCAAGAAATCGCCATACAATTGACACTCAGGGAGTGTGCATCTGGATTCTTAAATTCTTTATTATTGCCAGTGTTCTCAAACTGAGTTAGTTGTCTGTGTGTATTTTTATTACTTAAGTGTTTGTTAAGATTTTACGTGATGATATGGTCCTGCGATGAGGTTCCTCTTAGTTGAGTATTTGAAGTATGAAGGGGAGTCTGAGGCTCCATTGGTATGCACAGCTCTGCTTCGGCTACTCTGTATCAAAAATGGAATTGCTCTCCAGATCTAAGATGCAAAGCAGTAGAAGCACATGCAGTGGAAGGGAACATGCTGCCTCAACCCCCAAACTGAGAGAGTGGTCCCTGGGTGACAGTGGCCTTAGTTGGGTAGGACCTTATGTTCTTGAAAAAAAATTAAATGGCCAGTTTTCCTTCACTACAGCCTTTCTGTCTATTTGACAGCTGATAGAATCACAGGTGTCCTGTTCAGCTACCTTGTGCTTCATCTGAGAATTTTGCGAAGGGGAGGGGGCAATAATGACTAGATGTGAAAGTGAAGTTTTTATTTTTAAAATGGAGAAGTTATTTTTACTTTACTTGTAAAATGCCTAACTTCTGTGCTCTGAAATAATAGACACGTGAGGCATGTGAACGGCACCCTCGAGATCACCTACCCTGACAGAACCGTTGCTAAATTCTGTCGGTACCCTTCCTAGATAACTTTCTATCTATGCAATACCCATGTCAACTAAATTTATGTATTTCTCTATCTGCGTAAATATGCATTGATGTGAATAGGCCACAGTCTATACCCTGTTTTTATTATTTAACCATACTGACACCCTTCCTGGTCAGTACAGTGTAGCTGGCTGGTGCTTTTCAGCTGTTATGTGATTATTTCATAGCTTTTAGTTTGGTTCCTATGAAGAGATTTTGGAATTGGAAGTTTCTCTCAGTTGAATACAGTGCTATAGAGTACTTCAATGAAAGTCTCGTATGTCTATAATTGTGGACTTGTCTAATTTTTTCTTAGGCAGTTGGTTTGAGTTTTGTTCTCATGATTGTCCAGGATGCTTGATCAGGTGATTTTTAAGGCTTTTGGAAGAGCTTACTAGGTATGGCTAGGCTACCATAACCTTACGGGTTTTTGTTAAATATAGTTCTTCTTTAAGAAGACTAAAAAGGCAAACAGTGTATACTGAATGATTTCAAAGCAGTAAGCATTTGCTGTTAGAACTAATGACTAACCTTGATTGAGTCTTTAATATTGAGAATGATTGAGGTTTTCTCTCCATTGGTTCATTTGTCTTACGAAGATGATGGTGAATTTTACATATATGATTATATGGAGGTATTCTCATTATTAACATAATTGTGGCAGACTATTGTTTGATTGAATAGTAAGTAATTTAAATAACCCTTTTTTGTGGGTTGGGGTGTTTGTTTCCCATATAGTTTATACCCTGGAGCCTGGAGATCCTCCTCTGTTACAGCAACCACTACAGACATCCAAATCTGGTATTCAGCAAATAATTGAGTGCTTTCGATCAGGTATGAACATTTTAGTTATATTTTTCAAATATCACACAGTAATTAAAAACTGCCCAGAAGGCCTATGTATTGGTTTTCTTTATAGTATACTTTGATTTGTCATATTTTTACGACAAATGAATAAACATTGACCTTGTCTGGAAATTCTTTTTCAGCACTGCCTACTAAATATTAATTAAAAATTTTTACTATGGTTTAGAGGAATTTGGTATAGTTTAAGATAAAATGCTATTACTTCTTAAGGCAATCAATTATTCTGATTCTTTATAAACTTGGATGTAAATTATATTAAGATATATGAGGATATCGTTCTATATTAATTTCTTGTCATTTCTGTTTTGGGGGCTCACCTCCTGCCAGACTTTGGAGTTTTCACTATCTTCACTAGAGCACAGGATAGAAAAAAAAGAAATGTTCTAGCCCTGGTATCTTCAGAGACATTTATTAAGCTTTTGTTTCTCTTTCCTTTAAATTTTATTTTATGTGTATGACTGGACTACTTGTATGTCTGTGTACTACATGCATGCCTGGTACCCACAGAAGCCAAAAGATGGTATTGGATTCCTTGAAGTGTAGTTATAAAGAGCTGAGAGCTGCCTTGTGGGTGCTTGAGAATTGAACCTGGGATCTCTGGAAGAGCATTCTATCTAAGTGCTCTTTGCCTCTGAGCCACCTGTCCAAACCGAGGCTTCCGTTTCTGGTAGATTATTATAGGAATTGGCTATGTTATGCTTGTGCAGTCACAGTTCAGTGCTTTAAAATAGGTGAAGCAATTGAGAAGTGAGGGCTCCTATGTTATCAGTGAGATCATAGATTCCTATGATTCTTGCAACTCTCTTATGTATTTTTCATGCATTTATGTTCTGACATCACTGTTCAGTCAGACATCAATAAACAGATGAATACAATGAATTGGCACCTAACTCGTGGACAGTAGGATCTCATCATTATTTAAAATAAAAGATAATATAATAAATTTTTTGAAGTACAGGGGAGGGACTGGAGAGTTGGTTCAGTGACTAAGAGTGCTTATTATTCTTGCAGAAGACCCAAAATCAGTTTTCTGCATCCATATAATATGGCAGCTTATATCTGCCTATAACTTGAGTTCCAGGGGACCCAATATCCTCTTCTCATGTCCGGAGGTGAATGCATGCATGTGATATGTATATATTTAAACACACAATCACACTCAGGCACACACAAATGAAATACATTAATAAAATGTTTTTAAAGAAAAAAGTATAGAGGACAAAGTAAACATTTGCTTTACTTCACGATTCAAAGAAGTAGGTTATCCTTAGATTAATTTTTTTCTCTGATCTCCACGAGTCATTTTGTAGACTTAGATATGGCGTTTATGTCTTGTCTTTACCACAGTGTTTCAGTGTCTGTCATATGTCTATCTTTATGCTAGATGCCTACCTGATTTTGGATATTTCTTGTTTTACTTTTGATACCCATTTTTGATTAACAGGATAATCTGTAATCAAAGTTACTTATGATGCATATAAACTTTCATTAGTTAGGAGTGGTTTATATTTCTTGTGTAAGAGGATAATAGTTCATTTCTGTTTGCTTTAGCAACTTTAAAACAGATAAACATTATTTTTTGTTCTTTGTAATGAAAATGAGAATAATAGTTTTTCCCTTTTAGTAGTATAACTTGAGTTTTAAAGAAAATTCATAATTTAGAGTTAAGGTTATTTCTTATTGTCTTAGTTTATTACAGTATTATTTTATTAAGTTATTTATTACTTCATAAATGATTTATTTTATAAAATGCTTTTCAGAGGTTATGTATATAAAGTTTGTGTGTGTGTGTGTTGTTGTTGTTTTTTTTAATTTTGGGAGGTGTTCTATTGCTGTAAAGAGACACCATGACCGTGGCAACTCTTACAAAAGAAATACTTTATCAGGACTTGCTTACAGTTTCAGAAGCTCAGAAGTTCAGTTCATTATATTATGGCAGGGAGCATTGAGCCATTGAGGAGAGAGGTGGGGGGAGAAGACTGACTGGGATGGGCATTTGAAACCTCAACTCCTACCCCTATTGACAGTTTTTTTTTTTTTTCAACAAGGTCATACCTTTTCCAACAAGATTACACCTCCTAATCCTTCTAATCCTTTCAGATAGTACCATTCCCTGGTGACTAAGTATCCAAGTATATGAGCCTATAGGGGCTGTTCTCATTCAATTCACTACAGAAGAAAACCATTTAAAGATGAAGTAGTGTTTTCTTACTGCACTGTAGTCTTTGATTCTCTGTGTTTGCCAGTTCTTCACTATGTAAGCTAAAGGATGGTGTCATTCCATAGCTTTTTGTTTATCTTTTGAAATGTGTTTGTTGTAGTTAGGGATTTTATTGCCTTGATAAAACACAATGACCAAAAGCAACTTGGTCAGGAAAGTGTTTATTTCATCTTGTGCTTTAACGTTGAAAGAAGTCAGGGTGGGGACCTGGGGACAGGAGCTGATGCAGAGGACATGGAGGAGTGCTGCTTACTGGCTTGCTCCTCATGGCTTACTCTTTCTTCTAGCACCCAGGACCACCTGCCCAAGGATGGTGCCATCCACAATAGGCTGGGCCCTTTCACATCAGGCATCAATCAGGAAAATGCCCCACAGACAGGCTTATAGACCGTCTAGTAGGGCATTTTTTTTTCAGTTGAGGGTCTCTTTTCCCAAATGACTCTAACTTGATAAAAAAAGTTGATAAAAAACTAGCAAGAAGTGTTTCCTTTAAAAAAATTTCCCTAACACATTAGCCTTGGGTTATTTTTTACTATAGAAAATTCTGAAAATACTATAATTTAAATTAAGAGGTGATTTAGAAATGTTCAGAGTTATGCAGAGAAATTAATTTTGAATTAAAAGAATTAATTCATTATTGTGTTCCATAAAACAGAAATTTTTATTTCCTCAAGACAATAATCTCTTGCATATTTAGCTAATCCGAAGCCTCCTGAAGTAGCTCTCTGTAGTACAAAGGTGTTTCGGCTTAAGGTAAACCTTAGGAGAATGGGCCATGTGACTTAGGCATCTAATGTCCATTCTATCCTGAGACTCAGTTCCTCCCTGACCCAGTCTTCTCTAAGTACACCCTCAGTGACTCATCTCTTCCCAGCCTCTTTCCACTGTATCTAGGTCACACACTTTGCATTGAAAACACTATCTTGGTAGTGCTGTATATCTGGTAGGTACTTGTCAGTACAACTGTGAAGTCCATGAGGCTGCTTAGTAAGCGACAAGCTAAGTCAGGCTGAATAGTAGTGCTGTAGGATCTGTCTTCTTCAAACTCAGATACTTGTCTTCAACTACTCTGCCATCTTTGAGTTTCTCACTTTCTTCCTCCTCCACTGGGCTGTCTGTGAGCTGATACTAATTCCTGCCCAAGCTGGAAACTCATGAAGGTCTCTGTGGCTGGAGAAGATGTTGACTCATTTTCACCATGTGCTTCATTGGCTGCTGGGCAATTTTAACCCATTCTTGTTGTCTTAGGTTTCAGTGTTTGTGTTTGCTTTGCACTATTTTCTTGGCTTTAAATTAAAAATTCTTTCTGACCTCTGCTACCTTATTTATTTGTAAACAATTTAAGTAGATTTTAGGGGGTAGCGAGAAATGATATTGTGGATAAAACAAGTTTATAAGGCAAAAAGTAAGCTTTCCTTTACCCGTTTGCACAAGTGACGCTGCTGCACAGTTGTGTGCTCTTCCTTCTGCCCATGAATAAACATATTCTTGGTTCCCTCCCAGGAGAAATGGTAGCAGACATACATTCTTGTGTAGCTTTGCTCTGTGGATAGATTTGGTTGTTGAAATTACTGTAGAGTTAGATGTGGCTATAGATTTTCTACTCTGAACCATGATGGATGGATGACTCGAAACCTGCTGTTGTTTCAAATGTCCTGTGCGTTCCTGGAGCTTTTTCATGCCTGAGTAAATAAATAGTTGTAGGATCACACCTGTGATGTGATATCCTCAGGCTTCCCTTTTTCTTGACACATTTGGTTGGTCTTCCTCTCTCCCTTCCTTCAAAACACAATTGTGAAGAAAAATACGCAATCCCTTTAGATATTTACTGAACATCTCTTAGACATTTATTACATTGATTTAGTTGAGATTAATATTCTTTGTTAGTCTCTTAGTCATCTTACAGAAGCAAATAAGGTATAGAATGCCCTAAAGTTAGGAACAGGAAAATGGGGGAAGGTGTCCAGCATTCAAAACTAGTTTTTAATATGAAATTGACATGTTAAAATGTAAATATATTAAATTATAAAAATATATAAAATTATAGAGTAAAGTTTCTGTACATATAGAATATACTATACTACTATATGTAAGGAACTTCATGCCCCTATCCCCCAGGAAAGAATAAGTTGTTAATTTCTGGTATGCTAGTGAAAAATAAGTATTTTGTGTAATGGTTCTTGTTGTGACTGTCTTCCTAGATTTTTTCATCTCAAAGTTACTTTTTTATGATTGAAGTAACTTTAATTGAAGTTCATGTAAGCCATGACTGAATTTTCTTTAATTACTGTGTGTGTGTGTGTGTGTGTGTGTGTGTGTGTGTGTGTGTGTGTGTGTATGTGTATACCTGTATACATGAATGCAGTATTTGAGGAGGCCAGAAGAGGACATCAGGTCCCCTGGAGCTGGAGTTATAGGCAGTTGTAAGCCGTCTGACATGGATTCTGGGAGCTGAAAGCAGTCATTTGGAAGAGCAGCAAGGGTTCTCAATCCTGAAACTGTCTCCAGCCTCTGATGGAATTTTTCTGATTGTTAGCAATTATAGGAAATTTAAATGGGACTGGGTATCTTTTGGGATTATTATTTTTAGCATTCATCTTCCAATTGTGGCTTCTAGGATCATGTCCCTGAGAAAGCAGGTAGCCATACTAGTGAGTCTGAAGTTCTTAGTGCCACCGAACCACATTCTTACATATTTCCACTGAGTTGAGTAATATTGTATGGGGTATTTTATTAAATACTCCATTAAGTGTTTGTTAGGATTAAGTGAAAGATTCATCAAGTAATTTTACCCTACTTATAAATTTATGCTATATTGTATGTGCCAACATTCCATTATCAAAACTCTTACCCTTTGGTGGAGATGAGGGGTGATGATCTGTGAAGCAGTTAGCAGGGACTTCTAAGGCAATTCTTGAAAAAAGGAATAGTTTGGAGAAAATCAGCATGGCTGTGTTTCTCAGGATTCAGAGTGTAGACAGACTTTATGTTGCTATCTAAATGACCACCTATGTCTCAGGTAAGGAGGGCTTTGTATGACAGAGGTTGTGTCTGTTGTGACAAAGCCCTCAGATAAATGGTAGCTGATTTTGAACAACTCCATTCTCCTTTTCTGATGGGAAACATATGACATCTTAAATGGTGGCTGAAATTAGAGGAAATCTTTTAATATCTGTTTATGCATCCAGATACATGTTACTTTTCTCATTTATAGAATGTTTTGTATATGAAATTACAAGTCAACTACACATAGATTAAAAGCAATGCTATTTGTAAATATATAGAAAGTTGTTAATAAAAGTCATTCAGGTATTGTCCTGAGGACAGGAATACAGTGGGGAGCATCAAAGATAACTTTTCTCTTCGGTATCTCAGCATCATAGTTACGTAGGACCGTAACTAAGTACAGGGTAGTGGGGGAAGCTGGTAGATGGTGATGGGCACTGAGAGTATGGGTGGTAGAGTCTTATTAGGAGGGTCAGAGAAGGTAAACTGGCAGAGGTGACCTCTTACTGTCAGACTAGGGAAGGGGATGCTATAGTAGGACTAACATGGGTGATGCCATACAAAAGGACAGAGGAGCAAGAGAACACCTGCATTTCTGACCCAGAGGAAATTGGTGTGCCTGAGTCAGCAGTAACTGGTGTGTGTGTGTGTGTGTGTGTGTGTGTGTGTGTGTGTGTGTGTGTGTGTTTGCAGTTTAAGGAAAGTGTTTATAACTGATAGGTTAGAAGAGACACTCTTTTGATGCCTATTGGAAATAAGAAATATGTTCACTACTGAATAAAACTGTAACCAAGATTAAGAAATTCCTGTCTTTTTTTTCTATGATGGAACAATCCTGGTAAACAAAGTGGTTACCTAATTTAAGGATACAGTCTTTTACTTTGATACTTCCCATTTTTATTAATTATAATCATGTTTATATAAGGTTGGTAATGCTTTAAACATGCTATTTGCTTATTTAAATTTAAGATTGAATTTAAAAAGTCTTAATTTTTTATTATTTTTAATTATGCCTATATGTGTGTGGAGATATACATGTGTGTGTAGGTACCTGCATGGACGAAAGATGTTTGATCCTTCTGGAACTGGAGTTGTAGGCAGTTGTGAGCTGGCAGATGATGGTGCTGAGACCCAAGCTTGGGTTGTCTATAGGGTCACAGCATTCTTTTAGCTACTAAGCCACATTTCTAACCCCACTTAGTTGCATTTCTTAGTTAAATAGATTGCTTTGTCTTTCTTCAATATTTTTTCCTTCAGTGTTTGACTATTTTTTAAAAAAGATTTATTTATTTTTATGTGTGCAAGTGTTTTGTTTGCATGCATGTTTGTATACCGCTTGCATGCCTGGTACCCATAAAAGCCATGGAGGTTGTTGGATCCCCTGGAACTGGATTTATGAATGGTTGTGTGTGGGAACCGAACCCAGGTCTTCTGGAAGTGCAGTAGGTGGTTTTAACTGCAGAGCCACATCTGGAGCCCCAGCTCAGACTGGCCTTGCTCATGACCCTCTTGCCTCTGCCTCTGTGGTGTATCCTGCTGCTAGTGTATTCGCCACAATAGTTCTGTTGACTGTTTTTAAAGGCAGGATTCAATCTCTATTTTGGGTATAGTAGATATATATATATTATATATATACATACATATATATACACATATATATATATATATTTAATTTAAATTTAAATTAGAAACAAGGTTGCTTCACATGTCAATTCCTGGTCCCTCTCCGTTTCCTTCCCCTCCTCCCGTGCCCTCCCACCAACCTCCCCATTATCTCCTCATTTCCCCAGGGAGGCTGAGGCCCTCCATGGGGGTGTCCATAGTCTGTCATTTCATCCAGGGCAGGCCTAGACCCTCCCCCAAGAGTTCAGGGTGAGAGTGCATCTCTCATTGTTGGATGGGAGTCCAAAGTCCATTTGTATACCTGGGATAAATACTGATCTACTACCCAAGGCCCCATAGATTACCTAGGCCTCCTCACTGATACCCACATTCAGGGGATCTTGATCAGTCCCATGCTGGATTCCCAGCCATCAGTCTGGAATTCAAGAGCTAAACCTTGTCAGGTCAGTTGTTTCTGGGGGTTAAACCAGCCCAGTCTTAATATAGTAGATCTTTTAATTTAGAATCAGTATGTAAAATTTTTATTTTTTTCTTCCCACTATTCCTATATGCAGCTACATTTTGTGAAACTAAATGTGAATCTGTTATAGAGGCTTAATCCAAGTATGTATTTTTTTATAATTTATATATTTTTTAAATTTCATTTTACATTCCAGCCTCAGTTCTCCCTTCCACCCCTCCTTCCACCCTTCCCTTATCTCCCCATCCATTCCTGCTCACAGGTAAGGACTCCCATAAGGAGTCAGCTAAGTGTGGCACATTAAGTTGGGGGCAGGACCAAGCCTCTCTCCCATGCATTAAGGCTGAGCGTGACACCCACCATAGGGAATGGTCTCCAACAAACTAGCTCTTTTAACCCAAGTATTTCTTTTTTTTCCATGTGTTTTTTCCCATTTCCTTTTTTTTTAAATTTAGAAACAATCATTTTACATATCCCCCCCCACGTTTCCTCTCCCTCCCATCCTTCCATGCCCCCTATGAAACCCCAACCCACCCCCCACCCAATCCCCAAGGATGGTGAGGCCTTCTATGGGGGATCAGAAAAGTCTGTTACAACATTTGGGGGAGGACCTACACCCTCCTCCATGTATCTGGGCTGAAATAGTCTCCCTCCATAAGGAGTGGGCTCCCAAAGTCCATTTGTGCACTAGGGATAAATACTGGTTCCACTGTTAGAGGTCCCATAGCCTGTTCAGGCCTCCTAACTGGCACCCACCTTCAGAGGGTTTGCTAACCCAAGTCTTTCAATTCTTGGTCTACCTCACATAGTTTGTTAATCATATTGGGGCTAGCTATGAATCAAATACAGTTGTCTATCATGACATTCTTTTATAATGTGAAATGACTAGTTTTAGTTTCTTTTGCTCTATGATGCAAGGTGGATAAACCAAAAATGCAAATATTATATAGCTCTTTAGGATGACTAGATAGTATCATATTTGTTATCTCTAAATGCTTAGTAATATTCTAATAACCAGTTAAAGAATATTTTGCAATAGACTTTTGAGGGATGACCTGTTTTTAAAATGATGGTAAAATACACTCTTGAAAGTTAAATGTAAATAAAAATAGATTGCTAAAGATTGGGTTAGAAACATTGAACCTTTATAACCCTTACAGATTTTTTCTTTTTATTTATTCTTCTGTCATACATCTTGACTGTAGTCTCCTTTTTCTCCCCTCCTCCCATTTCCCCCCTTCCACCTCCCCTCTCCTCCAGATCCACTGCTCCTCTGTTTCCCTTCAGTAAAAAGCAGGCTTCCCAGTGATATCAACTGAATACAATATAACAAAATGCAGTAAAACTAGGTGCCAAAACCCTCACATCAAGACTTGATGAGGCACCGCAGGCAGAGGAAAAGGGTCCCAAGCAAAAGAGTCAGAAACACCCTACTCCCATTTGTTAGAAATCCCACAAACACCCACAACTAAACAATCACAGCATGTATACAGAGGACCTATCAAAGACCCACGCAGACTCCACGACTGTGGCTTCAGTCACTGTGAGCCCCTATGAGCCCTGCTTAGTTGATTGTATAGGCTGTGCTCTCCTGGTGTCCTCCACTCCTTGGGTTCCTATAATCCTTCCTCCTCCTTTTCCAAGGGGTTCTCCCAGCTCTGCCTAATGTTAGACCCTACAATGTTAGTTTCCCTGTGTTCAGATAGTTTATATTCATCAGTAGTACCAGAGTAACATACACAGTCAAATATGTTTTAGATGACAGGACATTCAGTACTTAAGCTTTCCTACAGGTATTATTCTGATTCCTTGTCAATGAAGGTAACAAAATGAAGGTATTTATATTAATTAGTAAGTTACTATAGCAAAGACCTATAGGAAGTAACAACAAAAAGTCTTGTTTGTGCTTCAGCCCTTGTGGATGCTATAAAGATTTTATGATTTTTGCCAATTATTGTATGTCTTTTGATCTTCCACCATAATGTTTAGATTCCCTGGATCACTAGCATTACTCTGTTGTTAGAAATGAACACCTTGTGATTATAGGTATGCTAGGTTTGTTTTTGGCTACTTTGAGGATTTGTAATCAATGGATAAAACAGATATTGGACTATAGTAATTATATTGATAAGTAATTGGAGTTAGGATAATAGTTCTCATGGATAAAGGCTTGAGATATATAAATTGATAGTGCTATCAAGAAGCCTGAAAAAATTCAAAATTCTCTCAGTAGGGAAAGAGATTCTCTGTTTTATCATGAAATAACAACTCCACATTGGCCCAGAGCTTGAATTAATATAAACTGAAGTTTAAAAGGATGACTATAAATAATCCTGTGGTACGAATTTGGACCTTTAATGAATTGGGAAATGTGTTCAGAACCAAAATCAAAACCTTATTTTTCACTTCCAGATTTAGAAAGGAGCTGGCAGAACCAGCAGAAAATTCGCAGGAGTGATGGGAAACAGCTCCTCACTCTATTCTAGACCTACCTACCCACAGAGTCTCTAGGCTCATGTACATCTTTATTCTCAACGTACTTGCTTGTATCAGATGTCAAAATCTGCCACGCTATGTCCAGTGAATTGATCAGCTACTAAAGTGGAAAAAGGACGTGATTTTTGGCTGTCTAAATTGCCAAATAATATAGTATTTGCTTAGAACTTATTTTATCACTTAGTTAATAAATATTCTGTGATAGAAATTGCCATTGTGTGTATTTTGATTTCAAAGTAACTGTTTTCAGACTATCAACAGTTAATGCCTTTTTTAATAGTGCAGGTCAGAGTTAACTTTTATTTATTTCTTTTCCCTCCAGGAACCAAACAACTTAAACATATTTTATTAAAAGATGTGGACACTATTTTTGAATGTAAATTATGCCGTAGTCTATTTAGAGGATTACCAAATTTAATTACCCATAAGAAATTTTACTGCCCACCAAGTCTCCAAATGGACGACAGTAAGTTTTATTCATATATTCAGTTATACATTTTAGAGTTAAGTAATTAAGTAATTTTTACTGCTTCTATGTATTTTGCATTAAAGTATTAATATCTAGCTATAGATAATTCAGTAATGAAAAATAAAATGAAACACTCGACATTGTTATATCCAGTTTCTTGGATAGTACTTTGTATCAATGTTTTCCACTTGGATTTTCCTAAAATATGAGTTTAAATCTGAGTATATTTATTTGTATTGAAATATTGAGGATTGCTTTTTAATGTTTATGTGGTTCATATAGTTTAGTTAGCATTTGAAAGTTACAATATTAATGCTGTCTTTAAGGGAGCAATTTCATGATATATTTCTTTTAATTTAACAACTTGTTGGTAAATATGATTGATCACTTAAATGAGAATATGTCCAATGAATGGCAAAGAATAAGGAGATACTTGATAATTTGGGAATGACAGAGAGCATTAAAAATACTTACTAATTTTCTAATGTTTTATGCATCTTAATTTGAAGATCAGATTTGATATTGATGGAAATGATTTAGATGTCAAATAATCAGTATTGGAATGTATCTAGACTAACAGGATTAGTCTTTAGGGAACCAAATGTCTGAACTAAATGTACTTTTCCTGTATGAATAAATAAGTAATATGTATACTGACATTATTTTCTGCTTTAAAGAATTAATGTAAATTCTTTAAAACATATTAATATTAGGTAACTCCATTATTTCTTGTTCAGGATTTAAACTTTGTGGACTTAAAAAATGAGATGCTTATTTTATTAGCTTGCTACCATAGATACTTTGTGGATCTTTGCATTTTTCAGCTCACCTTTTATAAGTTAGGGGGATATAATGCAAAACCTCAATAGCAAACTATTTCTTTAAGTATTATCAAACTGTGTTAATTATATTATGGGATATAGATAAAATAAATATTTCATATTTGTCTAGAAATTTTTACATGAAGAATATGGTTATATTTTATGGATTATGATTATATTTTATGGAACTTATTTGTAAGATAATTCTTCATGGTGTTTTATCCATCCTTGGGTCCTAGGTTATGGGAACTTTAGGTTGGTTTTACCAGTTTAAAACTTTGAGACTAAAAACAAAAAATTTTTTTGGCTTTCTTGGAACTTTCTCTGTAGACCAGGCTGGCCACAAACCCAGAGATCTACCTGCTTCTGCCTCCTAAGTTCTGTAATTAAAGAATGGGCCACCACTGCCTGGCCATTTTTATTGCTTAAGACAGTCCATGTGCTTGTATTTGAGCTTATTGAACTTTTTATTATTTAGCTATAAATTAAAAGGTAGTATAGAGGAATCAGTTTAAAATCTAACATTTTAATTAAAGTAGTATTTTATTTCTTGGTGTTCTTCATTATATTTAGGTTGTAGAGGTAATTTACATAGTGCAAATGATAAATGGATTTGCCAGATTATTGTGCATTCTTCTTGACAATACTTTCATGAAAGTATTACCACACTGCTTTACTATTAATAAAACAAGGAAGGGTTGAGGAGATGGTTTTTGTCACACAAGCTTGAGGATCAGAGTTTGTGACTCTAGAACCTACATACATACAAGGTGGACATGGTGGCCTGCCTGTGACTCCAGCATCAGAAAGTGGAAACAGGGAAATCCCTAAAGCCAGCAGACTAGCAAGACACATTAGGGAGTTGTAGATTGAGAGGCTGCCTCAGTGATGAAGGGTGATTCGCAGTATCAGCTTGGGGTCTCCATATGCATACATATACCCATCTACTCACAAGCACCCACATATGTAAGCATACTTACATCCTAGCACACCCATGAAAAATGAGGAAAAAGTAAAAGAGGACTAGAAGGACAGTTATGAGGTTTAATATTGTATTGTAACTAGATTTTAGAATTGTATGTGGAAACATAAATGATGCCAGCCAGCCTGGTTGCAGCAGACCATTTGGTTGCCTATATAGGGGGTTGCTATTGTACAAGTAAGTAAACTAATGCTAATTTTAGGCTAATAGTTTTTAACTAGTTGTTTCAGTTAAATTTTGTCATGTTGAGAAAATTGCATTAAGACTGGGTTTTTATACCTCATGCCATTTATTTTGGCTTGCAAACATTGTTTTATTTCTGTGAGATGTTCAACTGTCCCAGTAGAATTAAGCGATACTGTTTATTAGACTTACATTAACTAGAATACTACTATTTTTTTTTTTTGCTTGGTTGTACGAGACAGGGTTTCTCTGTATTATTTTGGAGGCTGTCGGTCCAGCCTAGCCTCGAACACACAGAGATCCGCCTGCCTCTGCCTCCCGAGTGCTGGGATTAAAGGCGTGCGCCACCACCGCCCGGCTACTGTATTGTTTAAAAATTTATTTATATATAGTAGCATCCTTCCTGATGTTTTATCCATCCTGGGTTGTAAGAACTTGAGTTGACTTTGGTACTCTAAAATTTTCAGACTAAAAATAAGTAATAGTACTTTTACTCTTTAGTACTATCCATGTGTTTATGTATTTTATAATATGGGAACTTAGAAGAAGGAGCTCTTCAGATTTTACCTTTCTCACCTAATGATAAATTAAAGTTTTAATTTATTTAATAACTAGGTTCTTATTCATAAAATGCTGAAAAGTAGATAATGCTATAAAAAGAAACATGTACTTCATTATATGTTTTAAAATATTAAGGAAGTTGGAACAGGCTAATTATTTCAGATTAAAAACAATTGTTTCTTTTCCTTAACAGACCTTCCTGATGTAAATGATAAGCAAAGCCAAGCCATAAGTGATCTCCTAGAAGCCATATACCCAAGAGTAGACAAGAGAGAGTATATTATTAAGCTAGAGCCCATAGAAACCAATCAGAACGCAGTGTTTCAGTATATTTCAAGGACTGATAACCCTGCTGAGGTCACAGAGTCAAGCAGTACGCCTGAACAAACTGAAGTGCAAATACAGGAGACAAGCGCAGAACAGCCAAAAGCAGCCCCGGACACAGACACAGATGTGGAAGTCGTGGGGCCGCCTCCTGTAGAGACTGTGGTAGATGAAGCCGCACCCCCCACCGAGGAGCAACCTCGGGAACCACCCGTTGATTTGGAGACGTCTGATAGCTCTGACCTTGGTCACCAGTTGATATGTTGTCTCTGTAGAAAAGAATTCAATTCTAGACGAGGTGTCCGTCGTCACATTCGAAAAGTACACAAGAAAAAGATGGAAGAACTAAAAAAGTACATTGAAACACAAAAGACTCCAAACCAGACTTCGAAAGGACGCAGTAAGAGTGTTGTAGTTTCATTAAGTAGGAGTTGTCCAGTTTGCTGTAAATCATTTGCTACAAAAGCGAATGTAAGGAGGCATTTTGATGAAGTTCATAGAGGACTGAGGAGGGATTCAATTACTCCTGATAAAGCAACAAAGCCCGGGCAGCCTTTGTTCCTGGATCCCGCTTCTCCTAAAAAATCCTTTAAGACTCGAAAACAAAAGTCTTCAAAGGCTGAATACAATTTAACTGCATGCAAATGCCTCCTTTGCAAGAGGAAATATAGTTCACAAATAATGCTTAAGAGACATATGCAAATTGTCCACAAGATAACTCTTTCTGGAGCAAACTCTAAACGAGAGAAAGGCCCAAATAATACTGCCAGCAGTTCAGAAATAAAAGTTAAAGTTGAACCCGCAGATTCTGTAGAATCTTCACCCCCTTCTACTACCCATTCTCCACAGAATGAATTGAAGGGAACAAATCATTCAAATGAGAAAAAGAGCACACCGGCAACACAGAAAAATAAAGTTAAACAAGACTCTGAAAGCCCTAAATCAGCTAGTCCTTCGGCTGCAGGTGGCCAACAAAAAGCCAGGAAACCAAAACTTTCAGCTGGCTTTGACTTTAAGCAACTTTACTGTAAACTCTGTAAACGCCAGTTTACTTCCAAGCAGAACTTGACTAAACACATTGAGTTGCACACAGATGGGAATAACATTTATGTTAAATTCTACAAATGTCCTCTCTGCACTTATGAAACTCGTCGGAAACGTGATGTGATAAGGCACATAACTGTGGTTCATAAAAAGTCATCTCGCTACCTTGGGAAAATCACAGCCAGTTTAGAGATCAGAGCTATAAAAAAGCCCATTGATTTTGTTCTAAACAAAGTGACAAAAAGAGGCCCTTCAAGGGATGAAGCAAAACATAACGACTCAAACCCTGATGGCACTTCCAATTCTCCTAATAAAAAGTATGAAGTAGCTGACGTCGGCATTGAAGTGAAAGTCACAAAAAACTTCTCTCTTCACAGATGCAATAAGTGTGGAAAGGCATTTGCTAAAAAGACTTACCTAGAACATCATAAGAAAACTCACAAGGCAAATGCTACCAATTCACCTGAAGGAAACAAAACCAAAGGCCGAAGTACAAGATCTAAGGCTCTTGTCTGGTGAGGAACAGTTAGAGTTTTGTTCCCCCTCTCCCCCTCATCGAACCAAAAAACCAAAATCATTTGGCCATAATTTGTAGCTGGTTCCATTTTAACATACATTTTCTTTCATAAATCGTATAGCAGTAAGAACTGCAAGAGGGATGGTTATTGTTTTTACGTTTTGGTGACCTTTATTCCAGTAGCTTGGCAACAAAAGTTAATTTCAGAACTTGCCTTCCACAGGACAATGCAATGTAGTTGTAGGTGGGATGACACAGGCTCAGTGCTTTTGTTTTAATATTGTAAAATTCATTCATTTATTTTGGTCTATGTTTACATGGAAATCTCATATTTAACTAACTTGCACAGGTTAAATTTGATTCAGTCTACTAATTTTATTTAGTCTACTAATCCTAATGCATTGTAGGAAATGAATTTATGAAGGAGATATTTGTAGGAAAAACATTTTAAGTTACTGTGATTATTGTAAAAATTTGTAGGTTAAATAAAGTTAGCATATAGGAAAAGAAAACTCCCGGATGGAATTTAGAAGAATTAACATTTTTTATTTACTTTTAGTGCATTGCTTCCAGAGGAAGGGGAAAAGTTAGTAAACAAAAGTTTGAATTTTTCCCTTCCCTTTGGGAGTATCTTAGTGAGTTTTTAGGTTTGATCTATAGGGGAAAGATTTTTTTAGGTACACATACTTTTGTTTCCCTTTGTGTTTAATAAACTTACAAGAGATCATTTCAATGTAGTTAGTATTATTCAGTAGTGATCTATGTGTGTGTGTGTGTGTGAGAGAGAGAGAGACAGAGACAGAGACAGAGACAGAGACAGAGACAGAGAGACAGATAGGTAGATAGATAGATTGTGGCCAAAAGGAAAGCAAAGTCCTTTTTGGAAGGAAGAATATTCTACTTTTTAAAATGCATAAATAAGGAGGCGATTCCTAATGCTTGTTTTCATAAGTCTATATGTTTTTTAAAGTTTTCTGGCCGCACCTTTGCCCCTTGCAATTAGACATTTAATGTACTTAGTATTAAAGAAGCTTGGGATACAGGCTCTAAAGCAAAGGTCTTAGTTTGAGTGTTTAGTATGTTAATGTGGTTTGATTGTCACATTGTTTTTACTTGTGTGGAAGACTTGGGGTGAAACCATTCTTTAGAAGTCATTTACTGTTGTGTAATTTTAAGGCCAAGGTTTTATTGGTAAACTCAAAAGTGTTCATTTATTCCCATTTCTCCTCAGATAACTTCAAGTGATGTACGAAAAGGTTTGGAGTTCATTTTTGTGGAAAGACTTTAAGTTGTTAGAACCACTAAACGTCTTCACATGGTACTATGAGGAAAAAAAAAAGAACGTTTTCATAAATTTTCAACTGTAACTGCTGATTTCTGACTAAAACAGTAACCATCTAACCAGTTTCTAAGGCAATGCCCATTCCAGCACTTTTGAGTAGCTGTGATATTATATAGTGTCTTCATAGACCTTGTACATATGGTCTACAGTTTCTACAAAAATGTTGGGAATTTTGCTTTCCAAATAATTTGTTGATTAAAATGATCAACAACCTGAAGAAAATAATAGTTTTTAATTGATAGAACTTTGTATTCTTAGTGGTTTAAGTTTATTTCACTTTACATGCAAAATTTTATCTAGATTGTATTAGTAAATATGATTTTTGTAGAAAGTATGTCAGGATTAAAAGACATTACTATCAATATATTTAGTAGCCTACTGAATATTTATAATTATTTTGCATTCATTTCTATTTGAGTTTTCTTTAGCACTTAAATGTTTGAAAGTTTTATTCTAAAATATTTACTACAAAGAAAGTTCCAGTTCATTTTATGCATAGACCATTATTACATTTATCATTTGTAAACATCAGAAGTTTTTATGAAGATTAAACATTCCCCTATTTTTCTTTAAATTTTATATAAAGCACTTTAATGATAGATGCGATCTTATTTCTCAGTTCCTATTTTTTTAAAGAACACACATTTACTAATGTTTATATGAAGGTAATAAATAGTTTACTAATATCTTATAGATGCAGACAATCCATATGCAACCACTTATGTTTCTAGCTTATTTCTTTAAATGTTGCTGAAAAAGGAAGATAGGGGTGTCCATCCTAATTTTTTTCTCCCAAGAAAAAATTTTAAATAACCACCTTAGATAATATTTGATTCCTACTGTAAAATTGAAAATAATGAATTCTTGTCCATCTTTTGTAATCACGATTTTAGGAAAAAATGAAATACATCTATCTTTATGAAATTTTGGGCAGGTTTTTGTGTATCAATATTTTGTACTTTTAGGGAATATTTTATTTTTTAGTAACTTGTGTCAAATTATTTTAAAAGGTACTTACTGCAGGAAATATACCATGTTTTTATGTAGGTTCACAGCTGTACTTAGAATGGACCCTGTCCATCTGTATACTTTTTGTATAAATTTTTAAATGTCGAGATCTAGAAGGTCATAATAAAATGCTTCTATAGTTAGAAATACATTCACCTTCTCAGTGCTTTGCACTACAATATACTGTGAAAGGAAATTAGAAAGACTGTAATTGTTGCTGGAAATGTTCTATATTGAATGTACATGTTTTTGTTGGAAAAATGTACTATATGTGATGAAAATAAACCAGACTAAAATTTATTTCAGCTAAATGTGCTTCAACACAGGTACATTGGTTGAAACTTAATGTTTTATTATCACATTTACTCAGTGACTATGAGAAGCTACACTTGAATTTTATCCCAATAGTTTTAAGAAGTAATGATTTCTCTTTAATTTAAAAACGTAACTTTTCCACAGATGGAAAATTTGTACTTAAAGGTCTAACTTTAATGACTAATAGCATAATATATTTAGGGACCAAATGTGTAGTAGGTGGCATTTAATTTATAAACCATCTTCATTAGTTGCACATTATTAAACCTGTATTTTTGACATTTGCAAGGTGTTATTTTTTTTGTGCATTCCTACACACAATACATTCTCTGTTGACCTTTTCCAGTCTGCTTTACTTGCTAATTGTTGTAGAAAAGAAAGAAAAAGTAGCTTTAAGTTGGAGGAGGGAAGGTAATACTCGAAGTTCTTTACTGCCCTCACAGGGCTATGTTCAGTGTGTTTCCCCTTAATAATTCTTGTGCCACAGAACAGGACCTTGTGAGAACAAAATGCATGTGTCTTCCAAAGACTTCTTCTAGGCCACTGTGGTGAAAGCAGTGCTGTGCCAGAACTTGCCTAAAGCAGAAGCACCTCGGTGAGGGCATCGTGTTACAGACTGGGACCAGTTTAGATAAATAAGGGCATTTGAAAGCATTTGTTTTTCCTGTTCCGTTCTGACCTGTGTTTCTAACTTTTGGATTTATTGTGCCCAAAGCTTTTCTGCACATAGTTTATAGGAACAAATGTTCATATGACTTTCTGTTAGTGTACTGGGAAGTGAGTTAGTTGCCATCCAAAACTGGTCATATATATTTAGACCTGTCTCTGGTTATAAAATTATATCCACTTAAACTGTTATTTGATCAAGAGTTTTTTCTAAGCCAGGTATGATGGTGCATGTCTGTAACCCAGCAATCAGGAAGCAGAGATGGGAATTTTAAATGGCTGCTTTAGAATACTTGATTCCTATTGTAAAATTGAAAATAATGAATTTGGTCCATCTTTTGTGATCAAGATTTTAGGAAAAAAGAAATATGTCTCTCTTTATGAAATTTTAAAAGAATTTTTCTCAAGAGTTTATATTCCTCCCAAAAGACACCTCTTCCTTAGGGTGGGCAAGAACAGAAATAGTAACAGATACAGTTTATACTTGAACTTGTTTGGATTGGATAGTGCGGGTAAGAACTGAATGAGGTCTGCCTGACAATAGGCAAGTGTTCATCAGACACCTGATAGTGAATACACAGGTGGACTTGTTTCATTTCTAAGAAGAACCCCCTGGAAAAACAAATTGTCTATTAATTTTTAACAGTTTTGTTTGTATGAACTGAGATTTTGCACAGGCTGCTTTACTGGTGAAAAGTACTTTTACATTTTTAAATTGATTTGTAGGCAATAGCTTTGAAACTATGGATGCAGCAGTGGAGAGCTGTGTGGTTTGCTGTGACTGCATGTTGTGAGAACAAGGAGTTATCCTATAGGCATATGGCAGATATGTATGGAAACAGGCATAGTATCATTTCCTGTGTGGCATGGCAAAAGATCTTCAAATAGCATGACTGCTGAAAGCGACATAGAAATAAATGTCTCTATGATTTGGATATTAGGTTCCTAGGTTTCCTGCAGTGGCCCACAGGAATATTTTAGATCCTTATTTTGGGGTTGTAGAAGCTATTTCTCTAATGGAATCTGTAGTCTATGAAGATTATGATCTAACCGTGGTTCCGAGAGTTGATCCAAAGCCAGACTGTCGGATACATAGTATGTTGGCTCTGCTCTTAGGCAAAGGCCCTGTGCTCTGTGCTTTTCTTTATACTCTGGTTTTATGAGCTAAATATCTAAGGATAGGCAGTCTTAGAAGCTGCCAACTGATTGGTTATCAAGGCAGTAGGCACATGGTAAAATGCACAGTAAAAATGTTTCCTTAAACTTACTGACCAGTATTTTCCCTTCCTAAATCACCCATCCCTCTCTCTAATTTGCATCTTTATCTCTTTCTTCTGAGCTTCTAGCTTCTGGCTTGCCTTTTCTCTTCTGTTTGATTAAAAGAGACCATTAGTCCCAGACAGCTAAACCATGTGGGGCGGTAAGAATAAGAGCATGCAGTTCATTTTCTTCTGCATCTTCAGGGTTTCACACTGAATTGGGAGGAGGAGTATTTTCAGGCTTCTTCGCCTATTTTTGATACCACACTTTCAGAAGCAAAGGAAAACTTAAAAAGTAGGTGCATCTAGTTAGGAAAAAAGCCCGAAGACAGAGTTTTTGGTATTTGTGTCTATTCTGCAGCTAATTGATTTGATTGTTTATTTTGGGGGTCAGGGAACTGATGGTATGTAAGTTCCTACACATTCTTGGGTTTTGCCTTGTAGCTCGTGGGGGCCTCACAGTCACAATCCTTCTACCTTAGCCTCCCCAGTGCTGGGGGTTCAGGCATAGTGTTCCCATGTCTGGTTCTGGCTCTCTTTTTATTATTTCAGTATTGGTGAGGTTTGCTTTAGAAAATACTGCCTTTAAGAAGAGTAGTATTGCAAATGAAGACAAGTCTTAGTGATAGCTAATGATATGTATGGAGTACTTGTATACGATGTACTCTGCTAACACTTTCCTTGTGATTGTCTCTAAACCCTGCTGATAGACCAAAAAGTAAGACCAGTTTCTTCATCGTTCCCATTTTACAGAAAGAAAACTGAAGCTTGGAAAAGTTTAATAACATGTTTATTCCACATAGCTACTAGGAAACAATGTATACACCCTTAGTGGGCACAGTCTTAACATTTGCACATTTTATCAAATGCAAAGTGATTCACTACATAGTTGACTTATTCGCAGCTTATAGCAATGAGCTGGAGCTAGACTAGTTGGTAAACTTTTGGATCCACAAATTATTTACTTGTGACCTTTGCAAATCTACTCTAATCTTCTCTGTCTTAGTTATTTCACCTGTAAAATAGGACTGGTGTATTAATGGGTTTTTCAGAAGAGAAGATGAAAACTACATGCAAAATTCTGAGAACAGTGCCTGGCATGTTACCAAAAATGTTAGGTGTTATTTCTGGAAAAGACTTGAATGGCACAATCAGTTGGGAACTTTATCATTACTACTAAATTAAGTTTTGATGGAAACTTGTGCATTGGAAGAGAACTTTGTTATGCACAAAATCTGTTGTTTTTGTACTTAATAATCAGATGTTAGTAGCTTATCTTTCTTACAGTTTTTTTTCCCGTTTATCTTGAAAAGATACCAGGGAATCTCAAAAAAGTATGTTCATTGAAAATGAAGCTTTGTTTTTATGGCCTTCACCCATAACCATCCATCAGTTTCAAAAATCTCATTGGCATCTGTTCTGTCACACAAATATTTTTGGTCATGTGCAAAATACTCACTTGGAGCAAATATTAAGTAAATAACATTGCTGGGTTTTAAAAAATAAAACAAGCCTTATAGATATGTAGTGCTGTTTGAAAGAAGTCATTCCCTTAGGGAAAGAGTAGATTTTTCAGGGGCACACTATCTGAGTTGTGAATGTCTGGTGAATGTGTTATGAAGAGATAAAGAAGCAAGTCCACCGAGTGGCAGTCATTAATGGCAGCCCTCCCATTTTCAGCCAGGTCCTGCTGTTAAAATTACCTGCTGAAAGAGTTTCCTCACAAGCTTGACCATTCTTGATCTTGTTTTTGACCTTGGAGTTTTAGTTGTTCAAATTTGCAACCCTGTGTACCCAGGGTAAATCTTTGATCTTAAACTAAAGAAATGTGACTGCTTTTGTTATTTTTGTAGTGGTGCTGAGAATTGAGTCCAGGGCCTTACTAAAGTTACATGGGTGCTCTGCCACTGGACTGCCTTTTTAGCCCTTTGCTTTTTGAGATAGTCTCACCATGTACTGAAACTTGCTGTGTAGTTCATGATGGGTTCAAGATTATCCCCCTCAGCCTCCTTCCTGAGTGCTGAGATTACAGGCTCTTGCCCTTCATGATGATGCTGGTACTACCAAATTCTGGTACACAAAACTTGTGTCTAGTATCTGAGGCATATTTCTGGCAAATGAAATAATGTTTAAGTGATAGATTGATATGGTTAAATTAGCTGCCTCTCAAAAACAAAAGCCCTTTTCTGGGTGCCTTCTGCCTTAGTGCCCCATATAGTCTGGCACTGCCTTCAGATCATCTAATAATGTTTTATGCAGATGAGGTATTGTGATGTAAGAATGAACTTTAAGTGCAGGTAGTTTTCATTATAATTTGGGGCTTTGATATCTTCTGTCTGGGAATGTACTGAAAATAAATTAGCCATGAGAAATGGAACTGTGTTGTTTAGTTCAGACATTCTCAGCTCTGCAAATGTTTTTAAGAAATAGTTGAGATTCTTGTCCACTAGTAAGGCGCCTTAGCAGCCCTGTACTCAAAGTATGTGCTAGTCGTGACTGCTGCTTTGCTTTTGGATGGTAATAAGGAAGGAAGGAATACCTCTAAGAGAAGAAGAAATGAAGCACTAGGCATAATGTGGACAGGTAATTGGATTGCAGGGTGAGGTGGTGGTGGTTAGGGGAAGGAGTGTCCTCTAATTCTTTAAGTAGAGGTAGTTAGGGAAATCGTTTCTGTTTGAGAGTTGTTTTCATAGTTTTTGCTTATTAGATATATTGAATTCCATGATGTACTGCCCAGTGGACTTGTGCAGGCATCAAGTTGAGACTGTCTGAGCATTACCCTTTGTGTGGACAGGGTTCAGGGGGTAAGGTAGGCCAGTGGGTCTCACTTTTCCAGAAGGTATCTTCATATTTTCCGTTTCTCACTTCAGTGCTTGACTACCTTCACTAATCAACATTTATTCAATATGTTTCTAAGAAAACCAGTTCACTACCACAAAATCTTAACACCCGCATTGACGTGTTAAGATTTAAAAGCAAGGAGCTTTTAAAGGAGATAGTTTTGTTTCTTGTAATTTCTCTGGAGTTCTTGTTAATACTGAAGTATAGAATTTATAAAGAAGAATTTTTAATTTTTTGTGTGTGCACCTGTGTGTCTGCTGGTGTGTGTGTGTGTGTGTGTGTGTGTGTGTGTGTGTGTGTGTGTGTACATATACAGGCAAGAGGTTGACATCGTTATCTTCCATTGTTTCTTCCCACTTTTATGTTTTGAGACAGTCTCTCACTGAATCTGGCTCTCATTGCTTGGTTTGACTGAAGTAGGCTTAGGGGAATTCCATCTGTTTTCCTATAAATGCCTCCCGCTCCCCTGCAGTAGAATTGCCATGCCTAACTTTTTATGGTGCTGAGGATCTGAACTCAGGTCCTATGCTTGCACAGTAGGCACTTTACCTATCTCCTCAGCCCCAAACTGTTAATTTTTAAGGGTTAGCATTTTTTGAGCTTCTCTCTAGACGAGGTAACTAGTGATCAGTAACATAGTATCTAAACCACAGATGCTGCAAAATAGATGTGGGCTTGGATCACCAGCTACCACCCAGTTTGTCTAGTATCTAAAAGCTCTTGTGTGATTGCACTCATTTAAAAGGCTGTCAGGACCTTTCATTCCTCTTCTGGTTGCAAGCACATAATTTTGTTTGGCTTGTATCTGGTAAAGGAAGGAGGTTTTTCTGAAAGTTATGTGGGGAACGTAAGGGAGAAGAAAGTGGCGAGACCTTGTGGAAATCCAGTCAAATTGGCTTCACTAGGTTTCCATTTGGTAGGTGATACGAAAGCTGGGGGCAAATCGATGCAATTATAGTGATTGGGTGTTGCTGTCTTGGCAGCAAGCAGTGTAGCCCTTCTAAGAGTCACTTAAAAAGGATATCTCATTCTGTGTCTTCTTAGTATAGTTGTAGCTGCCCCATTATTTCTGCCTCCTGTCTTTTCTGAACCTTTTAGCTGCTTTCCTTCTTCATGTAGGTTGCCAGGCTCTCAAGAGAAAGTGATTGGTTGAGTTAGGTATATTTGAGCAAATTTCTCTGTCATGTTAGGTTTCTTCATAAGTTGCTGGCTAGTGTATAGTGTAGTGGTCTTTGGACATTTTTTTGTTTTTTTTGCTGCTGGTCCTGCCATGTGATCATTTTGGGAAAGTCGGCAGCATAAAACATGGTCCTGAGCCCAACAGAAGGAATTTTTTTTGATGAGAATATTTAAAGGATAATGCTAGAATATAATAAGGTCTGGAATATACATGAAAACTTTAGTTTAAAGGCAGCCCATGTCCTTGAATGTTACATTAATAGCCTTTTCCTAAGAAACTATGGGAGCTATTATCAACGCTTGCAGTTCCTACTAATGGGTCTGATGCATTTCCATCTTTGGCTTTGTAGAGTCATAGAAATCCTGATAGTTTAACGGAAAAAGAGCCCTTGTGTTTCCTATAGCAGCACTTAGGTCATTCTGTAACAAGTTGTTACTATTTGCCAGACACTTTGTTACACTGTACAGTTTGACCTGGCAGTTTGGTTAGCCCTAAATATTTAAGGCATTGTTCTTGCTTTTCTGTTTGTGCTTTTGGAATTTGACTTACTATGATAGCTGCTTTATATTCTGTTAGTCATTTTTTCCACAAAAGATAGTATAATAGTGTCCGTGATGTACCTGGCACTATTCTGCTCTTTTGGCGAAGAGAATAATGTCATTGTTAAAGCATGAACTTTGCAAACTCAGGTACAAGTGTTGGCTCATTTATTTAAAGTTTTGTTCTTTGGGCAAGCTACTTATTAACCTCAGTTTTTTGTCTATAAAACAATAATAATAGAGACTATCGTCTACTTAGGTTTGTTGTGGGAATTTTAAAAATGATACAGTATATATAAAGAGTTCACATATATTGCATTTGATACACTTTGCTTCCTTGATTAGTCAGAAATAATTGTGACTCTTGTAGTGATCACTGAAACTGCTGTCAAGTTACTGCTGAAATACTTTCTAGCACCTAGCTCCTGTGGTTATCTTTCTTGGCCATTTGTCGTTCGTTGCATTTTGAGGGGGTATTACTCTTGACTGTTGAGTGAAAAGTCAGATGTAACATCAGTGATAAAGCCAAGATACATAGCAGTTCATTAAGTTAGAGCAAACCATTGTTTTCTGGACTGGGGTGTGGTGGAATGCTGGAGTTTGATGCTGTTTTTGCAGAACTACTTGATAGTTTGCTTCTTGACTGTTAGCATCCTATTCAACAATATGTTGTTCTAAGTCATGAACTCAGGGACGCCTTCCCTCATTCCATCCCTTTGTCCCTCCTTTCCTTTCCCTATCCCTCCCTTTCTCCACTAGACATTCCATTTCTTTTTTCTTGGTACACATTATGTGGGTGTATGAACATATTTACAGACAAGTGTTGCCTTGTCTTTGTGTGACCAGTGCTTTGTGCTATATACATGGTACATGACAGGTGGTAAGAGGTGGTTAAAGGAAGGGAAGAAAAGAACTGTACGTCATTAATTTCTGGTTTACCAGTAGTCTACAGTCCACTGGCTTTACTTCATCATCTAATTCATATAGCCTCAACCATGAGTTGCTATTCAGGTCTGCTATTGTGGCTTCTGCCTACATTCTTTGTCTGACTCTCCCAGTTTATGTCATTGCTATTAAGTAATGGTTACAAGTTCAAACTTAGAGAAGTGCTATATTGACTGCTGATCTGTAATCAATTACTATTTTGACTGCTAATCTATAATTAATTGCATACTGTATGAGTATGCTTTTGATAATTTTTTGATAATTAAGATTTACCTTTATTTTATACCTGTTGAATTTTATTAAATACAACCCCCCTTTGCAATAAGTCAAACTTATTGTCCTTTCACACTCATTCCTCCTTATGTATTAATGGTTAGTAGTTTATGTGTTAATAGTTTTCTTATTTGCCCTTCCAGTTACCTGGCTAATCAGAATCCTGAAAAGAACTTTGACATTTTCGCCTTGCACTTTTGCTGTCCTTACTCCTACTGTCTCTCCCATTAGTAGCTTAGTGTAGATTGCGTTTCTTACATTCTCTTTTGTAATAGTCTTTTAACCAACCTTTTTTTCTTACCTCTCCTTTGTGCTGTTGCCAGAGCTGATTTCCTAAAACACAGGTTGTGCTGTTTGTCCATTGCTTGACTAATACACATCCTTTAAGTATCACCTTCAGTGTTGCTTCTCAATAAAATGTTTCTCCTTGTAGTTCAGTATCCTCCTCTTTTGCTTGTGTCACCTAATCAAGTTCGTAGCCGTGCTTATATTGTGAATTGATTTCTTTAATGTGTGCCTTTCCACTGAAAAGGTTTATGTAAGGTAGATGTTACTTCCATGTTTAGCACAGTAGGTGGGACAGCGGTGGCTAAACGCTGTAGCAAAAGTGAATGGGTGAGAACATAAGGTGAGAATGCTATGGGACCCTAAGCTCCTTACACTCTCATAGACCCTGGTTGTGTGCTCACCTTTTGATATAATCATGGCCTTCTTCCTTTTGTTTTACACTTATTCCCCCCAGAGATGGGAGTCAGTACTTACATTGCCCCACACTACAATGCAGTGATGGAAATGTCATCTTTTCCTAACCATAGATAGCATCATGATTCAGTTAAGGCAGTTTAGAGTTACTCTTGTCTCATTCAGGTAATTCGCATTTCTGAGGAAACTCAGACAGGTAGCAGGTTATTAGATACTCTTCCTGTGCATTTTCTCCAGAAATCTTTTTGGGATAGATGGCTTTGAAGGCGGAGCTTGGAATGATTGTCTGTGTAGTAAGTCTGTACACTTTGAGATCAGAGAATTCAGGGTTTGGGAAAGACCCTTCTACTTCTATTGCATGGAATACTTTGAGAAGAATTGGTATAAGCTGTTCTTTGAATTTTTGGTAGAATTCTGCACTGAGGCCATCTGGACCTGGACTTTTTTTGGTTGGGAGACTTTTGATGACTGCTTCTATTTCCATAGGTCTATTTACATTGCTTATCTTTTATTGATTTAATTTTGGCAGGTGATAGCTATCCATTAAATTGTACATTTCTTTTAAATTTTCGAATTTTGTGGAGTACAGGTTTTCAAAGTATGACCCAATGATTCTCTGGATTTCCTCAGAGTCTGTTGTTATGTCCCCCTTTTCATTTCTGATTTTGTTAATTTGCATGTTCACTCTCTGCTGTTTGGTAAGTTTGGACAAAGGTTTGTCTATCTTGTTGATTTTCTCAAAGAACCAACTCTTCGTTGCGTTGATTCTTGGTATTGTTTTCCTAGTTTCTACTTTATTGATTTCAGCCCTCAATTTGATTATTTCCTGGCGTCCACTCCTCCTGGGGGAGTTTGCTTCTTTGTGTTCTAGAGCTTTCAGCTGTGCTGTTAATTCTCTAATATAACTGTTCTCCAGTTTCTTCATGTGGGCACTTAGTGCTATGAACTTCCCCCGTAGCACTGCTTTCAAAGTGTCTCATAGGTTTGGGTATGTTGTGTCTTCTGAGATTACTGCAGTGCTTCGTAATTACCTCCATAATTATGCTGAAAAGGCCATTTAAAGGGCTGTATCCATTTCTGTGTCTTAGGTGCCCAGTACAGCATCTGCTACACATATTGTAGTGTATACAATACGTAGTATTTGTGCAGGAAATGGGCCTTAGATGGAGACTGTCAGTTTAGTGATCTCTAAAACTGCTCCAGAAATATCCCATGACCATTTCTTTGTTATTGAGAGAAGCATTCCTAATTTGTATCTTTATTTATAACTTAATTTAGATTCTAAACACATTTGCATACTTGGATTATATGGCTCCAGTGACAGTCTGTAAAATTGTTTTTTCATATTTTGGTTGAGTAGTATGACTAATATTTCTCTCTTGGATAATTATTACCATGTTGTTAAAAAATTCCACAAATTTGTGCTAGTGGTACCTCGTGATGTAATATATATATATCAACAAAGAGTCAGTGTGAATGGATCCTTTTAGAGGAGTGATTCTCAACCTTCCTAATCCTATAACCTTTTAATACAATTCCTCACATTATGCTGATCCCCACCCATAAAATTATTTTTATTGCTGCTTCATAACTAATTTGCTACTGTTGTGCATCATAATGTAGTATCTGTGATTTCCAATAGTCTTAGGTGACCCCTGTATAGGGTCTCTTGGTATCAAAGGGGTCACAACCCACAGGTTGAGAACAGTTGCTTTAGAGACAGGCATCCTTTCGGTTGACCTCAGCTTTTCTGTAGAGGGGGGTTATTCATCTCATGTAACAGAGTTTTTGAAAAGACACACGTCACCATTTACCATATCTTACACTATAGAATGCCTGCAATACTGTGAATGTATATCGTACTTTCAAAGTACAAGAAAGGTTTGATATTTAAAGGAATTCTATAAAGCCAGTTTCTTGGGGTATGTTAGTGGGTGGTTAGTTAATCAGGATATGACCTGGATTGCTTATGAAAAGCTGAAACTAGAAACAACAGGTACCTGGGCTTTCTACTTGTCTATATACTGTAGTTTCTGGTGGTGGAGCTCATGCTATGCACAAGTTATGTCAGTCTCAAATGCTTGAGACTAGAAGTATCTCAGATTTGGGATGCTGTTCGATTTTGGCATATTAGACAATAGGATACCTTAAGAATGGGTTCTAACATCAAAAGTGAAGTTCATTTGGGTTTTAGAGACAGCGTACATAGAATCTGAAGATATTAAAAATTATTATTTTAATGTGGTTGCATTTTGATTGTGATCCATCATATGAAGTCAGGTTGGAATTTTCAACTTGTTTTGTCATTGGCACTTAAAAAGTTTCTGACTTTGGATTTTGGATCAATATGCCTGTTGTGTGTTGTAAAAATGTAGCCAGGTGGTGGTAGCGCATGTCTTTAATCCCAGCACTCATTGAGGCAGAGACAGAGTTCCAGGACAGCCAGAGCTATATAGAGAAACCCTGTCTCAAAAAACAAAAACAAAACAAAAAATATTGTAAACTTCCTGTAATTAATCATAGGCCCAAATCCTTTCAGTTTCCTGTCATCAGCTCCAGGGAAATTGGGTTCTTTTAAATTCCTTTTTTTTGTTTGTTTCTTTGTTTTGTTTTTTGTAACTGGGTTTCTTTGTGTAGCCTGGCTGTCCTGAGACTCACTCTGTAGACCAGACTGACTTGAACTCAGAGAGATTCACCTGCCTCTGCCCTGAAGTGAGTACTGAGGTTAGAGGTGTGTGCCACTACCGTCTGTCTGGGTTCTTTTAAATTCTTATCAGCAAAGGTAATTTAGTTATTTAAAGACTATAAAACTATGTCTACCTTTATACTGGACACATCAAAAGAACCCGGAAGCAAAACAGAAAACTAGTTTTGTTTGTGGGCTGTGATAGATGACAAGAATTTTACCACTGTGACTGCAGTGTCGTGGGGTTTGCAGGGTGGTGCAGAAAGGTGTTTACCAGCTACTGATGCACAGGCATGTAGTCAAACAGGTGTGTGTTAGGTCTCATTAACCCAGATTCCTAGCTGAGGCACACTTTGGATCATGCTACCGAAAGAGGTTATTACTTGTCAGACAAGTTGTGTCTGAAGTTTGGAATTATTTCCCATTTGGAGGTTAAAATTTTGTTAAAACTTTAATGAGTAGAAGATGAGAGAAAATTTAAAATATCAACAGTGAAGTTAGTATTATAGTAATACATGAATTACATTTCTTTAGACAGGATCTTGTTATATAGCTTAGACTGGTATGAAACACACTATGCAGTTTAGGCAGGACTTGAACTCAAATCCTCCTGCCTCATCTTTCACTTGCTGGTATATGTCACCGTCAGCTATCAAAAGGCAAAGACTTTCACAGAATATGTATTCTACAGCTTTTGCTGTTTTGTATCGTTCCTTCTGTAGACATCTTGAGCTCAGCTTTCGGTGTGGTAGACTCGGATGCTAGGGATACGGAGGTTTGCTATTGCTCCTTTCAGGTATTGTAAGAAAGGAGTGCACTGTGAGGACACAAAGGTGTAATCTTATGACATGCTGGGGTTGAGAAAGTCACTTTCAGTTCCTAAATTCATCCTTGAGGTTTGAAAGAGGTAGGCACAAAAAGTTTGATTAAGAGACTAGAAACTATATTTAGATTAAGTGAAGGAATATGAGACTAGACAATGGCCAAGTTAAGATGCTATAGACCAGTAAGTACTTTGAATTACATTTTCAAGATTAGGAGTAGCTATTTAAATTGGGTCTTCTATAGCGCTGTGGAGACAAACGTGGGGTGAAAAGATGTATGTGGTGGGAAAATTAATTATGAACCAGTTTCATGTAAGTGGCAGAAATTTAGGTAATGGCAATGAGACGAGAGAGAAGACTTTCAACACAGTTTCAGGAGTGGAATTATGTGGACAAGGGAGATAAGAAACGAACCCTGACGATTCAGGCATTCTGGTTGGGCAGCATTCTCCAAGGTAGGGAATTCTGGAGGAGGAGAATGAATTAACTTTTGGTGTGTTGAGTTTGAGGTTCTTCTCCAGAACATTCAGGTTAGTGGTCAGGAGAGACTGCCCAGGGGCAGATATTTAGGACCCATTAGTGTTGATGTAGATGTGGAAGCCACAAAGTCCGGAAGACATTACCATATAGAATAATAAGAGTCAATGTATCTGCTACCTCTTGCATTCTTTTGATTTATTTGGTAACTAGGATAACCTGTAGCTTCTATGTTTCTATTTCAGTGGTTCATTTGAGAGATAGTGTCTGACAAGAGTTGGTTATCTCTGTGTCTACCTTGCCATATATAACCGTGTATTTGATATTACCTTAGAAGTGGTACATAAATTGTAGTAGCACGAGGAATGTGAGCTAATTATTCAGAGGGCTTTTGAGGTAAATCTCAGGTACTTACTTTGAAAGACAACCCCTTTAAAGAGAAATATTTTACTTTTAAAGTAAAACAATATGTTAGTGTTCTTGGAATGATTAACTAATTAGTATCTGTAGCCAGAGTATAAGAAGAAAAGATGATATTAAAGGACGACAAGTGATTGAAATATGCTACTCTTGATTTTCAGAACTGCATGCTTTGGGCTTGTGAATTCTTCGATGTTAGAATGTAGGTCATGCATTGTTATATACCTTCCTCTGGGATTCACTGTTCTTTCCTTCTCTCACCTTTCTGAAGGAAGAGCCCAGCAATGAGATTTGCCTTGATCTTGAATCTGAACTCGAATCTGAACTGGATCTGAACAGTACAACAGTTCAGATGGGTGTTCTTGTCCCGATACATGAAGGAGCTTGTTTACTCTAGACCGAGGTCTTCAGGAAGGTACAATGAATAGCTTCTCAGAAGCCAGCAACTCATTGTCATGAACTCTACATTTAATACAGGAAGTGTAAGCCCACATACCTTTTGAGCTATCCACTTTTGGGGACTGACTTGAAAAATCTGATTTTAAAGGAAAAAATTCTCAGAAGACTATATGTTTGTGAAGTTTCAGTAGAGTAAGTTTTATGGATGAGTTGTGACTAAGACTTAAGCTCAACAATAGAATACTAACAGACACGAATTAAAACAAGACAGTAAAACTCCATGATCTATAGAAAATGGGGCTGGAGGTTCCAGTTTTATGTTCTAATGACTTGAACATATCTTTGTTTCTTTTATGTTTTAACTTTGAGTTAATCACTAAGATCACAAAGGCCTGATATCCCCATAATACAACACAAAGCAGACTGCTGTATCACTGAACTGTATTATAACTACATCTTTTATTATAGTTTTAAACATTTAATTTTGTGAACATTGTTCCTTTCCCTCCAAATAGGATTGCCTATATCAACCCATACTCCATCAAAGCACTAGGATATGATTATAAATGTAATAGTACTCTTAGGTGTTTAAAGTATAACAACAAAAACAACAAAACAAAGCCATAGAGTCTAGTTTAGAGTATATTTTCTGACTTGGAGTCCTCACTTGTTTCATGGCATTTTTATATGTGTTGTTCTTTCTTGCCTATATACCAACATTCTAAACAGAAATTTTGTTTGGAAGTTTTTGGAAATTTCTTGCAAGGTTTATCAGTGCAATCAATAGTAGCACACCCACTCTTTGTCCCTCTAACAGTAAGCACCACCAGTGTGTATGGTGTATTTTGTCTATACTTGTTTATACATTGTTTCTTTCTTTACTTTTTTAAGATCAGTACATTACAAAGATAGAAGGGTTTGTTGTTGTTGTTTTATTTTAATTTAGATGACTTTCTTTTTTTATGTAGTAAAACCTAGAGTTTATTTCATTCAGCAGGCCCAGTGCATAATTTTAATGGAAAACTGGCACCTCTTCATTTCCTGGTTTTGTGCTTTGGGTGGAGCTGATTTCTGAGTATGATGGTTACGACAGGAAATAATATGAGGTACCTGCAAGAAAACACTGGGAAAGGTTGCCAAACATTTTGTGTAAGTACATGCCCAGGGTTCTGCCCTACTACAGACTTGGATCTAAGTGCATGCTGATCTTGTAGTTGAGCCTACTCAGTTTCTTTAAATAAGGTCATTTATTTGTATTTATGTGTATGTGCTTATATGTACAGATACATGTATGCACCTGCAGAGGCTGGATGATGGGTGTTGAATTGCCTTGAGCTGGGATTACAGGTGGTTGTTAACTGCTCAATGTGTGCAGCACTGGGACTCTTAAGAGCAGCAAGTGCTCTTAGCCACTGAGCCATTTCTTCAGCCCCTAGTCAGTCAGGTGTGATATATTACTAGCATGCCATAGTTCTCTAAAGAAAATTAAAAAAATAATTTTGAACATTCTTAATGAACTTACTACTTAGAAGCAAACCATGACAACTGAATCATCATAACTACTGCTTACATCACCACCATCATATTAGAAGAGATTCCTGTCTCCACTTTGTCCATGGGGTCACCATCCTTTGCTGATCATGCAGATTTCAAAGCATGCCTTCTGCAACTCTGTTCCTGATGGTTCTAGCCTGCAGAGACTTCTTCCTCCACTGAACTTCCAGCGTCTGCTTTTCTGTTTTCACTTTTACTCTTTGTGATATTTCATTCATATTCATTTTGTTGTGCTTGTGAATCAGATCTAGCCCTTGGAGAGCAAGATTATCCATCAGTTTAAAGCATTGGCTATAAATGAATGAACCACGGGGCCTGACCCCATTTTCCTTGCCTTGCAAGGAAGCTGCTGTGCTTTGGTCTCTTTATAGTGCCTTCTTCATATTCTGTTACTCCTAGTACTAGCTTTATACTTCTACGCCTCCTGTTTTAGAAGATTGTAAATGGTTTTAGGAGATGCTTGGGGTTTGAAAATAAAAGGATGAGTTTCCATATTTTCCTATTTCAGGATCTATTTTTTTAACTATCATAAATACCTCTTTGTGTGTCCATCTAATATTTGTTCATTTTTTGGAATGTGTGTTGGAGGCAATTAGTGTGGATGTGGACTTTTACCTGGTACAGAATAGAAACACTGTCAAGTTTGCAAACCTGAATTCATCCAGACTCTTGATTATTCTGATGTTTCTACAGCCTTCATGGAAACTTCAGGCAGAAATGTAAATAATTACATGATGTAAGCTGCTGCAGAGTAAGGCTTATGATTTTCTTTTGCCAACTAGCATCTCATGTACACCTGTTGAGCCATTATTCTGTTGAAATAAATGTAGATAGAGATATAGAGTCTTACTGCAACCTCATTTTCAGATGGGGAAAATTGGTTGCCCAGGTCTTATGTAGCTACTAAAGAACAGAAAGAAGCTGTCTTGTAAGGGTTGTTTTGTTAGGTAATGACAAGTATATCTGAGAAAGCACATTGCAGAAAGGGTGCCGTGGAAGAGAAGTCTTCCCTCTGCCACATCCATGCTCTTGTTTTCCTTCCCCAGAGGCAGGTGGTTATACCAGTGTTGTGGGCTTTTAAGAGCTGTTTTATGCCTATGCAACCATACACATGTATACAATATCCTAATGCAAGTGGCACCATAACATTCAGATTTGGCATCTTTTTTTAAAAGGCATTTTCAAAAGTATATTTGAAATGGTAGAATCCAGGTATTTTTATTTTTTAGCTGTGAACTTTGCACTTATATACCTCTTAGGGAACTGGATTTTGCTAACCCAAGTGAATATATTTTAAAATAATGACTCATTTCCAGGGTATCATATCGAATCATCTTCTGTTTAATATAATGTACTGTTCATATATTTTAGAGAGAAGAAGTATATCTGTCAGAAAGAAGTCGTGGTTATTGATTTATAATGAATCATGCTAAGTTAAAATTATATTTAGAGAAATTTATATATCAGCTATTACTGCTCATTACCAAAAACAAATCAGAATATTTACTTTTCTGTTTAAAAAAGGGGGGAAATGGCAGAAAGCTGGGCATATAGCTTAGTGGTAGAGCTCTTGCTTAGTGTAAGTGAAGCTCTTGGTTCAGTCCCTAGTACAAAGCAAAATAACAGCAAAGACCTAAGAAAGAAATAGTAGGAATTTTTTGGGAAATTTGTTTTTAGACTTATATAAAAGTCTGTATGGTACCAGGCGGAGATGGCGCACGCCTTTAATCCCAGCACTCGGGAGGCAGAGACAGGTGGATCTTTGTGAGTTCGAGGCTGGGCTGGACTGACAGCCTCCAAAACAATACAGAGAAACCCTGTCTCGTAAAACTAAAAAAAAAAAAAAAAAGTCTGTATGGTAATGTGCAAATAGTCAGTCTTAGGACCAGTTTGCGTGTGTGGATGGTATAGATATGTATTTGTGTGGAGATGTTCATGTGGATGTAGGCATATGGATGTAGGCATGTGGATGTAGGCATGTGGATGTAGGCATGTGGATGTAGGCATGTGGATGTAGGCATATGAACGTGTGGATGTGGAGGTTGGAGGTTGATCCTGGCTGTTTTTCCAAATTGCTTTGCACTTTTTTTTTTCCCGGATGGCTTTTCCCTGAATGAACTCCCTGGAGTTCATCATTGACTGAGCTGGCTGGCTGCTGAGCTCCAGGGATCGTTCTGTTTCCAACCTTCCATGGGTGGTATTCTAGATGCCCTGACTTTTACATAGGTGCTAGATATCCATATTCAGTCTCTAAGAACCACCTGTTCCTAGATCATCTAAAGAATTGCAGTTATGAAACCAGCCTCTCAAATACTGGTGTGTGAATATCACAGTGCCAGTTTTTAATTTACACCAGAAAGTATAAGGTGCAGTGGCATCTAATATTCATAGTCAGTACATTTTCCTTCAGTAGGCAAATTTGGGAAAGCAAATTATAATCAGTTCCTTTTTAAAATTTTCCTTTATTGAAAACATTTTTCCATACAATGTATCCTGATTATGGTTTCTCCTCCTTCTGTTCCTGCCAGTTCTTCCCCAACCCCTCTCCCATCCAGATCTGTTTCTCACTGGAAAATAAATAGGCTTATAAGGGATAATAATCAAACAAGATAAAATAAAAACAAACACATTGGAATAGGCCAGAAGAAATAGAAGGAAAAGAGATCCAAAAAAGGCACAAGAAATAGATTCAGACACAGAGACCCAGTATTTGCATACTCATTCCCATAAAAACATAAATCTGGAAGCCATAAACATATGTGCAGAAGACCTGTAGAGTAAAAAAGGAGAAAAAAATAAAAATAAAAAGATAAATTAGAAAAGAATTTGTTGACTGTTAGCTGTCTACTGCTGGGTATGCAGCCTACCCTTAAGAGTGCTTTGTTTCCTCGGTACACCTGGGTATCAGTTGGAGATAGCCTCTGGGTTATGGATGGGGGTGTGTGCTCACTGCTCCTTTTAGCTCTAGGACCTCATCTGGTGGAGTCCAAACCGTGCACACCCTGTGCATGTTGCCTCAGTCTCTGGAACTCATGTTGATTCAGAGGGCCTTGTTTCCTTGGTGTGCTCCATCTCTTCTGGCTCTTACACTGTTTTCAACTCTTCTGCAGGGTCCCCTGAGTCTGAGGGGAGGGATTTGATAGCGACACCTCATTTATGGCTGAGGGCTCCAAGGTCTCTCATTCTTTGCACAGTGTCTGGCTGTGAGTCTCTGCATTTGCTCCCATCTGCTGCAGGAGGAAGCATCTCTGATGATGACCGAGCAAGGCACTGATCTATGAGTACAGCAGAATGTCATTAGGAGTCATTTTATGACTACAGGTTTTTGCTTTGTTTTATTTTAGTACAGAAGCATTTAATTTCACCCTGGGTCCCTGGGCTGTCTAGTCTCAGGGTCTTAGTCACACAAGCAGTGTTGGGTATGGGTTCCTTACATCACATCAGGGGTTGGCTGGCCACTCCCGTAAGCTTTGTGCCACCGCCACACTTAGCACATCTTGCAGGATACTACTGTAGATGGAAAGGCTTGAGGCTGGGTACTTGGGTGCCTTCCTTTGATCAGTTTTCTCAGTACGTGAGGGTTGGGGCAAATAGGGCAGACTAAGTTTCCCAGCTTGTGCAAGGGGGAGCAGGGGTTCCACTTGAACAATTCTGAATAGTTTTCAATCTTCCAATTCTTCCTTTTCATTTCCTTCCTCAATTTGTCTTTAATGTGGGCTCTCTGAACTAATTAGGGTAATATCACTTCACTCTGAGTTATTTTACAACTTTTTTGTATTTAAGATATTTATTACTTTTGAATTTTAGTTTCTTGTACCCAAATACTATGTTCCCCATGTTTCTTCCATCTATGATATTAATTTGTTGGGATGTGATCTTAATATTACTGCTTGGCTTCATAGTATATATGAGTTTGTGTTTTATTTGAGTGAATGGTGGTTGTGACTTCTTCCGTCTAACCATGTCATTTGCATTGTAAACTCTGATTCATTTCTCTCTTACATAGTAGATAATTATTTTTAAAATGGAGGCAGTGTTGGGAGTTGGCCATAGTGTTGGGAGGTAATGACTGGAAATCTAGGAGTAGAGATAGAATGTTGATTAATTCAGCAGGCAACAATGACATTGCTGATCTGGCAATCACTCTATAGGCAAATCAAAATTTTCTGTGTGGATGTGAATACAGAAAGATGATTCAGACGAGTCACCCTCATAACAATAAATGCTGTCAATGTTCGTCTACACCCATCTGGAGGATGGAATTGGTTTTTGTTTTTTGTTTGGTTTTTGAGAAGCAAGATAGAATGGAAATGGTAGAGAAATCACTATAGACTGCCCTAGTGGTTGTGAAAATATAGATTATTGTGCTAATGGTCTCAGAGCAAGAATTAAGGAACAGCCAGAGACCATAAGAGGAACAGATCATTTCAGACTATAGTGATCAGAAAACTGGCAGGAGAGAGAAAATGAGAACTTAAATAGTAGGAGGAGACTCCCCATCCCTTTAAAGAGTTAAGTGACAAGAAGAGCACACAGGTGGGAAACTTTTTTAAAGGGAATAAGAACAAAAATATTTTGGCTCAAATTTTCTAAAATAATGGTCGGTAAGAGAGAACTGATGTATGTTTTTCAGATACCTTGGAAAAGCAGGCAGCAGTGCCGGTTTTCTTTAGCATGTAATGGGATGAAACTTGATGCCTCTCAGTGCACGCATTTTGTTTCCATGTCTGTTTTCGTATCAGCAAATAAGTTCATTTCAGAAAGCTGGACGACTGTCAGTATCCTCTAGGTGCGTTTAAGTAAATAATCCAGTGGAAGGGAAAAAGGCATAGACTAAGAAGGGTCGGTTAGATGCTGCACCTGCAATGCCAGGCACCGTGGCTTCTGGTTTGTGAGCACTAAGAACTGGAACATACGAATGTACCTCATTCCTTAGCGTGTCAGCAGCAGCCACTGTCTTTCCAGGAGGTCTTGCCAAGAAACAGGAACAGGATGTATTTTCTCTGTACTACACAGAGATTTTCTGACTTAGCTGGGCACTTACTTGAACTTGATGGGAGAGGATATAATGTGTGTTGGTTCTAACATGAGTCTGGGGGAATTTGGTTGTCCCATTATACGGGCTAACTTAACCTTGCAAGACACTATAAAATTCTGTGTTTGAGCTTTACATACCTTGGTGAGTCAAGGTTTTTAGTACTTGTTCCCCGGGGAATGGCTCAGTTGATACAAAGATGAAGGACATTTTGCTGTGATACAGGCCAGATCACAGATTTAACTAGTAAATCAAATCTCATCAAGACTTACTACTGAGCAGTTAAAACCTTTTAAATTACAGGACCCCCCACCACTACCACCCAGGAAGCATCAATTTTCCACTCTTATGAAAGTAGCAGTGTGAGGGAAGCAGCTGCTTGTTCTCACGTTTGTATTCAGGAAGTCAGTTTCTATCATTCTTTTTTTTTTTTTTTTTTTTTTTTTTTTGGGGGTTTTCGAGGCAGGGTTTCTCAGTATTGTTTTGGAGCCTGTCCTGGAACTCACTCGGTAGACTAGGCTGGTCTCGAACTCACAGAGATCCGCCTGCCTCTGCCTCCCTTGTGCTGGGATTAAAGGCGTGCGCCACCAACACCCGGCTAGGAAGTCAGTTTCTAAGAGCGGTTGTGTGCAGGCTTCTGGAAGATGACATTTTTAGGCAGAGCCTTGGACTGGTCTTTGGCTCTCCTGAAAGGTTAACAGCTATTGATTCATCTAGTGTGGAGACAGTGGTATGCTTTTATGAATCTGACAGGAAATGAAATGGTTCATCTGAAGAATATGAGAAGAAAACCTGGCAGATCTGCAGAGCAGTTTAGGGATTCACGTTAGCCTTGGGGTCTGACTATCCTAATAATGGGAAACTAATTTTCTAGATAATCCTTATCAGAAATAGAAACTTGACTATCTATCTGTCTGTCCACCTACCTATTATCTACCTATTTATTTGCTGTTATTGTTTGAGCAAAGCCCCTAAGACATAATACACATTCCAAAATGATAAATTGAAATCAGGGCCAGTGAGATAGCTCAGTGGAGAAAGATGCTTGCTACCAAGCCTGACAACCTGACTTCAAACTTTGGAACCCAATGGTGGTGGCAGAGAGCCAGCTCCCACAAGTTGCTATTGGACCTCCACATGCCCTGGAATACATATACAAAATAAATAATTTTTAAAAATTAAGAACAACTAATTTGAAATCATTTGGCAATTGTTAGATTTTTAAGAGCTAATGCATTCTTTAAAAAAAAGGCTCTTACAGCTTTCATTTTGTTCAGGAAGTTAACTCAAATGTTTGGCTTTTTAGCTTTGTTCTTTTTGTAAGTTTTATTTCTGCTATTGATATTATATATATGTGTATATATATATCTGCTATGTGATTATATATATATATATACTCCTAAAGCTGTGTCTTTGGGCATGATAATTCTATCCAAACCCTTCAGAGTGTAGGAAATTTGGAGGTGGTGTGGTTAATTATGGAGCAGATGCCCTTAAACACCTAACCTTTGATGAGCTTATCACCGAATAAAATCCATCTGACAACCCTGAAGTTGTTTTAACTTAAAATAATTTTGAAGTTTATGTTACAATGGATTTTTCTACTTATTAACAAAGTGCTGGCACACATCCCTTTTGTAGATCCCTGGGATAATTTAGCTGAACAGATTCCCTCAATGACCAATAGTTAGTTAATAGTTCATGTAATATTTTACTTTTCTTTAGGTTGAATGCTTTCAGATACAGGGAACATTACTGAAACTGAAACACTGGTATTACCTAAAATGTTTGTTCCAAAAGCATGGTAGGTTTTTCTGTTTTTGGCATACCATGTTCCGAAGTCTAAGGAAATTACAAGTTGAAATTAACTCATCAAAAGCACAGAAAACTTTTTTTCCTCAAGTAGAAATGACTAGAATGAAATATGGTATAAGTTTGGGAAAGACAGTGGTTTTGATTAACTGTTGAACGTTTAAGGGATAAACTACTCTAATACTGTGACTGACACAGAGCTTAGAGTGAAGATAAGTGATCTCAGTGAACCCATTTTTTAAAATCTCTTTATGCCTATCGCTTTGCTACCCTGTATAACTTCATAAATTCATAAGCAGAATAAAATTTAAAAACCATTAAGTTTTTATTTTAACAGTGAAATATACTTAGTGTATAATTTTGGAAGTCATAAATAAAATGAAAATAAAAACTATCTGCAGCCTACTACCTGATGCTAACAGCATATTGTTTTCTCAATCATTTTATAAATTTGTGTTGCCTGAATACACAAGTGTATACGATCACACTCTACAAATTGCGATTAAATTGATTTTTTCATTGACTACTTTCCCGTACTGTTAGGTAATATCTGACAGTATTATTTTATTAGCAAGTTAGTTCGCATTATAAGATTGTAATACTTTATTGTCAGATATGAACAATTTCCAATTTTCTATTTCCCCATTTTCTATTACGGATATTGCACAGAACACACTTTGAAATTTTGTTTGCATTCATAGCTTTTCTTTAAGGAAACATTTTTTGTAAAGAGTTTGTGGGTCAAGCTCAGGCGGGGTTTGCTGACTGCAGCCACCCTGCCCGTCGCGGGGTGCCCGGCTCCTGCACGCAGCTTTACCTGGTGGGTGCGGGGACGCGGCGCCTCAGCCCCGGGCTGCGCGGTTCCCGCTCGTTGCTAACCGGCGTGTCTTTGTCTTTCCTCCTTGGGGTCCGCCGCGCCCGTGGGGGCCGAAGCCTGGCGAAGCCGTCGCCCCGCAGCGCCGCCATCTTGCGTCCGCCCTCGGGCGCCGTCACCACGCGCCAGGCCGCCTCCAGCTGCCGCGCCAAGCTCCGCGGCGCCGCCAGGGAGCGCCAGCACCCGGCGCGCGCCCTGGGCAAGTCCGCCGCCCCGTGACGCCGCCGCGCGCTCCCGCGGCCGCGCGCCCCGCCGTCCCCCGGCCGTCCCGGGTCGTCTCTGCAGACGCCGCGTCCTGGGCCGCCTGGGCGTCGTCGTCGCCGGCCCGAGCTCCTCCGCCGGCCCCTGCTGCCGCCGCCTGCCCTGCCCCTCGGGACGCCCGGCCACCCCACTCTCTGCTACGTGCCACGCGTTTCTTCAGGTCGCCTGCAAAACTCCGGCTTCTTTGAAAAGCTCTCCGCACACAATTCCTTTTTCCGTATCTCTTGTAACGACTCCCTGTTCCCATGCAGATGCTTTTCATTATCAGTTCTTCGACGCCAACTCCGTTTTCTTCACCTTAAAGCCTCAGCAAGCTCCACTTCCCACTCCCATCTGCCCGAAGATTCCTGTTGTCTAAATTCTTGAGTTGTATCATGCACAACCGTAACTGAGCTCGAACTTTAGGCTTTCTCCTCCCTGTGACTAATTACCCTTTCTTTCTTTGGAATCAATGCTTGTTTCCAAGGACCTAGCTCGTCATCTTTAGAAGCTGCATCCTCTCTAGAGTATTGTCCCATGGTGATCACAGGAACGCGCCTCTCAAAGCTGCTCCGGGAAGGCTTGTTGGCTGAGTCCCCCAGCCCCCCTTGTTCTTCCAGGGACTCCGTCCCTGGGCTTACTTTACTTCGAGGCCGTGCTTCTCCTGGGCTGTTCCCAGTGACTGGTCACAGCCAAGGTAGCCGTGATGTTCATGTGACATACATGATCCCTCAATGAGCTATTTTTGGGTGGGAGCCCCTCAACACTTGGCTGAAACGTTCTTAGGACTGCTGGCTTCAGTCTGTGGCCCCTCTTGCTCTTGCCTTTCATAGGTGAGTCAGACCAGCCTATGGCACGAAGGTTCTTTTCTCTCCCCTTGTGTCCCCTCACCACATCTGCTGCACAGTGACTTTTGTCTTGGTGTCTGCTGCTAGGACCTGACACTCCAGACATTCCATTCTTTGATAACCATTTTCCTATCTTGAGTTCTTTGTTAAGTGATCTCATTTTTCTACTGTTGAGCCGGCTATGTCTTGGAACTATTTCCTTGACTAGCCCAGATTCTGTAGTCCATTATAATCATGCCTTGAAAAGCAATGCTCTCAGCACTCTCAAACCTCAGTTTCTCCCAAGTTATTTTCCTAGCAAAAAGTAATCCAACCCTGGCTGTATGTACCTCCTGTCTTGCACTGACCTGACTGGAACAACTGACCATTTCCATTAAGAAAATCACAAAACCCAACCGACCTGTTCTACTTTCAACACATTATTGCAAATCTTAAATCGGTGTTTTTCCTATGGTTGTCTCAGACCCCCACATCTAGACCTACTGTTTCTATCCTTAGAGTGTCCCTTTGGTTTCTTATTTCTCTGAGAAACAAGAGTTGTACACAGACCTCCTCATCTTCCAGCAGGAAGTGCATGGAAGTGATGTTCCATTTTGTGACTGTGAAGAAAGCTTGAAGGCCAGCCCCTTCTCTCGGCTGTGGGTCTTGTTCTCTTACCTTTTGAATAACTTTAGGTCCTCCTCTTTTTCTCTTCTGCTACCATCATTCCCCTCCTCCTAACCAGTTGTTCAACTATGGCACTGCATTTCAGCCAGTTTTCTAGTCAGAAACCCAGCGGTCACCTCTGTTTCTCTTATGACTAGTTCCTTACAAAGCAGACCATCTAATCAATCAGTTTGATTACTCAAATATGCTTTTTTTTTTTTTTTTTTTTTTTACTTTTGGAGAAAGGGTCTCTATATAGTTCTGGTTGCCTGGGAACTCACTGTGTAGATCAGGTTAGCTTTGAATTTGTAGTGATCTCCCTGCTTCTGTCTCCTGAGGTCTGGAATTAGAGGTGTGCGCAAACACGCCCGACTCGAATCTGTCTTTAATCCGCCTCCTTCCAGATTCAATGCTAGTCTCTCAGTCACCGCTCTTGGCCTACGTTAGTACAGTATTGATAACCTGGTGGGAGCTGCCTTTCTCATCCATTAAATCAAGTAAGTTATTGGCTATAGAATAAAAATGAAGCTCCTTTCCATGGCTCGAAAAGTCTTGCACCATCCGACCCATTTTATTTCTCCAACATCTCCTGTTCTCTTCTCTTACTGTTTACTATTTTTGTGGCCATGCTAGTTCCACCAGCAGGCCAAGCAAGATCTTTCCCATACCTCAGGGCTGGGCTCAGTAAAGGCTCCTGTTTCTAAGAGGCCCTTCAGGGCCGCCCTCTCCTCCATCGCAGAGCGCCCTCTAGAGGGCTGCAAAGGTTGGAGAGAGGCCTGCATGGAGCATCCCACTGCAAGTAGTCATGGCCTCCCAGTCATTTCCTGTCCCCATTCTGTGTCTGTGATCTTATTTATTTGTTTATCCTGTTTCATTTCCTTCTCCCCACACCAGAATGTATGAAGGAAGAGACTGTGTGTGGATGTCTGGATTATTCAACACTGCATTCTCTGCCCATAGCAATTTGGTGCATATTAGATGCACAACAAATGTCTGTTGAAGGGATAAATGGATATATATGCTAATTTTTCTGTTGTGGATTCGCTTTCTATTGACTTAGTAAGAGGTATTTATATATTAAAACCACTCATCATTTGTTTATTCTGTTCGTTGCAGACATTCTGCCCCTTTTCCAGTATGTGCCATTTAAATTCTTGATGTCGGATATATAGAAGAAGCACTGTGTTTTTCATAACAATAAATTTCTCTTATGCACTCCGCATTTGGTGATATGTTTAAAAATATCTTCTCCGTGTCAGTGTTACATGTATATTTGTTTCCTTTTATTTTCATTGTTTAGATTTAAATATTTTTCTCTAAATGGAATTTATTTTTGCTATAGGTATGATTAAGGGCCTAAATATTTATTTAGTTATCACATCATCACTTACTGAAAATTCTTTTTTACTGTTTTGAATAGTTCACGTTTATAATATAGTAAGTTCTTATCCCTAGAGTGGTTTCTGGAGTTGTCACTTGTTTGTGTCCCTGAAGTCTGTTTACTGCTGCCATGGTTTCAATTGCTTTACTCTGTGTTTACCATGAAGTAATTAATACTCCTACTTTTAAAAGATATTTTTGGGTTTTGGCCATGTTTTTTTTTTCATTTATTCTCCTCAATTAAGCTTTAGTCATATTTTGGTAAAGTCCAGAAGAAAGTCTACTGTCATTTTGTTTAGGATTGCTTTAAGATTGTGGGTTATTTGAGAAAGATTGTAAAGTTTACACTCTGAAGTCTCCTGTTGAGGAACTTGTCATGTGTGCAGGTTGCTGAAGAATCTCATATGTCTTTCAGCACTTTTGTTAATGTGCTGTAAACTTATTTGTTATATTTCAGCTGTTTTACATTTTGTTGCTATTTGACTGTGATCATTTCCCCCCTATTTTTAAGAGCTTCTATGGAAGCTATTCCTTGTAGGGTCAATTGATTTGTATTTGATAACTTTTCAGACCTCTCACTAATCCGTACTGATTCTCTTCTACATAGCTGATCATTTTAAGCATAATTAATGACAATTTTGTGTTTCTTTTGCTATGCTTATACCTCATCGAATAAGTGATGGTAATAGATTTGCTCTTATCCTGACTTTTTAAGGAATGCCATCAGTATTTTACCAGATTTTAATGTTAACTACTGGACTAAAATGCAGGCCTTTAGCCAAAGGAAATGATCTTCTGGTTCAAATATACCAAACTTTTTCTGGACGTTCTTGTTGAACTATATTAAACATTCTCAGCAACTAGAGGTTATCGTATGGTTTTATTTTGTGGCCTATTACCACAGTACACCATTATTAAAGAATTTCTTGATGCTGAGCTATTTCTGCATAAGATAAAATCTTTAATCACGGTGAACTTTCCCGCATTTGGAGTATAACAATGCTAAATTCAACTCCCTACATTCTAATTGGGGTTATTACATTTATATTCATGAAAAAGATTAGATTGCAATCTTATATTTTTATAGTCTTCTTTCTTAGCTTCAGAAGGGGAATTTCTGGACTGCTTTAGGTATAAATTAGTAGTAGTGTAGGAGCTGTCTATTCCTTGATGTCTTGGAGGAACCCCCTCATAGCACTGTTTATAAGATAAAAGAGAATTCTCTGAAAATTTTTGAAAACTTCTATGGTTTTGTCCTATACAGGCAGCCATACTTCTTGAATAGCAACTTTAAAATTATATTTTTAAAAGAAAATCATGCATTTTCATAGAATTAAAAATATGTTAGATTTCTGCATATATTTATCTTATAATTAAAAGTATTTTTCTCTGTATCTGTGGCTGTAGTGTTTTTCTTATTTCCTAACATTTTAGTCTTCACCTGTATTTTTTCTTTTATTAGACTTGCCAGTCTTTTTAAGGAACCAACATTTAAATATTTTATAATTCTAGTTTTTGTGTTTATATCAATATAATTATTTATCTCTAATTTCTTTCTTATTTTCATAAGAAAGTTTAGTTGTTTTGTGAATGTTTCTTTGTAACTGATGACTTAGCTGATTTTTAATTTCTTATTTAATAATAGGACATAAGACTATAAACTTACCTCTGGGCACAGCTTTATTATATAGCTTCTTACTGTTATAGTAACTGTCTCTATTTCATTTTTAACTGGTGTAATTTACAATAGTGTTCTGAGTTTTTTCCCTGTTAATTCTGCTTTCCTTAATAAAACTAAGTTTATTAGTATTTATGTTGCTATTTTAATAAAGAGCCATTTTTTTGTTAAGAAGTGAGCTTTAACTGTGAAATGATTTTATCTGAAGCAGCACCATAGAGATCTCCTTTGGAAGATGCCGCCAGCAGTGCTGCCCAGTGTCAACTCTAATTACAGACGGCAGAGCGTAGAGGCATCGCTACTGCTAGTAACTTACAGAAACAGCAATTCCTTCACTGTCCTAGTTGCTCATGTAGAAGTCAAGAAAGATCTAGAAAATGTTTATGGTATCAGGAAACATCAAGTAATATGAAATTTAAAACATAATTAGCAAATTTCCATTCAAATTTATGAAGTCAGGAAGGATTGCATATTTTTCATATGGATGTAGTCTCAAATTTTCTCTTTAGAAAAGCTTTCTTTTAGATTTAGAAAAAGTAGTTTTAAAATGTTTATTTTTCAAATTATATTTCATGTACACAAAGTAAATAAAAACTGTCCATAATGCCATTATCTACTGAAAAGCACTGCTAAAATTTTATTTCTTTCTAAGACACTTTAGTGCACATCTTGTCTCTTTCGCTGAGACAGAGCTAGGTTCAGAGTCTTCTGCAGCAGCTTCTGTTTATCCCCATTACGTTTCCTGTTTCCTTAAGGAAGTGGGGATGGTGGGGAGCAGTCATCTCAGTAGCAGTAGAGGAGGGAGGGGCTCACTGCTCTGGATGCTGTCTATCTGTCTGTCTGCCAGGTGTGCTCCTGTGCCGTCTGTCTGTCCGTCCGTCCGTCCCTCAGGTGTGCTCCTGTGCCGTCTGTCTGTCTGTCTGTCTGTCTGTCTGTCTGTCTGTCCCTCAGGTGTGCTCCTGTGCCGTCTGTCTGTCTGTCTGTCCCTCAGGTGTGCTCCTGTGCTGTCTGTCTGTCTGTCTGTCCCTCAGGTGTGCTCCTGTGCTGTCTGTCTGTCTGTCTGTCCCTCAGGTGTGCTCCTGTGCCATCTGTCTGTCTGTCTGTCCCTCAGGTGTGCTCCTGTGCCATCTGTCTGTCTGTCTGTCCCTCAGGTGTGCTCCTGTGCCGTCTGTCTGTCTGTCCCTCAGGTGTGCTCTTGTGCTGTCTGTCTGTCTGTCCCTCAGGTGTGCTCCTGTGCCATCTGTCTGTCTGTCTGTCTGTTCTTCAGGTGTGCTCCTGTGCCATCTCTTCTTGTAGAGTGGTCCTTGAAGATTCTTCCTTTTGCTCCTTTTTTAAAAATTTCTCTGCTACTTAAACTTATCAGAAGCACTTTCTGTTCTATTCCAGAACTCTCTCACGGAAAACAGTGATTTTGTTTGATTTCATTGATAATATTCTCAGAAGTCTAGGCCCAATGGACATATAGGTATGCACACATACCATCTAGAGTTGGAAATTTTCTACTTACATGCAGACTGGAGTGTCACAGTAGAAGTTCTGCAATACAAGAGGAAAGTTTGTTTTAAAATATGTATTTCAAACTTTTCCTTATGCAGCACTTTCTTTTAATATGACTTGCTAGTAGTTTTAAATTTTTATTTTTATCTGTGAGTATGAGTGTGTGTCTGTGTGTCATGTGTGTCTGTGAGTGTGTCATTTGTGTGTCTGTGTCGGTGTGAGTGTGTCATATGTGTGTCTGTGTGAGTATATGTGTGTCTGTGTGTCATGTGTGTCTGTGAGTGTGTCGTGTGTGTGTGTGTCGGTGTGAGTGTGTCATGTGTGTCTGTGTGAGTATATGTGTGTCTGTGTGTCATGTGTGTCTGTGAGTGTGTCATTTGTGTGTCTGTGTGAGTGTGTGTCAATGTGTCATGTGTCTGTATGTGTGTGTCTGTGTGTGTCGTGTGTCTGTGCGAGTGTGTCAGAGTGTGTCATGTGTGTGAGTGTGTCATGTGTCTGTGAGTATGTCATGTGTGTGTGTGTCATGTGTGTGTCTGTGTGTGCATGTCATGTGTGTGTCTGTGAGTGTGTCGTGTGTGTGTGTGTCATGTGTGTGTCTGTGTGAGTGTGTTGTGTGTGTGTCATGTGTGTGCGTGTCATGTGTGTGTCTGTCTGTGTGAGTGTCATGTGTGTGTGTGAGTGTCATGTGTGTGTCTGTGTGAGTGTGTCGTGTGTGAGTGTGTCATGTGTGTGTGCGTGTCATGTGTGTGTCTGTGTGAGTGTTATGTGTGTGTCATGTGTGTGTCTGTGTGAGTGTTGTGTGTGTGTCATGTGTGTGTCTGTGAGTGTGTGTCTGTGTGAGTGTCATGTGTGTGTCTGTGTGAGTGTGTCATGTGTGTGTCATGTGTGTGAGTGTGTCATGTGTGTGTGAGTGTCATGTGTGTGTGAGTGTGTCGTGTGTGTCTGTGTGAGTGTCATGTGTGTGTGTCTGTGTGAGTGTGTCCTGTGTGTGTCATGTGTGTGTGTGTCGTGTCGTGTGTGTCTGTGTGAGTGTGTGTCTGTGTGAGTATGTGCGTGTCATGTGTGTGACTGTGAGTGTGTCTGTGTGAGTGTCATGTGTGTGTGCGCGTGTCATGTGTGTGTCTGAGTATGTGTCTGTGTGAGTATCATGTGTGTGTGCGTGTCATGTGTGTGAGTGTGTCGTGTGTGTGAGTGTCATGTGTGTGTGTCATGTGTGTGTGAGTGTGTCGTGTGTGTGTCTATGTGAGTGTCTGTGTGAGTGTCATGTGTGTGTGTGAGTGTCATGTGTGTGTGAGTGTCATGTGTGTGTGAGTGTGTCGTGTGTGTAGCTGCCTGCAAAGGCTGGAAGAGGGGGGAGTACAGGTGACTGAGCGGCCTGTTGGGAGCTGAGCTTAGGTCCTCTGGAAGAGCAGAAGCACTTTTAAGCTGCTGACCCACTGTCTCTCTCGTCCCATTTGTAGTGTTTGTGGAGTTTTGAAAAAGCACGGTTTGCTTTATCAGCTAAGTGGATTTTAAGGTAGTTAACTCTAGGTGATTTAAAATATATGTAGAAAAAGTACACAGTAGGTGCCTTCTGTGCACCAAGGAGTTACTTCCTGGATTGCCTCCAGACTACGACAAGGGAGGGAGGTCCCCACGTTGGACCCCATGCTTATAGGGCTGTATTCAGGCCCTTTGGTGACATGACAGTGTGGAGACACTGTTGGTTGGAGGAATTTGTCCACCTGGAACCTGAGCTCTCTTTAGACTACATTTTGTACTCCTGACACCCAGGGAAGTCTTGCCCAACAGCACCACCATCCACTGTGTCCTGATGAACTCACCAGCCCAAAGCAGGGCTGAAGAGAGCTATCCATTGGGATTGAAGAGGCATCTCAGTGGTTAAGAGCATTGGCTGTCATCCAGAGGAGCTTGGTTCATTCTGGGCACCTGCATTGTCTTAGAATTAACTCAGGTCTTCTGGTTTCTGCAGGCACTAGATCCCAGGCATACATGTGGTGCACAGATGTATATGTACACACACACACACACACACACATACACACACACACACACACACACACACACACGAGCTATCTGCTGAGCTTGGCCACCTTTTGATTTTGCAGGTTGGAGCCTTGTTTTGCCTCTCAAGGAGAGGGAATATGCATATGAAGCCATGAGTTGGGGACCAGGCCACTGTGTTCCACCATAAGACTCTGAGAAGTCCAAGAATTCTAAGTTTAAGTGTGGCTTCCTAGTAAATAGATCTAGACGTTTTTTTTTTTACTTTTGAGACAGGGTCTCTCTACATAGTCCTGGCTGTCCTGGCTTGCTATATAAACCAGGCTTGCTTTGAATTCACATAGATCTGCCTGCCTCTGCTGGGTGGGATTAAAGGAGTACACCACCACACCTGGCTGTTAGGACATGTTTTATGTATTCATACGGTATTTATGCTTGTGTATCTGTAGTGTATGCATGTGTATGGGTGCAGCTGCCCATGCAGGTGTGTTTGGAAGCCAGGGGTTGTGATAAAGATGTCTTCCTTAATATCTTTTCTTACGTACTTGTGTGTTGTGTGTGTGTGTGTGTGTGTAAATAACTCATTTGAAAATGTCATGCATGATAAAGTGTCTTGATCATACCCATCTCATACTCTACCGTTGGTTGGTTTGTAACGTGAAAGGATTTGGACATGTGGCATATAAGTCTGCACTTTACTCTAGCGCCAGACTCTGTAGATGTTTGCAGTGAGGTTGATGTTTGAAGCCTAGAAGCAAACTGCACTTGAAGAATACTAGGAAGTCGGGAAGTTTCAGAGGAAGATGGCCATAGAGTGTTACTTGAGAGAGAATCCTGTGTATCACGACACTGCCTGAGGGGAGGGGAAGCTTGGAGTGACGCTCGTGAGCCTTTGGTCTTGGGCTAGCACATAAACTGGACAATAAGTACCGCAATGAATTGGACATCAGAGGCCCTTACTCCCAATTATTGGACCTCAGAAGCTTCCAGAATTTTTCTGTATTCTAATAGGCTTCTCATAACATGACTGGTTTTGGTTTTGCTTCTAATCCAGTAAGTAGAAAGTTCAGAATTAGGCTTTGTTTAGAAAATTAAGCTAATAATTCACCTCTTATACCTGTGTAAGGCAGTATAAGGCCTTAAGCAACAAAATTGTGAAGCATCCAAAATGATACAAAAAGGAGTGCATGATGCTTTGGAAAAGTAAGAGGGAGGGACCTCTCTGTGTCTACATGTTCAGGGAGTGTTCCAGAATATTAATGTGTGTGTATGCACACAGTTTAAATGAAGTTATACCACCTGGTGTGATAACATTCTCTCAGAGCCTCAGACTGTCTAATGAAAACCTTAGCACTAACCCCTTTAAGTTGTTGGTCATACTGCCAAACAATATAGACTATTGTCATTACCCCTGGTTGCCTCCCGGAACTTGAAGGTAAGACCTGATTGCTGAAGACAATGTATACTCCAGACATAGGAGGTGGAGGAATTGAGCCGGGACTGACCTGATGCTTCCTCCCTGAAGAGCAGCTCTCACAGCATCTGAAGGGGCTTTGCAAGCTTCCTAGGGAGAGAAGCAGTCAATAGTCTTACCCATGTGTAAAGCCTAAGAACCACAACAATGACCAGAAGGGCAAGATACTCCCAAGGGTACAATAGTGGCACTTGTATCTTGGGATTTACCAACAGTTGTTTAAGGCTAGATCAATAGGAGAGAATTCATTCTTGATACTGTAAGTCTGTCCAACTGCCTGTGTCTGGTGAACTCGTGAATCCTGGAGGAGACTGTAGTACTGCCATGTTCCTAAATCAGTATAATTTGTAATTGCATTCTAAATGTTCATCCTTATACCCACAGATAGGTGTGTCTCTCACTTCTCATCAAAGAAACGTCTCTTTTTTGCAGCAGATGGGACATCATTACAGAAAAACACAACTGGTCAAAATGCAGAGAACAATTGATCATGGGGTGCCAAACCCCAGTTGATAAATCTACAATAAAACCCCTACAACGAAGGCCCAGGGAACATTGTAGAAGAGGGCGTGGAAGATTGTAAGATTCAGGGGACGAGGACATCTCCTGCAAGATATATATGACAGGGTAGCTGCACTTAAGAATTCTCAGTAAGTGTCTAAATCTCAAGAAGCCTAAATAAGACCTGCAAAATGACAACACCAAGTACTTGCCAACATGGATAGAGAAAATCTCACAAGGTCCTGCCTCTAGATGAAGACTAAAGGTAATTAATAGTTACAGAGAAGGAAGAATCAGTCTTCTCCAGGAATAAGATCCCTAATAGGTTATCCAATCCCAAGTGTTCAGCCCTAAACACATATACATTAGACTCAGTAGTTTGTATTTTTATGTGCATGTATACATATATATTTCTAAACCAATAACACACACACACAGCAATTAAAGAAGTCATAAACTTGAAAGGGAGTTGGGGCCGTTGAGGGGGAAGAGAGGAAGTGATGTAAATATAGGTACTTACATTATGAAATTCTCAAAAATTTAAATAAATATGACAAAAGTATCCTTTATTTGAAAGAGAAAATGAACAGAATTGCCAGAGGCAGAGTTCTAGAAGGAAAAATGGAAAAGCATTACAAACATCAGAGGGGAGCTCACAAGGATGTTGGAAGAGGAAGATAACAGGATGGGCATCTGTGTGGCCAGGGGCTGAGAGCAAACTGGAGTGTGGCTGGATAAGACAGGGAGGAATGCAAGAGCTGTAAGAGTCCTAAGCTTTTCAGGAAAGCAACCAGACATCATCATCAGCTTCTGTGGGCTCGTGGCCTCATGGATACAAAAACACCGTAGGAAAATAATACCCCCCCCCAACCTAGAGAAATCAGAGGCAAGTTCTACTGTAAGGATATGTTCGGCTGTCTGCAACATAGAAAGAGAATGCCAGCATTGCTGAGTGACCCACAGAGGGGTTTTCAAGGACTGGTGTGTTTGAGTTTTGACTGCCAGTTGAATGGGATTTACTGTAGATGAAAGGGTGAGACTAAGGGAAAGGGACAGGCAGGGCAGAGTCTGGGCGCAGAAATAACTCAGAAGGGATGGAGTGTCAGGTGTAAGTCTAGTAAATAACTTGGTTATTTTATTTTTAGTGATCGTAGATCTTACAAGACTTTAGGAAAAGACAATTCTAAAACAATGTGGAGCTGGGCGGTGGTGGCACATGCCTTTAATCCCAGCACTCGGGAGGCAGAGGCAGGCGGATCTCTGTGAGTTCGAGGCCGGGCTGGACCGACAGCCTCCAAAACAATACAGAGAAACCCTGTCTTGAAAAAACAAATAAACAAAAAACAAAAACAAACAAAAAAACAATGTGGAGGCATGGGATGACATTGGAAAGTTTATTGCCACACGTGGGTGAGGGTTGGAATCACAGAAAGAGAATTGATGTTGATGCCTCAAGGGAAGGTGGACTCAAAGGATGTTTTGGTAATGAAGGAACCAATAGGCTTTCCCAAGATCTTTGTTCCTCTCGTGACCTTTGGCCTCTAATGATCAATTAATTAATAACTGGAAGACTGTAAGAGACAGACATCTGGTGAACCTGTGAGCTTATTCTTGTTGATGCTAAAGTATCAATGACTAGTGATGGCCTGATTTTTTTTCCCTCAGAGGACTTTTAATTTAAAGAGTATAGGATGAGCAGCGAATGTACTGAAAGGTGGAGTTTCTGATGCTTTGGATCTTGACAGGGAGGTATCCAGATTAGGTGAGTGATATCAGGAAGAGGTGTGCTTACCTTTTAACAATGGTTCTCAACTGGAAGCATGCATGTTTAGCAGTGTCTAGAGATCGTTTGGGATGAATGCCACGATGGAGTAGGAGCTGGGTGGGTTGAAGGTGAGGGGCTGTTGAGCATCCTATGCCATCACAACAGTTCCACACAGAGAAGGCCCATCTAGTCCAATGCCCCAATGGCATAAGGTTGGGAAGGTCTGCCTCAAATCATGTGGTGTCTTTTCTAAGAAGCCTTGCTTGATCTCTAAGAGTTACATAGTGTGATCATAACTTGAGGTATGAAACCATAAACTAATTTCTGTGGAGGTTTGTTCCTTCCTGGTTATTGTATGAATACTTGGACAGAACAAACTGCAAGGTGTAAAATATTATGCAAAGGCCACTCTTTCCACCTCCTCTTCCACGGGGTTCCCCGAGCCCTGAGGGGAGAGATTTGATGGAGACATCCCATTTAGGGCTGAGTGTTCCAAGGTCCCTCAGTCATTCTCTGCAGTGTCTGGCTGTGAGTCTCTGCATTTGCTCCCATCTGCTGCAGGAGGAAGCTTCTCTGACAATGGCTGAGCAAGGCACTGATCTATGAGTACAGTAGAATGCCATTAGGAGTCAGAAATGTTCTTAGAATGGAAGATTACACCGGATAGTCATGGTGGACCCAGTGTAATAGTAAGTGTACTTGTAAGTGAACGAGGGGCCAGGAGAATCGGAACAGGAGACATGACAACAGAATGGGAGGTTCAAGGCTGCGGTCTTTGGTGCTAACAGCCTGTGGAAACAGGGAAATAAGGAAGCCTCTGGAGAGACTCCCAGAGGAACAAGCCCACTCACACCTTGAGTTTTTCCTAATGGAACTTCAGATTTTCTGATTGTACTATAGGAATTCGTGTTGTTTTGAGTCACCAGCTTTGTGGTAATTAGTTATAGCAACAGTAGGAAACAAATGCAAACGAAAGTCAGCCCCAAATACTGCAACCCCAGAATTGAAGCCCCAAACAATCACAGTTAGTCTGGGTGGTCTCTGTAAAGGCATGAAGTCAGACCCCAGTTTTATTCAGCATGGCGCTTACTTCCTCGTTAGCACAGCCCTTCTCTAAGCAGCTTCATTGCTTGTAAGTGAGTGGAAAATTTAAAGCTCAGACTTTAATTGTCAGTGCCTAATGACCAGTTTACTAATTTTGAGCTGAGTTACAAAGATTCCTCAGATTAGAAACCTAAAATTTGCAGTTTACTTTGATGCCATTCCTGAACCTCAATTGTTTCAAACCAAAAGGAATGAACAGTTTCACACCTATGATGGTCTCCTAATTTTTCTCTGTAGAAATTACGTTTTAGGCTAATGATATGATGAATGCTCCATGCAGGTTTTTTGTTGTATTATTAGCAGGGGTCCAAAGATAATATATTCACATCCAAGTTTGAGATGAAACAACACTGAAACTTTGGTAGTGTTTTACATATCTGCTTTTCCTGGGTCTATGATTATTTTCACTGCTATGAGAAAGCAGATATGATGATCTAATACTGATCGTCTGAACACACTTTGGCTATTACCTATGAATATGATACTTGCTCTAAATATCTGTATCCATAGAGACAGGCTTTGAAAAAAATAGCCATGAGAACAAGTCATAAAAGTTCCCAGTGCTCAGAAATGTTCCATTACATACTACACAATGTAGCTGTTTGATGACTGTTTGAAAGAATGACAGTGCATTCGATTCAATACAATGTCAGAAATTATTTCTCTTGATAAATTGTCCAGGAAACATCTAGAAGTAATTGGATGAACATCCTCTTGAATGCCACTGTCTCCTGTAGTTGCCCACATCAGCACTATAGCATAGGCATAAAAATCAAAGAACCTGATAAGGAACTGGACTATATGACCTGAAAAAAACCATTATAAAATAATTGCTTTTTTTCTGACTGAAACAAGTGCTTTAGAATTCTAACCTAACCATAACTCTAACCCTAACCCAGTTCATCCCTAGTAGCCTTCAAGCCTGCTACTGTCTGTATAGCCACCTAACACCGGTATAAAGCCTCAGGAGACGGTGTATATAGCAAGTGGCTAAGACCAGGGACTTTGAAGGAGTCAGTCAAGGACATGTGGTCCCACAGACTCTACAGCCTCAATGAAGTTACTACCTAAGTCTCAGTAGCTTCATTTGTAAAATAATATTAACAAATCAGTTCCTAGTCAAGGCATTGTGTGTTTAGCATAGTATCTAGTATCTAATAAGTACCTGGTGAATGTTGTCATTAGCTTCAAAGATAGAAGGAAATCTTGTTTTTTTCTTTCACAATTCTAGGAGAGGAAAGGAGATAGGGAATTATGTGACTGAGTTTTAGCAGTCAAGTTGGGTACAGCTATAAAAACTAGAATCATAGTGGATGGAGGGTTTTCTTAGTAGTTAAGAGTAACAAATTACTTCTTGCTGTAGAGTTAATCTTACTGTGATGAAATATCATGACCAAAACAACTCGGGAGGACTTAATTCTGCTTACAGATTCAGATAACAATTCATCACCGAGGGATGTCAGGACATGAACTGCAGAAGTGCAGTGACCTGGAGGCAGAAATTGATGCAAAGGCCATGGAGGGGTGCTATTTGTTGGCTTGCTCCTCATGGTTTGCTCCTCATGGCTTGCTCAGCCTGCTTCCTTATAGCCTTAAGGACCACCAGCCCAGGGATGGCACCGTACACGATGGGCTGGGTTCTCCCCCATCAATCACTATTAAGAAAATGCCCTACAGGCCTGCCTATAGTTTGATGTTATGAAGGCATTTTTCTCTCAGTTGAGGCTCCTTCCACTCTGATGGCTGTATCTTTTTTCAAGACGACATAAAACTATCCAACACACTGCGCTTCCAGAGGATTTTGATCATTCAGTTACCAGCACTCACGTCAGGTGGTCACAACTGCCTGTGACTCCAACTCTGTGGGCACTTTCACACACACACACACACACACACACACACACACACACACACACACACACACGAGCATAAATAAAAATACAGTTAAAACCCCCTTAAACTAGAAATACTAAATGTTGATGAGCTTATAGCATAATCAGAAGTGTTTACATTTATTGTCCATGGGAGTATAGAGTCGTTAAGAATTATAATTTGAAAACTTTTTTTTGTGGGGGCTGGAATAATGTAAGGCTAGTAAGATAGGAGCCAGCCACCAGGCAGGTCTGGCGTGAGCCCTGCTTAAGGCAGCCTTTGCTGTGCTGGAGAAGAAACCCCAGGTGGCACTGTTATGTCAGTGAACCAGCCCTAGGCTGTGAACTCCAGTAGCACAGCACAAAGCTAATGCCCGCAGGAGTGACACAGAAGCTAGAACTTCAGAGGTGGCCCTTGGTATCACAGCGTCGCGCAGCAAGGCATCTGCGCTGAAACCTATTGGCACAAGGACTTTGCGACTGGCCATGGCATGACTCTGACTTCAGTGGGCCTTGAGTGTCTGACACTGTTGCCGAGCTCACACATACCTCCCATCAGCACTAACGACTGTTGCGTGCTCTCAAGGACCTTCTGGGACCTCCAGCAGTGGCGTCCTTCAGGCCTGCCACACACAGCTAAAGGACCTCGTAGGGAATGCAGATCGAGCTTGGAGAAGATTCCTCATTGTAACCCTGCAGCAGTCTCTGCCTGGTCAATCATTCCTGTTTGGCAGGATATCTGCTCACATGCGTTATAAGGCACGTTTTGGTAGATCAACTGTGCATCTTCAAAAGGCAAATCTTGTGTGGATATCCTAATTGCCCAGTGCCTTACAGCCCACTGGCTGTGCTCTCTGCGAAAGTATAGTTGGGATTTTGAAATTTTTTTGTGTGTTCTCAGGAGATGTACATTTAATACATCTATTAAATCTCATTTTTCACAATGCACTCTTGAGTGTTACATAAAGCATCACTTACATTATACATACCTCAAAGATAATCCACATACATTATACATACCTCAAAGGTAACCCCGTGCTGCTCATGCCATGTTATGAAAGAGATCAATGATGTAAGAAGACACATATTAGCAGTTACAATAGCAAGTGTCCTGTGAATATTTACAATACCAAACAACCAATCAATGAAAATATTTACAAGTTTGATTATATACGTTTTCTGCAAAACTGTAGGAAGTATGTTTTTCTATCACTCTTAAAAAATAACATATGAATTAGACAATCTGAATATTTCACATAGATAATAGAAGATCAGATGAAAATTGGAGCATAACTCTTATCTTAACTTCGAAATCAGGGTAGAAAAGCAAAACTTAGAGTTTCCATGTGGGTAGACCACCTCATCAGTCACAGATTCACCTGAGCACTCCCTACTATGAAATGGTAAAGCAAGGGATCCATGATTGTCAGTTTTAAAAGTAGGCAAAAAAAAAGCTATTATTTGCATCTTCAAATACCTCTCTGGGTTTATGTGAACCTGTTTCTAAAATTCCTTCTCAGGAGGAAACATTAGCAACATCTTCTACTTCTCCTAAGGAGGTAAACCATTTACTGAGGAAAGGTTCTGCCCAAGTTAACTGTAGGGATCAAATGAGTTTATTGACCTTTCTTACAGAGCAGAGTTTAGCATTGTGGATGATTCTTCCCACCAGCCTGGTCCCACAGCCCCAAATGAACACATAGATGCTATAATAATTATGAAACTGTTGACTGATGACTAGGACTTCTTATTGGATAGCCCTGTCTTAATTATTAGGGATTTTGAAAAATTTTAGAAGTTCCTCATAAAATTAAATATAAATTATCTCCAAGTAAAATTTTAGGTTTTACTTCCAGGTAATTACATAACAGAAATCAAGGCATTTGTCTACTTTAAGACTTAAACAGGTATATTCACATCAGCTTTACCCATGATAGGTAACTAGTGGAAACAACCAGGTATTATTCAAGAGGAGAATGGTCAGTTGTGGTATGTACATATAGTGGAATGTATTCATACATAAAATATACATATTATATATTAACATATACTACTTAAAATAAAAAGGAATCGAATTTAGGAATAGTACCCACAAAACATGAATCAATCTCAAAACACTACATGGAATAAAACCAACCTTACATAAAAATATGTAGTAATGCATGACTCTATTTCAGCAGAATTTTAGATAGGCAAAAATTGATGTATCACGAAAAACCCAGAACAGCAATTTCCTCTCATATGGGGGAAGTAGGAACATAAAAGGAACTCTATGAAATGAGGATAATGTTTCATAACTTGTTAGGGGTTTGAGTTAGACAGGGGTATACATTTGACAACGTATAATGAATGTCTTTGTTTTCCCCTTCACTGTAGATGGAGTTATTATCAAAAAGAGAAATGAGCTAGAAATAAATATTGAACTCTACTTGATGATATGTACACTAATGGTGTGCTCAGAAGTGACATGTACTGATGTCTGAAACTTACTCTGAAAGGCATTAAAAATAAGATCAATAAATCAAGTACAGTGGCTGATTACATGTCTGTATACCTAGCACTTGAGAGGAAGAAGCAGGAAGATTTCTACACATTTCAGGCTAGACTACTCTACATAATGAGTTCTAGACCAACCAGGGCTGCATAATGAGACCATGTCTCAAAAAGAGCAATACCATCATTAGCATCATCATCATTAACAATAACAACAAATAAGATGAATAGAGCATGGTTGTAAAATCAGTATGTCAGTTTAAATACAACAAAATGTTAGGTTATATGGCAGCAGAATTTGAAAAATAGAGGACTTGGGGAGATGGTTCAGTCAGTAAAGGGCCCATAGAGTAAGCATAAGGATATGGATTTGTATCTCTAGTCACCATGCAGTAGCCATTCATGAGGGTGTGTGTCTGTCATCCCAGAGCTGAGAGACTGGCACCTGTAGATACCTAAAGCTCATTGGCCAGATAGCCTTGCCAAATCTATGAGCTCAAAATTCAGCAAGAGATACTTTATCAATAAATGAAGTGCAGACAAAGAAAAAAGGAAGACACTTAATGTTGACTTTGGGCCTCACATGCACGAGCATGTGTGTGCACATGGGCGTGTGCAGACACACACAGCCTAGCACACAAACTCATATGCACACACAAGATGGATAAAAGAATGAACATGTTATGTAAACTGTAAACAATTGCCAAACGAGGAATGAGAGAATCATGAAGAATTCAGTGTATACTGCACTATTTCCCAACTTTTCTGTATAGTTTAAAAGTTCTGTAATGCAATGTTGGAGAATATCATATTGGGCACTTGTATTGCACGTATGTAGGAACCTATTGCTGAAACCTAGTTAATGGGGAAGTCCTGTGTATATGTCAATAGAGCACTGTTGGCCAATAGGGAAGCAAGATAGGTGGGACTAGGAGTCTAGGAGGATTCTGGGAAATGTAGTACCATTGCCATTTGATTCCTGGGAAGAGGGGACACATGTCTGAGTTCTCGGAAAGATAAGTCCTTATAAAAATTTATATTGTTGATTATGGGTCATAATTAAGTCAGAGCTAGCCAATGAGAAACAATAACAAATGGCCAACAGCTTCATAATTAATATAGTGTCTTGTGTGTCGTTTGGGGGTTCTGATAACTCGGCAGGGCCCAGGCTGCTGGTGGGGAAAACTACATGTTACACCTAGTCCTCTGTTTTTCTTCTTCCCATGTATTATATTTCAGTTTTGAGTTTTGATTGTGGTGTTTGTATTCTGGACACTCAACGTGCTTACTTTGCAGCACTTTCAAGTTCTGGATGTCTTCAGTCTCAGCTTGACTGGTCCTTGGGCCGTTAATCCCTACCCTCAGTGGGCCTTAGCCATGATAACTCAATTGGCCTTGGTTTAAATTGCAATTTTTCAGCCTTGTGAAGGCATACAATCTAAATTTGAAGTTTGATCTATCTCTGAGCTAGCAGTATGTGTTGTAATGTGCTCTGGTGGTCCCAGGCAGTGACAGCAAGCTGCTGTGTCCTGTGATTTGCAAAGATAAACATCGGTTCCTCTGCAATGTCCTGTGTGGCTAAGTCCAGATGTTCAGTGGGGGTAGGTAGGCAAGAGTACCTTTTCAACCTAGGCTGTTTTTGGTTTACTACAGGTTACTAGGATACAGCTCCATCACAAGTAGAGAAGCATTGTATCTATCTCTTAAGTTTCTTTAAGGGATAAAGAAAACTGTGGGAAGACCTCAGACATGTCCTGGCCCATGTTGAGAAAGCACCCCCATGTTAACTGCTGCCACCATCATCACTCTTGTTATTTTGTTATGCCATATCCATTGCTGTCCCTCTTGCACTAGGATAAGCTGCAAAGCCATCATGAGTATATTTAGCAGCAAGAGTCCCCCAAGGGTTTCATGTTTCTCTCTCTCGGAAGGACCTTTATATTACTCTTTTTCGATTTAAATAAAGTTAACTTAGATATATTTCTCTATGACTTAGAATTGTTAGATGCATTAGCAGCTACTGTAAGGGGGGTGTGTGCTTTACTTTTTAAACCACATTGATTCTTTTTCAGAAAGGATATCATATTAAAAGTAAGGATCCATATTAATTCCACATACACCTCATAATCTTTCATCTTCTAAAGGCAACAATCTTCATATTCTTCTGTGAATCATAAGGGCTAAACTGAAAAATCAATTCTTCCTGAGGAAGGAGAAAAGGACTGTTATTAAGAAGTAAAGAATAGTCTAAGGATAGTGTGAGCAGAAGATCAATGGAGCCATTGGAGATGCCATTAGTTGCCTACTAAAACTAAACCATCACCCCAGGCTGTGGATGATAAACGTGTCTATCTCCATCTGAACCAATCTGTGCAAATATAGGCACAATCTCATGAGCCTCTGGTCCCACGACCTTAGCCTTTTACTATTCTCTTGAAGCCCACAGCAAACCACTAAGAATATTAATCAAGCTAGATAAATGCATCGTACTTAAAGCATAATTTTAGCATAAGATAGTGAGTATTTTAAGCTACCCAAAAGTCTATACTAATTAGAATCATTCAATTAGACGTTTTAAAAGCCATAAAAACACAACTTTCATTCCAAATATTCACTTATAATATAATAATGGTCAATTTATAGAATGCTTGGGCTTGAGAAACTTAAGTTGAAATATGATAGCAATAGTATTTGATCAGAAGTCACTAAAATATGTAAACATTGTGTTGAAGCAGCTTGCCAGTGCGTCAAGGAACTCATAGAAATGCAGGTACAAAGGGCTGAGGTCTACAGAGGAACACATATGAGACCGTGCCTCCTGCCCTGATATAAAAGCTGAGAACTCCTAGGCCGGTCCTAAGGTCTCCTTGGGTGGGCATTCACGTTTCTTGGCTGGGAGTGTGGCTGTGTTTTAACTTGAGCAATGGTTAGACCTAAGGATCTCTCCAGTACACCATGCTGTACCCGGCTAGACACAGAGGAAACATGGAAGTGGGTGGACAGCAATGGTAGGAAAAGGCGACAGCTCCAGCTGAATTGATGCACCCTGAATGAACCTCCATTCCACACTCCAGCAGTTGAGAACAGTCACTGATAAAGCTGCTATTCATACACTTGCGGTCAATTCCTCTTCCTGTAGGTGAAAGTCATCTGTCATAAGCTGGGGTGGGGCATGAAAACAAAGTTTGTGTTCCTCATTTCCATGGTTTACCCAGGCACTCAAATGATGATGGCTATATTTTGAAAGGGACCCCCTCATAGAAGAAAGTGTACAACATCCCTGACAAATAGTTGGAGGAGGCATTTCCTTTCGATAATGTCTCACAATGTGGCCTTGTCTGCCTGGAACGCAATTTGTAGAGCAGGCTGGCCTTGGATTCAAGGAAATCTGCCTGCATCTGCCTTTCGCATACTGCTGTTAAAGATGCACACCACCAGCGCCCAGCTCAGAGAAAGCATTCTTAAGGTAGCCAAAGGTCTCACTGACTAGCAGATTAGTCAGACTACTTGGAATCCCAGTGTCTTTACTGACTTCCAATGCTCAGTTGACTTCAATGCCTTCGGGGGTTGGGGGGAGATAGAGTGTCTTAGGGTTTCTTTTGCTGTGAAGAGACACCATGACTATGGCAACTCTAATAAAGGACAACATTTAATTATGGTGGCAGCTTACAGTTTTAGAGGTTCAGTCCATTATCATTGCAGGTAGACTTGGTGGTGGAGCTGAGAGTCCTGACATCATCATAGGCAGGCAGCAGGAAATCAAGTGACTGTCACACCGAGGGAACCTTGAGAAAAGAGACCTCAAAGCCTTCCCCCACAGTGACACTCTTCTTCCAACAAAACCACAATGGCTCCAATAAGGCCCCCCCTCCTAATAGTGCCACTCCCTTTGGGGGACCATTTTCTTTCAAACAACTACATAGAAATAGCAAGAATTGAGATTTTGACCTATTTCTGACCTAGCTCTGCTGTGAGGGTCATTTACTGGCTTCCAAGCTATTGTATTCTATTATTCTGGAGAGAATGTGAAGGCAGCCTCTCTACAGATGCCCATAATGGCAACTAAGACACAGTTACCTCTTTCCCTAGATCTTAAACCTACTGAAGCGCTTCAGCTCCTCTCTCTCTCTCTCTCTCTCTCTCTCTCTCTCTCTCTCTCTCTCTCTCTCTCTCTCTCTCTGTCTGTCTGTCTGTCTGTCTACCCATGGGAACAGTCAGGAAGCAGTGTGTGTCCCCCAGGGCCTAATACACAATAATGTATTACATCTAAGAGGGCACTCACTGATTTTTATTGTCATGGTGTCCTTGTATGCTGTAGCTCACCAGAGCCTATTCAAAGTGGGATAGATTTGCACAAAGACTGGAGAAGTGCCGTAATGATCTCCCAAAGTCCACATTTTCTTTAAGTTCATCAAGTCCTACAGTACGAGCATTGTCTTATCAGAAACAGCTCTGTAAGGATGAATATGTCCGGAAGAAACAGGCTGTCTTTACTCACAGGAATGAGTAGTGTGAGGTTCGTGGGGGAATAGGCATCAACAGAAATAGACAGGGCTTATTCCAGTGTTCACAACTCAGGAAGTCACACATTAAGAATACCGAAAGGACTGCACAGGCAGCAGGCTACTTGAGACCTTTGATTTCCTTCTTCCCTCTTAAAACCACTGCCTACTCTTCCTTAGAAAGAAGGACAATGTGGCATAATAGCCTTTTTCTACCACATCCTTGCTGAAGGACCAGTGAGGGCTTCAAAGTTGCCTCACTGTTGGTTCCGGTTCGTGGGAAGTTTGTTCTGCTTCCTTTCCCTCCTTTTGTTCTGTCTCCCCTACCTCTCCACCAACTCACACAGTTAAACTGCATGCACTGGCCATGCCACCTCCACACCAGCCTGGGGGCCTCATTATTACCTATAATTCCAGAGAACTATAGGAAATCCTGCTGTGCTACAGCCAAGGTCTGCTGTGTGTCCATAACAGTCTTTCTAAAAAGATGAAGACTGAAAAGCAAAATAGCAGAAAGCCTACAATATTTTAAGTATGATTTCCACAAGTTTCATTTCTGTTAATCTATTGAAATAAACCACTAAAGTAAAATGCCTTATCACACACACACACACACACACACACACACACACACACACACACACGCAGTAGTTAGCTCAACATTAACCTTTCCTTGCATGTAGGAATGCCAATTGTATAATAAATCTTTTCACATCTTATATAGTGCTAACATCTCAGTTTTTGTAAAGAACCAAGATGTTCACTATTCTGAGACTGCTTTGAAAGCTCTCATCCCAGAATAGAGAAGTGGCCAGGCCACACAGGGGGCTCAGAACTAATTGGGACCATGGCTCTACTACCACTTGGGTTCTTTCGAAGGTTGTTTTGCTTTTATTCAAGACTATAGGAGGGAGATAAAAAAGTGGGATTTGTGAGGGTGAAAAATCTTCCTACTGACCTGTCTGACATGGAGAGGATTTCCAAGTCTATTATCTGGAGATAACTAAGAAACATTGAACTGCGATGAGAGAACAGATACTTCAAGGAGAATCTTGTAAGGGAATGTGGCTTTAAAATATTCTGAAGAAGTATGCTTTGTCTTTTGACCATTCAGAGGTCTCTTGCATTCATTCCATAACTAACTTCTGGATTTTGGAGAAATGGGGAAAACTATGTTTATTCCATATTACCAGAAGCAAAATTTTTAAAATTTAAAAAGAAAAGTAGGATATTCTTAATGTATTAATTGCCCATTAATTAAGCCATGTGCCAGAAATCAAAGAATCCTATTTGATGATAGGAAGGCCAGCGCAGCTTTGCAAAAACCAGTGGGACACCCTAATAAACCATTTCATTAACAAAATACTAGGTGCTTATATTGCCTCCTGCTTGATTTAAATACCCAACATATGGCTGTAGCCAGTCTTGAACACACTGATGGTAACAAATTTTTAACATTGTTATTCATGCACTTTCTTTCCTATAACAGAAGGAAAGAGCTACTGCTCTTGGAGTATATATGTACAGACCTGGAGCAGAGCAGAGTCCCACACATACCGATCTCAATTCTTCACAGTGCACCACACCTGGCTTTACTGAAGCCTCAAGGTACACCTGCCATTGTCAGGAAACAAGAACTTAAAAAGCACCCATTGCCCTTGACCTCCATGTCATTCTACATGGATGCAGATTTATGGAATCTATAGGTCCTGAATTTGCAACCTTCTGGCCATAAATACCATCTATTCCCTTATTTCTTTATGTCTCTGTCTCATTCTCTCTCTTCCCCAAGAAAAGCCTCTCTGAGAACCTGTAAAGAATTTTGAAGGTTTAATTTGAAATATCAGAACTGTGTCCTGCTGTTTCCTCCTCTGTACTAACAAGTAAGCAGCTTGTTATGTTGGTTTGTCAGAATTTACCTCAGATTCTACCTGCATAATTGAAGAAATTCATCCAGTGAACAAGTCTCAAGATTACAAGTTCCTCAAGTCATGTACTTCATTCTATTGCAATGGGACCTATCTAGTGTCTAGAAGGTGTTACAGGATAGAACGGATGAGAAGTGAACAGTGGCCCTTGCCTCTTACAGGGTCATAGTCTGGTAGGCAGGAGAGATGTGCAACTACTAGAAGAATTCCAATTTGAAGAAAACTTCAGTCGCATGCCATACTATAGGTAAAAATTCCAATCCAAAGTTATGTATGGTTCACTGTAAAAAGATGTTTCCAAAGACTTCTGACTTATTCAAGATGCTGTATATATCAGAACTAAAAAACTATAAGGACACTTGGAAGTCATGTACTTACTAAGATGTGGAACTCAAGGTCCAATGATTTTATTTTACAAGAAAGATATTTTCTCTGCAACTGTCACATGTAAAACAAGCGCAGTTGTGTGCTCTGCAGTGCTACTCAATGGACCACTTGGGAGCAACTAGCTTAGTTTAACTTAGGTTAGGATTTTGCTGGGTGCTAGGCAATTACTAAAGACAATTGATATCTATAGATTTCTTGTATGGAATTATTTGGATAAAATATCACCTATTTATAAAATGAAAATAGTGAGGGAATATTTGATATTAGGTAATATTTTTTACATTTAAATGGTAGAGACATTGTAGTAATGTTATAAATAGTTATGAACATATGCCACGAGGATATAGATTATTCTAAAAATAACACAATAGGGATGGGATGATGAAAAAGGTGATCCACAAGTTGTTGGCTCATTTTTGAAAACAGCATATGCCCACCTCTCTGGTCATAGGATGAAATATATTAGGGGAGTGATGGTTAAGGAAGACTCTTAGCTTGGTTGCCCCTTTGCCCTTTGCCCTCTGCTTGAGGTGAGTGTGGGCTCTGTTCAGGCCCTGACTCTTGCCACTACTCCCTCCTTGGATCTTCCTGGGCCTGCCCCTTGAGTTGAGTGGACCCGCCCTCACAGGAAGGACCACCCTGATTCTGGCCACAACTCACTCGTGGCCATCATCTGCCCTCTGCCCTCTGCCTTCCACACCCCACCCTCCATTTGAGTCTTGACCCCCCTATGCCCTCTGCTTGAGGAGAGGCCTGACCATTCAGAGTTGCAGACACTGAAGTCTTGGCTCACGTATGCCACCGGGAGACTAGAGGAGAGGGAGAGACCCCACCTACACCCACTTGAAGAAGGGATGGGAAGAATACAGTATAAGAACACTCTCAACAACAGAAAGACCAATATGACACCAACAGAGTCTAGGGACTCCACACCAGCAAGACATGGATATCCCAGCGCAGATGAAGCAGAAGACAAGGATCTTAAAAACTATTTTATGAAGATGACAGAGACCCTTTCAAAAAGAAATGAGAAAGTCCTTTAAAGAAGTAGAAGAAAAAACAAACAAAAATACATGAAATGGAGGAAAAGACAAACTAAAAAATTCAAGAAATAAACAAATCCCTTAAACAATCTAAAGAAAGCCAAGGAAAAACAGCCAAACAAGTGAAGGAAACAATTAAAACAGTTCAATGTTTGAAAGCTGAAATTAAAAACAATAAAAAACACAGAATGAGGGGATGCTAGAAATAGAAAAGCTGGGTAAACAATAAGGAACAACATGTAAGTATAACCAATAGAATACAAGAGATGGAGGAGAGAATCTCAGGTGTTGAAGACTCACTAGAGGATATACAAAGAAAATCCCAAGTAAACAAATCCCCAACACAAAATATCCAGGAAATATGGGACACCGTGAAAAGGCTAAACCTAAGAATAATAGGTATAGAAGAAGGTGAAGAAATACAGCTCAAAGATACAGAAAACATATTCAACAAAATCATAGAAGAAAACTTTCCTAACATAAAAGAAGGATATGTCTAAGAAAGTACAAGAAGCTTACAGAACACCAAATAGAGTGGACCACAAAAATAAGTCTCCTCTCCACATAATAATCACTTACATAACAAAGAAAAAAATATTACGAGCAGCAAAAGAAAAAGGCCAAGTAACATATAAAGGCAGACCTATCTGAATTACAACCAACTTCTCAATGGAAACTTTGAAAGCCAGAAGGTCCTGGATAGATGTTCTACAAATGCTAAGGGAACATGGATGCCAGCTCAGACTACTGTACCCAGCAAAGCTTTCAATCACTATAGGTGGGAAAAACAAGATATTCCATGACAAAACCAGATTCAAACAATACATATCCACAAATCTAGCCCTACAAAAAGTACTGGAAGGAAAACTCCAACCCAACGAAGATAACTATACTCACAAAACCATGGGCAATAGATAATCCCACCTTACCAAACACCAAAAGAAAAGAGGGGGGAATTCACACACAATAACATCACCAACAAATCCAAAACAAACAAGAATCAACAATCAATGGTCATTAATGTCCCTCAATGTCAATGGCTTTAACTTGCCTATAAAAAGACACAGGCTAACAGAATGGATACAAAGACAGAATCCATCCTTCTGCTGAATACAAGAAACACATCTCAATGTCAAAGTCAGACGTTACCTCAGAGTAAAGAAAAGATTTTCCAATTAAATAGACCCAAGAAACAAGCTGGTATAGCAATCCTATTATCTAGTAAATTAGAATTCAAACTAAAATCAATCAAAAGAGATGAAGAAGGGCATTTCATATTCATCACAGGAAAAGTCCATCAAGATGTAGTCTCAATTCTGAACATCTATGCCAAAAATTTGAAGGCACCCACATTCGTAAAAGAAACATTACTAAGGCTCAAATCACATATTAAAATCCACACACTTGTAGTGGGAGACTTCAAAACCCCACTCTCACCACTAGACAGGACCACCAGACAGAAACTTAACAAAGAAACAAAGGAACTAACAGAACTTATGGCCCAATTGGTAATAACAGACATCTATAGAACATTCCATCCAAACAAAAAAGAATATACCTTCTCAGCGCCACATGGTACCTTCTCTAAATTTAACCACATACTAGGCAACATAGCAAACCTCAACAGATACAAAAAATTGGAATAACTCCCTGTATTCTATTGGATCACCATGGTTTAAAGTTAGAATTCAACAACAACACAAATTACAGAAACCCAACAACTCATGGAAATTGAGCAATGCTCAATTGCACCATTCCTGGGTCAAGAAAGAAATGAAAAAAGAAATTAAAGACTTCCTATAATTCAACGAGAATGTAGACACAACATACCCAAACTTATGGGACACTTTGAAAGCAGTGCTAAGAGGAAAGTTCATAGCACTAAGTGCTCACATGAAGAAACTGGAGAATAGTCATGTTAGAGAATTAACAGCAAAACTGAAAGCTATATTACAAAAAGAAGCAAAGTCACCCTGAAGGAGTAGACACCAGGAAATAAACAAATAGAGAGCTGATATCAGTAAAGTAGAAACCAGGAAAACAATACAAAGAATCAATGAAACTAAAAGTTGGTTCTTTGAGAAAATCAACAAGATAGACAAACCTTTATACAAACTAACCAAAAGGCAGAGAGAGAGTGTGCTAATTAACAAAATCAGAAATGAAAAGGGAGACATAACAATGGACACTAAAGAAATCCAGAGAATGATCGGGTCATACTTTGAAAACCTGAAAATCTAAAGGAAATGAACAATTTTCTGGCTAGATATCACTTACCAAAATTAAATCAAGAACAGACAAGCAATTTAAATATACTTATAACCCCTAATGAAATAGAAGCGGTAATCAAAAGTCTCCCAACCATAAAAAGCTCAGGGTCAGTTGGTGTCAGTGCAGAATTCTACCAGAAATTCAACGAATAGCTAATACCAATACTCTTCAAATTGTTCCACAAAATAGAAGCAGAAGGGACATTGCCAAACTCTTTTTACGAAGCTACAATTATCTTGGTACCCAAGTCACACAAAGACACAACTAAGAAAGCACTTCAGACCAATATCGCTCATGAACATCGATGCAAAAATACTAAAAAAAATTCTGACAAACCGAATCCAAGAACAAATCAGAAATATCATCCACCACGATCAAGTAGGCTTCATCCCAGGGATGCAGGGATGGTTCAACATATGAAAATCCATCAATGTAATCCACCATATAAACAAACTGAAAAAGAAAAAACACATGATCATCTCACTTGATGCTGAAAAAGCCTTTGACAAAATCCAACAGCACTTCCTGATAAAGGTCTTGGAGAGATCAGCAATAACAGGAACATACCTGAACATAATAAAAGCAACATACAGCAAACCAACAGCCAACATCAAACTAAATGGAGAGAAACTCAATGCAATTCTTCTAAAATCAGGAGCAAGACAAGGCTGTCCACTCTCTCCATATCTCTTCAATACTGTACTTGAAATTCTACCTAGAACAATAAGACAACAAAAGGAGATCAAGGGGATGCAAAATGGAAAGGAAGAAGTCAAACTTTCACTATTTGCAGATGAGATGATAGTTTACATAAGTGACCCGAAAACCTCTACATGGGAACACCTACAGCTTTATTAAACACCTTTAGCAAAGGTATCCAGATTAATGCAAAAAAATCAGTAGTCCTACTATATACAGACAATAAACAGGCTGAGAAACAACTCAGAAACATCATTCTTTACAATTGCCACAAACAACATAAAATATCTTGAGGTAACGTTAACCAAACAAGTGAAAGACCTGTATAGTAAGAACTTTGAGTCTTAAGAAATTAAAGAAGATGCCAGAAAATAGATAAATCTGCCATGTTCTTGGATAGGTAGGATCAACATAGTAAACATGGCAATCTTGTCAAAAACAATCTACAGATTCAATGCCATCCCCATCAAAATCCCAGTACAATTCTTCACAGACCTTGAATGAACAATACTTCACTTTATGTGGAAAAACAAAAACCCAGGATAGCCAAAACAACCCTGTACAATAAAACAATTTATGGAGGCATTCAATCCTTGACTTCAAGCTCTATTTTAGGGCCATAGTCCTGAAAACACTTGGTGTTGGCACAAAAGTAGACAGGTAGACCAATGGAATCAATTGAAAACCCTGACATTAAGCTACACACCTATGAACACCTGATTTTTGACAAAGAAGCTAAAGTTATACAATGGAAAAATGTCTTCAACAAATGATGCTGGAATAACTGGATGCTGGCATGTAGAAAATTGCATATAGATCTAGGTCTATCACCATGCCTAAAACTTAAGTCCAAATGGATCAAAGACCTCAACATAAATCCAGCCACACTGAACTTCTTAGAAAGGAAAGTGGGAGGTACCCTTGAATGAATTGGTACAGCAGACTCCTTCCTGAACCTAACACCAGTAGCACAGACACTGAGATTAACAATTAATAAATGGGACCTCCTAAAACTGAGACGCTTCTGTAAGGCAAAGAACACAGTCAACAAGACAAAAAGGCAGCCTAAAGAATGGGAAAAGATATTCACTAATTCCACATCTGACAGAAGGCTGATTTCCAAAATATACATTGAACTCAAGAAGCTAGCCACCTGAACATCAAACAATTCAATTACAAAGTGGGGTACAGAACTAAGTAGAGAATTTTCAATAGAGGAATTTAAAATACACTTAAGAAAGTGCTCAACATCCTTAGCCATCAGGAAAATGCAACTCAAAATAACTCTGAGACACCATTTTACACCAGCCAGAATGGCTAAAATAAAAAACACCAATGACAGTCTATGTTGGGAAGATGTAGAGATAGAGGAACACTCCTCCACTGCTGGTGGGAGTGCAAACTTGTATGACCACTTTAGAAATCAGTATGGCGGTTTCTCAGGAAAATGGGAATCAGTATACCTCAAGATCCAGCAATTCCTCTCTTGGTCATATACCCAAAGAATGCACATTCATACAACAAGGACATACATTCATAACAGCGTTGTTTGTAATAGCCAGAACGTGGAAGCAACCTAGATGCCCCTAAACCGAAGAATGGATGGAGAAAATGTGGTACATTTACGCAGTGGACTCAGTGAGGAAAAGACAAACAAACAAAAAACAATGAAATCTTGAAATTCACAGGCAAATGTATGAAAAGACAAGCAGCGTATGTACTCACTCATATGTGGATATTAGACATAGAGCAAAGGATTACCAGCCTACAATCCACACCACCAGAGAAACTAGGAAACAAGGAGGAACCAAGAGAATAATGCATGATCCCCGGAAGAAGAGGAGGGGGAGAAGAACTCCTGAGCAAATTGGGAGCATGGGGTTTGGGGGGGTAGGGAGAGGAGGGAGGTGGGAAGGGGAGAAGGGAAAAAGGAGGAGGGAGGAGAACTGGAGGACTAAGACAGGGGAGGAATAGGGGAGGGCAAGAAAGGAGATGTCATGATAGAGGGAGCCAGTATAGGTTTGGAGAGAAGTCTGGCACAGGGCAAATGTTAGGGGATCCACAGGGATGACCCCCAACTAAGAATCTAGGCAGTGGTGGAGAGGCTGCCTTTAATGCTCTTCCACTATAATGAGATTTGGAGGGAGAGATCACGTACCTGAAGCACTGACCATGCCCAACGGGATTCCGACCAATGTTTGGAGACCATAGAGCGCTGACCCAGTTTTCAGCTTCTTGTGTAACCTACTTCTCTTTATTTGAATAAATATCCAACTACCTTTTCCCCTTGGTGTGACTCATTTCCATTCACATAGATTGATGACTACCTTGGTTGCCACTCCTAGAGCCTTCATCCAATAGCTGATTGAAGCAGAAACAGGCACCCACAGCTAAACACTGAGCGATACTCCTGGAATCCAGTTGCAGAGAGTGAGGATGGATGACCAAAGGAGCCAAGACTGCGTTGGAGAAACCCACAGAAACAGTTGACCTGACATAGTGAGAGCACAGAGACCCTAGTCGTCAAGCTGGGTTAGCCAGCATTGGACGATCCAAGCCCTCTGAATGTGGGTGCCAGCTAGGAGGCTAGGGTAGTTTATGGGACCACTAACAGTGGAGCCATTGTTTATCTCCAGAGCACAAATGGACTTTGGGAGCCTATTCCCTATGGAGGGGTACTATTGCAGCCAGATAGAGGAAGGAGAGCCTGTCCCTCCCACCCAATGATGTGATGGACTTTGGTGGTCCCCCATTGAGGGCCTCACTATCCCTGGGGAGTGGGTGGGCGGTGGGCTGGGGGTTTGGTGGGGAGTATGGGAGGATGGGAATCCAAGGGAAGGGGGGATTGATATGTAAATAAGTGTGCTTCTAAAATAAAAAAAACAGAAAGAGCTCTTAGCTTGAGTTGCTAGGGATCAAGATTACATATAATAAAGGATTTTCTAGAATAGTGGAATCAGCATGATGGGAATATTTCAAGTTCCTAAGAAGGGACACCTTAAGAGGAAGTCAGTGAGCCGGGCGTTGGTGGCGCACGCCTTTAATCCCAGCACTTGGGAGGCAGAGGCAGGCGGATCTCTGTGAGTTCGAGGCCAGCCTGGTCTACAAGAACTAGTTCCAGGACAGCCTCCAAAGCCACAGAGAAACCCTGTCTCGAAAAACCAAAAAAAAAAAAAAAAAAAAAAAAAAAGGAAGTCAGTGATTTTGTCAACTTGACACAGCTAGAGTCATCAGAGAGGAAAGAGCCTCGGTTGAGGAAATGCCTCCTTGAGATCCAGATGTAAGGCATTTTCTCAATTAGTAATTAATTCGGGAGGGCCCAGCCCATGCTAGGTGGTGCCATCCCTGGCTGCTGGTCCTGGGTTCTATAAGAAGGTGAGCTGAGCAAACCAGGGGAAGCAAGTCAGTAAGTAGCACCCTTCCATGGCTTCTGCATCAGCTCCTGCCTCCAGGGTGTGCTGAAGTATAAGCTCAGTCAGTTCTTTCCTTCCCAAATTGCTTTTTGGTTATTGCTTGTGTTTTCATTGAAGCAATAGAAACCCTAACTAAGACAGAAATTGGTACCAGGAGTGGGTTATTGCTGTGACAGATCTGACCATGTTTTGGGGAGGATTGTGGAAGGACTTTGGAACTTTGGGCTAGAAAAGTCATTGAGTGCTGAAACCCCATTGGGATATTCTGGGGGAACTTGGAAGATAAGAATATTGAGAGGTGTGCAGAGGATGGAGGCCTGGCTTTCAAAGTTTCAGAGGGAAGTTAAAAGACTCTATCAGTATCATTTTTTTAAGTTTTGAATTAAGATTTTGTGGTTCTGGTTAGCTGGGGCTGAAGAATCAGCTGTCATTAACAAGATTCCAGAACTACTGAAGTGAAATCTTCACATTACTGGGACAATTGATGTTGATCAGCTGGAGCTATGAAATTAGTGGGGATTAAGAAGAAACCAGCATTGCTGGTGAAATCTTCTGGGAAGTATATCCTGAGAGCACAGGTGGCCAAGGTTCTACTGCGTGCTGGCAGCTGGACTTGGTAATGTATAAGAGTCATCCAGGTGGTACTCGTTTTAGGCATGAATGGGGTTATGGAAAGCTGCCGAGGCTTGGCACTGTGAGAGGCTGGGAGAGGTCATTGCTGAAGGCGTAGCCTCTGGCACTTGAAGGCCAAGGACTGAAGGGGTCATACAAAGAAGTTGAAGCTTGGCACCATGAAGAGAGTCTATGAGAGATTATTGGTGAAAGTGCTGCTCAGTTGCAGCAAGGGACCCCAGCGTTTTAGAGATGCCAGTACTGTGGGCAGACCACCAAGAACAGCAGCAGCAGTGAAATGGAGCCAGCTGGTGCTTAGACGACAAGCTGTGTGCACTTCAGAGGTCAGAGCTGGAGAAGTGACTCGATCCCTTTGGAGGAGTCCAGAAGACCGTGAGTAGAACCCAGATATTGAATGGCTGGAATTTTGTTTTGCTTTGCTTTGCTTTGATTTGATTGTGACTGTGCCCTGAGTTTTTCCTCTTGGAAGTATTTTACTGGAGCCCACAGTTGAGAGACTTGAATTTTAAAAGACTTTGGATTTTTAAGGAGATTAGTTATTCTATTTTATTTTTGAGACAGGGTTTCTCTTTGTAGATTTGGAGCCTGTCCTAACACTTGCTCTGTAAACCAGGCTGGCCTTGAACTCACAGAGATCCACCTGCCTCTGCCTCCCGAGTATTGGGATTAAAGGCATGTGCCATCACTGCCCGGCTGAGATTGGTTATTTTGAAGGAACTGAAATTTTAATCTGTTTGAATTTATAAAGACTGTGGAACTTTTAAAGTTATTTAAGATCTTGGGGCTGACTAAGAAATGAAGTGTTGTTGCTTAATAATGATGTATTTGTCTGTCCAAGGGGTCAGTTGTACTGGCTGGTTTTATGTGTCAACTTGACACAGGTTAGAGCCATCAGAGGGAAAAGGGGCCTCAGCCTGGAAAATGCCTCCTTGAGATCCAGCTGTAAGGCATTTTCTCATTTATTGAACAATGGGGGCAGACCCAGCCCATGGTGGTTGGTGCCATCTCTGGACTGGTGGTCTTGGGTTCTATAAGAAAGCAGGCTGAGCAAGCCAGTAAGCAGCATCCCTCCATGGCCTCTGTATCAGCTCCTGCCTCCAGCATCCTGCCCTGTTGAAGTTCCTGTCCTAATTTCCTTCAGTGAATGGCAATACTGAAGTGTAAGTACAATAGATCCTTTCCTCCCCAGCTTGCTTTTTGGTCATGATGTTTTGTCACAGAAATAGAAACTCTGACAAGGACAGATATCAGGAGCATTTATGATAGTGACGTGCTGCCCAAAGAGGGGCTATTATCACAAACATTTAATGAGGAAGGGACATTGGACTGACCAACAGTGGCAACAATTCATGTCCCCTCCATATTTTCTTCATTTAGTAAATGTATACAAAGCAAGCTTAAATTTAGAATTGTTTTGAAAGTAAAATTAAATATCTTTATTATTGCAAAAAGCATGATTATGAAAACTGGCATTTTCTAAGATACTATGAGAAAAGGAGGTATTTAAGGACTATAACTATGGAGGTGAATGTACAGTTGTGAAAACTGATAATTTTCTAATTTTCAATGAGAAAATGTATATTTAGGTATTAAAATTAATTCTGAATTTTCTATGATATAACAATAACTATACTTTAAAACTTTTCATTTAAACACAACTATACATTTATTAAAAAGTTTAAAAGATGAAGTCCTTCCAGGTTCTCAACAGTTTATACTTTACCCCTAAGTAATACAATGATTAAAATTAGGAAATTGATATTAAGCTAATCTTATTAAATCATATGATTTCATCAACCCTTCCGCTAATACCTTTCTGGTTTGAGTCTAACCCTGGCTTCCAAATTCTATTTTAATAACATGTCCTGGAAACTTTTAACCTAGGCTAGCTCTTTGTATTTTACTCTTGGTTTCATTGACTTTGGCATGTTTGAAGAGTATTGATCAATTATCATAAAGAACAGTACTTGGTTTGTACTCTGATCTTTTCTCATAGTTCAATTCAGGTTATATAGCATTTTTGGCATGAATACCACAAAATGAAAATCCATGCATCATAGTGACAGGCACATGGTTAAATTCATTCCATTATTGTTGGTGTTAACCTCAGCTATTTGCAAAGGTGATTTCTGATAGTTACTCTTTTCTCTCTCATCATTATTATGCATCTTGTAGAGAGATACTTGGGGACTTTGACATAGAATAGGATTTCTATTGTTTCTATATGGTCTCTCATCAAGCATTCATTTATAATTTGAGACTTTAGCAGAGATTCTTGTCTAAAATGTATTTTGTGCCATTTGCCAAATGAGTCTGTATTCTCATCATTCCTTCACCCCATATATTTATATTTGGAGATCTACTGTAAGGAAGGTTCATTTGTTTAGTTATAAGTCCTGGTTTTTATTTTAGCCCTTGGTTTATGATTCATCCCTTTCCTTTTTTCCTTGTTATTATTTACATTATCTTAGCTATGACCACTGGGAATCCCTCCAAGTTGGCGTCTATGCCCTGTTTATGCATTTGAAGTTGTTTCTCTTTGAAACAAGGACAAACTAAAAGTGTGGGGTGACACCCTGGAGAGATACAGATCTTGGGACTTTTGTAGGCTCATTCCTCCCTTCTGTTGAAGGCTTGGAAATGAGGTTCTCTATGGAGTAGTAGGCTATCCCAGTGACCAAGCTGGGAAGTCTCCCTAACCCCCTTTAATAAGGCCATCTCATATACATGTAAGTCACTGTTGTATCCTTGGGGTCTTGATCTTCCTTGGTCTCTTTCAATGTATTGGCTATGTGGAGTTGCCTTGGCATTTTCTTTACTGTCTGAAAGAGAGAAGGAAGAAGGGGCTCTTCACCCATGCTGTTTCCTGCTTTGCTCACCCTGAAAAACAGCAACAACCTTATTTTGTACATTTTGTAGTATCCTTGACCTGTTTTAACAATATGTGTTGTATCCCATCTTTGTGGGGCCAGTCTGTATTAACCCATGTCCATGCCTAAGAGGGAGAGTGTGGATTAAGAAATGGCAGGTAAAGATGCTGAGGAGAGAGAAACACAGAAAGAATCAGGAGGGTAATCCAGTGAATACTGAACACCCCAAGTTTATTCTTCAACATTCTTAAATATCCCAAACAAAAAGGTGAATGTAGCAAAAGACTTCTTTATCATGTACAAGGAACAAACAGACCTTCTTCCTTTATCCTTCAAACATTTGGTAACTATGCTTTAGACTAAATCTCTGGTTATCTAGCCTTGAGGGTTAAAAGTAACCACACTTTAGACAAAGTCGCTTGTTATTTAGATAAGACATCCAGGACCAAGACCAAACATCCTACAGTAGCCATGCCTTAAACCTTTAGGTCTTATGACTTTAACCTTGGAAGAGTAAGGATAGTTTTAAACTCTCTGACCTTAAGCCTAGATGAAGCAGTCTTCTCTCTGGGCTCTGACAAATATGTCACTTCATGCCACTCTATCAGTTATGTTTTATTAATGTAATCATTTTAATTGATCTATAATTAAATTAATATGTAAGTGAGCTGTGCACAGTTTAGCAATGGCATACATAACATTTCATATAGATTACAGTATTTCTACATTTTAATTGCATAAAAATAAACTACTACAACAGTGCTACAAAACTGAGAACTGCATGAAAATGAAAGCAAGGCAATCCAGTTATAACATATTATAAAAATTAACCACTTCAAATTGAATTTTTAGGGTACTTGACCTAGACATTACCTCAAGCATGGCTTATTAAGAAGAAAACATTAATATAAGCCAGATTTTAGACAAAATATTTTGTTCAGTTTAATTAATTTTTATTTATTGTTTCTATTAATAGCACTTTGTGTTTCACAAATCAAGGCCATTTTGATGTACACTGTTGTAGAATATTATTTTAACATGTGTTACATTTGTTTATGCTGTGGGACATTTGTTTAATGATCCAAAGATGTGTTGCGTTTGTTTAAATTTGTGAAACTGTGTTACTTTGTCTAAAACATCTGATTGGTCTAATAAAGAGCTGAATGACTAACGGCAAGGCTGGAGAAAGGATAGGCAGGGCTGTCAGGCAGAGAGAATAAATAGAAGAAGAAAAAGAGAGAAAAAAAGTGAGATAAGGAGGAGGACTCCGGGGCCAGCCACCCAACTATACAGCTAGCCACAGAGTAGGAAGTAAAGAAGGATTTACAGAAATAGAGAAAGATTAAAGCCCAGAGTCAAAAGGTAGATGGGATAATTTAAGTTAAGAAGAGCTGGATAGAAACAAAGCCAAGCTAAGGTTGGGTATTTATAAGTAAGAATAAGACTCTGTGTTAGATTTATTTGGGAGCTGGGTGGCGGGCCTCCATAGAGCCAAAGAATAAATTATTAAAAAAAAAAAACCAACACTACATAGTCATCTCTAGACTATTGTGGAGTACAGTGTAAGACACTGTCTCACAAAACAAAGGGAAATTCATTCATATTAAGGGTGACTTGCTTTTTCAAGGCCTTAATGGTGGTGTTGTATATTGCAAAGGTGTTCTGTGATGGAGGGGGCTTCCAGGCACTAGGCATTTTAGAGGGACTAGAGTTTTTTTTTTCTTTTTCTTTTTAATGAAATGAGGCAAATGGATATTCTGAAAGGGAAAGAAAAAGCCATAATTCAAGAAGGTAAATAAAACAAAATCATATTTGGTTTCGAATTGAGGGCTGAAAAGTAGGGAGTGCAGCATTTCAACAGCTGTGCAGGGTAGGCAGCGCTATAAACCTGTGGGTCAAGACTTGAGTCTTGGGAACCAGGCAGTCCTGGGCTTAGTTGCTGTTTTAGTTTCCCTTCCAGTTGTTTTGACAAAAGCAGCTTGATAAAAGCAACTTACAGGAGAAAAGGTTGATTCAGCTCATCAATATGGGGGAGTCAAGGTGTCAGAAACTTGAACCGGCCACTCAATTTCTATAAAGGGAAAGCCTTCCCGCCAGCCTGGTTCCAGAGCCGCATCAGTCCCAAATAAACACACAGGAGGTTATATTAATTATGAAACTGTTGGCCTTGCTTGTTTCTTACTGGCTAGCTCTGACTTAAGTATTTATCCCATAATCGCTAATCTAAGTATTTCTCTTACCGGAGAGGTTTCCGGGCTTCCTACCCCATGGCGTTACATCCTGACTCCCTGTGTTTCACCTCCCCAGAGTCCTTCTTGACTCCTAGTCCCACCTATCTTGCTTCCCTATTGGCCAACAGTGCTTTATTGACATATACACAGGGCTTCCCCCCATAAAAGTTCACTGTCAAAAGAGGCAATGAGAGCAAGCATTCTTGTGCTCAGCTCACCTTCCATGTGGTTCAGAATGCCTGGACTAAGGGAACAGTGCCTTCCACAGTGGGCAGGTCTTCCCATCTCAACCAACAAAATCCTGCGTAGGTATACCCACAGGCCAACCTAGTCTATACTAGTCTTCACTGAGTCTCCCTTCAAAGGTGTCAAAACTTCAGAACTAACCACCACAGTCCTGGTGCCTCCAATGAAGAGCTGCATGATCTCAGTCTTTCTGAGGCTCACATAAAAAGTGGTTATTTTTGAATGCCGAATTTGGATAATCCTCATAAATAGCTTAATACACTGAGCAAACCATAACAAACCCTCTATTAAGTGTGAGCCATTATCATTATCTGAGAACAAACAACTGGACAGTGATTTAATTATACATTTAGCATCAGTCTGAGACTGTTAGAATGAAGGTAATGCCGATGAAAATGATCAATACGTTGTGGTTTTACAGAAACACAGAACTGGCTCCATTTACATACCTAAATGAATTTGAGATTTTAAAAGCTCCCTGCCTGGGGCATTCTTAAGGATCATGCCTCTCATATATCATAATTAACTTTGCTGTAACCACTGAGCTGAAGTTGTGGATTTATCTGAAATGCTGACATTTAAAACACGTGCTTGGAGCCGATCAGCAGGTGAAAGGTCTTTGTATTGAGGTAGATCAGAATTGAGAAATTGGTGTTACCGTTTCTTACATGAAGTTTGACTACCTCAAGCGCAAACGAATGTGGGTCGATTTTGAATGGCTGGTGGTATTAAATAGCTGTTTCTTAAAAAGGCTTTTGAAGACTTTAAGCTGTAAAGTTGGAGTTGTGGAGCCAAACATGCTTTTGGGGACTCTGTGAGTAATGTCTTTGCAGAGCGGGAGCCATAACTCACCGGCTCTTGCTTTAATGGCCTGGATGAGTCGATATATCTCTGAGTATGCTTAGAGGATAGACTTGCACCAGAAAATCTGGTTCAGGAATCAAAAGCTTAAAAATACTAACAGAAAATCCACTGTTTAAATAAAATTATCCAACTAGGTGTCTGCTTCCACAGTGTTGATGCCATTACGTTCAGAACAGGACAAAGCTCTTGTGGAAATAGATTTACTGTTACCTTTAACTTCCCAACAACAACATCAGCAGTTTTGCTCTCATGGTAGTAACAGTGGTTGAGTTCTGGTGGTAGCAGTTGTTTTTATGTTGTTGCAAATGGCTGTGTCATGGCTATTTTAGGGCATTTTTTGTGGTTTTCTGTGAGTTGTATCAAGTTAAGTGGGAGATTGCTTTGGCTGGTGTTTAGCTTCTGTTACAAATTCTTAAATTATTGAAGTATGGGACAGGTGTAGCTGGCCTAGTCACTTTGCTTTTCTCATTACAAATGATCAGAGGAGCGGTTTTATGGAGACTGGCTGCTTCCTGAGATCACAGCATCTTGCTTCATGGGATCCTATACCATGGAAGGCAGAATAAAGTCATTGGGGGTATTTTAGTTGGATTTGATTGTCTAATGTAAAAATAAAACATTTGTTGCCCATTGAAAGGGAGAAACAGGTTTTCATTTAATCAACATTATATTGAAAAGAAAAAATGAGGGAAAAACTAATTTACTAACTGGCTTTGAGGGCAGGTACTACTGCGATTCTAGGAGAAGTGGCCCTATCCCCAGCCTTATTGCAGATCAGAAGCAATAATGTTGTGACACTCATCACAGCATTTATTAAACTTTGAATGTAGTTCTATGTGCTTTACATATTTATTCCATTTTGTTTTCAACTACTTTCTGAGATTTAGTTTTTGTTGTAGGAATAAGTGAGACACAAGGAATTCAAGTGTCCAAATCAAAGTGCCACATGCAGTAAGTGACAGAACCAGTGACTACAACCATAATGTCTAACTGGAGTCTTTGTTGAGAGACCAAGCATTGAATGAGAATGAGCAAGAGTCCAGACTGGCTTAGAGCAGTGGTTCTCAACCTTCCTAATGCTATGAAGCTTTAACACAGTTCCTCACGTTATGATGACCCCAAGCATAAATTCATTTTTGTTGTTAGTACATAGCGGCAAATTTGCTACTGCTATGAATCATAATGTAAATGTCTGTGTTTCCCGATTGTCTTAGGCAACCCCTGTGAGAGAGTTGTTCATCCCCCACAAAAGGGGTCATGACCCACAAGTTGAGAACTGCTGATCTGAAGGTTTCCTAGAGCAAAGCTATTTCACTTTGTGGGTGGGATGTGAGAAGATGATAAACTCTGTGAATATATTGCAGCAGTAGCAGTGAGGAGTGGGCAATAGAGAGCATGGCTAGGTGTGGCTAGTCTAAGTCTCCTGTGTGTCAGAAGAAAGCCCACGTGAATCTTCAATGTCCCTGAGAGGATTGCAGGTTTGACTGATTAGTTTTTACAGGGTTAACACTGATGCATACACTGAGCAGGTGTCGTCTTAGACTATGTTCTGTTTGTTGTAACTGATTACCAAGACTAGGTATCTGTAAGGAATAGAGATTTAACTCATGGTACTAGAGGCCAGCAAGTCTAGGGACATGAGGCTGGCTACAGGTGAGGACTTTCCTGTTATACTGCAGCACAATGAAGAGTATCACGTGGTGAGACAGAGTGTGTGTGCTCTTTGGGTCTCCCCTCTTCTTAGAAAGTCATCAACAGAAGCATGGAGCTCCTCCCTGACTGTTTTATACCATTCCCAAAGACCCCTCAAAATACTGTCTATATAGGACTTTAGGGATTAAGTTTCTAATACATGAATTCTGGAGTTCTCACCCAACCCTTGCAGCAATGGACACTGTGGAGATAGAAGCAGATGACTAATGACAAGCAGGTGGACATGCCCTCACCGGATGTAAATAGAGGCTGCCTCACTCTCCACACTGTGAGGTGTGTAAACTTACAGCATTTTGACATCATCTGAAGAGAATGAAGAGAAAACATGAAACTCTGACTTTGTCTAACTTGTCCTTGACATGATTAAAGAAGCATAATTTAAAAATGGTTTATTTCTTTTCTGAGGGCTTAGAGACTTTTGTGGAAGAGGAGACAGAAAGACTGTCAGAGCCAGAGGGGGTGGATGATTCCAAGGAAACAGTGTCTTCTGGATAGAGTGAAACTGATGCACATGGGAACCCACACGAACCACGGCAGCATGCACAGATCTGCACATGCTCATGTCAGACAGGGTCCCAGTGCTGACACAGGGATTGGACCTAGGCTCCCACCACTAACCAAGAAGCTATTTTCAAATGACATTTACTTGCAAAGGAAAAATTAGTTTTGTTACAGTGGAGTCTCACTGGGTATATTAACTACATTTAAGGATAGGCTCCTTGACCAGCAGTAGATAATCAATGCAAAATTAACTCAATGGTATTTTTGTAGACTTTTTGTTTTATATTGCTTTGTTTTCTTGTCTTCCTGGTCTTTTGCTTGTATATTATGGTTTATGATTTTGTGTTTTTATGGTTGCATGTTGGGTTTCTTGTACTGTCTTCCTTTTTTAATGCATTTTTTTCTGTGCCTATTTGTTTTCTAAAGAGATAAAGATAAAAGGGCATATAGTTGTGGTGTTGGATTCCCCCAAAAGTAGAGTTACAAGAAGGTAGTGGTAACCAAACCTGGGTCCGCAGCACCCATTGCTGCAAGGTTTGGGTGTGAATCCTAGAATTCATGTATTAGAAACTTAATTCCTGAAGTCATATGTTTACAGTATCTTGATGAACATTTTGAATTAGTATTATACAAAATCATCAGGGGAGAGCTCCCATGATATTACTGGTGGCATTATAAGAAGAATCCAAAGAGCACACACTTTCCCACCATTTGATACACACCACATGGGTTCTGGGAACCAAATCTGGGTCCTCTGAAAGAACAGAAAGTGTTCTTAGCTGCTGAGCCATTTCTCCAGTCCAAGAACCACTAGCTTAAGATCATTAAAATTGGAGAGAACAACTTTCCTGCTGCAGAGAGCACTAAGACTTGAGGTAGAACTCAAGTTCGGGTATGAGAAAAGTCAAGGTTGAATTTTAAGACCTTGATTATTGACTTGAAATAACAGTATCTAACACATCAGCTACAAAACCAATATAAATTGAGTTCAAGAAGTCATCATAGGAACTTTCTTTTTCTTTTTGAGGCAGGGTTTCTCTACTGCTTTGGAGGTTGTCCTGAAACTTGCTCTTTAGACCAGGCTGTCCTTGAACTCACAGAAATCCGCCTGCCTCTGCCTCCCGAGTGCTGGGATTAAAGGCATGTGCCACCAACGCCCAGCTGGGAACTTTCTATTTTATTTTCAAATAGAAAGCTCTGAGTGTTGGACCCAGGGAGAGGAGATGGATGTTCACTCTCTCTTTCCTTGCATTTTTAGTGCAGACACAGCTCCTTGAAAGCAATTCCCATTCAATTGCATTTACTTTTCCATTGGCCGGAAGCAATTAGGAGAAATGAAGGAAATTTTGGTACTGAGGCTATATTGGTTACTAATGCTGAATTATTCCAGGATTAAGAACACTGTTGTCCATATTGTGGCAGTAAAAGTACTTTGTACCCCATCTATGGACAAGGTTAGTGTATCAGTTTATGGACCTTGCATTCCCCAGAGGCCTCAGTTTATAGGCCTTGCATTCCCCAGAGTATCTTCTAAGTCTGTGGTTTGTTCTCAAGTGCTCTATTTTGCATTTGAATCCCTGAGAGAGCTGGAAAATCAAATGAATAAACACACACAGGCAAAGAAGTACCTGGTTAATTATGCATCACAGGAACTAGAGATGCTCAATTGCTTCTTCCCCCTGTTTCTCTCATGAAGTTTCCACAAAATTTTGTTAAACACTTTATGATGTAAAAAAGTCTTGTATGTCATACACAACCAGATACAATATATCCTAATAATATCTTTTAGCCTTACAAAGAAGTTTAAATGGCCAAAGTGGGCAACAGAGGACAACCTGATTATCGTCACTATAGTCATTATAGTCACTATAGTTCTTGAGAATCAAGACTTCAAAGAAGTCCACATGGGGCTTACCATGTTGGTTCTTAATTTTATTCCTGGCAAATGTGCAGGTTTTTCCATAAAAATTCTTTGAGCTGTGTCTATATGTATGATCTTTTGGTAAGTGATTGCTGGCTGGAGCCAGGGAAGGCTCCAGTTCTGACTCAATGCTTCAACTGCTTTCTATTGCTAAAGCAAAGATAAAACTGACACCACAGGCACCCATCGCAGAGAAGGCAAAAACCTCAAAATGGAGACTGGTCTCATTTTCATATTTTGGCCAAGGAGAGACTTTACCACCTAATGGAACTCAGGAGCATGTTTAGGATGGGAAATGGTGGTTCGCAGACCTCTAACACGTATCTCACAGTTTTCAACATCTCTTCATCTCAGCACACAGAGCCGCAGGACTCAATAGCTGCTGGTCTTTAGCATGACAGTGTAACCTTAACATCTGAGCTCTTCTGGCTTTCATCTCAGAGTTACCATATGGAGCCAGTACCTGGAGCAGTTGCAAAGCCTGCTGCAAATAAAAAGTGCTATGTCTAAATGAAGCATAATACCCAGACACATGCATTTTTTAGTGTAGAGATATGGGTGTCTGTTCAGCCCTTTATTTGCAGGAAGTGAGTTTGCTGGCTGAACTAAAGCTGTCTATAGTTTTTTAGATGACAGCTGTGAGATACTTAGAAACATATGCTGCTTCACATTTTGTCTGCTTGACACCACCAGATTGAAGATTTAAAAATGAGTTTCAAAGAATTTCTATGGCATTGCATATTCTAAACCTTTCTCATAGAAGACACAGTTATTAGCAGTCTTCTATTATGCCAATGGGTGACATGTCTGCTGTGGGAATTCCTATCCAAAGAACAGTATGTCTATCAGGCAACCAGAGTTTCTGTGGACATGAGGACTCTGTTCTACAACAGAGGCCGTTACACTTGGCCTATACAAATAGCATACATTTGAACATTGTTGGTTTGGAAGAACATAGCTTATGTTCTTCTGTGCCATTATATAATCACAGTGCTATTATCCATTATGCTTCCTAAGAATCGGGGGGCACACTTTGTTTGCATTCTGGAATGCTAGTGTATGCATGCATGTTATGGCTGCACAGAAAATCTTAAAGGGCAGGCTACCATTGATCAAGAGCAGAGCCAATCAGTTATTTGTCTCATTTGCATTTTCATCTTTCCCTCGGGTACATGTTAATGCCACTATGAAGATACATTTTGCTTCCCTGATGCATCCAACATGGCTTCAAGGAAAGACCTGACTGGGACACATACAGGAATGCTGGTAACTGGGTGAACTGGGCTCTTGGATACAGAAACTACAGCATCCCAAAAGCTTAGCATGTTTATCATAGAGAGTCGACAGGGAACTGGAATTATTGCATATAGATAAACACGGAGGAAGGCTTAACTAATCTTGGTAGGAGCCGTTTCAGTAGGAGAGTAGTCTTTGAAAACTAGGGTGGACATTTTCTGCACATGCTATCAACATCCACACACGGACTAGAAGGGAAGGCCTTGCCATTTCTCTCCAGGACTGAGGCTGTGCCTATGTCAAAAATACACATTCACTTAGGACTTTTTGAACTTAGGGCTTCTGCTGCTCCCCACATTTCCCTACTTTGAATTTGAGTAGGAAGAAGCTAGTCACCAAAATACCAAATAATCCAATTGAAAAGTGGGGTACAGAAGTAAATAGAGAATTCTTAGTAGAGGAATCTAAAATGGCTGATAGACACTTAAGAAAGTGCTCAACATCCTTAGCCATCAGAAATCAAACAACTCTGAGATACCATCTTACTCCTTTCAGAATGGCTAAAATCAAAAACATCAATGATAGTTTGTGCTGGAGAGGATGCGGAGAAAGGGGAACACTCCTTCATTGCTGGTAGATGTGCAAACTTGTACAGTCACTTTGGAAATCAGTACGGCCGTTTCTCAGGAAAATAAGAATCAGTCTACCTCAAGATCCAGCAATTCCACTCATAGGCATATACCCAAAAGATACACATTTGTACAACAAGGAAATCTGTTCAACTATGTTTATAGCAGCATTATTTGTAAGGGACAGAACCTGGAAACAGCCTGAAGAATGGAAAAAGAATATGTGGTACATTTACACAATGGAGTATTACTCAGCAGAAAAAAAACAATGGAATCTTGAAATTTGCAGGCAAATGGATTACCAGACTACAACCCACACCCCAGAGAAACTAGGAAACAAGGAGGACCCTAAGAGAGACATACATGGTACCCCAGAGAAGGGGAAAGGGACAAGAGCTCATAAACAAATTGGGAGCATGGGGGAAGGGAGGTAGGAAAAAGAGGAGGGGAGAAGAGGGGAGGAATAGGACATGAGGGATCAGGAAGATTGAGTCTGGGGGGATGAATAGAGGAGAGCCAGAAAAGAGATATCTTAATAGAGGGAGCCATGATAGGTTTAAAGAGAAATCTGGCACTAGGGAAATGTCCATAAGGATGACCCTGACGAAGAATCTAAGCAATAGTGGAGAGTCTACCTTAAAGGCCCTTCCCTGATAGATAATGAGATTGATGACTACCTTAAATGTCATCCTAGAGCCTTCATCCAGTAGCTGATGGAAGCAGAAGCAGACATCCACAGCTAAGCACTGAGCCAAACTCTTAGAATTCAGTTGCAGAGAGGGAGGAGTGATGAGCAAAGGGATCAAGACCATGCTGGGGAAACCCACAGAAACAGCTGACCTGAGCAAGTGGGAGCTCAAGGATCCTAGTCTGACACCTGGGAAACCAGCATAGGGTTGAACCAGGTCTCCTGAACATGGGAATCAGTTGGGAGGACTGGGTAGTCTATGGGGCCTCTGGCAGTGGAACCAGTATTTACCCCTAATAAACGAATGGACTTTGGGAGCCCATTCCCCATGGAGGGATACTCTATCAGCCTAGATACATGGGGGAGGGCCTAGACCCTGCCCCAAATGATGTGTCAGACTTTGATGATCCTTCATGGAAGGCCTCACCCTCCTTAGGGAGTGGATGGGGGATGGGATGGGGGATTTGGAAGAATGGGAGGGAGAGGGAACTGGGATTGATATGTAAAATAAGATTGTATCTAATTTAAATAAAAAAGGAAAAACCGCATCATTATCATAGTTCACAAGTATAAGGTTTTGGGTATGTATTACATGGAGCATTCCTGACAGCAGGGCTCTCGGGAGACAAATGCACCTCTGGTAGGCCCAGGATATTCTTGCTAGGTTATCTTATTCTGATGTCTACATCCTTGACCTTAGGCAGAGGTTACTAATCAATTAGTCATGATGATACCAATGCAGCATGGAATAGAATGAGTGAAGACGCAAGGGTCAAATAACTGAAGTGTCAAAGTGGTCGTCATGACCACATGTGAGGAATGGGCAAGCCTCTGTCAACTGGATGCCGAGATAAGGAGAAGGCTTGAAGATAGAGTAAGGGTGGTCCAATTAAAGAAAAAGACATGAATCGTGTTTTAAAATGTGGCCAGTGGAGCAAAAGGGAAATGAAAAGACAGAAAAGGAATGGCAGGTAGAGACGAATTGAAAGGCAGAATAAGAGAAGGGCTTTCCTGGGCCAAGCACAGAAGTCTGCTATAAAGTATGGAGTGCGATCAACCCAGCACCTGCTCTTGTAAAAAGAATGAGGAAAACAAATGGATGCTGGGTCTGGCCAGTGCCTCTGTGGAGATGACTGTTCCCCATAAATGGGACTTTACCATTCTAGAGTCTCCTGGGTGGGTGAGCAGTAACCTCTCTTTTTCCTATTTAGCTATTTGTCTGTATATATATATATATATATATATATATATATATACACATATATATAATTTTATATTCAAATTTAAATTAGAAACAAGGTTGCTTCACATGTTAATCCCAGGTCCCTCTCCATTTCCCTCCCCTCCTCTTGTGCCCTCCCACCAAACCCCCCCCAATATTCCCTCATTTCCCCAGGGAGGGTGAGGCCCTCCATGGGGGTGTCCATAGTCTGTCATTTCATCCAGGGCAGGGCCTAGACCCTCCCCCAAGAGTTCAGAGTGAGAGTGCATTTCTCATTGTTGGATAGGCACCAAAGTCCATTTGTATACCCGGGATAAATACTGATCTACTACCCAAGGCTCAATAGATTACCCAGGCCTCCTCACTGATACCCACATTCAGGGGGTCTTGATCAGTCCCATGCTGGCATCAGTCTGGGATTCAAGAGCTAACCCTTGTCAGGTCAGCTGTTTCTGGGGGTTAAACCAGCCCAGTCTTAATGCCTTTGGTCATCAGTTCTCCCTCTCTGTTACTAGCTTTCTTGAGTTCAGCTCAATGCTGTTGGACTCTGCCTCTTCTTCCATCAGCCACTGAATGAAGGTTCTGTTTCCCAGACTCTCTGGCCATGGGATTGTAGGCTGGCACTCCCCAGATCTATGTCTAAAATCCATAAATGAGAGAGTACATGCCATGTTTCTCTTTTTGTGACTGGGTTACCTCGATCAGGATGGTTTCTTCTAGTGCCATCCATTTGCCTGCAAATCTCAGGATTCCATTGTTTTTTTCTGCTGAATAGTACTCCATGTGTAAATGTATCACATTTTCTCTATCCACTCTTTTTTTCTTTTAATTTTAATTTTGAATAGCTTGTTTTACATGTCAATCCCAGTTCCCTCTCCCTCCCCCTCCTCCCACACCCCTCCACCATCCCCCACATCCTCCCACCCTATTGACATTTCCTTCTGCATAGGGGATATCTAGAGTCTGTCATTTCACTCAGGGTAGGGTCCAGGCACTTCCCTAAGAGTCCAGGCAGAGAGAGCAACCCTCTTTGTGTTATGGACAGACGATGCCTGTTAGTATTCGAGGGATAAACACTGATCCACTGCTCAGGACCCCATAGGTAGCCCAGGTCTCCTTATTGACTCTCACATTCAGGGGGGGTCTGGATTGGTCCCATGCTGGCCTCCCAGCTGTTGGTCTGGGGTCCAAGAGCTCTCCCCTGTTCAGATCAGCTGTCTCTGCTGGTTTTGCCAGCCCATTCTTTGCCAATTTGCTCTTCGCTCCTCTCTTTCTGTCACTAGGTTCCTTGGGTTCTGTTCAGTATTTAACTGTGGGTGTTTGCCTCTGCTTCCATCAGTCACTGGATGAAGGCTCCAGGATGGTTATAGACATCAAGTTCACTATCAGGAATGGGCATTCGAGGTGGTCTCTCCACTATTGCTTAGCTTGCCAATTGGTGTCATCCATTTCAAACTCTAGAGGTCACAATGGTGCCTGATCTGTCTTCTAACCTATGATTCCCTCTTCCCCCCCAGTCAACCTTCCTGTTCCTCCACGTCCTACTCTCTCTTCCACTTCTCCCCCTCTCTATTTCACAGGTCACCCTCCCCCCACCCCTTGCTGTGTTCCCCTTCTGTTCAGAGGATCTTGCCTCATTTCTCTTCTCTTGGGTACCATGCATATCTTTCAGGTTCTTTCCTGTTTCCCAGACTCTCTGTCAGTGGAAGTGCAGACTGGCACTCTCTTGATCCATGTCTAAAATCCATATATGAGTGAGTACATACCATGTTTGTCTTTTTGCGACTGGGTTACCTCACTCAGGATGGTTTCTTACAGTGCTATCCATTTACCTGCGAATTTCAAGATTCCATTGTTTTTTTCTGCTGAGTAATACTCCATTGTATAAATGTACCACATTTTCTCTATCCACTGTTCAGTTGAGGGGCATCTAGGTTGCTTCCAGGTTCTGGCTATTACAAATAATGCTGCTATGAACATAGTGTAGCAGATGCCCTTGTTGTATGAATTTGCCTCCTTTGGATATATGCCTAAGAGTGGAATTGCTGGGTCTTATGGTAGATTGATTCCCATTTTCCTGAGGAATCTCCATACTGCTTTCCAAAGTGGCTGTACGAGTTGGCACTCCTACCAGCAGTGGAGGAGTGTTCCCCTCTCTCCACATCCTCTCCAGCATAAATTGTTTTCGGTGTTTTTGATTTTAGCCATTCTGACAGGAGTGAGATGGGATCTCAGAATTGTTTTGATTTGCATTTCCCTACTGGCTAATGATGTTGAGTACTTTAAGTGTCTCTCAGCCATTTTACACTCCTCTATTAAAAATTCTCTATTTAGTTCTGCAGCCCATTTTTTAATTGGATCATTTGGTGTTTTGGAAACTTGCTTCTTGAGTTCTTTTTAAATTTTGGAGATCAGCCTTCTGTCAGATGTGGGATTAGTGAGTATCTTTTCCCATTCTGTGGGCTGCCTTTTTGTCTTGCTGACTGTGTCCTTTGCCTTACAGAAGCTTCTCAATTTCAGGAGGTCCCATTTATTAATTGTTGATTTCACTGTCTGTGCTACTGGTGTTATGTTCAGGAAGCTGTCTCGTTCAAGGGTACCACCCACTTTCTCTTCTAAAATGTTCAGTGTGGCTGGATTTATGTTGAGGTCTTTGATCCATTTGGACTTAAGTTTTGTGCATGGCGATAGACATGGATTGATCCGCATTCTTCTACATGCCAGCCTCCAGTTATGCCAGCACCATTTGTTGAAGATGCTTTCTTTTTTTCCATTGTATATTTTTAGCTTCTTTGTCAAAGATCAGATGTTCATACATGTGTGGGTTAATATCAGGGTTTTCAATTCGATTCTATTGGTCTACTTGTCTATTTTTGTGCCAATACCAAACTGTTTTCAGGACTATAGCTCTATAATAGAGCTTGAAGTCAGGGATGGTGATGTCTCCAGACATTGCCTTGTTGAACAGGGTTGTTTTGGCTGTCCTGGGTCTTTTGTTTTTCCATACAAAATTGATTATTGTTCTTTCAAGGTCTGTGAAGAATTGTGCTGGTATTTTAATGGGGATTGCATTGAATCTATAGATTGCTTTTGTCAGGATTGCCATTTTTACTACATTGATCCTACCTATCCAAGAGCATGGGAGATCTTTCCATTTTCTGAAGGCTTCTTTAATTTCTTTCTTTAAAGATTCAAAGTTTTGCGATACAGGTCTTTCACTTGTTTGGTTAGCATTACCCCAAGGTATTTTATGTTGTTTGTGGTAATTGTAAAGGGTAACCTCTCTTACAGAGTCTTCTAAAACAAGGTGTCCAGAAACACTCACTTTTATCCACTAAATGCTTGAAATTTAACATCAACTGAAGCATTAGGACTGCTCTCCTAGGGGCAGTTCTGTGAGAGAGCCAAATGGACACGCAGAATTTACAATGTCTGTCTAATCAGACTAATCATTCTATTATTTCGAGGTTTTACATGGTGCCCTTTATGGAACCACCTTAGACTTGGGAATAGAGGTGTAGACCAATTAAAAGGCTGGCAAGACAGCTCAGTGGGCAAAGGTGCTTGCTTCTATCCTGGCAGAGCTCAATTCTTGGGATCCACACAGTGAAAGGAGAGAACTGACTCCCACAAGTTGTCTTCTAACCTCCACATGTATGCTATGACACATGTGTATACCTCATGCACAAATAAATGCAAATTTAAGAAAATAAAATACATGCATATAAAAATCAAGAAAACAAAACCACCGGTAAAAGGATTCAAAATGGTAGATGGAGGGCTGCTAATCCACACCATATGTCCATGTAACTGTTGTGGTTTGAATGAAAATGATCCCCAAAGGGAGGGGCACTACTAAGAGTGTGTGGTCTTGTTGAAGAAAGTGTGTCTCTATAGATACGGGCTTTGAGGTCTCATGCATGCTCAAATGATGCCCAGTGAGACAGATTACTTCCTGTTAACTGTAAGCCAAGATGTAGAACTCTCAGCTCTTTCTCCAGCACCATGTCTGCCTGCAGGCTGCCATGTCCCACCATGATGATAATGGACTAAACCTCTGAAACTGTAAGCCACCTGATTAAATGCTTTCCTTTACAAGAGTCATGGTGTCTCTTCACAGCAGTGGGAACTAAGGCAGCAACCGAAAGATAGAATCCATGCTTAATTTTGGCAGGATATGGAATCGCTTCATTTCAGATCTTCCAAGATTCTTGGAAAGTCAATTTGATCCACCTTCAACTCTTTCTCTTTTTCTGTTTTCCTATGATTCCTTAGAATAGTTTGCATTTTACTCAGGACTGGGTCAGAATCTGGAGCTAGATAAGATAGAGGTTTTCCCTACCCCTTAATTAAGCCTGCTTTTTCATTTTCTCCCACTTTTTATAAACATTTATGAAATCCATGTAGATGGTACACGGACAATATTATCATTACTTACTGTCTTAGTTAGTGTTCTATTGCAGTGAAGAGACAATATGTCCATGGCAACTATTATAAAAGAAAGAATTCAACTGGGGATTTTAGTTTTAGAGGTTTAGCGTGTTATCATCTCAGTGGGGAGCCTGGTAACATACAGGCAGACATGGTGCTGGAGAAGCAGCTTAAGAGTTTTACATCCAGATCTGAAGGCAGCAGAAGGAGAGAACTGATGGACTTGGGTTGGGCTTTTGAAACCACAAAGTCTATCTCCAGTGACATGCTTCCTGCAACAAAGCCACACCTAATCTTTTCAAGTGATGCTACTCCCCGATAACCAAGCTTCAAATATATAAGCTCAGGGGAATCATTCCTATTCAGACTACTGCACTTACTGTGCCTTAGGCGGGATGCAGCAGGATGGATTCAACCTGCTTCTTGGGACACAATTTTAAATTGTGAAGTGTAGATTTCAGAAATCTCTTATCTAGCATTTTCAGACTAGTTGAATGTGGGCAAATGAAATGACAGACCAAACCATGAATGGGGGAGGCTATTATGGTGCCTTGCCCAGGGCTGTCTTTCTTTGGAGAATTAAACAAAGGTATGCTATATGTAACTAAGAGTGCTTGTTTTAAAATCCTTTCTGGGTGTTAGATGAGTCTGACTTTGTGCCCATTCTCTGTTATGAGTTCCTAGTGCTTTACTGGCCATATTTATTCTGTAATGTTTAATACATTGTTATTATAAGTGTTGTTTTCCTGCTGTTAACAAATGTTCCAGTTTTTTAAAAATTGTTCAAATTTTAATTGTCCTCTTTTTCTTAAAAGTAAAATGGCTCAGATTCTGTAGAAATGTATAGCTGGCAAAGCACATTCTAATACAAAGTCTCATTTCATCTCTACATGAGCCCTGTGTGATGATGAAGAGCAGGGCCATGGAGGCCCAGGGTCAGGCAATCAGGGGTGGGGTGGGGTGGGGTAGAGCAGGATTACTGACTTTTAAATCTCATTTCATGGTTCTTCAGTGTATCTTAAACTCAGTGAACTTGAGCAAGGCGACTGTAAGTGCTTAGCACTTCAAGTCTCCAGAAGCTGTCACACCTGCACACTGCCACTGTTTCAGCTACTGCACAGGGCTTTGCCTTTTAGCCTCTGTTTTCTACCTGTCTCTCCCTCTAATTCTTACTCAGATGGACAGTTTTTTCCCCCATGGTGATTTTCATTAGTATGTAGTAACTGAACAAAAAAAATGGTTTTGTTGTGACATTTACATACCCGTACATCACATACTTTGATCATGCTCATCTTTGTTATCTTCTCTTGTTTCCCTTTCCTCCTCCCCTGGGTTTCCTTTTTTCCTAAGTAATTTTCCCACTTTCATGTATTCTTTTTTATTTTACTTGATTATTGAACTAGGTTATCCCTTGACAATTTAATACACATGTATAATGTATCTAATCACTCCCCCCATCTTTCTTACTCCCTCTGACATCATTCTTGACAGATACTTGCTTATTTTCACGTATTTTTTAAATCTATGATCCACTGAGTTTAATTAGCGTTACTTGCATGCATGAGTGTGGGGCTATTTACTGGAGCACAGGCAACGTACCAGTGGTTACTATCCTGAGGAAAAAGGAGCCCCTCTTCCTCAGAAGTTGTTAACTGCCAAGATGCTCAGCTAAGGGTAGGGCCTCATGAGCCCCTCCACCTTCCCTTCTGGAATGCAGACAGGCTTGGTTTTGTGTAGGTCTTGGGTAGGTCGGTACAACTGTTATGAGTGCAATGGCCTTGTTGTTTCCAGAAGACAGAATTGCACAACACTCTTTCCTATTCTCCACCTCTAATGCTATCTCTGCCCCCTTTTCTATATGTTCCCTGGGCCTTGTGATGGTGTGTTTATCTGTGTTTGTGTGTGTGTGTGTGTGTGTGTGTGTTATATAATGTCCCACACAGAGCTGAGCACTCAGTAGTCAGTGCTTTGAGAAGTTAGGAGTTTGTAAACCAACTGCAGCCCATTTTAAAAAGCAGCTTCTCTGTTCTTATTTTTAATTTAGATTATGTATACAAGGGAAAACATGTAATATTTGTCTTTTTGAGCCTGGCTTTTTTGCTTAACATGATCTTAATTTTCCAAGATTAAAATTTTTTGAGTTATTTGGCTGTAAACATTCATTCTATTTAAATGTTGGCTATGATATTTTAGCAAGCAGAGTGAATACTTGGGAATTCTTTCAAAAGAGAAAAATTTACCCTAGAAGTTGTTTTCATTTAAAGTAAATGTTTTAATATATTAGAATAAATAACCTATGTAATGCTCTATATGGTGATTTTTCTGAAGTGTTTCTTTTGATCTTGATCTTGCAGCTTGCTTTTCCTATCCTTTTACGGATCACACATTTTCCAAGATCTTTTTTGAAATCACATTTTCATATTAGTTATCTCTTAATTTCCATAATGGCAGTGCTTGTTTGCACTCTCACCAACACTGAAGACCTTTGAAAAAGCCATATGCAAACCTATTCTTGTAGAAGCTTCCTAAAACACAAGCTTATGTAAGAAGTATTGAAGCAGAGTGACTCGTGACTCTTTATGGAAGGATAATGCCTCAACCAGATGCATTGGCTGTCAAACAAAAAGTGTCAAATGTGGATTATCTCACTTTGAATTGTTGGCCAGTGGGGTCCCATGACTCTCAAGCAACACTACTGCTCATGGTTACCTCTCAGGGCTTGATGTTAAGACTCCATTGCTGAAGACACTGCATGTTTGACAGAGAAATCAAGGTGATGCCGATCCTGAAATTCATCCCTTCTAGCCAGCCTTCACAATGCCAGGAGGGGCTACACAAGCTACTAGGGGAGAAAAATTGCAAATAGTTTTACCCAGCTGTGCTGTGAACCCTGCAAGCCACAACAGTCATCCTGACAAGGCATGCTCATTGGTACATTAGTGGCACAAATGGTTTGGGGGTAATCAACCACTCTCTGATTGGATTTCAGGGCTGATCCACAAGCTGGAAGTCATGCTTTGACACAGTTATCTGCGCCTACTTCTGGCTAGGTTATAGTCCTTAGGGAAAAACTAATTACCAGTATTTGGCTAAATGGATATCATATTAAATTGCCTTCTAAATGTGTATATTTCTTTTACTCATAGAATAGCTCAGCTCTCAGCCTCTATCAGAGAAACTTTCTGCAATAGATGATGAATAAAACAGAAACTTATAGCTGGGTTACCTGAAGAAGATAAGCCTGGGGAGTACTCAGCTCTAGATAGGATGTCACAACTCCTCACCCAAGGCCCAGAGATCTTCATGGAAGAGAAAATCAGAAGTAGAGGACTACTGTGAGCAGTCTTTTCTGGGGAGGACAGGGACATTGTGTATATGAACTCACAGTGAGATTGCTTACACAAGACCTTTACAATATTTAGCCATCTGAAATTCTAGCACAGATGGGGATGGATACATGAAATCTTAACCCTAGCTGAGAGGTGTTTCCCTTGTCTTGCAGTCTGCCGTTCCTATCTTTTTTGGGATTACATATTTTCCAAGATCTTTTTTTTTCAAAGCACATTTTTATATTAGTTGCCTCTCAATTTCCATAGTGGCTATGCCAGTTTGTACTCTCACCAGCACCAAAGACATTTGAAAAAAAAGCTGTTGGCTTCTGGAGGAGGGAGAATCAGTTGACTTTGAATGTGGCCCTTGATATGCTGCCCATGTACCCGTGAATGGCCCTATGCCCATGTGTACAAAGTGGGCTCAGCAGGTTTTTAAAAGAGTTCATGACATTTGGAGTGAAAAGTGATGTGGGATATAGGAGAAATTGGGGGATAGAAAGTGTGAGTGGATTTAACCGAAACATTATATTCAGTTATAAAACTCAATTTTTTAAAAAAGCAAATTTGTGGGTTTTCTCCAGTGTACATTGGCTGTAATAATCACATCTAGTTTGTAGGTTTCTATTATTGTTATGAATATTAGAGCAGCTTCAATCAATGAGTTTTACTGTGTGGTAAAGGTGCACACCTTTAATCCCAGTACTTGGGAGGCAGAGGCAGGTGGATTCTGTGAGTTCAAGGCCAGCTTGGTCTATAGAGAGAGTTCCAGGACAGCCAGGGCTACACACAGAGAAACTCTCTCTTGAAAAATCGACAACCATAAATAAATAAATAAATAAATAAATAAATAAATAAATAAATGAGTGAATAAATAAATAAGGAGCTTAAAATTGTCAGAATAATACCTAAAAATGATGCTCAATCATACTTAGCAACTGTTATTTTTCTTATATGATGGGAGCATTTTAATTATATATGTCACTGCAAAGCAACCATGTAGAGATACAGAAATTTCATTATTTGAACCCCAGTCCAAGACTAATAGTCTATGTTAAATATTAAAATAATTTTGGAGTATAGCTCCTCAGAAATGATATGGATTAAGGAAATAGAACATGTAATTGCTGTCAACAATTGCAAGAATATTAGTGAGACTATTTTAGTGAGGCAAAAATCAGCTCATTCCATTATATTATGGCACAGCACAGTGCAGCAGTTTTTAAATCTTCAAGCTTGCTATCAGTGTGATCTTAGATAAGCTATTTGTTTTTTTATTTTAAAAATTTAAACCCATTTTGAGAATTTCACACATGAGTACTATATTTACAACGTTTCCACCTCTTCTCCCCCACTTACAATTTCCCCTGTGTACCCCCTCAAAATAATGACCTATTCTGTAATTATTATTATGACATATGTGTATACACAGGTACATATATGTGTAGATAAATACAACCTACTGAGTCCTTTTAGTGTTGATCCTGTGCATATGTATTTAGGGTTGATTCTTGGGATTAGATCACCTATCAGGGGCTTTTCCCTGGGAAAGACTGACTCTCCATCTCTTAGTAACCATTGATTACCTATGGCTCTTCAACTAAGACCTTGGGAGATTTATTCCTTCTGTGTTGACAAGCTAGCTAGTGTTGCCATTGTGCAGGTCCTGCCTAGGTGATGGTGTTGTTGAGATGCCATGTACTCAGAGCTCTCAAAGCATCAATTTCTTCTTAAATGGAGATATTAATAGTGTGGACAGCCAAAGTTTGGAAAATGTTAAAATGAGATGTCCTGGCACAAAGTTTTTATTATTAAAAACTATTAACTTAGGCCCAGAACCCAGACAATGACTGGCCCTTCTCTAGCTCAAAAAGCCCTTGATAATTCACGTATCAGTCACATAGAAAACTCTGGAAACCCTTTGAATTACTTTTCTCATGATTAAAAAGTATTAATGTCTTTTCTTTCTGAGTTTCCAGTCCCTATTCCTTCTGGGTGACTCTGCTTTGGAGAATCACTTTCTGTTTGTATGTTTCTTCCAGCCAAGAAAACGCCACTCTCTGTAGTTTTATGAAAATTCCAGCAGTGTACATACACACATATATGTACATATACACATGTTTAAATGTGTTTCTAATATTTTCTTAAGTATTTATTAGCACATTGTTGCCAAAGGTAATTTATTTATCTTATAAAAGAAATATTCCTAAGTAGCCTTCTATTAAGTTTATTTCTTTTTTCCTTGTATAATAATTTCCCATTTCAATTGCAAGTTCTTTTACTTAAATGTGAAATTTGTGAGTCAAATATGGCTAATTCCCTAAAATGTAAAATTATCTTTAATTCATTACTCTGCAGTTTTATTCATTTCTGTAACAGACCCCATGATGAGAAAGTATTGACTTGAAGTCAGTCACTTCAGATTCTTACTTCTAAGACACAAGGCTGGTCTTAACCTGTTCTATGGCTCACACTACTTAAGCATGTGTGAGCCGCAAAGCAGTTTGGTAAGTACTGAAAGTCTAGGATGAAAGAAGCAGGAAGAGATCTGACTGGATACACATTCATCTGTCATCCCGGAGGGGAGAGGAGAAAGGACAGTTACTGGGGAAGAAGGTGGGATTATGGCTTTGTGATGCTGAATGGGCAAAGAATAAAGCAATGTTAGCACCAGAGCAGCATAATTCCATACATCATACAAGACACTGAGATTTTTTAAAAAGCCATGTAAATAGTTCCAAAAAAACTATTGCAGTTTGAATGAGAAAAGACCCCCATAGATCCATGTATTTGATCATTTGGACACCAGCTGGCTGCACTGTTTATAGTGTCTGTGGAACTTCTGGTAGGTAGAGCCTTGCAGAGGGAAATACATTCCTGGGGGCTGGATTTGTCTGCCCCTACTTGCTGTCTTCCTCCTGTTTATATTCTGCCCATGCAACGTGACAAGTTGACCTCACATTCCCACTGTCATGCCATCTCCTCCATGATGAGCTATATCCTCTCTGGAACTATAAGCCCAAATTAACCCTTTTCTCCTTTTGCATGGTATTTCATAATAGCAACAGGACAGGAAACCAAGACATACTCTTGAAGGATGAACATGGTTAATTGGTTGTAAGAAGACCTATGTGCTTACAAATTACTTTCATGTTCATGAGTCTTTAATATATCCCAGACCATAGAAAGGTTATTTGCTCATGTACTCTTCTATAGATTTTACATTTGCTTATAGAATAAATATTTCTATGACAAAATGAATTGCAGTTTTTTCTTTGGTTTTTTGAGACAGGGTTTCTCTGTAGTTTTGGAGGCTGTCCTGGAACTCACTCTGTAGAACAGGCTGGCCTTAAACTCACAGAAATCAGCCTGCCTCTGCTTCCCAAGTGCTGGGATTAAAGGTGTGCACCACCACCACCTGACCATCAAATATTTTTATAGACAAAGTATTTGTTAAAAATTATAGATGCTGTCAATTTGAAGGATCTCAAATAAATGTAAATGTTCTTTGACTTTTTAATCTTGTAAGTGCAAGTATCGTAGGCTTTAGAAATAGACAAAACACAAAGCAAAGGCACAAGAGTCTTATTCTGCTTCACAAATATAATGCATCCCTGGAGGATAAGCAAGAAACTGATAGCAGTTCCTTCTGGAAGAAGACAAAGGTAAGGAGGTTTTTTTCTTCATGTATGTAGATTTTAGAATCATCATTTGATTTTTAGCCTTTTTAATATTAGCAAGCATAATCTATGTGTCTTGATCTTCCTTCCAAGATTTTCTTTCCCATTTTATATCACACTTACACCCTCCTATCCCCAGTAATTCTCTTTTTGCATTCAAGTCATATGTCAGTGGTTTTATGAGCTATATCCCCATTCACACCCACATCTATACTCATGTATAAACATTAGAACATTAAACATGTCTTGCCAGTGAACTTGTAGTAGTGGCCACACCTTTTGGGCGTGGTTTCAGGTGCAGACGTGACCTGTAAGGTAGAGGAGGAAGGGGTGCTTGCTCTTTTGGGTTGTGGAGAGAATCGGGAGAGCAGAGACTACCTCTTCTGGAGCAGGAGGACCTTGCAGTTATTTACTCTTATCTGTGTAAGTCTTTCCTTAATAAACACTTATTTATCATTTATCTTAGGTCTGGTGAACTCATTTAAACCCCTGCCTTCAGTATTAGACTTTCTGAGTCTGCTCTTTCTTACTTGGTATAATTTCTAGTTTAATCATTTTCCTGAAATTTTCATTGTTTTAGAGCTGAATAAAATTGCATTGCATACAGGTATATGTTTGTTTTCCTTATCTACTAATTCATTGATGAGTATCTAGCCTGATTCCATTTCCTTGATATTGTGAAAGAGCAGCAACCAACACGATGTGAAAGGGTCTCTGTGGTAGGATATAAACCTCATCAGATCAGGATGTGGCGTATCTGGGTCATATCGTAGTTCTAGTTTTAGTTTTCAAAGAAGTTTCCATGTGTATTTCTATAGAGGCTTATTGAACTTACCTTCCTACTAGCACTGAATGAGTATTCTTTCCCTGTAAAGTGAAGCTTTTTCTTTGAGAGAAGCCTTCCCACCAGCTTGGTTCCAGAGCCGCATCAGTCCCAAATAAACACACAGGAGGCTATATTAATTATGAAGCTGTTGGCCTTGCTTGTTTCTTACTGGCTAGCTCTGACTTAAGTAATTACCCCATAATTGTTAATCTAAGTATGTCTCTTACCGGAGAATAGTTCCGGGCTCCTACCCCATGGCGTTACATCTCGAACTCCTGTGTTTCTCCTTCCCAGAGTCCTCCTGGACTCCTAGTCCCTCCTATCTAGGTTTCCTATTGGCTCAACAGTACTTTATTGACAAATGCACAGGACTTCCCCCAACATTTCCCTACATCTTTGCCAGCATTATTTCCTTTTATGATACCCATTCTTACTTGGGTGAAATGTAAATCTCAAAGTAGGTTTAATTTTTAGTGTGTGTGTTTTGTGGCCTTTGTGTTTGGCTTTGTGAAGAAGCATCATTTATCTGTAACTATTTGTTAGGAGTTCATCGTATGTTAGTTACTCTTTAGGAATTAGGTTCATCAGAGAAGGCTTTTCTGTGGAGGAAATAGACATTCCAGGCAGCAGGAGAAAATGCAGAAGTCTGGAGATGGGGGAGGGGGGATGGGCCATCTGAGTGACTACTGTATGGGTGGTCCAGGTATGTTGCACATTCCCTGGACTCTCATCCACAGTTGTACTGCTCCACATCCCTTCAGGATGACAGGATCAGCGTCTCACTGAGTTTCCAGAGAGCTACTGACCTATGAACTCATATTTGCATTCCATTCTCCACATTTTTAGGATTTGTAGCTCTCTACAGATGAGGGAAAGTGTGTACTAAGTCTCCCCTCAGAGATAAGCCAAGGCTTCCTTCTGCAATAATTAGAATGCTGGAAAAGAAAGTGAAGCAACGAGAGTTGCTTGTTTGGGATCACTTGCATGGTTGCTGCTTTTCTAAAGGAAGAGGCATATGCCAGTATCTTGAAAATTTAGGGAATTAACATGACTGAGGGCAATAAAAGTAGCTAGCAAAATAATACTAGAAACAGTGAGTTTTCTTGCTCCTCTATATTCCTCTATTAATTTGGAGGTTGCTATAAAAGGGATAATTTAAGATTTTTTTCATTTATGTGGCAGCCCATCACTTATAAGGCACTGTGCTAAATGCTTTGTCTTAATTCCTTTTATTCCATTCAACATCTTTATTGCGATTTCCATGTCTGATAATGAAACTGAATCACAGGAATCTAGATAACTTCTCCTGTTTGCAAAACCGTGCATGAATAGAGCTGAGTTTCATGTCCAGGCAGGAGCACGTAAGGTCTGTGTTCTCATCAACCAAATCAGCAAAGGGATATGTTTAATTTCCCATATTTTTCATCTCAGAGGGCATTAGTTCACTTCATGTACTGATGTCAGCACCTTTGGATAAATAATTTCACAACAGGGATGTATCTGTGTTTTGGTTACATGGCATTAGGAACGAGATAAAGGAGGAAGCTTATTAGCTTGTATGTTCAATAAGAAGATTTGACTAGGCTTAATTCAATTTTCCAGATGAATAGAAAAAGAAATTAATACAAGGTAATATTTTATTGCACTTGACTCTTATTAGATAAACATGTTAATATCTTAGCTAAACATGGTAAGTAGTTATTTTTCTCATTTTTGAATTTTAAAGTTTAGTAGTTAAAGGATCAAATAGGCAGAAGTGAACAGCAGAGGGTGGGAAACTCAAAGCCCATATTCTACAGCATGGAATTTGCCCATTCTATAGGACAAACTTTACTTTACCGCATCATTACATTTTTATTCAGACAATATTACCAAGTGCCAGAGACTGTAAAGAAAAACTAACTTTCAATAAAGATACCAGGAATGCAGTAAAATGTGAGGAGTAAGTGTCTTTGCTGTTAGGATCCCTGAAATGTACCACAAAGATCTGGTAGTAAAATGTCTTTAAAGCACGTTGTACTCTGTGGTAAGGTTCCTGTGCAAAAATAAATGTGAAACAATGTTCTTTTGCCCTTGCCAGCTGCTTCCCAAACAACTAGGGGTGATGCCATGCCTCCTGAATGCTGGCCCCTTTCCTTCATGCACAAGATCTAACATTGTTTCATTTCTCATTTAACTGCATGAATTGAGAGAATACATAATTAATAACCTCTTTCATTAGAATGACAAGCGTCCTGCGCGATTCTCAACTGGCATTGAGGTTTAATTCTTGCACAACGTTTCTTGCTCAGACCCTGCTCCATATTCTAGCAGAGTGGTCTAAGAGATCCGTGTAGGGTGGCAGCTGCATCAATGTATTAGCTTGAGTGTATGTGTGCATGCTGTGTACATACTCTGTACTTGTACTTGCATGTACATACTTAGACACATTCACACAATCATGCATACCAAACACACAAAAAGACACACTCAAGTCCTCAACACACCCACACACACACTCATTTTCTCTCACACAGACACAGACAGACAGACACGACACACACACACACACACACACACACACTCCACAATATCAAAATAACAGGAATCAACAAACCTTGTTCACCGATTTCTTTCAATACCAGTGACATCAATTCTGTGTCAATAAAAAGACACAGGCCAACAGAATAGATGTAAGAACAGGATCCACCTTCTTCCTGCATTCAAGAAGCACCTTAACATCAAGGACATACATCACCTTGGTATGAAAGCATGGGAAAGGTAATCCAAACAAATGAACCTAAGAAGCAAGCTTCACAGCAATTTTAATATCTGTCAAAATAAACTATACCAAAATTAAATCAAAAGAGATAGATAGGGAAGGACACTACATACTCATCAAAGGAAAAATCCACTAAGAGGACATTACAATTCTTAACATCTATGCACCAAACACAAGGGCACTCACTTTTGTAAAAGAAACACCACTTCAGCTTATATCACATATTGACCTTCACACACTGATAGTGGGAGACTCCAGTACTCCACTCTTACCAATGGACAGGTAATCCAGACAAAAACTAAACAAAGAAATGCTGGGGCTAACAGACTTATGAACCAAATGGACCTAACATTTCACCCAAACACAAAAGAATAAACATTTTTCTCTGCACCTCATGAAACTCTCTTACAAACTCACCACATACTCATACAAAATAGGTCTCAAAAGATACAAGAAAATTGAAGTAGCAACCTGTACTTTATCTCGCTACCGAGCATTAAAGCTTGATATCAATAACAACAGAAATCTTACAAACTCAAAGAAGCTGAAGTTATCACTGACTGAAAAATGTGTCAAGACAGAAATAAGAAAGAAATGAAAAACATTCTAGAATTGAATGAAAATGTATACAAAGCATACCCAAACTTATGGAACACAATGAAGGCAAATTCATAGCACTAAGTGCCTATATGAAAAATTGGAGAGATTTCATACTAGAAATTTAGCAGCATACCTGGAAACTTTAGAACAAAAAGAAGACATCACACTTAAAAGGAGTAGAAAACAAGAAATAATCAAAATCAGGAATGAAATCAATAAAGATTGACAAACCCTTATCCAAATTAACTAAAATGCAGAGAGAGAAAGAGAGAGAGAGAGAGAGAGAGAGAGAGAGAGATACAGAGAGAGATACAGAGAGAGATACAGAGAGGAGAGACAGAGAGACAGGGGGACAGAGAGACAGAGAGAGAGGACACAAATTAACAAAATTAGAAAATAAAAAGGAGGCATAATAACAGACGCTGAGGAAATTAAGAGAATCTTTTAAGGACGTACTTTAAAAACTTGTACTCCACCAAATTGGAAAAAAATCTAAAAGAAATGGATATCTCAATACATGCTACTTAACCAAAGTTAATTCAAGATCAGATAAACTATTTCAGTAGACCTATAACTTCTAGTGAAATAGAAGCAGTCGTTAAAAGTCTCCCAACAAAAGACAGCTCAGGGCCAGATGGCTTTAGTAGAGAATTCAACCAGATATCCAAAGAAGGGTTAATACCAATACTCCTCAAATTATTCCACAAAACAAAAACAAAGAACAGTTACCCTGATACCCAAACCACATAAAGACTCAAAAATGAAAGAGAATTACAGACCAATTTCCATTATAAACATAGATGAAAAATTCTCAATAGCATACTTGCAAACCAAATCTAAAAATATACAAAAATGATTATCCACCATGATCACGTAGGCTTCATTTCAGAAAGGCAGGGATGGTTCAGGATATGAAAATCAATAAATGTAATACATCATATAAACCAAATGAAAGAAGGAAAACCCACATAATCATCTTATTAGATGCAGTAAAGGCCTTTGACAAAATCCAACACTGCTTTAAAATGAAAGTCCTGAAGAGGTTAGTGAGACAAGGGACATACCGTAGCATAACGAAGACAGTTTATAGGAAGCCCATAGCCAACATCAACTCAAATTGAAAGAAATTCAAGGCAATTCTGCTAAAGTCAGGAACTAGAGCAATAAGACAACTGAGGGAGATCAAGGGGATACACACTGGAAAGGAAGAAGTCCAAGTATCTTTATTTGCAGATGATAAATGCTTTCAATAAAGTAGTTGGATACAAAATTCACTCACAAAAATTAGTAACCCTTTGGCCAGGTGGTGGTGGTGCATGCCTTTAATTCCAGCACTTGGGAAGCAATGGCAGGTGAATCTCTGTGAGTTATGGGCAATCCTGGTCTACAAACCAAGTTCAAGGACAGCTAGGACTGCTACACATAGAAACTCTGTCTTGGAAAACCAAACCCCCTCCAAAAAATTAGTAACCCTTTTATGTAGTAGTGATAAACAGACTGAGAAAGAAATCAGGGAAATAACACCCTTCACAATACCCTCAAATAATATAAATATCTTAGGTTAGCTGTAAACAAGTGAGTAAAAGACTTGTGTTACTAAAAATTTCAAGTGTTTGAAGGGAGAAATTGAAGATGATATCAGAAGACAGAAAGATCTTCCATCCTCATGGATTCATAGGATTAATATAATAAAAGTTGGTCATTCTACAAAAAGCAATCTACTGATTCAGTGCAATTTTCACCTTAATTCTAACACAATTTTTCACAGATCTTGAAAGGTCAATTTTCAGCTTCGTATGGAAACACACACACACACACACACACACACACACACACACACACACACAACCCCCGAACCCCCAAAACTGAAGCTAGCTAATATAATCCAGAATAATAAAAGGAAATCTGAATAGTATTCCTTATTTCAAGTTGTAGCACAGAGTTATAGCATTTAGAACAGCAGCATAATGTTGGCACACAAACAGACATGCTGATCAATGGGATCAAATTAAAGACCTAGACATTATGGACACTTCAGTTTTTGATAAAGATGTCAGAAATATACCCTGGAAATAAGGCAAAGTCTTCAACAAATGGTGCTGGTCAAAGTGCACAATTGCAAGTAGAAGAATTCAAATGGGTCCATACTTAGCACTCTGCACAAAACTGATCTCCAAGTGATTAAAGACCTCAGCATAAAACTAGATACACTGAACCTAATAGAAGATAAAGTAGGGGTACAGTCTTGAACTCATTGGCTCAGGAAAAGACTTTCTGAAAAGAAGACTGTTAGCGCAGGCTCTAAGATCAACAATTAATAAATTGGACCTCATGAAACCAAAAAGCTTCTGCATGACAAAAACACCATTACTCTCGACAAAGTGACAGCCTACAGAGTGAGAAAAGACTTTCACCAACTATACATCTGATGGAGGCCTAATATACAAAAAACACAGATAACACAACTCAAAAAAACGATATCAAGAAAACAATCCAATTTGAAAATAGGGTACATATCTACACCAAGAATTTTCAAAAGATGAAACTCAACTGGCCTAGACATACTTAAATGTTCAACATCCTTAAACTTCAGGGACATGCAAATCAAAACAATTTTGAGATATTTTTCACCTGTCAGAATAACTAAAATCATTAATAGAAGTGACAGTTCATGCTGGTGAGGATGTGGAGTAAGAAGAATACTCATCCATTGTTGGTGGATGGCGATTGTACTGCCACTATGGAAATCAGTTTAGCACTTCCTTAGGAAGGTGGAAATCCATCTAAGTAAAGATCTAGCTATACCACCCTTGGGCATATACCCAAACACTTCACCCTATTACAGAGGCATTTGCTCAACTGTATTCATTTCCAGAAACTGAAAAAAACCCAGATGACTCTCAACAGAGGAATGAATAAGGAAAATGTAGTATATTTACACAGTGGAATATTACTCAGTTGTTAAAAAGTATGACACAATGAACTTCACAGGTAAATGGACTGAACTGGAAAGAAGTCATGCTGAGTGATGTATTCAGACTCAGAAAGACAAATGTGGTATATATTTCCTTATTTGTGCATCTCAGCTGTTAAGTAAATTATAACTAAGTTACAGTCCATAAAACCCTAGAGTTCAGGTGTAGACTAAGGGCATGAGTAGGCAAATAATTCTCCTTAGGAACTGGAAATAGAATAGTTATGGATGGGAATCTGGAATGGGAGAATCAAGTGGAGAAGGGGAGGAGACAAAGGCATGAGGGAGGGAATATGGGGAGAGACAGTTAAAATCAAAGGCCATTTGAGGGGTAGTATGGAAAACTAACACAGTAGAAACTTCATAAAATATATACATATATGAAAGTTATATAAAGTTGACAAATAATGGGAAAGACAGAGGCCTAAATGGCCATCATTTGTCACCAAATGAAGCTTCCATCCAGTCCCAGGATATGGTACATCTAATTTAGTTGTTAGACAAAGGGATCCCAAGGGAATCCCCAAACAACCCAAGCTGTCGTGAAGACTCCAGGTTGCTCTTGACAAACTGATGGCAAGGTCTCATTGCTGAAGACACTGCCTACACAACTCGTTGAACATGGAGAAGTTGAGCTGGTGCCTACAGAGAGCTTTCACCCCTGTGTTCTAGTGTCTTTGGTACAGGACGGTACTCGGCATGCTAGCAAAAGAGATTTAAACACAAAGCCAGCCGCAATCCCTTTGATCTACAGTGCTGTCCTGCCTGCGTGATAGGCTAGGGCAATGGTGCCACAAGGCTTGTGGGAGTAAACATCCACTATCTGATTTGACTTAAGTCCCACTCCATAAGATGGAACTGACACTGCTTGGATGACTGAGAGCCTGAGACTAGATAGCCCAGGGACCCAGGGTAAAACCAAATGATAGTTTTCTAAGAAATCCAGCAATGAAATGACCTCCAATGACATTCTATTCTGCTGTATTCATAGATCATGCCTTGCTCAGCAACCATCAGAGAAGCGTCCTCATTGAGCAGATGGGAACACATACAGAGACTCACAGCCAGATGTTATGGAAAGAGTAAGAGACCTTGGAACACTCAGTCCTAAATGTGATATCTCTAACAAGTCCCTCCCTTCAGGGCTTAGGGAACCTGTTAAAGACAAAGCTGAAAGGGTGTAAGCACCATAGGGGATTGAGGAGAGCAAGAAAACAAGGCCCTCTAAATCAATCTGATCAAAGGTCATATGAGCTCACAGAGACTGGAGCCGCATGCATAGGGCCTGCATGTGTGTGTGCCAGGTCCCCTGTGTATCTATTATAGCTTCCAGTTTAGTGTTTTATGCATTTCTGAACGTGATAACTAGTGGATCTCTGATTCTTATGTCTTCCCTTGGGCTCTTTCCTTCTGTTTGTCTTGTCTGGTTCTAATGTGTTAGTTTTTGTTCTATATCATTTATATTAGATTAGATTATTATGTCTTATAATCCTGTTTGTTTTCTAATTAGAGACAGAAAGGGTGTGAATTCAAATGGGAGAGGCAATAGAGAGGAACTGGGAAGGGTAGAGACAGGAGAAACTATAGTCAGAATATATTATGTGAGAAAAAGAAATTTATTTCCCAATAAAAAGGAAAAAGAAACTAAAATATATTTTACTGGGAAAATGAGAAAGTAAAATGTACCACTTTTACACATGGGCGTGTGTGTGTGTGTGTGTGTGTGTGTGTGTGTGTGTGTGTGTATACAATGCTCCTAGGGAGCAGAAGGGAGAGATAGCTAGAGCAAAATTTAGAAGGAGATAATGTCAAAACAAGCAATATCTTCAAAGACAATGAAGTAGATATTCAATGGTTTTATGAAAAAAATGACTTTCAGGACATACTGTATTTTGTGCTTGTGTATTTATAAAGACAGAGTCGAGTTTTATTTTTCATTACTATGTTCCTCAAGCATCATATCCTATCTGCAGTGTGTCCTGGTGCATATCTAATCATAGATTAGCAAACTCTAATCCCTTTCCTATCCTATGTACTATTCTATTTACCACCATTGACTAGGAATAGCACCTCCTGGAAGAAAAGAGGCAGCAAATGACTAAATGAAACAAATTGAATACACTTACAAGTCACAAATTACAATTCTTTATTGTTGCAAAGAGCAGCCTTGGGCAATTGTTTCTGGATTCTCAAATTCTTTCAAGGAGTTATTATCTGTTTTGATTTGTCCCCCCTTTTCTTTCTTTCCCTTTACTCATTTCAATATTTAGTTTTCTTCTTTTATTGAAGGTATTCTTTTCTCATGTCGTGTGTCCTGATTATAGTTTCCCCTTGCTCTACTCCCCTCAGTTACTCCCTACCTCTCCTCCTATCCCCTCCCCTCCAGAACACTCCATGTCTGCCTATTATTAGATAAGAACAGGCTTCTAAGAGATAACAACAAACATGACACAATAAAGTAAAATAAGATGAAGCAAATCTTTCATATTGAAGTTGGACACTGCAACCCAACAGGAGGAAAAGAACCCCGAGAGCAGAGCCAGAGACCCATTCATTCTCACAGTCAGGAGTCCCATAAAAAGACTAAGCTAGAAGCTATAATATATCCACAGAAAGCCTGGTACAGACCTGTGTAGGCCCGGTGCTTGCTGCCTTAGTATCTGTAAACTCATATACAACCTGCTTAGTTGATTCAAAGGACCTTGTTCTCCTGGAGTCCTCCATTCCCTGTGGCTCTTACAGTCTTTCTGCTTCCTTTTCCCAAGGACTTCCTGAGCTTTAAGGGCAGGAATTTGATGGAGACCTCCAATTTCCACACTCTCTTTGCATAATGCCTCGCGGTGGGTCTCTGCATCTGTTCCTGTCTGCTGCCGAGGAGCCTCTGTGATGATGACTGGATAAGGCACTGAACTATGTGTAAAGCAGAATATCATTAGGGATCGTTTCATTGATCTTTTTTATAGACCAGTAGTATTTGTTTTTACTCTAGCTCTCTGGGCTATCTAATCTTTGGTTCCTGGTTTCCCAGCAGGGTTGGGTATGGGTTCCTTCTCACGGAGCGGGACTTGGATCAAATCAGACATTAGCGGTTACTCCCACAGGTTCTGTGCCACAATGCTCTAGCGTATTTTTCAGGGAGGGCAGATTGTAGGTCAAAGGTTTGGTGGTTGGAGTCCACATGTCTATTTTGGTACCCTACTGAGTGCCTTCCCATGCCAACGAAACTAGAACATAGGGATGAGGGCTCCATGTAGGCACTGACTTGGTTTCCCCCTGTTAAGTAAGTTGTATGTGTGTTGTCGTTGGCAATGTCAGTTTGTGGAGAATAGCCTTTTGTCTTAGTAACAGCCTTGTTTGTTTAGTGATTTCCATGGTACCCTGTGGCTATCAACTCAGTTAAATGCACCGTAGTCCCATCACTGGAAGCCTTGCCTGACTACAAGAGATGGCTACTTGAGGCTCCGTATGTCCCTTTACTAGGAGTCCTCGTTAGGCTCCTATTCATAGAATCCAGAAGTTTCCACTGCACTGGGTTTTGACACCACCCCTAAATGCCTCCCCCCATTTCTAGCCATCTTTCCCTGTACTTTTCCCCTTTACCTTATCCCTTCCTTTCTATCCCCTCTCACCCCCAATCTGCTCACAAAATGTATTCTATTTCTCCCTCCCCGGGAGATCCTAGGAGGAGTCCCTCCTAGACTCCTCTTCTTTGTCTAACCTCCCTGGGTCTATGGATAGCTAACAGTTAATATCTACTTATAAGTAAATATATACTATAATTGTCCTCCTGGTTCTAGGTTACCTCAGGATGATTTCCTTTCCAGTTCCATCATTTTACCTGAAAATTTCATGATGTTATTATTTTCAACAACTGAGTAATACTACATTGTGTAAACGTACCACATTTTCTTTATCTTTTCTTCTGTTGAGCGATATCTAGGTTGTTTCTAGTTTCTGGTGATTATGAATAAGACCACAACGAACATGGTTGAGTAAGTGTCCTGTGGTAGGATGGAGCATCCTTTGGGTATATGCCCAAGAGTGGTATAGTTACTTTTGGAGGTAGATCGATTCTCAAGTTTCTGACGAACTACCATATTGATTTCCAAAGTGGCTGTACAAGTTTGCACTCCTACCAGCAATGGAGGAGTATTCCCCTTGCTCCACATCCTTGCCAGCAGGTGACACTGATCTTAGCTATTTGAGATGTTCAGATCTGTACACAAATTTTAATTAGATTATTTGGTTTTTGATATCTAGTTTCTTGAGTTCTTTATGTATTTTGGATATTCATCTTCCATTGAAAGTATAGTTGATAAAAATCTTTTCCCATTCTGTGGCCTGCCACTTTGTGATTGTCCTTTATCTTACATAAGCTTTTCAGTTTCATGAGGTCCCATTTATTAATTGTTGATCTTAGTGCCTGAGCTATGGAAGTTCTGTCATTCAAAGAGTTGACTCTTGTGCCAATGTGTTCAAGGTTATGCTTTTCTCTTAGGCTTGGTGTATCTGGTTTTATGTTTGTCTTTGATGCACTTGCCCTTGACATTTTGGAGAGTGATAAATATGGATCTATTTGCATTCTTCTACATGTTGACATCCAGTTTGCCCAGCACCATTTGTTGAAGATGCTGTCTTTTCTCCAGTGTGTATTTCTGGCTTCTTTATTAAGAATGAGGTGTTCATATGTGTAGGGATTTATGTCTGGGACATCCATTTCATTCTATGATTAACATGTCTGTTTTTATGCCAATACCATGATTTTTAAATTACCACTAGCTCTGTAGTACAGCTTAAAATTAGTAGCAATGGGACACCCTGTAGTTCTTTTAGTATTCAGGATTGTTTTAGCTATTCTGAATTTTTTTCTATATGAAGTTGAGAATTGACCTTGCAAGTTCTGTGAAGAATTATGTTGGAATTTTGATGGCAATTTCAGTGAATCTGTAGATTGCTTTTGGTATGATGACTATCTTTACTATGTTAATTTTACTGATGAATATGGGAGATCTTTCCTTCTTCTGATATCTTCATTAATTTCTTTCTTCAAACACTTGAAGTATTCATCATTCAAGTCTTCTACTTGGTTGGTTAGAGTTAACCCAAGATATTTTATATTATTTGAGGCTATTGTAAAAGGTGTTATTTCCCTGATTTCTTTCTCAGTCTGTTTGTCACTAGTATATAGAAGGAATACTGATTTGTGTGTGTGTGTGTGTGTGTGTGTGTGTGTGTGTGTGAATCTTGTATCCAGCCACTTACTTGAAACTGTTTATCATGTGTTACTTATGTATACTACTATATCATCTGCAAATAAGGATACTTTAACTTCTTCTTTTTCAATTTATATCTCCTTTATCTCCTTCAATTGTTTTATTGATCTAATTAAAGTTCAAGTACTATATTGAATAGAGAGGGGAAGAGTGGAAAATATTATTTTGTTCTTGACTTTAACAGAATTGCTTTTATTTTCTCTCAATTTAATTTGATGTTAGCTATGAACTTCCTGTAAGCTGTCTTTATTATGTCAAGGTATGTTTTTTGTCTCCCTAATCTCTCTATGACTTTTATCATGTTGTTTTGTCTTTCCGTTTGTTTATATGGTAGATTACTTTGACTGATTTCATGTATTGAACTACCCTTGTCTTTCTGGGATGAAGACTACTTGATGATGGTGAATGATCTTTCTTGATGTATTCCTGAATTTGTCTTCAAGTATAAGGGAAGTTGGTCTATAATTTTGTTTCTTTGTTGAGTCTTTATGTGGCTTGGGTATCAGGCTAACTGTGGTTTCATAAAATGAATTTGGCATTGTTTCTTCTGTTTCTATTTTGTGGAATAATATGAGGAGTATTGATATTAAATCTTCTTTGAAAGTCTGGAAGAATTCTGTACTAAAACCATCTGACCTTGGGTTGTTTGGTTGAGAGATTTTTAATGACTTCTTATATCTCACCAGGAGGTTATAGGTATATTTAAATTGTTTATCTGATCTTAGTCTAACTTTGGTAAGTGGTATGTATTGAGAAAATTATCCATTTCTTTTAGATTTTTCCAATTTGGTAAAGGTTATGATCCTCTGGATTTCTTCTGTATCTGTTGTTACATTCCCCTTCAGTTCATGATTTTGTTGCTTTAGATATTCTCTCTGCTTTTTTGTTTGTTTGGATAAGGGTTTGTCTATCTTGTTGATTTTCTCAAAGAATAAACTCTTTGCTTTATTGATCCTTTGTACTGTTTTCTTTGATTCTTTTTTATTGATTTCAGTTCTCAATTTGATCATTTATTGCCATTTACTCCTCTTGGGTATGATTACTTCTTTTTGCTCTAGAGCTTTCAGCTGTGCTGTTAAGTTGCTCATGTCATGATAAAGTCTGGGGGGATCTTTGGTGAATTTCATGGTGCATGAGGTTGACAAACATGGGGGACAAAATGTCAGGCAGACCGAGCTTAAGTGAGAAGTTTTATTAGAAAGAGGAAGGGGAAAGGAAAGAGAAAAGAGGTAGACACAGAGACATAGAGGACAGAAGAGAAGAGGGAGACAGGAAAAGTTCTGTCTGCCCCAGGGGAAGAGCAGAAAGAGAGAGGGAGAGAGAGCTTAAGTGGTGGGGGTCTTTCTTTTAAAGTGGTCCTTTGTACCTGAATGCAGAGTATACAACCCTGGAACCCTGTGATAACCCAGGTACTGCCTGCGTGCATTCTGACAGGTGACAGAGGCAGACCAGCATGATGTCTGAATCCTTACAAGTATGCTATCTTCCTAATTTTTTATGTAGGCACCTAAAAATTCTCCAGTTCTTTATAAATATGCTATGAACTTTCATTGTGTTCCATAAGTTTGGTTATGCAGTTTGTTCATTTTCATGGAATTCTAGAAGGTCTTTAATTTTTTCTAGACCCATTTTTCACTCTATAGTGAGTTGCTTCATTTCTATGAGTTTGTAAGCTTTCTGATGTTTCTCTTATTGTTTATATCCAGCTTTAATCAGTGGTGGTCTGATAGAATGTAGCAAGTTATTTTAATGTTTGTATCTGTTAAGATTTATTTTGTGTTTGAGTGCATGGTCTATTTTGAAGAAACTTCAATGAAGTTCAGAAAAAAAGGTATATGCTTTTGTGTTTGGGTGAAATGTTCTGTAAACATATGTTATATTCTTTTGGTTTATAACATCTATTAGCTCCAGTATTTCTCTGTTTAGTTTTTCTTTGAATAGCCTGTCTATTGGTGAGAGTAGGGTCTTGAAGTCTCCCATGATCAGTGTGTGAGGGTCAATATATGATTTAATCTGTAACAGTGTTTCTTTTTTAAAAAGTGGGTGCCTTTTTGGGGAACATAAATGTTAATAACTAAAATGTCATGTTGGTGGATTTTTCCTTTTATGAGCTTGTGTATCCTTCCCTATTTCTTTTAATTATCTCGAAGTCTATTTGTTAGATATAAAATGGCTACACTAGCTTGCTTCTTATGTTCATTTGCTTGAAATATCTTTTTCCAAACATTTACCCTGAGATAATATTTATCCTTGACATCGAGGTATGTTTTTTGAATGCAACAACAGGATGGATCCTGTTTCCACATCCATTCTGTAAGTCTGTGTGTTTTTATTGGGTAATTGAGACCACTGATATTGAGAGATATCAATGACTAATGATTGTCAAATCCTGTTATTTTTGTCATTGTTGTTATTGGTGGTGGTGGTGTGGATGGGTGCTTTCCTTATTTTTATTTTGCTGGTGTGAAATTATTTATTCCTTTTGTTTTCATGTGTGTGTAGTTAAACTCCTTGGGTTGGAGTTTTTGTTCTAGAACTTTCTGTGGGGGCTGGATCTGTAGCTAGATATTGTTTAAATTTGATTTTACCATGGAATATTTTATTTTTTCCATCTATGGTGATTGAAAGTTTTGCTGGGTATAGTAGTCTAGGCTAACATCTGTGATCTCTTAGAGTCTGCAGCATCCTTTCAGTATTTAGCTACACATACACCTATATTAAAAATGCCATTTAAATGTGAAGATGTGAAAACAGATAGTGATTATCTTCATGTGAAATTTTCACTAAGCTCCAAAATTATATCTAAAGGAGGAACCCCTGAAGGAAATATTTTTTAAAAGTAGACAGAGCATAATTGAGTAATTCAAGTATTGAAACAATTTCAAATTGTTTTATGTTCTTCCCCAAAACATATCCAAGTGTTCATGTATGCATATGTATGTGCATGTGTGTATGTGTTGTGTTTCTAGGGAGCTGGAGTGAGGGTTGGTCGAAATGAAACCAAGAAGGAGAGAATATCATCATAAGAGAAGTTATTAAATTGACCATCTGTATCTGATATGGTCAATCTTTAGAAAATCCCAGAGCTCTCAGTTTAAAGCATGAAAGAAAATAGTTGTTTTCAAAGACTTTAAAACATCTGAATCTTGCAAGTAGTGACTGAAAGGCATTCATGTTTCTGTACTTTTGAGTTATGTTTGTAGGAGTGCAAGAAGATCATGCATGTTTTCTATGCCACCTGGGTAAAAAAGATGCTATGAAGGAAGTTGGGGGAGAAGTATCAAGGGCTGTGGATTAACAATTGTTAATGACAGCAGCTCTCACAGAATTTGTTATCATGGCTGAAGCTGAACGTGGAGCCAGGAGACCTTGAGACACAAATCACTGCATCTGCAATCATGCAAAACTGTCAGAATTTCATCACTGTAGTCACATAATGAACTCATGCTAGGAGGAAAGCATCTCCTAGATGTGGACCTTAGAAGTTGGACCTCTTAAGAAAGATCCAAAATAAACCTCTTTTCATGAAACTTTAAAAAATCGTATTAATCGCTTTATATCTGTGGAATAACCAGTCTATTGTTTAGTGTTTAGCTTGCTTTTCTTAAATTGCAAGCTCCATTGGGATAGGAATATTTGTTTCTCTCACTAATGTGAGCCACTGAATACTAATGCCATTACAATATCTTTTGAATGCATGGTCGGTACATTGAAAAAAAAAAACTCACCCCAGAAATGATCTTTCATCATTTGAAAACTACTAAGCACCATGATTGCTATTTTCTAAGCACGAAAACTGGGGCTTAATGAGATTAGATATCTTTTTCAGTTAAAAGGAGTCACTAAGAATGAGTGACACGGCATATTCTGGTCTTTCTGTTTCTAGAGTCTGTGTGCTCTCCTCAGCACTAGCCTCCCACCCCCTGGGACAGAATTATGGTTCATAAAACACAGAATGAATCACAGCATGTTGGAAGTAAGCCACACAAATCAAGGGAGCTTATAGGCTTTGTGATTCCAGGCTTGAGCATGAACTGCCATTTAGTCTTGAGGTTTTAGAGGGGGACTTAAGGACCAGCTAGAAGGTGTTATAATGACTTTAATGCTTATCCCTCCAAAAATTTGTGTTGAAATTCTAAACCCCTGAGTTGATAATTATTAGCAACTATATTTTTGGGAGGTGGTTTCGTCACTAGGATGGAATACTTAAGAATGGGTTAGCTGGGCGTTGGTGGCGTATGCCTTTAATCCCAGCACTCAGGAGGCAGAGGCAGGCAGATCTCTGTGAATTCAAGACCAGCCTGGTCTACCAAGGAAGTTCCAGGACAAGCTCCAAAACAATACAGAGAAACCCTGTCTCGAAAAAACAAAAAAACAAAACAAACAAACAAACAAAAAATAACAAAAAGAAAAAGAAAAAAAAAGAATGGGTTTTGTAGAGTTTGAAAAGGCAGGAACTCTTCATGAGTAGACAATGCAGATCCTAGAAGCAGTAAGTTATTAAAAGAAACCCAAATGCTAAGTAAACATGGAGCACCTCTTTAGGAGTCTTTAGTCAGAGAAGCTTAGAGGCACCCAAAAACAATAGAAGCTCTTGTAATTCTTCTTGGCTACACACTAGAACAATTGGTGAGATCCTAATGGGGGATGTCCTTTTGTATATGTTTCTCTTATTGGTTGTTGAATAAAACATGGTTGGGCCAATGGCCAATAAGGCAGTAAGATAGGTGGGACTAGGAGAGGAAGAGAAGTCTAGAAAAGGTAGGCAAGAGAGCCCACCTGAACAGTTGTGACATAGCAGGCAAAAAGTTGCAGGTCTGGCATTCTCTGGTTATCCAAGACCATGTGGAAAAACATAGAATAGTAGTTATGGGTTAATAATTAAGACAGAACTAACCAATAGAAGCCCTAGTCACTGACCAACAGTTTCATAATTAATATAAGTCTTGTGTGTTTATTTGGGGCTCTCAAGAGTGGCGGGACAAAGGACCTTTCATAATAAGATCTTCATGGTGTAACACCACACAAGCTGAAACTGGTCTAGAGGATTCCTCCCTGCTTGCTGGTTCTTATGATTCTGGATGATTCTATGCAGGTTGCTGTGTGATGAAGGCACTCGTAGTCCAGCCCAGCTGTGAACTCTACAAAGTGTAATACAAACACTCCAGGAAAGAAGTGTTCATTGGTGTAGTTAGAGGCATTGCTGTTATGGGAGTAAACAACCACTCTATAATTGAATTTGAGGTTTATCATAAAAAATCTCTTAAATATCTATGTATATATTCACAAAGACTCTCCCCTGAGACTCAGAAAATATTGTGGAAGAGGAGATGGAAAGAATGAAAGCACCAGTGCATGGGGAGGGGGGCTGCAAAAGAAACATTGTTAAGTAGGACACAGCCATGGCTACCATGAAACTGGGGACACACACACAGACACACACATACATACAGACACACACACACAGACACATACACGGAGACACATACAGACACACAGACAGAGACACACACAGACACATACACAGACACACACACAGAGACAAAGACACACAGACACACACACAGACGCACACGCAGAGACACACACAAACACACACACAGACACACACGCACAGACACACACACACAAAGACACACACAAACACACACACAGACACACACACAGACACACACGCACAGACACACACACACAAAGACACACAGACACACACACAGGCACATACACAGACACATACAGACACACACACAGGCACATACACAGACACACACACACACACACACACACACACAGACACACATACAGACACACACACACACACATACACACACAGAATGTATTCTGATGCTTTGCTTCCGCATCTTTTCACATTTCCTTTATATCCCTACATGTCATGCTATTTTGCTTGTATTCTGACAAACAAAGCTTGCCTGGAGATCAGAGAAGCAGAGCAGCAAGCCATTAGAGTTCTTACCTCTATGAAATCTCAGACCAAAAAGGCAGAGATTCTGTCTCCAGAATTATTATCACTTCCTCTCTCCTGTCTATACAGACTTCCAGACCTCTATGGTTAACTAGTGGATATCTCTGCCCTCTGATCTCATTGGCAAGCTTTATTTGTCAGAATACAAACAAAATATCACAACACCTACAAGCCTATACATTTCTTTCTTCTACTAGTTTAGTAAGGACAGTTGTTTCTTTTCCCTTATGAAAAGGCTGATTTTCCTGCCACAATGTGAGGCTCCAGCTAGAAGGCACTATCTATAAGCTAGAAAGGCCTTATCAGATATTCTATCTTTGGTTACCTTTGATATGAATTTCATTGCCTTCGCACCCATAGAAGATAAATTTCTATCATTTATAAGTGATACATTTTGTTATAACAGCTTGAAATGACTAGGAAATGATTCCAGAGAGATGAGCTACACGTTATGGAATCTGCACATAAAGTAAACTAATCTAGAGGAAATGGGAGAAGAATTACATAGATATGGATGGTTAGAATGTATTAATAGAAAGAGGAAAATAATTGATTGTAAGTAATGTAATACTCAGCTTGATTTTTATTTTTGGGTCCTTGTTCATCCAACATCTCTTAAGATACATCTCTCAGACTTGCATGTGTTTAGATGGTTCCTAAGCAGTATATTAAAAATTAATATCTGCTCAACTGCAGAGATGTCCAGTAAGTAAGTTTGGGAACCTCAAAATCTATGTTTTTCAACAAGCTTTTCAGTGATGGTTTTGTCAAGGAGGTGACCCAGAGATGACAGCCTGAAACCTGGCCCCAAGGCTTATAAATGTAAAAAAAAAAAAAAAAAAAGTAACTTCAGGGATGTATCAAACCTCTGAAATGTTGAATATTTAAATTTTATTCCTTTCTCTAAAAATGTGAAGAATTATGTCATATTAAGACATTTAAATTGGCTTAACAGCTCTCTCTCTAGGGAGCCTTTGCCATTTGGCTGGTTAGTGATTGGAACTTACTGACGGGTAGAGATGGAAATATGCAGTCCTTGGGTGCAACATGCCTTCTGGAAATATTTCTTGAATCAAAATGCAAATGAAAGCTAATAATTATTCTCCCAACATCACCAAGCTTATGCGTTAATGTCTTAAGCATCCATATTGCTAAGCCACTCTCCCAAGCCCTGTTTGTGGATAGTCTAGCGAGGTGAAAGCACTAGAGAAAAGCTTTTTAACAGAAAATACCCTTCATCCTGAATTCTCTTGGTTACCAGCATGTGGTGGAGAGATATATCTCAACAAAGATGTGATTAAGGGGTGGTCTAATCATCTACTTTTCTAATATGAATATCACTTTCTTTTGTTTCTAACAGGCAAATAAAAGCCTTACTGTGCACACACTCCAGTTGCGGGTAAGGGTTTGGCTGGCCGCCTTTTTCAAGGGCAGTCTCATACATTGCAGTTTGGGACTGGTAACTCTAGTTTTTAAAGTCATGAGATTGAACTTGCTATTTTATGAAGCGTAACCTGTCTTGGGGTTGATTATATAAAGATGAGTTCATAGGAGGCTTTGCTGACAAACTAGAAGCCCAGGGTACCCAGTTGCTATGATAAGTTTTCCCCCCTGGGATGGTCTGACAGGATTGCTGGGAATATCACCAAGGATGTGCAGACAGAGGAATGAGGAGATAAGGGGTCACGAGGACAGTACTTAGCTTGAGGTAATATTGCTTTCTGGGTTATTTTTTTCTCCAATTTAGGATTTTGTTTTTTAATATGACGTGATTATCTATTTGCAAAGAACTCTCTATTTACTTCTGAACTGGAGTTTCATGTATTTATTTAGATGAACCTGTTGTTTTTTCCATTTTTCATCAACTACCACAAGCTTTTATTATAATATCACTTCATAATTTCATTTTTATTGAGAAACTATATTATTATTATTTACATCCTGAGTGCAGTTTCCCCTTCCTCCTCTCTTCCAAGCCCTTTCTCCACCTCCTCTCTGTACCCCCATCTGAAACCCTCCTGGGTTTCTCCTCAGAAAATGGTAGGTCTGTCATGGATATAAACCAAATGTAGCATATCAAGTTGCAGTACGACTAAAGACCTCCCCATGTATTAAGGCTGGGCAAGGCAACCCAGTATGAGGGAAAAGGTCACAAAAGCTGGCAGAAAAGTCAGAGACAGCCCCTGCTCCCACTGTTAGGAGTCCCACAAGAAGACGAAGCTACACAATTGTAACATATATGCTTAGTCATTCCCATGCAGGCTCCCTGATTTTTGGTTCAGTCTCTGTGAGCCACTATGAGCCTACGTTAGTTGATTCTGTGGGTTTTCTTGTGGTGTCCTTGACTACCTCTGGCTCATACCATCCTTTCTCCCACTCTTTTTCAGGGTTCCTTAAACTCTGTCTAATGTTTGGCTGTGGGTCTGCATCTCTTTCCATAAGTTGCTGGACGAAGCCTTTCTGATGACAATTGGGCTAGGCACCAATATATGAGTATAGCAAATACCATTAGGAAATAATTTTATATTGTTACAATTTTTATAGTTATTTTCTGATCCTCAGTTTTATTAGCAAACTATCTGAATCAACTGTAGTAAGAAAGGTAACAGCTAGTTTCACTAAAGACTTAATCTTGAGGATGACCTTGAGGACCAGAGTGGTTTATGACATATCCAACCAAGTCCACTTAGTTTGTTAGTGGCAGAAATCCTAAGTCCTTCTGCCTCCTAAGTATGGTCTCTTTCCTTTGGCTTATATTGTCTTCCACTCCTATGGAAATTGGAAGCAAGGAGAACAGTTTTTGTGGTAGAACTAATCATCTAGGTTCCCTTAGAAGAGAATCTATGGTTACAGTCTTCTTCATGCATTCTAAGGAGGCCATGTGGGTTCCTTCAGATCTCCAGTCATCTCATTGCTGTTACAGAGGGTGTGATGGAACGTGCTTGTTTCCTACAGAACCCAATCTAATTGCTGCATTTTGAGGGACTTGTGTAAGAATTGCCTAAAGTTTTTATTATCCTTATTTTCTTGAAAGTTTCAAGTATCAGAATTTGGATCTTGTATATTCCTTACTGAGTTAAAGCCTTGTTTTACACAGGCATAGAATTTCAGAGTTTAATAGCTTTTCAATAAAATAGGAACTATTATATTTCTTTTATTTAATGAGTTAAGAAAGCCTGTTTGATGGTTTTGTGCAGCCCTGTAATTGTAATTTCTCAAAAGTTCATTTTCTGCATTTATTAGTACATAAATATGTACATTCTCAATAAATACAAAATGAATGAAAATATTTTTACCTTTAAAAGATATAATAATTGTCTTGTTTACCAAGACTGAAATGTCTGTATTTGTATCACTCACAAGTCCTTTGATGGCATTGGATGAAGAGAACAAGGCTGTTATAGAAGAGAAGCCGGAATCCTAGGCACTGGCTGATGTCTGGATGCTTTACAAAGCTTGAGAACAGGGTAGAACAGCAGTTGCCAGATGTTTCCCTACTGGTATGTTTCAAAATACCTGATAATTTCTGTAAAGAGAAAAATCTTTATTATTACAAATAGAAAACAAATATTTGCCAACATTTTATTCTGTTCACTATGAATAAGGGACCAATGATATGTTGCAGCTGAGTCAGAGAACTCTTCAGGCATCAGACATTTGTAGGTGGCACTAAAATATGATGGAAATATTGAATGCCAAAGTGGTTAACAACTAACAGAGTCATAAACCATAACCTCTGGTTATCTTTTCTACCAAAAGAAAGTTTACAAGTTAACATCTGTCCCTAAAAACTTATTAACTGGCCAGACAATAAAAAGCCAAATCTAACACAGTGCTATAAGTGTTCTTGACAATCTCTCCATCTTGTTTTAGCATTTCCTCCTCCCAAATCCTGAGAATACCTTCATGCAGCAGTATGTTCAGCATCCCTTCCCTCCCTCCCTCCCTCCCTCCCTCCCTCCCTCCCTCCCTATCTCCCTTTCTCCCTTTCTCTTTTTTTGGAGAGGATATTTTGAGTAGAAAAAAGAGTACAAGGGCACTCGAATATTTAGGATGTTTCCTCTTAAGCAGTTGAGTGAAGAAACTCAATGACAGGTGTATTAGCTAGTTCTTTATTATCGGAAGAGAAATATCCAAGGTATTTCACGGAGCGAAGATGTATTTGGTTCACAGTTTTGTAAGTTGACTTTCTTGCTTTGGATTGCAATGAGGAGATACAGAATGGCAGCAGTATGTAGTAGAACAAAGGTGCTCATTTCAAAGCTTGGGAACAAAGAGAGAAAATGGAATAGGTTCCCACAGCACACTTCAAGGGTATACCTGATGACTTAATGAGTTAAAGACTCTGTTAGTTTTCACATTCTTAAAGACTGCACTCCAGTAGCTTTGCCCAGTGTACTAAGCATTAATGGTGGACCACTGAGGTCCAAACTACAGCACAGGAATTTCAGTCACTTAAAGAATGTATTTGCTGCAGAATTATTGCTTTTATTTTTGGTTTGTGCTCTGGAGGACAGAGGATTCATTGGTTGTTTAAAGAAAGAGAGAAAGAATAGAAGAAGAAATGGACATCATAGAACTTCTACCATGATCTACCCTAGACAATGGAGTCCTGTTGAGAAGCCGGAATAGGGCAGGCAGAGAAAACGAGCTCTACAAATGCAGAGGGCTCCACAGACTGGCTATTAATAGACACTGTCTCAGCCTGTTACAGACCTTGCACAGTAAACTACTTGGAACCCACCCCCATGAATCCAGGTGCCTTAGCCTTAGATGAGGGCAAAGTCTAAGGAATGGCATTTCCTTGTCTATACAATTTGCATGGGTATGGATGCTTCCAGTATTTTATAATTTAGTATGATCCAATTTAGTTGTCTGAGCTGTCTTCATTAAAGAAGAAATGCTCTGCATGTTTTAAGAACAAAGAGTTTCCATTATTATCCTAGTGTTAAAATGTTCACAGTTTCCTTTCTCAGTGATAAGGTGGCCGGAGACCTAGATGAGATTAACTTGGTATGGGAAGCTTGACAATGTTTGCCACTTTGTCAGCATAGCAGAGAATTAATCCTGCTCTCACTGAGAAGTACAGGACCCATCCTTTCTTATTAATGTATCTTGAAAATAAGATTAAATGTATAAATTTACAGCTAGGACAATGCCATGCTCAGGCATTGGTGATGCATATGTGCTTTGGGAAACAAATAAGTTTCAGTGTTCACGTTCTTATCTGTCTCCTTCTTAGTGCTTCTGGTTAAGACTTTTGGTCAGGTAAATTAAAAAACTCATTAAACTTCAAAGCATGATTTAGTAGAGAGAGTATTATTGCTATAATTTGTAAAGTACATTACATAGATCACTCTATGAACACAGATAAAGTACCTATAATGCTACTACAACAACTTATACTATACCTAATAATATAACACACACAAGCACACACACACACACACACACACACATACACACAGAGTGTGTGAGTATGTTGTGTCTGTACAAGAAAGAAAGAGAGAGGGAGAGAAACATGCATGCACACACACACACACACACACACACACACACAGATTGATTAAGGTGGGGTATACTTTTGTTTCTCATCTGCTTAGTTCCAGAAGTATTTTGGAGCTAGGCTATTTTTCTTGGACATGGTAATGTTTTCATATACATAATGAGATCATATGAGGATGGGACCCAGCTCTAACTTTATATGCTATTTCAAATAATTTTGTGCATGAAACAAAGTGTCATGGTATGGAATTTCTACTTGAGGCATTATGCTTCACTCAAAGTTTCAGATTTTGGAGAATTTGTCATTTCAGATTTCAGGGTAGTGGATTCTCTACCTGAATATTCATTTGAGTTGTTTTCTAATGTAACTGGAAAAAAAGTCCAGTATACCCATGGTTAATGCCAAGTTTAATAACTGCCCCCTCCTAAGAGTTCGTTAGCAGCAGGCCTGAGAGTTCTCTGGACATATGTCCCTCATAAGGTCAGTCTTTTACTTACATCATTTTTTCAAGTTACTGGGGGACATTGGACAAGCAATTTTCTTGCTCTGGGCATCAGTTTCCATTATGATGGATATAAGGGTATGGATAAGATTATATCAATAGCCTTGTCTAGTTTGACGATTCTAGATATAACCAAAATTTGAATTGTGAAAAAAATCTGTGTTTTTGTGACTTTAATTCTGTTCTTGGTTCTGTGGCAACTTTCTGGAACTTCTCCCTGTCTTGTCTCATTTTCTCGCTTCCCTCTTTGTCTTATCCTCTGTCTTTCTTCAGAGCCCAGGTAGGAGTGCCAGTTCTCTTCAGTGGAAGAAAGATACAAATTTCTCCCCCTGGATGCTTTGAACTTTTTATAGAAGAAAATCTCAGAGCTTATTGGCTTAATTTTTGCTTCAGAGCTGCATGTGAGAGAATGTGTTTGTCTCAAAGCAATTCTTTAGAGGAAGCTGGTCTTTCCAGACGGAAAATGTCTCGCTAGCCAGTCTCATTGTAGCCTCTGAAGAGAGGATAGCATTGTCTGTTTATTATGCAGTTTACAAGGTCCCTGTCTGATTTAGGCTTGAGCAGAATGACGTATATAAATGTCTTTGTGGCAGGGCACTGGGTTTGCCAGCAGTGATTCTGATGTTGACAACGCTCTGGTCTTGTCTGGCGGTAGCAAGGGTGAAGTCCCTCCTTGACTATAGCAGCCAGGCAGGGGCTGATCCAGTGACACCCAGGTGTCTCTGGGATTTTCCCTAGTCAATGCATTGCTGTCACACTGCTTTCATTAAACTGCGGCAGTGACAGGATTACACCTCAAAGTGCAGCAGCTGGAGGCCCTGCACACGCTGCTAAAATAGTCTCAGAATTGAAGTGAAAGGTTTAGCTTTAGGTAGGCCTTTAAAAAATGTAGGCTCCCTCCTCTCAGTCTGAGATTAAACGGTTGAGTAGACCTTTTTGCTACATGCTGACTGTAAAGTTCTCTGTTGTCATTTGTCACAATGTGGTAGTATGTTTGCAACAGAAAATTCTCTCTTCCTAACTGACTTGGCATTTATTATAAGAAGTCTTCCATCATCCAGTTAACTAATTTTAAAGTTAACTCAGATTTGATAGTTGATTCTGCTTTCCACTTGGAAACCTTGAGGCTTATCTTGGGAAGCAACCCAAGGAGACCTTACTGATAAGGATTCTGTTGCAGCTTGACAGCTAACTATTCTACAGAAGGGCTCAGCTCACGTTAGAATTCAGTGAGTTTTCAATCCTTTGTTTTTCACGGAGGGCAAATGAATTGACATTCCACACACTACAAATAATATAATGAAGCTAAAACAAGTATCCATCTATCTAGGTTATTCTCTTCAAATAGGGAACAAGACACTATTCTGAAAGTAAAACACATAAAAAATCCTCTTTTTTTTTTTTTAAATAATGGTCACTTAAGGAGAGAGGGCCAGAATGGATGTACAAAAAAGCTGAAAGGAAGAAATATGGGAAGATAAAGTTAGGGGACTAAGGTAAGGAAGCCGAGTAGAGAATTGAGCCAGAACAAGATACAGAGAGCGAATTTGCATGGACCAATCTGAACCCTCCTCAGTTCCCTGCTTCCCCCACCCCCGAGAGAGTCCTCAGAAAAGGTTTCTTCTCTGTCTCTCTTCCAAGTCCTCTCAGTTTTCATAAACCGTTATCTGGACTTAGGTCTTCCCTAGCTTCTGTGCTGTGTAGCTCCCCGTCGACCGCTTCTGGGTCTCCTGCCCTGTGCTTTCAGTGTTTCCATAGCTACTGCACATCGTATTTCAACACTACCTATAGCCCCCAGGGTTCCCTGCAGCACCCTGTGACCCTACAGCTTCCATGTTGGCCCCCATCTTCACCCCCCCAAAGCAAACTTATATATATATAAAAAGAACGACACCCAGAACTTGCCTGGGTTTTCTGGGAATTCTGGTTTCTTCTCCTGAGAGAAGACAGAGATCTTTGACCTTCTCACTCCCGATTTTAGGCAATAAAGCACAGTAGGGAAGCAGGCTCACCACCCTTGCCCCACAGGGTGGTGGTGGTGGTGGGTCACAACTACCTGTGACTTCCTCTCCTCTGACTGAAACCCTCTAAGCAGCTGTTTCATGGAAAGTGTATACACCATCTACAAAGCATTTTCATTAACAAAGAGCCAGCTACTCTGCAAAGGTACTCCACACAGCAACCTCAGGTGGCAGCAGACTTCTGGTGTAGGCCCCACAATCCCTGTATTCCTGTATCCACCTCCTAAGTAATCTCCTTTTTCCCTTTAGTGTGGGCTGGCCATAGAGTGTCGCTTTGAATGAACAGAACATGACAAATATGATGTGATGCCACTTCTGATATAAGGTTACAAAGGGCTGTGACTGCCATCTTCCCGACAGTCATTATTTTCTTTCTTGCTTACTAATTTGATGAAACCTGATGTGTTGCAAGCTGCCTTATTGGGAGGCTCATGTAGCAAGGAGCTAGCGGTGACTACCAGACAACAACCAGCAAGGATTCCAGAAACGTCAAGGCATAAAAACTGTTAAAGCCATTTGTTTGGAGGCAATTTGCTACACAGCAGTAGGTAATATGAGATGAACTCTTCTTTAACAGGCACGCTCTCTCTGATTCTGAATATAAAAATGAGCTCATGATTTGATTGTCTTTAGTTGCAGTGTACGACTAGAAATTCATGTTTTAGTAAGATTCGTTTGAATTCTTTTGGAAGGATTATTTCTTTTCTCCCCATCCTCTCTGAACCAGCTTTGTCTTTTCCCACAGCCTCTCCAAACTCCCAACATACCCCAATCTGACCTACATGATTTAACGGCGGGTTGTTAATTTTCCTGCATTATTGCACATCTGTCAGGGAGAATTGGAATGCCTATGCTGTAGTGCCTATGGCTTCATTTGGGTCCCTGAGCCAAACAGTAATCACAAGTCATTTGATTATTAACATTGGAAAGATTCAAATAGCTTAAGTGGACTTCCCATTGACTTCTTGAACATTTGTATACTTTATTTGGCATCAATACCTAGCCAGCTGATAGACAATGACAAAAAGTCCAATTATTCTGACATTGGAAGTCTCACTTCTGAATTTCACAATTATCACAAAAAGTTTTTGTTATAAGCTTAAACTTTCTGGGAATGCAGATTGTTTTCTAGATAATATGAACTATAACTCCCACTTACGTCCTCTTTGCCACCATCCTAAGTGGTTTGTAACTAAAATCTCAGAGATTCATGTTTGAAATCCAATGAATAATTTAAAAATAATATGAAGTTTAAATAAACTTTAAAGTCAAAGAGCTGAAATGGAAGTCGCATGGAGGCTGGAGTTACATGCAATGGTTTGTACAAAGCGATTTAAAAACATGGTGTGTGCTAAGCTTTCTTTAGTGCCACCTACTAGCCCTAGTGGGGATGACGATTTGTCTGGCTGATGGTGGCAGTGCCAGTGGTGTTGTTGATAGTGGTTGTGTGGTGGATGTGGTAGAAGTCATAGTAATGATGCTGTCTATTTGATTCTTTTCACCACCAACAGTCAAGTAATTTCTGATTATCTATTATATGCTCAGGGACCCAAAAGTAGCCACAACCATTAGACCAAAGGACAGTCTAGTTCAGCATGACAGACATAAGACAAGAGACAAAAGGAAGGAAAATAATCAAATAACATCTGAATTCTGTGGATCACATTTGTTACAGGAATTGGAGAGGCGTCTGAGGAGATGATAATACAAATTGGTCTGCTCAGAAGGGATCTAGAAGGAATAACATGCTCCAGATTTCTCAGATGTTACAAGAAACATACTTTTGGATGTCTGGAGGAAGCCAGATGAAAGCTGAAAGGCAATTCTTCTCTTTGTTACAAAGACATCCCTGAAGCCAGTGATTCAGGCAAGAGGCAAACACCATATTGTTGCACAGAGCTGTGTTATCCCTTATGTCTTCTCCTAGGTTAGGCCAGGCCAGTGGGAAGGACCATACTGAGGGAGGACCAGAAGGTGGCCCTGTGCCTTTAAGTACATAAGCATTTGCTGAGGAAGGACATGTAACCAGCATGTCACGGGACCACACATTACCATGCTCACTTTATTAGTATGAATACTGCTTGGTGGTGTCACTATTTCATTGACTTACCACAAGTTTCTTACTTTCTTAAGAATGTGCAGTCAGTGTGGATATTTCTGGTGGGTAGGCAGCATTCTTCAGCATGGAGACACAGAACCCAGGACCCCATCACCTTCAGTTGATATGTTAACTTTGTCACTATAACAGATATTCAAAGCTTTTTAATTACTGGAATTTGTTATTTGACAGTTTCGTACCTGTGTATAATGCATTCTGGTCGCTCTGAACCTCTTATCTCCCTTTCTTTCCCGCCTACATCCCCCTACTCACCAGTCTCTTTCCCACATATATGTCTTTTTTGCTTCTTTGTGTCCCTCTGGGTTTGACTAGTGTCTTCTGTGCAATCTTAGTATTGGAGCTTTCCATTGGAGTCTGAGGTATATCATTCAATACATAGCTGAGGACAGTGGCTTCTGCTTTGCAGAGTCCATCAATAGCCTACAGATCAGCAGGGAAAGGTAGGGGGTCATAAGCCACTCTTGTAGATGAAAGTTCTTGTCCTACCCAGCCCTGAAGCCTATAGTCCCAAATAAACACACAGAGGCTTATGTTAATTATAAACTGTTTGGTCAATGACTAAGGCTTCTTATAGGCTAGCTCTCTCTTAATTATTAGCCCATTTCTATTAATTTGTGTATTTCCATGTGGTCTTGGCTTACCAGTGATTCCTGGACCTCTTTTTTTTTTCCTCAGCAGCTACATGGTGTCTCCTCCTAGCTTACTCTCTGAGTTCCTTCTCCTAGCTTTCTCCTAATCTGGTAGCCCAACCTATACTTCCTACCTGGCTACATCCTGCCTCTCCTTTGGCTGAAACAGTTTTATTGATCAACCAATAAGAGAAAGATATAATCACAGCTTACAGAAGGACATCCCCCATCACCCTCTCTCATCCATAACAGATTGTTGAGAGACTCTGTCTCGCATAGGCCCTGCACAAGTAATTGCAGTCGCTGTGAGTTTGTAATTACATCACTTATGCTGTATCTAGCGGATGGGCGTTTGCTGCCTTTCTTACTACTTTTTGATTACCATTTGGTTACCTTTTGGTTACCATTCTTCTGGTCATCGTCTTTCTACCTTCCTCTATATTTTTTAATTCCCTTGTTATCAGTGTTTGCTAAAGCACTGAAAGAATGGTATAGATGATGTGCTTAAGGCTAAACCCTCATCTGTTACTTATTCACAGCATCTTGGGGCAGACATGAGTCTCTCTACATTTAGCATTTCTCATTGAAGATAGAAGTTTCTCCCTGTGGGTTGAGAGAAGTCTTTATGTAAAGTTGTAAACGTAGAAATTAGAAGGCACATCGATTTCATGTCTATTTGGTGAAACATCAATAGTAATTTCCCTCAAAGGGACTATGACCTTCCAAGACATGGATTTTTGACCAGGCTTAGAGAACAAGGTATGAGATCAAATCCAATCAGGGAGCAGTTGGTTGACCCTGTAACAGTCATGCCACTATTATACAAGTGGGCCTATCTTGCAAGCATGTTAGAGTTCATTGAGTTCATTTCTGGGTAAGACCACTGATGCCTCTCTTCCCTTGCAGCCTGCACAATACCTCCTAACACTTTGAAAGCTAGCCAGTGGAGAGTTCAGTGCCAGATGGGTTCCTCTATATCTTGAAACTATGTTGTTCATAAATAGGGTGTCTTCGTCTAATTTTAGTGGGAAACCAAGCAGAAAGGCAAGAGTCTGTGTTGTTTTAGAGGCTTCTGAGATCTCCCTGACAAGTAACCCCTATGGAGATGCCACATGCCTGGCACTGGGGTTCTTGCTTAGGGCCTTGCTGCCTTTAGGAACAGAATTATCTAGCCAGACTGGGAATCCTCTTTCAAACTTTTTAATATTTTTAGATTAGGTTAGAAGATAATAGGTTCCCATGTGGTATTTTCCCCCTTTTCTGCACCCCTCTTCTTCCCCATTCCCATCACTCTCTCTATGTTTAGCCCCAGTACTCAGCCTTTATACTTCCATTTTACCTATGTTTACTGACAGCCAGTCCTTAAAACTCCTACCCCTGCTTGCCCCTCTCTAGTTACATGGCTTCTAAGGTACTATAAGTTAAACACACAGAAGAATTGAAACTATGATCTACGTATGAGAGAGGACATTGGTATCTCGGTTTCCAAAATCAGACTAATGTTTTGTAGTTTTATCCATTTTCTTGCAAATTTCATTTTTCTTCATTGCTAATAAAATTTTATTGGGTGTATGTACCACATTTTCATTATTCATTCGTCAATTGTTGAACGTCTAGGCTGATTCCATTTCCTAGCTGTTGTGAATAGAGCAGCGATTAACATGGATGTGCACTTATCTCTGCAGTAGTGTGTAGAGCTCTTTGTGTATCTGTCCAGGAATGGTATAGCTGGGTCATATCATAGTTTTATTTCTAGCCTTAAAATACTTACATTTATTTATTTGTGTGTGTGTGTGTGTGTGTGTGTGTGTGTGTGTGTGTGCTTGCACATGCACGGTGGTGTCTGCAGAGGCCTGAAGAGGACATTGGATCCCTTAGAGCTGGAGTTATAGGTGGCTTTGAGCTTCCCAACAAAGGTGTTAAGAACTGAACTTGAGAAGGAAGTGCTCTTAACCACTGAGCCATCTTTCTAGCACCTATTTTCAGTTTTTTTTTTGAGAACCCTCCAGATTGATTTTCAAAGTGGTTTCACTAGTGGACACTCCACCAACAATGTAAAATACCCACAAGCCTAGGGCCACACCAGAATTTGTGGCCATGAACAGGAATGGGTAGTCTGGACAGCCGTTCTTGGGACACCCAGTTCCTGAGACCTGTCTCCTTGGGCAATGCACTGACTGCTGACTGTATGCAGGAGAATGATTTCTCAAATGCCCTGGATTTCAAATTTTAATGAGCATCATCAGACTCACCGTGTATTTGAAAAACTTGCAGATTCCCAAGACTTATATGAGCAAATTTCATTCAGACAACTTTACAGCGTAGCCCATGAACCTGTGTTTTAAACTGCAATCCCAGTACCCTGAAGGCAAGTGGGTAGTTGGATCACTCATGAAGAGACAGCACCTTGATAACAGTGTGTTTTATGAAGTTTGTCTGAGACAACTGTACGGATTGGTCAGTACTTAAATACCACCACTGACTTCCAACACATGTTCCCTCCCCTACAAAGAGTTTACCTGACCTTTGGCGTCTACTTTGCCACACGTGAAACACACTGAGTACTGGAGAATTAGCGTCATCCTAATCAATAACTCATAAGCGCCGGGCAGTGGATCCCCTACTTCCTTCAGGTGCCCATTGAAGCAGCTCTGGTGTATACGTTTTACACTGGTTTGAGGAATTCTCCACCGGGAGAAGACCGAGAACAAGTTCCGGGTGCCTCCAGTGGGTCCTGGCTTCATACCTGTCTCCCTCTCGATTCGCTTCTCTTCCCGACAACTGGGAGGGATCTCCTCCTCCCCCTCGATGAACTGTCTGCCCTGAAATCTATGTCTTAGGTTGTGTTTCTGGGAACAAATGAGGATGGCAGAGATGCACATCTACTTCACTGCAGGCTCCTCTGGGAATTTTCCATGTGGTTTTGTGGGGCGGTTGGAGTGAGAATGGGCTCATATGTTTGGTTCCTAGCTGAGGGAACTACTTTGGGAAGGAGTAGGAGGCGTGACTTGCCGGAGGAGGTGTGTCACTTGAGGTGGGTTTTGAGGTCTCACAAGTCCATACCAGGCCCAGTCTCTCTCTACCTCCAACTCGTGGATAAGAATGTAAGCGCTTTTCCAGTTCTGTGCCTGTCTGTCTGTCTGTCTGTCTGTCTGTCTGTCTGTCTGTCTGTCTGTCGCCATGCTTCCTGGTGGTAGCCGTGATGACCACGGACTAACCCTCCGAAACTGTAGGCAAGCCATGGGCTAAATGCTTTCTTTTATAAGTTTTTTAGCCGTGGTGTCTCTTGATACTCCACTCTGCCGGTATGCACTAACAGTGGGAGCGAGGAGCACGTTGCTCTCATGAACCTCATTGGCTCTGTGTGATTGACAGTCTACCATGTCTGATCTTGATTCCAGCAGCCAGAGCTTTAATAAACTGAGCAACACCCTCATGATACACTCACTGACACTTTCAGAAGTCTAATAGAGAATGCACTGTCATGGTTTCCAAAATCTGGGTGGCAATTCCTCTTGGGTAAGTGGCCCTCCTGATTTAATGACTTCCCCAAACCAGAAACTGCAGCACAAATCTCCACATGTGGACTACATCTCACAGCTTGCGCTAAATGGCCCCCAAACATATGGTATTGTTTTTTGCATTTTCCAACACATGGACAGTTTCTCACATTTTAAATCAACTGAAAATGAGAAGATTATATTCAAATCTTCTTGGAGGATTAACTACCAGGAAATGTGTTTGATTTGCATAAATATTTGTGGTGGATAGATGATGAGGTCAGACACTTTGTAAAGACACATTTCATACTGAAGGAAATGGGATTCCAAGAAGACTCAAGGTGGCTGCTTCTGGAACCACGGGCTTGTTGGGGCTGGACTGCCTGAGCTTCAGTCATAGTCTCTTTGTAGCAAAGGCAAAGCAGAGGGTGGGATGGGTCTAGGTATGAGGTGTCTTTCCCAACAGACAGCCTGTCTCCTTTTGTGATATTACTCTGTGTGGATTACAGTCTATGTCTGAGCCCAAGCCAGTTGTTCAGGGGCTTCATGGAAAAACTTATATGTAGAAAGGTCCTATTCCTTATTGACCAGATTTCATGTGGGGTTTGAGGAAGGATGATTGCATACTGTGTGTCAGGGAAAGGATGTTGCAGGGTGGAGTACCAAGCATACCGGCCCTAAGAGAGATCAGGTCCACTTATTTCTCAGAGGGCTGCACCAGAAAGGGCAGCCGCATGCCTGGAAGACAGTAGTTCTCTGCAGGTGATGATCAATGGAAAAAGGAGGAAAGCAGCTCATTAGCTGCCTCTCTCCCTAGCAGCTCACTGGGCCTTGTCAAACTTCCACAGCCACAGCCAGCTGTGTTGTCCTCATTATGGAAATGCCCACTAGAGCAGTGCCCTCTTGGCTAACACTAGGCATTAACACTGCGGGGAGTCTGGGTCACAGACCCTGAAGACCAGAATGTGGCCAGCAGCTCTGTTTCTCAGAGTATTTTCAGCTTTGACCTGTCTTCGGGTTCCTTTATCTTGTACATAAATGTGCTAAGACATGCAGCAAAGAGCCTAGGGAGGTGCTTACTCAAATCCACACACTTCCTGGGATAGCTCTGCTCAGACAGCACCCATCTAGGTGACCTCAGACACCAGATGGGTGACATGTGTGAGCTGGGCAGCCTGCATAGAAAGAAGACTGCCACAATTGTCTCCCTACCTCCAGAGGGAGGAGGGAGCAATTCAAGTTCCTAAGGAAACTCCTCAACTCCACAAAGGAGTTGCAATCTTTGAGCCTACTCAGTTCCATTTCTGCATTGTTTCCGATTTCTCTTCACCTTAAAAGCATGTGCTTATCCCTCCAAATTCTCCTCCTCCCCTCCAGTTACCTGTGGCCACGAAAGAATGATTTTACAACTAAGGAGTTGAAAACCCTCATCGGGGATGTAATTATCTATGGGGGTTTTCAACTCCGACTTCCAGGGCTAGCACTTTCCAAGCATAGCTATAAATCCAGATTGCTTTCTTCCTCTGTAGAGTGGGATCAATAATTTTGATCATTTTAGAGTTGATTAGAAAGTTAAAGAAGCCTGAACAGGGTAAAGTTCATAACCTGTACACTGGAACTCAGGCAGGCGACCTGTGATGAGGCCTAAAAGGTTCACGATGCTTATGAAGTTGAAAAATCTCTGGAGCGTACTGGGTCTGCCCTCCTCCCTCCCCTCTCTTCTCTTCTCATTGATTATACCCCCTCCCCCCAGCTCCCAACTCCCTCAGTACACCTCTCTCCTGGGCTCTGGTCTTGGGCTGCAGTTGCGCGCTGCCACCTCTAGATGGAACTTTCTCACCAAGCCAAAGCCAGGCAGGCCCGAGCACCCCCGGTGCAGGGTGGTGCAGCGAGGGGGTTCCCGCCTTGTCTCCGAGGGGCCGGCAGCCAGTAGAAGTACCTGGGCGCAAGTCAGCAAGAAGGGTCAAGGGGCTGTGCATTCGGAACCCAGTGGGTTCCGGCCGCCGAATGGGAGGGAATCCTGAGGTTTCCCGGTGAGCCAGCTCCTCATGAGTTTCATGTCTTGATCTGGGTTCCTCTAATCCTCTCCACAAAACGACAGCCGTCTTGGCTGCCTGGTCTCGTACAGTGCCCGCAGCGGGACTGTGCTGTGTCTCTTCTCCAACTTCTGGGGCGCGATAGAAGGTGTCCCCTGGCACCCTCCGGTGCCCGAGCCACAGGGCAGCATCGAAGGCCAAACAGCCGCTAGCGGGAGGCAAACTTTGCTTGCAAGTGTGTGGCTTGCGGGTGCTACTTTGAACATCACTGAAAAGAAAGCAAGTGCCAGGACACTTGTCATCTGTCAACCTCCTCGGAGCTATGCTCATTGGGAGGGAAGGGGTCCCGGCTTCTCCAGAGCCATTCCGTTCCCCTTGCTTCAGGTCGGCGTCTAGCGGCGCTTTCCCCGCGTGGGTCCCGGGCTCACTGAGCCGCAGTCGCTGCTCTGGTACCTCTCCCAGCCACCCCCTTCGCTCCCTATCTTGGAAACCTCCCTTCTTTCTCCGGGGCGGGGCAGGTGGGGATGATATTTAAACAACAACTAAAGCCAGAACTCTTCTTATATCTGGTCCCCGAGTTGATTCGGACTTGAGCTCTGGAAGGGGGTCCTGCCACTGGGGTGTCCCCGTCCCTACCCACGCCCGGGGCTTCTGCCCCCAGGGATCCTCCTCCCTCTTCCCGGGGTGACTGCTTGGCGCGAAGCGATTGGCGATCCCGGGCGCGATCCCGGGCGCGGATCCACGCGCCGCGTGGGGTGAATGGCCGCGGGAGGAGGATCGGGAGGCGCAGGGCGCAGACCAATAGCGGCCGCCGGTGGGAGTATTTGTTATTCACATGGAAGAGACTAGCCGGTGGCTCGGCCAGCTCACCAACCTCAGCCCCGAGATCAGCCACAAGTGCGGCCGGCCGTGGTGCTCGCCTAGCGCGGTGGCAGCGGAGGCGCTGACATGGAGCTGCGAGCCCCCCGCGGGCTTCCTCACCTCGCCCTCTGCGGGGAGCAGGGTAAGACTCCCCGCTGAGCAGCAGCCACAGAAGAGGACAGCAAGTGCTGAAGCTTAGAAAAACAGCCCCCCTACCTTTCAACTCTCCCCCCCAACCCCGAGCTGGCTGCAAAAGTACTATCCTCCCTCCCCCCCCCGCGCCGCCGATTTTATTGCCGTTTTCATTTCCTCCCCCCAAACCGTGCAGCTGAGAGCCAGGTGTATGCTTTCTTCTCAGATTACTTTAATGATCTGCTGTTTCTGGTCACAAGTAGATGGCTTTGCACACCGGAGTCTGGGAAAGAACTGGCGGGCGGAGAAACGCGGATGGGGAGAGAGGGAGAGTGGGCACCAGGGGGCGAGGGGCTGGCCGGGCATTGGAGCTTGATTGGGTGTCTGTTGATTTTACGTTGCAAATAACAAGGCGGCCACCCCTCTTGTCTTTCCGTGATTACATTCCAGTGAAGAGGTGCGGAATAGAGGGAGCTTAGCTTGGAATTCCCAAGTCTTGGAGATGTGATTCCCCTAAAAGTTTAGACGGTGAATGGGAGATTGAAGGGTAACAGGAGTGGACAGGCACTCCTAGGATGCCCTAAGCCGGCGCGCGGCAGCAGGGTTTTAAATCGCTCTGCCTGGGATTGCTTGGCCTGAGTGACCTCCTGGACCTGCCCTGGTGGAATCTGGACTTGCCCGGCCGAGATGCCCAGGTACAGTGGTTATGCGAATCTAAAGCGAGGGATTTCCGAAGTTAGAGGCTTCCGGGATGAGTTGGGGTAACCCCCGCCTTCCTGAGCTCCGGCTAGATGGATATCTAAACAAGGATCTGGGGAAGAGTTGGGGGTGGGGATGTCGCAGGAAAAGCCTGATAGTTTAGGGGGTCCTCGAGACTCGCATCCCCTGTGCAGCGCTCACACTCTGCCTTGAGTTTGTGATCCCCGAGTTAGCTCCGCGAGGTTGGGATTTCCTTGCCTCCCTCCCCCCAGCTCTGGAGAAAAACGCTGGAGTTCTGAGTGCTGTTGGGGGTGGGGGCAATCTAGATTCAAGGATCTAGAGTTTCCGAAGCCAAGGCAGACGCTCCCTGCAGCTTCTCCGCGGCACCCACGGTCAGAGTGGCCCCTGTGTCAGGAGGACCAGAAAGGGGTGTGGGCGTCTGTAGCCAGCAGGTGTGGTGGGGGCGGAGGCGCTCTCGGACGGGTGCGCTCAGGAGACTGGAGCCTAGGGCGTGCGGGGGTGTAGGTGGCGAGGACTGGGGCGGTGCCGGGGTGCCTGGGAAAAGCTAGAGTAACCAGGTCCTTCCCGCGGCCCTACACTCGACTCTGCTTTGAGCTTATACGGTCTAAGGAACTGGGAGGGAAAAGGGAGATGTGGCGGGGAGGAGGGGGACCCCGGGTGGGGTGAGCGGCTACTGCCTGAGATTTAGAGGGAGACCTCTCAGCCACGAGGCTGGAGTGAGCCCGTTTACTCAAAGGGCTTAGAGGAACCTTGAGGTTCATATAGTTGGTGAAAAATAAAACAGAATCATATCCCCACCAGCACCCCGCCCCCCCATCCGTCTGACAAGCTTCTTTGGTGCAAATGACATGCAGAGGCGCGTGCGAGTCACCCATTGCGCAAGAAGGCACCTCGGAGCTTCCCTGAGGAATTGCTTCTTTCCTAAATTGGGGAGCCTACTTTAAAGGATGTTTGTGTGCCCAGGATAGTGGTGGTGGTGTGTGAATAGGAGAGGACCAGGCCCCCTTCCGCCCCCCCAAGGAGTTCCACCCCTGGAGGGAATACCTTATTTGTCAATTGGGGGTGATCTTTTACCATAGACCGGACAGTGTAGGAATCTCGTGTACACCCGAGAATACACTAGGATCTTGGTCATTCATCCCACCACTGGAAGAACTGAAGACAGGGTTTGCGGTGGAGGTATTTGCAAGAAAAATTACTATCAGGATAAATGCATTCCGACGATAGCTTGTGTTTTGCTTGAAAGAAAAATGAAAAGAGAGAAAGAGCCACCAGCAGGTAGATCTTGGATAAACAGCTTATTGCACTTGACTGTAATTTCCATTTTCCGTTATGAAACTGTTTGTCAATAATTGCAAATGGCTACAGGAACCGCTCGAGTTTATCTTGGTCACTTGCTTGTGAATAGTATCTTGAAAGATCTCGATAGGAGACAATCAGCTGTATGAAATGCACTCTCCCAATCTTGCAAATATATGGCTTGATAATTCTGAAAAGAGCCCAATTCACCAGGGAAATGGTTTTCTAATACAATTTTCCTATCTCAGAGTCAACTACAGGTTGTACTACACCCGAGATAAAGAGAATTTAGGAGGGGAAGCTTTCTAGGAGACATTTTCTCAGAAGGAAGATGCTGAGCACACAGCTGCAAACTGTCTTGTAGGCTCAATTCATTCTATTTGGTTTGTGCTGGCTAGCTTTGCGTGCTCCCACCTCCCCCATGCAAGCTATGGCTGATTGAACAGTTCTAACCATTCGGATCCATAAGGAAGATGGAAAAGGATGAGCCCAGCTGAGCTAAACTGGAGGAGTGCAGAAGAAAGTTAGGGGTCTGGAGTGATGTGCTCTTTTCAGACTTGACTGGGCAGGTTGAAGCTGCTTCCGGGCTTGTTTAATTGGTGTTTATGCAGCAAACAGCCCAGCTGACATTCATGTTGGCAGTATCAAGCACCAATCTTTGTGTAAGAATGTTCCATTGTCTTTAGGGCATGGCGCACTGAATACTGCACGTGCATGCTTGTGCAATGTTGTTTTTCCTTCTAAGTTTCTGCCCCACTGTCTTCTCCCAGTGGGGAACATCAAGGGGACCCTGCTCTACTCTGTGTCACTGCTCTGTCTCAGTATCTTAGAGGATGCTACATAGATATATTTTTTGCTTGGATCCTCAGCAAAACTCTGACCACATCTCAGTGCCTGTTGAATAGGTTGGCTTTCAAAGGTCCAGGAAATTGTTTCTGTTTTCAGGACAGAACCTTGGGTGTTATCAGACTCTCATACTGGGTTTGCCTAGTAGGAGTGGTCATTCCATGTTGTTCTAGGAGGGATTGTGAGCCTGGTAGTCAGCTGTATCTTATCTTTACTTCCATTTCAGGGAAGCTTTTCTTTACTGTTAGAGATTAAGGTTTCAGTTCCTTCCTTTCTTCCTTCCTTTTTACCTTCTCCTCCCTCCCTCCCTTCTTCCCTCCCTCCTGCCTTCTCTTTCCCCCCTTCACTTCCATGTATGTTTTCTTTGATTTAAAGTTCTTGGTGCTTTGGCAAGTTGAAGCAGACTCATCCACTGACTGGCAGGGTCTTGAGCATAGTTTTATCTCACCTGGGTCCCATCACTGCTGGGATGATTTGAGGGGCACTATAGAAAGAGGGTGGCCAATACAGCTCCTTTCTCTATTTGGTTGTACCCCCCCCCCCGTCTACTAATGGTGGTAAGATATTATGACTTTTCCTAGGAACCATTTTAAAAACACAGATGTTCCAGCTGGAGGGAGATCATCAGGTCTTGACACCAGGGGTATTAACCCGTAGTGCTAAAAGTGCTCTACTTTGCTCACTACTTATACGTTTTCCTGTTTTCACGACAGAAGAATGTCTTGTATTTTAAGAATGACCCATAGGGCTCTTTGAATATCTGTGGCCTTCAGGTCAGACACTGTAGTTCCAAGAACTTCCCGTCATGCCTTCCAGTTTTCCTTTGAGCTCTCCCTTTTGGTACAGACTTTCTAAAGTTGATTCTTGGCTACATGCCTGTTGCTAAGGTCTGAGCTTCTATGCTGGTCATGGTAAAGTGTTTTCCTCAGATCTAAGCATGACGTGCAAGTAAAATATTTTTGTTCTGGGACTGGTTATTAAGCCAATACTATCCCCGTGCATTTTTATATCACTTGGCAGTTTAACAAGTCCTTTAATGTACATTATGACATTTGATGTCACACCCAGCAGGAAGGCAGAAATCAGTTAACACTTTAAGAAAAAAAACAGGTTAATTAAATTACCCAAAGACTAGACTCAGACTCCCCTAGGACCCCAGGTATCCTACTAACACCTTACACAGTCACATCAGAGTCTCATTCCCAGAGGCTTTGAGGTTGGGAACAGAATGTAAGGACAATTACAGTCCTGCATGTGAACTCTCACCTGAGACTTCAGACAAGAGTCACAAAACCTGTCTCAGGTTCTCATGTCCACGTGGGGCTGTGATGCCAACCTTATAGGTGGATTTTAGGAGAAAATGAGACCATGTGTGTGAGGTGCCACTGTCAGTATTCAGTAAGCTGGCTTCACCCTCTTCTAATCTGACACATACTATAAATGTGGTCTGTTTATGCTATGACTTTTATTTACTGTTGTCAGGGAAGGACTCCAGTCTGTCCCCCACTAAGGAAGCACACAGGCAGCAGTCTAGGACATAGACAAAATGTGACATATTTCCAAACAATCTAGACAGCTGCAAGTATGGGAAATGCCTGGGTTTGCAGTCATAGGAGCTGATGGTGATGCTTCCCCTGGATAGCTCTTTGTGTTAAAGAGATGAATTCGTTTAAATCCGATTTTTTTAAATGCATGGGGTTTAGGTATTAAAAGAAACGTGTGGTGAATTCCTTTGTTATGCAAATAATCAGAGTCTAATTTATCTGTTTAGTAGTTAAGAATCTTCTAGATCTGCTCTGCTCTGCTTGTATAAAGGAACATTTAGAACCTTCTCTCACCGACTGGGGGTGGTGTGGGGGTTACTTGCTTGCAAGCAGAACCAGTTATTGTGCTCAGCTGACAAAGCCTTGGTCTCCTGTTTGAGTAACTCCCATAGTCTCTCATTATTGAGTAACATAGTCTTAGAAGAGGAAGCTGGAAGGCACCTTAGAGCTGGTAGGGTCACAGCACCATTCCACAGATTAGCAAGTAGAAGCACACTGAGATGAAGTGCCCTGTTCAGTGTTCCCAGCTAGTGACTGACTGTCAGACAGAAGTCTAATTCCAGGCCTCTGTTGCCAGGGGAGGACTCACTTTGTCCCCACTAAGGGTCTACATAGGCAGCAGTCTGGGACATAGACAAAATATGATGTATTTCCAAGCAATCTAGAGAGCTGGGAAATGCCCTTTGGTGTTAAAGAGCTGAACAGATACAGTGCTTCCCCAGGATAGCCCTTTGTGTTAGAGAGCCAGACAGATATAGGATGGGAATGCTGCTTTTTGTGAGAAAAGCGTTTTATTTCTTGGCTAATGATATGTTTTGCACAAGAATCTTACTCTGTCAGTGCTACACATTGGAGGAAGGCATGAGGGGTGGTCCTTAGGGCTGGTTGTCTTGTTCCACATTTGACGTTTGAAAGTCTGAATATTTTCCAGCTCTTTGAGGGCTTCAGAAATATCCCTCTGGAAATGTCCCACAATTGTCCTTTTCTAATTTGCACATTACTGTTTCTTGAACTAACCTCTGGGAAATACATATAATCACAGAAGACTTCCATGGGGTGGTGGAGCCCTCAGGCTCACTGAACTGCCATGGCCAGTCTCTGCACTACTGGGGCTGTCTCAAAGGACAGGGCCCACCTTAGGGATCTGGTGATTTTCAGGTGTTGCTGTTTACTAATCTGGGTTTAGGACTGAACTTGTTCTATCTGTGCTTTTTTTCACCCTTCGCCTAAACAGAGTTAATGAAAAGCAGCATTTGAAAATCCTTTGAGATGCAGTTATGTGCTTGGAGACTTTCATACAGGGAGCACATAGAGAAAATAAAACGTGAGCCCATGGCACAGGCCTGTAATTCAGCCAGGTCTGTAGGACAGTCAGTAACGGTGGTATAGAGCTTAGAAGGGACAGAGAAGGGTGAGATGGAAGCCTGCACAGCTAAGCTTCCTGAGTGGTAGCCACCACCTCGTGACCCAGCAGCAGTGACAGCAGCTTGCTGTCTTCAGAATTTCCAGAGAGCAGGACTCTCACCTTCTTGAAATGTCTATCAGAGCAGGGAAGGTTTCAACCAAGCCCAGAGCATGGTCAGTTTGGGAGGAGAGCTATTTTACTTCAGATCAAACACAGCACAGGAAGAAAAGCTGTTTGGAGCTGTAGCTCAGAAAGGCCATTATTTCTTTGAAAATATTGATTCCAACAATGAATTTGGATTAAAGTCCAGAAGAATTCTAAGAGAGCTGGATTAAGCAATATAAGATTATATTGCCACGAAACATAAAGTTTGTAGTTATTTAGTTTTCCATGGACTTTCACATGTTATCTTTGCTTAGAGTTTAAAAGGGAAACTGAACCTTCCAGGTCTGCTATTTTTATGGTAGTGTATCAGGCTCTGAAACAACTGTAATATTTAAATAATTTATACATAGGTCACGTATTACTTTTCAAGTGATGAACGGAATTCAGAGTTCAGTAAACACTTCACCAACTGGGCGAATAGTCAGAGTTGCTCTGTTTTCGGTAGAAAAAGAATGACAGACCAGATTGATGCCTGCTTACTGAGCTTGTACCCTGGGCCAGATACAGTTTTGTAGTATGGACCTGTTAGCAAGTTCTGTCTCCCCTTACAGATAAGAAAACTGAGGACTAGAGAGCTTGTATGCAACTAATTCCATGCTGCAGAGGAGGAGGCTCCAGGAAACATCCATCCAACAAGTTGTCCACTAAGCGATTGCCCAAGGGAATCCCCCATCTGCCTCCCACCCCCCATGCCCATGCTCCAGAAGATCACAGATGGGGTGGATACTGGGTTGGCCCAACACATAGTCCTGGTTCTGGGCTTGGCTGGCTGCTCACCAGGGTGAGCTCTCCAGCATTGCCCTGGCTAGTTCAACCCTCGCAGTGATTGATGAGCAAGGGACAGGATCAATTCTCCTGCTTTCACATCCTCAGGGTGGGCTCTCCCACACCTACACCTTCAGGGCCAGCTCTCCTGTGTTGTCCAGGCAAGGTGTAGGGGCCACACTCACTCCCGAGTGGGGCAGCTGATGAGGGGCAGGGACAGCTCTCCCACTCTTATGACCTTAGGGCCAGCTCTTCCACCTCCTGAGTCCTTGATGGGCTGTAGCGGGGCGATGATCTCTCTCTTACCCATTCTGCCACGTGGCAGATGAGTAATTGGGGCAGCTCTCCCATGCTCACAACAAAGGGATTGGGTCACCCACACCTCCGCCAACAGGGTCGGCTCTATTGTGCTGTCAGGCAAGGTGCAGGGTCCATTTTCCCTAGTGTTGCAGCTGATAAGGGGAGAGTTAGCTCCCTTGGCCACCACAGGTGGCAGGGTGGGGAACATCTTTCCCTTGCTCTCACCACCACATGGCAGATGAGGGGGCTGTGGCCAGCTAGTCCACTCTCATAACCTCAGGGCTATCTTACTGGAACCTCGGCCAACAGGGTCAGCTCTACTGCCGAGGCAAGGAGCAGGGCCTGCTTTCCTGAGTGTTGCAGCTGACTGCGGGGGCAGGTGTAGGGCAGGGTCATTGAAATTTCTTCTTCATTTACCCAATTTATTCTAGGTTCAGCCGGTGTGGACTTGGTCTCAAGCTCTTAGTTTTATCACATTTTATCACGCTGTAACTAGTCTTCCTTGTGAGACTGTAAAACACAGTCCTAACTGTACTCACCGGGAATTAATCGCAAGCCCAGTTTCACCCAGAAACTCAGGTGGGCTTCCTCAGTGTTTCCTTTTGCGGAATGCTTGGGTTCAGGCTGTTGTGGACTCTGCGAGGGAAACAGTTGCCAGGTGAAGTGAGTGGGGGAGATAATCGGAAAAAGGACTACATATCTGGGGCAGTGCAGAGGGAATCAAGGTACAGCACGTGGCAGGAGGCAAGGGACATTTTGTGCAGGCAGCCTGGAGACATCTTAGCAGAAGGGCCAGCACTTGGCTGGGGCTCTCAGTGCACACTCAGGAAGTCAGCACAGTAGTTGGCTAAGAGCCTCTCTTCAAACCTGGAAATGAAAAACAGTGCAACTATCTCTGAAGGCACTTGGGCATATGTTCAGTTGTCCTCCAGGGAAGCACCGTCCCTTTTTAATTTTTTTTCCAGGACAAAGAAGATGGAAAGAGAATTTTATGAACTGGAACTTGAACAAGTGAATGGGAAACGCAAGCAGATGTGGGTTGGCTGGGGTGGAGGGAAACGGTCCAGATTTCAGATTCAAGTGTAAATAGGTTAGAAATGAACATTGGATTAAGCATCCTGCAAGAGTATACTGTTGCTGCTCATTCTCGTCATTACACGTACATTTCAAATCTCCCTTTCCTTTTGCTAAGTCTGTTCTCATTTCCAGTTAAACTTTCAATGGTTCTGTAAGGATCTTGTGGAATCCTTTAAGCACAAAGGCCCCAGAATAAGGTTTCCCTTGGTTTGCCCATAGATGCTTTCACTCTAGGTTACTTCTAGTCTTGTTGAAATGACTGCTTTCCCCCCACCGAGTCAGACAAAATTAAGAAGCTTCCCAATTGATCTCTGATGTGTTTCCTAGTGATGCTCGCATCAAGGCATGTTTACTTCAGAACTGCAAGCATGCCCACTGCTTCCACCCTGACAAATTAATTGGGAACTCTGACAATGGCAACAGGAAGATCTTCACATGTAACCCTCCCTATGTGTTTGATTTTCAAGTCTTTGTTTTATTACCAGAGGACAATAGGATTGTTGATATGAGGTAGAGGATGTACTATGCTAAATGTCTCTTCAAGCTACAAGATATTTTCAGACTTTCTTGTAGCTTGTCCCTCCTTTCCTCTCTTTTCTCCTTCTTCCTCCCTCCTTCCCTTTCTGTGATTGAATAGTCACTGTTTCCCACTGGGGAATCTGGGCTACTGAAAAAAAAAAGTCATTAACAGATGACTGGCTTGTTGAACAAGTCACAGAAAATAACCTTTCATTATCTTCTGGACAAGATTTAAATGCGACATTTATATAGCTGTAAAAGGTAAGGGAGGTTTGACAAGACATAATGCCATCAATCACAGGAATTTTACCTTTCTGGAAATAAGACTTATTGAACTAAAATGATAAATAAAAATATGTTCTGGTTTGAAAGAAGTGATCTGGCTGCTGAGGCTTTTCTGTTTCTCTTGCTCTAAACATGTCATCAATCTCCCTGCTTAGATGCAGTGCAGCCAGGTGTTCAGAATCACAGGGGACCGGAAAGAGTTAGTTCTTTGTGGATAGGGGAAATAAAAAAGTTGGAACCGATGGGGCTTAAGTATATAAAAAAATACAGCCTTACTGAATTGAATCCCCCCTTTTCTTCCTCTTCTTCCCAGGAACGATTCTGCTACAGGGCTGAATTCAAGAACATGAATTGTTGACCTCATGCCAACATCAGGACCTCAGATGTCATTCTAATTTATTTGAAAACTGGCTTTATGTGGAAATAAACTTGAACCAAGTGTCTGTTGGAAGTTCACTGTGAAGTCCGGACCAAGAAAACCTGCTGAACTTCCCAGAGCCTTCCCCCATGGGCCCTGATGGTAGACTCCAAAAGGTGCAGCCCCAGGTGGTCCCCCTTCTTCTGTGGCAAGAGTAAACTTCGGGTCACAGATTGCAATACCACCTGTGGAGAAAATGGTATGCGAGGGAAAGCGAGCAGCCTCTTGCCCTTGTTTCTTTCTCTTGACTGCCAAGTTCTATTGGATCCTCACAATGATGCAAAGAACTCACAGCCAGGAGTATGCCCATTCCATCCGGGTGGATGGGGACATCATTCTGGGGGGTCTTTTCCCTGTTCATGCAAAGGGAGAGAGAGGGGTACCTTGTGGGGAGCTAAAGAAGGAAAAGGGGATCCACAGACTAGAGGCCATGCTTTATGCAATCGACCAGATTAACAAGGACCCTGATCTCCTCTCCAATATCACTCTGGGTGTCCGGATCCTTGACACATGCTCCAGGGACACCTATGCTTTGGAGCAGTCGCTAACTTTTGTGCAGGCATTGATAGAGAAAGATGCGTCTGATGTGAAGTGTGCTAATGGAGATCCACCCATATTTACTAAGCCCGACAAGATTTCTGGTGTCATAGGTGCTGCAGCAAGCTCCGTGTCCATCATGGTGGCTAACATTTTAAGACTTTTTAAGGTAGGTAAAGACATTGCCTTTTCACCCGGTGTGAAGAATCAGGAATCTTTATGATTCCAAATGTGGGCTTAAAGACGAAAGGGGAGATGAAGATGCCAATAGACACTGTGTCACTGGGTTCCTCAAATGGGGCATTCTGTGCTACGTGCCTACCCATATCACTTCAGTTCCTTTTGTTATGGTTAAATGGATTAATCCTGACCGTGTTTTCCCAAAGAGAATGTTGGTAAGCTCTGTGAAGTGTTTGGTCCTTGCTGTCTGGGGCTAACCTCCCCAGGGAGGCTCACTTTAAGTCAAAGCAAGAATCTTTAGAGAATCATAAGCCCTTAGTGTATTTATCATACAGAACACTCCCTCTCTACTTGAGGTATGTGTGAGATAATTTACTTGGTATAACTTCTTCAAGGTGGGATGCTCTGTTATGACAAAAACTCCTATGTGAAGAAACAGTATTTATTACTAATGTGTAGATGGCAGCGACATTCTAGGAGATGAGATGGCCATAAAGTTGTCAGGCTTATTATAACTTGAATAGAGCAGAACCTCATTAATTCAGAATACTCTGATGCAGACTGGAAATAATTACATATAATTCTTATTGAGTTAATAGTTCAAATTTGGTAGGAAGCAATCAAGACATTTTGATTTGGGTTTGATGATCTATTATCTATATACTTTCTTTATAATATTGACTAAAATTGCCAATATAAAATAATATATGTGAAAACACTTTGCAGGTACAAAGCACCATAAAAATAAAGTCATTGTAACTCACCATTTTATTAACTTTCTCATTTTATTTATTAATATCTTTATGTAGTCTTTTGAAATAGACACGATTTTAAAATTGGAAATAGTTTTCACTCTGATTTCTTACTCATTGGGATTTGACTTTTCCAACTGAACCTGAATTAATGAGGCTTTATTTTATATATAAAAAACTATTCCTATGCATATCAGATTTAAAGTTGGACTGATGACAGATAGAGTGACAAAAATGAACAAAGTAATGGAAAACTTCACAAAAATGGATGAAAGGGATTGAATCAAAGGCTTTCTCTTGGGCAGATATCTTGGGGGCCAGTTTAGTTTGGTCTGTGTTTCATATTGTAATCCTCTCTGTAACATTCCCAAAGAGGCTGCCCAACCTCTGTGTGAATCTCCTTTATTCAAAATGAGAATGTGAAGAGGTTAGTTTAATGGCTGTTTTCAGATGGATGATGTTGCCTCAAAGGAGGAGGCTGCTCTCTATGTCTCACAGAAGCTGTGTCTAAGGCATTCTAAAGGGGGAATCAAAAGGCCTTGGGGAGCATGGGAGACACTTTAGCAAGACATTAGAAGAGTTGCCTGCCAGTGAAAGGTCTTGAAATGAGAACTGGCAGCCAGAGGTCTCTCATTCTGCATCCCTGGGAGCCTTGAAGAGAAGCCAGGCAGTTGTAAGTAGGGACCCTAGGGATGGCTACCTCCTTGCCCAGAGGTGAGACAGAGTGAGGACTCCCACCTACTGGATCTAGGGTTCTTCTCAGGACTTCTGATCTGTGCCTCATGGTGTTTCCTGCTCTTGGCTAGGGTCCAGACCAGCTATTTCCACAGCGCATCTCCTCTCTCCCATTCAGCCTCCCTCCTCACTTGTTCTTGACAAATCTACCATTAGAGATGAGGGAAACCTTCATGATGATTTTCTCCTTTTGGGGATCTTCCTTGTATATATTAATTACTGTTCTAGCCACCCCATAGTTATCTTTTTTACATTGCTTTTTCTGTGGTCTGGTTACCACCCCAAAACACAAGAATTTGAAGAGTGAAAGAGATAAGGTACTAACCGGAGATATCCAAAGCTTATTTATGTTACTTTTTGGTCATAGAATGAACTCACCTATAAGACAATGATAATATTTCTATATTAGATTGTTGGGTTTCTTTAGTGAGAAAATGCAGGTGACATGTACCTTTAGTACCTGGATTTGCCCTTTGTTTCCTAGGCTGCTGAAGGAAATTTCAAGCCATTTGAAGACAAGAGGAGAGCTTTTGTTTTGTAAAATTGGGTCTAGCTTGTCTCAGCTTGGTTCTTCCCTCATTAGGCAACTCTTTTGCTATTTCTGGGTACTTGTAGAGGGAGTCTATCTGATGGAGTGAACTATATTTGGTCCTTTGAACACAGTCAATGTTCCAGGCCAACTCCAGAGAGACACTGGCCTGCATACCTAGGGGGTCCCTGGCTACCCCTTGAAGGAACATGTAGTGGGGAGCTCACTTTTAGCCAGAAGAGGGCAGTGACTGTGATAAATGACATTACTACCATCAGCACACTGGCATAGAGAAACATTTAACTTATGTCTTAACCATGTTACTAGATTTGAGAAACTCATCTCATTCAAAAGTCAGTCAGCAAAGTGTAGCTCCTCCCATTTTCCAGCTGAACCTGAAGCACAAGAATGCCAACCAGATAATCTCACCTTATCATGGTCTTGCCTCCATTTACTTGCATGATTTATGTGCAACCTTCAGCTTGAACTTCAACTGTGATTGTAATTAGCAGATGATGGTGGCTGTTCATGGGAAACAAAATGGCTCTCTTTAATGTGGATGACTTCTGTTTATACCCATATGCTAGGGCTGACTTGAAATATTACAATGGTTATCAAAGGAATGTTTGACAAATTATTACATTAGAGATTGAGATATAGTTTCATTTTGAAAAATATTAATTTTCCTAATGCAATGCCATGATGAGATGAATGATGAATGAAAGTAAGTTTTAGGCATGAACCTTAGGACTGTTCAAAGTCCCTGAAGGAAGCATATGACCCATAGAATCCAAAAGGAAATCCAAGCATCAAACTTATCTCCTCTTGGTTCTTGAGGGAGACAGTGCTGTTGCATCTTTGTTTCTCTTATCAAAACTCTTAGGCAAATGAGAAAAAACAGCCCCTTCACTTAGAGGAAGCTAGACAGGGAGTTGGAGCAGTGACTTCCTGGAAACAGGGAATGCCTGTGCATCACTGAAACTCCCCCAGAGGAGTGGTCCTCAGTCTGAGGGCAGGTAAGTATAGCTTAGGCCGCTTTCCTCCTTGTCTCCAAGGAAGCTTTTCACACTGTAGGACCTGAGAATGAACATAATTTCTTGCTCTCCTCCGGGGACTGTTTTCACCAAGAGGAATGGATGTGATTTAACATCCCGTAGAAATGTTGGAGTAGAGCTGGACTTGAAAGCCACAGAATCAGGTTTTAATGTTTTGAACTTTATAGAAGCAGAAGCATTACTATGCACTCACACACACACACACACACACACACACATACACACGTGTGCATGCACACACACACACACACACACACACTGATATCAGGCACAGTGGTTGTCTAGGTGATCTCTATAGCAAGTTAATAGCTTCAGGTAACGGTACTATCAATTGGGATAATGTGTAATTGTGAAATAGCAGAGTTCCTTTGATTTCAAAGGTAAAAATGAAGTGTCTGAGATTCTGAACTTTAGAAAACTCAGTGAAATCAGGGGATTAAAAAGAGTATCAAAATCAGGTGTCTTTTGGAAACTTTGACTGATATGCCCAGAGATACAATTTGTTTATAAAGAGCTCAAACAGTTCTTTCTCTTGAATGTTCCCCATCTTCCTCTTTGAATGAGAGGAAATCAGTTTCTCAAAACACTAAACATTTGCCTTACTTCCAGTAAAGACTGAGTTTTCTAGGTTAAAGGTGACACATTGGCACTGGAGTAACTCACATCAATGTCCACAAAGACACATGGGTTATAAGAGGACAGTGTCCGGTGCAATTTCTCTCTCCTGTTTGGCTGGTTAATTTTACGTGGATTGTTAATTTTCCATTCTTGAAGAATAGGCTTTAGACAGCCTGTGGTGTGTCCTCCAAAAGCAATCAGATGAAATGTCAGGAGAAATCATTTGTGTGAGAGCTAGATGAGCTTTCTCCATGTGGATTTGTGCTTTTTAATCATGTAGTTATAAATGACTAACAATGATCTTTATGTTAAGTCAATGAAATACAGAGAATTCTCTCATTCTCCTGCAAGTTTTGTCTACTTCACAGTGTTTATGAAGACATATTTTTCTCCAAAAGACTCAATTGTACCAACTGCTAAAGCCATGTGTTTTGTAAGTTATTTATTGCCACAATGAGTTTTATTAACTGTTAGACAATGAAAGGCAAATCTGTCATGTTTGGGCTCATCTGGTTAGGATGGATGGGTAAGTGAGCATACTGAATAAACTCTGCAACAGGTAACATTTCATGTAAATCCTGTTTGATAACAAATAGACAATGGGAAGTGGAAAGTGAGACACCTTCATACAGTCGTTTAGTTTTAAGCATCTTTGTAAAAAGAGCACCCCCTCTTTTGACTCGGCAGGTGGGCACTCTCTTACAAAGGCACTAGCAATGGTTTCAGATGAGAAAGAGCACTTCAGATGTGCAGCGGGAGATATCTATAACACAGCTATATCACTGTTAATGTCCCTCCCCCAGCCCTCTGAGAGCTATCATTCCCTGAACCCTAGGACAAAGGCCTACCTCTGCTAAGCAAAATCATCCTGCTTTGCTTGGCGAGGTTATCAGAGAGGCAGCCATCACATCCCCTTCTTGGCATCCATCCTACGCTATTGTACTTGCTTGCCTGTCTTTGCCCTCCACTAGACAAGTACCAAGTGGGCAGGTTCCATTTCTTTGTTATTGGCTATTTCATTTCTAGCCCCTAGTCTTACCCTGTCTGGGAACCTAATAAACATGTGAATAGATGAATGAATGAATGAATGGAAGAATCAACCATATCTTCTACTCACTTATCTCGATACCAAATACTGGAAATAATATTTAGTTAGACAGGAAAACAAAATCAAATTTTACTTTCTGTGTACACCTCCAGGAGAGGAGACAGACGGAGCAAGGGGAGAAAGAGAGAAAGAAAGCAGTGAGTGTATTTTGGGTGTTCCTATTTTCACGTACTCCCTCACACTCCTGTGCATTTGCATCTCCTTCAGGTAGACCCCTAAAATTGAAAATTAAACAAGCACCATACGCGAGTGCATTCTCATTTGGGAAGATTTGAGCGACAAATAATAGTCTGAAATGGGAAGAGTCCACTCCCCAGCACATCTATTAATAAAATGACACATGCAGACATTATTTTATTTATAGATATGCCTTATGACTTTCTTTTCTACTTAATATATGCAGGAGAGACTTGTATGTTGGTTAATGCAGGTCTGCCTCAGTAATTCTCAATTCTGTAAGTCAAGAATTACCTGGATAGATGGATGCTCAGATTCTTACCGGTACCAAAGAAACTGGGCAAAGCTCTATCTACCTTCATATCTCTTGGAATATTTCCAGGTGATTCCGTGTTGGTCTAGGATTGGGAACTTTCAAGATTCCTCTTTCATTTTTAGTGGCTGGTGTGTTTTAATTATGGGTAGACCATAATTTACTTTTACAAATCCCTAATAGGGAAGTAATCAGAGATTGTTCCTTTTGATTTAAATTTAAAAAACTGTCGTAACAATGCCAAGACCTCACCCAAACACTGTTAGCCCTAGTGGGAACTCAATTCTTGTGTCATAGAACCCTTTCTTGGACCAACACAGAGGCTGCCTTATGAATAGTCAAGCCCATCTCCCCATCAGGCTGTCTCACACAATTCAGGCCTGTAGCATAGACCAAGGCTTTTCTCAACATGCAGTAATTTAGAACCAGTGTCCTAGTCTTGCACCCAGGCTATGAAAGGAACATCATGTTTCCTGTTTTGTGGAGTAGATTTTTAAGCTTGGTGAATTTAAATCTTTCTCACTTTCCTTGTCTGAATCCTCCAAGAGCCTGAAATCCTACAGCGAATACTGAAGACACCTTAAGAGCTTACTAGGTGATTAATGCCTATCTTTTGGGCTCTTTGAGCAATGAGGATGCTTTAAAAGTAGCCAAAAGGCTTTCTAATAGACTGGCTTATGATTAGATAAAATACTCCTTTTTGTTGTTGTTGTTTACGAAGTGGCCTGTAAACCTTTCTGGAAAAAGTTAGAGTGGAGGTAAATAAATAAATAAATCTGCATAAGGAAAGTGCTTTCCTATTCATTTTTCCCTAAAGATAGCAATTAAAATATAAAATAAAATAAACGTTTATTTTACAACCTTTATTTATTTATTTTTAGCCACTTTTGGGTTTACAGAAAAGCTAAAGATTGCAGTGAGTTTATTTGGCTTTCAGCTCAGGTATCTTTGATAGATTTTGTTTTTATTTTATTTATTTTTTTATTAACAACCAAAGGCTACCTCTTCCTAAGGAGGCTTAAACCCTGGAGGCTGTCTGTGGCTATGGTTCAGTGGCTCACAAACTCAGCTTGCATCAAAATCACCCTGGGGCCTTGTTGAAGTTCAGATTGCTGAGCCCACCTTTGGAGTTTCTGATTCAGTAGGTACAGGAAGGGTCTGAAAACTGGCATTTCGAAAGGTTCCCAAGTGTTGCTGACGTTGCTGTTTCGCAGCCCATGCTCTGAGAACCAATGCTCCACATAAATTGCTTGCTGGCTGACTTAGCAAGTGAAAGGGTGCAAAACGGGAATGAGATTTAACCATGTTCTGACTGACAGCCGCCTCTTGTCTTTTGACTTGGACCTGGTTAAGTCTTCTGTTGCTACAGGTCGCATCACAGCACCTGCTGGAGGAATCTCATTTTTAATTGTGTGCTCCTTCGGGAGTAGTGTTACTTACTAAATAATGCATAGCTCAGAAGTCACAATCAGTGTCATGGTCACTTAAACAGGATCTTAAAAGCAGGGCCATCCAGATTGCCATGTTTTACTAATGAGACCTAGAGAAAACTGATTTTTCAAAACTCAGACTGTAAGATACACATTAACTGAGAATTGAGAACAGTAAAAAGAGGCTATGATTTGTCTCAGCTACCAGCAATTTGTCTTCAGAAACCATGACAGCTACCTCCTGATTTCCATTATGCAATGGGATTCCAAATGACACTCTACAGCAGTCTTAATCAATAGAGGGTCACCAGAAGCTCTACTTCTCCCACGCGGGGGAAAGGGCCTATTTATCCACTTAATTGATATAACACATAAACCGGCAAAAGAAGGAAACATCTCTGTCTCCCTCTTGATGCAAGCATTCTTAAAAATATAAGGGCGTGTAACAAACCCTTAGTCAGATGAAGGGATCTGGGCACAGCTTTGTCCACAGACTCCTTGATCTGTTTCCAGACTGAGGCCAGCCTCTGCAGTTTTCCTGCGTGAGATCCAGAAAACCAGTAGGCATGTGTATTCAGTGATGGCCATTTGTGTCCGCAAGTCTCTTCAAGGTTCCTGGTAAGCTCTGGCAGGGTGATTTTCCTCATATACTAGCTTATTAGCTGGTCAAAGTCTTAGTGAAGCCATATTTATTTCTACACATCTCCTGCCACTCAAGGCTCTTTGGGTGGTGTGCATGGTAACATTCTTACACTTGCAGCTCCCTCCTGTTTCTCCTTATCTAGATTAAGAGGAAAATCCAGTTTTGATTAATGTTTGCATAATTTCTTACCTTTTAAGTCCCAATGTTTATACTATGACAATTCCATTTATTAGCATCCTCAGAATGTTTGTGCTTACGTTGCTTATGGAATAAATGCCACATCCTGCTTATGCTGTTTTTTAATATTCTAACTTATAGATATGATCATTCTTATAATAAGATGTCTATTGAAATGGTAGATTATTGTAATGATTCTTCTAGTGATGCTCATATTCTTTTGAATAAAACAGATAAATATGAATTTTGTGAAACAGGTGAGGCTCTATAGTCAGACTTGCTGACTTCAAAATCTGACATAACATTTATTAGTTCTGTGATCATAAGGCAGAGGATTAATCTCTCTACATAAAGTTTGTGTATGTAGAGAAAGTTGACAGGAACTCTACTTCTTCAGGAGGTTTTGAATGAACGCTAACAGGACATACTGCAGAGACCTAAGGGAAAGTCTGATTTCCAGTGAGCACTGTAAATATTTGTTGTGATGATGTCAAAAAGGAAATTATCTACCACTCTTAGACATTTTGAGTTGTACCTCTCATCCAGTTTCTCAACAATTTGTACTAACCCTATATTGTGAGAATGGTAGACTAACGTAAAATCATTGGTCAAGAAATAGAACAAAGCAGAATTTTGGTCAACTGAATTTTGGGATATGGTATGGCTATCCTGTGGTCAAGCTTTTCATTGGGACCTCATCGGGACCTATATCCAGCCAGGTGAGTTAAGAAAGTAGCAAATTGAACTCTATGTGGTAGGTCTTAAGAATCACTTTATTTAAAAAAAAATTAGCAAGCTAGGGAATGGCTAGGTGACCCAAAGATAAGCTTGGCTAAATTTTAACAGCGTTTATGTACATGTACAAAATGTCTTCTTAGGACTGAGTTTAAAAAATAAAAATGATAGCATTTTGGCTGACCTAGACCTTCTTAGAACCTCAGGATTTCCGGTGGAATTGTGGGTGAGGATGAGCAGCTGACTAACTCTTGGAATGAGTACTAGAAGTAAGCTCATTTTGGATGTGAAGTACTCTTTTTAATTTTAATTTTATTTTTTTTCTGTTTGGTACAGTGACCCAAAGATTCAAATAGTAGGCTCATGCTGGACCATGATTGCTATTCTTTGTCAAGGGAAAAACTCTTTTCTCCTAGAGATGCTTCTCTAGAGATACTCATTCTTGCCACCGGGTACAAGTATCATACATGACAGCACTTGCTCTAGAAGTCATATTCCTCCCAAGACAATCAGAAGAAGACTGAAACTGAGTATATTAAATTTTGATTCATACTGTCACTATCTTCTTCTATTTAAATGGGAATAACTAAGTTAAACATTTATTATGTTCTACTAAGTTGTCATTTGGTGAAATATGGATAATTTAGTCCATTCATAGAGAAAGAGAATGTGTTTATTCATTGCAGACTTACCTGGACTGATTGTAATGGGCCTGTAAGACAGAATGAATGCTGTGATAGGAATGGTCAGATAATGGTAAACAGTTCTTGGTGTAAGTGATAAAGTTCCACTCCACAAGTAGAAGTAGAATAGTGTGGATAGACGTGAGCATTTTATCCATTCATTGTCCTTCTTTTTCTTAATGGGCAAAACAGTCAATCAGTGTGCCAATCAGGATTCATTCAGAAGCATACATCCTACAGATGCATGCATCATGTTTGACATCGATTCAGACAGCATGAAGGGAGTACACCAACCTAAGCTATCCTGCTACTTAAAATCCTGCTGAGGAGACCTCACTAACATGTAAAGTAACAATGACGCGCATGAGATGACATAATAAAAACTACATCACTGGGCAACATACTGGGGTTCAGAAGAAAGTTCAACTTCATCTGAGGAAGCCAAAGTTATTAGGCAAACTGTTTTAGTTAGCTTGGTCTGCTCAATAGAATGACACAAACCTAGTCATCTTAAATGCCTCCCCCCACTTAATGACCCTTTGTTGTCTGAGAAGTTTTTATGTAACCACAGGAATATATGTACATAAAGTAGGTATACACATCAATCATCTACTGTTAATATTCATAAAGTAATTTATTTTAAAATAATTCTTTCACATTTTATAGAATATGAAAGCAAATGCAAATATGTAAATAGTAGGGAGGTGGTTGTGTTGCTTATTTCAACATAAATATTTAAGTCTTAGGCGAATATTTAATACTGAAGGATACAGTGTATCTTCAGTGTTTTCGGAGTTGATCAGTATTTTGTAGCTGTTGATGATGAGCAATATGATTCCCAGAAATATTTGCTACAAAACATACAGAGGTATGTTTACAGTTACTTCAGAAATTGTTGGAAAATATGTCCTAATCCCAAACCAAAATTCATTTAATATTTTTTTTAAAGTTAAACTCAAGTCAGCTACTGAAATAATAGTTGGGTATGTATGTGTTCAGTGTATGCATGTGTAGATGCATGTGTAGTTGCGTGTGTGTGTGTGTGTGTGTGTGTGTGTGTGTGTGTGTGTGTGTGTGCATGCAGGGGAGGCCAGAGATCAATGCTGCACATCTTTCTTTCTTGTTCTCTACCTTAATGTTTGATATGGGGCCTTTTATTCAACATCAAACTGGACGTTGGACCTCTGGGATTCTCTTGTCTCCACCCCTGGCAGCTGTCATTGCTGGCATTGCTGACATGTGTTTCCACACCCAACACTTTAAAATTTGCTAAGAAAACTTCTTACACAATAAAATTTTGGTCATATTCCTTCCCCTTCCACAACTCCTCCCAGTGGTCCCACTTCCTTACCCAAGTTCATGCTCTCGCTCTTAAAAAACAAAATAAAACCAACACAAAACCAAAACAAATACAAAAAAACAGACACCTCCCAAAATGAATCAGAAAACAACAAAAACCATGGAGTCTGTTTTGTGTTGGCCAAGTATTCCTGAACATGTGGCCTGATTAGGGATGTGGTTTGTATATTCAGGGCCACTCCATTTACCAACAGCTACCAACTGCAAACAACTTCTCGCTTAGGGGTGGGATTTTATACCCACTTCCCCTTTTTCACGCTGTGTATCCAATTGTTTATGTGGGTGCTGGGATATGAACTGAGTTCTTCATGTTTGCATTATAAGCACTCTTGTGTTAGACCCACCTCTTCAGTCTCTCAGGCAGCAATTGAAACAAACAAAAAAACAAACACCTAAAGACCAAACCCCACAAACATCCTAACACAATGAATATAATCAAAAGTGTGTTAATTTGGTACTTAATGCTCAAGAAAGACAGCAGGGAAATAGTAAAAGCCCATTTTTTCATAATTTACAAGAGCGGGTAAGTATACATATGGTAAAAATACCGCAGTTTATACCATATGGTCGTCTAGAATCTGACCTGAGGTGTTTGAGGCTGAATGGTGGCAATAGATCCGATAGCATGTGCAGTACTGAGTACACATGTGTGTTCACAACCCAGTTTTCAATGAAAGCTGCAATGGAACAAGGAGTGCTTCCAGGAATACCTTGGGCTTTATTATGTTTGATTTTGAACTCGTTTTTGATCCCTGCATGTTTAGAAACCTCTGAACTGTTGCCGTATTTTTCACCCCCCCACACATTCAGTTATATGGTCCCACGTAGGGTTTCGACCCATGGTTTAAGCAGCTATGCCAGCCGGGCAGTGGTGGAGCACACCTTTAATCCCAGCACTCAGGAGGCAGAGGCAGGCAGATATCTGTGAGTTCGAGGCCAGGCTGGACCGACAGCCTCCAAAACAATACAGAGAAACCCTGTCTCATAAAACCAATAAATAAATAAATAAATAAATAAAAAAGAAGCTATGCCATAGAGTTGATAGTATATACGGTGCTTATTTCTTAGAGTGGGATGTTTGAGACCAGAGTACCTCACGTGAGGTTCTTGGTGACTTGTTGAAGTTCCTTGCTGATTTATAGATTATTGCCTTCTCATTTTGTTTTACCTGGAGGGCAAGAATAAGTGCAGGAGAGGCGGGGGGAGGGGAGAGGAGACCAAACAACAATAAAAATCCCTCAAATCAAAACCCTCACCCCTCTTTCTTTAAAAATAGGATGCTTTATTAATTCTACAAGAATTTCATAATTACTTTGATTGTATTCACTTCATATACCCCAGACCCTCCCAGACCCCCTCCCATTTACCCTTACACTTGCCCCCACCCCCTCAAAGACACTGTCTTACATCAGATGCCATGGTCCTTTGGCTTTTGCAATCTTTGTCCCCATCTGTGACCTAACACTTCTAAAGGCCTCGCCTTCTGCTCATATTACACTGAGGGTTAGAATTTCCAGCTGTGAATTTGGGAGCACACAATTTTCAATTCATAGCGCAAGGTTTTGTACAGTGGTGTGAAACTGGGTTGGGCTTAGAGGCGTAAGCCGGAGTGTTTGGAGTGTATAAACCTGAGATACCCATAAACCTTTGGCCTGATGTCAGCTCATGCAGTCCCAAAAAGAAGCAGAAGGAAATGGAAATGTCTTTTCTTCTTCAGGCCATCTCTTTGCTGCGACAAGGCTTCAAAGCTTACTTTAAGAGTCTCCTAGGAAGATTAGTGATGAAGCAGTTGGGAGTATTATACCCTTTGCTTCCACTGAGCATGGAACTGGGAATTCCAGTTAAAATCCAAGCCAGTGGGCATGTGGCATAGAAAGGCCAGAATGCAGCACCTTGGGGGGCGTGAACTGCTGTTGGGTTTAAGGGAGGAGCTACCAAACCCAGGAGACCTGCTGGCCTTTATTCTATGGAAATCTATATAATGTAAAATCAAAGCTTTGTCTTTTTTCATTTACCCTTTGACTACCATTTGTATTAATCACAGATACACAGATAAGATTCAAAGAGAAACTAATGACACTGACTGAAGTCAGTGACTTGACTTTACTCCTGCCTGTTTCAGAGGAGAGCCAGCCCTGCAGGGCTGCTCTTCCTGCCTCCTCCCCTCCCCCACTTGAGACTCATCACAGCTACACTCTCTCATTTAATCAGGTGGCCATAGATCTTGGTAAGGGAAAGTTTGTGGGAATAGGCAATGTTTTGATCGGGAAGCATTTAAAGTGTTTGGAAATAGGATCTGAACCGAACATGGCATAAATGATTATTTCTCTTGTTAGTGTTGCCGGTTTTTCCTGGTAATTTCCACCCTCCTAACCTATTGAAATGGGAAGTATTTTGTTGTCTTAGAAACCACAGGATGAAATTTTAAATTCTTGGAGTTTTCCCCTTTTGCCTGAGGAAAGAAGATACTGTAAATTCAAGTTTTAAACAAGTTTGCATTCCTTTATTTCATTGATATTCATGCAGCTGAAGCATCTAGCGAGTTTGGCTGGTGTATAAATTAATATTTACAGGTAAAACCTTGCTGAAAATAAAATAGATTAAGTGGAGAATATTTTTCCCATAGCTTCCTTCTCCAAAGAAAATGAAATAACCCTGCACCATTTCTCCGTTGAATGCCCCATCTGTCAGCTGTACACAGATCTGAGCCCGCACCATCTCAGGAGTGTTTGGGGCCTGGGGCTTCATGGGAAGCAGGGTGGTGGTGTGTATGAGTTAGCGCCTACTGGGAGAACTGGGAGCTAGGGATTTAGACTTACCTTGAAATTTTTCTCTGATTATAGAGTTCCAAATTGAAAACCTGTATCATTGGATTCTAATTACAATTACATCCAGCCTCTGCTGATCAATATTATACATAGCATACAATAATTTTTAAAAAAGATATTAATCAAGGATTCTAAAATACATGCTATAGGAACAATGAACAAATATTATTTTAGCATATTTAAAATTTTCATGATGCTTAAATTAAGCATTAATATTTTTAGTTCACTAAAATAGTATGAGTCTAAGTTTGCACATAAAATTAAATATAAGGCCTATAAATAGTAAGTACAATGTGCACAATGGGATTTGAATACTGTGTCCAGTGACATATGGATATTTTAAAGATGTTTTAAGAAGCTTGACACATAATAGAGATTGTTTTCCAAGTACTTAGAGTCATAAAATCTTGTCACTGTAATGTTAGAAGACACATTAAAAGTCTTCCTCTGTAATCTGACACACAAATCAAAATATATTCTGTGGGACCAGGCATGGCAGCACATTCCTGTAAGGCCAGCATGTAAAAGGCAGAACAACCCAACAAAACAGTCAATAGTAGGAAAACCTCACAGCTAGTCCATGAAGACCCTCCACAGGGGTAGATTTGTGTCTCTTGGGTCAAGTGTAACTCCACCCAAGCCTGTCTTCTGATGACCTGTCCATCATGGAGCAGCCCTTCTGAGGACCCCTCTGGTTCCTGAGCCCTGAGTTCTCCAGCATCTCTGCTGCCACCTTATCTGCTTCTTAGATCAGCAGCACAAGTGCTAACATTTATTGACAGCTTCCTAGATGACAGTTTAGATGCTAAAAACTTGATATACATAATCTTGTTTGCTTCTCACACAGCTGTCAGGGAACACATCGCTTTTGGATGAGGGAAAGATGTTTGTCTAAGGTCACTCAGAAGGCATATGGTCACTCCATATAAAACCTGGCTCTGATGGACCCATACATCTTAAGCTGTTGCTCTGTATCACCTTTCTGTGGTATATTTTCAGATTCCTGATGGTTTCCTTTATTTAACTATACTCCTGCTGTTACTTTAATCTAATTCTGAGTTAAATCCATTTTCCTTGCCATTTTCTAAAAGCTTGCCTTCGAGTAGAGAAGTTAAACCCTTCAGATGGGAGGTGTTGACTTTGCAAGTGTTACATTCTCAGTAGAATGTTTACGTGGGCTGCTCAGCATATGCACAGAGGACAGTGGCCTCCACACAAGGATGGGAATTTATTGCTCATGACCCTGTGTGCCTGCCTGCCTTCCTGCTAAGTTGGTCCTATGGCTCTCCATCAATGTTGGGAAGCTTGTATTTCTTTAGCAACACTAATGGGGAGCTTTCCATTGTCCCAGGTGTTTTCTGAGGACATTGGATGGGAAGAGTTTGTATTATTGCAGATGGCCAGAGCAGTTTATGCAGCAGGAAGTATTCCACGGAAGGGCTAATCCATCCAGGATTCTTTTCTGAAGTTGGTAGCAGGACGTGGTGAAATTACTTGGGCTTCAGGAAAACAGGGAAAACATCAAAATAAATACATGTGTTTGCGCCTACTCCTTTCCCAAACTAAGCCATTCCCTGGGATTGCATTTCCTGAACATATGGCGTCAAGTTCTAGATCAAATGGAGAGATGGTAAAATGAGACTCTTCATGTGACGGTTCTTCCATTTGCTTCTTATTTCAGTGGAGTCTGGACTCAAGTAGCTGGGTTCCTCCTATGCTGGGACAGGGAATGTATGACATTCACAGTGTGTGAAATACAAATCATTTATATTCACATTTGTGAGGAGAGGCCAGAATTCAGTCCTCATTCTTGTGCCTTGGCAGAAGAGGAGAATTGGGTTCTTTCTTTTCTGCCTTTGTTTGGGGAGTAGACTTGGCTAGCAGCCCCACCTGTCTGTGTTACCCCAGCCCAAGAGCTCCCACTCGGTGCTGCTGCATGACCCACTGTTATTCCCTGCCCCATCCCTCCTCTCTTAACCCATCTTGATCCTCCATTCCAAGGCTTCTTAAAACCACAATATGTTTGGTTATGCCTTTACTCTGAAAACACTTTTGATCTTTTTAAGAGTTCCATTAGATAAAAACACCTTTTTATACCTTTTGTTTCCATGGTAATGGGTTCCAGGGTGGCTGTAGAAAACCACTAGCTTCATGTGCCCGTGGAAAGGCAGCAGTTATGGATTAATACGGTAAACACCTAAGTACCTGGACAAGGAGCACGAGGCTGAGAGGAAGCACTTAGAAGACCTGTGAAGTGTTGATGCTGTCCATGTGAACACGCGTGTGTGCTCCCCTCTCTCTCTCTCTGCATGTGTGTGTATGCATTTAAGAAAAACTGCACCCAGTGAAATTTGGAAACAGAGACCTACATCGCAGGCAAATAGCTTGTGAACTTTAGTATGAACTGTAGTGTTCACTTAGTCAGCTCAAGGCAGAAAGAGCAAAATTAACTTGAGACGTTAGCTTCAAGTTTAATAATACATAAGAAACCATGGGAGTTTGTACAGCCTTCTTTCATTTTTACAAGCAGCATCCCCGTTTCTAAGAATTTAAATGCAGAAGGTGAAGCTTTCTTTAGCAGTTTGTCTTTTGCCAGAAGAAAGACTATTTCCCTAAACCCAGGGATGTCTTTCTGGTAGTGTCTGTAAACGAATCCTTTAAAAGTCTTGGGGCACAGATCAGAGTATAGCAGGGGATTCTGTTAAGATAGAATAAAATAAATACAAAACAGAGCTTTCCTAGGAAATCCAGAACGACCTTGCAAGGCATTTTAGAGAAGGGAAAGACATATTCAGACATCCTCCTTCCCCTTTATCTTGTCATCCCTGACTTTGTCCCCTGCCGACATGTTCTTTATCATGGATCAGGGCAAGGTGGAGGAGTGGAGGGGGTGAAAATCAGACAGGAGAGAAAAGGATGGGAGGTTGGAAGGAAGAGGCAGGAGTATGCTAACTTGATTGTGCTTATTTGGAAAGAGGCAATGAATCAAAACCCAGATTTTAATATTTTAAATTGCCAGTGCCATTATTAATAGTATTAAGATGATTTTATGTTGAAATGGCTAAAGTTACTTTCAGAATAGAGAATGACATTGGAAGTCTAAGTATCCTTCCCCAAGACTGCTTTTTATTTAAATTGTTTTACACTTATTTACCCTCCCCCCATGTGCGTTCGTGTATGTAGGAGCACGTGGGGGCCAAAGGACCACTTGTAGGAGATTCTCTCATTTCACCTTGTGGGTTCTGGGGATTGAACTCAAGAGGTCCGGCTTGGCAGCAAGCACCTTTATCTGTTGAGCCATCTCTCTGGCCCTGCCTTTCCTTTCTATGCCTTAAGTGTAAAAATGATCAACAACTGTAATGCAATGTTTTCAAAAGTGTTCTTTCTAGGAGACACAAAGTTGAGGGGCCAGAAACACAAGGCCAGCACACTCTATAAATTGATTTATTGCAAGACTTGGGGAAATCCCACCTGCCCAGAAAGATTCAGTAGTACTGCTCCTAATAAAATTAAAAGGAAGGCCGTTCATTTCAGTACTCATTTTCATCCTCATATTCTCTGGTTTTAAAGTACCTGATAGAATACATTTTCTCTCTGCTTGCTGAAATTGAACATGACACTGGAGCACAGGGTACACTGCTTCAAATAGTTGATTCTTCTTGCTCCATCTAGATCTTTATGGAAATCTCTGCAGCTCTGTTTCCTCACCAGTACTGGTACACACCAAGAAGGATTTTGGGCTTTTGTAACCAGGATGTAAACAAAGCCCCTCCCTGCTGAGAGAGCATCCTCCAAGAAGAAGATTAACTAAGACTCAAGTTATGGCAAAGAGTCCTTTGGGTGTAATGGCAGGTCAGTCGATAACCTTTGAAAAGTGCTCTTTGGGGACATCAATACAAACCTTTACACCCAAACCAGAACTCAGGGGCAGAGACTGCTGGGGTCTTCCCCTGTGGCACCCCAGTTAACCCCTCAGAGCAGCAGAGGGACTGCCCTTTCTGGAGAAGTAGGTCCAGTTTGCAGTAGAGTGGCCCTGAAGGAAATAGAGATGCCTCTACCTCCCTTCATTATCTCTCTCATCCTCTGCTTGTTTTTGTCTAGGTGATTTGAGCTTTTTATGGAATCCATTTTGAGTTACCTATAATGTTTTCAAGTGTATTCCTTTATATAGCTTTTTACACACATATAAATAATTTATCATGGTCTACCAGTGGTGCCATTTTGTTAGTTCCAACCAAGTTTAGAAACTTAACTCTTGCCATCTGTTCTCTTTTGCAATATACTTGGTCTAAATATTTCCTTTGTGTACTCTGAGAAGCATGTGAGGTGGTGCTATGCTTTTTGTTTTAATCATTAACTAAATTTAGAAAACTCAAGAAAAACAAATTCTGTCACATTTACCCATATTTTACTCCTTTTTTCCTCCCTCCTCCCTTCTCCTCTCTCCACCCCTCATTCCTGGTATCTTTACTTTATTTTCTTTTCCTTTTTTCTCAGAGAACGTTTTTAACCACTCTTTTAGGAGGATGTCTGTTAATGACAATTTGCCTTCATTCTCCTTCACTTGCAGATGGCATCCTTGAGGAATATTTTCTCTGGATATAGGTCTGATTGACAGTTGACAGGTCTATCCTGTCAGTATTTGAAAAACATTGCACCAATTCCTTTGAGCATCCTTGACTCCTTTTGAGAAATACATTGCTGTGGGATTTTTTGTTTGTTTTTATTTTTGCTCCCTGTAAGCAATGAGCTGTTTCTCTCTGACTTGTTTCTTCATCGTCACTGTGCCCATATTGTGTCATGATGTAAAGTTCTTTCAGCTTGTCTGTTAGGGTTTATTCTGATTCTCTTCTCTACTTTTTGCCAGCTTTGGGAAGTTTTTAGCCATTATCCCTTTTCTTTTTCTAAATTCATTTTTTAAATTTCATTTTACATTCCAACCAAAGTTCTTTCTCTCACCCCTCCTCCTTCCTCCTTCTTCCCCTATCCCACTCCCCATCCACTTCTCCCAATAGGTAAGGGCTCCCATGGGGAGTCAACAAAGTCTGGCACATTAAGTTGGGGCAAGACCAAACCACTCCCTCATCATTAAGGTTGAACATGGCATCCTGTCATAAGCAATAGGCTCCAACAAGCTAACTCATGCACCAGAGATAGATCGTGGTCCCACTGCCAGGGGTCCCTCTGATAGTCCAAGTTTCACAACTGTCTCCCACATACACAGGGCCTAGTTTGGTCCCTTGGAGGCTCCACAGTTGTTGGTTCAGATTTCAAGAGTTTCCACGAGCTTGGTTCAATTGTCTCTGTAGATTTTTCCATCATGATCTTGACCTCCCTTGCTCATGTATTCCCTACTCCCTCTCTTCGACTGGATTCCTGGAGCTCGGTTTGGTGCTTGGTTGTGGATCTCCGCATCTGGTTCCATCAGTTACTGAATGAAGACTCTATGATGATAGTTGGGGTACTCACCAATCTGGTTACAAGGGAAGGCCATTTTGGGCACCCTTTCCAATATGACTATGGGTCTTAGCTGGGGTCATCTAATGATTCCTAGGAGATTCCCTGGCACCAGGTTTCTCCCTAACCCTGTAATGGCCTCCTTTATCAAGGTATCTCTTTCCTTGCTTTCTGTCCCTCCCTCCAACGTCCCTTTCCATCATATTCTCATCCTCCATCCCTTCCCCTTTATATCTTTAGCTACTTCAGCTGAACATTTATTTTTCTGGTCCTCATAGAAGTCAGCTGACTTAAATTTTAGTTCTTTTGTCCCACAGGTCTTTGAAGTGCTGTTAATTTTTCCCTAGTGTGATTAATCATTATCGTTTAGCTTAGGATTTTTTTTATTATATCTTGGCAGTCATGGACTTTTCCCACTGCTTTACTCATTTTTTTTTGTGGAGTCCATCTAGTGAGTCCCAAAATTTTGACTTGGTTCTTCTATATTCATTTTTTTTGTTTTGCTGACTTCCTATTGCTTTGCTAGGTGTATGAAGACATCCTTCTCCCCACCAAGACTGTTGGCTGTTAATCTTTGAAACTGATAATGCTCTTATTGTGAGGTACAGAAGGGTCTTATGACCTCCATGTGACTTCGACTGATGTCACCTGGACTGAGGACTACCTCCCCACTGCAGAGTAAAGAGTCCTTACTCTCCCCTATACCCTGACGCCACCTAAGTGAAGCATTGTTCCAAGCAGAAGTAAAAGTCCGGTCTCCCCACTTAGCCCTCTCTGAAAGAATATTGTGGTGGGGGTGTTGTTCACCTGTGTACAGTCTAGGCTACCCACTGTGCCCTGTGTGCGTGTGCATGCGTGCATAAGTGTGTGCGTGTTAAGTGACTGCAGTTCTTCTGTGGTGTTTGGCTCCAGTAGAGGGGTTTATTATCCAAATGTTTCCGATCTAAAAGGGTCATTTTCCAGCTCTTTTGATAAACTAAGAAGGCTTCTTTGCTTCTGTGTTTTTGATGTATGCCTGTTGGCATTTTCAGGTTGCTGGATTCTTTAGGATGAATGAGGACCTATGTGGGGGTCTTGTTAAAGTTTCTCTTGCTGTGTTAAAACACCATGGCCAAAAAGAATTTGGGGAGAAAAGGATTTATTTCAGCTTACCATTCTCAGGTCACATTGTCACTGTCAAGAAAGGAACTTAAAGCAGGAATCAGGATCAGGAACTGAAGCAGAGATTCATAGAGGAATGCTGCTTACTGGTTCGATCAACATGCTTCCTTATACTATCCAGGACTAATGGTTCAGAGGTGGCACCACCCCCAGTGGTTTGGGCCCTCCCACATCAATCATTAATCAGAAAAATGCCCCTGTAGACTTCCCTACAGGCAATCTGATAGATACATTTTCTCAGTTAAGGTTTCTTTTCCTAGATAACTCTAACATGTGTCAAACTGACAAAAAAGTAGCCAGAATAATGGGAAAACAGCAACAGCAATAACACTTAGAAGGAATATGGAGAAACAAGAAAACCCAAGGACTTTAGTACTCTATCATTCCCTGGGTCCAGAGGTCGTTGACCTGCTTAACTTACCTGTCCACCTCTCAGCTTCAATGTTTGATATAGTGTCCAGCCGTTAATTGGAGCCATGAGATTGACAGGGAAGAGTGCACCTCTTCTAACATCCCGTCAAAGCCTTTTTGCATTTTTGATGCTATCCATATTTCTCCCCCTTTCAGTGTCAGAGGATTTGATGTGCTTTCAAGAACACTCAATTACTCTTAGGAATCTTAGTTTGGAATATAACTAGCTGTAGTGTAGAACCATTTCTCACACTAGACCAGTAGCAACGATGAAATGGTACATTTGCATGCTTTGTTGTTAGACAATCTTGGGTTCAAGTCCTATTTTTACTGTGTATTTGTTATTTAATCTTGATCAAGGCATTCGGCTGTCTATTCCTTTCTTTTCCCAGGTGATGTGTCAGGAATGGCATACTTCTTGTGCTTGGCACATATTATGTTCCATAAAAATATGGTTTCTATAATGCAGATTGTCAATTTCCCAGACACTTTGTTAAGAATCTGATCTCTACTAGGAGAGAAAACAGTCCAGCTGTTTTCTAGGATGCTGTTTTATGCGAACAAGATCATTAGACAGCAATCCAATGAACCTACTCCCCATTCTATATTCTGCATCCAGAGAGGAGCACCTGTTAGAACATGGTGCAAGAACAGTTATTTCTCTGAGCAAGGATGATACATTAGTTTGATGGAGCCCACAGATTTATTTAAATGGTTTCATAGTATAAGAATCCAGTTAAAGGATGCTTGAGGATGTTTCTTTGTTTCCCCAGAAAGAGAGAAAAAGTGAATATTTTAGAGAATATTCTGGTACTGGTAAACTCAGCTTGATCAATTTCAGACTTCAAAATACCTTTGAGGTCCTCCCTGCAGATCAGATGAGAGTGGAAGGGTCAAGAAACAGGACATCAGTACTTTTGAGGAAGATTAGAGTTCTAAGTTGGAAGGGAGATGAGGTTATTCTTGACTGGACTTCTAGATGCATAGTAATAGAGGTCATTTGGTCATTCTGGGCTTGAGCCAATGTGTCAGCTTGAAATACCCATAGAGAACCTGTCAGGTCAAGACCCCTAGAAGCAAAGCTGAGGAGAGGGGAACCAATATAAGTTATTTGTTAAAGAGCATTCTCAGGAGAAGGGATGTGGTCTCAGGCAAAATCTAGCCTCACTCAGCATGATCCTGGTGGGATGCCCTGGAGTATTAATCACATTAGCGCCTACCCTGCATTGAGTAGGCAATTTGTATCTTTGCATCCTGAGCTACAGACAGCCTAGTATTAAGTGAGGGAATCTTCCTAGGTGCCCCTGGGCAATGAGACTCTGTAATTCAATGGAAATTCTCTGGATAAGTTGTAAAAGTAGCCATAAGGCTCAGCTTCTACAAGCTTCATTGTGATCAAGTGAAAACAAGTGGTTTATGTAACAGGAGACCTGGCTTGTAGTCATCAATTGCTGTGTGACCTTGAGTAAGTCTTTGAGCCTCTGGTTTAGGGGAGTAAAGGATTACCATAGCTAGATGCTTAAAGCCTGTTTGACTCACTGAGCTTGGTTGATTGAAAGTATTTGATTTAGTAAGACTTGGTGATTGAGGGATACTCAGAGAGTTCACATCCAAACTGAGTCTTGGAAGTGGATTCTACAAAGAACTAAGTCTTCCTGTCCCTTTTCTGTGTGTTATGGTGGAACTCTGCTCTGCTTAGGCATTTGATAAAATATTTTCAGTATCTGAGCTTCAGTTTCTGTATTCTGTTACTTTCCCCCTTTATTTTCATTTCATCCATCTAAAAGAGATCCATCCGTTCTTTTTACAAATTAATGACATTACTAGTAATATTTTGTAATCATTCTTTGGTTTATTAGTGCAGTTTATTCCTTATTGGGATTGAGCATATTTTCCATGTTTTTGTATATGTCCTTGTGTTGAGACTCGAGTTCTAGGGAATAGTGTGAGCAGGTGAGGCTCAGTAGATGGATTAATAGCAATGTCAGTCCTGGGACACTCTGAGGACATTGCCCATATCAAGGGTAGGAGTTACTAATGGTAATATGTCACTGTTATCCAACACAAGTGGTTGGTGGTACACCATTACTCTTGTTAAAACAGTGGCAGATTCACTGCTGGTATCTTAGACTCATTTGATGTTTCATGAGTGCAGAAGTCAATATTAATCAAACTAGACTCCTGGAGAGATTCTCCCATTCATGCAAGGCTTTGGCTAGTAGGGCCATCACCATTCTGGTACTTCAGCTCCTCCTGTGTGTACCCTTTTAGGCCAAATCAGGCTTTGTAGTAGACTATGGGAAAAATGTTGAGCAGGCTTTTTTTCTCTAGGCGTGGTTACCTTTCGTCAGAAGCCAAGTATTTCTTGCTTGAAAAACAGATGTTCCTAAGGAGTTTTCATCTTGATTAATTCATTATCAAAATTGCTGAGTTCTTATAAGACCCTTTGCTGTAAGTTTTTACAGGCTTTAGAATATTTGAAAGGGAAAATGCTCCAGACTGGTAGAGCCAATGGGAAGTCCTGTCAAGCAGGGAGCTGCTTTTCTGGGTGTCTCTTGCTTAAGTTTGTCTGGATCCTGCTGAGTTTGGGTTTTGCTCACCGTGTTGACTTTTCAAAAAGAAAGCTACCTAGAGTGGTTGGCTGATCTGTGGTCTGCTAGGACTTAGAGTTTATATACCTGTCGCTCATTCCCACGTCAGCCTGGTCCCCACACCCCTTCTCTGTCTCCTAGGTGGATTTTTTTTTTTTGGATGAAATGCTTGTTTGTACTAAAGGATTTCAGAAAGGCTAGGGTGGTGATGCCAGGTTTTTTTTTCTGGCTCTCCTCTCCCATCCCCCACACCCTTGAATTGTCTATGGTTGTAAATAATGACTTGTTTAAAATTTTATGTTCAACTCTAAAAGTAGTTTTATTAGGAGAGAGAAAATTAGTAATTTTAGTGCATCCTTAAGATTTAGTAGAAATCTGACTTTATAGAGTAATTTCTTGTCAGAAAGGCAAAAAGTTCTTTGCTGTGTCTCTGTTTCAATCTTGAAGTCTCAGCTGACATTCTTAGGATGTGGCTGCCTTCCTCGGCAGACGTGTCATCTGGACAGATCTCGCCATTTGCTGCTAATGATGATTGATGTTAGTTCAAAAAGTTCTTCTGTATCAAGAGGGCACTTGGGAAGCTGGCTGTAAAGAGCGCTTCCCAGCGTGGGGAAGCATTTGTTATCACTCTTGCTTTGATGCAGCAACACATTGCGGTTCTTGGCATAATGAGAGGCAGGCTTCAGGAGTTACTGCGGCACCCAATCGTACCTGCCAAACTATAAAGACAAACTATATCGAGGATTAAAGGATGGAATCCCTTTGTGTCTCGGAGTAGCAGAACTGAAAGGTTCATAATGACAGACAGGACCATTAGGAGGCATGAAAGGAAAAGCACAAGCCAGGCTGAAAATGTTCTGGGCTAGAAAGGAGTTGATGCCCTTTGAACATTTAAGTTCAAATAACGTGCCATCCTTTATCTCCAAAGACAACGGCTGACCTGGTGGGTGTGGAACACGTGCTGTGGAGTTGTTTTCCAGCAGAGAAGGTGGCCTTTCTGCAGCTCCATCTTGTGCTAGCCAGATTTCTTACATGGGACCAGTGACAGGCATGGAAGTGCCTGGAGGAGGGGAGGTGAGAGGTGATGGCTAGCACATGATGAGCACTTTACACTGACTAAGTCTCTTCTTCAGCACCTTGCCTGAGTCACCTCCATTATTCTTCACGCATAACCCTATTGGGTACGGATGTGTCTAATTCGCACCTAACAAACGGGGCCACTGAGACCTGGGGAGGCAAAAGAACATTGCTAAGGCTGTACAGATAGTGAATGGTGCAGTGGTGTTTGACTTCACTGAGTTTGGCACCTAGGCCCAAGTTCTGACATATGAAAGTACTCTGTCCTGTTTCAGTGACAACTGGAAACATCTGGGAGACAGAGGAACATGAACTGGACTCCTGGCTTCTCACAGTGGACTTCTGTGCGAACTTGGCGAAGTTCCTTTAAACAGTTGAGGAAAGAATGGAGGGAGGCCATTGCTACCTTCAGTGTTTTGTTTAACATTTTGCTTTTGCCCCAGGTCAGAGCAAAGCTAAAGGCTGACGTTTCTCCCCTCGAGGAGTCAGAAGAAGGAATTAATTGGGTAATGTTAGTGTTAGTAAGGCAGGTTTCTGGACCCTACTCAAGAGGGCTTCTCATTTCATTACTCTGGGGAGTAGTAGTTGGGAACCCGAGTTTTAAACAAGGGCTTTAAGTGATACGGAATGAGTGGTCATCCCACTCCACACTGAGGAGCCCTGCAATGTGGGAATCACAGACCTAAGGCAGGTGTCCCTGCTCTGGTCCACCCTGGCAAGGCCAGTTCTTCAACAGGTGTCATAAACAGGCTGTACAAACAACCCGGTTTAAAACTATTTTGTAACTGACTTACTTATTTTGTCATAACTGAATGATGGCGTGGAGCACAGCAACCTGTAGATTCTTTTTCATAATCACTAACAAATACAAGCCAGTAAAACATGTAGTTACTGTAAGCAGCCAGTGAAACTCAGGGTTATCAGTGTCAAGGGGATTGATTCCTTAAGGGGCTTCAGGTTTGGCAGGACTTTTAAATATCTGCTTTGAGTCCTGATTTTATAGAGGCTGAGTCTGAGGGCCAAAGGATTGACAGGATCTGCTGAAATGTGACACACTCAGTCCATGTTTGGACCTATGGCTGCCTCTGGACAAGGGGCCCAACCCATCTGGGAAGCTCCACATTCTTCCAGTTCAGGCCGATAGCATAAGGAAGAAGAGACCACACATCTGCTGGGGATCCACAAACTCATTTTCCGTGTGAAAACCTTGTCCCACCATGACCATATTACAAGTGCAGCCCCCATCAGGACCTTTTGCATGAACATGCTTGGTCACAATGGAGTTCATTTTTTTCCCCTCTGGCCATGAAAGGACCTAGTGGTACTCTCTTCTCTCTCTCTCTCTCTCTCTCTCTCTCTCTCTCTCTCTCTCTCTCTCTCTCTCTCTCTCTCTCTGTCTCTGTCTCTCTGTCTCTCTCTGTCTCTGTCTCTCTCTCTCTTTTAAGATGCAGTCAGGGGATACATGCAGAGCTCTTCTGTCTTATGCTCACAGATAGTACCGACTATTAATTTGCATACAGGAACATAGCACTTGTGGGTATGGCAAGGGCATCTGGAGAACACAGAGAAATGTAACCACCATAAATCAGAAAATGCATAAATGAGTAAGTGATTTCGATACTGATATGGACACTGAAGAAAGTAAAACATGGATGATGTCATAAATGATATGGTTGGCGGAAGTCATTTTGACCAAGTTGTCATGCAAGGGCTCCTCCTCTCAAATCGTCTTATGTAAGCTGAGACCCAAGTGGTAAAACGTGGAATCTGTGTAAGTAGCCGAGAAAAGAGAATTCTAGATACAGGGCAAAGCATATGCAAAAGAGCTTAAATGAGCATTAACAGAAAGAGGAGGATGGAGAGAGCAGAGAGATGTGGTGAAAAGACACGCCTATTGTAAGCCAAGGAGGGGTTTGCCTGCAGTGTAGACAAGGTGGTAGGGAACTCTTATGGAAACTTGAGCAGGGAAATGGCATGGTATAATTCACCTCTTACAGATCAGTGTTATTCACTGAGCCAGGATTTGTCTCAGATGCTCAACACATGCTCCAGGCAATCTCTACTTGTCAGTCAATTTGCATTTCTTGAAGAAAACATTTTAAAGACTCTTGCTACTGTTTTAGGCTTTGCATTTTGTCCCTGATAAAGAATAAGTGCTTGGTTATTCTGTCTAGAGCCAAATGGTTTCTGCATTATTGTTCCTTTGGAACAAAAGAGGGACAATCTTCTTTCTGTTGAGTGACTTTTTGGCAAGTGATGCATGCTAGTATATTATGAAAGAGGGTTAGTTGACATCCAGGTAAGTTGGCTCCTAATTTTTTTGGAGGGAGTGTTGTTCTTGAAAGTTAGCAATATTTCAGCTAATAGGTGACAGAGTATACAGGTGGAGCAACATTGTCTTAGCAACTTTTAAGAAGCAGGCAGATCCTGGCAAGTGTCTGCCTCTGGCACACTGACAAATTGCATACCAAGACCCTCTCTCTCTCTTTTTTTTTGGACCAAAAGCACATACATTTTTATTAATATACAAACATACACTGTTTAATACTATACATTTTCTAAATGCTCTTTGCTTTCCACTATCATAATACCTTTCATCAAATCAATTTAATTTTCTGTACTAAATTATACATAAAAATACAAGATAGATCTACACTATTATTGTAAATGATCTGAAAATGACCAGTGTTTTGATCCATCTAATTTGCAATCTATCTTTACTTAGGATATTATAAAGAAGAGCTATTTGTGCCTCCTGTTGCCAAGACCCTCTCTTTCAGAGAGGTGTTGATATGTTAGACATTATACAGAAAGCAACCTTTTAAATGCCTAAATGAACTTAAAAATTACAAATTAAATTCATAGGTACTAAAAATGGACAGAGAGTTGACATCAGGGAGATAAGCAAGCAACTAAGCTATGGGTTGTTTTGTAGGATGAGGGTGTGTGTCGTTCATAGAAACCCGGAGCCCCAGATTTTAAATGTTATACAGTAGCAGATAGGTAAGTGTGTTGGGGTGAGAAAACAAGGCGTTGGATACTACAAGGTTGGTAGAGTTGATAAGGAGCATCAAAACCAAGATGCCTTGAAGATGTGTGTTCTTCATGAAAAAAAAAATGTGTTCCTAGTGAAAAAAATCAATCTAGCAAAGAAAGTTGTTATGAAAATTGCCTGTCTCAGCCTTTGCTGGGAGTTGGGAATAAAAAGAAAAAGAGACTCACTTAAGAGTTCAGACCTCATGAGGGTTTAGGGCTTACATTTACATTCTCTGTGTATGCCATCCAGGAACTCTCAAGGCATCAATTCATTAAGTTGACTCTGGTGCAAGAAGACTAAGCAGGGCTGGCAGATTCAGAAGCAAATTCTCTCTAGAGGCACCGTACAAAGCTGGGGCTCTTCAGGAGTTTCACAGATTATAACCAGCCCTGTGTGAGCTCATGACAAACTGCTACCTGTTGAATGTGATCAGCAAGCATCAGTGGAAACAGGGAGCAGTAGAACTAGGCTACAGAACTCTAGTGTGAGAATGATCATGTGTCAGGATAGAAATGAAGTACCCTTCAAGAGGGCACTAAAATCAAAGGTGGAGTTGAAAGCATGAGAAAGAAACAAAAACAATTTAAAATGACTAGGCAGGGTTTGAAAACAGAACCAGAATAAAATTACAAAAATAGGGACTATTATATTTGAAATTAAAAAAATGAAAGAAGAAAAATGGGTTTTAACCTTCAAATATTTGGAAAAATAACTGACAGGAATTTGGGCATACAATGCCTTCAAAAGTGATATGCACAGAAAAGCATAAACTAATAAATATGCTATGATGTATTCCCAAAAGTTAATGTGTCAGAGAACCAGTGCCCAATTTAAAAGTAGAAAATTGAAGCATATCTGGAGCTTTCTTCCTGTTCCTTTCTAAGTAATATTCCTCCAAGATTAACTACTAATTTGAATGCTAATACCATGTTTGTTTTACCTGTTTAAAAACATCTTATGAATGAATTTATTTATATAGTATATACTCTTTTATTCATGACACTTGGCTCTCAATACTAAACAATAAATAAAATAATTCATATTTTAAGAATAAATGTAGTTTTCTTATTTAAAGTAGTATTCTATTATATGAACACACAATGATTTAGTCAATTCTACAGCCTAGGAGCACTGGGTAGTTACTTATATGGTGTTTTCAGTTGTCTATTTTCACTCATTAGGCTTTTTCCTGGGGATGAGATTTCTGGTTGTAGAGTAGGCATATGTTTATTTGATACTAGTAGAAAATACATTAAAAACTCCAAAAATTTTCCAACTCAGTTGAAATTTTCATGGGAACTCACATTAAAATGTGAAAATAGCCAAGCATGGAGGCATAAGCCTTTAATCCTAGCACTTGTAAGGCAGAGGCAGGCAGATCCCTGTGAGTTCAAGGCTGGCCAGTGAGAATCTCAACCAACAAACAAGTAAACAAACAAACAGCCCTGAATGTCAAGACAAACATAAAAAGCAGATGGGATGGATAGATGGACAATAGAGTCTCAGTGAAGAAAGCATCAGTGAACTTGGTAAGTACGAGAAGGAGGTAGAACACACCCCACAAAGACAGCAGAATGAACAGTGCTGAATTTAGGAACAGAGTCACATGCTAAGACTCAACTGCTTGAAGAAGACCTAGTAGAACTGAAGAGATCTCAAATTTATCCAATTCAACATTACCTAACAGAAGTATAAGTGAATCATGCATGTGATTTAAAAATTCCAGTATTTAGATTTTCATTTAATTCTATATATTCAACATATATAATAATCTTTAGATAGTTTGCACTCTGAAGACATGCTTTCATCCATACTAACTCATTAAATTCTAGGATTTATGCTTACTATGCATTTAATTCTAGACATGCTGTATTTTAAGAGCTCAATAGCCATGTGTGACTAGTGGCTATCAGATTAATACAGGGCTAACCAGGGAAGCTCTATGAAGGTAGAGAAATGGAGACCATTATGTAGTGGGAGAAATGAGCCAGTTGCAATAGAGGGCTATGTCATGGAGATGGAAGGAATGTATGTGAGTGAATTGCCATTGTGGCAGTGTTTAGCTTTGGGTTTACCACTCATTCATATCCTCTCTACACTTGTTATATCCTTCGAGGTCCAGTGCATGGTAAAATACAGCTGTTGAGTAGTTCAGAGCAGCAGTAAATGATAGCTGAGTACAAGAAGAGAAATATATCATATCTTCTGAATTACAGAGGGACTTGGGAACTTAAAATTTAATTATCCCCATGGAAATTTGACCAGAAGCCTAAAGTGACCATTTCTGACATTTACATCAAAGTTCACCGTGTGCATTAATACAAGCAGGCAGATTGGAAGTGGTTTTCATTTCTCTGGCTGTAATAATATGAAAACTTGACAATGAATACAAGTAGGTCATTACTTTGGTTTTCACGTCTCAGTTAAAAGATAGTGCCATATCCTAGTGTGCTCACACAATACAAAAGGTATATTATTGGGCTCTGGATCAGCTGCCATAGAAACTTGACCTGAATAACCTCAGGCTTCCTGGAAAATTCTGAGTAAAATACGTGACTATAGGCAGTTGGCTTGGTTTTGTAACAGCTTCAGAAGCAGTGAAGCAAGGCACTTGAGTCTCTGTCTAGCGTCTGCTGTTTGAAAGGTAGTAATAAAACTGAAAATGTATTTTTGTCCTTAGAAAAACCTCCAAATGCTGTATTTATTCCTGCAAAGATAACCCTTTTTAAACGTCTTTTCTGTCTTTCTACAAGTCGGCATGTGATTACTATACAAAAGAGTCTGTTACAGAAGCGTGTGATCTTGGTGAGGGGCTTTCTCCTCTTTTCCTCAGACCTAAGAGTGGACCTAACTCAAATGTGTGCCACTATTATGTCTGATTACGGGGTCAACTGTGAAAATATTAGTTTAGTCCAGCTAGCATTAATCCAGTGCTACAACATTCCAGTCTTGATGCAATAACAAAATACTTTTGAATACTGAGTGACTTAGAAACAACAGAACCTCATTTCTCAAAGTTCTGGAGGTGGGGGTGTCTAAGATCAAGTCATCAGCACATTTTACATTGGGACAGACTTTATTTTGATGGTAAAGAGGGATGACTTGATGTCTCAAGCTGTTATAAAGTGGATTTAAACCCACACAAGTGTCTTACATCCTAATAAATCACCTTGGGGGCTAAGTTCCAACATACTTGTTTTAGATTTGGTTTTTATTTTTAGTTATGTTTATATATGTGTGTCTGAGTGTGCATTAGTGCACATGATTACAGTGCCTAAAGAAGCCAGAAGAGGGTGTCATATCTATGGAGCTGGAGTTACAGGCAATTGTGAGCCACTAGATGTGGGTACTAGGACAAAACTTGGTCCTCTTTAACAGTTCATAATCTTAAGCTTTGAACCATCTCTTCAACACTTCTGCACATTCCAAAGAGACTCTAACATTTATATCATGCAAATGTTCTGGAATGTTCTATCATAACAACTCTCAATACATTTTAAGATGGCTTTTATAAGTTTTGGAAACAGTCTCAGATAAATGTTACCTATGCTCAGTTGACATCTTACAAAACATGTGATAGCATATCCATCTGACCTTGTGCCTTTTATTTGAGCTCCTTGTCTGTGAAACCAAGAGGAACTTCTTACAGCCAATGTTCATATGCCCTGGTGTCTTGAGACTGTGTGTACCATTGGTGGTGGGAGATTGTTCAGTGGAAGGAGTAGTAGGTAGGAGTTGGGGGCCTGATTATGTAACCTGGTGCAAACTCACTCATCACTTTACATGTGGGTGCCTTTGCTTTACAGAGTCATCATGAGTGTTAGGATTGGATCGAATTGTGGGGGTTGCCTATTCTCACCTCACATCAAAATAACTAGAACTCTCTAAAACACTTGTGTCAAATTTTGGTCTAAATGAACCCTCACAACACTACATGTTCCATTGCTTAACATTTTACAGTTAGAGAACTCTCCTTGGCATTAGAATGGTCAGCTTTGTGGATCTAGGAAGACAGCTCGGTGGTTAAGAACACTGGCTGCTCTTCCAGATGACCAGGGTTCAAATCCCCGCGCCCACATGGTAACTGGCAGGTGTCTGTAATTACAGTTCCAGAGAACCCTCCACCCTTTGTGGCCTCTGTGAGAAATGTGTGCATGTGGTATACGGATATACATGCAGCTAAAGCATCCATACACACAAAATAAAATAATAATAAAAGTACAAAAAGTGTGGTCTGTTTTGCATTGGACCAATACCTTTTAGCATGTGTTCAATTTATATTAGGTTTGTGAACTAAAATACCACAAGTGAACCATTTAAAAAAAAACAAATAAAAGAGCAAAAGGACAGTATGGAAATTTCTACTGCTATGCTTTCTAGCATGGATCTGCACAGATATATTCTTTACTAAATACCCAAATTATTGCTTTTATTTTGTCACCCATGCAAATAGAGGATATAATCATATTTGTGGTATTACTTTACAATCCAGGCACTAACCTCTAGATTGTGTTGAAAGGAGGGAAGAGAATTCTGCCTCTAGGCTGAATATGAACACACACACATACACTCTCTCTGTCTCTGTCTCTGTCTCTGTCTATCTCTCTCTCTCACATGCATGCATATACCCATGCAAGCTGGTTTTATGCTTACCTTTAGAATTTATTATTAAAACTCTTCGTGTGGTTAGAAATTCTCCAACTTCCACTAAAGGCTTGCTTGGCAGCAGCTAGAACCTTCTAATTTCCTGTAGTGGTGAGTGTTGGAAAAACTGTGTTGTGGGGATGCCACTGTATAATGGACCATCCTAGAACTACAGTGTGCCTTGATTTGTTCTGTGGCCATATGGCATTTGCTTGTTCATTTATTCAGATACTATTTCCTGAGAGTTATGGTTATTTCTCATCACTGCCTTGATTCAGGAAGCTATAAACATTCTCTCGAACCCCATGTGTCATTGTCAGAGGGTCTTAAATGAAGATGGTGCTGTTTCACCTGGCTGTGGAGGTCAAGGGCACCTGCGGCTACATCTCTAGAATTTCCTCTGAGCTGTGTTAGTATCTCCATACCAGTTTTCGTCTCTCTGCAAGCCTATGTGGAGAATGTTGAGATCCTCTGGGTTTATCCTTTGCCTGATACTCTGCATTCTCTGGGCTATGGCTGAAGATCAGGATGTGGATGTGGGCGGGCACAAAGGAAGGCGAAATCTCAGCCACCAGTCAGGCAGAGGCTGCTGAATTTGCAGGGGTGTGAGTGCCCCTTGCTCACCTCACTGTTCTCCCATTGGACAGCAAACAGCTGAAGTCTTGGCTGAGCTTCTTCTTGGACAGTGGATTCTTGGCTTTGTCAAAGATGGCAGGGAGTTAATGAGCTTCCTTTCTGATTTAGCACTTGGGTGATTTCTTTCCAACAGCTGCTGTGTCCCCTTGCTCCTCATCAAATGAGGTTTCTAGGTGAATTTACTTCCTCAAAAATTTCAGGATGCAAGCTGAAGGCACAGTGTTCATTTCTTGGTGCTAAATCTTGTTGAGGTAGAAAGAGAAGAAACCTAAGCTATATTTAACCAAACATGGTGAGTCCCTCGGCTCACAATTGGGCTGCCCTTGGTTTCCCACAGCAGCAGGGCATCAGCAAATGAAATGTCTATTTTAGGAATTTATATTCCCCAGATATTGAACTAAACCATGCCATTCAGCATTCCAGAATAAAACTTTTGTGGAAAATGGAAGTGGGGGCCACATGTACCAAAAGAACCACCAGGGATTCGTTGGGGGTGGGGATTGACAGGCAAACAACTGGGTTTCTTGCAAACTGGAAAACTCAACACTACTGATGTGCTGAAATGACCAAAAACTAATGACTGTTGGGATCCCAGGATTGGGAGCTGGGTGTCACAGCACATCAGGTGAGCAATCAAGTGCACTGCCAATACCTTGGTGATCTAGGAGATCTGAGGTGAACAAGCTGGGTGATACTCAGGGAAGCTTTGGTACAATTTCCTCACAAGTCTGCCAATCCAAGGGAGCTGGAGTTCCCTGAGATGCTACTGCAGGATCTGGCTCTGCACTCCCCCGACCCACACACAGATCTTAGCTCTTGACTTCTTATCCAAGTCACTCAATATGCTTTATTGCCTGTGAAGCAGCAGTTGTAATATCTACCCGTGCTTTTCATGGTGGTTGCAGCTCCTTACTGGCTGTATGTCGGTATTGTATTCTATAGTCTGGATGAGAACTTGGATAATGACTAATGCACAGGGAACGTTTGTTGAATAAAAGTGAGTGTTTCTTAGTGCTTTGAAAAACATCTCATTTTCAATGAATCATCTCCCTTATTTGCTGGCTAATACATAGCTTGCTGTACCATTAAGACAGAAGTCTTTGGAGCTAGGGTTCTGAAAAATAACGATCAAATGCATGGATAATACATGTAAATATTTTCTCTTAGGAACGTAATAGAAATTTTACAAAAATTAGGAATTTGTTTCCCATTACCTGTTTCATCATTTTTCAAATATAAGTCACTATGCAGTTACTCATGTTTCTTTCCAGGTCTGCCCCTCCCATGTTTCCTCAACAGTTGGCTGTAACTTCTCCACTTTGTAGGAAATCTTAGTTACTGCTTACTAATTGCTTTCTCTCCTTTATCACCACATGTATTCATGTTTATGGGCATACAACCAATGTCCATTTCATCCCCTGGTTAGCTTCCAAATCTGCTTTGTGTACCTTTCCCCACTATTATTGGCTTAGTTCAGCTACTGTCGACTCTTGTCTGCCTTAATACCAGAGTGCCCTGACTGAGAATTAAAGGAAGGGCTTCTAAGAATGTCTGAGGTAACCGATGATTGAACCTCCTGCTGGCAAGCTCTCTGGTGCCCATGCACATAGGACTTATGAATGATTTAAGCAGCTTGGATTTCCATGGGCTTGCAGAATGTTGGAGGTGCTTGCTACAGAATTATGCATGAGCAGACTGCTGCTGAGGCTAGTTGGATGTGCATTTGAAGTGCACAGAACTTTAGGTTGTTCTGAAGTTTTCTGCTGTCATGGAGGGGGGCATGTTAATTCTGAGGAAATAAAAGTCGTCATTGCAGAAGAAGTAGCCCCACAGCAACCCAACACAGAAAGATGAGAAGACTTTTATACAAACATAATGTATTTAATCCAGATTTCTCCAGCAAAGTATGCATGGATAATTATAGTGCAAGGAAAGCCATACAAGGTTGTGGAATCAATAACTCAGAATTTAGAGACTGGTCATTGCTGTGTTGATTGCAAAACATCAAGATAAACGGATGAAGAGAATTAAATCAGTACTCCTCAAATTGGTATTACCACATTTGGGAAAACGTACTGATGGCTTGTACCAGGATGGGTATGGAAGCTGACTTGGCAAGGATCATAAAGGATGCTGGTGAAATGGAATGACTGAATCTCACCCACAAGGCCCGATTCTCAGTGTAGGAGGATGGTGAGGAAAGTGCTCAGATGTAGTGGCTGGATGGAGAATGCATTTGTCAGAAAATAGAATTGTGTGGTTCAAAATCTGGCTCTGATGCTGGTGCTTTTGGTGCCAATGGTTTTCAGTTTTCTCATCTGTCTCTAGCCCCAGGGCCTCCTAAGGGAGTCCAAGGTGGACCATGGCTTTTAGAACATTGGATTCATCAGTCCCATGGAGATGAGGTTGCATGAGATAATTTCCATGATTACTCCTGTTTCTGAAAGAAAAAGAAGGGATCTGGTTTTGTGTGTATATGCTCAAAGAGAGGGGGAAGAGTAAAGAATAAAGGGAAATGTGTGGAATCTAGTTGAAGAGAGAGAATGAAGTTGGGCCTACATGAGACTGTGGGATTCAGATGGCCAAATGTGATTTTGGCAAGTGGATGAGTCTACAGTTTTCTCATTTTGCCACAGAGCTCCCAGATGAGGTGTGACACATCGCACGCTCACAGTGAGTGTAGCAGAGTACAGATGACAGCATCACAAGTCAGTGGCTTCATGGGAGCTTGGGAGGTGCGGCAGCGAGTATGTCTTTTCTCTGACTCATGCAGAGGTGATGGGTAAGATTGTCCCAGTGTCAGCGTGGAGCATTGTGACTGTTGATTTTGTGTTTATTGGATAAAGCACCTGCTAGTATTCTCAAATGGGGAGAGCTTAAGAAAGTCTGGGCCCTGGTCATCCAAGCAGTAGTAGGAAGATGATTGGATTTGTATCCATGGGCTGGTGACATCTGGAGTACTTGGAATTGTATATAGTCCCTTGCCATGATTATGCTATATTTAATAGTATTCACACATGGTGAGACAAAAAACTACTTAGCACTGATTTGCAAGTGAATCACAGAATTTTTAGCCCAGGAAGAAACTTTAGGAATCATGTACTTCAACCCCCACAGTTTAGAAATTAGAATCAGAGAGCAAAGGATGGGAAGTGACTAAGCCCTGGGGTGTCAGGCATGTTAGAAGTAGAATTAAGACTGTATCTAGATCTCTAGGGCTCTAGATTTGGTCAATTTAAGACTGAAAAGAGGAAGGAGTTTTTTTTTAAATATCAAATACAGCTTGGCTTCAATCAAATTAGAGATTTAAAAAATCATATTGTCCCCATAGTTTTATATCAAATCCCCCAGCGACTCACTAAATAATGGTGTCTATTTAGAGAGAAGGATGTAAAACTTCGCTGTGCGATTGGATTAGGTTTCAGCACAAATTGTGTCTTTGGTCACCGCATCTTGGCTTTCTGTCCGGGGTGGATTTCTATTAGGTTTCATGGCAGGCTTGCTGCCCAGGCCTCATATGCACTGCTTTCTCACGTCCCAGAGCCTTGCTCTTCTCTTTCTCCCCCCTTAGGCATCCTTCCCAGGAACCATCCCCAGACTCTCTCCTCTTCTACGTGCAGCTAAAGGACTGCTCAGTGCCCCCACTCCCCAGGTCCCTGTCTGTTTCAGTGGCTGTCAACACAAGTTGTCCCCCGGAGAGCATTGCCATCATCACCCCTGGGGTGCTAGTACGTGGGGGCCAGGGATGGTGCGAAAAAGACTGTACTCCATACACAGCTCCCTGAGACTAAAGCTCGGCTAGTTAAATGTGTCAACAGCACTGAGATGGAGAAACTTCTAACCTATTCCCTTAGCTTTGCTTTTCCTCTAGGCTTCACTGAAGGCTTATTTGTTTACATACTTTCTGGTCTATTTCCTTCCATTCTTTCCTCTCCCCCCCCAGTGAAGGCTCAGTGAGTCCAGGAAATTTGTTTTGTTCATCGTTGCATAAGCTTCCGGAACAGTACTTTGCTAGGGACTCCATAAATATGGATGCAACTGGTTGAATGAACGGCTCCATCACCAGTGCTAGGAAAACAACTTGCGGGGTCAGCTGCACAGATGGTGCATCATTTCATAGAGGGGAAAACCACAGGTAGGCCCAGGCAACACAGAACACACAGATTTGTTTGTCAGTCCTGGTGCTGGTCAGTGTCACTACAATTTTTTTTTCCAGAAGCTTACTGAAGACAGGTGGCTACTGCTTGTCTGATCAGAGCAATCCTGTAGCTCCACTGACTGTGGTCATCTCTGCTCCTATTGAACAGGCATGGAAATGAAGCCATTTGTGCAGAAGCTACAATTGGCAAAGAGTAACAACTTATTGATTCTGCCTGTCCAGAAAGGCCATGTTTCTTCTCCATGTCTTTTCATTGCTTGTCTGTGTTGAACTGAGAGCACAAATTCTACTCAAATGTATTAAGAGCTTTCTAATGTAAGCTATCAGTTGTGAAGAACGAAAAGAATGATTTGAAGCACCAGAAAAGGCCTGAGTTTCCAGCTGGTTTATTTTTACCTTGTTTTATATCGAATAAAAAAGAAAAGAAAGAGCAGCCATGCACCAATGTCAAGTTGGAGATTGCCTCTGCACCACTTTCTCAATAGAACAGAATGATATATTAATAAGGGCACCTCAGTAGCAAATGCGATTAGAAGCTTTGTGGAAATAACGACAGAAAAGTACCTTAATAGCTTTAAAATCCACAGATGGCAAATCAAGGAAAAGACGCGTTTATCACCCTCTGAACACTCTGTAAAATGCACAGCACAGGGCTAAGACACTTTTAATGGCAACTCCTTCACTTCTAGAGACCTCAGTAGGATCGTTCTCTCTCTGATATTCAGCTTTTCCAGTGCCTGTGGCAGTCTGGGGAAGCCACTCTTCTGACCACACAGCGTTGGTTAAATGCAGCTGGGCAGCCATTGCTTTGCCTGAAGCAGCTGCAGGGATAAACCAAGGAGACACCCATGTATAATCATGCATCTGAGATGGGTATGCCATGCGCTGTGTTTCATTAAGTACCGCACAAACAGTTTGCTATAGAACAATGTACGGTATTAACAGCTGCTTTCAAGTGTTTGAGTTCTTTCTCTCTCTAGTTTTATTGCATGTAGTGTACATTAGCAACATGACTCAGAGGACACGTTTCTGCAACATCACAAAAACATGAGTCAATGAATTCCATGCTCATCTAGAACTCAGTACATTTTGACTACAACTCTTAGATTCAGCCCACTTTATGTATCAAACACATTTCAACCTTATCTACCTTTATTTGCATGATATGTATTTGAATATTTTGTAAAAGTAAAACCATAGAAATTTTAAAATCAGGATAGACTGTCTATCTAGTTATGAAATCCCTTATGTTTCTCTCTCTCCCTCTTCTACCTATCTTACTCTCATTTTCATCTTCCTTAAAATAATTATGTTGGGCTTGGCTATTCAAAAACCCCAATCCAATCACCTTTAAAAAGGTTTTTGTTGGGGCAGGAGAGATGGGGGAGTGGTTAAGAGCAGGTATTGATCTTACAGAGGACCTGAGTTTGGTTTCCAGTACCCATATAGGGTGGGTGACTTACAACTACCTGAAACTCCATGTGCAGGAGATCCTATGCTTTTAGCATCCATGGGCACTGCATTCACACACACACACACACAGAGGGAGAGAGAGAGAGAGAGACAGACAGACAGACAGAAAGACAGAGACTTGAAAAGAACTTTGAAAAATGTTTGCAATTAAATACAGCAATTTGTTCATACATTTGTTATTGGTGATCAATGCATAAAATAGCTTAATTTGTTTTTTATGTCAGGAATCTCTATGGTATGGATTAAGCTATGATCTTCTGAAACCTAAGCCATGATGAAAACCTGATATGTAGCATAGACCTTTAAGATAGTTTTAATTCTGTCTTCTAATTGATAACTAGTAGAGGCTCAAGAGCTTTGACTTCATTGAGTCAAAATGATGAATTTATGCTGAAGCTGAGGGTTCATCATTAAATAAAAATATCCAAAGATGAGATTGGCTGATTAAGTTCTCCTTGGGGCTAGGATGAAACAGCATATTTGAGAAGTTCATAATCTTGTAAATGGACCAGTGTATAGTTTTCTTTTGTGGAACTAGGTTTTGGAGTTATGTAGACTGGAGTTTAAATTCTGTCTCATCCATTTACAAAGTCTTGACTAAATGATTAAATTTTTCTAGATGAGTCTGATATCCTTATGCTTTAGAAGGCAATGTGTGTGCATGTGTGTGTGTTTCTTGTCTAAAATAAACAAATGAGGCCAATGAGATGACCTAGTGGGTAAAGATGCTTCCTGGCAAGTTTGATGACCTCAATTTGATGCTTGGGATCCACATGGTGAAAGGAGAGAACTGTCACACACAAGAATACACATAATACATTATCTCTCTCCTCCTCCTCCTCATATATATATATATATATAATATACATGCACACATGTATACATAAAATGCAAGTACATATATAATACATGCACACACACATATATATGTATATATATACATACATACATACATACACTCATACACGATTCTCTAAAACAAACAAACAGGAAATTAGCTTCTCAGAGTCTATGTGGGTAAATAGAGATTAGTAGCAATTATCTTGTAGGATTATTGTAGGAACTAGAAATATACAAAAAAGTATCTAACTATATGGAATCCAAATTGGCAAATAAGCAAAACAATGTGCTAAAATCTGGAAAGTAAGTTCGGGTTCTGTGGCAATGTTTATAACATTTGTAAGACAAAATGTGTGGTACTGAGTATGACATACACACACAAGTGAATGCATACACATGCCTTCTATTCTGGAGTCTGTTCAGGGACTCAAGAAAGTGTCTTTGTCCTGTCCTGGGGACAGCAGCCAGGTCGATTCACTCTCTGAGGACCAAGAAACCAGGAGTCTGCTGAGAATGCTAGTCTACTCCTGCCCCCACTCAGGGCAGAGGTGAGCTCCAGTCCCCCTTGGTACTGACTTCCTTCCTCTTACCCTCTCTGCAATATCCTGGCCTGGGGACTGCAGACAGGTTGACTCCCCCCACCCCCAGGTTATCCAAGCAACCTCCAGTCTGCTGATAACTATGTGCTAATCCAGGTCCCAACCCACTGGGAGAAGGAGTGCCTCAGAACCACCTGCCCCCACCATGAGACCCATCAGAGTATTGGAGCTGCTTGTACACACTTGAAGAGAACTTTGGACCTGTACCCAACAGGAAAGGAAGAGACCCCGCCTGTACCTACTGGAAGAAGGGATTGGAAGACAACAATAAAAGAACACATTCAACAACAGAAAAACCAATAGGATGCCACCAGAGTCTAAGGAATATACACCAGCAAGACCTGAACATCCCAGCACAGATGAAGCAGAAGAGAACAACCTTAAAAACAACTTCATAAAGATGATAGAGACCATAAAAGAGGAAATGAGAAAATCCTTTAAATAAATGGAAGAAAAGACAAACCAAAAATTGCAAGAAACAATTCAAAGACTGCAAGGTTCGAAAGTTGAAATAGAAACAATAAAAAACACAGTCAGAAAGAATACTGGAATTAGAAAAGGTGAGTATATGATCAGGAACTACATATGTAAACATAACCAACAGAAGAAGAGAGAATCTCAGGAGTTGAAGATTCAAGAGGTAGAATAGATACACTGACCAAAGAAAATCTTAAGTCCAACAAATCCCTCACACAAAATATCTAGGAAATATGGAACATAGTGAAAAGGCCAGCTCTAAGAATAATAGAGATAGAAGAAGGTGAAAAAGCCCAACTCAAAGGTGCAGAAAACATTCAACAAAATCATAGAAGAAAATTTCTCTAACCTAAAGAAAGACATGCCAAATGAAAGTACAAGAAGCCTACAGAACACCAAATAGGGTGGACCAAAAAAGGAAATCTCCTTGCCACACAATAGTAAAAACACCGAACATACAGAATAAAGAAAGAATATTAACAGCAGCAAAGGAAAAAGGCCAAGTAACATATAAAGGCAAACTTATCAGAATCACACTTGACTTCTCCATGGAGACTCTGGAAGCTAGAAGGTCCTGGATAGATATTCTACAAACACTAAGAGACCATGGATGCCACCCCAGCTTTCAATCACTATAGATGGAGAAAACCAGATATTCCACAACAAAACCAGATTTAAACAATACATATCCACTAATCCAGCCCTACAGAAAGTACTGAAAGGAAAACTTCAACATAAGGAAGGTAAGTACGCTCACAAAAACATAGGCAATAGATAATCCAACCTTGCCAACCACCACCACCACCAAATAAAAAACAAACAAGAATTAGCAATCTATGATCCTTAATCTCCCTCAGTATCAGTGGTCTTAATTTGCCTATAAAAAGACACAGGCTAACAGAATGGATATGAAGACAGAATCCATCTTTCTGCTGCATACGAGAAACACATCTCAACTTCAAAGACAGTCATTCACTCAGAGTAAAGGGTTGGGATAAGATTTTCCAATCAAATGGGCCCAAGAAATAAGCTGGTGTAGCTATTCCAGTATGGAACAAATTAGACTTCAAACGAAATTCAATCAATAGAGATGAACAAGGTCATTTTATATTCATCACAGGAAAAATCCATCAGGAAGAAGTCTCAATTCTGAACATCTATGTCCCAAATACAAAAGTATCCACATTAGTAAAAGAAACATTACTAAAACTCAAATCACACATAAGATCTCACACAGTTATAGTGGGAGACTTCAACACCCCACTCTCACCACTATTCAGGACCACCAGATAGAGACTTAACAAAGAAACAGAGGACCTAATAGAAGTTACGATTGGGTTTAACAGACATCTATAGAACATTCCATCCAAACACCAAAGACTATATACCTTCTTCTCCGTGCCACATGGGACCTTCTCTAAAATTGACCACATACTTGGAAACATAGAAAACCTCAGCAGGTACAAAAAAATTGGAATAACCCCCTGTATCTTATTAGACCACTATGCTTTAAAGTTAGAATTCAACAACACTAATTGCAGAAACCCTGCAAATTCACAGAAACTGAATAATGTGCAATTGTACCATTCCTGTGTCAAGGAAGAAATAAAGAAAGAAATTAAAGACTTCCTAGAATTCAATGAAAATGAAGACACAGCATACCTAAATTCATGGGGCACTTTGAAAGCAGTACTAAGAGGAAAGTTCATAGCACTAAGTGTGCATATGAAGAAATTGGAGAATAGTCACACTAGAGAATTAACAACACAACTGAAAACTCTATAACAGAAGAAGCAAGCTCACCCCAGAGGAGTTGGCATCAGGAAACATTCAAATTGAGGGCTGAAATCAATAAAGTCAAAACAAAGAAAACAATACAAAGAATCAATGTTAACAAAAAGTTGATTCTTTGAGAAAATCAACAAGATAGACAAACCTTTATCCAAACTAACCAAAAGGCAGAGAGAGAAAGAGAGAGAGAGAGAGAGAGAGAGAGAGAGAGAGAGAGAGAGAGAGAGAGAGAGAGAGAGAGAGAGAGAGAGAGAGAGAACATGCAGATTAACAAAATCAGGAATGAAAAGGGGATACAACAAAGGACACTGAGGGAATCCAGAGAATCTTCAGGTCCTAATTTGAAAAACTTTACTTCCCAAAATTGGAAAATTTAAAGGAAATGGTCAATTTTCTGGATAGGTGTCACTTAACCAAAATTAAATCAAGAACAGACAAGCAATCTAAACAGACCTATTCCTCCTAATGAAATAGAAGCAGTCATCAAAAGTCTCCCAACCAAAAAAAGCCCAGGCCCAGGTTACTTCAGTGCAGAATTCTACCAGAAATTCAAAGAAGAGGTAATTCCAATACTCCTCAAAGTATTCCACATAATAGAAGCAGAAGGTTCGTTACCAAACTCTTTTTTTTAAAGACATTTTTAATATAAATTAGAAACAAGGTTGCTTCACATGTCAATCCCAGCTCCCTCCTCCCCTCTTCCCAGGCCCCCCAACCTAGGGCCTGTTTCCCATGCCAAACTCTTTTTTTAAATTTAAGTTTTTACATGTTACTCTCAGTTTCCTCTCCCTCCCCTCCTCCCCTGGCTCCCAATCCTCCCAACCCCCGACCCCACTCCATCCCCCCTCTGCTCCCCAGGGAGGGTAAGGGCTTACATGAGGGATTTTCAGAGTCTATCATATCATTCCAGGCAGGGCCTAGGTGTTAGAGAAGAGGCCTTGGCAATCTGTGAGACTTTGGAGAGTAGATCAGTATTTATTCCTGGCATACAAATAGACTCTGGGAGCCCTTTCCACATGGAGGGATATTTTCTCAGCCTGGACACATGTAAACTCTTTTTTACAGGGCTACAATTACCTTGGTAACCAACCACGCAAGGACACAACTAAGAAAGAGAACTATAGACTAATATCTCTCATGAACACTGATGCAAAAATACTCAATAAAATACTGGCAAATCAGATCCAAGAACACATCAGAAAAATCATCCACTATGATCAAGTAGGCTTTATCCCAGGGATGCAGGGCTGGTTCAACATACAAAAATCTATCAATGTAATCCACCTTATAAATAAACTGCAAAAGAAAAACCACATGATCATCTCACTTGATGCTGAAAAAGCCTTTGACAAAATCCAACACCTTTTCATGATAAAGGTCTTGGAGAGATCAGCAATAACAGGAACATACCTGAACATACTAAAAGCAATATATAGTAAACCAACAGCCAACATCAAACTAAATGGAGAGAAACTCAGTGTGATTCCTCTAAAATCAGGAACAAGACAAGGCTGTCCACTCTCTCCATATCTCTTCAATATTGTACTTAAAGCTCTCCACTCTCTCCATATCTCTTCAATATTGTACTTAAAGCTCTAGCTAGAGCAATAAGACAACAAAAGGAGATCAAGGGGATTCAAAGTGGAAAGGAAGAAGTCAAACTATCATTATTTTCAGATGATATAATAGTTTACATAAGTGACTCAGTAAACACTGCACAGGGACTCCTACAACTGATAAACACCTTCAGCAAAGTGGCAGGATACAAGATTAACTAAAAAAAATCAGTAGCTGTACTATATACAGATGATAAATGGGATGAGAAGGAAATCAGAGAAACATCACCCTTTACAATAGCCACAAACAACATAAAATATCTTGGCATTATGCCAACTAAGCAAGTGAAAGACCTTTATAGCAAGAACTTTGAGTCTTTAAAGAAAGAAATTAAAGAAGATACTAAAAAATGGAAAGACCTCCTATGCTCTTGGATAGGTAGGATCAACATTAAAAATGGCAATTTTGCCACAAGCATTCTACAGATTCAATGCAATCCCCATCAAAATACCAACACAATTCTTCAGAGACCTTGAAAGAACAATAATCAACTTTTTATGGAAAAACAAAAGTCCCAGGATAGCCAAAACAGCTCTGTATAATAAAGGAACCTTTGGAGTCATCACCATCCCTGACTACAAGCTCTATTATAGAGCTATAGTCCTGAAAACAGCTTGGTATTAGCACACAAATATACAGATAGATCAATGGAATCGAATTGAAAACCCTGAAATTAACCTGAAATTAACCTACAAACACTTGATTTTAGACAAAGAAGCTAAAATTATACAACGGAAAAAAGAAAACATCTTCAACAAACGGTGCTGGCATAACTGGCTTCTGACATGTACAAGACTGCAGAATGATCCAAGTCTATCTCAATGCATAAAACTTAAGTTCAAATGATCAAAGATGTCAACATGAATCCAGTCACACTGAACCTCTTAGAAGGGAAAGTGGGAGGTACCCTTGAACCAATTAGTACAGGAGACCACTTCCTGAACATAACATCAGCAGCACAGACAGTGAGATGATATGACAGACTTTGGAGATCCCCCGTGAAGTGTGTCACCCTCTCTGGAGAGTGGAGTGGGGATTGGGTGGGTGTTGGGGGACTGGTGGGGGGTGGGGTAGGAGGGGAGGAAGAGGGAGCTAGGTTTGACATGTGAAGCAAGGTCAATGTCAATGTCTTTCCTCATCCACACTACTCTTTCTGTTTTTTTTTTTCAGACAGAATCTCTTGTTGAACCTGAAGTCATAGATTCAGCTAGTCTGTCTGTCTGGTCATGAGCTTCAGAAATCTGGTTGTTTCTGCATTGCCACCCCAACCCCCTAGTTGTAGGGTTACAAGAGCATGTGACTACCTGTGGCTTTTACATGGTTCTGGGGATCTTATTCCAGGTCCCTATGCTTTTGTGGCAAGTACATTACTTATTTTCTAGTGTCATCTCTGTATTCCATCATGTTTCTATAAGAAAAGATGCAGGTGGTTTTATGTGGTGAATAAAGCCCCGTGAATCAGAGCACAGATAAGAGTGATATACACAAGAGTCAGGGAAAGCTGGAGATTGTCTGCAAACTCTAGAAGCTGCAATAAGCAAAGAAAGATCCTCCCCAAGATTATTCATAATAAAAAAACAAAAATGATAATCTTGCCGATCTTTGAGGCTAGGAACAGAACCTCCAAAACTCAGAGAGAAAATATTTGTTGCTTTGAGTCCCTCAGATTTGTGGCATTTTGTTGCAGGAGTGTTCACCCTACACAAGATCATTGACTGAAGATGGTTTGGCATTTTTAAACTTTGTGATGGTACAAAATTATACCCATACAACCGTCTTGGATTTCCCTTTCAGTGTGGTGGTGTCCCATAAGGTCCATTAGGTAGCCAGCAGGTTGCTATACAATACATGTTGTGTTAGATGGTTTTGTCCACATGTAGGCTAATGCGTGTTCCATCTAGGTAGGCCTAGGCCAAGCTATAATGCTTAGTAATTTCAGTGTATTAAATGCATCTCTTTCTTCCTTCCTTTCTTTCTTTCTTTCTTTCTTTCTTTCTTTCTTTCTTTCTTTCTTTCTTTCTTTCTTTCTTTCTTTTTCTTTCTTTCTTTCTGTTTTATTTGTATGGGTGTTTTACCCATGCACCGTGTGTATGCTTCATGCTTGCAGAGTTCAGAATAAGGTATCAGATCCTGCAGAACTGGAGTTGTAGACAATTGTGAGCCATCATGTGGGTGCTGGGAATTTCAACCCTAGTCCACTGCAAGAGTAACAAATGTTCTTACCTGCTGAGCTGTCTCTCTAGTCCACATATTAAATACATTTTTGATTTACAGTATTTTCAACTTATAAGGTTGTAACTCAAAATAAGTTAAGGAGCAACAACACCTGCTATCCTTTTATTGAAAGAGAAGCAGGAGAAATGACATAATTAGGTTTTAATTAAAATAAAAAATGTATTAAAAGTGATTTGCATGTTTTAAAATGATGCAAGAATGTCGGTTTAACTTGCAAACAAAGCTTATTATTGAGGCATAAGCAGTCTACTGAAATCCTGATGTAAGTGGAAGTCAAGTCTGCAATTACTCATATATAAAAGAAGCTGGAATTAGCTCAGAGTTGGTTCCCCATCTTCCAGTTGGCCAGTCCCATCCACTGGATCATCAAGTAGAGAAGAAAGGAAGTGGTTGTTTTGTGCATGTGTGTGCACATGCATGCGTTAACTTGGTAGAGATTTGTAATGGATGTGAAAAAGAGCGAAAGTCATGTTGGATGTCTTGATGTCTTATCAGGTTTCCATTGCTGTGAAAAAACACCATGACAAAAAGCAACCTGGGTGGGGGGAGCTTTTATTTCATCTTCTACTTCCAGGTAATGATCCATCAATGAGGGAAGTCAGGGCAGGCACTGATACAGAGCACATAGAGGGGTGCTGCTCACTGGCTTTCTCCTCATGACTTGCTCAGTGTTCTCTGTTATAGCACTCAGGAACACCAGCCCAGGGGTGTGACCACCCACAGTGGACTGACCCCTCCCACGTGTCAATCATTAAGAAAATGCTCTATGCACTTACTTATAGCCTGGTCCCATGGAAGCCTTTCCTTAATTGAGGTTTCCTCCTCTCAGATGACTGTAGCTTGTGTCAAGTTGACAAGAACACTGGCTAGCACAACCATGATCACATCACTATTTTACCTAACAAACAGTTTTAGGCTATTGCGTAAACTGCAGAAGGCAGGAAAATGGAGCAAATTTGGCAGCACTTGTATTAGTTCTTGCAGGGAGTTTGCTTTCTTTTTGGTACCTTGGCCTGAAAACCACGTGCAGACCTTCCCTCACGCCTCTGGCAGCCATTCTTTGCTCCAACATGAAGCTTAATAAAGATGGATGACAACAGGAATGAATCGCTATTTCCTTAGAAACCACACACTGAGAACATCTCAGTTGCTGTTCAGTTTTAACTTGTGTAGATCAAAGAAATGCAGAGTTTTAGGAGATTTCATCTTCTCACCTCTCCCCAAGATCCGACTCACAGCTCTGTAGCTGTTCCATGTTTGGTTCTGTTCTTCGGGGAAAGTGCATGCATGAGAGCAGTTGACATGTGACTTAAAGTATTCCTGGTTATTGGACACACATGCACACCTGAGAGCGAGACAAGTTAAATATTCCAAAGAGCGCTAGAACAATTAACTGAATTTTGGGTTTTCCTTTAAAAGATCTTTCTGCCTAAAATAGGCCCTGCCATCGTCGTCGTGTTCCTCTGGTTAATTAGGATCTTGTGCAGTGCTTGGGTTGGGGAAAAACAGGCCTGGTTTGAGCATTTCTAAAGGAGGCACCGTTTGCACCATTTCAAACAACAGACTGTATGGATTCAGACAGGGCTGCTGAGAGGTGAAGGGAAGAGAAACCTGTCCTCATATGCCCCTGTTCTCACACTAAACCATAACTGGTACTTGGAATGGAGTGTGGTGTCATCTGAAAGGGGACTTGGCACGCAGACAAGCAGAACCCAATCAACCGCACATATCTCCACAAAGACCTGAAACGGCCTTGCTTTTTACTTTATCCAGACATGTGTGTCTGCAAGAAAGAAAATTCTAACTAGTTCAGTGTCTTAAATATATCTTGTCTTTCCATGTACGCTTGTGTTCTGACTGACTCCTTTAATCTGTTGTATAACTTCTTGTTTTATTTGAAAACAATTTAAATTCCTTTTTACTAAGCATTTCTGAGCTGAGTTAAAATCTGTTGTAGAATATGCAATGAAACATATCCTATGTTGTTAGTACTGGACAATATAAGCCAGTGATCAGGTCCTAGATAAACATAATAGACCCAAACAAACAAACAAACAAACAAACAAACAAACAAAAACAACACAAACCAAGCAATGTAGACAAAAGCGTCACATAGTATTATAATGAGGGCAATAACAATAGGCATTTTCTAGGGGCTGTAACTCACTAGAATGCTACATAAGTTAACACACTTGGCCTTTCCAGTATTTATCTGGGGACAAGCATCACGACTGCTATCAGTTAAACTGCTATTCCAGTTGGTTCAGTAACATGTGCCTAAGGCTATTGAGTATTGTGACATAAGGATTTTTGTCTGGCTTCTGCACATCATGAGAACATGATCTGTGCCTGTAATACTATAAATATTGGTTAGAATTAAGCAGTTGGTATTCAAAAATCAAGGGAAACCTCAGCAGGCCTGCATAAATAATAAACTCTCCTTCAGTTAGTTCCTATCTAGAAGGCATAAGACAGAGCAGTGTGCCATGATTTGGAATTTGGATTTTGAGTACTTTCTGATAAAGAAATAGCAGTCTCCATACACTAGTGCCTAAAGGAAGTCAGTTTATAAAGTATAAGTTCTGACCACATTTTGTGCCCTGAATCTTTAATACAGATGCAACTGAAGTTAGAACAGTAGAGAACAGTGCTGTTTCCTACTTGCCTATGACAAAGTCACATTCAGTTTCTCTAAGTGTTAGATGTTTGTATACTTTCTTATTCCCAATAAATGAGCAGTTTCAAAGAATTTTCTGGCATACACTTCAGCTTGGGTCCCTATTTTCACCCTTTGTTCTGAGGGATGTTTCCCCTTTGTATCAGCCCCCTTTTCTTTCTCTAACAGACATGTTTCTTTTTTCTTCATAGAAAGAGATGATATTCTTTTTTTTTGTTTAGTGATGCCAAAACACACAAAAAATAAAAATGTCCATATCAATCAATGACTTTCGAGTTATTGTTGTGTCACTCTTTATAGGAAGATACAAATAAATGTCAACTTAACCCAGGCTGGAAATGCCAAGCTTCAGCAACTAATACAGTTATTGAAGTTAGTTACAAGTGTACATGTGAGGGTTCACTTACAGGAACATCTTTGACTCAAACGCAGATGCATCACTAAAAAGCTCAACCTACCATGGGTGATAACACATGGAATCTGAAATTCCAAAGTTCCCTGTATAACTTGCAGACTGCTTGACTGGAGGGAATGTCTCTCCCTGGCACTTTACTGCTTCTATATTGGGTGGAATCTCTGTGAATCTGGTTAGTTTTAGAAACTTCCAGAAATTTGTGAGTTGTTTATTTCTTGAGTCTTATGAACCTTCTTCTACCTTCCAGGTGGGAGAGTTTCAGTTAAGATGATGTTGCTAAACAACAGGTGTGAAGTACAATACCTTAAAGTAACTCCCCACCTTTTCATGGTTAATCAGTAACTTGTATGAGATGAAAAGTATCTAGAGTGAAAGACCAGGCTTTGACGTTTATTTGTTTGTTTGTTTTTTGTTTGTTTAATAACACCTTATCTATATAGGTTGCTAAGATTTTGTGAAAATATCTTCTTCAAATGCTGTGGTAGTTTGAATGAGAATGTGTCTATAGGCTCATGCAACACTTGTTTCCCAGTTGGTGAAGCTGCTTGGGGAGGTAGTGTACCCTTGCTTAAGGAAAGACACCACTGCAGGAGTCTTTGAGAACTCACAGGTCTACACCACTTCTAATTCATTTTCTCATTGCTTGGTGCTTGTGATGGAAGATGAGACTCCTAGCTTTCTGCTAGAGCCCTCTGCTGCCATGCTGACCCCATCGTCTGGTCTCTCCCTCTGGGACGCCATCTCCCACCAATTGCCTTTGTCTTGGTATTTTATCACAGTTACAGAAAAGTCACTAATGCAGAAGTAGTTTATAAGTAGACATAGAAAATTAGGTAATTTTGCATGTGAGTTAAATTGTGACTTTGAAATAGGGAGATTAGCCTGGGTTATCCTATATGACAAATCTACTCAAGTCCTTAAAAGCAGAGAATTTCTCCTGACTGTGGTATAAGATTGAAAATTGAAGGCAGTAGAAGGAATGGAATGTTGTTGGCTTTAAAAATTGGAGAAGGAGGCCTGTAGTCCCAGAATGTGGCTGGCTTGCAGAAGTCAGCAAAGGTGAGAAGATGATTTTTATTGTAGAGCTCCCAGAAAAGAACACAGCTCTGTCACACACTGATTTGAATACTATGAGAATCACTTTGATTTCTTAGCTCAGTGATTTTTTTTTATTCTACTAAATTTTGGTCATCTGTTATGACAAGACTGGACAACTAATAGGTATGCTGAAAAAGAATACTATTGTAAGGTTGTTTTTGTAGCCTCTATATTAAGGTTTGAAAATTTAAACATCCCCAGTGAGCTAATGTATTGAGCGCATCATCCACTTGTTGTGATGGATACTTCAGGAAGTGTAGCATATTTGGAGGAAGAAGGTCATTAAGAGTGTATATTGGACCGGGCGGTGGTGGCGCACACCTTTAATCCCAGCACTCAGGAGGCAGAGGCAGGCGGATCTCTGTGAGTTCGAGGCTGGGCTGGACCGACAACCAAAAAAAAAAAGAGTATATATTGGAAAGATATGCTCTGTCCAAGGTCCTGTCATGTCTGTTTCAATAAGCTTAGGGTTTAGCTATGTTACAGCGATAGAAAAGTGACTAGCACTCTGCTCAACACAAATATGGCACTAACTATGTATATTAAGAAGTCTCCCACCATTTACAATTAACTTTGACAATGAAGCATGTAAAACCCTGTTCTTGCTCTTGCGCCCGAAGACTTAATAGAAAGCTGGCATTTTGTTTCTCTTTAAAATTAGTAAAAAAGCTTTTTATGTGTATGTTTGTTTTGCTTGAATGCATGCATATATCTACATGTGCCAGAAGAGAGCTTTGGATACCCTGGACCTGGAGTTAGAGGGCTGGAACAGAACCCAGGTCTTCTGCAAGAGCGACACATGCTTTTAACCACTGATCCATCTTTCTAGCCTCTCACAATTTGTCTCTTAAATCCTCCACAGAGTTAAAAACATAAACTTCATGTTACTTATGGACTATTAATAGTACAATCTGATAGCTTCCTGACAAGGAGATAACATACCACCAATCTGAATGAAGTAAAATATAATTAAAAATTAGTCATCAATTTAACCCATTTATGAATGAACACAGGATTAGTCTTTCTTTAAAAATTTATCGGCTCTCTTTTCCCTTTGATTTTGCTAGTTGAGAAGTTACATTTTCTCCCATTTAAGCAGGGCATTGATGATTTTCTGGTTTTGGGGGTGGTTGCTATGGACTCGAGTCACCACATTCATTTCTTTTACCTTTTTGTTGATCCTTTGAGTATATCACATCATGCATCCAAGTCCCACTCACCTCAACATCCTCTTGCTTCTGACCTCTGCCCTTGGAACAACCCCCCAAACAAAACAAAATTTAAAAGTAAGACCCAACCCCCAAAATAAATAAAACAACACCCCTCACCCAAAAAACAGAAATTTCAGTGTAGTGTAGCCTGTGAGTCACTCAGTATACCCTTTAGTCCATGCATCTTTACCTGTAAGTGCTCATTGCAATGAGTCATTAGTCCATACATCTTTACTTGGTCTGGTTTCAAGCCTCTGGCTCCTGCTACACTGTTGATACTGGGTCCCCATTGGAACTAATCTTGGATATCCTGTTGTTGCCTTTCATTATGGAGATCCTGCAGCTTTGGATCTGCAGGTCTGGTCCCTTCACATGCTCCAGCAGTTTATAAATAGGGTGGATGTTGGGATGGGCTAACTCATAGCCCTGGTTCTGGGCTTGGGTGGTGGCTGGGTTAGTCAGCTTGCCCGCTTTCCCTCATTGTTCCCACCCCAGAGAGCTCTCCAGCACTGCGAGCTCACCCAGTGCAGCAGGCAGCAAGGAGAGGGGCCAGTTCTCCTGCTCTCATGCCCACACTCATACCACCAGCGCCAGCTCTACCCGAGCCACCACACCCATCTAAAAGGCAATCTGTCTTTGTGTGTCAGGCACCTTGGTTACTATATAATTTGGGGTGTTGGTTTTAAGACTCATGCTTCCAGGAGCACTACGTGCTTTCTTTGTAGGGTTTGTCGTTGGGCAGTGAAGGCTTAAGCCAATACTGGGAAATGAGACATGGTAGGTTTATTTTGGAGAGTCATTCAGTTAAACATGCTCATAAGATGCCCTTGATGACCATTGAGACTGTTGGCGTGACTCACTGTTACATGGAGCTTGATCCCACATGTCAGAGTGCGCTTTCCCTCAAAGTAACTACACATGGTAGCACTGCTAAGGGTTCTTGTTTATTCTCTTTTCCAGGCAGAAATAATTTACTGAAACTTGCCACAGTTATTTTAGCTCTTAACATTTTTTTGTCATTGTAACATGTAGAGAAAAATGCTGTTTATAAGAGTTTGAAATGCAAAATAAGTATAATGTGAATTACAGAATTGATCTTAGGGAGAATTGTGTCTTTGTCAACATAATAACAGCCTATTATTGCTAAGAACGATCTCTCTCATTTATTCCTAGCTTTGTTAATTAATTGCTTTATTCAGGAAGAACTCAAAAGTGTCTAAAACACTGTAGAGGTTTCAAGGAAATAGAAAACAGTATTTTAAAAATGGAAAGGGTAAATATATTTATTTTATCACATTTCAATAAGTGAGAAAAAAGCTAGGAAAGATTTAGTCCCATTTAACCTTTCAATGTTGTGACATGGCATTGTTATCTGCAATGCTCATGCTTGAAAACTGTGATAAAGTTACAAAAAATTGGAAAAAAAGCCGTTGAAATGTTTTAAGTTTGTGATTTTGTCTTGGGCCACATTCATAACTCATTTTGAGTGTATGCATCCTAGCATATGTTGTACATTTTTTACTCAGTAGAAGGTAAAATTCTTCTTGTGGAATGAAGTCTCAGGCAAGATAAATGAAAGGACAGATGACTAAAATTACTGATGAGAAATCTTATGCTTATGGGACTACAATCTGGAGAAAAGCATAGGGAGGTAAAGAGCAGGGTGGGCAGAGTCAGAAAGGAAAGGTTTTTTTGTTGTCATGGGGAAATACTTGAATTGGAGTGTAAACAAATAATGATGAACAAGGGAAAGGATGGCTGAGAGATGCAGGGAAGGATGAAGGCTTATGGGGGTTCTCTGCAGCAGGATCTCCACCCAATTCTAGTAAAAAGAAGATGTGTTGAAATATTGGAAGTCAAAATTGAGCTTTACTTCGTATGTTCCATTCACTCCTTCAAATGGAATCTAATGTGGGTAAGGGGGAGGGTACAAATGCCTGTTACCTGGAAGCCCTTGAAAATTATGCTTTAGCTTATACTCATTATGTCCTATAACATATTTTAAAATGGTTTTCATTATATAAGTGTGACTCAGGAACAATTTATGCTGATTTCAAAGGATGTCTTGCCAAAATAAGTCTCATTACTTGGTATTCACATTTTGCAACCCCTATATAATTAGTCTATCAGGAAATCTAGTCAAATGAGGGAGTTAGGATCACTTTTTATGGATTAACTATCAAGAGTTTTGTTGACATGGGACAATTTTACAAGAGTTATGTTCTTAATTTAAAAAATAAAATGAATTTTATGGTTAAATGAAAAAACTCAGAATCAACAGTGTGCCTAACGTTTTCACAGTGCTATAGGAGGAGCAAATTAAACCCAGCAATAAATAAAGTCAGAGGGTAAATAATAGAGCAGAATGGATGTTTAGAAGATAACTAACTCAGGTCCACCATAAGAACAGTACTGATGATGACAGTAGATTTTATTGATATCTCTATATTAGTTCACTCAACTCACATCATTCCATGAACATCATTCACAGATGAATAAACCAAACCTTAGATTAATACTCAACTTCATATAACAATTCATTGTCAGAGGTGCTGTTTGAACCTGGATTTGTTAGACTCCAACTTTAAAGGTCACAGTTTTTGTTAGTCTTTATTGACATATAAGTGTGGACAACAAAGAAAAGAAAAGCTAAGTTAATGGAAACATAGGAGCTATTCCTTACAGAGCTGGGGTGGAAGCTATGCTTTTGAGTCAAAGCCATTAGAGGAATGCAGTATCTGCGGATCCAGTAGTAAAGCCAGTTTTACTCCCTCCTTGGGTGTCCTCTGTCACCAGAGCTTATAGCTGCTTGTCTAGATAGAATCCCCTGTGGCTTGTTCATTATTTAATAATTATTTGTATTATGTTTGGGATTAAATATTAAAGTTCTTGAGATCTTAAGTTGGAATATGCACACATGTGCATCCGTGTGTGTGTGTGTGTGTGTGTGTGTGTGTGTTTCCCAATGCTTGTAGAAATGAGGAAAATGTTTCTTGAAAGCAGATATTGAAGAACAGACTCATATGGGCTGGATTTTAAATTTTTGGGACTTTCAAGCTTACAAGGCAGCTTCCTGAACTATGATAGACTTTTCTCTCATTTTTTTTTCTTTGAAAGTTTCAAGACTTTAATATCTGAGAAAGTGATTCGGAGGATGTGTTGTATAACTGCTGTTCTTGGCCCAAAGTATTAACAATTGCTCAAGAGAAGCTACTACCTCATTCTTCATGCCCCAGGAACACCTGGAGCCTCTTGAAACGCCCCAGGAGTGTTGCTTTAAATTAGAATTGGGAATTAATCCATCTCACATTCACTTTGAAGTTTTGTGCTGTGGAGTTGACCCACACAGGGATCTACTCTGATAAGGAAAGTAGGTTTTGACTGAATTGGGTCTTCCAAAAGAATAATATAGAAATTTCCACACCATAGCCTGAAATATCTGCCTGGGCCAATGATGTGAACTCTTCTACCAATGAATAGTACTTTGATTACAAGTTGAAGGGAGTTCTGACTTTATATTATCACTCATGGTTGAGGGTCATATGATGTTATTGGATTCTATTTAAGAAGAAAAAATTTAAAATAACAGTACAAAAATTACACAAAGAATAAAAATAAATTTATCTTTTCTATTACTCTAAGTAATGCTCTATGCTTAGTGTTTTGTGTCATAATTGTGTGTTCTAACATGATTTTAACCTCACAAATTGACTTAATAGGGAAACAGAACACTGATTTAAGGCATATGAATGACAGAGAAAATGAATAATGTGATCTATGAAGATAGCATAGACTTTGTCTTGGAATACTGCAGGAGGGTAAGAAGGGGAGAAATGGATGACCCTTTCAAAATGGAAACGGTGTAAGCATGGAGAGTCTTGAAGGTGATAAGCATGAGGTCTGTTTGGAGAGATGGAGAGCAATCTGGCCAGGTGGGATGAGAGTGTGGAATGTCCCTAGGAGAAATAGGGTAAACCAGCAGTATGGGTTGGTTGTACTCCAGCCTGGTGCCTCTCCTCCAGCATAGAATTTGGGGACCTTTCAAAAGCGATGAGCCACTTTGTTTCAATATGGCAGAATGAAAAGATGTCAGGTCACTTCACTTCATGTTCTCGTTCAGGACTCAGCCTTCATCCTCAGCAGTTCCAGAGGCTGCTGTGCAATCTGCTGTATGAAATGCTCCCTGGCTGAGAGACAAATATTGTTCATGTCTCTCACGCATCCTTTCCATTGTAAGCCCTGATGGACTCCCTGAGACTCATGATAAAGCAAGACCTAATGGGAGGAAGCAAAGAAGCCATAAATTAGTGTTTATTAGCTCACACAGCCTTCTCTGGAACAGTCTGGAATTCGAGACCACAATCTGAAATATTGCCCAGAAACAAATTTTTAGAGTTCAGCTCCCTAGAGAGAAGCCATTTCTTCTACCTACACCCCTGTGTTTGGAGTTAGAATAAAGAAAAACTTCAAGTGGGATAAAATTTAAACAAAACCTTGGCATCTGTGATACACTTTGATGTACACATTGACAGCATAAAGCATATATTTCTCTTTTATGCATTAGTTCTATTTACTTCCTCCAAGTTTTTATTTGAAAAAGGAACCTCACATGTATTTTTTACCCACGTAGTGTTTCCTAATCAGAATGTGTCGCAGACATTTCTCTGTTGGGTATATTTAGGATAGGGCAAGACCTTAATATCAATAACAATTTTTAAACACCATTTAAAAAGAAAGAGGTTGATCATTTTCATCAACACCCATTAGCGGTGTGTACATGCAAAATCATGGAATTTAACTAATGTGACATAAGTTAACAGAGCATGGATCATGAAGTATGGACAATGGTGTCCCTAAATCAATTAATGTGGCAAGAACTCCAAATAAACAACAGATTTGACCTCATCAGCATAATACACCAGAAAAAAGGAGGGCTGTCAGATATTATTCATAGTATATTCTTCATCAAATGGTGGTGGAGAATGTCTGCCAGAATTAAGTACAGTCATTTATGAGAGATTTGTCCTCTAGGTAGCTAATGCTGAGAAAACTATTTATATTAACAGGTAAAATAGGCTGGCAGTACACAAGCAATTATCTAAATTTTATGGATGTGGCTCCGTCCATAAATCTGGGTAATGATGACATATCTTTTATGAGACTACATTAGCTCATGGCCTACCATAGTCATATTAAACCAATGGAACAGCTACGTAAAGATTAAGGCATCAGAATGACAACTGACAATCACAAGCCCATAGATAGGCAAGAAGGTCCTGGCCTCAGCAACAGCAGCAACAGTAACAGCAGCATTGACAGCAGCAGCAAAAGAAACAACAACAACGACAACAACAGACAACTTTCCAATTAAATGTAAATAAATATAATTTGAATACCATTCTCTTCTATTCAGTATATCCCCAGAACTGTCAAAGTTAAGGGATGTGAAACTAAAGTTCTCTGCCTTTTCATGGATAAAAACAATGCAGGTAGTTAAGCTCTCAGATGCACTGAACCCAGAAAAGGAGCTTCTGATGTCATTTCACTTCAACATCAGCTGCTTCTGATATTGCTCAGTGACTGACTCTTGGCCCTGATGTGACTGAGTTGGTATTTCCAAAATATAAGCTTACCTAGTCGAATCATGTGAGAAACGTAGGCATTGGTATGTAACTCCATGTTGCTTTTGTCAAAAACAGTTAAATGGAAGTAGTCATTAACTATGAAACACTAAAAGAAATTTAATTTTTTCATAATATTTGTCTTATCATATAAGATATTTTACTTCTCCAGTTTTCTAAAAGGTACTAAAATTGGTTGTCATCGTGGATTTGCAAAAATGTTCAACCTCTTATTACCTTGGGAAACTATTTATTGCACTAGGCAACTTGACTGAAGTACTCCAAGAGAAGAGAGATGTCAATTCATACTTAGTACCAATGCTGTTTAGCTCAAGGTAATGCTTATGTAGTTATAATAAAAATAAGACCTGGTGCTCAAAGACATTGTCTGAGCAAGATGGTATTCATTAGAAAGATAAGGGTCCTCTTTCAATTTAGCCAACAAATTTAGCATTGCACTTATGTATATTTTCCATGTTGGCAATTAAAATCACGGTGGTTTTATGTCCTTACTATTTATTTTATGTTTTTCAGATAGGGTTCCTTGATGAGGTCTATCTGTACTGTCCTTTCTTTCACTTGAAATCTACTTACTCCAGTCTTCCAAATGCTATTTTTACAGAGGTTCACACCATGCCTGGCTTTACGGTGTTTTATTTTTATGGACACATTTTTTCATAGAATACATCATTGACCTCAATTGTACACCCTTCTCTTGGTCATTTAGCTTTACTATCCATTTCCCCTGAGGGTAGGGCAAAATTCTTGTCCTCAGGTTTGGTCATTTGGCTCACTTTGGGTGATAGAATACTGTAGATGGGACAGGATGGCAGATTTGCACTTATGCCTCAAGAGCCCTTGTGTATGTCTAGTGTCAGGATCTCCTTTCGTTGCCATGGCAATGTATCAGGGCAGTCTGTTGCAGAGATGGAGACACATGGAACAGACATGAGTCACTTTAGATGCCCTAGCCAAAGCCAGATGATATCAGCTAACAGCTATCTTACTGTAGGCCTGTGAGCAAGTTTTCCCAAGATGAGTAGAGCCATTGAACCAACTCCAAGCTGACACAGACATGAAATATACTTATTACTGAGTGTTACTGGGCTTTATTTCTGGCTGTTTGTTATGCTGTGCTATGATGAGAGTAGCTAGCTGATACACTACTTCTGTTGCTATACCATCAGAACCTAACATATTTGGACCTAGCATTTCCGGTATTGAGAATGGGTTGCAATAAATGGGGGAGCTCTTTTTCAGAAATTCTAGTTGTATAAGTTCAAAATAGACTGATTGGCTCTTGGGCTCCCACAACATTGTTTAGCCTGTAAAGGCTCAAGTGGGTCACGAACCAGAGAGAGATGCAGTCTAACTTTGACGTCCTTACACCTACAACTACTAATTTTTGCTTCCCCTCCCATTTCTTGCTTTTATTTTTCCTTTTCCTTTGTTGTTCAGCATACATTAACTCAATATTTATTTGGTGCCTTCTCTGTCCATCACTGTGGGGCTCCACAGAATAAGGGGTGGCTGGCAAAATGAACTTTTTTGAGTTAATCAATAAATTACTATTTAGGTCAACCACTAGTCTGGGCACATTTGCTGAAATGTGTGTGACTCCTGAGAGAGAGAAGTGGGAAGAAAAGAGACCTGCAATGCTGGGAGAGTCAGACAATTTCCGCAGATGCTCTATCAAATTGAATACACTGCGGCCCATCCCCCTCCAGCCCGTTCTATATAAAGCCTCTTCTCTCTCTGCACTGGAGATGAATCATTGCATTTGAGATAAGGCACTGGAGAATTACTGCTGTTTACAGAGAGCACCTACAGCAGTAGGGTTAAGAATACCCTACAGTTAAAACCCAGACACATTTGCAATGATGAGTGATGGAAAATAGTTTGAACCACCTTATGTCTGTAGGTCTTCCTAAGCCACCGAATTCACTCCTCTTCGTAGTGGGGGAAGACATGCTACATGGAAGGAGAATGCTGAGGGGAGTTGTTTGACCCACATCCAAGTTCTGATAAAGACACTTTCAAAGCTTCTAACTATTACGGCAGTTTTGGATTTACAATATAATATAAAAGTCTGGGTGATTGAAACCAGGAGGCAGTAAAAGTCCCTTTCAGTACTTCTGAGGCTTAGTGTTTGTAACACCTTTTAATACAAGATAAAAGTCACGGGGATGGGAGTGTGGAAACTTGACTAGAGGATATTTGCTCTCAGCTCAGCCTGTATGGATCGGCAGGGGAGGTTCTGCAAGGTCAAGGTGAGTGAGTGTCTTCACACAGGTCTGGATTGTATGGATCCGATGAGTTCAAAATGAGTTCCTTGATTTATTAGCAAGTTGTGCTTACTATCTGATAAACACTAGTCTTGGCTGTAGGTGTCCTTCATAGATGAGCCGGGGAGCTGAAATGTGACACCAGGTCGAGTTAGAATAAAAATGTCAGATGTGGAGTTACATCCAGTGTAGTGGTCTTCACAGGTATAAAATTGTAAAGCCCAGTCTTCAAGTAATTCATTAAAGGTGCTTCTCCAAGATGTTCATTGTTTTCCTAGTGCTTGAGATAGAGAGGATTTGGCAGAGGTGATCGAATGGATGTCTGACACCAGTAGAGGAAATGTGGGAGGATCTTGGAGCTGAAGCAGCCCATGGCATCTTAGCCAAGCTAAGATTTTCCTTTGCAGCATTCTATGAAGACCTTTTAATATGTTGTCACTAATATTTAAGAGGTATTTTCACTTAGAACTCCTCACTCTTGGCTTACCACTCCTTTAATTGTCTAAGTTGGTCCATGTTGGTGGCATCAGTTTTCTCATTTGTGAAGAGGAGTCCTCAGAAGTGCCTGTCACGGGGTTGGTGCAACGGTGCAGTAAGCTTTGTTTAAATCTTCACAAAGAAGTGTTCGGATGTGCCAACTGCTGTTGTGTTGTCCCATGTAGCTTCAGCTGTCAACTTGACATAGCACAAAATCATCTAATCACAGGTCAGACAGACCTGTGGCTATGTCTGTGATGAATTATCTTGATTGTTGATTGACGTGGGAAGACCCAGACCACTGGGAGCAGTGCTGTATTAGTAAGGTAGACCAGGGTACAAGACAGCTGGCCAAGCAGGAGCCAGTGAGCAAGCTAGTGAGTAGCATTCTTCCACGGTTTCTGCTTGAGTCCCTGCCCTCAGTGATGGACTGTGAACTAGAAGTATACACGGAAATAGACCCTTTCTTCCCCTAAGCTGTTTTTGGTCACGGTGTTTATCATAGAAATAGAAAGCAAATTAGAACACGTCTGCCAAGGGCAGGGCTGTGTTCTGCATTCTGGAGTCTGGTCCTGCGCTCTTCCCTGGCAGCTTCCAGCAAGTATGGCTGGACATGAGAAGAATGGCAGATGTCGAGGGGCAGACTCCGCAAAGATTATTACACGAGATCGGGAGAATTCCACAGAGGCACGATAAAATCAAAGCTAAAAGAAGCCTTTAATATCACTTAGTGCCCTTCTGTTATCACTTTTACAGATGGAAAACCAGTCCTGAGTGTGTTCGCGTTAAATCTGAGCCATTTGAACAGTGAACAGGAGCGCGGTATGAGAATATTGCACTGGGGAAAAGTGAGTGTGGGCGGCAAGATGAAAGGGACGAAGGGGTGAGGCCAGGAGCCCTGTGACACAGAGCTGTAACAGGACGGACTGTGAGGGAGGGAAGTGGTCAACTTTGACCCGGAAGAAAGGCCAGGAGTTCACGGCTTGGAGACGATGTGAGAACACCAGAGGAAGGCGCCCAGCAAAGGAGCTTGTGCCTGCTCCCATCTGCTACATGGTGTTTGGGGCTCTTCTGGCTGTGTGGAAGCTCCCAACCATATGTTCTGACCTCAGGAGTTGCAGGTTCACTTTGATTACGTACACATACATACATAATAGTTTCTATATGAAAATACATGCTAAAAACTCACCGTCACTTGCTTTGTCATGGACGCTTAAAAAAATCGTCTCTCAGAAATAGTTTAGTGCTGGTGATGGAAAGAAAAAGATGAGTGAGTTTGTGTGTGTATGTGTGTATACATATATGTGTATGTTGTGTGTGCTTGTATTTGTGTGTGTGTGTGTGTGAGAGAGAGAGACAGACAGACAGACAGAGAGAGAGGCGGAGAGAGAAAGAGAGAAACATCTCATGCTACACAGTGTTTAGGCTATTCTGTCTTGGATGTATTGATGTTATATGATGTTCTTTCAAATAGTTTCTGCTTCTCCCTCTAACACTTGTACAGTAACTGCATTTGATAGAAGACATGAATTAAGGTTTGTGTATTCTGAAGTTGGAGGTCAGGCAGTGGTCTAGAGACAGGAATAAAAAGAACTCAAAGCTCCCCAATTGATATTACCAGTTGAAGAGACAGATTTATTGAGGGGAAAAGGACCTCTCCGGATTGTGTCACTCTGGAGGTCTCTTGGTTGTCTTCAGGTGGAAAGCCTCAGTGGACATTGCTCCAACCATGAGAACTGTAGATGTTCCTGTTTCTAATAGCGCTTGCTTCATGCTGCTCCAAGTTTGGCCTCTATTCTCAGTTCCTCCATGTGCAGCATAGTCTCTTGAAGATTATATGCTACATATAAGGAAGAGAACAAAGGGGAAGGCCTAGACATCTCTTAGGCCTCAGATAAAGCATATACGACAGTTGATGGAAGATCTAGTTCATTACAGCCATCCTCTCCCGCAGACTGTGTAGGGCACGGAAGGTGCTTTTGCCATGGTGTTGATGACTAGACTCACAGTTGAGAAAGGGGGACATAGAAGGCCTATATGACAACCTCTACTCCCAAGCCCTCAAGAAATAACATCCTAGACAGAAAGCAGTTGAAGAGAACTGTGTGATAAGGATGCTGAGGTGCAGCTCTTTGCAGTTGATGAATTACGGCTGGAGTGTGGTTGGGGAAGGACTCAGTTTTCTTTAAGGGGCTGGTCACAGGGAGTTTGAACATGCTTCAGTGAATCACTTATGGACAATACAAATTGAACTTGTTTTTTTCTTTCCTTCTTTCTTTCTGTTCTGGGGGGAGGAGTCACAAGGGTGGGGGTAGACCCTGGAGGCCTGAGAAGTAAGGGTGATTGGGTTTCATGATATGAAATTCCCAAATACTCAATAAAATATTATAAAAAAAACCTGCCAGATTCATATGATTTTTCTCTTTCTGTGGATGCATCTTATACTGGCATCAGTCAGTTAAAGACAGCAAGAGCTGCGGAGAAACACAGATTATTCCAGAGCTGTGAGCAGGGTCCATGGAAGCCAGCAAGAGATAGTGTAAACATGGGGGAGATACTGCTCTAGCTGATGGTACATGGGAGGGGCAGATGGTTGTCTTCCAGGAGCTCTGGCCTTTAGAGGTGAACTTGGCCACTGTGTATCCACAGGCAACAGGGAAGGAGCTAAGGAATATTCACTGTTGCCTCTGTCTCCCACACCTTTAATCTCTCACGGTTTAGTTTCCACTGAAGCTAGAGTGAAGGGTTCACTTAATGAGGGTCCCAAAGGTCAGGCCTGGAGGCCCCTGGTGGGGAAGGTGAAGCACTGCTTTTAGAAGAGTTAACAGAGAGCATCCAGAACAATACCTGCTTTATTTCTTGGCTTGACCCTTCATATGTGGCCCTGTCTAATGAAGACAGATCATTTCTTTTCCTCCCCAATATGGGCATATTTAATCACAAATCGTAATGACTTATAGCTGATTGTTGCTTCTCTGTGCCGATTGTTGTCTTATGCATGGTTTATAAATTTTTTTTGTCTCCCTCTGCCCATCTCCTGCCTCATTTGCCTGGAAAAACCTTTTTGTTTTCTCTTTTAATAGCCTCTTTATCATAATGCAATATTGTGTGTGTGTGTGTGTGTGATTTTCTTTGCCTTCTTTGCCCCTTTATGGCTCAAATCAGTGCACAATATTAATTAAGCCTCAAAACAGGAAGTCTGGATTCCCTCCTCTTGGGTCTCAGGAATTCAGAAAATCCATGAGCAATGTTGCCACCTGGATGGATGAGTTTGACTGAGTCCAAAGCATGAGTGTTCATCCCTTTACTTAGGTCAGGGAGTAGAATGGGGAAGGAAAGCTGTTTTAATAAGGTCCAGCTTATTATTACTTTTTATGGAATTTAATGAACTGTTATCTTGATGTTGAACCTAAAGATTAATTGTCAAACCCAGGCCACAAGGCCATTTTCATAGAGATTTATAATTTTGCATTTAGATCTCTGGTCCATTTGAGTTAATTTTGTTAAACATGTGAAGACTATGTCTATCTTATTTTTCTTTTATTTTAAATAAACAAAAAATGCAGTGCAATATTTACAAAAGCTTATGTTTCTCCACTCAACCACCTTTTTTGCTTTGTCAAAACCAGTTAATTATGTTTGTAAACTCTCCACACTATCTGTGGATTACTAGGTCTGTCCTTTGCCAGTAACACTGTCTTGATCACTTTGGCTTTAAGTGAAGGGTTGGAATTGGCTAATATGGGTCCTGTATGATGGATGTTCCTCAGTAGTACACTGATTATTCTAGGTCTTTTGCTTTTCCATATATGCGTAAGCATACCTGTACCCATAAAACAGATTGCAGGACTTTTGATTAATATTGACTAAAACCTACAAACCAACCTGGGGAAATGGATATTTTTTTATTTAAATTAGCAACAAGCTTGCTTCACATGCCAATCCCAGCTCCCTCTCCCTCTCCTCCCCGGCCCCCACAAAGTCCACCTAATCCCTACTCCATTCCCCAGGGAGGGTGAGGACCTCCATGGGGGATATCCAGAGTCTGTCAGGTTCAGGGCAGGACCTAGGTCCATCCCCAAGAGTCCAGGCTGAGAGAGCATCCTTCATTGTGGGAGGGGCACCCGAAGTCCATTTGTATGCCAGGGATAAATACTAATCTGCTGCCCAAGGCCCCATAGATTGTCCTTGCCAACTTGCTGACAACCGCATTCAGGGTGTCTAGATCAGTCCCATGCTGGCCTCCCAGCCATCAACTGGGGGGCCAAGAGCTCCCCCTTATGCATGGTACCCTAGAGTAGGAGAATGAGCCAAGATCTCCTGAGCAGATTGGGAGCATGGGGGGAGGAGAGAGGGAGCTGGGAAAAAGAGAGGGTGAGGAGAGGAGGGGAGAGGATGACATGGGGGGAGCAGGAAGACTAAGTCGGGGGAGGAATAGAGGAGAGCAGGATGAGAGATACCATAATAGAGGGAGCCATTATAGGTTTGAGGAGAGATCTGGCACTAGTGAGATTTCCAGAGATATACAAGGATGACACCAACTGGTAAACTAAGCAATAGTGGAGAGACTACCTTAAATGCCCCTTCCTGATAATGAGTTAGATGGCTATATGCCATCCTAGAACCTTCAAACAATGACTGATGGAAGTAGACGCAGACACCCACAGCTAAACATTGAACTGAACTCCTGGAACCCAGTGACAGAGAGGGGATGAGCAAAGGGATCAAGACCAGGCTGGTGAAACCCACAGAAAATGGATATTTTAATAGATAGTCTCTTTACTTACTATGAACACAGCATGTCTCTGCATTTCCTTTGTTCTCTCATAATCGAGTTTGTAGTTTCTTCTGATAGCTCTCGTACTCATTGTGTCAGATTTATACTGAAGCATTTCATTTTTTATGTGATAACTCAAATTTGTTATTTAATTTTAGATTCTAATTGTCTTCCATAGATGAACTTTGCATCTTTGTGTCATGATTCTGCTGTAGTCATATAGCATCCCCATGTTCTTTGAAATTTTTCTACATAGAGCATCATGTGTGAACAAACGTTTTTACTTCCCCTCTCCCAATCTGTATGCTATTTTTTCTTTTTTTTATAATTGTATTCATTTGTAAAATAGGACTGTAGTTTATGCAGAAGATATTCTTGGTTTGTTCACTATTTAGGAAAAAAATGACCAGGTTCTCATCATAAAATATATGTTTAACTTGATTAAAAAAGATATTCTTTATCAACTTGGATAGGTTTTTCTGTCTTCCTATTTGAATTAGAGTTTTTAAAATGTGATAGTGTTGGATTTTACCAGGTGAATTGTTTTTCTTTATTATTTTTGTTTGTGACTTGTGTGCTTGTGTATGGGTATTTGCACACATGTGCATGTACTTGTGTATATGTGCACCTGGAGGTCCAAAGTTGACATTCAGTGTCTTCCTTGACTGTCTTCTACCCTACCTACATATCGAGGAAGCTGGCCTGTTTGTTCTGGGGTTCCAGTTTTCTTCAGTACCTATGCTGGTGGGATTAAAGGCAGGTTGCCATGCCAACCTGGCATTTCTGTGAGTACTGGGGATCTGAACTCTGGACCTTCCTGTTGAGCCATCTCCTCAATCCCAGATACCCTTTCTGCACGAATTAATGTAATTCTATTTTCTTCTTCTGATTCCTGTGTAACAGATCACATTAATTGATTAAATATTAGAGCAAGGTTGTGTAGCTAGAAGAAATTCTATCTAATTGTTACTATGGTCCGAATAGTAGTAGTCCCTGCTGAATAATTTTCAGTCTTTATATGAATTTTGTTTTTCAAAAAAACTGATTCATTTCTTATTACTTACCAGATTTGTGGGCAGAGTTGCTGACAGTCCTTATCTTTTCAGTGTGCACATGAGTGATAGCCATGACCTTTTATCTCTGGTGTTGGTCACTTGGGTCTTCTGTTTTCTTGGCTAGTCTGGCTAGAAGTTGTATTATTGATATTCTCAAAGAATCAGCTTCTGATTTCATTGACTTTCTGTGCCTTATCCCCAATTTCAAATTCATTGCTTTGTATTCTGATTTTTCTTCTTTTACTTTAGAGTTTTACCCTTTTTTATTTAAATTAGAAACAAGCTTGTTTTACATGTCAATCCCCCTCCCTTCCCTCCTCCCTATCCCCCTACCAACCCCCTATCTCATTTCCTTTCTGCTCCCCAGGGAGGACTAGGCCTTCCATGGGGGAATCTTCAAAGTCTGTCATATCATTTGGAGCAAGGCCTAGGCCCTCCTCTGTGTGTCTGGCCTGAGAGAGTATCCCTCTATGTGGAATGGACTCCCAAAGTCCATTAGTACACTAGGGATAAATACTGATTCACTACTAGAGGCCCCATAGATTTCCCAGGCCTCCTAACTGACACCCACATTCAGGGGGCCTGGTTCAGTCCTGCACTGATTTTAAGGCTGTCAGTATGGGGACCATGTTCAGGTCAGCTCTTACTGTGGGTTTCCCCAGCCTGGTCTTGACCTCTTTGCTCATCACTCCTCCCTCTCTGCAACTGAACTCCAAGAGTTCAGCTCAGTGTTTAGGTGTCTGCCTCTGCTTCCATCAGCTACTGGACGAAGGCTCTAGGATGACAATTAATGTAGTCATCAATTTCATTATAGGGGAAGGGAATTTAAGGCAGTGTCTCCACTATTGCTTAGATTGTTGGTTGGTGTCATCCTTGTAGATCTCTGGATATTTCCCTAGTGCCAGATCTCTCTTTAAACCTATAATGGCTCCCTCTATTATGGTATCTCTTTCCTTGCTCTCCTCTATTCTTCCCCTGACTCAATCTTTAGAGTTTAAATTATCCTTTTCCCTCTAACTTCCCTTGGCACAATTTAAACTACGTATTTAAACTTCCTCTCTTACATTTTACTTCTTTTTTCATGACATAAATTATCCTCTAGACCTGGTTTATTTACCCCTACCTTTTAATAAGTTGAATCTTTATTTCCATTTAGTTAAAAATGCATTTAATTTCCTTTGAGACTTCCACTTCAAGCCCTGTGTTACTTAGAACTGTATTTATTTGATCTCTAAGTAATTCTGAACATTCCAAATCTGTTCCTGTTATTGATCTCTAACTCTACTGTGATCATATGCATATTATTTAGGTTTTAATTTTGTTAAAATTTTTCTTTTAAGGTATAGAATATGGCTTATCATGGAGAATAGTCCATGTGAACTTAAGAAGGCATGTGTAAGAATAATTATGTACTTTTGGCTCATAGACCCTTTTATCATTGTATAAGAACTCTATCCCTGTTCACCCTTATTTTTCTGAAGTCTGACTTGTCTGAATCTGGCATGGCTTATCCAGGTTTCTTCAGTTTGAATTAAAATGACTTATACATTATCTACATTCCTTTGCTTTGAACTTACTTGTGTTCTATATTTAAGGTAGATTTCTTGTAGGAATAATGGGCCTTGTTTTTAGTACACTGAAAAAACCTTATCTTTACTATATGTATTTCATACTGAAAGTGGTTATGAATGTAGTTGACATACATGTACTGTTTGTGACTATGTTTTGATAACTGTACTTAATTCTTTTCCCTGCATTCCAGTATTTTCTGTCTTCCATGCTTTTCTCAGTCTGTGTGTATGTATGTGTGCACGTGTGCATAAGCATATACATGTGTGCACGCCTATGTGAGTGCATGCATATGGGTATGTGTGCATGCATAATGAATGTGTGTACATGCATATGAATGTTTATGCACATGTGTGCATGCATGCAGATGTGTGTGCATGCATATATGAATGTGTGTGCATGCATATGAATGATTGTGCATATGCACATGAATGTGTGTGCATGTGTGTATGTATGTGTGCATGCATGTGAATGTTTGCATGCATGCATACAGATGTGTGGGCATGCGTATGAATATGTGTGTGTACATATGCATGTATGTTCTTGTGTGTGAGTGTGGTAGCTCACATGTCACAGCACCCAGACAACCGTGAGTGTGGGTTCTGACCTTGTACCTTGTTTGGGACAAGATCTTTTGTTCACCACTGTATGCTAGGCTAGATAGCCTACGTACTCTGGGGATTCTCCTGTCTCTGTCCCCACTTCATAACAGGAGTTCTGGGATTGGACATATGCTACCATGCCCAACTTCACATATTTTCTGGGTATCTGAAGTCACCTCCTCACTTTTATGACACAAGCACTTTATCCATTAAGCTTTCTTTCCAGCCCTTCTCTGATTTTTGTTCGTGTGTGTGTGTGTGTGTGTGTGTGTATTTGTGGAGGCCAGAGGTTGATATCAGATGTCATCCTTAATTTCTCTGTTGTACTTTTTAAATAATGTCTAACTGAACCTGGACTTCACCAATTTGGCTAGATTAGCTGGCCAGCAAGCCCCAGGGACACTTTTGTCTTTGTCTCACTAGGGCTATAGGCACATAATGTTGTGTTTAAATTTTTGTGTGATACTGAGAATCTAAACACATGCTGGCAAGGCAAGCATTTTACCTACTGAACCATCTCCTCAGATCCCATTTGTGACTCTTTTCTCTTGCATTTCCTTTCTTATCTCATTAACATGTTTTACAGTGGTACCCAGAGTCTGTAATATGCATTTTAAAATATCTATATTCACTTTCTAATAACACCATCTTATGTGCATATCAGGTTCTTATAAAACTACTATTTTATTATTTTTTATTTAGTGTGTCAGATAATGGGCTTCATTATGACATTTTCATATGTGTGTATCATTTGTTCATATTCTCCTATTATTTCTTGCCTCCTTCTTCTGCCTGCTAGTCTCATTTTCCCCCTCAAATACTCCCCTTTCCAGTTTCCTGTTATCCATATGGTATGCTTGTAGACCCACATATAATTTATGTGTTCTGCATATGAAATCAAACGTGGTATTAGTCTTTCCTCTTTGATAACAACACTATCAATTCTTCTTGCCTATCTCTTAGTATATTACTACAACTCATTTCACTTACCCACATGCTGCGATTGGGTGATGGGTGGCTCACTGGGTAGGCTTCTCACTTGCCATATACTATAACTCTACACATTGTTCTTACTTCAAACAAATACTATTTAAAAGTTTATTTTATTTCTTCCTATTGCTTTTCACTTAAATATGATTTATTTTTAAAATCTTGTGTGTGTGGGGGGGCGTGTGTGCATGTGCGCTCCTGCCCCAACCGGCGGGACATTCAACATGGTCTGCAGAACACCTAGGAGAAAGATGGGGGCAGGAGATACGAAGAAGGACGACAAGTCAGGATTCTGATCAAGTCGACAGCCTTAATTCTTTCCAAGGTATATTTAAGGGGCTTGGAGGAGGAATCGAGGAGGGGCAGCTTCAAGGAAGCTGTCAGGGCAAAATGTCAGGGATAGAAACCTCCTGTGTTGCTTGGTAACCTGACTGTAGATCCTTACTTTATCTATCTCAATCCTTCCCTATTGTCCAAGCCTATCTCCTGACTGACTTGGGGCTTTCTGTTGAGCTAATCTTTAACTGACAATTAAGCTTCAGGCCTGTTTCTGGAATTTGGCAGAGGTAGCAGGGTGGTCTGTAGTCAAGTACTCTCTATGAGGATGGAGTCACGTCTTCTCTATGAGTATGTGATGCAGCCACAGCTGGCTGATGGCCGGAGACCCCGACGTGCTCCTATGAGTTCAGGTGCCATGGAGGCACCTGAGCCCATGGAGTTGGAGTTACAGGTGTTTGTAAGCTGCTTGATGTGGGTGATGGGAACAAGCAGGTCTTCTGCAAGAGCAGTGTGTGCTCTTAACTGAGGTGCTACATCTGTAGCACAGCTTTTAATTTCCTATGTTCATCTCAGTCTCTGATATGTGACTTTTCCCTTCACTTTGAAGAACCTTTATTGTTGTTTTGAATAGAGTCCATGATGTAAACTTAGAAGTCTCTTGCTTCAGCCTCTCAAGTGATGGGATCACACATAAGTGCCATCACTCTTGGCTTGAAAACTTCTGTAGTGAAGATAACCAAATACATTAACTTTTTTCTTTAGTAAGAAAATAATTTTTTTAATTTTAAGGGATTTTTTTAAAAAAATTGGCAATTCTAGTTATTTTTGCCCTTTCATACTTTTGATATTTCATTCTATCCTTCTTGCTTATGTGGTTTTTAACAAGATGTCTGCCATCTTTGTGCTGTCTTAAAGATATCACCAAACCAGTGTTTAGATGGGAGGACTTTGTGAGTGAGGTAGTCAAGATCATTTTAAATGCATTCCATGCTGAATAGGGAATTAATTGTCTTATACTGGCTGCCAGGGTGGAAGCTGTCACATAAAAAAAAGAAGTAAAGAAAAAAGAAAAGAGAAAGGGAGATCTGTTACACTCAGCACAAAGCTGCCTGTGTGCCCACAGCTGATTGTTCAAAAGGAAAAGGTGTAATCTAAGCATTTAGATGTGGGCTTGAAGAGTACGGGGTGACAAAATTACCGGCTCAGATCTGTGAGCACTGGCAAAATACTTGGTGTTAGAAAACATCAGAGGAAACTTTTAAGCAGCTTTCTCTTAAGAAATAGTCATTCTTTTATTTGTTCAGTTCTAGCCTTCAGTCCAACCTTCAGTGGGAAGTGTGGGTAAAACTTGGCATTCGCCTTGATGCATTTCATCCGTCTTTTGGTAACGTTTTCCTCTTGGAGAAGAGTTTAAAAAATAAGAAGTTAAAAGATTTCCTTTGTGATAAAGACATTTTATTGAAAAAGTCTAGGGGGGAATGAATGTAATAATCATAAAAAATGAATTCAAGGACCAGGATGTCTAATTGGGCTGTCAGGAGACATCCTTTGGTCTGGTCTCCAGGGAGGGAATCAGCAGGAAGAGCAGGACCTCGGAAGACATGTTTCCCTTTCCTCCAAAAGCAACTGAGGAAGTCTGATGTGGGTTTTGGATCTAGTTCAAACTTGGAGCCACTAAGCCTCTCCCCAGGGGTCCCTTAGCCTCATCATGCAGGTATCAGACACATTTCCTAGGATGGCATTTCCTTTTATTATTTTTTCCCAATAATCCCTTCCAAGCACTGGCATGGAAATGAGAAAACGGGAAGGAAACACTGCAGGACATCATGTTATCTTGTGGATGAGTTTGGTGTCTATCAACATTATAGTCAATTGTGGCTTAGAATATCTAGGAATGATGAATATCTAAATATTGAGTCTGTGTGTGTGTGTGTGTGTGTGTGTGTGTGTGTGTGTTTGCATGTTTGGGTCCTATTCCAGCTGAATTGCCAGTTGGCTGAATGATGAATATCTAAATATTGAGTCTGTGTGTGTGTGTGTGTGTGTGTGTGTGTGTGTGTGTGTGTGTTGTTTGCATGTTTGGGTCCTATTCCAGCTGAATTGCCAGTTGGCTGGTTACTTACCAGCTACAGAGATGAATTAGCTCACACCAAAAGGTAATTTTCACAGTTAAAAACATTCCGGTGTAATGTATCAGCGTAATGTATAGTCTTAGAGAAAATTCTTGAGGATATTCAAGACAAAACAATTGATCTCAAGTGTTACAATTTCAGCCTTCAGCAGTACCTGTAAACCCCAGCCTGAGGAACTTCTACATGCAGGACTTCTAGGGTGGTTACTTCACTTTACAACAGATACTCTTTCAGCAGTCATAACCATTCCTCTGTTTAAAATCCCGCAACGGTTCCATTTTGCCCCTAATAAAAGACAAAGCCTTTAAAGGGCTCAATGAGATGGTGACTCCTGGGCCTCCCGACCTCTCTGCTCTCCTCTACCTCCACTTTCTCATCAATTCTGCCTCCCTGCAAGGTTTTCCTGGGAGCAATCCTGGTCTGCCTCCTCACCCAGGCTTTGTACTGTTTTCTCTGCCAAGAATGCTTTTATTTCTGGAATGTCTACAAGGCTAATTCTTACCTTTTGCAAGTTTTGCTCAAAAATCATCTTCCTCAGGACCCATAACCACCCTATTTAAAGCTTCAACCGCCTGGCACTCCTTTACCACACCAGATTGATTGTTTTCCCCACAGCAGTTATTGCATTCGAACACGCTATGCAATCTAGTTGTTTATCATGTTTAGTAGCTGTTGTCTGTCTTTTTTTCCTCACTATAATGGAAGCTCCAGAGGGCATGAAACGTCCTGTAGTCAGCTGCCTAGTACGTGACTACGGCTTAGTATAATGTTGCCTACTTCAGTTATTTGCTGGCTGGATCAGTAGTGAAGGCAGAAATGCTGGTCATGGCTGTCCTTTATTTGTTCCATCCCTGTCAAGAAGGTGTTTGTAACTGCCCTAGAATCATGCATACTAGGCCAGCTCATAACTTTGATGCAAACTTGTATTAGACTTGAGATGCAGACAGTTAGGAAGTCAGAAAGAGCCCAAGGAAACTCCAGAAAGCCAGTGTTGTGTGCGGCACATTTACACTCTGAGGACATGATTATTGTTAACGTTCCCTACTAGGTGACAAGGCTATTTTCAAAATGATTTCCTGTGAAATAAATGTATGGCAACAGCAGCCATAAAAAAGGCATGATGTGGAAACATTTTATTGAACTTCACACACACACACAGTAGAAGTAAAAAAAATTATAGGTAAAAACATATTACACAATTTTAAAAATTCTCCTATAATTTACAGTATGGTGAATGTAGGAACCTCTAAGATTTGAGTGGGGTCATGGAGCACTCCTTTAATCCAAGGACTTGGGATGCAGAGGCAGGTGGATCTCTGAGTTTGAGGCTACCCTGGTCTACAGAGCAATTTTCAGGACATCCAAGGCTATATAGAGAAACTCTTGTCTTTTTAAATTATAGATTCCTAATTGTCAAAAACAACAACAAGAGGACCTTCTTTAATGTTGAAGAGGAGGGGAGAGGAAGACATGAGGGACAAGGAAGATTGAATAGAGAAAAGAAAAGAGGAGAGCAAGAAAAGAGATACCTTAATAGAGGGAGCCATTATAGGTTTAAAGAAAGATCTGGCACTAGGGAAATCTTCTGAGATATACAAGGATGACCCCAATTAAGATTCTAAGCAATAGTGAAGAGGCTTTCCTAAATGCCCTTCCCCTGTAATGAGATTGATGACTACCTTATATGCCATCCTAAAGCCTTCATCCAGTAGCTGATGGAAACAGTAGAAGACACCCACAGATAAACACTGAACTGAATTCCTGGAATCCAGTAGTAGAGAGGGAGGAGGGATGAGCAAAGAGGTGAGGACCAGGCTGATGAAACCCACAGAAACAGCTGACCTGAACAAGGTGGAGCTCATGGACCCCAGACTGACAGCTTAGAAACCAGCATAGGACAGAACCAGGCCCCTGGAATGTGGGTGTCAGTTAGGGGACGTGGGCAGTCTATGAGGTCTCTGGTAGTGGAACAGTATTTATTTCTAGTGTACGAATGGACACTGGGAGCCTATTCCCCATAGAGGGATACCCTCTCAGCCTAGGCACACACACTGGGGAAGGGCCTATGCCCTGCTCCGAATGATGTGACAGACTTTGATGATTCCCCATGGAAGGCCTCACTCTTTCTATAGAGCAGAAGAAGGATGAGATGGGAGTCAGTGGGGGGCATGGGAAGATGGGAGGGAGAGGGAACTAGGATTGATATATAAAATAAGATTGTTTCTAATTTAAATAAAAGTATAAAAATAAAAATAGGACCTTCTTTTTCTTACCACATAAGAAGGAATTAAGAGCATCTTTATTAATATTTCTTCTGTTTTTCTATCCTATGCATTGTTATGCTGACACTGTCTATAGTATTAGGTCAATACTTCAATATTGTTAATGTAAATTTTTGAAGAAAGAGAAAAACCTTTGTTTATTGGTCCATAATAATAATGAATGACATTGCAGTTTGAGATCAGCTAAGCAGCAATTCTAGAATTTAAAATAGAAGGACCACAATTAAAACATGTTATCTAAATCCAGAAAAAGAGTTCATTTGCAAATTAAAAATTGCACTTACTAATAGGAAAACTGCGTCTTGCGTTCTATACTTGGGATGATTAATTTTCATTGTCACCTGTCTGTGAGAGTGTTCCCAGAGAGGCCTAGGTGAGAAGAAAGACCTTCCTTGAACGTAAGCAGCACTGTCCCATGAGAAGGCATCCTGGACCAAGCAAAAAGGATAACGTGGGCAGGGCATCAGCATGTGTCTCCCTCTGCTCCCTGACTGTGCACTCAGTGTGACCAGATGCCTCATGCTATTATTGACACAGCTGCAACTGCCAGACCATGCTTCCCAGCCATAATGGACTGCACCCTTAAACTTTAAGTCAAGATAAATCCTTATTTTAAGTTTCTTTTGTAAAAGCAATGAAAAAATAACTATACAATATTCTGTCTTATTATCTTATATTTTTAAACACAAATAAACACTTCAGTGGTTATGAGAAATGACATGAAATAATGAGACAGCTAAAAGTTGTTGCTGGCAATTAACATCTTAGCACTGGTTATTCTTAATCTTTCATGGGTTTTTGATCCAAGCAAAGTATAATTAAAATTTTAGGTACACATAACTTTATAGCGCTTCTTAGAAATGCAAGTATAGAACAGTCATAGAAAATTCTAAAACAAAACACCAGTCTTGTTATGGATTAGAACATCTTATCTTTCCATATCTGATTTTGAATTATGTGATAACTGAAAAGTATAACACAAAGAAACACACATACCAACAAGGCATTTAATTGAATATACTGCAAGGATATGGAATAAGACAAGATTTTTTTTCAGTCTGGAATGTGTAAACTCACTTATGGAGTGTGTGGGTCTGGGCCCATGTATGTATGAACTCAACTGTGTTGCTGGGACTTGTGTGAATTGATGTGTTGCCTCAGGATGAGCAGCAAAATGGATGCTAATTTACATGTCTAGTATTAGACCCAGCTGCCACCCAGCAGTAGTAGTATCACTTATCACTATGCAGAGTTGTTGGTGCGCGGTGACAGTAATAAGCAGTCTGGTTTTTAGTTAGCTTAACTATTAAAAATATTATTCTTAAAATAGAATGCTTAATGATGCTTTAAATTCTTTTCAGAAAGGGTATCTTTTGGCCTCCATTCTAGCCAGACTGTATTTTGGCAGGTCACTGGAAATAGCAGACTCTTTCTAAGCCTTTAGTCCTTAGATTCATTAAAAATTAATTGTTTTTGATTGGTATATTTTTCTACATATTTTTGAGGTACAGTTTGGCTTTCTGATTCATACATGTGTTGGGTAGTGATCAACTAGAGTAATTAGAAGATCCATCACCTGAAGCCTTTGTCCTTTGCTTATCATGAGTATATTCAAATTTCTCCCCATTAGCTGTTTTGCAGTATGTAATGCCAGTCCTCACATGATAAAGGATATTTTTAAGTTAATGATTGACTTTCTTAGTGAAGAAACTTTCAGTGTTGTTCAACTCCGGCTCAGCGCTTATAATTTTTAATCCGAACACAATAGGAGGGAGAAAAATATCCTCCCTTTGATCTGAATAAAGCATTGTCTGGAAGATTAAAATAAGTTTCACCAAAGGCCACCAGAAGGTGAAACAACAGTAGCTTAAACATGCTATCTAAATTGAAAAATAAAAATCCTTAAAAATTAAAACTAGGACAATTCATGGCTTTTCTTTTTTAATGAGGCAAATCTCACTAAAAGGATGTAAGAGAGTGAATGGCTTGAGATCCTGGATGCCTGCACTTTCCGTGATGTATTGCTGCAGACACTGGACATTGATTTTGTCATTTAGAAATGAGCAGCATTTTCCCATTGGTTCTTTTATCTGGAAGCTTCTGTGGTTCCATGCTGCCTTTCATAGTGCCTACGATATCAAATCCCGGCTAGTCAGTCTCCCAGTGGTGCCTCCATCCTGGCTCCAGCATGGGACACATAGCAAATGGGAACCTCACCAGTGTCACGTGGCCCTTATTCATCAACATGTTAGGAATCAATTTTATTTATCTCAGTTGTTGAGATCCTGAATAAGAATTTATGAGGTCTTTTTTTTTTTTTTTTTTTTTTTTTTTTTTTGGTTTTACGAGACAGGGTTTCTCTGTATTGTTTTGGAGGCTGTCGGTCCAGCCTAGCCTCGAACTCACGGAGATCCACCTGCCTCTGCCTCCCGAGTGCTGGGATTAAAGGCGTGCGCCACCACCGCCCGGCTTGAATTTATGAGGTCTTAGTCAAATTTCTGAGGTGTTAATGACAGTTTAATTTCTAGACCTTTTCCAGCTTCTAATCTTGAATGAGTGCCTCTGAGCTGTATGAAAAAGAAGGCAAAGAAACACACACATTCCCCCTGAGTGTAGCCAGGTACAGTGTCTCATGTCTATCATGCTAGCACTTGAGAGGCTCGGGCAGGAAGATTGCCATCAGTAGACCTGCTGGGCTACACAGATAGATCGTGCCTTAACCAAAACCAGCATGCAAACAAATAAATGAGTGAATGAATAACAAAAACCAACAAATAAGACATAACCAGAGCAAAGGAGTAGGACTCAAAGAGGAAGGTTCATCTGGCTGAGACATCAGTCGCATGTTTTCAGGGTTAAGCTATCATTGCTAGACAGCTAGGAATGTGCATGCCTGTGTTTTAAATGCCTCCCCTGAAGCCATCTACACAGGACTCATCAGAGGAACAATTTTATTAGGAGAATGTTTTATTTTTTTCTTGGTGGAAATAAGCATTGTATTTATATTTCTGAATCTCTTGGCACTTTCTAGCATAAATCCTTATTTGATTACTTTTTTTATTCTAAATTTGTCAGAGAAATGATGGCAAGGCTCTCATCGCTTCCTCTCTCCCATGTTCCATTCCTCTGTTCCCCCACTCCCATCCACATTGCCTCATTTCTCACCTGCCTCTCCTTCCAAACACACACCTCCCCCAGGACTGGCCGCAGCTTTTGGAATCTCCTCTCACCCTGGCTATGCACAGAAGTAAAGAGAGAGGCAAGGAGGACAGAAGATTGTAAGGACAGTCACTCTACTACAAAAGGGAAACAGGTGAACAGTAGCCTAAGAGCAGTTTGCAAATGTAATTCTGACACCGGGTGACTTCTTAGCAAACAGAGGTGAGGGAGAAATTAAAAGGCTGCGTCTGTGAAATGGCAGAAGAACCCATTTATAGTGTGAAAAAGTTCTGAAGACGGAGCGCTTCCTCTCAGCAACTAGGTCAACATTTTAAAAGGTGAAGAAGCATAGCTTCAGCCAGACAGTGAAGGTTTTAATTTAACTGCCTATTGTCATGGCTACTAAGGTGGAAAACATATGGTTCCCAAATATTTGAAAGCTTTTCATAGCTAGGAATTTTCTTAGGCAGTAAAACCTGCTACTGGTTTTAAAACTAACTTCAATATATTCCTAGTCATCAAAGTGTCACCTACTTAGGGAAACTATCGAAAACCATTTTTTAAAAAATTGCTTTTATCATTTTTACTTTGTTTTAGCTTCTTTGTAGCATTAGTGTGACTCAAATATATCTATTTCTATATCTATATAAATGTATGCCTGTATCTGCTGTTATATTTACATATGTGTATTGAATATCTGCCTCTCCTGCTAGAGAAGGGATAGATATTTTTATTTACTGTTGCAGCTTCAAGACTTAGCAAAATCCACACACACGTTGAAAGCACAATGAATACTTGCTAAGTAAATGAAAACAATAATAGAAGTAACACTGATTGAATGCTTAGTATTGGGCAATCTTAAATAGTCTCAGTACTCACATGAATTTCAATAAACAATATAGTTATTAACCTTATTTCAAGGTGATAAACCTGAAGCCTTAAGGATTCAATAACATCTTAAAGTCACACAGTAGTTGGTGAAGCTCAGATATTAGCTGATTTTTAGAGTTCATTTTGGGGCGTGATGTTTAAGACACAGTTTAAATAAGAGGTAAAACAAGCAGAGTTCTGAGATGCAGAAGCTTTGGCGTGGGGATGAGAGGACCAGATAGGCTTCGTGACAGGATGAGGAAAGCTCACCCAGGAGAGCTGTAGGGCAAGTCTCCAGAATGTTTTACAAAGAGGAATGGTGGTCATAACGAGATTGGAGAGTGTGTAAGGCCAGTTGGAGACTGAAAGTGAATGAATTAAGATTTCAAAGAATGAAAACCTATATAGATCTTTCTTGAGTCAGATTGACTTGTTCTCCTCCTCACTAGGGTGAATTATAAAATTTTAGTCTAGTCAACCACAGATTCATTATTTATAGCCTTGCATTTAAAAGTATACTTTAGAAGCAAAACACCTTAATTGAACATATTTAAAGGGCATGTAGTGATATTTCTATACATGCAGGTAATGTGGAAGGATTCGATTGTGGAAGTTGGGATATTTATTATCTCAAACATCTATCACATCTTTGTATTAAAACACTTTGTTGTGTTTAAAATTCTGTGTAGCTATTTTGAAATATGTGAACAATTTGTGTTAGCATGCGTTAGTGATCGTCATGTACTCTGCTGTGGGACCTAAGACATTAATCTTGCTGTCTAATAGTACCTTTGTAAACTCTTGACATTTAGGTTAGGGCTACTTCAAGACAAAATATAGAGTACAGATATTTTTCACTCATTGTTCTTCTATTCTGGAATAAGTCCAGCTTCCCAATGAAAGTCACTAGTACCCCAGAGGAGGTGCTTAAGAAGAGTCCCCCTACCCAAATAAATCTCCTTATGTGGGCATGAGAGATGGCTCAGCAGGTAAAGTACTTGGCTTGCAAGTGTGAGGACCAGGGAGTTTAGATGCCCAGACTCTACCTATAGGCTGGATAGGTGAGGTGGCCTGGCTTTGATCCCTCCTTATAGCAGGCAGAGACAGGGAAGCCCTTGAGCAAGATAGACAATGAGACTAGCTGAAACAGCAAGATCTGGGTTCAAAGGCAGAGTCTGCCTCAGTAAACAAAGTGAGTAGTGGCAGATGAGACAGCAGATGTGAACGCTTTGGATCTCTGCACACAAATGCATGAACATGCATCTGAACACAGACAAGTGAACATGCATGCAAACGCTACACATATGTATGTTAAACAATCTCTAGGGAGTGGAGATGTGGTTCAGTGACTGAGATCATATATTGCTCGTACAGAGAGAGGGTGGCTCACAACTTCAGGGGCTCCATTGTGTACCTCTGAACTTCATGGGCACCTGAAATCACATGTGTGCACATGTGCAAATAACACAATTAAAAATGAAATAAATCACCTGTATTCACATGTGTGCACATGTGCAAATAATACAAGTAAAAATGAAATAAATCTTTATGAAAATTATATATAAACAATTTAAAATTGTGCAAAAGTAGAATATTGCAAAGATTCTATACTCACTTATTGATCTCTTCATTTTATAATTACCAGTTCATAGTCAAACATTTCATCTAAATAACATTTAATCCCTAAATATTTTAGGTTGTATCTCTAGAAGATCAATACCAGTAGAAAAATGACTAGTGGTAATTCTAAGAACATTACTACTGGAGGGTATATCCTTCTAGAGTTAAAGCTGTATTCTACTTGATTTCTCCTTTTCATTCATTCAGGAACCCCAGCATATTGGATGATGCTGTCCACATTCTGGATGAATCTTCCCTCTTCAGTTTAATTTCAATGTAAACACCATCAACAGGCAGAGAGAGATATGTATCCTAGATAATCCTACCCTAGTTTAATTGACTGTGAATACTATCATAGAATCAAAGGTTTAGCCCAAGAGGAAGCCCTTCTTATTTCTAACTAAGCTTGAAGCTGTTGTAGTTACTAAAATTCATGGAGCTCTGTAGTTTCTGTAACATGGCTGTGGGCAAGAAGCCACCATCACTGCCAACCCCACAGGAATAGAGCAAATGCTATAAGAATGATGGCTGTTGTGTCCTGCCTTCCCATGCCTGGCACCACCTTAGCATCGGATTGGACTCAGAAAGAAGTCAAAGGGAAGGTCAGGGTGCTGTGTTCACAGCTGCCAGTCTCTGAGTAGTAAGATGAGGGAGGGTGCAGAGTTGATTCAGGGTGGCAACTCATTCCCACCTCGCTTCATGCAGGTCCTTCCATCTCCTCCTCCTCTTCCTCCTCCTCCTCCTCCTCTTCCTCTTTCTTTTTCATTATGGATTCCTTTTGAAGCATGTTCTTACTCACAGTACCTGAAGCCTTTCACTATTACTTCGAGGGGCACACATTCTCCATGTAACAGAAGAAAATTAATTACTCTCTCAATGGTCTTGAGCTGGTGGAGTTAGGTATTTTCTCCCTTCCAGTGGTATTACTTTTTCTTTGTGCTACAAGAAGAGCTGTATTTTGATATACTAGCTCCCAACACTGACAAACCAAGGTGTACGGAAGCTCCACTAACTGCCTTTCGAAGATGCTTTGCTTTGCTGTGTTCCAATTAGGTTTAAGATATTTAGATGAGGAAATGTAGTTCTGGTTCATTTAAGATAAGCCTCCAGTAAGAGGCAGTTTGGAAGCCGGCAGGGGTTATAAAATTCAGAGTCTAGTTAAATAAATCCTTTAACTATTAAGTCTGTAGTGAGATGAGGAGGAAGAGCCAGAAGACTGCCTAGTCTAGCAAGAAGGGAGAACAGGTGTTGTTTACAGTTTCTTACCCATCACAGAGACTTGACTAGATGAAGGAAAAGAGAAAGACCCATGGTCTTGCTGCCCGTGTCTTAGGAGAAAAAGAAAAGAGTCATATCAGATCAAGGAGTGGGGAAATCCATGAGTGGAGGTGTTGGTGAGCGAGGGCAGATACTGGGGAGGAAGACTCACTGTTACTGGAACTCTCTGCTTGAAGCTGAAGAAAGGGTCAGAACAGCCCAGTATCCCCTAGAATTTCTGAAGAACAGACTCCACCACAGCTTCCACTTCTTATGAACCAGAAGGCCAGATTATTGCAATTTTGGAAGAAAACCATACATAGGCAGCCATAGCCTTTTTAGAACATAGAAGGAGATTACCTGATACTTACAACCAAGAGATGTTAACACTTCTTACAAATATAACGAAGAGAGTTAAGGAATCTGTCAGGGATAGCACATATAATGGTTGTTGACAAGATTTAACATCTTGATCTAGAAACAATCCAAAATATGAAATGATCCAAAATCTCAAACCTTGAATGCCAATATAACAGAATAAGTGGAAAATTAGTATCCCTGACCTCATGTGATAATATGTAGTCAATACACATACAATCAAAAATATTGTGTAAAATCACCTTCAAGTTGTATGGATAAGGCATATATGAAACATAAAACAACATGTAACATGAAAAATAAAAGACCCAGAGACTGATTCAAGCTTCAAGCTGAAGATCAAAAAACAAAAGCAGCCAGCCACTAGCTCTTAACCTCTAGCTCAGACATGAAAGGCAATCCTGGCTCCACCAAACCTCAGACTGCTGTCTCTCCTCAGTGTGGCTGGAGGATTCTGAGACTCAATGTATTACTGTCCTCAATGTGGCTGGAGAATAAATGCCAGCTCTGAGACGCTGTTCCTGTCTTAAATATCTCTCATGAGTCCTTGGGTTAAAGGCATGTGATCCCTAGTGCTAAGATCATCTTTGTGTGAGCTGTTTGTCTTTAGAATCGGCTCAATTTTGTGTAGTCAGTGTGGCCTTGAACTAACAGAGATCCATCTACCTCTTAATCCTGAGTCCTGGGATTAAGGTGTGTGCCTGGCTTCTATGGCTTGTGACTGACTTTGCTTTCTGAATCCTTAGGCAAGCTTTAATAAATCAAAAATACTATATCATCACACAATTTCATGTTGGCCTTGATTATCATTCCCCAGATATCTCATTCTGTATGTGCACCTTCAAATATCTGAAAACATTTGATATCTACACAAGAATGGTACCAACATTTTGGATAAGGGATGCTCAACATCACTTGAGGTTTTTTTTTCTCTGACATCCCCATGGTCAGAAGATCCTACAACTCATCTGTTTAGATGGTACAGAGTTATGGTTCACAAGGAAACAGTCTTTTCTTTTACAGTGATATATACAATAGTGATACATTGAAGGGTCACAACTACCACTTGTTACTCACATGTGGGAGGTGAAAAATTAATCTTCTAGAGATACATAGTAGCATAGCAGTTACTACAGGTTGAGATGGGTGGCAAAATGGGACAGAGGACTATTGGGATGGAGTATTAAAGATTAAACAGATTAAGTTCTAGTATTCCATAGGGACACTATAGTCAATAATATTCACTGTATATTTTAAAATATATATGAGGAAAGATTTTTTGAATGTTTCAAACACTAAGAAATAATAAATGTTTGAAATGATGGACATGCTAATTACACTGGTTTGATCATTGCCCATAATATACAGGGATTCCAGTTCTTTATATCCCATGATTATGTACAATTACTATGTTTCAATTATGAATAAAAATGAAATTAGCTATCAAAAAGATAATGGTGCATTGTTTAATCAAGTGATCCTTATGTGTGTTGATATAGAATGAGCAGTGAAAGACAGGGAATCTTTCTACTGGTACAATGTTGCTTACTACAATCTTGTTGATTCATCTCTCATAGAGATTATTAAATTATTAATGGACTTTTCATTTCAAAAACAGTACTCAAGAAAAGAATTGTGTTTTCTTTCAGTTAAAGTGGATCTTGTTTGGAAAAATATCTGTCTGCTTTGTTTGTCCAGGACTAACACACACACACACACACACACACACACACACACACACACACACACACACACGCATGCTCAAGGAGGGGGAGTCAGAGAGAGAGAAAATGAGAGTAGTTAGATCAGCATTAACCTTTGCTTACATATAGGAATGCCAATTGTATAATGAATCTTTAAACTTTTAACACATTTTCCATGGAGTGTTAACATCTAATTATTTTGTGAAGAACCAAAGTGGTGTTCATTGTCACACACACACGCTTCCTACAAATAGGGACACATGAAGAAAACGTGTTTTGTAACCCAATTCTCACTTTAGGCATCTTCAGTTGCTTCCCTGGTTCCCTGGTCACAGTTGATGGAGAACTGGTTTTGAGGAATTGTCTTGCTCAATGTGGAGCAAGACAGATTCTTCTCCCCAGCTGATCAAATTTATAGACCTCTATGTCCCAGGCAGGGGGTTTCTTTCTTTGCCTTTCTTGCTTTCTCTTAATATTGGTATTTCCTTCCTTTTCTATTTCCTTTTATTTTCCCCTCATTGGTTCAAGAACCAAACACTTATTTAATGAAGACAAGAAACTTACATGGTTTGTTATATCCTTCTGCTTTAGGTTCAAGAGTACTAATAATCAGAGTAGTCATATTTATTTCTTTCAATAAATTAAATTATTTTTATAAAACATTATTTACTATAATGACTATTGAAACAAATAAGAAAAATATAAGGATCAAAGGAAAGAAATGATCTCCAATTCCATTGAGATAACAAATAACTACTTTACTTTTTCTTAACAAACATCTTCCATTTCAACTTTGAAACTGCTTATATTGTCATAGAAAAGACAACTCCATTAATACCTCACTTACATACTTAGGAAAAGTTTCACTGTTTGATCTACTATTCTGTTTACTTTGAACACAGACAGGAGGGGTAAGAGGGCTCAGCTGAGGTGGGCACAATGGTTAGTCTGGACATGTCTCTGAGAAAGAAGCTACCACATGCTCATCCAATGATGGGGTGTAGCTACTCTTCTATGAAGGCTTCACACAGGCTGCCAAATACCCCTTCCCCAATCCATCTTGTGGCTTAGAGGCACCACTCTCACCAGAGAATGGTTTTATCTCCTCAACAGTCTTTCTATAACTCCCTAGGGGAGAAAAAAAGTGACTAACACACTAAGTTGCCTCTCTCTATATTTATTTATTGATGTGAGGGCTTAGGATTTTGTAGCTCTCTGGGGTAACTTGTGAGGGTTGTGCGGGAATATGTGGGCAAGCCTGTGTGATGGTCAGCACAGCTCTGTTGTAGTCTAGTCTTTTTCTTGCTCTAGGCATTATTTCCTGAAATGGTGGTCTTAGACTGTGGCTTTGGGTGATGATTTTAGTTACTTTTTCATTGCTATTCACAAATTTTTGTTTAAACTTTTAAACCAGTTTTTCTTTATTTCATTATGTTTAGTTAGAAGAAGAGGAGTGTGTAGGGAAAAGGAGAGGCAGCAGGAGAGGGTCCGGGGGAGGAAGGATACTGTCATTTTATCCTGGAAATCATGTTGGCAGATTTGCATGCTAAACTTGGTTGAATGTAGAATTCTCACTAGACAATTGCAGGTCTTCCTGCATGGACAAGCTCTGTGTGTCTGAGGATAAACACTGTTGGTTGAGGTTTTGTCTAGTAGGACGCATGTCTTCTTTCCTTTGCTATGCAGAATTAGTTATCTAAGTGTTTTCTTGAAAGAGATGCACATTAATAGTTTTTAAAGTACCATTTCCTGCTTTTCTCATGTTTAGGCAATGCTTTTGATAAACCTCTCCATTAAGTGCCTTTACATTCACTGACATATTTATTCTTTAGCTGAGTTTCGATTTCTAATGCTGGAAGTAAAGGCAATTTTCAAAATTATCTTTTATTTGTGAAAATAATAAAAAAGTAGGCTTTAGTCTTTTGAGTATGCTTTATTGCACTTTATATCTGAACTTCCGTGGGAAATCCAGCATTTCATTATTTTCTTTAAGTTTTAGAATGTCTTAACCTAATAAAAAGACATGTTTTCAGCTGTGGTCTATTTGCATTTACACAACATTAACTCTCATGGAAAACAGTATAGTACTCAGTGGTTCCCGGCACACGTACTGATTTTTAAAGAAGCCTGGAATCTGATTTACTGAATGAAGAATATATTAAAGAGATACACTTGATTTTACTTCATCACAGTTGCTTCTAGGATCACTTTTCCATCTTATCTGTTTTCTTCTCCTGTAGATTTAGGTGCATTCATTCTGTCTTGTTTGACAATTATACTCAATTCACATGATCAACTTTGCAGTGCTATACATCTTAAGTTACTAGTGGGTTTCTCTAAGAGCTTTCCCTGCATGTCTTTGTTCCCATGCTATGTGTGACAATTAATTAGGTCATCTTTAAAAATAGAAGCTAATGGCTAAACTCAGCATATGCTTAGACTGTTTCCTGTCTATTAATTTTCTGTTTTCACAAGTACTTTAGGCTTGCATCTAATTATCAAACAATGACTAAAAGGCTTAACACAGATAAGTAATTTTAGATGAGAAAGACCTGTTTGCAGATCATATCTGCTATTATTAGCTCACAAAAATAACCTGAAGAATTTCCAAGAGAATCAAAGGCAAAGCCTTCATCGTCCTACATGCAGGAAAGTAAGCATCAGCATTATTTTATCAAATGGAGAGCATACTCTTGGGCATGCTTGGGCACCTGGATAACTTGCTTGGAGAGCTTTCTAACTTTTGGACTAGTTAGGTGAGAGTTTGTTAGGAGGCGAAGACAGAGTGGGAACAGTTAGTTATTTATTGCCCCATCCTACAGATACAGGACAGTGAAAGGGTCAGGAGAGCACACTCAGTTTCTTTTTCTTTTGGATCAGTGTTGTTATGGTTGGGTTGTCTGTCACAAGTTGGAACCCAATACCCAATGTGACTGTATTAAGAAGTGAGACTTTTGGGAGAATGATTAAGGCATGAGGGTAGCCATCAGGAATTGAATTAATAATGTTATAAATGAGACTCAAGCAAGTTGTCCCTTTTCATCATGGAAGGTCATAGCATCTGGGTACAATCATTGCAGCAGGACAAGAGCTCTGAGTCAATGCTGCCTCCGCTGTTTTGAAGGATTCTCTAAGAGCAGTGACAGCTAAGATGTGTGCAATGCTTTATTTCCAGTTAAGGGTCTGGACAATCACTGGATTCCTAAGTTCATGCTGGCGCCACTAACAAGACAGTGTCCTCTGTTTAAACCAGGAATGATAAATTGTGACAAAGTTTCATGGTGAGGCAGTTCCGGGTGTGGTCCCCATCTGTAACATGTCAGCAAAGGTGCACACCAGTGAAATGGACTGGCAGCATGTCCTCAATACCAGTTTCAGGTCTGATACATCTGACCAAATTTGGGTCCATTTGTCTAAACTCTTTAGTTGCTATGACAATTCTTTTTTCCCTTGTATATTTCAATCCATGCCAATAAAATTCCTATTTTCAGCTTCCAATAATATGTCATCCTGCTGTTTGCTTCTTTTAATTAGGCACTGAGAGTCAAGCAAATGCCTCTTCATCCAGAGCACATCGCCATCATTGTTGGTCAGACAACCCTATGTTAATATTCTTTTTCTTTCATCTTTTCTGATCATGATTCTAACTCCTTCTCCTTAACATTCACTCTGGTGTCTTTGATGTGTTGTTTTAAATATGTGTGTATGCATCCTCATGAAGTCTGTGCTAATTTTTCTATGTGAATGTATCTTTAATTTACATCAATAGTATTGTGTCACAAATTGTGCTTTCTTCCCTACTTGTATTCCTTAAATCTGTCTAAGTAGCTGGATGCGTCGTAAATGCTTGTTTGGGCCACAGTAAATGACAGCATCCTTTTACTCCCTCATGCTGCAAGCTTCTTATAGGTTGGCTGTGGCTTTTCCAAACTTACAAGTTACTAAACCTACCATTACCATGAATCTTGTTGTGGAACATATTAATAAAGGAAAATGTGTGTTATTATATTACAGCTTTGTTTATACTTACATTCTAGTAACTATATTTCAATATAAACTTTTCTATTTATAATCCTATGCTCTGTTGCTCTGGTGTGTGTGTGTGTGTGTGTGTGTGTGTGTGTGTGTGTGTGTGTGTGTGTGTGTGTGTATGTGAACTGTTTTGAGACAGGGTTTTTTATGTAGACCAAGATGGCCCCAAACTTACAATCCTCTGGCTTACTGCCTAAGAGCTGAGGTTAATGCATCAACCGGATTTTGTTTTATTTTTTTACATTCTATTTATTATGTGCATATATGTGTACATTAACATGTATATGAATGCATCCATTTACATATATGTCTCTCTCTCTCTCTGCATATGCATGTGTATGGCACATGTTTGTAGGTTCATACAGAGGGCAGAAGAGGACACTGAATCCCAAGGCAGTGAAGTTACAGGCAACTGTGAGCTGACTAATGGGACTGGGAACTGGATTCAGGTCCTCTCTGGAGGAGCAGCAATGGTTCTTAGCCTCTATGCCATCTCTATAGCCCATCATTTGACTTTTAATCCTTTGTATCTGTGTAAATACTAAAATGGTATTTTAGATGAGTTCACAGGATTCACCAGACTTCCAAAGTGGGCCATTGCCCCAAGAAGAACCTTGGTTACAATTGTTCTTAACAATATTTACCATTAATTTATATATATGTATATATATCTTACCTGCTTTATCTTTCTCTCCTTCTTTTTCCTGTGTCTCCTCCTCTCATTTTCTTTTCTCCTTTCATTATATTTTCTTTCTCTTCTCACCCTCCCCTCATTTTTCTCCTTCTAAAAGTCCTTTTATCCATGACAATTTATCTCTCTTTAGTTCTTAGAAATGTCCTGTAATTGTTCCTCTCACTGTAGTCTTCTTTTTCTTCATTGATTCCCTTGTCAAAAGGACATGGACACATAAACACTACCCATTTTTTTAACTCTTATGCTTTACCTCTCTCTCAGTGTTTTATGGGAGCATGCCTGCATTTGAGTTTCCGTTGACTACATTTTTCTTCAGCTGTCCACACCTTGTTTGTCATTCTGTCTGTGGATTAGCTCCAACTGTTTTCTCATGTCTGGAGTTTCTGTTAGTTCTTAAGAACTACTTCTTCTTTCTTTAAGGGCTGATTTCCTATCCTCTCTCTCTCTCTCTCTCTGATGACATTTTGCCCATTTTTACTAGTGTACTTTTATTTTACATTAGTTCTTATTTATTGGGTATAGGCTTTCAATGTATTGTATCCCACAATGTCAAGTCCCTGCTATCTTGAATCTGACTGCAACTCTGTTGTTTAGGATATCAGTCATATAGAGAGCATGGCCAAGTCAGTGTTAACCTGTGCCACTATGGTATAAGAGGAGGGTGAAGATGTTCTCCAGGATACAGAGTTCACTGCCCTGAGAGCAAGACTAAGCTTTATACTTACTGCCTATTTTACTATAAATTACTTGTGAACAAAACTCTCTTCATCCCTACTTCATACCATTCTGTTTCTACTTGTCTCTTCTTGGCTGCTAGATTTTGAGCTTGTGCTTTGGATGAGGCTGGGAGCTGGAAAAAACCATATAGGGCAGGACAGTCAGGATAAACCTTTCTTATATAGGTCCTGCTTCAGCTCTAAGCCATTACCTCCATTATAGAGGCACACTTATGGTACCAGTCTACTAAGGGCTAAGAGGGCAAGTGGATTCCACAGAGAGAGAAGAGCTCAACTCAAGAACACACCCAGTCCAGATGCCCTTGTATGACTGACTCCTCATGCCTTCACTCTGAGCCCATTTTCCTCCCGTACTTGATCACTAGTCATCCCTTTCTGCTTAGTGTTTCTGCACAGTCCAAATGTAGGTTTTCAGAGCCACATACTTCCCCCTTCCTTATGGCTTCTTGAGAGTTGGACTAAAGAAGAATTTTGAGTTTTTTCCCAGTAGAAGAGCTACCTTTTGAGTGCATACATAATAATCATTATATCTGAACAAATATTTTATCAATCACTTGCATATATGGGCTGATATAAGATTTTGTCAATGGGAGAGGGAAAGGATATCAGTCAATGGTTTCTTTATCTCTCAGAAATCCCTCTTAGGAAAACCCTATACATACAAGCAGCCTTTGTTAGAGTTAAGCTCACTTTATAACACTGGGCACCTGAGCCAGGGAATACCAGTCAGTGAGGAGGGTCTCAGTGCCCAGTTTTTTGCCATTGTTCTTTGTGCTGAGACAGGAGTTCAGTGTTCTGTTTTCCATGGTATCATAGGAAGAGAGTCTTTGATTTTTTTCTTTCAAGTGTACAGAATCAGAATTAAGTTGAAATGAACCTAAGAAGGTAAAGCTAGTTTCATTCTCTCCTTTTTCTTAAATAATGCCAATAAGGGATTTCAGGTTGCTTGCATGCACACGTTAGTTAATTGATTGATTGAGACAATCTCATGAAACCCAGTCAAGTCTTGAGCTTGCTATGAAGTCAATGATTTTCTTGTCCTAGTACCTTTACTTCTCAAGTGCTAGGATTAGAGTTGTGTGTGCCACCACAACTATTTTTGGATATGATGCTGGGCATTGTACCTGGGGATTTGTGCATGCTAAGCAAGCATTGTATCAACGGAACTATATTCCTAGCCCTCTTTACACTTTAAAAATATATATTAAGTGCAGTTTTGAGGTCTTCACTCAGAAAAACTTGTGAATAACACTGTTTTGACTCAAACTTGCTAGTTTCAGCTAAGCTCTTTTTGCTTCCCCCTTTTATTTCCACAATGGTTCCAAAGTGCTGGTCATTATCAAACATCTATTTCAGTCTGACTGGTATACATAATGTAGAAAAGTATTCTGGTCACATATGTCCACCCCCTTGACCTTCTTCATTTACCCTTCCAATTATGTCATCAGTTCAGAAGATGTTTCATTTTAAATGGTTGACAACAGGTGACACAGGACGTATTGAAGGAAGAAGGGGATTTGGTGTCAAGAAAATACATTTCCCCAGACAAAGGGAGCGGTGACATTTAGAGGACAGAGAAGCATCAGACGTACCACACTGAAGGGAACACACCTTGCTTCTGCCACCACTATTTGAAGGAAGCAGGAGGTGCTTTCATGGTAACTGTGGAGTGGGGTTCCCTGCTGACAAGGCAAATTACTCTAATTTGTACTCAATGGCATTCCGGAACCAGCATTCTAGATTATAGCCAAGTCTTTCTTGTTGGATCAAGTTGGTATCAAGCCTCTGAGTAAGAGTCCCATGTTTGACTCCTGCTGTGGAAAGTAACACACTCATTTATTTTTCCTAAAGCTATCACCCTTTTCAGGCCTCAAATTCCAATACTTTCACCTTTGGTGGATCATAGTCTCATTTCCATATCCAGCCAGGCATTTTGTAATATTTTACAGTCATGGAAATAATATGAATGCTAAATGCATCTAGACCGTTTCATTTAACTGATAGGACAAATAATCAGGACTCATTTAAATTATTTTCTTTCAGGGGTTTTATTCAAATTCAAGTAGTGCATACATAGTGTGTACCCTAACAATAATTTTAAAAAAGTATTTGGCCCATGATAGAAAAAATACAAAATAGTAAAATGGACTGATCCCCAAGAGTCATTTTTTTGCAAGGTTGAGAAAATTCAATTTCATAAACATACCTTGAATATTTAGGTATGGATACTGGTTGTTCTGAAGTCACAAGGAGGCAGGCTTGAAATACACTTGTCTTCTTTTATGTCTAAAGATGCATTAAGTACACAATAGGGGCGGCCTCCCTTGCTTGGAAGGGTAGGCTCAAGCTCTACAGAAATGGAGCCACCTCAGGAGATGTGTGCACATGGAGCTGGGGGGTGTTTATAATTGGTGAGATGAGCAGAGAAAGGCCTCATAGTAAGAGGGAAAGTCCCCCACAGCGCTCAGAATTAAAGGCAATGCATAGTGTTCTAAACTAGGATGGGATTTGTAATAGCTGTAGCATAAGGTGTTAGCATGGAAGAGGAAAACGAAGCTGGAGGAGAGGCAGGAGGGAGACAACAGCTGGGTTCTGAGGAAACCTAGTTGCAGCTGTCCTGTGTCATATGCAGAGCTGGGGCCTCAGGGTTTCCTTTGAGTATATGTTGGACACCATTCTTATTCATTTTGCAACTTAAAGCTTCTAACTTACCTTTAGCATCTGCATATGCTCAGACAATTCAGGAGTTTGCTATTTTTAAATGAGTTCCTGACACTCCCGTTTCCCATTGACTTACTGTATCGCTAAGCCTCTCTTTCAGATCACCACTCATCCCTGACAGTTTCCTCTGTTGATTCTTTCTACCATTTCATAGAGAAGATAGAAGACACATGGCCCAAACTACCTCAGCATCTGCCAAACACTACTCCAGCCTACAGCCAAACTCACCAGGTGTCCATCCTATGAGTGCCTGGTTGTTGTTTGGATTTATTCTTCTCGCCCATCCTCATAGTTTCTCTACTATGAGTTTTTGCTTGCTTGTATCCTTAGAGTATAAGTTCCTTTCTTCTTCATATTTCTGGCTTCCAGAGATGACTGCATGATCAGTGTTTTTTCCTAGCACTTGGGTTAGCTGTAACTTCTTGCCTGCAGAAGTGCCTCTAATAGCCGTGAAATACATCTTTCCTATGGACTATAAATAAAATGAGCCTCACACTTCATTAATGAATCCTTCCTCTTCACATCCCAAGTGAGCCAGATGCTAAAGATACAGTATTTCACAGCAGGTTGTGTGACCTTTTATGTAATATACCCTGTAAGTGGGTTATGGTCTTGTGATTAATGTAGCCTGATGTTCACATTGAGAAAATGGGAGGGTGCTAACTAGCTTAAGAAACCCAAGAGCTTCAAGGATGCATGCAAATCAGATTGACTAATTATTTTATTCTACAAATGGGATGTTTGTGATTTAATTTTGACTGACAAATGGTTCCAAACTGTGGAGACCATAAGCAGCACACATGGTTAATGTTAACTTCTATGACACATGTCTGAAAAACACATTTATTCATGACTTTCCTTTTTGGCAGATTTCCTTGGAGATCTTTGACTTGTTTTCTCCAAATGTCATCTGATGTGCTTCCAATTTAAACGAAGGATTTCTCCCTTAAAAATATCTGGAGTCATCGATGAAAAGGGCTCAAAGTAAATCTGTAAAGGAAACAACCACCCATGGGTACGTTAGGATAGATTTCCCCAGGATCAGTAATTGATTACCCTGGAGTTTGATTCTTAGGATGGAATGAGGTGAGACCGTAGTTAATTGGCATATTCATGGAATCTACAGTGTAGGCCACATGTGTTTCCAGACAGGATGAAGTTATGAATGGGTAGAGTATTCCCTTCACTCATCATATTTAGATTTGTAGACTAAACTTTGTCCAGATCCTTCGTGTCATTTACTTTCTCTGTTCTGTTTTATCACTTTCACCTGTCATCTCTCACCATCATCCTCTGCTATGTTTTGGATCTCTATACTGTACCCAGGGACGTTATTGGAATTGTTGCTTACCCAGAGGCCGGGCCCTGCAAAGTGTGTATTACTTTACAATTACTTCATTTCCTATTCAGCAAGTGATAAAACCAGCATGGCAACTCCTCTGCTAACATCTGCTCTGTCCTCATTGGTCCCCTCCCCCAGTCCTGCCAGTTGTCCCTATACCATCACTTTTCTGTAAGGTGAGAGGAAGTGGAGATAGCAGTTTCCTGTTCTCAAGCTTAAAATTAAACATGAAAATTCAACCATTAGCAAGCGAGAAAATGTAAGCATAATTTTAAATTGGCCTAGGTATGTACATGCTGTATTAAAATAGTCTCTGAGCTGCAAAATTAAAGAGAAACATATGAAACAGAATATATACTATAGCTTATACTTAATACATTCAAGAGGAGGAAAGTATAACATCTGGCTTTCTGAAAAGGAATGGTACATACCATCTCTTCTTTAGACTTTAATATGCAGACTAAATGGAAGCATCTGTTTTTTCTCTTTGTTTCCCTGACATTGTGTCACGCTGAAAAGCCTTTGCTCTCTAATTCTCTGCAAACACACAGGCTCAATATTTGATGAGTCTCAATGCACATTTTCTTAAAAGGCCAATAGAGAGCCATAAACTGAGAGACATACGGTCTATGCAGTGATGATGAGAGGGATGGTGGGGGTACGCAATGGACCAGCCCCCAGAAGATCACCTGATGTATTTACTACTGGAAATCTTCATGCTCCCCTCAGTCTGATGTGACTTTCACAACTTCCCATAGCTAGGTTTGGGGGTCATTTTCTTTTATAATGCAAACAGATAACTGAAAGAAGAGAAATCCTCAGATAGGAAACGGAGGTTCTGGGCAGACCCGTGGAAGAGGTAAGTAAGGAACTCTCTTGTAGGTGGGAGGTTTATGGAGGTGGTTTTTCTACATACTCAGGGGAAAAGCAGAGTCCTCGGGTGGCTGAGTTTATCAAAGATGAGATTTCCTCTGGGAAGGCTGAGGTTGGAGCAGGACATGAGGTAGCATATCCCCCAGGACTGAAGTGGAGCCTGCAGGCCAGGTTGGAGAATGTGGAGCTTCAGAGCTTTCCCAAGGAGACCTAACCTCCGACAATGTCCTTGTGCTCCAGTGAGCCAGGTGGCTGTGCGCTTTGCCATGCAAGCATATGCTACTCCCCAAGGAAGGAAAAACACTTCATTTTTGCTAACCCTTGATGTTAATTCTAATGTATAGCACATACCAACTGGGCAAATCACAATGTTAAGACAGCATTTTTCAGCTCTAGCCTTCTTAAACTCATAGCAAGGGCAATCTTGATTTTGAAACTGTGTTTGCCTATGTCAGACACAGATATGTAATAGCACCCTGAGAGTATGAACCCTGGACTTTGTGAAAGATCTGGGAATGGCTGAGTCCACAATGTGACGAGACAGACATGCACAGTCCCAGATCAGCAGAACATGGCATAAAAGAGGGCTGAGATGGGTTCAGATCATGGCATAACTTTCAGTGGCATGGTTTGCTATGAGCTTCCGTATTGTTCTTCTATTTTCAGTTACTTAATGTCTGTTATTGCCATAGCATGAACAACACAGGTAGCATATCCAGCCCTACCTCAGCATCACCTGGTGTGAGAGAGCCTAGAGGGCTGTGACTCGTGTTCTGATTTCCTATTCAGATGGCAGCCATCCCGTCACTATTGGTTTCTGGTCCATCTCGGTCGGACAGCCCTTGTCCTATACTTTTTCTTCTCACGTCTGAGGACAGTCCCAATTTTAGGGACCGTTTTAGGCTACTGCAATGTGTCCTTAGTCCAGGACCAGAACTTTAGCTTTTTCTTTTCTTTTTCCTTCTGGTAAATAGGTTGTTTTTTTATTTCTTCTAAGCCTTCTATGTTGTCTCCACTCCTTTTCTTGTTCACTGAGAGAATTTTCATGTATTCCTTTAAAGAGATTTTATTGTTTGTATTTAAAGTGTGCGACATAGACACATAGTATAAGAGTTACTGTGGTGAAGCAAATTAGTGTTTTCACTGTCACAAAGTTACCGTGTCTTGTGGTAAGAGCTCCTTAAATGTACTCATTACCTCCAAGCCACGAGTCTTCCTCTATTTTGTCTCAGGCTTATGCACCAGGTTGAAATCATGAGTCTTTCCAAGCTATCCTTATGGAAATGGTGTCGTTCCCAGGAAGTTTGCTGCAAGAGGCCACAGAGCCACAAGCCTGCTCTGGACTGTCTTGAGGGAAATAGTATCACCCTTGCACTCTGTGTTAGGATTCCTCTCAAGGACCTGCATGTCTGTTCTTTATCATTCCAGAATATAAAATGTAACTGAGAGGCTTGCTATCCTTTGAGACCCATCTACTGCAATTAAAGCATAATTAAATAAGAGCAGATCGAGCAATGGATCAATAACTTTTTAAGCTAAAGATAAGGCTTACTAAGTAAGCAGGATGACTGATGCTCAGAAACATTTTCGTATTTTTTCATTTCTTTTTAAAAGACTTTTTAAAAAATTTTATGTGTGTGTTCCTGAATACCACATGTATGTGGATGCCCTCAGAGCCCAGAAGAGGGCGTCGGGTCCCCTGGATCTGTAGTTACAGGCAGTGTGATCTTACACATGTGGGTGCTGGGAATTGACCCCAGGCTCTCTAGAAGAGCAGCAAGTGCTCTCAACTGCTGAGTCTCTCCAGTTTCTGGATAATTTTCTTGATGCTCCTGTGGCCTGCTCCGAATACCTTCTCCCAGTTCTGGCAAGACCCAGATCAGCTCTTGGTACCAGATTTTTTGCTAAATAGTTTACTCTGTGTAGGGAGAGGTCTCACAGACCTGTTTCACTCACCATGCCCAAATGTGGGAGAAACCAGGGATAAAAGAGAGGACAGGATGGGACCCCACTCTCTTGGATTCCAGTTCAAGATTCAGAGACCATAGAGCTCTGACCCCGGTTCTCAGCTTCTCCTGTAAGTGACTTCTCCCTCTCAAATAAAGTATCTAGACATACTTCCCCAACATCAGTAATGTGGCTCATATTTCATCGTCAACTCTGCATCAGAGTCCAAGAGAATGGAGTGAATGGAGAGGCCAATGTCCCCTTTTACCAAGAGACTTCTGTTTTTTATTTTTACTTTCTAAAGGAGGGTTTCCATGTAAGATATGGAGGACCATTTATATTTGAATGTCTGACAGACATCGAGCAGACTTTTAGTATAAATGTGTTCTGTTCAACATGGGGGAAATGAAAACACTTTTTTTTTTGTTTTGCTAAATCTGGCAACCCTCAGAGCACAGCTTGTTCTGCTTTCTTGACACCACAGCAACTGTTAATATCTTAGACATCATTTTTCATCCTTTCATAGCACTTGTCTTCAAATATTGAGTAGAAATATTTACTTTAAGAAATAAAGTGGATTATGCTTAATTTTATTTTGAAATATTAATAATTCCTCTTGACAAGATCCAGCACCCCTGCTGTGTTGCAAGGCTAGAGACAGGTGTTCCCAAGATTTGGTGACATGAAAATGGGGTACCTAAGCTTGGTAAACTATTTGTGCAGATCTAATGACAAAGCACTTGCCTTTAATTGTAGTGCCAAATCTGTACAAATTTTAGTGCTGTGGTTTTGTACAAGAACACACAAATGCCTGAAACATGAATATCATGCAGCTACACTATTGTTTGCATGCTATATGAAGATAAAAATGTTCATAACATTGAGAAATGGATCTTGTAACACTTATTTATAGACATGACATCATAACCAGGAAAGTACATGAAGGGGAAATGTTTCTGAGCATGGGTAGTTTGAGGTCACTGTTTTTGCAAGGAGGAATATTTAACTAGAATCCAATTTAGCAATAATTTCCATCAGGCCATTTACAGTTGGGAAAATTAATGAAAATGTCATCTGTTTAATTACTGTTTGTTACCCTTAATTAAAATGTTAATTGAGTACATTTGTGTATACAACATACTTAATGTGTTTACTTTTTGACAAAGGAAGTGACAGTGCAGTTTGCCTTCTGTAGACAACTGTTCAGTTGTTCACTTCAATATTTTGGAGAAAAGATGAATATATTTAGGGGTTTTAAGATCAGGGTTGGAAAAGTCATTTTCCTGCTAGGGCTGAAGGTAGCAGATATGAAGAAAATCAGGTCTTTAATCAGCAAAGAGCAAATCTACCAGAAGTGTGCATTTTAGATTTGTATTTGCATATGAGAAAAAAAGGACAAAAATTAATCAGCTGTAAAATGTCCATTTAGGATGACATTTGTAAGTAAAGAAATTGATTATGGAGAGATGTGCTTTAAACACAGGCTGGCTACTCAGAGAAACGACTGGAGGGTAATGAGAACCTTTGTGCTCTTTATAGCAATGTGATTTTGACCTTTTCATTTGACCAACATTTGACATAGTTGTTTAAAACAACATGGAGACCTATGCTTCAAAAGTGGTCTAAATTCTTTTATGACAATGGCCATGATTTCTCTTTCCACACAGACTGATCCATGTTCAGTAAGTAAGTGTATGCTGGTTTTATTCAGAAAGGCAAAAATATACCACATATCAGCATAAAAACAAAAAGGTTCCTTTAGAAATAATTTATGAGGTGTAATGCTTTCCAAAAACAGCACCAGCCAGGCTCCAGCTTCCACTGTGCAAGAACCACCAGCAAGCCCAGCAGCTGAGGAACATGTAGAGAGATTATGGAATACACACACTTCTCCACCGTTCTAGAGCTTCAAGCTTAAAGCTTTCTTCTCTCACGGAAATCACTCTTGTTTTTCTTATTGATACAGTCCCAGACTAAAGATTGTTAGAAGATGCACTAGTGCATGCGAGGAGGCAATGATCATGAGAATAATAAAGTAACTTTTCTTATAAGATCTCATTTAGTCGTCAGGTGAGCCTGTGGGTAAATACTAGCATTATTCCCACTGTACAGATGAGGAAGCTGAGACAGTTTTTGCCAGGCTACATAGCTAGTAAGCAGTGGGGCTAGAAGTCAAGACAAGATATTCTGGACTCAGAGTCTATCCTGTTTTTCTCCCACTCTCTCTGTGGCTATTGAAAAGATGCACCTCAAGGCAAAAAAAAAAAAAGTGTTGAGCAGTCACATCTCAACCTCTGAGGCAACTGTAGAAGGTGTTTGTGTGAACACATCAGCTTTAAACTTAACGACTTGCTTATCGTCTTTTAATGACCATTAACATATTAAAGGAAGATTAAGAACAGGCAGGGAGAACATATGCTTGCAAAACAAGTTTTTTTTAAGAATAGTTGATCGTTGTCTCATTCGTCATAAGCCTGCCTTTAATGGGAAATGCATTTGTGGAGCTAAGTGGCCATCTTAGTTCTGCCACTTGCTTGCTGGATGATCATAAGCAACTTATTTAAGCCTGATAAACTTTTTCTGTCTTCTTTTATAAAGTAAAGATGATATTTTGTCCCTCATAGGGTTGTCCGTCTTAAGGACACAGGAAAATGTTAAATACAACCTGAGGAGTGCAGCCTCAGGTCACACTGCTAATTTTTCTTCTAATTTTTACCCTAAGACTGGTCTCCTGGGGATAAGCATCCCTTCCGTAGACTACACAGGAGGGATGGCTAAGACAGCTTGGTATCCAGCCACAACCATCTGCTTGCTGGTATGCACAACTGCATTCCCAGCCAAACACCTTCAGATGACTTGACTGTGGCCACTTTGCTGGCTGGTCTCAAAGAGACTTCTCTGTTCAGTAGTTTTCCAAACCCTTTCCTTCTCTTGACCATCCCCACTAACTTTCTAACACAGTTGGTACCTTCTGTTCAGGTTGCCTTGCCACTGGGATGGTCTTCTGTGTTCATACTTCCTATGTAGGTGACCTACCTCCATAGGTAATACAGGAAACTGAGAGAATTGGTGTTTTTGCTTTATGTTTAATCTCATGCTTGTATATTACAGTAGAGATTACAGTCTTGATAACTACTGTAACAACAATGCTGGGCACATCCTGGGGGCTTTACTACATATGAGCTATAAGCAGTACACATTATATAAGCAAATCTTTATGCTGAAAATTATCAAGTTGGATATTAGTTAGTGCCAGTTGGCTTATCTCTGAAGAAATTTAGGGACAATAAATGTGGTTATGTACTTTAACTTGCCTAAGAGAATAGTTGATCACAATTTAGATGGTTTGCCTATAACTACCAGTGGGTATTTATTTTAAATTACATTAGAAGTATTCACTAAGAGCTGTTCCACTTTGCAAATTTCTATTCCAGCAGCCTTACCATCTATCGGTATTGTAGAAAACAGATCATTAGAGAGGAAGATGCAGGAGAGCATGGCTTCAAGAAGTTTATTCTTGAAGATGGGTTTAGAAAAGGAGAGGGGAGAATGACTTCGACTGTTTTACCACATCACCTCTGCCCAGGGTTTTCTTTAATGAGAGGGCAATTATTGGTAAAAATCACCTCACAATGGGTGTTGGAGAGAATATATGGGCATTGTTTTTAAACTGTTAAATTCTAGGAAGTATATTTTACATTGTTATGTATACTGTATTAGGCATTATAAGTTTTTGGATTTTGATCTATTGTCACATGATGTATCAAAGTGTCTAAAGACCCGGACATGTGATAGGTATTGAGTATACTTGTTTGTATCTATGTATACACATATGTGTGTGTGTGTTGTGTATCTAATCTATATGGAAAAGTTTCATCATACATTCTTTAACTTACAATACATGCTGAATTTTTTGTTCCATTCCATAAAAAAAAAAAGATTACAGTTAAGGCTTGCTACATTAATTTTAGTATGCTCACTCGGGGATAGAACCTTAACCAGAATGACTTCAAGTTCTTCAAATTGTGATCTGCATTTTAAAAAGTGCTTCTTGTTTCTGGAAACATTTGGCTTTATGTGTAAAGTGGTTTGTGTTATGGGACTTCGGTGCTTAGTTCAGCTTTGGTGTTGCCCAGTCCATGCTACACTTTGGTACCCACAGTACTTTAGTCATGCTGGTGAGGTAAGTCAATTTATATGGGGTATTTGTTAAACTAAATGAAAGTTCTAAACACACAAGCTGTACTTTAATGTTTGCTTTCTTTTGTGGATCCCAAGTGCAATAATTGTTTGTTGGATAGTGCTTGATTCTAACCAGGTGTAGTATGGTGCTGTCTTCCAAGCATAACAGCACCATCTTCATCAGAACAGCTTTGACTACGTTCAAAAGAACCTCAAGATTAGGCCTGTTAACTCTTGATGTTTCTTGATAGAGTAGAAGGCATGGGGAGGGTCATTTGACTTTCACCTGCTCTCAATCACTCCATTTTCTGCTGTACAGATAGCTGAATATAGTTCTATCCCAATTGCACATGGCTTTGTAACCTTGGGAGGTACTAGGGTGTGTGTGTGTGTGTGTGTGTGTGTGTGTGTGTGTGTGTGTGTGTGTGTGTGTATAGCTCCTAGAATGTTAGCTGAAGAAGGAGCTCCACCTATGCAGTTGTAGGAGAGTCATAATCTGTGTAGGGTGAGATTTTCTGAAGGTTTCTTGGCACTAGAGTCACCCACACTCCTCTAAGTAACTCTTCATCTGTTGTGTGTAAGTAAGCTGAGTAAGATCATTGTCTTACCATGTCTCATGTGGGTGGGGTCAGGTTTGATGGTAGTGCTCTGTAAGCTAGGTGTACACATTTGTATATGTTTTCCTGAGACAAGAATTCCTGAAACACCATGGTCTATGCTGGGCTATAATGGTGTAGATACTGCTCTCCATCGAAGGCAGAGGATTAAAAAAGAGTATGCCGTGTTAAACCACTTTCTGTAATGAAGTTTTTAGTCATAGAGATGCTAATATGAAAATTAACTACAGTGAATCTTGAGACCCAGTCTTTCTGTTTCTAATTTCCATCTGAGTTATCTGTACTTAAGTTTTATATTAAGTATAGCTTGGAAGAAAAAAGAGGATGAAGTAGAGAAATTGATGCAATAAAGCCCTTTGGTAGGTGTGAGAATTGCAATACTCAGTCATTGACTGAGAAAATACTTGGGAGTAGAAAGAATGATGGAGTCAATATTACATCCACTGTGCAGGGGACTGGAGACCCTGTTCCTGTTCACTTTCTAATCTTCATCCCTACTTGGACCATATAACTGAAAAGATGACAATGTTCACTGATAATATTTGAGTAAAACAACTAGAAGAGCACATTCAATATTAAGTATAGTGTCCAGGGTAGATCTAAGGGTGACAGCTTACTTAAGATTACATAGGAGGAGACCTGGAAACCCTGTAAATTGTAGGTGTGAGATAGGTGACTAGGAGGAGGCATAGTTACAGAGGGAAGCTGGCTGGTGTATGCTAGCAGCCTGTATGCTGGTGAAAAGTCAGGTGATAGCACCCACCTAATATAGCCATTGGCATCATACAGATGTAATGGGGTCTAATGAGCATGTGTCATGGAAACTCAGTGAAAGCCAACTCTGAAGCAGGTGTTTAGCCTTCCAAGGGTCATAACAACAGTGGTCATTCAATTCCATCAGCATGTAGACAGTCACACATTGTGAATTAGTATTCACAATGAAATTCAGAGTCCTGGTCCTGGAGGACCATGATATCATGAGACCAATTACAAAAATGTGGGGATAAGAAATAAATTATCATCAGTGGGTGACAAGTGTAGACTTTGTCTCCACTTCAGTGCTCACACCTGTTTTTCAAACCCAGGTCACAAGGATATGATTTAATAACAAATAGCAGGAATAACTTGACTGTAGGTGTCAGGATATGCAACTAGAAAGGACCAGATCAACCACAGGGAAAAGATGGTTTATGGAGTGTGTCTAAAGATGGATAGAGTTTGGAACCTCAGGTGCTCACAGGGGGAAGCAAAGAGATGGGAAACTATTTGGAGGCTGACAGTGAGAGACTCCATACCTTCATCAAGATCATTACGTGTCTTAATACTAGACTATAGAAGGCAGGATCCTTGAAGTCAGAGTACATTGTAATTGGATCTTACATAAATATAAAAATAATTTCTGTGTAGTATAGAAGTATTAAATTTTTGTTTTCTTTCTGATTATTGCTTTTGTGGCTATGTTATTCAATGTAGCAGCACACAGATATTACTATAGTATTTCAAGTCACACCAACTCCTAAGTTTGCCCAGAGGATTTGATATATCCAGGCTACACTTTGACATCTTTTTCCTATGGAAGGAAGGTCAAATGATCCTTAATAGAAATTCAAAGTGTTCAAGATTCTGAGTAGCTTGGAATCTAAACTGTAATGTCCTGGTCCATAGGACAGGCTTCTAGATAACTCATAAATCAAGACATTGGGAGAGAACATTACTTTTACCACTGTTCACCTAATTTGGGTGAGTGATCCAGAAGTCAGCTCAGTGAAATAATTAAAATTTGTGGGCCCAGAGGTCAGCTACTGAAGTCAGAGCCCATTTATTATCATGTAAGACTTTGGACATGTGCCTTAATATCATAGTGCCCCCTCTTCTTCTTTTTTCAAACTGCTGTGAGAATTACACAATACAAGTTGATCATCTGAAAGAATACTAGTGTCAATACTGTCATAACAAATATTGATTGCTTTAGTTGTTGTCACTGCTATTGTTAATCATATTTGAGTCATCCATACTATCCTCCAGGTTTTCTTGTTAAACACTAATGGAGATGATTTCTGAGTTTCAGAGAAGGGAGGTGTGCTGGCTAGTTTAAGGTCAACTTGACACAAACTAGAGCCAACTGAGAGGAGGGAGCCTCCGCTGAGAAAATGCCTCTGTAAAATAAGACTGTAGGCAAGGCTGAGGGCATTTTCTTAATTAGTGGTTTATGGGTAGGGCCCAGACCATTGTGAGTGGTGTCATGCCTGGGCTGGCGGTCCTGTGTTCTATAAGAAAGCAGGCTGAGCAAGTCATGGGTAGCAAGCCAGTAAGGAGAACCCCTCCATTGCCTCTGCATCAGCTCCTACCTCTATGTTCCTGCCCTGCTTGACTTCCTGTCTTGATTTCCTTCAATGATGAATAGTAACGAGGGAGCATAAACCAAATAAACCCTTTCCTCCCCAAGTTGCTTTTGTCATGGTGTTTCATCACAACAACTGTAGTCCTGTCTAAGACAGAAGAGTGCTAGTTACTCCTCAGTGTCTTTCGTCTTAAAGAAAATTTTTCTTGCCTTGGTGTATGACTGCCGAAAATAAAAATTTTAGAATCTATATTTGATGTCCATCAAATTCCAAGAGGAAAGTGCTTTATTCACTCAAACATTATTATAAAACATAAATGAGTTATTCCAGTGCTGGGTCTAAATGCTGGCATTTAAATTCTGACCCTAGAGTCAGTCAGATGTCTGTGGGGCCTTCCTCATATTTGTGAAAATGAAAAGATGTGAAGAGAATCTGCCTGTTTGGACTGTATACTAAATGTTTGGAGAGGTGTTTCTTGTGTGAGGGCAACATGAGTTCTGGAGAATACCCAAGACTTCAAGACCTGAGGGTATATAAAATCTATGCAGGTTGCTAACTGATTTGACTCCTAATAGATATGTGCAAGAAATAGTCTGGCCCCTGGGTATACCAGCCAAATTATATAAAAGTCAGAAAATCAACATAAAGTAAGAGAAGATATTTCAGAAAGAGAATGGAATGAGTAGGAAAAACATCAGACAATTATTTGTTTGGGAAAAGGTAGATAGAAGGAAGGGTTTTGTCACCTGTGTTTGGAAAGCATCATAAAAAGCTAAAATTGAGGATTTCATGATCATATCTGTGCATCTTGTTTGCGTCACACTTCAGGGAGGGAAGAGGTTCCTGAAGGCACTGGGTAGGCAGGTTGAATGTTCCTTTTACAAAAGTGTTTTGAATTTTAGGTTTCAGGTTATTTTTTAGATTTTTAAATACTTGCATTTATGCAATGATCAGGACCCAGTGTTAACTATAAAATTCATTTATGTTTCATAAATACCTGACTCTATAACCTGTAGGCTAATTGACACAACACTTGCAGTATTCCTGTATTCTGACTGGCACTTAAGGTATGAAGTCAAGTGTGGAACTTTTTACTAGTGCCATTTAGTGCTCAGAATATTATATTTTGAGCGTTTGGGAATTAGGAGTTCTGGATTAAAGATTTTTCAGCCTGAACTCTGGCTTGGCTTTGTTTTGGTGCAGGTGGAAGAAACCTGATTGTGTGAAGCAGTGTTGTTGGCCTCTTGGTGAGACTGAAAATTAGGGTCTCTATTTTCAAAAAGAAACAAGTTTGAATACAAAGCACAAATTCTAACTTGAAGCATCTCCATGGATTTTTAACCTGGAAAAAATGTTTTTTTTTCTTTTGTTGCCTTTCCTTTTAAACAAGACTTATAAATGGAGAAGATTGCCCAAAGGCAAAACACAATTTTTTTTTCATTTTTTTTAAATCCAGAAAATGATTGCATTTTGCATCAAAAAAAAAGCAACTCACCTGCTATTCAGGGCCTACAGTTCTGTCATTTACAAAAATCTTAAAACAAGTTAAATTTTGCAAAGGGGTCTAGACAAACTCAACCATGATTAAACAACGTGGGAGTTATAAACTTTAAGTAGAAAAACAACAGCTGACTGCCATAGCTAAGCAAGTTTCTGCCCACATATAGTTAAAGTGGTAGGAGAAAACTTAATAGCTTGTGAAATATCTTGGAGCTATGACCCAAGTATAAATAAGAGGTCTACCACATACACAGGATTTCTCTGTAGTATAGTAGCATTGCATCTAATATTATCAAAATGTTATAGAAGCAAAAATCAAAGTTTAGATTATCCAGCTTTATCCAAATAGTTATTTTATTAGTGACTTTACTTTTTATTTGAAAAATTTTATCCTGTGTGTGTGTGTGTGTGTGATATGCATGTGTGCATGCATGTTCATGTGTGTGAGAGTTCACATATCCCATGGTTCTTGTGTGTGCAGGTCACTGGACAACCTATGGTTTTTTGTCTTCATATCCAACTTTGTTTGTGTCAGAGCCTCTTTGTTGTTTTCAGCTACTACTTATACCAGGACACAAACTTGGATTGAGTCATATGATCTTCATATCATAACTTTGTGACATTTACTCTCTAACCTAAGCCTTTTAAACACCATTAGGATAGTGTGCAATTATTCTATTTCCAAGAAGATGTGGAAACCTCTCCAATCTGAAAATGGCTTTAGAAATTGCTATATATGGTAGAGATCTTTCCCAGGAATAGAATATTTTGGAAAATCAGCTATATCTTATGAGAGTATTAATCTGAGCCACACTTGTGTACATTACTCTGGGAGAAAGGCTCTTGAATGCCTGATACTTCTCAACAGTTTGCCAACCCACCCTGTTAAATGAACTGTGCTCTTAGTGAAACAGTGAATTGAGTCTTAAAACACACCCAAGAGTTTGACATATTTTTCTAAACTGACTCAGGTAGGAATAGTGGAAAGATTTGAATCAAATAATATTTCCACTCAGTGGAAAGAGGGGTGTCTCAGGTTTACCACAATCTATGTTTAAAATAGCTTCACATTTTATGCTACAAGAGTTCTGCTGGTTCATGCTTTATAACACACAATTGAATGGTACTATTATGGATGTCAGCTTCCTTCCTGGAGGTAGAATGAATATAACGTAATCCATTCTGCCATAAGATGAGATGAGCTATAAGAAGTGATGCTTCTGGCTTTTAGAGGTAAATCATATCTGTGGAATGAATTAAAGGTTGGGCTGTTTGCAGTGTATTGAATTTGCTTGTTTCATATGGCATTCATTGAATTCAAATTTGATGAAAGCTATTCATATTAAATTGGATAACCTATATTACACATATTATAAAACTTCTTAGAAAATTATATGGCATTTGTGGATTTTTTTGTCCTTTAATAACCAAACCATTTTAAAATTAGGTACCCTTACTTAACCATCTATTAGCAGAAGTCTTTGATAATTTATGACTTTTATTGAATTCATTCAGAATTCAGTGGTCTTGTCTGATTTTATTTTAGTGACTTGACATTGAAGAAGCTAAAACTAGAGAATAATTTTAGTCTTTCGATAGAGTTTGATGAACTTTCAAAGAATGTCTACAATGTAATCATCACTGTGCAAAATGTAGTTGGTATGAAAGAGAAGAAAATTCTCAGCTCTTTAGAAAGCATTCTTACCTGTTCTGATGATGACAGGTAAGATCTGTCTCAGGTACTTCCCATGTGATTTTCTGGAGAAGGACATTCTCTTTGGGTTGAGCCAGAAGGATCAAATAATCTATCTTATCATACTTTCGAGAATTACATTTCTTTCTTCCCTCTTTCAAGGAAGGGTGGTGGGGAGGGGTCGCTTAGAATTAATGAAGACTTTTTATTATGAATAGTTAGAATTGTAGCATCATTATTTTCAAATATTTGTAACTACAAAGAATATCTAATAGTATTTCTTGGAACGTCTTCAATTAGAAGTTTCTGTGGGCTTGTCTGAATGAATAACTAAAACATAAATTGTAATTAGCTTTACATAATGTGCACATTTATTGATATGGAAATGGGTAGTCTTAGGTTTGTCAGAATTGCTGTTTTCCTCATTTGGATAGGTTCAGTATGGCTTTACTTTTTTTGAATATGCTTTCATCTTGCTAGTTTACTGAGTCAAATTCTCTTTGAAAATCGACAGTAAAGGAGGGCCATGGTGGTATGTGCCTTTAACTGCAACATTTGGAGGTAAAGGCAGATGGATCTCTATGAATTTTGGTCCAGTCTGTTTTACAAAGTAGTTTCAGGCCAGTCACAGTTACGTAGTAAGACCCTGCCTGTCTCAAAAATAAAACAAAACAGAAACAACAAAAAAAAAACAAGCAAAAAGGCAAAAGTAAGCAAACAAACAAAAAAAGCAAAAAATAAAAAAAGAGAATGATAAATAACACAAATCAAAGCTCAACTAAAAAATATCTAATTCCAAATTAGGGAGGTCCATGCGGTAATTTTTAAGAATACAACACAATTATACCAGAGCTATATTAAGTATAAAAATCCTGTCAAAGGCTCTCTGGGATCTCCTGGCTTGGGGACTGCAGACATGTCAACTTGCCTGTACTCACCAGGAAAGGAAGCGATACAACCTGTATCCACTGGAAGAAGGGATGGGAAGAAGACAATATAAGAACACATTCAACAACAGAAAAACCAATATGGTGCAACCAGAGTCTAGGGACTGTATACTAGCAAGACCTGAACATCCCAGCACAGATGAAGCAGAAGAGAACAACCTTAAAAACAACTTCATGAAGATGATAGAAACCCTGAAGGAGGACATAAGAAAATCCTTTAAAGAAATGGAAGAAGAGACAAACCAAAATTGCAAGAAAAATTCAAACAGTGCAAGGTTTGAAAGCTGAAATAGAGACAATAAAAAAAAACATAGTCTGAAGGAATGCTGGAATAAGAAAAGAAGAGTAAACAATCAGGAACTACAGATGCAAGCATAGCAAATAGAATACAAGAGATGGAAGAGAAAATCTCAGGCGTTTAAGATTCACTAGGAGAAATAGAGTCATCAAACAAAGAAAATCGTAAGTCCAACAAATCCCTCACAAAATATCCAGGAACTATGGGACACCGTGAAAAGGCCAAATCTAAGAATAATAGAAATAGAAGAAGGAAAGAAACCCAACTCAAAGGTGCAGAAAATATTAAACAAAATAATAGAAGAAAACTTTCCCAACCTAAAGAAAAACATGCCAATGAAAGTACAAGAAGCCTACAAGACACCAAATAGAGCAGATCACAAAGAAGTCCCCTTGCCACATAATAAGCAAAACCCCAAACATACAGAATAAAGAAAGAATATTAAGAGCAGCAAAGGAAAAAGTCCAAGTAACATATAGGATCAAACCTATCAGAATCACACCTGACTTCTTCATGGAAACTCTGAAAGCCTGAAGGTCCTGGATAGATACTCTACAAACACTAAGAGGCCATGGATGCCAGCACCGACTACTATACCCAGCAAAGATTTCAATCACTGTAGATGAAGAAAACAGGATAGTCCATGACAAAACAAGATATTCTATGACAAAAACCATATTTAAACAATACATATCCACTAATCCAGCCCTACAGAAAGTGCAGGAAGGAAAACTTCAACATAAGGAAGGTAAGTACATTCACAAAAACATAGGCAATAGATAATTCAATTTTACCAAAAGAAAAAGTGTGGTAAATCCATAAACAATAACACCAACAACAAATAAAAAACAAGCAAGAATTAACTCTCAATGGTCCTTAATCTCCTTCAATATTAATCATCTTAATTTGCCTATAAAAAACACAGGCTAACAGGATGGATAAGAAGAAAGAATCCATTCTTCTGTTGCAAAAGAAACACACCTCAACTTCAAAGACAGATGTTACCTCAGAGTAAAGGGTTGGGATAAGATTTTCCAATCAAATAGACCCAAGAAACAAGCTGGTGTAACTATCCTAGTATCGAACAAACTAGATTTCAAACTAAAATCAATCAAAAGTGATGAAGAAGGTAATTTCATATTCATCACAGGAAAAAATCCATCAGGAAGAAGTCTCAATTCTGAACATCTATGCCCCCAATACAAAGGCACCAACGTTCCTAAGAGAAACATTACTAAAACTTAAATCACACAGAAGACCTCATACAGTTACAGCGGGAGACTTCAACACCCCACTTTCACCACCAGCCAGGAATTTAACAAAGAAACAAAGGAACTAAGAGAAGTTATGACCCAATTAGGCTTAACAGACATCTGTAGAACATTCCATCCAAACACAAAAGAATATACCTTCTTCTGTGTGCCAAATGGGACCTTCTCTAAAATCGACCACATATTTGGCAACACAGCAAACCTCAACAGGTACAAAAAATTAGAATAACCCTCTGTATCTTATCAGACCACATGCTTTAAAGTTAGAATTCAACAACACAAATTGCAGAATCCCTACAAACTCATGGAAATTGAACAATGCACAGTTGCACCATTCCTGGGTCAAGGAAGAAATAAAGAAAGAAAGTAAAACTTTCCTAGAATTCAATGAAAAAGAAGACACAACATACCCAGACTTATGGGACACTTTGAAAGCAGTACGAAGAGGAAAGTTTATAGCTCTAGTTGCTCATATGAAGAAACTGGGGAATAGTCACACTAGGGCACACCCGAAAGCTCTAGAACAAGAAGAAGCAAACTCACACCAAAAGAGTAGATGCCAATTAAATAATCAATTTGAGGGCTGAAATCAATAAAGTAGAAACAAAAAAAACAATATAAAGAATCAATGTCATGAAGAGTTGGTTCTACAAAAAATCAAAAAGATATACAGAACTTTATCCAAACTAACCAAAAGGCAGAGAGAGAACATGCAAATTAATAAAATCAGGAAAGAAAATGGGGACGTAACAAAGGCTGCTGAGGAAATCCAGAGACTCTTCAGATCATATTTTTAACTCCACAAAATTTAAAGGAAATGGACAATTTTCTGGATAGGTATCACTTACCAAAGTTAAATGAAAAACAGAAGCAATTTAAAAAGACCTATATCCCCAAATGAAATAGGAGCAGTCATTAAAAGTCTCCCAACCCCCCCCCAAAAAGCCCAAGGCCAGACGGCTTCAGTGAAGAATTCTACCAGAAATTCAATGAAGAGCTAATTTCAATACTCCTCAAAGTGTTCCACACAAACACATTGCCAAACTCATTTTACAAGATTACATCATAGGATCGAAGACAGATCAGGCACCAGAGTGACCTCGAGTGATCTAAAGGTATAACATCAATTGGCAAGCTAAGCAATAGTGGAAGGACCACCTCGAATGCCCATTCCTGATAATGAACTTGATGTCTATAACTATCCGGGAGCCTTCATCCTGGGACTGATGGAAGCAGAGGCAAACACACAACTAAGCACTGAACTGAACCCAAGGAACCCAGTGACAGAGAGAGAGGAATGATGAGCAAATTGGCAAAGAATGGGCTGGCAAAACCAGCAGAGACAGCTGATCTGAACAGGGGAGTGCTCTTGGACCCCAGACCGACAGTGGGGAGGCCAGAATGGGACTGATCTGGACCCCCCAAATGTGAGTGTCAGTGAGAAGGCCTGGACAACCTATGGGGCTCTGAGCTGTGGATCAGTGTCTATCCCTGGTATACAATCTGTCTTCATGTGCCTATAGCACAAAGAGAGATGCTCTCTCAGCCTGGACTCTTAGGGGAGTGCCTTGACCCTACCAAGAGTAAAATGATAGACTCTAGACATCCCCTATGTGGAAGGATTTGGCAATAGGGTGGGAGGGAGGGTGGAAGGGGAGTGCGGGAGGAGGGGAGGGAGAGGGAACTGGGATTGACATGTAAAACAAGCTATTTAAAATAAAAAAAAAGATTACAATTACCCTGGCACCCAAGCCACATAAAGACACAACTAAGAAAGAGAACTACAGACCAATATCCCTCATGAACATTGATGCAAAAATACTCAATAAAATACTAGCAAATCAAATCCAGGAGCACATCAGAAAAATCATCCACCATTATCAAGTAGGCTTCATCCCAGGGATGCAGAGATGGTTCAACATATGAAAATCTTTTTTTGTTATAAAGGAAAATATTTAACTGAGATGGCAACTTAGAGTTCAGAGTTTCAGTCCACTATCATCATAGTGGGACATGGCAGCATCAACATATGAAAATCTATCAATGTAATACACCATATAGACCAACTGCAAAAGAAAAACCACATGATCATCTCACTTGATGCTGAAAAGGCCTTTGGCAGAATCCAGCACCCCTTCATGATAAAGATCCTGGAGAGATCAGGGATAACAGGAACTTACCTGAACATAATAAAAGCAATATACAGTAAACCAACAGCCAACATCAAACCAAATGGAGAGAAACTTAACGCAATTCCTCTAAAATCAGGAACAAGACAAAGCTCTCCACTGTCTCCATATATCTTCAATATTGTACTTGAAGTTCTAGGTAGAGCAATAAGACAACAAAAGGAGATCAAGGGGATACAAATTGGAAAGGAAGAAGTCAAACTTTCACTATTTGCAATTGATATGATAGTTTAAGTGACCCGAAAAACTCTACCAGGGAACTCCTACAGCTGATAAACACTTCAGCAAAGTGGCAGGATACAAGATTACCTCAAAAAATCAGTAGCCATATTATATACAGTAGATTAATGGGCTGAGAAAGAAATCAGAGAAACATCACCCTTTACAATAGCCACAAACAACATAAAATATCTTGGGATAACACTAATCAAACAAGTGAAAGACCTGTATAGTAAGGACTTTGAGTCATTACAGAAAGAAATTAAAGAAGATACCAGAAAATGGAAAGATCTCCCATGCTCTTGGATAGGTAAGCTCAACATAGTAAAAATGCCAATTTTGCTAAAAAGCAATCTACAGATTCAATGCAATCCCCATTAAAATCCCAGCACAATTCTTCACAGACCTTGAAAGAACAATAATCGACTTTATATGGAAAAACAAATGACTCAGGATAGCCAAAACAACCCTGTACAATAAAGGAACTTCCAGAGGCATCACCATCCCTGACTTCAAGCTCTATTGTGGAGCTATAGTCTTGACAACAGCTTGGTATTAGAACAAAAATAGACAGGTAGACCAGTGGAATTATATTGAAAACCCTGATATTAACCCACACACCTACGAACATTTGATTTTTGACAAAGAATCTAAAAACCTACAATGAAAAGAAGAAAGCATCTTCAACAAATTGTGCTGGTATAACTGGATGCTGGCATGTAGAAGACTGCAGATAAATCCATGTCTATCACCATGCACAAAATTTAAGTCCAAATGTATTAAAGACCTCAGCATAAATCCAACCATACTGAACCTCTTAGAAGAGAAAATGGGAGGTACCCTTGAACTAATTGGTACAGGAGACCACTTCTTGAACATAACACCAGTAGCACAGACACTAAGATGGACAATTAATAAATGGGACTTCCTCAAACTGAGAAGTTTCTGTAAGGGGCCAAGGACACAGTCAACAAGATAAAAAGGCAGTCCACAGAATGGGAAAAGATATTCACTAACCCCATATCTGACAGAGGGCTGATTTCCAAAATTTACAAAGAACTCAATAAGCAAGATTTCAAGACACCAAAGGATCCAATTAAAAAAATGGGGTATAGAACTAAATAGAGAATTCTCAATAGAAGAGTCTAAAATGGCTTGAGAAACACTTAAGAAAGTGCTCAACATCCTTAGCCATTAGGGAAATGCAAATCAAAACAACTTTGCGATACCATCTCACTCCTTTATGAATGGCTAAAATTAAAAACACCAATCACAGTTTATGCTGCAGAGCATGTGGAGAAAGGGGAACACTCCTCCACTGCTGGTGGGAGCGCCAACTTGTACAGTCATTTTGGAAATCAGTTTGGAGTTTCCTCAGGAAAATGGGACTCAGTTTACCACAAGACCCAGCAATTCCACTCTTGGGCACATACCCAAACGTTGCACATTCATACCAGGACATCTGTTCAACTATGTTCATAGCAGCATTATTTGTAATACCCAGAACCTGGAAGTAACCTAGATGTTCCTCAACTGTAGAATGGATACAGAAAATATGGTATATTTACACAATGGAGTACTATTCAGTGGAAATAAAAACAATGGAATCTTGAAATTTGCAGGTAAATGGATGGCACTAGAAGAAACCATCCTCAGTGAGGTAACCCAGTCACAAAAAGACAAATATGGTATGTACTCACTCATATATAGATTTTAGAGATGAAGCAGGGGAGTTCCAGCCTACAATCCCACCACCAGAGAGTCTGGGAAATAGGGGGACCCTAAGAAAGATATTCATGGTACCCCAGAGAAGGGGAATGGAACAGGATCTCCTGAGTGAACGGGGAGCATGGGGGGAGGGAGAGAGAAAATTGAGGGGCAGAAGAAAAGGGGAGAGTAGGACATGGGGGACCAGGCAGGTTCAGCTGGGGGAGTAATAGGGGAGAGCAGGATGAGAGATGCTGTAACAGAGGGAGTCATTATAGGTTTGAGGAGACATCTGGCACTAGTGAGATTTCCAGAGATCTACAAAGATGACACCAACAGGCAGTCTAAGCAATAGTGGAGAGGCTACCTTAAATGCCCATCCCAGATAATGAGATTTACAACTACCTTGTATGCCATCCTAGAGCCTTCATCCAGTTGCTGATGGAAGCAGAGGCAGACACCCACAGCTAAACACTGAGCTGAACTCCTGGAATCCAGTTGTAGAGAGGGAGGAGGGATGAGCAAAGGGGTGAAGACCAGGCTGATGAAACCCACAGAAACTGCTGACATGAACAAGGGGGGAGCTCATGGATCCCTGACAGATGACTGAGAGGCCAGCATGGAACTGATTCAGACCCCCCTGAACATGGGTGTCCATGGGGAGAACTCGGCAATCTTGGAGCATTGGGTACTAGATTAGTTGTTTATTCCTGGCACCCGAATTGACTTTGGGAGCCCATTGCATATGGAGGGACACTTTCTCAACCTTAACACATGGAGGAGGGCCTAGGCCCTGCCCCAGATAATACAACAGACTTTGGGGATACCCCTCAAAGAACCTCACCCTCCCTGGAGAGTAGAGTGGGAATTGGGTGGCTTGTTAGGGGGGTTGGTTGGGAGTGGGGTTGGAGGGGAGTAAGAGGGGGCTGGGATTGACATGGGAAGCAAGCTCGTTTCTAATTTAAATAAAACAATGAAAAAATTTGTACCTTTTCTGGTATTTTAATGAGCTCATTTCTCAATTTTCTTTCTCTATGAAGTGCTCATATCTTTTTTAAGTGCATAATTTTGATCTTTTGAAATTCTGTCCATTAAATGAATTTGATTAATTAATAAAAATAAACAAACAAAACCCTGTCAAAGTTTCATCACAGTAAACCACCATTGGGCATGCATCTGTGTATTTTTTAAAAATTAGGGTGGATTAAGGCTTACAAAACATTAGCCTGTTAGGTCTTTATGACAATCAGTCTGTCTTTTACAACTCAAAGGAAGCTTCCTGAAATCTGGGCAGAGTCTCCACGTAGCTGAAGTGTTTTATATGTTCACCAGTGATATTTTATCTATATTTATAGTTAAAGGCTAAATGCTTTTCTTATATGTAAGACTTTTCTATTAAGCAACAGATCAGGATTTTCTCTGATCTTTAAAAAGGTTTTACGTTATTACCGTAGAAAGATGGATAGGATTGAATTTTAGTGTAAGTCTACTTTTGTCTTACAGGAGTTTTGATTTCCTGCAGTTCACAAAGCATCTTAGTCATGTTTGCCTTTGGTGACAAAATGCTTTAGTTCATGCTAGGAAGAATCCCACTTGGCTCTCACACTTTCTTCATTGTATCATAACAGATTTGAGGGGTAAATGAGGCTCGGTGGAATTTATGAATGTGACTTAACACGTAGAGGTGATATTTAAGGGGGTGAGATCATAGCAAGGATGTAACTGTTTTAAATTGATCTGTGAAGTGCTGGGGAACGTAAGCCATTGCAGCATTGTAGGTATTTTCTCACCTTTGTGTCATTCTTATTCTTCCCTCAAAGAAGAAAACTTTCTAACCTTGCATAAATATATTCACCAACAAGTTCTTGATTTGCTCATGCTAATAGTTTTGCTTTATGGTAACAAAACTATAAATGTCTTAGCTGACGTTTAATCAGCATTTTCACATACCTGCCCCTCTGTTGAATTTATTACTTGAATTACTTTGTTGCACCTTCATCCTTCATCCTACTCTGCGGCTTGAAAAGCTGAGCGATAACCCTGTGAGGTAGACAGAGATAATATCCAAGCCTTGCCAAGTGTGTGAGGCATAAGTTAGAATTTGCCAGATGCCGAGTTCATGTGCCTCATAACTGTAGCCACCTCAATTACGTTCATTGTCTTGGAAGTTTGCCTGCCTTAGCTTGCTAGAACTTTTTCAGCCAGCCCTATGTCTTACTACATTTCCTGGTACAGATTGAAAATGACTTTCTTTGAAGCATTAGAAGATAATCCAAAGTTTTTAACAACTTTGTTGTTCACCAGCACACACATTCACGAGGATAAGGAAACAAGAAACATAAAAAAGAAATGGCCAAATTTTCTTGTTCTTGTCCACTTACCCCACCCTACCTTTTGGCAAAAATTATGAAATTCATTCTTTTTCAAATTGCAATTGCTCCAACAAGTGCTTTCCCTAAGGAACATAGGTCTGCAGATACGATGTGCTGTGTCCCACTTTTCCCAGTGAGTATGCAGTACACCCCTCTTGTCACCACAGTCTTCTAGAGGACATAGTTGTGTCTTGCACTCACAATCTTCTGCTAGTTGCAAAAATTCCTTCCTGCCTTTCTCAAGTGAAATGCTGCCTCTTCAGAATCCTTCTCTGATGCCACACCTATGGAAAGACTCTTCACTGGTATCTCTGAAGTACACATTTCTTATTGCCAGCATCATGCTCCTACTGTTGTTGGTTTGTCCTCTCTACCACCCACCAGCTCCTGAGCTTTCTGAATCATGACTGTCTTACCCAGTGCCTAGCAGTGGCCAGATACCATGCAGGTGCTCAGCTGACACTTGACAAGTGAATGGAAGGAAGTGTGACTAGGAGAGTTTTTATGAAGGAGAGAAAATAGTTGCAAGGCACAAGATGTGGCAAAAACATCTTTTAAATAAACAGATGAGCAGAGCTAATGTGATGAGTAGCAGCCAGAGGCAGATAAAGAGATTTTCCTTGAGTTCATGAATCCCAATCTTGAGTACCACTTTGAAACTAAGTAAGGTCCTCCCAGCTTCATCCTCAGGAAAATAGCTGGACTGGCAGCCACATATATTACTATGTGAAGACCCAGATCCAAACTCCAGACCTCAGCTTTGCTGTAAGCCAGGCAAACAGCTTACACCCTGCCAGAGATAATGAAGACTGGTCAGTGGTGCATAATGGCTTCTTCATTGTCTCATTTGTTCTTTTCAAGACTCCAGAATTCAAAATAAATGACATGCTGTAATGTACTGTTCTTTATTTTGAAAAATGTGATTATTAGAGTTAAAGATTAAGTTCACACTCTTGAGCTTACTCTTTTGCATTGAGGGAGAAAGATACAATTAAACACAAATAACTGTTTCCTGGAAACAAAGGATCAAGGGAAGAAATGTTAAGTTACAAGAAGAGACTGGTCAGAAAGACTAGACCTGCAACAAATCTCCTTCCGCTGCAAACTCATGGAAGGGGTCAGTCAATCCTGTCTTTCAAGCCTGGATTGGAGAAACACAGAAATGAGAATGATAGAAAATTACTTGCCCACAATATGCAAGTGATTTATTATTTCGAGGAAATTGGTACCTGAGGTAATGAGCTACCTTAAACTATTGCCCTTATAAGCAGGTGAGACCTAAGAAAGGATACCTGCCATTTTCTATCTCTAGATTATTGCCTTATATGTGTGGCTGCTTAAAATGGGAATGAAGTGTACACAGTAAAAACAACCAAGAAAGCAAAACAATGATTGAAGCTTTATCTTAAAAATCAAATAGTTAAGAAACCTTTTCTATAGTTACTCTGGTCAAACTGCCCCAATGCTGATATGTCTGTGGCTTTGCATATATTTCTGGAAGGTCTCTGATGCTGATTTCACTGAGTTTATACAATCTTGAACCCTTCCTCCCCACCCCACACCCAAAGACAACCAGTTTCATTTTGCAACTGACTTTCATTGCCCTGTTGGCTGTTGTAAGTAATCAACAACAGGTTGATTACAAAGATTTTGACTGGAACAAAGCTGATGTTTGGGAAGGGACTAATTTTCAGAGGTCAGTGAATTTGTGAATATTTTGCTATGACAATTTGCTTCTTCATGCAGCCCCTTTACCAAGGGGAGTTGACTGAAACATGCTCAAACAATTACAAAATCTTGTAATTCTGCTTCCAAACAAAAGCCTTCTTCATCAGTGCCGCAGATCCTCCTCCTACAGAGAAATGATTGGGAGACTGGGAACTTCTAAATTATCTTGATTGACTACCACAGTGGTTCAAATACGGAAAATTATTGTTTGATCTATGCATAAGTTTGCTAGAGCAGACTAAACTCACACAAACACCACCTCTTACAACTCCATCAGAGGGGAAATGACTACATTTACAATGTGTCTGCCAAGGACAGCCTTCCAGATGGGCTCGCAGCAGTTTAGTTTCCTATGCCCTGGGAATAAAATCCTTCACTATGTGCAATTTAGACATATTGAGAAGGTTAGTTTTCTTGCAAGCTACTCCATGCTTTGTCTTGATGAAATTTTAGTCCTTTAATGCAAGTGTTTGGGAATTTGTTTCTTGATAATTATGAATGTTTAAGTTGCAAGAGTATTTATATTTTTTGAAGTTTAAGAAGCAATGCTTAAAATACATTACAGAACAAGGAGTTTGTTTTTCATATCCAAGTTCACTTTCTGAAAGATACAGAATCCTTGCTTTGATGTGGGGAAAGTGTTTCAAAGGAAACAAATATCTTTTCAGAAATTCAAGCTATTAGCTAATAGCCACAGCAGGAAGTAGTAAAGAGAAGTGTTAAGTCGTTTATTCCTCCACTGAGGAGATAATAGCTTTTTTTTGCTTATACCTTTGATTCTATAGATTTATTGAAAATGTCAGGATGTGAAAATGTTGACCTAACTGGGTTCCTGCAATGAAATCCATGATGCATGAAAGTCTGACACACTTACAGGCCTTCACACTCATTATTTATTTTTAAGAAGAAGTGATTTCAATTTTCCAGTGAAGAAGATAGTCTTTTGAAGTCAGAGGGCTAGTATTGATAAGACTATTATTCATGGCCTTAATTTGTATGTGGATTTTTCTCCTGTCAATTTTCTCCCTGTGTGCTAAGATATTAGCTATTGCTCATTGTTTTGCTGGGTCCTCTGTGGTGTGAGCTGCTATGCTTATTGGGAAAGAACAAATTCTGAATATCAATGAGTGTGGTAGGAAAAACTTCCTGCTTCTTCCAAGAGAAGCTATACAGTATCAGTATGGTAAAAAAGACATGGCTATTATAATGTGACCCATTCTGGCCTAAGTCTGTTTAATTTTTCATTATGAGCTATATATCATCAATGGATTTGCTTAACTTGCCAAGTCTAATTTTTTCTTATCCATAGAAGGCAGATATTGATGCAGACAGAGATTGAAGTGCTTTGTAAGAGTTACCTGAAATGGTAGTTATTGCTACTGCTTGACCAAACTGAAAGGAATATTTAAGATACACACAAGAGTGAGGGACATATCCCGTGTCCGGTGAAAACCTGCACAGGTATTGTAAATAAAAGGGCTCTACTTAAAAGTGGGACTCACTTTCACTGACTTCAGGCAGGAAGATTTTCATATCTGGATGGTTATTAGGATCCTGGGAGGCAGCATCATACAGCTAGACTGAAATCCCCAAGTATAGGGTTGTAGATGAACATAGGGAATCCATATCTTACATAGTTTTCATGGTTTCTTCTCATCGGTCATCCTTGGGAACTGCTTCTTATGACTGAGACCCAGATCTTTGGGAGCCATTGAGTTGGTACATTCACATCATTCTCAGGACTTCCTTATGTATTTTTTAATATTGTTTATTGTGAACAGTAATAATAAAATGCCTTAATTGAAAACTCAATTCAAAATTCATATTAGCTCTACCTAAATTGTATCAATGTTTTCTTCTTGTGGTTGGCTTGATTGAATCAGTGCCTGAGCAAGGAAGGCCCACAGATTGCATTTGGTTGACATGTCCGTTCATATTGTGTTTTTGTACCATTGATTCCTTAATGACACTGTGCCATTTACACTGCAGAGAGTTCCACATTTGGTTTTGATTGCCCTCTCATAGTGTCAATTAGCGTGGTACTTTATTCTTGTGCTTTATGTAAACCAGTAATTCAATATAGATGAATGACTACATTCAGGTTCAATTAATTAATTTTAGGTTGTTGCACTTTTAGTGAGCTCCCATTCATTGTGTTGATTATTTCTTATAATGAAAAGTTTTCTGTCTAAGGAAGTAGAGACTCTAAATTGGCTCTGGTGCCTTTGGACACAATCTAATGTCCTGGATAACCAGTTTTCTTCCTTTCCAATACAACAAGATATCCCAGATTCATCTTGTTTATATTTAGAAGAAGTGGAAAGAGCCTTGCTTTAGTGGGGCATGGTATTTTGATATTATAAATCAAGTACCAGGTGAGTTCTTTGTGTTTGTGTGTCATGACAGATAGCTTTTCTCAGAAGGTATGTGTAGACACTAACACAAGGTAAGCCGTCTTTGCTGGGCACACTGCAAATTTAATTGCAGGTGATAAGGAAATAAATTTCAAACCGACCAGGAAACTTGATTCCTGCTGGCTAGCTTTCATTGTGCTGGAGGGTGCTCTGCAGACTCTTGGGGAGGAAAAGACATCAGTGGTCTTATGTAGTCCTGGACAACGCCTGCTTCAATGCCAATCTGCCAAGAAAGATGTACCCATGGGTGCACTAGAGCTAGGGTTGATACAGGATAACTAATTGTATTGTGATTGGATTTGAGGCTAATGTCACAGGAAGGAATTTTATGCCAGGTACTGGAATCCTGGTCAAAAACCCATATTAAGGGAGGCTATATAGCCTAGCTCATATTATTCTAATTTTACTAAGTGATCATGTTGTTCAATTGCTATATGGATATTGTATTTAAATCCATAGACCTAGGCAGATTTCGGTCTTGGTCAGGCAACTTTTATTAGTCACTTATTTTGCACTAAACAGCAGTCAATGGAGAGAAGTATGATGAGTAAAAGTGCTAAGAATAGGACACCGAGTGTTTAGTCCTGAACAGGACATCAACCTTCAATCTCTACCAAGGCTCAGGGAACATCTTTGAAGAGGAGGCGGAATGAATGAAAGAGCTGAAGAATGTAGGAGTGCTATGAAGTGCAGTCTTCTGGATATGACATAATGATTGCAGTGGGGAACTCACAGTGGCTGTGGTTACCAGTACAAGACCCATGCAAGATCAAACCAGCTGAAACCTTAAGTGGGAAGATGATCTACAGAGCCCATCTCAAAAGATATTGGTGATGTATAGTATGATACCCAAGCACTAAATCTAGTTGCTAATTGAACTTTATTAAAAAAACAGACATGAAGTTGTAAGGGGGCCACATTGGGAAGGAAATAGGAGAGTTGGAGGACATAAATGGTGATGCATGTATGAAATTCTCAACAATAAAAAGTTTAAAAGCCTAAATAGCATCAAAGTTACCACATAAAAAGTTAGCTTGAGGTTGTGCATCTAAGATCCATGGGAAGACAATTGGATGAAACTGGGTAAATGAATGAGGAGCTCAGTGGGATGATCTGGGCTGGTGATTAAAGAGCCACATCGTGAGAGGTTGTCCTGCATGGTTGAAAGAAGCCATGTACGGTGTTTCTGATGTGTACCTCCATTCCTTAACACCTTTATGCACCTCAGCTTTCTCATCACATTTTCTGTCTGGGGTGATGTGAATAATGAACACTCGTGCACCCAGGAACTACTTCAAGACCCTCAGCAGCGCCATCTCATTCCTCGGCAATCGTGCATTCATCTGTCAGGGTGAATGTGTGTCAAGTTTAGTCTCTGAATACCTGTGTGTTGTAAAACCCTTTTCTGTTCCATGGCAGATGTAGACCACAACAAAGGAACAAACGTTTATGTGTTAAATCATGAAAATTCTGGGATTAGTTGTTCTTATCCTGTGACACGTCTCAAAAACCCCATTCAGCTGTGTGGGAAGCTGAGGCAAAAAGATCAAGATCTGCCTGGGCATTCCTGTCTTTCCCATAGAGGATGTGCTCTTTAAAGTGTCTTGTTCACAGACAAAAGTCAAGCCAGGGTTAGAGACAATGAGAAAATATGAGTTTTGCCTTCATAGAAATGTCTACAGTTACTGGAGGAATTCTATGAAGAACATTTTTGCGTTCAGTATTTGATTATCCCAAAATACCAAAAATGTTGAATATTTGATTTTTTAAAGTTTTGATTATTAATGTTCAGAGCAATGAATTCATTGGTAGTTCACACAACTTCTAATGTTGACAAAAGAATACTTACTGTAAGTCAGCACATTATTACACTTTTAATTTGCTAGTCTTTGCTATGAACATTGTTCCATCCCAGGTAATGAATCCATCTCTTTGGAGTTTAAAAAAGGGATTACATTGACTTGGTCCTTGCTGATAAAATGACATTCACAGTTTATAGGCTTGTTTGTTCTATTCTGAGTCCCGTGTCCCTCTGGACTCATTTTAAAAGCAAAATGTCAGTGATTAAAGAAGACACTTGCTCTTAGAGAAGGTCATTGTTGACACTTTATTTTATCAGCATCATGGGCCCACTTGGATCTTTGTTGTAGGTTATATTAATTCTTTTGTTCATGCTTGTTGAACCTTTCAATAGTAGGTACAGGGGATATGCTGATGAATCTGATAGACGGGGGTTGTTCTTGTGAAGCTTAAGTCTACCAGAAGACATAGATACTAAACAAACAATGATATAACTCTAATGGAAATGAGTACTATGGAAACATCCAAGAGTGCTGTGATAGCCTGTGTCAGGGGCTATGACTTGCAGGGGAGTGGGGCAGGGAAACTTTTTCTGATGAAGTGATGTTCAAACAGAAACTTGAAGGATGAACAAAGACTTAGGTGATGTGGCTGTTTGAGCAGGGAATAAGGCAAGCAGGAAGACAAAGAACAAAGTAAGTGATAGTCACTTTGAGGCCTTAACAAAGGCCACTGTGGAAGGCATGTGAGACCAAGAAGACTACTGAAGGGGAGAGGCATGTAGGGAGAAGGCCACCCCAGACTTTCTTGCTGATGATAACGATGACTAGGAGTTCCGAGAGATGTCAGAATCTTTTATACATGTGTCTGGTGTATGAGGAATGCACTGGAGGGAAGCAAGAGTCCCTGCAGAGATGTCAAAGGAGATGGAGTGAGAGACAATGGGATTCAGGACAGGAGATGAGAGTATGGCAAGGTTTGGAGATATTTTGAAGGGAGACACAACACAGCAATTGCATGTATACGAATGTTGAGGGATATAAAAATGAGTTGGCATGGTCTCAAATAACTTGAAGGATTTGATTTTGAAGGTACAGACTGGGGGGAGGGAATGAGAGGTGTTGATTCTTGTGTGTGTTACAGTGAAAGAAGAAAAGGCTGTCAATTTGAGAATGAGGGGCCAGAGGAGATGTGTAAGTAGTCATGGGAGGGGTTGGAGACAGGATATTTGGGAAGGGCAGGAGGGAGGAAAATGATATAATCCTATTAAAATTTATTAAAAATAAAACCCAAAGAGATAAAAATTAACTTTATTCAAGATTCTCTCTTACTTGCTCCACGTATGTGTGCCTCTGTGTGTATGTGTGTATGTGTGTGTGTGTATCTTTATCAAATGGAATGCTTTTGTTGTTAGTTGTTGCTTGAAGACCCAATCGAAATCTATAAATAATCTTTGTGTCTCTAGACTTTAACTTTGTATAAATTTGTGAAAAATTTCTTTTACCTTCTTGTGTATGTAAAGTTTACCATTTATTTTGGTTTACTCTTTATTCACTTTGAACTATATTTTTATGAATTGTGTGATAGTCAAAGTACATGGTTTGCCTCATATGAATATTTAATTATTCTAAAACTATTATTGAGGTAACTATTCTTTCCTTTAAAAAAGTGAACTACAAAACAATTATGTTTATTTTCTCTTTCATAGCTTATTTGTCTTTTATCTGCATTCCTGACTTTTCCATTAGCTAATATTCCTATTTACCATTCTATTTTCTGTATGATATACATGTACATATTTGCTTACAAATATACATGAATACAATTTAGGCAAGGACACACATATGAGGAAGAACCTGTGGTTTTTCTTTTCTTTTCTTTTTGGAGACAGCCTTGACTGTCCTGGGACTTGTTTTATAGACCAGACTGGGCTCAAACTCACAGAGATTCTCCTGCCTCTGCCTCCTGGGTGCTTCGATTAAAGGTGTATACCTAGCTAGTGATTTTTATTTTATAGAGTGGGTGGCCTTGCTTAATATTACACATAATAAGCATTTCCATGGGGTGCAAATATCTCTGTGGTAGGATATGTTTGTCTGAGTGTATGCCCAGGAATGAAATAGCTGTGTCATATGATAGTTACATTTTTAACTTTTGAGGAGCTTCCAAGCTAATTTCCATACAGACAGTGTTAATTTGCACTCCCACCAGCAGTGAGTATGAGTTCCCCCTCCTCTACATCCTTTCCAACATTTGCTGTTAGATTTCATTTTTTAAAATTAAATTTGTTTATTTTACATCCTGAGTGAAGTTTCCCCTCTCCTGTCTGCCATTCACCCTCTCTCCTCAATCCATTCTTCCTGTTTCTGTTCTGAAAAAAGTAGTCTTGCCATGGGTATCAACAAAACATTGCATATCAGGTTGCAGTAAGACTAAGTACCCACCTTTGCATTAAGTCTCCTTGGTTGTTGGTTTAGACTCATCTGACTGCAGTGAGGTGCTTTCTCAAAGTACTTTTAACTCAGATTTCCCTGATGACTAGAGATTTTAATGCCTTAGAAACAGTTATTGGCCATTTGCATTTATTTTTAAAACTGTCTATTTAGTTCATTAGATTGTTAATTGACAGTTCTATTTTCTTGGTGTTCAATTTCAGCGGTGCTTTGTAAATTCTAGATATTCACCACTTGTCATACAGCTGACATGATCTTTTTCCATTCTGTGATTTACTTGTGTGCTCTGCTGATAGTTTCTTTTGCTTTATGGGAACCTTTAATTTTAGTGTAATCCCATCTGTTGATACTTATGGCTAGTTCCTCTGCTATGGAAGTTCCGTTCAGAAAGTTCTTTCCTACTCCAGTATCTTGAAGAATATTTTCTATGTTTTGGACTAGAAGTTTCAGTGCCTCAGGTTTTAAATTAATGTCTTTGATCTATTTTGAATGGTGTTTTGTGTAAGGTAAAAGATAGGAACCTAATTTGACTTTTTTTCTGCAAGGGGACATTCAGTTTTGCCAGAACCATTTGTTGAATAGGCTTTCATTTCCTCAAATATATGCTTTTTGCTTCATCTGTAAAAGTTTAAGTGGACTTAGCTTTGCTGGTTTATTTTCAGGTCCTCTCCGGTTTATGTCAGTACCAGATTGTCTTTAACACTATATCTCTTCAGTATAAGAAATAGGGAAAATACTCATTCAATATAGCTTAAGCAATTTCAGTGCCAAGGAATATTCTCAGCCAAAGATAAGAGAGGCTTTTATAATGAAAATTCTGAGATATTGAAAAAGCATATAGGAGAAGATACAAGAGGAAAGAATGATCTTGAATGTTTTTGGGCTGGGAGAATTAAAACTGTGAAAGGAATCAACTACTAAAATTAATCTACATATTTAAAGTAACACAAATAAACATTTGGTTATCATATTTCACATTTGTATAAAAGAACTAGAATTCATATAGACTCACAAAAGACCATATGTAGCCAAAGCAATCCTAAAGAATAAGAACACAACTAGGGGAGTCATAATACTTGACCTCAAATTGTATGACAGAGCTATAGTGACAGCCTACTATTTTTCCTTCTGCCTTGTCTCAGCACATTTTTTAGCCTATTCTTTCTGGACTGTGTATTTCATTCATTTCTATTTATAGAATAATGACAATACTTCAATTTCCTGATTTTCACCTCACTGTAGGGTTTCTAGTGAGTGTTAAAATAAGATAATGAGTTATTCAAGTTTCTTCTTAGTTTTCAAAATTATTTTAGCTATTGTTAATTTGTTGTATTTGCATCTAAACATGAAGTTCAGGATGCTAACTTCTTTTTTCACTTAATATATGTTTTTCTTTAAATTAGAGACATGAATGCTTCACATGTCAATCCCAGCTCCCTCTCCCACCTCTCCTTCCCTGTCCCTCCACCACCCGCCCCAGTCCCCCACCCCAGCCCCACATCATTCCCCAGGGAGGGTGAGGCCCTCCTTGAGGGGACTCCAAAGTCTGTCATTTCATGCAGGACAGGACCTAGGCCCTTCCCCATGTGTCCAGGCTGAGAGAGCATCCCTCTACTTGGAATGGGCTCCCAAAGATCATTCATACACCATGGTAAACACTGATCTACTATCCAAGGCTCCAGTGATTTCTGTGGCCTCCTCACTGGCACTACATTCATGGCACTACATTCTGGATCAGTCCCCTGTTGGCCTCTTAGCCATCAGTCTGGGATTCAAGAGCTCCCCCTTATCTGGTCAGCTGTCTTTGTGGGTTTCACCAGCATGGTCTTGACCCCTTTGCTCATTACTCCTCCATCTCTGTCACTAGGTTTCAGGAGTTCAGTTCAGTGTTTAGCTGTGGGTATCTCTCTGCTTCCATCAGTCCTTGGATGAAGGTTCTAGGATGGCATATAAGGTTGTCATCAACCCTATCATCAAGGAGGGGCTATTAGTGTAGTCTCTCCACTATTGTTGAGTTTGCCAGTTGGTGTTATCCTTGTAGATCTCTGGAAATCTCACTAGTGTCAGCTCTCTCCTCAAGCCTATAATGACTCCATCTATTATATCTCTCATCCTGCACTCCTATATTCTTACCTCGACTCAACCTTCCTGCTCCTCCATGCATTCTTCTTCCCTCCTCTTATCCCCCTCTCCTTTTCCTGGTTCCCTCTCCCCTCCCCCGATGTTCCCAATCTGCTCAGGAGATCTTGTCTCATTCCACTTCTCTGCTGTATCATGCATCTCTCTTGGTAACCTCCCTGTTTCCTAGACTCACTGGCATTGGGATTGTAGTCTGACAATCCCCTGATCCATACCTAAAATCCACATATGAATGAGTACATACCATGTTTGCCTTTTTGTGTCTGGGTTATTTCACTCAGGATGGTTTCCTCTAGTGCCTTCCATTTGCCTGCAAATTTCAAGATTGCATTGTTTTTTCCCAATGAGTAGTACTCCATTGTGTAAATGTACCACATTTTCTCTATCCACTCTTCAGTTGTGGGGCATCTAGGTTGTTTCCAGGATCTAGCTATTACATGTAATGCTACTATGAACACAATGGAACAGACATTCTTGTTGTGTGAATGGGTATCTTTTGGGTATATGCCTAAGAGTGGAATTGCTGGGTCTTGTGGTAGACTGAGTCCCATTTTCCTGAGGAATCTCCATACTGATTTCCAAAGTGTCTTCACGAGTTGGCACTCCCATCAGCAATGGAGGAGTGTTCCCTTTTCTCCACATCCTCTCCAGCAAAAACTATCATTGGTGTTTTTGATTTTAGCCATTTTGACAGGAGTAAGATGATATCTCAGAGTTGCTTTGATTTGCATTTTCCTACTGGCTAATGATGTTGAGCACTTTCTTAAGTGTCTCTCAGCCATTTTACACTCCTCTATTGGGAATTCTCTATTTAGTTCAGTCCCCTACTTTTTAATTGGATCCTTTGGTGTTTTGGAGACTTGCTTCTTGAGTTCTTTGTAAATTTTGGACATCAGCCCTCTGTCAGATGTGGGGTTAGTGAATATCTTTTCCCAATCTGTGGGGTGCCTTTTTGTCTTGCTGACTGTGTCCTTTGCCTTACAGAAGCTTCTTAGTTTCAGGAGCTCCCATTTATTAATTGTTGATCTCAGTGTTTGTGCTACTGGTGTTATGTTCAGGAAGCAGTCTCCTGTACCAATTCGTTCAAGGGTACTTCCCACTTTCTCTTCTAACAGGTTCAGTGTGGCTGGATTTATGTTGAGGTCTTTGATCCATTTGGACTTAAGTTTTGTGCATGGCGATAGACATGGATCTATCTGCAGTCTTCTACATGCCAATATCCAGTTATGCCAGCACCATTTGTTAAAGATGCCATCTCTTTTCCATTGTATAATTTTAGCTTCTTTGTTGAAAATCAGGTGTGTGTTCATAGGTTTGTGGATTAATCTCAGGGTTTTCAATTTGATTCCATTGGTCTGCCTGTCTATTTTTGTGCCAATACCAAGCTGTTTTCAGGACTATAGCTCTGTAATAGAGCTTGAAGTCAGGGATGGAGATGTCTCTACATGCTGCTTTATTGAGCAGGGTTGTCTTGGCTGTCCCATGTTTTTAGTTTTTCCATATAAAGTTGAGAATTTTTCTTTCAAGTTCTGTGAAGAATTGTGCTGGGATTTTGATGTGGATTGCATTGATTCTGTAGATTGCTTTTGGCAGGATTGCCATTTTTACTACATTGATCCTACTTATCCAAGAGAGTGGGAGATCTTTCCATTTCCTGGTGTCTTCTTTAATTTCTTTCTTTAAAGACTCAAAGTTCTTTCGATACAGGTCTTTCAACTTGTTTGGTTAGCGTTACCCCCAAGTATTTTATGTTGTTTGTGGCAATTGTAAAGGGTGATATTTCACTGATTTATTTCTCAACCTTTTTATTGTCTGTATATAGTAGAGCTACTGATTTTCTTGAGTTGATCTTGTAGCTTGGCACATTGCTGAAGGTGTTTATCAGCTGTAAGTGTTCGCTGGTAGAGTTTTTTGCGTCACTTAAGTAAACTATCACATCATCTGCAAATAGTGAAAGTTTTACCTCTTCCTTTCCAATTTGTGTCCTCTTGATCTCCTTTTATTGTCTTATTTTTCTAGCTAGAGCTTCCAGTACAATATTGAAGTGATATGGGGAGAGGGGACACCCTTGCCTTGTTCCTGATCTTAAAGGAATTGCCTTGAGTTTCTGTCCATTCAGTTTGATGTTGGCTGTTGGTTTGTTGTATATAGCTTTTATTATGTTTAGGTATATTCCTGTTATCCTGGATCTCTCCAAGACCTTTATCATGAAGAGATGTTGGATTTTTATCAAAGGCTTTTTTAGCATCTAGTGAGATGATCATGTGATTTTTGTTTCTCAGTTTGTTTATATGGTGGATTACATTGATGGATTTTCATATGTTGAACCATCCCTGCATCCCTGGGATGAAACCTACTTGATCATGGTGGATGATTTTTCTGATGTGTTCTTGGATTAGATTTGCCAGTATTTTATTGAGTATTTTTGCATCAATGTTCATGAGGGATATTGGTCTGAAGTTCTCTTTCTTAGTTGTGTCTTTGTGTGGCTTGGGTATCAATATTATTTAAACCTTGTAAAAAGAGTTTGGTAAAGACCCTTCTGCTTCCATTTCATGGAATAATTTGAGGAGAATTGGTATAAGCTGTTCTTTGAACTTCTGGTAAAATTCTGCACTAAAGCCTTCTGGCCCTGGGCTTATTTTTGGTTGGGAGATTTTGATGACTGCTTCTATTTCCTTAGGTGTTATAGGACTATTTAAATTGCTTATCTGTTCTTAATTTAATTTTGGCAAGTGATATTTATCCATAAAATTGTCCATTTCCTTTAAATTTTCAAATTTTATGGAGTACAGCTTTTCAAAATATGACCTCTTGATTTCCTCACTGTCCGTTGTTAAGTCTCCCTTTTCATTTCTGATTTTGTTAATATGCATGTTAACATTCTGCTGTTTGGTAAGTTTGGATAAAGGTTTGTCTATCTTGTTGATTTTCTCAAAAAACCAACTCTTTGTTACATTGATTCTTTGTATCATTTTCCTAGTTTCTACTTTATTGATTTCAGCCCTCATTTTAAGTATTTCTTGGCATCTGCTCCTCTGAGTGAGTTTGCTTCCTTTTGTTCTAAAGCTTTTAGGTGTGCTGTTAATTCTCTCGTATGAGTATCCTTCATGTGCTTCATGTGGGCACTTAGTGCTATGAACTTTCCTCTTAGCACTGCTTTCAAAGTGTCCCATAAGTTTGGGTATGTTGTGTCTTCATTCTCATCGAATTCTAGGAAGTCTTCAATTTTATTTTTTATTTGACCCAGAAGTGGTGCAATTGTGTATTATTCAATTTCCATGCGCTTGCAGGGTTTCTGCGATTTGTGTAAATGTTGAATTCTAACTTTAAGGCATGATGATCTGAGAAGTTACGTGGAGTTATTCCAATTTTTGTACCTGTTGTGGTTTGCTATGTTGCCAAGTATGTGGTTCATTTTTGAGAAGGTTCCATGTGGCGCTGAGAAGAATGTGTTTGTGTTTGGATGGAGTTTTCTATAGATGTCTGTTAAACCCAATTAGGTTGTAACTTCTATTAGGTCCTTTAAATCCTTGTTAAGTTTCTGTCTTGTGGTCCTGTCTAGTGGTGAGAGTGGGGTGTTGAAGTCTCCCACGACAAGTGTGTGAAGTCTTATATGTGCTTTGAGTTTTAGTAATGTTTCATTTACGAATGTGGATGGCTTTGTATTTGGGGCATAGATGTTCAGAACTGAGACTTCATCTTGGTTGATTTCTCCTGTGATGAGTATGAAGTGACCTCCTTTATCTCTTTTTATTGATTTTAGTTTAAAGCCTAATGTGTTAGATATTAGGATTGTTATCCCTGCTTGTTTCTTGGGTCCATTTGATTGTAAATCTTTACCCAACCATTAACTCTGAAATAATGTCTGTCGTTGAAGCTCAGGTGTGTTTCTTGTATGCAGCAGAAGGATGGAAATCTGTCTTTGAATCCTTTCTGTTAACCTATGTCTTTTTATGGTCGAGTTAAGACAATTAATATTGAGGGAAATTAATGACCATTGATAGCTCATTCTTGTTTGTTTTGGAATGGTTTTTGTTGTTGGAATTGTATGTGGATTTCTACCACTTTTTTCTTTTGCTTGTCGGTAAAGCAGGGTTATCTATTGCCAACTTCCTTGGGTTGGAATTTTCCTTACAGAATTTTCTGTAGGGCTGGGTTAGTGGATATGCATTGTTTAAATCTGGTTTTGTCAAAAAATATCTTGTTATCTCCATCTATATTGATTGAAAGCTTTGCTTGGTATAGCAGTCTTGGCTGGCATCCGTGTACTCTTTTTTTTTGTTTTTTTTCTTTTATCATTTTTTATTTTAATTTTAAATAGCTTGTTTTACATGTCAATCCCAGTTCCCTCTCCCTCCCCTCCTCCTGCACTCCCCTCCCCTCCCCCTCCTACCCTATTACCACATAGGGGATATCTAGAGTCTGCCATTTCACTCTGGGTAGGGTCCAGGCACTCCCCTAAGAGTCCAGGCTGAGAGAGCATCCCTCTTTGTGCTATGGGCACACGATGACTGTTTGTATTCCAGGGATAGACACTGATCCACAGCTCAGGGCCCCATAGGTTGCCCAGGCCTTCTCGCTGACACTCACATTTGGGGAGTCCAGATCAGTCCCATGCTGGCCTCCCCACTGTCAGTCTGGGGTCCAAGAGCTCTCCCCTGTTCAGATCAGCTGTCTCTGCTGGTTTTGCCAGCCCATTCTTTGCCAATTTGCTCATCACTCCTCTCTCTCTGTCACTGGGTTCCTTGGGTTCAGTTCAGTGCTTAATTGTGTGTTTGCCTCTGCTTCCATTAATCACTGGATGAAGGCTTCTGGATGGTTACAGACATCAAGTTCATTATCAGGAATGGGCATTCGAGGTGGTCTCTCCACTGTTGCTTAGCTTGCCAATTGGTGTTATCCCTTTAGATCACTCAAGGTCACTCTGGTGCCTGATCTGTCTTCTAACCTATGATTCCCTCTTCCCCCTATTCTACCCCCACCCACTCAACTTCCTGTTCCCCCATGACCTACTCTCTCTTCCTCTTTTCCCCCTCTCTTTTACGAGACAGGGTTTCTCTGTATTGTTTTGGAGGCTGTTGGTCCAGCCCAGCCTCAAACTTACAGAGATCGGCCTGCCTCTGCCTCCCGAGTGCTGGGATTAAAGGCATGTGCCACCACTGCCCAGCCATTGGTAGAATATCTATTTAGGACCTTCTGGCTTTCATAATTTCCATGGAGAAGTCAGGTGTAATTCTGACAGGTTTGCCTTTATATGTAATTTGGCCTTTTCCCTTGCTGTTCTTAATATTATTTCTTTATTTTTTATGTTTGGGGTTTTGATTATTATGTGTCGAGGGGATTTTTTGGGGAGTCCACTCTATTTGGTGTTCTGTAAGCTTCTTGCACCTTCATTGGCATGTCTTTCTTCAGGTTGGGAAAGTTTTCTTCTATTATTTTGTTGAATATGTTTTCTGGCCCTTTGAGGTGGGTTTTTTCACCTGCTTCTATACCTATTATTCTTAAGTTTGGTCTTTTCACGGTGTCCCATATTTCCTGGATATTTTGTGTTAGGGATTTGTTGGACTTAAATGTTTCTTTGGTTGATGAATCTAATTCTTCTAGTGTATCTTCACCACCTGAGATTCTCTCTTCCATCTCTTGTATTCTGTTGGTTATGCTTGCATCTGTAGTACCTGACCATTTCCCCAGCTTTTCTATTTCCAGCATTCCTTCAGACTGTGTTTTTTTATTGTTTCTATTTCATATCTCAGCCCTTGCACTTTTTGAATTGTTTCTTGCAATTTTGGTTTTATCTTTTGTTCCATTTCTTGCATGTTTTGATTGTTTTTATTGCCATCTCTTTAAGGGATTTTCTCATATCCTCTTTGAGGGCCTCTATCATTTCCATGAAGTTGTTTTTTATGTCATTCTCTTCTAGTTCATTCATGTTGGGGTATTCCAGTCTTGTTGGAGTAGGGTCTCTGGATTCTGGTAGTGTCATATTGGGTTTTCTATTGCTCCTTGTGGTTTTATATTGTCTTCTTTCCATCCGTTCTTGCAGTAGGTTCCAGAGGGTGCCTCTTGCTCTCCTGATGAGTGTGGGACCAGAGTTCCCTTCTGGTGGGTGTAGGCAAGTCCAGTGTTCTGGTAGCTCTCTACTTCCTGGTCTTGTTGGTGGAGAAATGGACTAGGATGCTGGGGTGCTTTGGATCCCACTAGGATGGATGGGAGCCCCAGTGTTATACCCCAGGCACAGGAGTGTGGCCTGGAGACAGGCCCTGATAGTCTTAGTCACAAGGGTGGAACAGGAGACTAGGATGCTGGGGTGAGTTTGCTCCTGCTTCTTTGATGGAAGCCACCATGGCAGTCCCTAAGCACTGGCAGCTGGTCTAGTCCTAGTTCCATGGGTGGAGCAGGATACTACAGTACCTTGGCTCCTGCTGCCTCTGCTGTGATGGAAGCCTCAGTGGCAGAGTCCAGGCCCAGGCAGGCAGTCTGGAAATGGGCCCTGGTTTACCTGGATCCGTAGGTGGGGCAGGAGACCAGGGAGTGTTCGCTCCTGCCACTGGGATGGAAGATGCAGCAGTAGACCCCAAGCACAGGCAGCCAGTCTAATCCTAGTTCCATGGGTGGAGAAAGAAACTATGGTACCTTGGTTCCTGCCGCCTTTGCTGGGATGGAAGCCTCAGTGGTAGATCAAGAAGCTAACTTCTGTAGAAAAGGTTGCTGGAATTTTGGTGGGATCACATTGAACCACTAGATGAATTTGGGGGTAATTGATACCACAACAAATTTGAGTTTTCTGATTAATGAATATTTTGCATCTCATTAACTTATATGTACATTTAATTATCTGAACCATGTTTTGTAGCTTTTAGTGTACATTTGCTTTAGTTACTGTTCTATTGCTGTGAAGAGACAGCATGGCCAAGGCAACTATTACAAAAGAAAGCATTTAATTGAGGGCTTCCTTAAAGTTTCAGAGAATTAGTCCATGACCATCAAGGTGGCAGGCAGCCAGGCATGGTTCTTGAGAATAGAAAAGAGCTTTACAACCTAATGCACAACAAAAGGCAGAGATGAGAGAAACACTGGGCCTGGTGTGGGCTTTTGAAATCTCAATCTTATCCTCAGTGACACACCTCCAATAAGGCCATGACTAATCTTTCTAATCCTTCTCAAACAATTCTACTTTCTGATGACTAAGCATTCACATTTATGATATGGACCCATGGAGGCCATTCTTACACAAACCACCACAACATGTTTTGCATGTATTTTGGCTAAGTCTACCTGTTATTGATGATATTAGCATTGGTGATTTTTAAGGATATTATTGAAATGATTAGTATGTTCATAGTATGTAGGAAATAAATTTGTTTTTTTATAATAAACTTATCCTGAAATTTAAGTTTACCTGTTTGTTTTAGTAGATCCATTGTAAATTCTTTAGGATTTTAATGTAGATAATTGTGCCATTCACAAGCTTTCTTTTTAAATCTTTGTGCCATTCAGTTATCAGTTTTTCTATGTGTCCTCCATCCATTCATTTACATGCCTATCATTCTACTTGTTTGTATATTTATTGTGTGCTTGCTCTAATTACACTGGTTAGGCACTCTAGCACATTGATGAGCAGAAGCAATGAGACTGATATCCTTGTCTTATACAGACTCTTAACAGAAAAGCTTTGGGCTATTTAGCACCTGGCATGATCTTGGATGTATTTGTTTTTAAATTTATTTTTCAGTTTAAATTTAGATAAGAAACAAGGTTGCTACACAAGTCAGTTCAAGGTCCCTCTCCCTTTCCCTCCCCTCTTCCCGTGCCCTCCCCCCACCCCACCCCCATTATCCCCTCATTTCCCCAGGGAGGGTGAGGCCCTCCATGGGGTGTCCATAGTCTGTCATTTCATCCAGGGCAGGGCCTAGACCCTTCCCCAAGAGTTCAGGGTGAGAGTGCACCTCACATTGTTGGATGGGAGTCCAAAGTCCATGTGTATACTTGGGATGAGTACTGATCTACTGCCCAAGGCTCAATAGATTACCTAGGCCTCCTCACTGACACCCCCATTCAGGGGGTCTTCATCAGTCCCATGCTGGATTCCCAGGCTGATGCCTGGGATTCAAGAGTTAACCTTTGTCAGGTCAGCTGTTTCTGGGGGTTAAACCAGCCCAGTCTTAATCCCTTTGGTCATCAGTCCTCCCTCTCTGTTACTGGCTTTCTTGAGTTCAGTTCAGTACTTAACCGAGGGAGTCTGCCTCTTCTTCGATCAGCCACTGAATGAAGTTTCTGTTTCCCAGACTCTCTGGCCATGGGATTGTAGGCTGGCACTCCCCAGATCTAAATCTAACATCCATATATGAGAGAGTACATGCCATGTTTCTCTTTTTGTGACTGGGTTACCTCACTCAGGATGGTTTCTTCTAGTGTCATCTATTTGCCTGCAAATCTCAGGATGCCATTGTTTTTTTCTGCTGAATAGTACTCCATTGTGTAAATGTACCACATTTTCTCTATCCACTCTTCGGTTGAGGGACATCAAGGTTGCTTCCAAGTTCTGGCTATTACAAATAATGCTGCTATGAACATAGTGGAACAGACATCTTTGTTGTATGAATGGGCATCTTTTGGATATATGCATAAGAGTGGAGTTGCTGGGTCTTGTGGTGGGTTTATTCCCATTTTTCTGAGGAATCTCCATACTGATTTCCAAAGTGGCTGAACCAGTTGGCACTCCCACCAGCAATGGAGGAGTGTTCCCCTTTCACTACATCCTCTCCAGCATAAATTGTCCTTGGTGTTTTTGATTTTAGCCATTCTGACAGGAGTAAGATGGTATCTCAGAGTTGCTTTGATTTGCATTTCCCAGATGGCTAAGGATGTTGAGCACTTTCTCAAGTGCCTCTCAGCCATTTTAGACTCCTCTATTGAAAATTGTCTATTTAGTTCTGCAGCCCACTTTTTGGTGTTTTGGAGACTTGCTTCTTGAGTTCTTTGTAAGTTTTGGAGATTAACCCTCTGTCAGATGTGGGATTAGTGAATATTTTTTCCCATTCTGTCGGTTGCCTTTTTGTCTTGCTGATTGTGTCCTTTGCCTTACAGAAGCTTCTCAGTTTCAGGAGGTCCCATTTATTAATTGTTGATCTCACTGTCTGTGCTAGTGGTGTTATATTCAGGAAGCTGACTCCTGTACCAATTCGTTCAAGGGTACCACCCACTTTCTCTTCTAAGAGGTTCAGTGTGGCTGGATTTATGTTGAAGTCTTTGATCCATTTGGACTTAAGTTTTGTGCATGGCGATGGACATGGATCTATCGGCATTCTTCTACACGCCAGCCTCCAGTTATGCCAGCACCATTTGTTGAAGATGCTTTCTTTATTCCATTGTATATTTTTAGCTTCTTTGTCAAAGATCAGATGTTCATACATGTGTGGGTTAATATCCGGGTTTTCAATTTGATTCCATTGGTCTGCCTGTCTATTTTTGTGCCAATACCAAGCTGTTTTCAGGACTATAGCTCTGTAATAGTGCTTGAGGTCAGGGATGGTGATGCCTCTGGACGTTGCCTTGTTGATCAGGGTTGTTTTGGCTATCCTGAGTCTTTTGTTTTTCCATACAAAATTGATTATTGTTCTTTAAAGTTCTGTGAAGAATTGAGCTGGGCTTTAAATGGGGATTGCATTGAATCTGTGGATTGCTTTTGGCAGGATTGCCATTTTTACTACATTGATCCTACCTATCCAAGAGCATGGGAGATCTTTCCATTTTCTGAGGGCTTCTTTAATTTCTTTCTTTAAAGATTCAATGTTCTTGCAATACAGGTCTTTCACTTGTTTGGTTAGCGTTACCCCAAGGTATTTTATGTTGTTTGTGGCAATTGTAAAGGGTGATGTTTCTTTGATTTCTTTCTCAGCCCTTTCATCATCTGTATATAGTAGGGCTACTGATTTTCTTGAGTTGATCTTGTTGCCTGCCACTTTGCTGAAGGTGTTTATCAGCTATAAGAATTCCCTGGTAGAGTTCTTTGGGTCATTGATGTAAACTATCATATCATCTGCAAACAGTGAAAGTTTGACCTCTTCCTTTCCAATTTGTATCCCCTTGATCCCCCTTTGTTGTCATATGGCAATGGCTAGAACTTCAAGTACCATGTTGAAAAGGTATGGAGAGAGTGGACAGCCTTGTTTTGTTCCTGATTTTAGAGGAATTGTGTTGAGGAAAACAATACAAAGAATCAATGCAACGAAGAGTTGGTTCTTTGAGAAAATAAACAAGATAGACAAACCTTTGTCCAAACTTACCAAACAGCAGAGAGTGAACATGCAAATTAACAAAATCAGAAATGAAAAGGGAGACATAACAACAGACTCTGAGGAAATCCAGAGAATCATCAGGTCATACTTTGAAAACCTGTACTCCACAAAATTCGAAAATTTAAAGGAATTGGATGACTTCCTGGATAGGTATCACTTGCCAAAACTAAATCAAGAACAGATACGCAACTTAAATAGACCTATAACCCCTATGGAAATAGAAGCAGTCATCAAAAGTCTCCCAGCCAAAAAAAGTCCATGTCCAGATGGCCTCAGTGCAGAATTCTACCAGAAATTCAAAGAACAGCTCATACCAATTCTTCTCAAAGTATTCCACACAATAGAAGCAGAAGGGTCTTTGCCAAACTCTTTCTATGAGGCTTCAATAACCTTGATCCCCAAGCCACACAAAGACACAACTAAGAAAGAGAACTTCAGACCAATATCCCTCATGAACATTGATGCAAAAATACTCAATAAAATACTGGCAAATCGGATCCAAGAACAAATCAAAACAATCATTCACCACGATCAAGTAGGTTTCATCCCAGGGATGCAGGGAAGGTTCAACATACGAAAATCCATCAATGTAATCCACCATATAAACAAGGTGAAAAACAAAAATCACATGATCATCTCACTAGATGCTGAAAAAGCCTTTGACAAAATCCAACACCCCTTCATGATAAAGGTCTCAGAGAGATCTGGATAACAGGGACATACTTAAACATAATAAAAGCTATATACAGTAAACCAACAGCCAACATCAAACTAATTGGATATATTTTTTAATGAGTATTGTTTACTATGTTGAGGAAATTTTTATATGGTCTTACTATGGCAGTAATGTATTTACTTAATCACTAAATATATCTTTTCAAGAAAACTAAAATGATTATACAGTTTTATATGAGTTTTGTTATGTGGTGAATGGATAGCATTCTTATAATTGATCTTGGACTTTGATCCTTGTTACGAGCATTTTGTCCCTCCAGCCTGATCTCACAGCCATGTAAGTCCCAAATGAACACACAGTCACTGTATTAGTTATAAAGCCATGGGCTGTTGGCTGTGGTTTCTTATTGGCTAGGTCTGATTTAATTATTTTTTTTAATTTTTAATTTTTATTTTTTCCATATATTTTTATTTAACTTTTTACACATGTCACTTTCAGTTCCCTCTCACTCCCCTCCTCCTCCACCCAATCCTCTCAACCAATCACCCCCAATCCAATCCCCTCTGCTCCCCAGGGAGGGCATGGGCCTCCATGGGGGATTTTCAGGGTCTGTCACATCATTCTGGGAAGGGCTCAGGTTCTTCCTCACGTGTCCAGGCTGAGAGAGCATCCCTCCACGTGGCATGCATTCCCAGAGTCCTTCTGTATGCTAGGAATAAATACTGCTCCACTCTCCCAGTTCCCACAGATTGCCAAGTCCTCCTCTCTGTCATTCATGTTCGGTGAGAGGGTGTCTGGATCAGTCCCATGCTGGCCCCTCAGTCATCAGTATGGGGTCCATGTGTTCTCCCTTGTTTAGGTCAGCTGCCTCTGTGGGTTTGCCAGCCTGATCTTGATTCCTTTGGTCATCATCCTTCTTTGCAACTGGGTTCAAGGAGTTCAAGTTGGTTCACAGCTGTGGGTGTTTGCCTCTGCCTCCATCATCCATTGGATGAGAGTTCTAGGATGGTGTATAGGTAGTCATCATTCTCATTATCATGGGAGGGCATTTAAGGTAGCCTTAATGCCAGTTGGTGTCATTCTTGTAGATCTGTGAAGATCTCACTAGTGCCAGATCTCTCCTCTAGTTTATACTGGCTCCCTCTTTTCTGGTATCTCCCATCCTTTTCTCCTCTATTCTTACCCTGGCTCAACCTTCTTGCTCTCCCATGTCCTCCTCTCCCCTCCTCTTTCTCTCTCTCTTTCTCCCATCTCCTTTTATCCTCCCTTTCTCCCCTCCCCAATCCAATTAGGAGATCACATTCCCTAACCCTTATCCGGGTCACCATGCACCCCAGACTCTCTGCCGGTGGGGTTGTAGGCTGGCAATGCCCTGCTCCATGTCTAAAATCCATATATGAGTGAGTACATAGCATGCTTCTCTTTTTGTGACTGGGTTACCTCACTCAGGATGGTTTCTTCCAGTGCCATCCATTTACCTGTAAATTTCAAGATTCCATTTTTTTTTCTGCTGAGTAGTACTCCATTGTGTAAATGTACCACATTTTCTCTATCCAATCTTCATTTGAGGGGCATCTAGGTTCTTTCCATGTTCTGGCAATTACAAATAATGCTGCTATTAACATAGTTGAGCAAATGTCCTTATTGTATGAGGGTACATCTTTTGGGTATATGACTAAGAGTAGAATTGCTGGGTCTTATGTTAGACTGATTTCCATTTTTCTGAGGAATCTCCATACTGATCTCCAAAGTGGCTGCACTAGTTGGCATTCCCACCAGCAGTGTAGGATTGTTCCCCTTTTTCCACATCGTCTCCAGCATAAACTGTCATTAGTGTTTTTGATTTTAGCCTTTCAGACAGGAGTGAGATGGTATCTCAGAGTTGTTTTGATTTGCATTTCCCTAATGGCTAAAGATGTTGAGCACTTTCTCAAGTGTCTCTTGGCCATTTTGGACTCCTCTATTGAGAATTCTCCATATAGTTCTGTACTCCATTTTTAGTTGTATCCTTTGGTGTTCTGGAGTCTTGCTTCTTGAGTTCTTTGTAAATTTTGGAGATCAGCCCTCTGTCAGATGTGGGGTATGTGAATATCTTTTCCCATTCTGTGGACCGTCGTTTTGTCTTGTTGACTGTGTCCTTGGTCTTGCAGAAGCTCCTCAGTTTCAGGAGCTCCCATTTATTAGTTGTCAATCTCAGAGTCTATCCTGGGTCTTTTGTTTTTCCATATAAAGTTAAGGATTATTCTTTCAAGGTCAGTGAAAATTTGTGCTGGTATTTTGATAGGGATTGCATTGAATCTGTTGATTGCTTTTGGTAAGATTGCCATTTTTACTATATTGATCCTACCTATCCAAGAGCATGGAAGATCTTTCCATTTTCTGGTATCTTCTTTAATTTCTTTCTGTAATGACTCAAAGTTCTTGTTTACAAGTCTTTCACTTGCTTGGTTAGAGTTACCCCAATATATTTTATGATGTTTTTGGCTATTGTAAAGGGTGATGTTTCTCTGATTTATTTCTCATCCCCTGTATTGGCTATATACAGTAGGGCTACTGATTTTTTGAGTTAATTTTGTATCCTACCACTTTGCTGAAGGTGTTTATCAGCTGTAGGAGTTTCCTGGTAGAATTCTTTGGGTCGCTTATGTAGACTATCATATCGTCTGCAAATAGTGAAAGTTTGACTTCTTCCTTTCAATTAGTATCCCCTTGATCTCCTTTTGTTGTCTTATTGCTCTAGCTAGAACTTCAGGTACAATATTAAAGACATATGGAGAGAGTGGACATCCTTGTCTTTTTCCTGATTTTAGAGGAATTGCCTTTAGTTTCTCTCCATTTAGCTTGATACTGGCTGTTGGTTTGCTGTGTATAGCTTTTATTATGTTTAGGTATGTACCTGTTTTCCCTCCAAGACCTTTATCATGAAGGGGTGTTGGAACCTGCCAAAGGCTTTTTCATCACCTAGTGAGATGATCATGTGGTTTTTCTTTTTCAGTTTGTTTATATGTTGGGTTACATTGGTGGGTTTTTGTATGTTGAACCATCCCTGCATCCCGGGGATGAAGCCTACTTGATCATGGCGGATGATTTTTCCGATGTGTTCTTGGATCCAATTTGCCAGTATTTTATTGAGTATTTTTGCATCAATGTTCATGAGGGAGATTGGTCTGTAATTCCCTATCTTGGTTGTGTCTTTGTGTGGTTTGGCTGCTAATGTAATTGTAGCCTCGTAAAAAGAATTTGGCAGTGATCCTTCTGCTTCTCTTGTGTGGAACAATTTAATTATTAACTCATTTCTATCAATTGAAATATTTCCATGTGGTCTTGGCTTACTGGGAATGCCAGATCCACAACTCCTTTGCCTGCTACATCACATCAGAGAAGAGAATAGAGCAATTTCCTATTTGTCCTCACTTATACACAGATTCTGCGTAGCTACATCACTTCCTGCTTGACTGTACAGACCTCCAGACCTCTATGGTTAGCTAGTCGCAGTTTCTGCCCAGGTATGTTACTTCCTGGAATCACATGACAACTCCTCTCTGCCTAAACTTCCCCAGAATCCTCCTTGTCTCCTAGTCCTATCTGTTATCCTGCCCGGCCAATCAGTGTTTTATTCATTAACCAATAAAACAAACATATGCACAGAAGAACATTCCCTACCAGTTCATTTTCCTTTTGTGTTTTTCTGAATATTCTTGTTAATATTAAGGGGGAGGAATGCTGTTCTGTTCTCATTTATCCCCCCATGGACAGTAGCACAGTGTTTGCATCAGTTTGACTCATTTTACATTTTAAAATAATATTGTAAAATCCAACTGGAGGTTGATTATCCACTTAGTGCTCAGATTTGAATTTCATTCTCAGATACTAGGCAGAGAGAGATGAAACAGAAGTGACAAAGGAAAGAACGTTGAGAGATATAGGAAGAAGCCAAGGGAATGTGCTGTAGAAGTCAGGGAATTTAATCTCAAGCTTTTAATGTTGCCAGGTCAGGTGAAATGAAATTTGAAAATTGGCCATTGCATTTTGGGACATGATAAGGTTTGGTGACCTTGCCCAGAGCAGTTTAAGTAGATATTGAAACAGATGCCATCTTTAATGTGATGGAATAAATGAGAAACAAGAGAGTGAAGAAAGTACATTTTGATAATTTATTTAAAAAATTGGCTGCAAAGGAGAGATGAAGCTAGTTTGAGAGCTGGAACTGGCAAGGGTTTGAATACTGGTTTCTTATTCTTTGAAACAAGTTTCTTTTTAAGTGAGGTGATGAATGGATTTGTAGATACCCCGGTGGAAGACCCGGTTTAGAGGAAGAGGTTAATGAGTTGAGAAAGGAGACAATAATCAACAGCACCCAGCTTAGAAGGTCGGCTGTGTATGCAGTTCAGAGTCCAAGTTGGGACCTGACATCAGACACTCAAAGTGACATTTCTTCTCACAACTGAAGCAAGGAAAAGAGAAAATGTGCCCAGGAAGTTAGGTTTGCAAGTATAATGGTGGGACATTGAGAGTAGCATTTAACTGACACTTGTTTCTTCTGGAAAAATGTTTGAAAAACAGTTGGCCTACATTAAAAAAAGATCAGAAGTTTTCAGACTATTTGTTCGTATTTAACTTGAAGCTACCTACCACATTAGTCAGGTAGGATTGCTTAAGCTCAGCTACATTGGACTGTAACCTGGCCAGTTGGTTGTGAAGGGACTCAATAGTCGTGCAGGGAGGTTGGTGATCACTTTGGCACAAGGCTACTCTCATCTAGCAAGGCTTCAGACAAGTAATTCCTAAACTTGTGGCCCTGAAGCAAGGCTGGAGGCCTAGGGTGGTGATGGGGAGCAGTGGTTCCTTCTACTGCCCAGTTTCCTGCCAATGGGATTGGGAAGCATTGGCCTTCTCCCCATTTCTGGTCAACTTCTGACTCATTTACATTGCTTTCTCTGGTTTCAGAGTTTTTCTAATCGCCTGTGTTTAGCTTTTCACTCTTCTTGGTCCCTCACCTGGAGTCTTTACATTGCTTTCTGTTGTCATGCCTGGAAATCAAACCCAACGTCATGCCCAGGCCAGTAAATGCTCTACCACTGAGTGACCTTCACCCCAGTCCTTATATGCTTATTGAAAATGATTTTACCAAATCTTTCAGTTTTCCAGTTTCCTCAAGTATTTTTCCTCCTGAAGTTTTAAAGCCACTTCAAATTCCGCTAATGGTCTTACTCTTTATTTACAAAAGGAAATCCCCCCCCACAAAAACCCAATTAAAAAAACTGCATTTAGAATTGTCAACCTTAACTTAAAAGCAGACTAGACTATTATTGCCTTTGCGTGTTTGTGTGGTGACTGGGGTATATGTAGTGGAGTGTGCTCACCACAGTGTGTGTGGAGGTTAGAGACCGGCTCCAGGCATTGGTCTTCCTACCACATTTGAGGCAGAATTTCTTTTATTTACTCCTGTACACTAGGATAGCTGTTTTGTGAGCTTCCAGCAAGCCTTTTGTCTCTGGTTTCCATTTCCGTAGGAGTGTTCTAGAATTATCAAGACCTGTGTTACTGTTTCAGCTTAAATGGGTTCTGGGGGTCAAAACTCAGAGTATTGGGTTGGCACAACAAGCACTTTACCCTTTGAACTGTCTCCCTAGCCCTAGGTTAGCCTCTTAAATACTATCTTGAGCTGCTTTTATTTTTCCCAATTTTATTCCTTAGAATTAAAAAAAAAGACTTCCAAAGCACTCATGTTGTCAGGGGCAGGGGTTACTATTGATTCTAATTATTCCATAACTTAAAATTTGAGACTGGAATGGTTTCAGGATATAAATGCCCAAAATGTTTTTTTTTTTGCTTAATTTTGGTTTTCTTTACACAATGATATTTACATATAGTCTCTGGCAAAGCATTATGAAGATATTTACATATTTAGATTATTTAGAGAATTAGAGAGAATTGGAAAGACAATAAATGTCTTCATATATCTAAGTTATAGTCTATGAAAGTGGAGTTAGTTTCTCATAAAAGAGAAAAGTGTATTTTTCATTTACACACCAAAATTATGGGGTGCTTTTGAGAAGCAGTTTTGCTAGGTAAATCCTGGATGTTAAAATCAGGAACCCTATGTTGTTTTTCTCCCATTAGCAGGCAAAATCAACAATATATATACATATATATACATATATATATATATATACCTACTGTAGATGACATACAAAATCAACAATATATATACATACAGTAGGTGTAGATGACATACAAAGCCTTTCTAAAATCTTCTAATGTATCATGGTATATCCAAGAATATTAGCTCTGCCCCTCTCAGGGGAACATAAGGAATTGATTTGAAAGTGCTATGAGCTCTTTTTCATATCAAATGACTGACATTGAGCCACCCTGAGGAGAGTATCAAGAAATAGGTGATCCTACTTTGGGAGCCCAGTGTTTAGTAGTCAAGGTGTAGGAGTATTTACTACAGAGATGCAGCTTTGGTGGTCTGTTAAAATGAGTGGGATGCCATGCTGTCTGTGGGCTTCTTTGGTGAGGTTTCCGGGTTTTAGGCATGTTGATGGGGTTGACTGAAGCACCCTATCATTTCCTGGTCTGTGATGCAGCACAGTCCCATTTCTAACTCCTCCTCCTCAACTCTGAGGTTCAGATTTATGGCCTCTTTAGGTTTCTGGATAAACCTGCATATCCTATAGGTACATTGACTTGACTCCTTGTTAGGGAGGGCCCAGAAAAAGGGACATCTTTTATGGCTCATCTAAAGCAGCAAGAGCCAGGCAGAAATGAATAGCTCATTCTTACTGATGACAAGGTGTATTGCAACATGTTGCTGGCACTCAATCACTTGGGCTTTGTCAAATTTTTATTTTTCAAAAACTCATCTGATATTTTCAAATAAGTATGACATATATTTAAAACCCTCTTACTGTCTAAACACTTTGTATGATATTCACTAGTTTATAGATTTGCCATGAGACTAAAAATAATCTCAGTGGTGGCATCTGATTTAAAAGTTGAACATGATGGTCTTAAAAATATAATTTTTGAAACATGATATTTCTATAAGAAATTTCTAGTTATCAGGACATGCTTACCTTAGGGAAAGTGATAAAGTTGAGTAGCGGGGATTTTTTTCTTTTATATTCTTATAATGACTCCAGTTAGATTGACCAAAATAATCCTTGCAATGAATGCATTTAAACTCCTTTGAGCACGATATGTATAATTATTTTTAAAGAAAACAGGGGTCTTGAGTGCACTTTCAGGTTATTATTATTATTATTATTATTATTATTATTATTATTATTATATAGCAGTGGCTTTTTAACTTGCTGGTGCCTTAGAGGAACCACCTGGAGACCTCATGAAAGTGCAAATTTTCATTCACTGGGTCTGGGGTGGGGCCTGAGGTTCTCCATTTGTAACCAGCTCCCAGATGATGCTGGTCCTGATGCCGTTAACACTGAGTTAGCTACAGTGGAAATGAAGTCAATTCTACACTACCGCTTTCTTCAAATTAGAAAACTGACCTTATGTGATGTAACTATATCTGTTATACCAAAACATGAGTTTAATTTTTATGGGGTTATTATTTCCGGTGGCTAGCTCCAAGTCATGCTGTGAACGGCAGAGGGGAAAACATTCAGCACAGATGCATAGTTGGAAATTGTCACATATTTCAAAGTAAGACAAGTGGCACACCCGTGAATGTGGAAATCAATGACTTGGTCCCCAGTGCTTCAGTTGACTACTGTTTCACATGGGGACAGGTGTGACATGTTTTGGATGTGTGACATGTTCTGAGACTTTTGTTAGACATTCAAGATACGCTGTCGTGTGAGTAGGACATGGGACTGAAATTCAGTTAGAGATTTAGACTGGGTATAACAGAGTGTGTGTGAAGTGGAAAGAGAAGCATGACATTGTGTGAAAGGAGAACAACCAGCCAAGGAGTCAGACTTAAGAGGAAATTTGGAAAGTGAGTTCCTACACAAGAAAGTCGGAGAGTGGTGGTGTAGCGAATGGTTAGCGGACACTTGCCGAACTGAAAACCAAAATCAAACATAGAGAACAGACTGAGTTTCTCATGATCACTGAACTGCTGAAGAGCTCTCGCTGAGTGCCTGCATCATTTGTTTTACAAAGGCAGTCCATATTCTTCTCTGTTTGTTTCTGTCAAAAGCTGCCCATGTTTCTTGTAACGCTCTTCTGTCTTCTATCTTTTCCTGTTTTGGTTTTGGTTTTTGCCTGTGTTCCCTATATCTCTCGTGTGTTTGGCCATGCTTTATGGCCTTCATATATCACACGAAGTATTGTCAGCACGAGGGTTTAAAACAGTTTTCTTATTTGAGAATAACGACCGAGTGTTTGAACAGTACAAATTTGACATGTTGATCTGGATAATTGCTACCCCATCTGCCCAACCTATCTTTAGTCATTTTACTAGTACCCTTCTTGCACAGGAAGATTCTCTGCCACATGAGGAACTGTAGCTACTTCAATGGATGAATATTAGCATATGCCTTTCATTCTGGTGCTGTCTTAATACTTTTCTCATCACTGGCAAAACATCCGACAAATCATTTCAGGGAGGAAAAGATTATTTTGGTTTGCAATTTCAGGAGAAACAGTCTGTCGTGTGACAGAGGCATGGTGTGGCAGGGGCAGGGCCGTACAGTGGCAGGGGCCTGCAGTGTCTGGGCCAAGCTGCAGCAGTGGCATGTATTGGCAGAGACACATGCTGGAAGAGGCATGCAGTGGTAAATGCATACAATGGCATGCAGTGGTAAATGCATACAGTGGCAGCCTTTTCTCATTACCACAGGACAAGAAGCAGAGAGTGCCAGATTCACCCCTGCTAATGTGTCTTCCAGCTAGACCCCACATCCTGAAGTTGCCAGTCTCCCAAAAGAGTCCCACCATCTGGGCAGCAAGTGCTCCAAAGATGGACCTGTGTCATTCATTTCAGAGTCAACCACAGTGGTTTATGATGTGGAAGCTGCAGATAAGCCATGGCCTATGCTGTTGAGGCAGCTGTGTAAGCAGAACAGAGAAGTCTGGGTGCTTCCTCAGGATCTTAAGCACTCAGAGAATACAGAATACAGTCTTTATTCTGGGAGCGAGGAATTATTGGAGAGTCGATTGTTTCCAGGAATGACTCTTGAGCCATTTTGCCTAGGTTTAAATGCTACTTTGTAATTTGCAAATTAGTCTTAGAAAATTATTTCTTCATATCTCATTTTTTCATGCACAATTGTGAATTGAGCATTTAGCATAGTTCATTCTCCAAATGTTATTAAATGAATGTTGGCAACAACAGCATATATCCATGTGCTTACATACACAGGCACCATAGACATTTCATTGGTTAGGTATAATAGAACACATGAAGGAGGCTTATAAAGAGCAGTAAGCCAGGCTTCTCACAGAAGAGACTTAGATGTGCATAGAGGGCAAATAAGTTCACTTTGGGGACATTAATGCACTGCTCTTTAGGTACTATTGATATTTGTCAGGAGAACAGGAGCACTCTACAGCATGTAGTAGAATAATGGAATCTGGGTCATTTGAGTTCTTTTATCTTCTTTCCCTCTCATGCCATGATTGCCATTTATGAAACCCACTATTCATTCTTTGGAGATGGAGCTAAGATTTTTTTCCTTATGTAAACGGAGCTCTAATTAAGACCTTTAACCCCATGAGGTCCTCCTAACAGCCACGTTCACCAACTTGGATATCATTAAAGAAATCAAAATTCCCTCTGGCATTAGGTGTTTAGAATCAGGACCTAAATGACAGCTAGAAGACGGATAATGATTTGAAGACTGGGATATTGGTGAATGTGGAAAATCACTGAAAATCATAGAGGCTGTCAATCAGGAAACTGATTTACATAGACAAATGTCCTTATCACCATTTCCCTTGTACTTGCAGGATTCCAATCATGGATTATTGAATGGCAAAATGCCAGTCTAAATGGAATATTTGCCAGCTTAAGGTTTATTGACTTCAATTTGTTGGTTATAATTACTAAGTTTTTATGTTTAAGTGTTCTAGTGCTGACATGCTTGGGGGGAAAAATTGAACCACAGTGGTGATTGCACAGCAAGGAAATCAGCAGCAGAAGAAAATTAAATGCTAGGTGATCGTTTGAAGTCAGCAGTGATGGGAGTGAGTGGGTGGGTGAGTTAAAATTTTAAGTGATTTAGCAAATGATGCTAAGAAAGTGCTACAACATCATTTTGGATCTTCTATTATAACAAATTGTAATTGATCATCTTTTGGTCTCATGTAAGAAAAGCCACTTTACAGAAACATTTTCACTGCCCTAAGCAACTCATACCACCCAAAATTCCCCTACCTTTTGTTGAAAAGACTATCCTGAAATAGATTTCATTTTTACATCCCAAGTTGCTTGAAAACTTTGTCAAGAGGTATCAAAGAAGTGCCTTTTACTCCAGAATGCACTGGAATCAGCAGTAATAGTTAGAAATAATGAAATCAGGAATGACATTTTCTGTGTCTCCCTGGGATGGTAGGTCATGGTGTGAAGTTTTCAGAGGAGGACAGATCCATTTATTTCCCTTTCTGTCTTCTGAGCAAATGTATATTATCTTGTTAAAAAAGATGACAGATTATCTTCCTGGGTTAGTTTTAACCTGTTTCTCATGTATATTAAAATTCTACTCCAAGCTTCCCCTGCCTGAGGAGAATGAAGATGGAGCTTCCTTAAGTTTCTCTAAGGAAGCAAATATTAGAATTTGTAAGTAGCAAAAGTACACGTTTCTTTCAGGCGGTGGTGGGCTACAGTCTTGTCTTAGAGGTTTTCTCTTTTATGATTAGTTTCAATTGTATCTTTTCATTGACTCTTACTGCCTTTCTCATCCATTCATTCATTCCTTACCCATACCCTAGAACTTAGAGTTATGTACTTATTCCTACTGATAATTTCATACTTACTCTCTTAGTAGCTATGAGATAAGAATCCAAATTAGGTATAGTTCTTGAAAATATATTAGTAGGGTAATTATAGTTCACATTCCTGTATTATTTATTTCATAGTCCTAGAAGAGCAAAATTTGTAATGTTTTCCTGCAAGAAATAATGATGTTCAAGGTGATGGATATGCCAATTATCAGGACTTTACTATCATGTAATGTACATACTTATATAATGTGTATAAAACCACACTATAGCCATAAATAAGAAGCAGGGAGTTTGGTGACTTTGTAAAATATGATTTAGCCTCAGGCACGTTTTCTAAAATTAAGTAACTGTCATTTGACCGGCCCTTCTCTTTACTTCTACAATTTGGGTATTTACGCATTTGAAAGATAGCTGAATATGAAGCCAACCTGATGGGGTATGGTATATGCTCCCTTTTCTCCTCTTTGTCTCATGTATTAGCCTAATGCCACTTCATCAAGGAAATGCACCTTGTATCCAGATCAGGGGACTCTTAACAACACTCATTATGACTGAGTACTTAGTTGGGTTGTTGTTTTCATAATGCTTGTCTTTGGAGATGGAAGAACCATGTCCATGTGCTCCTTCAGATGACAGGACTGCTTGTTTCTTACAGCCTCATCTCTAAGGCTTGTCTCAGTGCCTGACATCTAGTGTGAGCAGATTTGTTGGATAAATCATTAAAACACCAAGAGTAGCCATTCAGAAGGCATGAAATTTACTTTAACCACTGATCAAAAGAAGGGCTTGGCTGGCTGCTATGGGCAAGGAAGTTTCTTTTTCAGTGGTGTCAATGAGTGCAGACTCATAACTGAGAATGAGAGACACTGAAGACTGCCATGATAACCTCTTCTCGCAACCCCTGCCCCAAAGAGTCCAGACAGGAAGCTATTTGAAGAGAATACTCAAAAACTGTGATAAAGATGTAGAAGTGTAACTCTACACAGTTGATGGTTTCTGGTGGGGGTAGGGTGGAGGTAGGAAAGGACTGAGTTTCTTTCAAGGGGTGGGCCACTGCGAGTTTAACCATGCTCCAATTAGAATACGGGCAACACAAATTAGACTTATTTTTTGAGGGGAGGCAAGGGAGGGCACATGGTTTGGAGGGTGGACTTGGGAGGAATGAGAAGTGAGTGTGATCGAGGTGTAAATCCCCACATAATTAATAAAAATATTATGTTGGGTAGAGGGAGAAGGGTTTGTGCTGAATTAGCCTTTCAAACTTGTGTGTAATATTGAATTTGCACTGGTGATAATTTTCTAGAAGTCACAGGATAGTGAATTGTTAAGAAATCAGAAAAGAAGGAAATTGATGACCAGGGAAAGATTTAAATGAGACAGAGCATAAAGTTTTTTTATAACAGTGAAGTCCCTATATTAAGTAAAATTTAACCCTACTCGTTAAAACATTGAGATGAACATGTATGTAGAATAGATAGGTTAAAAAATCTTCACACTGCTAGAGACTTGATAGACTATAGTTGCTCCTTCCCTTAGGAGCTGTTATGCTTTCTCATTGTAAAATGTAATTAGTAGATGTACAAAAAAGCATTATTAATCATGCAGGACATAATTGTGGTTGTTTACATGTATATTCTTTCATGTTCATGGATTGCTTCTTTTTCCATTTTAGATAGGCAGAAGTCAAATGCTCTCTAGTTGTTGGTGGGTTCTATGTGGGACCCTGTAGGAGGTTTCTATGGGAGGGCTCAGGATATACTTTCTTCATGAATTTGTCAGTTGCTGGCAATGTGACTCCCAAGGAGTCATTGCTTTTCTCAAGGTAGCTTCTGTTCTTATGGCTGCCCAGTCTGTGACTGGTCCCTCCTTTGGCCTGTCGAGCTCGTGTATGGCAGTCACCAATCCCTAGGTCCTACGGCATTATGACTCACTCTACCCTTTCTATACTGCTACTGCCTTGAAAATCCCGATATTTAGAAGAGTTGCTTGAATTTCAGTGTGCTTTGTTGCCTTCTTTCCTTCAGCAACTCAGACAATATCCTTGAAAAAGAGAATAGAAAATGGGATCTTCTTACATTTCAACAGACGAGTCAAAAGGATTATTAGAATCCAACAAATGACGAGAAGTGTAATCTTACTTACAGTTGCAGAGGCATGTGGAGACACAACCATGCTCTTTGGGTTTTGAGGAAGGTATGCTGCCTTTGGTATGATGCTTTTTCATGTTTACTGTTGAAGTTTCAAGATCACCCTCAGCCACAAGCCATGTTTGAATGATTCATCGAGGAGCAGATTGGTCTTGCCTTTCCCCTCGCTGGTTGGCTTTGTTAGCAGTGCTCTGCTAGCAAAGAGGATGTAGTAGTGGCTGAGTGAGGGGGCATGTAGGCTGCATTTTAGTCCATGATGAATGAAACTGATGACCTTGAAATTCCTAAGAGAAGATTGCATTTGCTGATAAATATAGGCCCTTTCAGTGTGGGTGAGGATATGAAGCTTTACTTAGTTGGAGTGAGCTGAGGAGGGGAGAGAATAAAAATGCAGTACAATGCAATGTGAAATCTCTCTTGCTGTCCCTGACCCCCACACAATTCCCCATTTCAATGGGCTTCCTAGATTTATTTAGCTAATCTCTATCATGTATCAAAACCCAATGATCAGTCTTCCTTGAGAGACAAGTATGGGAACTCAATTGAGCAGAAAGACAGGGATGCATATTTCACACTTGATATTGACTTGTGATCTGGAAGCTGAAGAACTGGATGGACTTGTGTTGACTATGTCTTGATTTGGGAAGGGAATCATAATTTTGAATGTGAAATTGGGGCACTCATCATCCTTCCTTATTTTGTTACCACTTGGCTTTCCTTTTTGTCCTCCCCCTCATCTCTTTATGTGATTTTCATGAAGCTGAGAGGAGCATGAAAGCTTAAGGCAATGTTGGGAGAGCGGGACCAGTGCTGGGCATGGACTCCTAGCCCTGATTCCTCACTCTGATCTAATTTCTGATTATATACTCATGTCTTGCCACAAGCACAAGTAGATTTAATACTTGAGAGCAATGAAGTCTGAACAAAGTTAATGGCTACAACAGTCATTATGCTTTTTCTGGTCTCAAGCTTTGTAGCCACAACAAATCCATCCTAAGAATGGGTAGTGGAAAGCAATCGTTTTGATGGTCACTGTTGCTAAGGCTACCATCACTGGAGAAATGCTCAGGCAGGCGCTACCTCTAGGGGAAGAGTGGGATTTCAAGCTGGTCTCTCACTAGGGAAAACCAATGGTGTTATTGAACACCACTAAGAACCCCTCACTTACCTGCCCCACCAAATACAGCAATCAATAAATGAACAAAGTTGTCTTCAGGCAGATTTCTTTTCTCCTGAGACTCAACAGTAAAGATGCACATGACTCAGGTTTTCTGTCTGTCCATGCTTGTATTCAGATATGTGTGAGTTTCTTTGTAGGAAGACAGACTTTCTGTGAACCCTATGGCTTCACTTGAACTGCTCTTTTGTTACCTTATTGTTAGCTTGTCAGAGTTAGGACTTGGCTCCCATGAGATTGTGGGCAAATCAGAAAGTATGGAAAGCAGGCAGGACTCATGCCATTTGGACAGATAAGGAAAGAGTCAAGATTTCAGCAATGTTTTGATGTACAAACAATGAGGAACCTTTACAGGCAACTGAAATTATGCTCATTTGGCACCAGCAAGATTAGAAGTCTTAGTTACTCCAAGTCTCACCCCTCAGTGATGTAAATAGACTTAGTAAAGGCAATGGGGACACAGTTTGTAGGAGACCCAAAAAGCTTTACATCTGTTTCAAATAATCAGTTTACAGGAAACAGTAAACTAGAAGGGACTTTTGATTATAAATATCATTTTTATTCAATGTCACATTGAAGTTCATTGGCTTCCAAAGTGTTCCCCAAGATGTTTCTGAAGTTACTGTGGCCATTTCTAGCACTCTAAAGAGTTGATTGACAAGTCTATAACTCCCTGTAGTGAGCGTGCTCAGAACAAAACTGAAATGCACTTAGTTGGTTTGAATTGGAATTCTATCACTTCCTCTTGGTAAAACAAATGATCTCATGCTGATCAATAGCTGTAGCATCTGCTAATATATAATATGAAAATTGGTAACTTTCCACTGAAATAAGTAGTATTGTAGAAAAATCCTTCAATGTTGGTATACATGGAGGAAAGTTATGAGTGATCCTTGAGGTTTTCTTTTTCCACAAATGTTTGTTGACCTTCTACTATGTGTTAGGAACCTATATAACACCTATAAACAGCACAGAAAATAACTATTTAGAGTCTATCTTTCAGTAAAAGAAACAGAATATATAGATACTAGTTGTGGTAACAGCATGGAAGGAAATGTATATTGTGATGAGGTAGTACCTGGAGGTGGGATGATACAGAAAATGGTGTGCTCAGAGGATTCTGTCTCAGGAAGAAACAACTGAGCAGAAGCTCAAAGATGACAAAATCCAGTGAGGAAAAGGAAGACACGTGGAGTGCTATTATGAATGAGAAAAAGGGGATTTCCAGGTCCATGAGTTGAAAGAAAGACTTTATGGTTGGGTTAGGTGAGCAAAGGAGAAAGAGGAACAGATGCCAGCTCAAAGGACCCCACAGCAAGGAGCTTAGGCTTTATTCTAAGATCAAAGGGGAAGGAAAATGATTGAAAGGCTGTGAGTGAGATTCTTATATTACTTTTCTATTTTAAAGGATAGCTTTGGTTGCTGGTGTAGTATGGATTTGAAGAGGGCAAGAATGGAAACAGCAATCAGCTAGAGTTGTAGAAATCTAGGCATCACAGTGATTTGGCTTAGAGAATGACTTTTATTGCATCTGTGCTTGGATATCACCTGGGATAACCCATGTAGTTGTAGCCTGTAAGTTTGAATTCCAGGAATAAAAGATGGGGAAAGAGTATCTTGTCCCTCCAGGGACATTTTAAGAAGTTCTGTACCTCACTGCAAAGAAGGCTGGAATGTGTAGTTCAGTTTTGAGTGGTCAAGCGCCTAGAGAGATTCTATCTAGAAAAAGTATGAAAGAGCTCGGGGTCTAATCTAAACACACACACACACACACACACACACACACACACACACACACACACACAGAGACACACCTATTGAAATAAAACTTCAGCCCTTCTTCAGAGGTTGTTAGCCAGATGTGGAATCCCTTTTTAGGATGTGTAAGTCCAAGGGTCGCAGAATAGTGAGTTAAATGTAGACCAAGTAACTAGTTTTTATTAACAGCTAGCAAATCACTCCCAACACACATGGCTGTCTCTTAAGAACTATATTGCAGAGAAGCCAGCTTAGGCTGGGGGCAAAAATAGTGCCTCCTGCTCCTGTATCACATCTGAACCTTGGGACCACTTTTGGCCTCCTAGCAGATTTGAAGTCATGTAAATTCAGTCAGCAGTCTGGGCTTCTGTATCTCCCCCTCCACACACATGGTATGGGAGAGGCATGTAGCATGAGGAAGATGAGCATTTCGCACCTGGAAGAGAGGTTCTGCCCACACGTAGAAAGGGAGCCCGGGCATGAGAAAGTCCATGAACAAAAAGCTTGTTATATACTCTTGTTCAGCAAGTGTAGACCCCTGTCCTCAGGCTTAGTTTCCTTTCTGTCGGGGAGAGGAAGAAGAAGCAGGCAACCAGGTAGGGAACTTTTGTTCTGTAACACCCCAAAAACATGGGCTTGGGGGTGGGAACAGCAGTTAATAGAAAAGTGGAAGTTGAAGATTTTTTTTAAAGGGAGGGCCTTGTGATGAGTCTTGTGTTGTATAATTAATTGCCTCAAATACACTTTATTTGGGTAATGGAAAAGGCCTCATTTTAAGCATACGTGGCAGTCATATGAAACCTCAGCACAAAGAAAGTGATAAATGAAGGAAAGCAAGATGATAGGCATTATCAAATATGCAATTTGATGCCTTTAGCAGTTGAAAGAGAAAAATAAAAGGGAAAAGTTGGATGAGGGCACCAGTAGAGAGGGCAAGTGGACAGAGGACCAAGCAGTTAGGACAGGACAAAGATTGGGGGTGCATCAGCCAAACAGGCAAGCTTCTGGAGTGCTGGAGAAATGACGGGAGAGAGGTTAATAAAAAGGCTATTTATAAGGTGGGGGCAGAGATACAGGAACTACCATTGGATGAAGACATATTCCGGGATAGATAATAGTAAGTAGAACTGCCAGGGTCAAAGTTGGAGATGTCCATTAGAGCCTGTAGGAGCTATGGCTGAGGCTCGGGTGGAGACCACCTTGTTACTGGGGGAAGGAGCTGAAGGAATATATCTTGACCTCTGGCTGCTCTTGCTCCCTGTTCTTGCTCCTGTGCCTTTTTTGGCCCAAGCACAGTTGGAAGCTAGAAACAGAAAACCAAGGTGATAGAAATAAAGAGCAGCCCGTTAGACACAGGAGACATAGAAGGGTGGGAGGGTTGACGGGCAAGTGGAGAAGATCCTTGCTGTACTGTAGCCGAATGAGCAAGAGGCAATGCCACGTTTCCTGTCATGGGTTAGTTACTGAACTAACCTCTAAACATGAATACTTGCTCCATCAAGTGTTGTAGATACCAAATAAATAAAGAGCTAACTTCGGGGAGAATCATAAACCAGCTACTAGTCAGGATTCTAATTTCAGATGAGAGGTGCTGAGGGAGTGGGGAGCACTGCTTGGCAGAGCCGGGGGAGGGCTCCTGTGGAGGGGTGACATGGGAGGTGTGCACAACACCAACTGGAATCACAGCACACTCTCCCTGCACCGTGGTGGCCCTGTGGGCAGGAGTGCCAGTGTCAACCACCTGTGCTTTCTGTTTCTAACTCCAGTTGAGTCTGGCCCAAAGGAGGCAGAGCAGCAGGAAAGGGGAGCAAGACCAGATTGAAGTCTGGTTCTATGCCTGCATCTCCTTCTGTTATGGATGGGATGTACCAAGAAGGGGTGGGGAGGGGTGAGCAGAACTGAATGGTATCCTGAACCAGATGAAAGTGTAGATTTTATCCTTAAAATTGTCAAGTGGAGCTTGACACTGTAAACGACATTACTTCTTTAGAAGGATAAGTGAGGAATGAGGGACAGGCTCCTTAATGCCTCCTCTTGTTGACAATGTTTTCTTGGGTTTTCCTTGCTTCCCTCTCCTCTGCTCTCCCTCACCCAGCAACTTTATATTGTCGTTTTTATTAGATAAATCCCCAAGGGTTAAGGGGCTAGTTAGGATGGATCTGGTGCCGAGAAAAGAAAAAGGAAGAGTATAGGTAGTTAATAAAATTTCACTTGAGTTGCTCGTAGGGGTTTAATTTGAGAGTAGTGGAAATATTGGAGATGCTGACATAGAAATTAAAATGCTTAATGAGCCAATGCTTAGTGGCTTATGGCAAATAAAGTAAAAATAGGATGTGACTTCATGACGGTTTGAAAAGTTGGCTTGAAATACTATCACTATACCATGATGTCATTGTAGACTGCAACACAGAGGGACCGAATAAATGAAATTGCAAACACGTACTTGCACATTGCTTTTTCACACATCGATCTCCAAAGAGAAAACTCTTCAAGACATTGGGGAGAAAGCCCATTACTGGATTAATCAAACAACCATCTCCTATCTGCACTTTTATTTTATATACCCTTTACACCTGTTTAATTAATCCTAAACATGATGCTGACTGCTAATTAAACAGCCCTGGGAGTGACTGACTGAAGGTAGTAATTTGAGATAATTAGTTTTGGTTTCAAACACTCAATTTTCACACTTTGTGCTCATTTTTAGAAAGAGGTGGCTCATTATTACAAGCGGGGTGGGGGTTGTGGAAGACATTTTGCTGCTGGACTCTGAGGATCTGAGGAAGTGGGAGGGCTATGTTTTCAAATAGGACAAGAACATGGGATAGTGCTCTAGAAGTCTTTACTGAATTCTCTTCCACACACTCCCCCCAACATAACTCACCCACCCACCCATGCCTATACCCACAACAGCACAGCACGTCCTGGGTCAGATGATGAATCTTTTTTTCTAATATAGCTTTTTATTTATTCTTTGTGCATTTCACACCATGCATCTTGATCTCACTCATCTCCCCATCCCTTTGAATTCACTCTCTGCCATTGCAACCCAAGCCCCCGCCCAAGATAAGACAAAACACAATTTAAAAGAAAAGAAAGAAGAAGAAACACCTTGCTACAAAAGCTACAGTGTGTCACACAGTACACCCTTTAGTTCATATATCTTTACTTGAAAGTGTTCACTGTAATGAGTCATTAGATTGGTTTGAGGCCTCTGGTTTTTGCTACACTATCATTACTGGGCCCTCACTGGGACTCCTCTTGGATGGCCTGTTATTGTCATGCATCATGGAGATCCTGCATCAATGGGTCTGAAGAGCCAGGCCTTTCACATGGTCCAACTGGCCATAGATAGGGTGGATGCTGGGATGGGCCCACTCATGGCCATGGGTCTGGGTGGTTGCTGGGTTGGTCAGCCCCAAGCTTGTCCCTATCCTCACCACCAGGATGAGTTCTCCAGCACTGCTCAGGCTAGCTCACCCTTGTCAGTAAACAGCAAGAGGTGGGGCTAGTTCTCCCAGTCTCATGCCCTCGGGGCTCACTCACCCACACCTACACTACCAGGGCCAACTCTACTGTGTCGCCCATGACCAGCTTTCCAATGCCACCATATGGCAGATGAGGGACAGGGCCAGATCTCTCCTATTCATATTCTTGGATGGCTCACCCATGCCCCATCAACAGGGTCAGCTCTGCTGTGCTCCCCAGGTAAGGTGCAGGGTCTGTGCTCAGTAACAACAGTATTGGGCATGCTTCTGTTTTCTCCTTCCTGCCCAGCATGGAGACCCTAGGAAGGAGGAGGTGTGGGTTTTCTCCTCCTCCTCAGTATTAATCTTCAGAATCATTTTTATTAGAATATAGAGATGCATATGGGGTTGGTTTTGGAGGAAATTTTTATCTAGTACATGAAATAGGGATTGCTCACTGAGTGTCCAGGATCTCTTCTCCAGATTTTCTAGAAGCAAGAAGAAGAGGTGGAGATGGCCAAGATTGTTGTTGTTTTAAGATTTAGGGAAGTGTCTTTCTGAGTAGTCACATACTACAAAGACATCTGTCTGTCAAGACAGGGCTAGTATGTCTAGAAGGCAAAGCAAAGGGCAGCAGGAGGAGGCTCAGACAGTTTTTATGGTCACACCATGTAAAGTAAGTTAACATGATCCCCACCAGGAAAAGAAACCAGGGAGAATTTAGTCAACGGCTAAGCTGAGCAGTCACCGCCATTCCTGAAATAGGTAGGAAGTTGGAGCTAGGTTGAGCAGAGACTGAGCAGCTTTCAGAAGCTGGACAGCTCCAGGCACATGGTTTTGCTTCTGAGCCTGAGTAAAGCTTCTTTCTCCTCTCTTATATTTATTTTTATTATTTTTAAAACCACATACCAGTCTCAGTTCCCTCTCCTTCCCACTTACCCTACCCTCTCCCCACACCATCCTCATCCACTCCTCAGAGAGGGCAAGGCTTCCCATGGAGAATCATCAAAGTCTTTCACATCATTTGTAGTAGGACCAGGGCCCTCCCACCTGCATCCAGGCTGAGCAAGGTATCCCTCCATAAGGAACTGGCTCCAAACAGTCTTCATGCACTAGGGATAAATACTGGTTCCACTGCCAGCGGGCCCATAAACTGTCTAAACACCCCAACTGTCACCCACATTCAGAGGGCCCAGTTCTGTCCCATGCAGATTCTCCAGCTGTTAGTCTGGAGGAAGTGAGCTGCCACTTGCTCAGGTCATCTGTGAATAAAGCTTTTACTTGTATCTTGGAGTCACTTCACTGGGCACTAATATGGAGCAGGATTCTATAAACTTAGAGCGGTTATCCAGATGTTGAGTGACCTTCAAAAAATGTTAAGAATGACTTGAAAGCCAACTAGTTAGAGACTGGTGAGTGACCATTAGATCCTGGTATCTACAACCTTTTGTGGTAAGCCAGAATAAATATTTGCCATCCACCTTGAGCCTAAGACTTCAGTAAACTCTCACTTCAGTTGCACTAGGGATTTAATTTGAGGATATGAAGTATTGGGGTTGCTGGCGTAGACATTTGTTATCTGCAGAGTCTCATGGTCAATAAAGTTGTTCTTTGTATGAGTTAAGCTGTATTTTTAAGGGAACTTAGTTCACACCTTATGATGGTGACTGAAGAGTGATGAGATATTGCACACTCTAAGATTTTTTGGGAAATGACATAAGATTCTCAATTTTAAGAACTTTGAGGCCATTTATCCTGTTGCCATCAGAAAACAATCTCTTTTCCTAAGGAATTTGTGATCCAGATGCTTTTTCTAGGTGATGGTTTCTAATGATCTGGAAATATGTTTTTTATTAGAAGATACACTAGTTACAAATATTCTTGTGTTACTCAATGACTATACTAATAATTAGTGAGGAGAATAGAAAAAGTATGCACTTAAAATAATTTACAGCTAGGTATGGTGGTGCAAGCCTTTAATCCCAGCACTTCTGAGGCAGAGACAGGCAGATCTCTACAGGTTCAAGGCTAGCCTAAGCTACATAAGTGGGTGTAAGATAGCCTGGACTACATAGTGAGACCCTACATCAAGAAAACAAAAACAAAATAAAATTATCAAAATTACAATTTTAAAATGTAAATGGTATCAAGTGTCAAAACATAAACAAACAAAACAAAAAGCAAGACAATAACAACAAAAACCCCTCATGTTAAATTACAACCTACCTTTTATGTGTGAAAATCAAAGAGCATTTCTGAGGTGACCTTCTCAGATGTATGTTTGTACTATGGTTTCATTTCTTTCATTTCCATACCAGAACAATCACATACAGAATAAAAAAGCATTAACAAAAAGAACGAAATGTTCTCCTTTGTCCTTCAACACAAAGGAACTTGAAGCAAAGCTAAGTTGTTTCTCAGTGTATATGCATCTGCGCTTCAGAAAGAAGTGAAGTCCGTGGAGTGTTAGGAAATTATTTCTAATTAATTTCGCTGTCCTAAAATGTTATTTTCCCTTCAGGCTGACACATCTATGTCTCTGTTACAGCTTTGACTGTTTAGTCTGGCATTAATCTAGCATTGTACAAGACACACCATGGATTGTAATGCCCTCCCTTTTGTTTTGCAGATACCTCAAATTAGCTATGCATCCACAGCCCCAGAGCTGAGTGACAACACCAGGTATGACTTTTTTTCTCGTGTAGTCCCGCCAGACTCCTACCAAGCCCAAGCCATGGTGGACATTGTGACGGCCCTGGGATGGAATTATGTGTCAACATTGGCTTCCGAAGGGAACTATGGAGAGAGTGGTGTTGAGGCCTTCACCCAAATCTCAAGGGAGATTGGTGAGCATGTATTTACCAGTTGATTACATTTGGACATGACAGGTTGCTAAAATCTGGATACCTCCAAAAATTGTCTGATGCCTATTAATGCTCTCATAAATGTGTGGCTCAGGCTGTCTTCTGTATGGGGAAGCAAGATTATAGATTGGTTTATTGTTCTTATTTCTAGAAAGGTGACTCTTTGTTGCTAATTTAAGCAGTAGAAATGCCAACTTCAGTGAACATCTTTTGAGTTGTCTGTTTTGATGAGGGAGTTTGCAGGCACCTTAGGGCCACAGTGAATTTGAATAAATGACAGACTATTTGATTATTCTAGATAGAAGTTTACATTAGCAAGTCATCAAATTAAAAAAAGTCAGTGGAATTTAACATGGAGCACTAAAGGGATTAGTGCTTATAATCGTCTTAAAGCAATATTAGATCAGTCCCCAGAGGTAGTCCTAAATCATACTCTCATTGTCATATTTGACTTTTCCATCATTCATTTGTATATAAAAGTCTAGAGATGAAGGGAAAATTGTGAAAACTTAGCTAGGACAAAATGCTGGCAAGTTATATCCTGGGATTTCTTCAAAGGACTTTTCAAACCTATGTAGATATTTTACCAACATGTATATTTCCTGTGAGACTGTAAATCCATTCTGCTTCTCAGGAGAAAACAGAACAGAATGACAACAGAAAGCAGCATACAGAATAAATCTTACTGGCAATTAGTCATTGACAGCCCTTAGTAGATGGAAGGAGACATATCATTGGCATTTAAATACTATTTTATTAAAGAGAATCAGTATTTTTTGTGTGTATTGGTGATCATGGTGTTATAGAAGCACTAAGGTGACTCCTGACCACTTTTAAGCCATTTTGAACTTCAGGAAGGAAATTATATTAATCAGTTAATGGTTGGAAGTCTCATTTCAAGAGATGAGCATGGGAATGACAGAGATTTAGCTGTAATTACCTGGAACAATTTTCACTTGAGTGTCATAGATGCCAGAAGCCTTCTTCTGGATTTAGTAGGACAGGAATATTTATTATGCTCAGTACTTTTTATATTTAACATGTGTTCTATGGCTGCATTGTGGCAGAAACTGTAGAGAGAGACTAGTCTAGTCAGCAGATGGGGTTAATTGATTTAATTGGACAAGTGCTCATACCAACTGAATCTGTGACTCTGTAATCATTGCGTTTTGGAATTTTAAGTTATATCATTATAGCTATAAAAAAGATTCAGAGGCTTCCATTAAACTTTAAATTACATTATTTTCTTGGAAAAGAGTCCCATGTTTATCCTTAAAGGAAATGCCCACTCAGATGAAAACAATAGCTTCTGGAAGCGGGGTTAATACATTATTCAAGCAGCTGATGCCGGTTCTTACCAGAGTGATAATTCAACATGCTGAAGAAAATAATAGAGTATGTATTTAAATAAGTTTTCTGCAGTGACTCTGGGCATTCTTCAATGTTGGGACACATTTTGTGTGCATGGAGCAAATTACTATGAAAAATTCAATAAGGACATAATTTGCCTATTGTAGAATCTGATGTAATATATTGTTCTAAAAGTTAAGTGAGACTACAATTTTAGTTTATTTTATTGACTAAAATAAGAAATACTTGATTTTCTTTTTAGGGTACATGGCTATGCTTTGGTAATACTGTCCCATAAGAACACTTGTTACTGCTGTTTCTATCTTAGTCATTAGTATTGGCGAATATAATTTTAGCACCTCATGTGTGCTCCTGATTAGAGCAGCACGTTTTTTCCTGTGTTGATCCTTTCAGTATTCTGTGACTTGATTGGCTGTCCATTCTATTTCAGTTCTCACTTATGTGGTGGGATGCAGGAGGGATGGATTGTCACTTAATATGCAGAATGCTGAAAAGGCCAAATTAGTATCACACCAGAGTATGCCATGGAATATATTAAATATCAGAATCATCCTTCATTTTAATGACAAAGATTTTATCTAGAACAAAAATAGCTGAAAACTCAACCTTTCACATGACAATGATATTAATGGGAATGGCAAATAGTAGTAACTTAACCCATTCTGGTATTATCTGATGACTCTTCTGAAAATTCATTAGCTCTGTAACATTTGCCTCTCTTACTGAATCACTGATGGAATTTCCGTCACCGTGTTAGTAGTGTGTATTAGGAATCTGAATGTCTTCAATTAGAGAGGGATGTATACATTCACTTTTTGGAGTATTTGCCCATAAATAAAATTACATTCTCACTCAACTCAATGTTTATATTCACTCAGTTTTTAAAAGGAAACTTCCATGCTCTGTTCTGGGTTTCTTTCTTCAGCAACAGTGATTGGTGAGAAATTTCAGAGTAAGTTGAGGCATCCTATGTTTTTAGCTCTGATTAATTCAGGTAGATCATAATGGAATTATAGCAAAATGAAAATTCATTCAGTGATGCTTTGCACATCCAGTTTAATTAGAGTGTTTTGTATTTTAACAGGATCTGAGTTTCTGGAAGTAGTCTTTGTGCATATGGGAGAATGAAGATTATGCGTAAATGGTAGTCATGAACACACACTAAAGATGGCCTATCTTTGGGCACTATTCTTATGAATGAGATGTAGGAGATATTTGATAAAGCAAATATTTGATATTCTAGTTGTCGTAGTGTCAGCCTAGAAATATCTTGTCTATCTCTTGTACAGGAGAAACTATCAAATGAATGATGAATGAGACCCTAAAACAATATAGGTTCACAAAGCACAGTTTGACTAGAGTATAGTATATGATGAGATATGGGAAATAAAACTGAAAGCCAGACATTGACACATATCTGAGTACTTTAAGTCAGAAGATACTTATTTATTCTTGGTGTTCTAGATAATGTCCAAAACTTTTGAGTACTGAGGAAATCTATCAGAATCTATCCATAAGTGAAGGATGGAAGATTACATAAGGGGTACAGTATCAATCTTGGTTTAAAATGAAGCTGTGATAGTAGAAACATAAAAGTAAACAGACACAAGAGACATTACTGAGTCTATGGAACTCAGTAACTGATTAAATGTAGATCTTGAAGTTCATAAAAAAAGTTATAGTTGACCACAAAATTCTGTAGCTAGGTGGTTCAAAGAAGGCAACTTCAGTCACAGAAGCATTGTGGGAAACTGGTGTGGAGTGGAGAGCATGAGTTTGGTCAAGACACACTGTGCTTCAGATACCAATACAGATCTTTCGTGTGAAAGAGCAGCAGGAACCTTGGCCTAGCTATAAGGAAGCAAAATGCCAACCCTCAAGGTCATTCTCACAAAGTCATAGATAAGGAGGAACTGTGGGTTTTGAGGCAGAACATGGAGAGAGTGAGAAATAAAGGAAGTGGAGGTTTCATGGGAGTAATGGCTCGTATAGTAACAGGAAGCCAAGACTGGGGCAGTCTTCTCTCTTCTTGGTGTGTTGGAGGCCAGGGAAGGCTTAGTCACTTTTGAATAAAGTTTCATTATAGAAAACTATCAGATATTTTCTTTGGGTATGTTTTTAATTCAAAGATTATGAATAGTTTTTCATAAGAAAATAGGAACTTTTCCTGGTTGGCATAAGGGAAAGTGTGTTGTGTAATTACAGAGACCCATGATGTGTGATTTACAGAGATGAATTATCTTCTCAAAATTGTCATAGCAAAGAACAGTCTGGGTGATTTATGATGGTGATCATTGCTTCTCATCTCTGATATCCAGAAACTTGAAACCTAGATGGCTTCAGGTCTGTGCTGTTTCTGATATCTAAGAGGAGGATCTTGCCTCCCTTGCGTCTTCTGAGTTGTGCCAGCATTCCTTCTTCCTTAGCTTGAAGACGCATCACCTCAGTGTCTATCTATAAAACCACATAGCCACTTTCTATGTTTTTGGAGGCGTCTTTGTTTTCTTTTGTCAAAGAGATGCAGCCATACTGAATAGAACCAACTTACTCTAGCATGATCTCATCATGACTATTATGTTTGCATTCTCTCCGTTTCCAAATGGTTACATTTTGAGTTACCAAGGAGAGGATTTTAGGATGCCCTTGTAGAAATGATTTAATGTGTCCCAGGGTATAATTGTGACTATCTCAGAGGGTTAGTCCAGAACAGGTTAGCAAGAAGCATGTAAAGGGTACTGGCTAGACAAAATTTAGTTACTAGAGATGCGTATAATACTAATTCAGAAGTTTCTTTGGCATTTTATGTAATTCTTCTCTTCTGGTCTTGATACCTGATTATAAAGATAGGATGGCTTGGTATATAATCTGGTGTTGCAGAATGGAGCAGGTGTGTGTGGGATCCCAGTGTCTAGATGTCCCAGGCTCAGGTTGCCAAGAGCTTTGAGAAGATTGGCAGGGACACTATAAATATGATTGCACACAGGCTGTTCCACTACTTTGCTTTGTGTAATTTCAAAATGTCTTTTTAAATATATAACACCAGAAAATTATAAACACCCAGAGTGTGTCTTCTAGCCTAATTTATTTTTATTTCCCCCTTTGGTCTCTTTTGTTTTGAGGAAAGGTAATGGCTTAGTTGGTCCTGGGTTAAGTCTTATTCATCATCCATGTTATATGCCCCCTATTGCCAGAACCACACTCCTCTATTTGTCTTGTTTTAATTATTAAATGCAAGGTTTCACTGATACTGTAATAAAGGGGCTGAGATGATATTTGCTCATGCTTTTCCATCACAAGCTGTAGGGCTTGTAGCTTCCGACTCAATAAATGGCTTCCTTGAGTCTTCAGACAATTTCTTTCACTTCTTTGTCTTACCTTATTATACCATTTTTAAAGGAAGACAGGATAATAAATGTTAATGCTACTACTATCATTATAAAGGGCAAGGACGCTAAGGCTTTATCTTTGGAGATAAAAGGAATCTGTGAAAGCATGATATCTTTCATTGTGGATTTGCACAGTGAGGCGGCATGCACACCTCCTTTAATCAGTCATCATGTTTATGAATGACATATCGGGGATGACAAGGCTTCAAGTCGTCACTGTGTATATTACAAGAGGCAGGATAGACCCAAATCTGTCAAGTCTTCTACTGTATGTGACTTTTCTTCTAATTTGCTGTTGTTGGACATTCCTGACTATTGCCTGACATGTGTTCAGAATCTTAAAATCTCAGTGTTAGAAAGAACCGTGAAGAGACTTGGCAATTTCTATTTGAGTATATACCAATTTATTTAATTAATTTTGGTATGCAAAATGACTGATACTTGCCCTCCACCAAAGTTGGGTGTGGTTTATTTTTGGTGAGGATCAAGCATTAATGGAAATATTTATTCCTAGTAGAAAACTGACAAATGCCCACTGATCATATTCCTTAGCTTAGTATATTGTTTTAGAAGAAAGCACCTCCCCCCTTAGCTTATGAACAAGAGCAAAATTCCTATGAATGAAAATGGATTCAGTTTTAAGATTAAAATAAAATATTTTCAGTGACAGAAAGAAAAGCATACATAAAGTTCATTTTCCCCCCTCAGATGTTCATTGCTTTGGAAAAATGACTTCCAGCAGGCAAAAATCAATTTAACAAAAGTATTAATGTTCTAAAATACTATGAATGAAAGGAAACATTTTAATTCAATTGAAATTTTTACTTTATATTCATACAGCTGAGTTCCATTGATAACACTACATTTCAAGTTGCAAATCACATTTAATTAATATTAACACCAGGTAATTGGCAAAAATAACTTCAAAGGAGGGCTGAGGAAATCGCAAATTGGAACTGCAGGTGCCGCAATACTGCAGCGGCTTTGGCGGGATTCAAAGGGAGTACAAGTGATTTTAACAATTACTGCAGAACCTGATCAAATAGAGTATCATGTCAACGCTGCTCTTCTTTCTGGCCTTTCCTAAGATTTAGGGCTTAGTAGCTGCCAAGTATCAATAAGAGCTATTAATGTGAACTGGCAAATAGCGCGCAAACAAATGCTTTAAGACCTATAATTCAGATGATGTAGTTAAGTTTTCAGTAAACAACAGCAGGAAGATCAGAAAGATGGCAGGCGTCATTGTCAGGATGCAGGATTTGAGGAGAGAGGTCTCTGCTAGACATGCTATTGCATCCAAACTAACTGCATGGGGGCAGTCTTGCCTCAAAGTCCAGGGAGAGTGATTCCGGGTTGCTCCTGACCACATGTGACCTCCTGTCCCTTTCCTAGTTCTCCAGGTACATCCCAGCAAGTATTCTGCCCCAAGTTTTTTTTTTATCACCCTCAGATACTCAGTGCTACGTATCATTTCCATCTGATAATTGTCATTCCTTGTGTGAGCTCTGTTGCCACTTCAACAACTCTAAAATTCTTTACAGGTCTGGGGTACACTGCTTCTGTAAGTCCCCGTGCATCATGGAGAGGTACTGCTGCTCACCACCCTGGTTAGGACACTGGCTCAAGTCTCTGTGTTTCCTTCACCCAAGTGTATTTTTCTCAGTAGAAGACTACACAGTACCCAGCAGGCTGCCTGTTTGACAACATGTGCTTTATGAATTTCTATCTAATGACCATTGTCTCCAGATTCATGGTTGGGCTCTTCATATTAGCCCAGAGGTTAGACTTGTTCAGGCTCTGATAATTGAAAGCCAAAGGTGGCTCCAATAATAGCTTATGCATATTATTAGCCCATGTCTAACTATCAGAAAACCTTGAAAGGGCTTCTGCACAATTAGGTCACTTTTTTCTTTGTGCTAAAACCCACTAAAGCCTAAGGCTTGAGCTCATCCTGACTCTCATCCATTAGCTAGGTAGTGCTGGGCAGTGGTTCAACACATCTGCTGGCTATGCTTGAGTTTCTATTCTGTCAATGGGACCTTTGCTAACTTATCTATAGAATGAAGATAACTGAGAATTGAATGAGATCATATATAAGTGGAAGGGTAAGCAGTAGACAAGCATCTATTTTTATCATTTTATTGAGACAGAGTGTTGTTACATGGTCCATGCTGGATTCAAACTCACAACCCCAGTCTCAAAATTCTGAGTGTATGCCATCTTACCAGGTCTCAGTCTGCATTCTGTTAAAATCCTGTGGCTTGGCAGTGGACTTATTTCTCTGAGTCTGTATCCAGTTTGCTCAGTGTGCACGAGGCTGTGTTCCTAGTACTGACTTAGCATGACAAATACATTACCTAAGATAGAGCTAGCATATAGTTGATATAGTTGAATATATGAATTAATTATGTAATCATTGGCACACAAAATATTTGTGCTCATCTTTCCTCTTTACCCTTCTAAATATTGTCAGCCAACATTGCTAGTGTACCCAGCATGTATGTAGCTATATTTATCTCAGTTGTGAGGACAAAGAGATGAATCACACAGTTTCCTAGCAGGTCACTGTTGTTGTGAGTCAGAGAACACACACATGCAAACAAGCAAACAAAAATCCAGATTAGGAGCAGTGCCTTGGCGGAGGCATCATTTAGAAGTCATGTCCAAGAGCAACAGGTCTGCAAGAAGGGCCTTTTCAGTCGACACTTGTCCGGAGACCTTGGAGAAGTCGCTGGTAGGTCTCAAACTCAAAGGCTGGTGCACAGTATCATGGGAATTACTCTAAATAACTCAGCAGAGGGAGGTCTTTGACATAAAGCCTCAGAAAAATATAGAATGTTGACTATGCCAGCTTTGTAATGTGGTACATGTATGGAGTGTTTAATATATCTAAAATACTACTAGCATCTGATGATAGTACCATGTTTGTTTAATCTACTGGCAATTACTCAGAAACGTTGTCTCCTTGGCCAGCAGCATAGACTTGTTCTGATGTGCAAGTCATGGTCATTTTTATGCTAGCATCACCCATGCCCTTGGCAGCAATTTCAGTTTTGCTCAGTTTCTGAAAGTGAGCTGGGGATGATGGTTGAAATTAAGCCCCAACCCTTAAGCTGTCAGGTTTGAAACTGCATCACTGAATGTGCACCCTGCCATCAGGACTGAGCCGTGGGCCCTTCTCTGTCATTGCAAACTCACAGTGTCCTGCCCTTGACTTGACTGATGGATCTCTTCCTACACTTTGGTTTTCCAGGCTTGGACCACAGTGCACCATTTACTCTTTGCCAGCTTTCACCTGGGTGGCAGCATCCAATCATCTGCTGTACTGTAACCCAGGGGATAAGGGGATGACATAAAATCACCAAGCAGGACCTCTACTGTTCCTGACCTCTTGTAACTGCAAGGGTTCTGATCTTTTTAGCACCATATTCATAGTTATGACAGTATGAATGAATAGGCATGAATTCTACAGAATACAAGAATTTGCTTTTAGACTTTAGTTTGATTTTCTTAGAGACTCCTTTCTAACTAGTTATAAAAGGTCAGGCTCTGTCACATTAGGAGTGTGGTTTCTGAGGTTACCTTTTCCTGTTAACCAATTGCCATTGCCGACTACATTAGGTATCTTGGGATACTGTAACCAAATCAGGTATATTTAAAGAACACAATTACATCGTTTAGTTCAGAGGCTGGATGCTCCAGACAAAAAAAAGTATTAGTAAGACTCTCAACTCTTACATACCTCTCCTTTTGTATTATACTAACAACAATCTGCCGTTTCTTGCCATTTTATAGTGTCACTGTGACCTCTGTGATATTGAATGAGGGACTCATTTTACTTCAGTATGACTTCATTTTAATTTGATTAATTAAATCTAAAATAGCCCTTTTACAAATCCAGTCACATTCAGAAATACCAAGCCTTAGGAGATTTTTCTTGGAGGGCGGGGGCGGAGAGGGGGAGGCACAATTTAATTGATGACACTAAATGTAGTTACTGATTGAACTCTGATTGATGGAGTCCTGTTTGAACTGACCCCATATTTGCATCTGTCCTTTGACTGGGTTTCTGACCACCCATGCTCCTTTGAGAGGCCGGTCAGATGAGCTATTTGTAGTCAGCTGGGTTATTCCATTATCCTTTATACTTGCTATATTGTTGCCACACACCTTAGAATCAAATGTCCAAGTCACGGCAAGAAGTGTGCTTTCCTCTTTGCTTAGCCCCAAAGAAATCACAGTCTTTTAATTTCCTTTGTGAGGACATTTCTATGTTAAAGGCATTTTTCTTGGAAACTCTAGCCGTAGCCGAGAGCTTTAAGGTGCAATCTGTACTTTATAGTGTTGATAGAAGCACATAATATAAACACCCTTCTGCAGAAATGAAGCAGCATCAGACCCCATTTATGTCATTTTTATAGACCTTAAAAGAGTTGGCCCGAGAATTAGCCGTGTGTTTTCCCGGTTTCCGTCATAACTTCTCAACTAAGTAACAATTACAATTTCCTTAAAAGTAAATGGCTCAAGAATAATAAAACCAGAGGCTGTAAGATGAATAGTTGATTGAAGCAGGTGCCAGTTTTTTCAAGGGTCGTGTCCCTTGGCAGGACTGTGTTGTTTGAACTCTAATTCAGCGTCTGCAAGTCTGAGAGATCAAGTCTCCTTTCCGTGCTCCTTTCAAGGCTGCCTATCCAAAGCTGTTTCATTACACACCGGGGGCTACAGCAGGGGAAAGAAAGGGAGAGTGAGAACATCAACCTCAAGTCAGCACATTTGGTTTCTTGTTAAGAGCTCTGGGAAGAGGCTTGGTCAGGAAAGGAATTTTAACTAATGATTTAAACGTGTCTTCTGTCAGTTGTAACAGTGAGGGAAAAACCCTGCCTCTTATAGCAGCTTAAACCACTTTCCAGGCAGTGGCATACATAGCCATGTAACTCTGGAGTCACATTTGAATCATGTATCATGGCTGGCATGCATGTAATGGGCTATTAAGGGAAAGAGGGATGTTTGGAGTACACTGCCAGTCTTTTGTATTGGATATTATGGAGAGCAATCACGCTGTGTTCTCCTTGAAATTGTTGCTTGGTGTTATTGCCTGCGGAAACTCTGTGTCACATGGAACTATTTACGAAAGCTGATGTGACATGTCTTTTCACAAATATTCCAGTACCTGCTATGTATTGGGGCATTGTGCTGGATGGTAAGGATGCGTTGTTAATGAAATGAACCAGGCTCCTGACCCGGTAGGGTTCTCAGTCAAACTTTCTTATAAAATGTGTAAGGATTGTGTTCCTCTTAATCTTATATCTTTCTGGAGTGTGGGAACTTAGTCTAAGCCAGAGTGAGATGTGACTGAAGCCACGGAAACCCTGAGAGTGGGTTTGTATCTATCATGTACACAGCTGGATCCCTTGGGTGTTCTGGAGACGCTGAAGTTTGGTTAGGGCGTATGTGGCTTACTGGTGGTGGTGAGAGTCACACACTGGAAAGAAGTAGCTGGTGTGCACATAGAAGATTAGGTCTGGAGCAGGCCATGGAACACAGGGATGGCAGATTTGGGAAATGCCATGTGTATGAATGGCACAGAATTCCACACAGACATGGAGGTGTAGATCAGAGGTTGTATGTGGTTCTGGTGATGTTCTCAGTCTACCACAGCGTGGCAGGAGGTTCACACACATCACCTTTCTGCCCTGGCCTGGCCTGGTTAACAACCTCTTGTTCTTCCATTCTTGGTTACTTTCTGGAAGCCTTTATTGATATTTACCCCCTCCTCTTTCTGGCTGCATTAAATGTCTCTTCTAGGTGTTCATGTGTGTGTGCATACATGCATGTGTGTACCTGTGTATGTGTGGGTTGATGGGTGTGGGTGAGTGCACATGTGTGTGAGGGTGTATGTATCTGTATTTGTGTAAGTGAAGGTCAAAGAACAGTCTTAGATATCATTCTTCAGGCGACAGTGTCCTTTTTGAAACAGGGTCTCTTCCTGGTTTAGAGCTTACCAAGTAAATTAGGATGCTGGCTAGGAAGCCTGAGGGATTATGAGACCCCACCTCCCTAGAGCTGAGATTTCAAGTGCATGCAAGCACACCTTATCTTTATTATTATTTTTTTCTCATCATGAATTCTTGGCCTTGAACTCAGGTCCTTTTGTTTATAATCAAGGTACTTCTCAAACTTAACTGTCTCCCAGCCTATCTTCTAGGTATCCTGCCAAACAAAAATTAGCCCAGGCTTAGATAAAGAGAAACTTCATTTAGAAGAAATATCACAAAGTAAAAACAAAATAGCCTTTTCTTTTATGCAGTAGAGAGGAATAAAGAAATATTCTTTGCTCATGAATTTATTCACACAGTTAATTGCCTTTGAGTTCCTACTCTTGGTAACAGGTATTTACAATTTGCCCCCAGGTTTGACTCAGGATGATCTTACTATTAGTTCCCACTCTCCATCTTCCCGGCAGATACCAGTTTGACCACATGTTCCCAATGACCGATTACTTAACAGAGTGGCTAAAGGAAAGTTGTAGCATTAAAAAAATGGGATCTGACAGGACAGCTTCCTGCTGTGATCAGCTGATTTTCCAGGGTAAACAAATATGGGGGGGTCCACTCTAGGTCTTGCTCTTCATGTAGGTTTGGGGAAAACCTACACAGGGGCCTCTAGGCAGAAGAGTTCTTCCTAGACCATATGGAGCATAAGAAGTAGGCCATTATAAATACTTTTATGGTTCCATGCATTTATTTTACTATTTCCTCTTTGAATTTTCTTTCTTTCTACAAAGATTGAGCACACACTGTGTTTACCTTTGCATAGTTGGAGGATCTTGAAGGATGCTTAAGTATGTGAAGAAGTGGACACCTGACAGATGAGTCTGTCCTGGAGATAGGATATTGGAAGCAGGTGGCTTGGGAAAGGCAGATGAACAGCCTAGGAGTCCAGATTAAACATTCTGTAGAATTTGCAAGACTCTGACTCCAAGGTCAGAATCATATTTGTCCTGGTGGCACTTGAGAGATTGATTTCAGGGTCTGTGTCTGCAAAAGGAAGGTCCATAAGAAGAAAGGAGGCCCAGAAAACAAGCTTTAGGGCCAGGTTTAGGTTGAGAAATAGAATAATCAGTTTAAGCAGATAAGAGTAAGTCCATCCCCAGGTTGTCACCCTGGATCCTGACAACAAGAACCATATGGAGAATGTATAGTTCCAGCAGGAAAAAGTTAAGTTGAGGACCAGTGCTTTGCTGCATTTGACAAATAGGGTCGGATGCAAAATTCAAGAAGTGGATGAAATTGCTGAGTGCATTACTTCTCTTTCAGCTGATTTTGGGTTTCCAGGTGTATTCAGAGCCCTACTCTGAATTCTGGAGTCCTTCTTGTTTATCATTCGCTCTATACATGCATGATGCTTACATGAAGTTCAGTGCTTGTGCAACATGCTGGGAATTCAGGATTGTGCTTTGTATCCTCCCCGGCCCTGGATTCTGGGTGAGCTGACTAATTTTAAAAGACAGAAAGGAAACAAGAGAATGATTACAGATTTCACTTTACCAAGAAAGAAACAGATGCATGTTTATGGTTTATTTGAGAAGCAGCTGGGAAGCTGGTGGCTTCAGTGCAGCAGGAGTGGAAGCAGTGGGATGGTAGGCAAGGGTTTAATCCACTACAGCTGGGAAGGCCATGAAGGGAATGTGTGGGTGTGAGTCTAACACAATGGGAATCCTTTCAGGGGAACTTTGGTAATGCTATGCTTAAAGATAATGTATACATACTGGATTCAGGGACAAACGGGGCAGTTGATGAGTTGGAGATCTATTGCTGAGCTCCAGGCAAGGTCTGGGGGCATGACAGAAAAGGAGAAGTTGGCAATAGCAGAAGAGGAGAAAAGATCCCATGTCTGGGAGACTGAGAACTGATTCTGTGAAGGTCACACCCTTGAAACAGAACTTATGTAGGATACCCCAGACAGCGTTAAGGTGTATCCTAAAACCCATAGATTGGTATGATGGTGTCAAGCATGGCCAGGAAGCTCCCATGAAATGATGGCTGAAGAGCAGAACATAGGGTAAGTCATTTCCAGGCAAAATTTTACTCTAATTGGTGCTTTAGAGAGAAATTTCTGAAAAGGTAAATGACCCCCATGTTGGTGTTACTTTTTAAAAAGTGAAATACTTGTGGAGATTATTATTGTTTTTTCTCTTGGTAGCAGGTAGCCCTGGAATTTAGAGTGTTCTCAGTAGTTGCAAATTGTTTCGCTTGAGCTCATATTTCTTGTTTCTTTTTCTTGCTTTATGAGTTAATTATTCATCTTAAAATTCACTATTTATTATGCAACCTCTGGGCATTTTTGTGCTCTCATAATACAATTGTAGTTATGGCATGTCACTCCTGGATCCATATAATGAAAGGTCATGGGAATGGGCTATCTCATACTCTTGCCTCTAGAAATTAGATTTGGTGTGCTTTCCATTTTACATAAAATTTTAAGTTGACTTAACTTCTTCAATTTATAAGTTGTAACATGGACCATATTCGATTAGATATAGTTCTACTAGATATGACCTATTTACTTATCTAACTACCCAAAAGCCTGATTGGAAGATTGGGACCTTCCTGGTACCCTCTCCTTTAATCTGCTTGTGTCAAAATATGAACTTCTCTTTAGATCTTAAGGGAAACAGAAGGGAAGTAATGTGGAAGTGCTACTTGACATATACCTCCTAGTATACTCCTGTGCCATTAGGCAGACATTCTCCTTGTTTCACATACAATAAAACAAAGCCTTCAATAATATGTATAGCTCAAGCTCGTCTAGTAAGTAAATAGTAGTGTTGAATACATATCCAGTGTTTCTTGACTCCAGTGTACACATATTTTCACTGCCTCTTCTCTTTTGAGGTTGTCTGTTTTGCTTTCTGCATGTGTGGCTGCCATCATTGCCTTGTAAGGCTGCTGCAGAACAAAGAAAGGGTCCTTTGCACATAGCCTCATTTCTCTCTTTTCTTGTCACCTTAGCCTAAACATTTTCTGATTTCCTCTATGGATCCCGTCTGCCTGTTGGGAAGAATGCATTCACAGTGTTTTCTGGGAATGAATTTTGTGCCTTAGTCCTGAGTGTAAGCAATGACTCCCTGTGCAACATTCTGGAATTCTCAGAAGTAGCTCTCGTTCAGGTTGCCTCTGTGGTTGCTGTACTCAGTGCATATGTTATGACAGAGAACATTTTGTCAGCAACAAGGACACAGAGGTTTTAGAAGACAAAGGAAATCTTGAGGTTGATTTGACTTCAGATGGGCTTAGTAAGTTCTACATTTTAAGTTGAAGTTTACAGGATTGTGTCTGGCTATAGCCTCAGTCTGTTTTCTGTCACATTGGCTCCATTCTTTTTTTTTTTAATCATGTGCTAAGATGATGACTATCAGTATCTGCAGGCTTTCATACCACCACTTACCAACTGTTTTTGTTTTTTGGAGCTTCCTTAACAGGTTGTTGCATGATGGGTGGTAGTAGATTTAGTCTACCACATTGTGAATTCAAAAGTTCAAAGTCAGTCGGGTGGCAGTGGCACATGCCTTTAACACCAACTTAGGAGGCAAAGGCAGGCAGATCTCTGAGTTTGAGGCCAGCCTAGTCTAGTGAGAGAGTTCCAGGACAGCCAGGGGCTATACAGACAAACCCTGTCTTGAAGAACCAGCTGTCCCCTGGAAAAAAACAAACCAAAACAAAACATTCTAAAGTCAAGATATTGGCAGGGCTGACTTGTGAAGGTGCTGAGAGTGACTCTGTTCCAGATCCTGTCATAGTCTTGATGCTTGTCAACAATCCTTGGCTTGTAACTGTCCAGCATGGTTTCTCTCTTCATTATTACATGGCCGTCCTCTCTGCTTTTGTGTCTTCTCTTTTTAAGTCTCTTATAAGGACAGTTGTCACTGGATTTAAGGTTTCCTTTCATCCAGGATGATCTCAGCTTGAGTCAGCTTTCTTAATGATTTCTGTAGACTCCCATGTTTAAAATTAGGTCCTTTTTAGGGTTTCCAGGTGTGTGTATCTTCTGGGTGGGGGAGGGGATGCCGTTAGGCATATTGTTAGATCCTAATGGAAAGAGCGTATTTCTCTCCTTTGCATTCCTATAGAAATTCCAGCATGATCATGCTGTGATCTACCACTCCATAATCACTGTATCCTGTAGAAGGTCCTATTCACTTGTTTATATGTCTATCTCTGGTCTAGGGAAGGAAGCAAAGGGTTAACTTTGCCTGAAGCATATAGAATCCAAGCCAAAGTTCAATAGGTTGCTCATCTAGAATGAGCAGAAAAGATTGCCTGGCCTGAGAACCACGAAGATGTCTGCTGTGCACACTGTAGAGTCAGTCTGTTGACATCTCTGCCTTCCACATAAACTGTGACCTTCTCAGGGGTATGAGCAACCTGGTTTTACTCATCAGTGCCTAGGGCATGATAAAAACTCTATCAACATATGTTAAATTAAGTTACAGAGACCAAAATTTCCCCAAAATAAATCTTAGGATCCAAATGTAACCGTGAATCATAATATTTGTTAAAAATAGTCTTGGCATCTATCTAAATGACAACAAAAATGCAGTTTTAAAAATAAGAAAAGATTTATGTTGAGGTATTTGTCTCTACCCGCACTAGCCCTTGTGTACTGGGAGCCAAAGGGATATTGTGGTCATCAATAGTGATATGTTTCCCTATCTAGTAGTTACCTGTGGCAAAACATGGAATATCTCTTTTTTTATCCACCACATTTCATTGAATTTTATTGATGAAAGTATCAAATACCACACTGTATCCAAAGAGTTTTCCTCAAGGGATTTCGCAGCCATTGGCCAGTTCTGCTTCCTAACTGGATGGCGTCTAGAGGAACCTATCTCAAGAGGAAGGAACTAGGTAGACATTTTGTTTGTCTGTTATAAACATGGCTGAATCTTTTATTTTTGAAGGTTTTTTTATAACTTCTACATCAATTTAAGAACTTCCCAACAAGTATGGAATTCTATCTGTCAGGAAGCACAGGGTCCTATGCATCTTGTGAACTTGTGGCTCTGGACAAGAAAAGGTGCTGTGTACCAAGCTTTCTTGTCAAACTATGTTTGGATTACTAGGCCTAAATAATGACATAGAGACTTCTTATTAATTATGAACTCTTGGCATTTAGCTTAGGCTTGTCCCCAACTAGCTCTTATAACTTAAATTAGCCTGTTTCTATTGATCTGTGTTATGCCTTGTATCATTTTCACTTTTCTGCTATTCTGCATGTCCAATCTGGTCCTTGTCTTGATGGCATTTCTGCTCCCCTAGATTTATCTCCTCTTACTCTCTGTCTCAAAAATTCTGTCTATCCTCTCCCTCTTAGCTATTGGCCATTCAGCTCTTTATTAAACCAACCAGAAGGCTCCTTGGCAAAGACAGATCTTCACAGTGTACAAAAGATTATCCCACAACAGGGCTATGAAAAGTCCTATTATTAAAAGTTGTTAAAAATGCAAAAGTAACTTAAAAGAAATCCTACTGTTAAAATGGAAAAGTAGTGGACATGTCGACTAGGGGTGACTCCATTGTATAGCCTCATTGTTCTAAAATAGAAACTTCTGTGTGTCCTGTTCTCTCTTCTTCTTCTTTGTTCCCCATGTCCTCCTTCTCCCCCCTCATCCTCCTCCTCCTTCTCCATTTGTTTTATTTTTGTGGTGAAAATCTAAACTGAGAACTACCCTCAACAGCATCTTGACTAGACAAAACATTATTGTTGACTATGGATGGGTACGGTGTTGCTCAGCAGATCTCCAGAACTTATCTGGTTTCAATGAAAAGTTGTACTTTGTACCTGTTGATTCATAATTCCCCACTTACTCCCACTTCTTTTCACTACCAACAACCTTTCTATGTGTTTTTAAAACAGAGATTGGTTTATTTTTGTGTGAGTGTTTTGCCGTTGTGGTCAGAAGAGGGCATCAGATCACCTGGAACTGGAGCTGCAGGTGCCAGTGAGCGCAATGTGGGTTCTGGAACTGGAGCTGGGTCATATCCAAGTGTTGCCAGTGCTCTTAACAACGGAGTCGTCTTTCTAGCCCCAATTCTTCGTTTTGATGCTATGATTTTTAACTTTCGATATTCTATTTCAGTGCCATCCTGCCGTGTTTGCCTTTTTGTATGCATCGTATTTCATCACAATAGCCTGTGTAAGCATGAGTTTTCTGGCCCACCTTGTCCCACAGCTGCCCCAGCCCCAGTGAACACTCAGATGCTACATTAGTTATGAAACTGTTGGCCAGTGGCTTCTTATTGTCTAGCTCTGTCTTAATTATTAACTCATAATAGTTAATAGTTAATAGTTAATAGAAGAATCTTGTAGATTCTTCACATGTCTAGGTTTCTCTTACTCTACCTGGTGGGTACCTTGGTCTCATATTCTTGGTCCCCTACTCACTACTGAAAATATAAGGAACATCATTTCTTTTCAAAAATCAAAAAAATCCTGTATTTTTATGTTATACTCATAATTTTATGTATTTGGAGGGGCTCTTTTTTAAAGATTTATTTATTATGTATATAGCATTTTGCCTACATGTATGCCTCCATGCCTAAAGAGAGTACCAGATCTCATTACAGATGGTTGTGAGTCACCATGGGTTTACTGGGAATTGAACTCAGGACCTCTGGAAGAGCAGCCAGTGCTCTTAACCTCTGAGCCATCTCTCCAGCCTGACAACACCATTTCAGTTATTAAGATATTTAGACCTATATAATAAAACTTTGGAATTCAATTGGGGTGAAGTTTTTCTTCTTCTACAGTTGGGGCTATAACTGTGGGTGTGGAATACCACTTATGTGCTGCTTATTTATATCAATTTTCCTGCCTAGTTGCCTATGCTGTGCAAGTATTTTGTTATAGTTAAGCTAGCACCCAATGGTAGAAGTATTTCTGGAATAAGGTGGCTCCAGGACCTATCCTTCTCTGGAGGTATTTTGTCCTCTCCACACAGGTGTAGTCTTCCTTGGAGAAACTCTGACTTCTACTTGGGTTTTAGCACCGGACCTTCCAAGAAATCCAACAGATGCTTTGGGTCTTGATCTTGAATGAACTTGTGCATTCAGCTTTTCTCTTCCTTGCCTGTAAATTACAAGCTAGAGGTAGGGCTTGATTAATGAATGAGCAAATGCACAGCAAGAACACAATCTGATTTCTTTTATTTATGTTACAACACACAATGTCCCTTGGTCATACTCAAGAAGATATATCGCACACCAGCTGCAGGCAAGACACAGTGATAGGCACTGGAGAGTGACACAAAGATGGATGTGATATGACTGTTACCCTTAAAAAGCTGAAAGCTAAGATAAGAAATTAATTACTGAATCTAGATGCAGGCCATGAGCTGTGTAAGTACAGACAATAAGGCACTTAGCTTTAAGAGACATTTTGGGAGGGTTTTGTGGAGAGGAAGTATACAGTTGGAGATGGGTGGGACAGGGCATAAAGAACTTTAAGCAATGTGTGTTTTGTAAAAGCTAAAGACAGTCATTGATCAACAGTGCAGAATTGCTTTGGCATTTGGACACTTGTCTCTCTCAATTATAAAAATAAAAGTTAGTTTGCTTCCTGTGACACAATGCCTTTGCTTTTTTCCTCCTTCCCATTTTATGATCCCAGAGGGACCTGATTCATCAAGAGAATTTATGTTTGTCGAACCCCATCATTCCTCAGGATGCACTGTACCATCCCACACCTCTTTCCTGTTCATGGTAGTGAACATTTGTTTCTTTCTTCTTATCCTTTTAGCAGTGACTTCTGAACAATGGGGGTGGGGCCAGTAAGTGATGGAAACGAAGTACTCCCCTGTATCCTCAGAGCAGCCTCCACCTTTGTTGCGGTGAGTGAGGCATGAACCTTACCTGCTTCCTATTCCTCTTCTTTTCTCTGGTGACAAAATTGTGCTGTAAATTAACTTTATTGGATTCCAGAATTTGAAGTTTATTGCAGCTTACATCCTCAGATTGAGCAATGATCTTATATTTTCAGAGAAGGGTAGGACTTATCTCTATGATAAAGATGACTTGTGGTTTCATATAACAAAGATGGTCTGTGGGCCACTGGGAGTCTTCTGGTTCACTGCTGTAGTTCAAGTACACAAATGTTTAGATGTTGGAGGCAGTAGGACTTCATTTTAGCATCATTGCCTTAAAGACGTACACCATCTATTCTGTTTGGTGTCTCAAAAGCCTAGTGCCTCTAGCCATCTTGAAGAGGCAGTCTGGTCTGGCCACACCTTTTCTCAGTGTTCCCACAATTTTACTTTGGTAATTGCCTTTTGATGGAAGTTTAGAAAACTGATCATTTTATACTCCCCAACACAAATGTTATCATATACAATTATCTATATAATAATATACATTTCTAGGTAGTGCCAGATTATTTTTAAATATTTCTGTGACATTCTGAGATACTGAGTACATTGTTTTTTCTAAAGGAGCATGAGAGACAACAAACTCAGTGTGTAAAGTCCAAATCTCTGCCAAGGTCTCCAATACACGTACAGAGTGTTTGCCTGATCTTAGATGTTCAAGTTCTATTTTGTTAGGGGTTCAAATTACCAAAAGAAGCAGACACTGTACTGTCTTCTGAAGAATGCATAGCAAAGAGGATAATTATTTTCAGTGGCTGAAAATTCTGTGTTGAGGCCCCAGGAGGAAAGCATGGGTGTATTCTATTTTCCCAGAGATATCAGTTAACAAAAAATAATTATGTTTGAGCTGATTTGGGGAGAATGAAGCTGACATTTGAGGTAGAGGGAGTGAACATATGCAAAACTTTAGAACCAAGAAAGAAGATGACAATTTCAAGGGAGTATAGAATTTTTTATAAGGTGGGATGCAAGGAAGGTAAGATTTATGGGCCAATGACATTAAGATGAGCCTGTAAAATAAATGGAGACAGAGCTGTACAGGAGTTTCTCACAAGACTAAAGTGATAGGGCTATCAAAGGATTTAAAATAGGGTGGCAGCATGGCCAGATTTGTGTTTTAGGAAGGTCCTTCTGACAATAGGTTGAAAGATGCATGGAGAGACTCCATACATCTGTAGGTAGTAGGTTGAGTTAGAATGTTATTGAAATATTTCAGGCAACAAATGACAAGACCTTAAATAAAGGCTGTGGTAGTGAGTCTGGAGGGGAAGTGACAAATAGGGGACAGAGTCAATAGGTCATTACAAGAACTTGGGTGGACAGCAGGAGAGAGGGAGCAAAGTCAGGGCAAGCCTCAAATATTTGGGTTGGGCATCTATGGGGATGAATCCATTGTTAACAAAAATGAGGAATCTGAAAAGAACTGTTTTGAGATGAGCTAATATTTTTATAGATACTCTTGGGCACTCATTTTTAAGCACAAGTATATGGTTAAATTTTATGTGTAAATGTGACAGGGTCTTGTTGCACGGATGTGTTCAAGCATTGTTCTGGATGTTATTTTTTGTTAGTGTTTTAGATGATGAGATTGATACTTGGATACTTGGACTTCTGAGTACAGTACAGTGTCCTCTGTTGTGTGTGGGCTCCATTATGCTAGCTGATGTTCTTAATAAAACAAAAAATAGTTAGCTTCCCTTGATATAGAATTTGCAGTCTCTTTCTCTCTGGGGCTGTGAGGTATGCTGCCTGATTTGGATCTTGCTCTTGCCACTTGACCACCAAGTCACTGTGATAATACTGGGCATACAAGTTCTCTAAGCCATGCCTGCCTCATCTATACACCAAGCTTAACAATTTTCTAGCACACCGGTTTTTGTTTTTGCTTTATTTTTGGTAACTAGAAGAGAAAACCAGGGCTGACAAGATGACTCAGTGAGTGAAAGCATTTGCTGTTGAGACTAGGGATATGTATTCAGTAGTGTAACATGTGATCTCACAAGGGGAAGGAGAGGACAGTTTTTTTTTTCTTTACAAGCTGTCCTCTAATCTTCACATATGTGCTGTGGCATGTGTATCCCATAACTAAAATAAATAAGCTAACATGTGAAAATATCAAAAGAGAAAACCTATGTGATTAAACACCTCACAGGTGACCTCCCAGCTTCCAAGTCAATTCTAGTAATATGGCTGTCCTACTAGATTAAATACTTGAAGCTCTGGTTCCCGAATAGGCAAATCTCCAAGGCTTTTGTTTTATTAAGTACAACTGCTTTCATGACTCTCAGTCCATATGATATGTAACTAAAGAAGCAAAGAACCATGTGCTATGCTTGCCTCCTCCTAGGAGGAGAACCTGACCATGGATGTGTTCTCACCCTGCACTCAGGAACTCTGATGGTCTCCATAAACCCCCACATTTCTGCCTTTTCTGTTCCTTCTCCTGAAGTTTCTTTCTTAGCTGTTATCTCTGAGACCAAATCAGCCTTTTCACCAGCCTGCTTCCTTCTTTACCCCTCTGCTTTCTGTAGCACTGTTGATACAATTGTCTTCTAGAAACTGTCTCTTTTAACAGCAGACAGTATTACATCCCCTTGTTCCTTCTAGGCACCTTTCTGTCCTCTCCTCCATGATGGTAAATTATATTGAAGGGCCATGCGTGGCAGTCACTTCAAATGTTTGTCTTCAATTGTGATCTATGTGTGATGGCTGCCCACATGTTATCTTCACTCCCCACATCTCATCTGTGTTCTTGATAGGAACTCTCATTCATATTTATCTTTCCTTATTTCTACTTCCATTCTCCTGTTCTGGGATAGGCACTGTCATGGTACAGGGTATAACCTGTGAAGTTTTAACACTTGAGGGCAGGTCTCAGGGAGAGAGGAAGATTTTGGCTCATATTGTCATAGAAATTCTAGTAGTTCAAAAATGTTTATATGTTATGATGAAAATGAATCTAAGTTTCTGTGAGAACACAAGAAAAGTAAGGTTATTAATGCTTAATGCCCATTGGATAGGGAGAATGGCAAGATGGTCCTTGAAGTCAATATCTGAATTACATTGTGAAAAATGAGAATGTGTTATCCAGGAAAGGAGTGTGTGGTGTATGTGTGTGTGTGTGTGTGTGTGTGTGTGTGTGTGTGAGTGTGTATGCATGTATGTGTGTGTGAACCTTTAGGAACCATCCTGTTCAATAGTACCAGGGATGGAGGAAATGAGAAGATTTCACATTGACAATCTGGGTACTTTGGATTGGGAAGGAACAATATGTTGGTTCAGTTGGCAAAGGCAAGGTCAAGAGATATTACCAGAGCTATTATGGGATTTTTAATTGTTAGCCAACCATCTTTAATTAGAATCTGATTCTTATAATCTCTCAGAGTGAGACTATCTTTTACTTCAAAAACTCTGTTCATGTTCTTACAATCCAATAGAGAAGGAATGCTTAGTCTTTTGTTTATGAAATTAATTAATTTCTGGAGAAGGAGAGGCTACCTCTGATGGCCAGCCACAGAAGATCTACTCATACATTGGTGAGGTCAGGGCTGCATTCTTCTCCCACATTCCCAGAAGTATGGAGGTGTGGTGGTTCGGTTCGAGGGATACCTGTTCTTCTGCCTGTAATGCCTAGAGATACAAGCAGGACTTAGCTTCTCTCACGTTTCTGCTTTTCTAAGCACACAAACATTGTGTCCATCCACTTACCCTCATGATCTCTTGGAAGTCTGTCAAGGGACCACATGCAGATGGTTCCATCTATAGAATATAAGAGCAGTTTTCTATTTGTGAATCTCATATTTTTATTTAAGATCAAAACACCCACCCCCAGTAGCTTCCAGAGGACATTATTATGCCACGCAGGCCAGAATTGTACCATATGACTATTTATAAATCATTACTTGGGAAAGTTAATGGGATTACAATGTCTGGGTTAGACCATGTACTCAACAGTGACAGTCATCCTAGCAGTGATAGAAATGACTCCTTGGGTTAAGGGAATATCAGTGTTCTATGCTGCTACTATAGACCACTAAAAATTGCGTGGGTTTGAATATCTCAAGTTTATTATCTCATAGTTTTCAATGTCAGAAGTTCAAAATGAATCTCATTGACTTGTAATTCAGAAGTAATCACATAGCAGAACTGGGTTACTTTCTGAATACGTTTCCCTGCCCCCTTCTATTGTCGATGCCAGCAATGACCAATTTTGTCATTTTCATCATGGCCTCTTTGCATTTCTCACTCTTTTGACTCCATCTGTACCACATAAGCACTCTGTGGTTACATCCAGGACAATTTTTTCATTCTCTAAGTTAGTGTATTAACAGCCTTCACTTTATCTGTAACTTCCCCACTTTTTATCTAAAGCAGCCCACTGCATACACAGGTTCTAGAGATTAGAAGGTACAGGTCTTTAGGGGCCATTATTCTACATGGTAGAGGGACACAAATAAGTATCTTAGAGGTTGCAATAATCTGTATTCCTTCAAAGTGCAGTATATCTGGGTGTTCAGATTTATTGGGATGAGAATGAAATCTGGAGGGAAAAAAGCTACCAAGGTGCTATGGGAAGGTGGCTATTTTTGGTTGGGAATTATAGATGATGCTTTATGTCTCTGAGTTCCCTATTAATGGTATTTAATGAACTGTGGTTTGAAGTATTTTTAAAATGTTGCATCTTAATATATACAGAATTTTTGTTATTCGTTTACACAGTATAAATGTTACATCTATTTACACACCATCTGTATTGTTTTAGTTATTTAAGTAACTTGGAGATAATTGAAAGTACATAGGGAATCCACTTAAGTTTACTGCAAATATTGCCACTTAAGAGAAAAGGCTTGAGTTTACACAAATGCTGGTGTGGGTCTGGAGTCAGTCTCTGAATACTTAGTGATGACTAATGCTGAGTGATACTGGCTACTAGACGACTATTTACTTGAAACTCCTGAGTTTAATCAACGTACCTGGAAGCAAATGAATAAATGATGCTGCTTTCTGAACAATCTTGTAACAAAGAATAAGGAAGAATGGCCTTTGAATAACTTGTCAGTGGAATCTGTTCCAGGGGAGTCATGTGAAGTCAAGACAGGTAGAATTGTAGTAAGAGAAACACGTACAGAAGGACATCCCCCATTACAACTTAGGTGAGGTTTGGCAAGGACCAAGTCATATGAAAACTAAATGGTTTCTGTGACCATTTTATTTTCCCTTTTGTTATTTTTGATTTGCTTTAACTTTTTCTTTACATGAGAAAAATGAAGTATCTATTTTTGAAAAGCATCAAATTCTGATTGTCATTAGTTTAAAATATATATGTCTAAAGGAATTGTACTTTTATAGATGCCATGGTTGGGTGGCTTGATGAAACAGTATCTAGAAAATAAGATTACAATAGTTGATTAGAAATGTCATATAAAATTTCATTTCCTTATATGTGGGCAATAATTTTTTTCCTTTTCATGAACTGATTGTTTATCCAGAAGTTACCATTTGAAATTCTATTACTTCATGAACTGCTCACAAAGCTTTAGAAAATTACTGCTAATTCTAAAATAATTGTACCACTTATCATTACTCAGTCAAGAAAAATGGGCATTTATGTGTGCTTTAGCAATATTTAGATAGGCTGTTACACCTCTTCTTTTAAAATAGTCCTGATTGCGATGCAAATTGCAAGCTGTGATGGCATTGCTGAAAATTGGAATAGTAACAATCTCAGCTGGTTGATATCCTCTGTTGACAATGGGAGCCTCTGAAAGCTGTGCTCAGGCATCTTTGGATCCCTTCACTAAGAGGGCTAGTGTGTGGTCTTTCAACTCAGGCCATACCTCCCATCATTATGCAGTCACACCATGGCAATGCATGGCTTCCTTCTAACAGGAATTACGATTATCCACAGCTGCCAATACAACCCCTTCTATTATTTCAGGCTTCATACTAAGACCAGAGGAGTTTCTGTATGAGCATTCAATTCAATTACACAAGCACTATTAAATACTGTTTCTGTGCCAGGGGAGCTGAAAGAGAATGGTCTATGCTGCTAAGCAACTAGGCTGTCTACCAGGTGGGTGGATGACAGAACTGTGGTGTATAATAATACCATGGAAATACAAATAAAGGGGTTACTTGCAACAGTTAAATTATTCTGCATCAATTATCTAATGCCCAGCCCTGGCCTTCTTATCACCATGGAATTTTGGGCCAGGTAATCCATTGTTGTGGGATTCTGTTTGGTGTGTTTGCGATGTTTAACATACTTCTAGTCTCTACTTCATAGATGCCAGTGGCTGTCACCTCTTTATTTATGACAACCATGAATATTTTGCTACAATTGTGAAATGTCCTTTAGGGGGGCAAACCTACCTGTTATTGAAAGTAAATCCTAAGTAGTATGATAAGAACACAGATTTACCAACTATGCTGAAGAGATATGTAAAGGGGACAAGGGCACAAGAAGCAAGAATAGTAAGGAATTAGGAAATGGTAAAAAGTTAGCTTTACAATGAGTTACACAAGTGAGGTTAACTTGCAAATAAATTTCCTTGGAAGAGGTCATTTTTAAAACCAGAATAACTTCTGGCCAGTTTGAGTGGTTCACAGTGCTTTAATGTAAAACCCCTTTCATATGCACAAGGTTTATGTGGATGGGCTTTGTTTTGGGTGGACGTTTTGGAAGGGATTTGACAACCACATATGGTAGAGAATAGAGAATGTCACATTCATTGCAGTGGCTAATCCATAACTGGAACTATGTTTCAGAAAATGAATGGAAGCTGTCTGCATGGGCAGACAATGCTATTCCCAAAAGCCAAATGTTATTAAATGAATACACCAGTTCAATGTGATATTGTTGGTCAGAGAGGTCCCAGAGACATACTGCCTCATCAAGTAATATAAACTATTGCTTTCGGTTTTGATTACACACTGAAACTACTTGTTAAGACCTTACTGTTGAGGACAACACATACTTTGTAGGAAACAGAGAAATCAAGCAGCACTTGAAGTGGGTACTTCCTTTATGTTGGCTAGTATTCATACCATCACAGGCTGCTATGCAAGGGAGTGGAAAAGAAAGGTAATCAATCATCATACGTTGGACTAAACTTAGACCTTAAATGCGAAAATAGCAACCTGCCAGACAAGATGCTCCCACTGATGTAACAGCGGCACGATTGTTATGGGGACAACTACTTCCCAGGGGGAAATTCATTCCTTACACTTTAAATATGGCCCCAAGTCCATGGATGGGAAGTCACAGCCCCAGGAAGGAGAACTTTATGATAATTGTAATCAAAATGGGCATATTGTTGAAATGACTTCTAAATATTTGTGTTTTTTAAAGATTTATTTGTTTATTACATATAAGCTGTTCTGCACCCGATTGAATTGTAGATGGCTGTTAGCCACCAAATGGTTGTTGGAAATTGAACTCAGGACCCTGGGAGAGCAGTCAGTGCTCTTAACCTCTGATCCATCTCTCCAGCCCCCAATATTTGTGTTTTTAATACACCCACAGATAAGTGGTGCTTTTTTCATTGGTCAGAGAAGCTTCTTTTGGCAGTGGGCTGCGGTTAATGCAAAGACACATAACTTGTCCAAAGTACTAAGTGCCCATACTAAAACAGTGTATCTACATTACTTCCTACAAGGCCCAAGGAACAGTGTGGGAGAGGGGAGTGGAAAGGATGCAAAAGCCAGAGGACAGAGAAGAGTACCATGTCACATTGTGAGATGACATGACCATTGCAAGAATGATTCCTTAGCAACTGCCACTACATTCACAAAACCTAATATGATTAGGTACGCCAACGTTCTGTCATGGATGAAGGAGGGCTTGCCTGGTTTCCATTCATTGTTGAGGAGCTTTTAGCAGCTGACTGGCTGCTGGGAGATGGGGAGTTATTTTTCTCAATGGTGTAGCCACTGTTAAGTTGCCCAGATTCCAAGGAATAGGACTCCATGCATGCTCATGAAAATTTCTTCAAACTGAATGGTCACAAAAACAAAAAGAGAGAAAAAAAAACCCACACACATGTGATGTGGGAAGTCCTTCTGTATGTGTGTTTGATTGGTATAAATAAAGCACTGTTGGCCAATAGGGAAGCAAGATAGGTGGGACTAGGAGTCTAGGAGGATTCTGGGAAATGTAGTGAAGGGCCAACAGCTTCATAATTAATATAGTGTCTTGTGCGTTATTTGGGGGCTAAAGCAGCAACGGGACTCAGACCAGACTCCCGCAACACACATGAAAGTGTGTGTGTGTGTGTGTGTGGTTACTAGTGCAAAAGAAGAAATGGTTCTATAAAAGAGAAAAGAGGATGAAAAGATAATGGGTGTATGAGTCTTATGAGAATTCTTTGGATACATGGAATGAAATTGTAAACATATATCATGTATATGTATATATATATACATATATACACACGTATATATATGCACATACGTATGTGTGTATATACTATATACACATATACATCTATATATAGATGTATATATAAATATGTGTATATACATATACATATACACATACATACATATATGCATATATACATGCATACATACATATTTAAGAAAATGAGCTAGAATCATGGGAATACACCAGGCTGGGACATGTTCTGAAAATCACAGCAGTTGGGGGAAGTCACTCTTTGAACATAAGAAGTTTTGGGAGATTTAAGCTAGCAAGTCCATATCCGAAGGAGGGAATAGTACTTCAGGATGAAATGTGAATTATATTGGGAGCGGTACATAGGGTTCACCGGTATTTTTATGGCCTAATATCAGAAGGTCAGTGCAACAACTGGGATGAATAAAACTTATTTAATCTCTCATTCCATTGCCCTGTTCAGCACAGTTGAACTGATGCAGAAACACATGCACATATGTGTGTACAACAACATTTCTGGACTTCAGAAAACATGATGGGGAGAGAAAAAAATAATGCTTTCAAGACAGAGAGCAACTTGTGCACATGATTACAGACAGTGGCGAGAACAGTGGACAGGGGTAGGCAGATGGGACTTCTGACCTGCTTCCTCCTCACACCCACGTGTGACCTTAAGGGGTCGTTTCACCCTTCTGGGTTTGGTTTCTTCCTCATGAAGACCCATTGCTGAGATAGATTGTCAGCTGCTCAATGAGGAGCTTTCTATATCTGGAATTCTCTGTATTCACAAGAAGTGAGGCCTCACTGACACGGTTCCCATTTTCCACTTGGGTGGGCCTGCTTCTAAATGGTCTTTGGATTATAGAGCCTGGCTAGTCCGGCTGTGTGGAAAGGTTTGAGACAGATATGATGGGCAGGCAATGGAGCAAAGGGTCAGCAGTCTGAGCCTGCAGTCAGCCAATAGATCTTGGAACATTTCAACCAGACACTGCTTGTTAGAACTCCTTAGGCGGCGTTCTGTTCTGTCTGTTGTCCTTGGAGAAAGCAGGACGAACAGAAGAGAAGCTCAGGAGCCACTTCCCCAGCAGGCACCAAGCTTCTGGCAGGGTGATTCAGGAGCTTTTTGTCTCATCCAAGCCGTGCACTCTGTGTTCCTGGACCCAAAGCCTGGACCCAGCGATTATTTACTGTTGATAATGATAGCAGCCATCCTTCTGCAGATCCCCGGTTCTCTGTCTTCTGGGCTCTCAAGGTAGACTGAACATCAAGGAGAAACACAGGACTTTGTTGTGTACAGCATTAGAAGTCTGTCTGCTTCTTGTTACTGCTTTTGTTTCTTTCTCAGCAGCTCTGTCCCTGTTTGGGACTGGGAGGGGGGAGCTTCAATGAATCTTTGGCTGTATTATGGCAAGTTGTTTACTGCTTTCTGCTTCTAAAGCAGCTGTCATATACTCAAGCTGTCTATTAGCCAAACAGACATGCAACCAACCACCACTTCTAAGCATCTGCCTCTTAAACACAGTGTTTTTGACTAAACCAAGCATTTCAGTTGTAGTGCCTTTAAAGTGTGGTGTATTCCACCATGCAGTTGAATTCAATATGCATCCTAGCATTTTCTCTGTGTAAGGCCATTTGCTGGTAACTGTTGGGTTGTATGAAGATGAGTACATTATGCTGTTTTTATTCAGTTTTAGCTCCAGTGAGAAACTGGGAGGCAGGGATGGGTAAGTGGAGGGATTTGCCTTCTGTATCCCACACTGCACTCACCCCGCCAGTTGGTTCATGGTGGTTATTTATATGCCCCTCCCATTCAATAATATCCCCTTTGACAACTGACTAAAAAAGCAGGACAGTAAAAGCACTTCTAAATCAAAATCAACAAATTCTTGGCAGATCACCCCTACTCTTTCTGAATTGTCCAGTATTAAAAATATGGCTTTGTTGTATATCTGAGACAAATCCCCTTGTTTACTTCTGATTCCTCTGCTTTTAATTAAACTTCTCACTTTAGCATCCCACTCATCAATGTTTGAAATTCCTGCTAAAACAATTAAGTATTTATCAAGTAAGTTCTGTGCCAGTGAGATTACTGCTTCCACACATTTTATTTAATCAATTATCAGTTTCATTTTCCTAACTACCAATACAGTCACATTTTCTGCTGTATAATCTGCTACCTGAGCCATTTTTGGTGAAGTATCTACTTATAGTAGACTTAAGGCTTAAGTTTAATTAAGGGCATAAATCCTATTACCTGAGCATCCTGTAACATAGGGTCCTACTTGGTGAAACTGCAAGGTGTTACCTGCCAGCATCATGCCTTCCACACTATCACTGAGGTCTTTACTAGGAATTTGACAGTGAGCAGTGAATATATGCCAAAACCTTTGTGGAAATAACATAACCCTTTATATAAAATGGTTAGAGACTGACTTATTAGGCTATTGCATGGGGGAGAAAGCATATTGACACTGCTGAGCATGACATGAATTTCCAGAGTGACCTGGCTTTCAGGTGGGGCTCCCTGATGGGGAGAGCACTTACAGTTGGGACACTGATGAGTCCCTGAACAGTGTCTTACCTACCAAGAGAAGAACTAACGTAACTCTAGACAGACATTTAGAGTGGCAGGAAAGAAGGTACCAACAGAAGATGGGATAAACATGACTTTGGAGGTAGATAGCAGAGATCACATATGCCCATGTGTTCAGATAGGGGTCCAGTAGAAAGGATCAAATATTGGGGCTCTGGGGATGGGCAAGCCAACATGTATGCATTACAGTATTGCTAGAAGTAAGTCTAAATGATTTCTCTTATTTCTAATGATAGAGAAGTATTGTGTGCATTCATTAATGTAAGCTGGTCCCCAGGTGTCTAACAAAATCATGCTGTTGGATAACTGAGCTGAGAATCAGCATGCAGAAGAGGGCAAGTGGGGACATCTCAGACGCTCTGTCCCCAAGGAAGAGCATCACCCTGCCTCATTCTCTTCCTGCACACACATCTGTGACCCTCTGCTGTCCTTGTCGGTTGCCTATATTGCACAATTTCATGCTCAAATGTGACGGGTGAATGGAAATTGGAACTATAAAAATGGACTATGTAAAATTAAATTTTCATAAGTAGCAAAAAGGCTGAATTTTAACTTGAAGTCCTTCAACTCTTCCTCTACCCCACTAATGGCAACTGTACTTGAAATTATAATTATTCATGGCATTATTTTACTGTTACCTTTAATTTTTTTACAAGTTCAATATCGTCTAGAATATCCTATTAATTCAACACACTATTATATTACCATCTGGGCTTATCAGTGGAACTATTTCTATTTCCCAGTCTTATTAAACCAAACACATTACAGCATTTTGTATGTGAAACACTCCACCATCGCCAAAACTTGTATAGTGCTGAAAACACTAAAATAAAGTATAATATTTTGGCTGCCTAAGCTTTCAATGCTGTTGAAGTCTTATCTGTAAAAAAAATTCTCTTCAAGGATAAAATGTGCCTTATGGAAACCTGAAAATATGAAGTCAATGACACACACTAGACAAGATTTTCTGTATAGTTAGAACACAGCCTTTTCACAGGCAGAGAAAAACCTGATCATAGAAATAACTGTGCCCTACAGGTTTATCTAGGGGTGGGTCTTCCTTCTCATTCCTGATCGGGGAGCCCATCCTTTGTTTATGACCCTGGAGGTCCCAGTAGCTCCTAATGCTTGGACTTACATGTTCTCATTCCATCTACTAAAACCCATCCTCTGTTGGCCAGGCTTTGTTCATGACTTAAGGAAAAACAAGCCATCTCTCCCATGCAATTAAGTAAACACTATTGTTGGATCGTACTTTTATGCTCTTTTTTTTATCATTTTTATTTTAATTTTAAATAGCTTGTTTTACATGTCAATCCCAGTTCCCTCTCCCTCCCCTCCTCCTATGCTCTTTAAAGAGTCCTCGGGAAGTGAAAGTGTTCGTGATCGCAAGGCCTGTATCATTTGTAAACACCTCAAGTGGGCATCTTTGGATTTTCACTGATGATACATAGACAGTGTTTATCTGCATTTTTTAATTTGTTCCCTTTGCAGTGATAGTTCATTTTTATGCTCTTTCTACTCATATGGTCAGACTAACCCAGAGGATTTGGGTTTCTGTTTCTTAGGTTTTTTGTGTGCCTAACCCTCTTCAGTTAAGTGGCTATTTTCACTAATAGGTCCCTCCTGCCCCTGGAAGTTTTATACCTTGCTCAGGTTTGCTCAGTGGCCTGGAATAGAGTAATGTTTTCTCCTGCCTTCTGGCAGAGGAAGGCTGCCGTCCTCCAGCTGTGCCTGTGATGAATGACTGGCCTTCTCTCCTTATTCCCCCTTCACCTTCTTTGCCCTCCTCCAGGACTTGTCTCTGTAGAATAACAATTTTTGAAGCAAGAGGAAAAATGAGAAGGAAAAGAAGGATGGCTTGTTTGCAAGCAACCAGTGAGCTAGCTCCGCCTTCCCTGATCCCTTGCCAGAATAAAGTAACCAGAACAGTAGCTGCCCTCACCCTGCCCTTCTTCAAACTGCTTATATACAAGGTCATGAGTTTATCTTGTGGACTGGCGAAAAATCAAGACTAGTCTCTCTCCATGTCACAATTTTCGCTTCTGTGTGATCATCCATTGCCTATATATATGCCTTAAGGCATATATAAATCTACCCATTCATTCATTCAGGCATCATTCTTGTGCAATGAATTATCAGTTTGGGTGAGGTTCTGATGGAGAAGCCACATATCTATGTTATTATAGTTCAGCGTTTAGCAGTTGCCAGGACAAGCAAGAAACATGTGAAAATCTATGGAATGACAGAAGGAAGAATATGACTTAGTTTGAGAATGACTGATACAGATATAAATTCTATAATGAGAGGAGGAAATAAATGCAATCTGGAGTGACTGGAGGAAAAATTCATTTACATGGTAAAGCCTGAGCATTAAATTCCAGGTTCCTTGGATTGAACTTTATAGATAATAGTAAACTTCTAGGAAATATGTAAGCCTCCAAGTGTCTTGTTGGAAGAGGTGAGCACACAGGACTCTATGAGGAGAAAATGAATCTGCAAAACATGAGTGATGTTTATCCAGCCCATGAGAGCTTTCTTTCTTTTAAAAAGAATTATGTGCATGTGTGTGTGTGTGTGTGCGTGTGTGTGTGTTTGTGTGTGTGATTGTATACTAGAGAATAACCTCAGTTGTCAACCCTGTTCTTTGTGACAGGGTTCTTTCTGTTAATGCTTATTACTGCATATGTCAGGCTAGCTAGCTGGTCCACAGTCTTGCACATACTCTTGTATGTCTACCTTCCATCTTTCTGTAGGAGCTCCAGGATTGCAGACACTCACCTATTATAGCACCCAGATACTCACGTGAGTACTTTGATTTTGAACTCAGATCATCATATTTGTATACCAAGCTCTTTACCTGCTGAGCTCTCTCCCTAACCCCTTTCTTATCTCTCAAATGCAACTGTGAAGCTAACATATAACAAATCAAGACACAAGGTTGAAAAAACGTAAAGTCTGGGTGAATCAGACGTTAAGCAGGTAGGCAACAGGTAGAGAAGCATTTCTGTATAAGGATGAAGGAAGTGATTTGAAAGTCCTGGAAATGGCATAGGCCTTCCTAAGTATCACTGCAGAGCCTTACAGCCCCTAGTACAGCTTGAATAAGGATTGAACAATTGGAAGAAACTGGGAGAAAACCGTGAGTGTAGGAGCTAATGTCATCCAGGATCAGCAGCATTCCACACAGCAGTGACGTGGATAGACATAGAAAAAACCCTGTAAAATGGTTATTTATTATCTCACCACCCCTAATTTCAGTTGGGGCCTGATATTTCATTTGAAATATCTTAGAGAGAAAAGAGTCCACTTTGATTTATTTCTGCCTCCCCCAAAATATAGAAAACGTCAATCATGAACTTCAACTCTGCCACCATATTTTAATCTATTAATATGATTTATACTCTAAGATGTTCTTTTCAGTTACACTGTCTCTACTGACCTCTCAACTGACCCCTACAAATGGAAAGAGAAAAGGGAAAATGTCTCTGGCTTTGCAGGTTGATTTCCACCCAGCTTTTGATCTGGCCCAACTAATAGAAGCCTTGTCGAGGGCTAACACAGGAGGTTCATTGTGGCTGATGTAGAGAACAGAGCTCCAAATGGTCTTAAATTAATGTCTGTTCACCTTCATGTCTGACTTTGAACTTAATGGCATCAATGTGCAAAGTAGGCAGGATGAGGTGGTCTCAAATCATTATCTGAAACCCCAGCCTATAGAAAAATGTCCAATTTTAAGCTCATTAAGGGATACCGCTGAATACTCTAGAATATAAAATTAACCATTAAAAACCTTGAAAGTTGAGTTGAAAAACTGAAACATTTTCCCAAACCTTTAGAGATTTCATTTTTGAAGTGAATAAAACTCAAGGCCTTTTAGTTTTTCCCTCCACCACGATGAAGAGAACATTAAAGGACATTAGCTTAAACTACTTACAGCAAGTCCAAGAAACACTTTGGAGAAGAATTTCTGCAGCAGTGACATTGTTTTCTATAGAATAAGAGTGAACCAAGTCTGAGATTCATAAAATGCATTCTGTAGCCATTAGCAGGTAAAATCAAACTGCCTATTCTGACACATCATTTGACTATGTTAAAAGTTTTAAGTGGATTCCTGGGGTTCTTTGGCCTTCTAGTCTAGCTTAATTGGTGAGCTTGATCTTAAATGAGAGGCCCTGTCTCAAAAGTAAGTGGAGGTCATGGGGGAGCAAGAAGGTTGAGTTGGGGGGAAGAATAAGGGAGAACAGGATGAGAAATACCATAGTAGAGGGAGTCATTATAGGTTTGAAGAGAGATCTGGTACCAGTGAAATCTCTAATGATCTACAAGATGACACCAACTGGCAAACTAAGCAATAGTGGAGAGACTAACTTAAATGCCCATCCCTGATAGTGAGTTTGACGACTACCTTATATGCTGTCCTAAAACCCTCATCCAGTGACTGATGGAAGCAGAGGCAATCACCCACAGCCAAACACTGAACTGAACCCATGGAAACCCAGTGACAGAGAGGGAGGAGTGATGAGCAAAGGGGTAAAGAATGGGCTGGTGAGACCAACAGAAACTGCTGACTAGAACAAGGGGGAGCTCTTGAACCCCAGACCAACAGCTGGGAGGCTAGCATGTGATTGATCCAGACCCCCTGGTTGTGGGTGTCAGTGAAGAGGCCTGGACAACCTGTGGGGCCTTGGGCAGTAGATCAGTATTTATCCCTGGTATACAAAGAGGGATGCTTTCTCAGCCTGAACTCTTGGGGGGAGGGCTTAGACTCTGCCCTGAACGAAATGACAGACTCTGGATATCGCCTATGTGGAAGGGAGTGGGGGGACAGGGTGGGAGGCTTGGGGATTGGTGGAGGAGTGCAGGAGGAGGGGAGGGAGAGGGAGCTGGTATTGATATGTGAAGCAAGTTTTTTTCTAAAACAATGTAATAAAATATGATGAAAAGAATAAGTAGAGAAGCAATTGAGGATGACACCCCAGCACATACACACACACATGCATGCACATCAATATATGTGTGTGTGTGTGCGTGTGTGTGTGTGTGTTTAACTAAGGCAGCATAAACTGTTCTGTAATTGAATTAGAATATTACTAAATGGAAGAACAATTCACCTTCTTCTCTGACATAACTCAATGGCAGGAGAATGGGTTTTGAAGCCTTCACGTTCAAGTGTTACTTTGGTTTTCACCAGTTCTGGTACCTTGAAGAATCTTCCAAGTTGTAGTTTAATTATCTGAAAAATGGGGATAACAGTATTATCTTTAGCACAGAATTATTGTGGGAGATGAATCATTTTCTCTACTTCATATCATATGCTTCAGACAATCCTTGACATGGTAATGGAAGTGCTGATTCTTTTACCTAGATTTCACACTGAAGATAACCAAATACATGGTGTGGCATTATTTTATATAACTGTCCTTTTCCAGAAGTTGGCGAACTTTTAGAGAGAAACAGGAAAAGTGGATAGGTTGACTGCCAAGGTTGCATTTTTAACTTTTTTAGGTACAAATATCAGGTTGTGACTATTAGACACTCATTTATTCTAATGGATGGTGTTTTTAGGAGACATTTGTGATTTGGAAGGGTAAAATAAATATAAAAGACAAAGAAAATGAATTGAGTTAGTTTTCATCTTGTAATGATTGAGACTGGTAATAAACAATAAGAATGAACAATTTTCTAAACTTGAGAGTGACCTATTTGTTCATCTGCAGACAAGATCTTGTCATAGAAAAGGGAAAAGAGTTAACATTTGGTGAACATCATCCAGCATCACTCATACCATTCAACATGTGCTGTCTTACGTTGTTGTCACAGAATCCTGGACATTGTGAGTTTTGCACCTTAATTTTCATGGGGGGGTAGCTGGCTTCTAGAAGTTAGAGAATTAGCTAAGACTATAATGTCTGTCAATGGCATAAGCCGATGCTCTAATCATGATGCCCTGTTGTGTCTCTGTGATACAGTGTCACCACTATGAGTAAAACAACCAACTGAGTATCACTGATTAATTGTGAGATAGAACGTGAGTGGTGGGACAGGGTGTACATCAACAGTTCTGTTTTACAGATGCCCTCTCATCCACTTCCATAGACTGCATAACCCCTACATCACAGCCAGTTACATTCCCAAATATCCATCTTTATAAGAATAGAATTTTCTAAGCTGAAAAGGAAGATTTTGCATTTTCCTTCTGAAACAGTGGCTACTATCTACTATCTACTCCCTCAACTCATGAAAAGGATGGGAAGGGGCTTTGCTAGTCTCTCTGTGTAAAGATTTCAGTCCATCAGAAACAGAACTGAGTATTGTATGCACCCTGTTTTTAACAGGAAGACTGGGGGAGCCTGATAGCTCTGGTGATGCACTTATCTCCTTATTTTGGCATTGAAATGGGAGCTTTTCTGTGCCCAAACATGACTAAGGATGAAGCAGTTCAACCTAGCTTGAACAAAGAGATCAGGGAGCAAGGAGGACCCTAAAAGAGGCATACATGGAACCCCTCACCGAAGAAGGGGAAATAGACGATATTTCCAGAGTAAATTGGGAGTGTGGGGGGATAGGGAGGGAGCAGAGAGTGAGAGAGAGAGAGAGAGAGAGAGAGAGAGAGAGAGAGAGAGAGAGAGAGAGAGAGCATGGAGGAGAACATGAGGGATCAGGAAGATCGAGTTGGTGGAAGGACAGATAAGGAGAGCAAAGAAAGACATACCTTGATAGAGGGAGCCATTATGGGGATAATAAGAAACCTGGTATTAGGAAAATTCCCAGGAATCCACAAGGATGACCCCAAAGAAGAATATAAGCAATATTGGAGAGGCTACCTTAACTGCCGTTCCCCTATAATGAGATTGATGACTACCTTAAATGTCAGCATAGAGCCTTCATTCACTAACTGATGGAAGCAGAAGCAGAGATTCACAGCTAGGCACTGAGCTGAACTCCTATAGTCTAGTTGTAGAAAGATTGGATTGACAATATGAGCAAAGGTATCAAGACCGTGTTGGGGAAATGCCCAGAAACAGCTGACTTGAGCAAGTGGGAGCTCATTGACTCCAGACTGACAGCTGGGGAACCTGCCTAAGACCAAACTAGGTCTTCTGAATGTGGGTGACAGTTGTGGGATTTGGGCAGTTCTATGGAGTTACTGGCAGTGGAACCAGTAATTATTACTGGTGCATGAACTGGCTTTTTGGAGCCCATTCCCTATAGAGGGATATCTTGCTCAGCCTAAACACAGGAAGAAGGGCCTTGGTTCTGCCCCAAATGATGAAACAGACTTTGATGATCCCCCATGGGAGGCCTCACTCTTTCTGAGGTTTGGACGGGGTATAGGGTAGGGAAATGTTGGGGGGAGTGGGAAGACAGGAAGGAGAGGGAACTGGGATTGATATATAAAATAAGATTGCTAAAAAAATCAGAACAGGAGACAGAGGAGATGACATGAAGAAAACACATGAATTTTTAACAATAATGAATTCTCCAAAATTTACTCTCACATTGCTCATTGCTCTATCCTACTATCATATGTAACACAGATAAGGACCCAGTCTATGTGCTCTGGGCCCACCTTGTCTTCAACTGGGTCTCAGTGACAGGCTTTGACTGGATACCCATTACATATATGAGGTAGCATTTGGGCCCCTAGCACAATTTCCACAGTGTTTTCTGCTTCTGAAAATGCAGCTTTGGCTTCCTTCCCAAGGACAAGTTTTCTGTTTTTCACAAGAATTGAAGAGACTTTCCTACCTGAGTGTAAAGTGGAACCTGTTTGTCTAGGTCTGTCCTAGTTTCTACACTGAAAATCCCAGATCTCAGAAAATCCCACTGTCCCAGGCATCCCAGAACAGTCACTCACCCTACAAACTCCATTGTAATGGCTGGAACCCCAATAGTTCCATTCCTGGTACTGGAAATTCTGATTGTTTCTTGCTGAGTTTGAATCCTCGAGCTAAATTACTACAATTCCCTGTTTATTGCTGGGTGTGTTAATAAATTAAATTTAGGATAGCAGCTGCAAGTTGTCCTAAATGACATGTTTTTGATGAGCAAACAACCTAATCCTTTGAGTATAAATTGTAATGATTAAAATTTCAGTCCATTAGATGATTCTGTTAATAACAGACATTTAGAGAGGTTGTTTTTGACTGATACAATGAGATGGAAGAAATAGAGAAGACTTGATCCTCACCATACAAGTGTAAACATTTAAATTTGTGGAAAAGAATATCCTGCTGCTGTTGGTTTTCATTGGTCTGAAGGCACAAAGTACTGACAATTATCAATATGGTAGTTATAAGCCACACATTTTCCTGTTCATGCTTAATCACAAGCCTTTTGCAAGAGCTTTGTCTAAGGATGTTTTATATGGTCATTATATTATTATCATATATGTCTTAAGATGTAAATAACATTAGAAATTGGGAAGAAAATATTGTTACAAAATTATTTGTGGAACCAATGGAAGACTGTATTTAACATACTATTCTAAATTGGTAAATTTACTTTTACTATAAAAGAAATGGCAGTTTTATCTAATGGTTATCTTAATAGTTTGCCTCCAAAGCCAGAGAGAAACCCTGTCTTGAAAAAAATATAGTTTGCATCAAATGCAAAGAGGAGACATTTGAGTTCAATAAGAACTTGAGAGCAGAATGGAGAGGGGAGGGAGACAGAGACTAATAAAGAATATTCTAGAGTTTCTGAAATGAGCAAAAGAAACTTCCACACAATTAGCTTATATCAAGGTAAGTCTATTTTAAGAATATGATCATAATACAGTATAAAAATTCTCCAAGAACTAATAAAAATGTATAAATAAGAATTTGAAATAAAGATGGAAATGCAATTGGATATAATTCTAAGCACTGTTTACACAGGCTGTCTCATATAACAGGAAGCCTTTAAAGAATTCAACACTTGTTACTCCCAGATATATGTCTTCCTTTGCTGCAGCATGCTAAGTATATGTTATAGAAGTGCTCACATGTGATTTAGTTCTTGAGAAAGTATTTTTGTTTTAGAAATGTTAGCTTGTGATACTTCATTGCCTAAGTCTGTCATGAGAGTTCCTGGTCACCAGAGAGAGGTGGCCAATAAAATCACAGGAACAAACTCATTGTACAAACTGGTTGTTGTCTTAGTGGGGTAGAGCCTGCCTAAAAGTCCTTTGACATTAGTTTTAACCGTGCCGTACTGGAGACAGCCTGAAAATCTAGCACTAGACTCCTGACTTTATAGGTAGCAAGCTTTAGGCAGATCACTTAAACTCCTCTCATTCTCAGGTGTGAAATAAAGCCTTCTTCTCAGGGTTGAGCTGAGCATTCGATGAGATAATGTCTGAGAAAGTGCTTTGCAAACTCTTAAATGCTACACAAAGGTTAACTGTTTTCCCATACTGTGGTTTATAATTGCATGTGCTTAGGTATTCTATGAGTCACAGTGTTCTCTCCAAAACCCAAGGCTAAGAAAAGTTGTTATGTGACACAGATATTAGTTCTCTCTCCAGGTACAGGCATTATAAAAGGTTAGCACTATATTAAGTAATAGATCTATTGCCCCACTAAATTATTCATGATGATGTGTCCAGTGAATGATTGGTTTGATTGAAATCATCATCAGATATTCTTAGGGATCTAGGGATGAAGCTGGTACATGACACATGCTACCTTCAATGAGATGACTTCGCTACCATTAAACATTCAGAAAAGCCAATTTATCAATTTACTGTGAAAAAAATACCATCAAGTTCCCATCTGGGCTTTTAAAGAAATCATCCCTTCTTTGATATAATTGTGCTTCCAAAGTATCAAAGCATTTCAGAGAAAGTTTTTGAACACTAAATTATTTCAACTATTTTCTGGATGTGTTTTTGAAAAGGGGAAAATTCATTTCTTTTCACAAAACAAGGTATGTGCAGTTTTTGTTGTGATATGGTTGGACTTGGTTAAGCTGGATCCCAGATTCCAGTAGCTGCTGTAAAGGTTTGTACAGAACCTCTTATTGATAAATGGGTGTCTTCATTTCTAACTGTGACTTCTATATGGCTACCATAGTCATGATAATTATGTTTAAGCACACTGTCATTTTCTCAAACTGCTCATGCTGAAATTAAGCCAGTTTCTTCCTCCTGGTCCTCCTCTTCCTTCTCTTCCTCCTACATCACAACTCCAACCATAATTCTTCCTGAAGTCCTTGTTGTTATATTTCTCCTTTCATCAAATAGATAAAATTGCACACACACACACGCATTCACACACACACACACACACACACACACAAACACACACACACAGAGTCTTTATTTTACTTAAAATCTCTCTTGTTGGACCCTTGCTTTCAGCATGTCTGCTTGTTACTATCTTTCATGTGTTAAGTGTCATGTCTCTGTAGTTGTCTGCATCTTCAGTCCTTCCCTTGTCTTTTTATAATGCTACTTTCATCATAACATTCTTCTATAAACACTGAAGGCTCACTATTGCATGATTCATCAATTCTAGCTATTCTCAGTGTAGCCCTTTTGCTATGTATGTTCTCGTGCAACTAGTGGGGTTATGTGTTTCTGCTGACCTGGGCTTTATCTGCTTAGCCACGGTCTGCTCTTTCTTGTAGCTGTATTGTCTAAATCCTGTGGGGTAGTGCATTCTCTTACAAGGAATTTGGAAGACCCAGAATCAAGGCAGGTGAGATGCTGCTTCAAAGTTTGAAGCCTGCTGACTCCAACTTCAATTTGGGGTCCTTTACTCTATCAGAGCCCTACTTTTGTATTGTGGAAAAAGCAGGTTCCTCCAGCATGAAAATGAAGTAGACTATTTCTGTTGTGATGGGAAAAGCATGGTCCTCCACTTCTGCATCTGAAACACTGAGTTTGAGGGGGTGAAGAAGAGGATGTTGGTGTGGCACTAGCTTTATCCTCAAGGACATGAGAATTATGATATATACCTAGGATATTCTAAACAGAAGAACTTGTGTGCTCATGAATGTTAATAGATGAGGGTGGATGAAGGAGAAGGTGGAGTTAGGACTAAAATCTACATCAGAGCTGGAGGCTATTGATCAAGTTGGTAACTTAAATTGTGCCCACCTACCTATCAATATCATAAAAAGATGAGTTCAATTAATTTTGAAATAATCATGAGTAGCTTATAGATGTGTTTAAGAAGTTAGTATACACACACACACACACACACACACACATATGCATTCCAAATTGATGGGCTAACAGATTAATTCAAGCAACAGTTTTTTTTTTAGGTTGGGTTGGGTAATAATTGTGCTCTTCGTTGGGTATTGCGGTGCATGCCTATAATCCCACTTCCTGAGAGGCATACACAGGATGATAAGGAGTTCAAGTCCAGCATGAATATATATTGAGTCCCTGTCCTCCCACAATAAAACAACTCTTTTTTACTCAAGATTGTTGTGATTGACTGAACTGAATGATATAGCATATATATGAAACACCAAGCACATTTTTGGTAGCTAGAAGAACCTTACACATGAGGGTGCTATCATTCCTGGATTCAGTAATTTAAATATAATTACCAGCATAGTTAAAAGTTAAAGAATCTCTGTGTGCTGTCTTGCTTTAGTTAATGACAACTTAGAAAAATACTCAGAAGGTAGAAGAAAAAAATCTTGAGTAGCTTTCATAGTTTTAGAAGATGCTATGTATACTCTCAGGGCAGAAAAGTGATTAACATTTTACCCAGCTGTGAACCCTGCCAGCTATAATAACAGCTGGCCTAGCAAAAATATGTCCACTGGTTCCATGGTGACAAGTATAAGAGTGTGAGATGCACTCTCACCCTGAACTCTTGGGGGAGGGTCTAGGCGCTGCCCTGGATGAAATGACAGACTATGGACACCCCCATGGAGGGCCTCACCCTCCTTGGGGAAATGAGGGGATAATGGGGGGGTGTTGGGGGAGACCATGGGAGGAGGGGAGGGAAAGGGAGAGGGACCTGGAACTGACTTGTGAAGCAACCTTGTTTCTAATCTAAATTTAAACTTAAAAATAAATAATAAAAAATAAAAAAGAGTTATCAACTATTTTCTGAATGGATTTAGGGCCTGCTTCAAAAGAGGGAACTCATGTCTGGTCCTATTAACTAGGCCTAAAACCAGTAGTTGTATATGTCATAGGCTTCAGAGGAAAAATGAAAACTTATTCTACTAAATGGGTATGATAATTAACTTACCCCTAAGTTCCTATCTTTAAACCCAGAGAATAATACAACTCTCCACCCTCATCAGAGAGGCTTTTTTTCCCCCAGAAGATGGCAATTAGTACAAAAACAGATGACCAGTCTATGTGCAGAAAATAAGAGACTGGAGTGCTCTGCTTTGCATGATCAATTTATATTACAGCCCTTCATCCATGGAACAGAAGAGGGAGCACAAAGATTGGAGGAGCAGAGAGAGACAGTATTTTCCAGACATTTCAGGATCATTGCACATACAAACTCACAATGGCTATTATTGCCAATATAAGATCTGTGCAAGATCAACTCAACCAAAATCTCAGTATAGATGAAAGACTCATGAAGTCAAACCTCTATTTTAGGAGCTATTGGAAATGATGGATGCCTAAAGAGAGAGAGTTGGGTTTCTTCAGTGAAATAGCTACCCAGTCTTCAATATTGGTCTTACATCCATGCACAAAGCTCAGTAGATTTAAAAAGATATCAGGTTAAATTGAGAGAAAAAAGTTGTTGGGGGAAGAGGGCAAGAATTGGAGGGGAAGTAATGAAGTTGGATTTGACAAAGCACATTATATGAATGCACAAAATTTTCAATTAATTAAAAAGGGCAAGTGGGGGCATTTGATATACTTGTCTCGGGTATATAAATTAGGTGTAGGGTATGGAAGAAGACAATTCACACATGAATGTTACCAGCCCCCACTAATAAACTCATTCAATCACTAGTATATAAAGACACAGTTAAACAAATTGGTCTCTGTTTAAGAGTGGACTCATGTAGAACTCTAGAATCATAAAGCAGGCAAATTTCTTTGCAATCATTCTGCCACAAAAATTATTTGCTCTCAAAGATACAAATTTAGTTTGAAAAATTTGCAACATGCATCTGTTGCACAAACTAAATTATAGAGAATGAGAACACTAATATAGAGCTGAATAAATCTGCAGAACTTGGAAACTCTGCTGTTGCTATTCTAGCTCCATTTTTGGGCTTGAAATTTTTTTAAAGATATAATTCTGTTTGGTTATTTTGTGTAGCTTTGGAGCCTATCCTGGAAATTGCTCTGTAGACCAGGCTGGCCTCGAACTCACAGAGATCTGCCTGCCTCTGCCTCCTGAGTTGGGATTAAAGGCGTGTGCCACCGTTGCTTGGACTTAAAGATATAAATCTTAAGGAAACAAATCTTGAGAACACCTTTCACTTCTGTTGCATCCCATTGGAGTCCCATTTTCTGCAGATTGTTTTCCTATCTTCTATATAGGTGGTCTCTCACTTAAAGTGATTTGATTTACAGTGTCTTCCCTGGCTAGCCACAGAGTGTGATGCTGTCCTGTGATGCTTGATGGCTAAGGAAGCCATGGCCCAGCTTGAGATGTGTTTATAACATTTTCAATCTAAGCTTGATATTGAAGATATTCAATTGAAGAACATCTGTATTTTGTTTGCTAAAATATATCACTAATTCAAGTAAATTTCCTACTACGTATTTAATCCTGTTTTGTATTTTGTATATGAAAAAGATTTAGTTTTGGGAGTATCTCACCAAATGTTGCTTATTAATATCTTTGTAACTCTTGGTATGAGTAGCCTTTATAAATTTTTATTAGTTGTTTGAGAATTTTGTGTTAATAGTCTTTTTACTCACTTTATAAATTGACATATTAATGAATATATAATTTCTGTACATTACAGAATTATCTCATTTTAATTAAATAATTTATCACTTAAATTCCCGAAAGAGTGTGTGTACATGGCTTAGAAATTCATCTTTGAACATTATTTAGAAACTTTCCGTAAACATGAAACAACTCTTAAAATGATGAAGGCAAATTTTCGGAAGTTGAAATTCCCTGAGGTTTTCATTCTCTCATTGCTTCTTCTAGGTTTGAAACATCCCATGGGGATATCATAACAGTATAACTATCTTCATGTGGGACCAAATGTCAGACACTCTTATTCTTACCCCTGACTGGGCAGAGGTGGTCTGCTAAAATATTAAAATACAAATACTCCTTAATGCTCATTTTAAAGAGGCAAAACATCAGCAAGGATTTTCCCGATCCACCTTTATACACTCTCTAGAATAGAAGTTGCCAATACGTTTGTGGCTACTCAACTGCTTTCACAAGAGGCTGTGATTTTCATTGTGTATCTGGTTATAAAGAATGAAAGGATGTGTGTAACTTTGTGGATAGAATATTCTGCTAAAGATAACTGTGCTAAGTGATGGAGTAGTTTAAGCATCATCAGGAGTCTGTAATTATGATAAAGGATTATGAGCGTGTGAGTCAGTATCCCTCCAACTGCACTGGTTTTAACAAATCCTTCTGGAGAAAATACCTTCAATCAGATAAATTTAGTATGATATTTTGGGGTCTCCCTTATGAATATTTTTTTTAACATTTGAGTTTACATTTTCCTCTCCTTTTGTGTTTATTTTGAAGAAAGAGCAAGACAACGAAAGATGCTATCTCTTTGGAGGATCGTCTTGGTACCCTTCCCTTTACCGAATCCCCAGAAACACCATGTCCCATCATCATTAGAGCCCTTACCAGATTGTCTTTAAATCTGTCCGACTGTCTCCCTTACCGCTACATGAGCTGTGCAAGGTGACTCTGTTTCTTCTGCTTGACTTGTGCCTTTGAACCAGAATAGAACCTGGCATCTAGCAATTGTATTCATGAAGGAAAGGTCACTCCCCGAGACTATGCATAAACTGCTTCCTTTGTTTCACTAACTGGGAACTCCATATTTTTGGAATAATTCAAAAGAAAAGTCAGATAACCTTTGGGGTAGATGTCTCATTTGGACACTGAGGTTGACAGTGGGTGTGAACTTGGAGAAGCTGCTTGCCACCCAGGCTGTGATAGTGAGAGGCTTCTCACAGATTTCCACACCTCTCCCACCTAACGTAACTGTTTCTAGTCAAAACCATTTGCTAAGCTTATTTCTTACTCTCTCACCCTTGAGTTTTCAGTACACCCTGCAGAGGAATGCCAGATAGGGAAGAGGATTGGGAGACAGTGGATGAGAAGGACAAGAAATGAAGACTCAACAAATTAATTTTATTTTCAGACCAGTCCAGTGCTATTATAAGCCTTGGGGGGGAAAAACAAGGGTAGACATTTGTAAATGTTTATCTTTAAAATAGAGTTCAAGTGTTATTAGTTATGGGGCTAAAGCAAGTAACAACCCATGAACACTATCCCCATGACAACCGACCCTTAAACTCTTCCTTGTCACTTTCAAACACTTATAATTGGAGATCAAAGAAGTTCTAGGAGGCCAGGAAATTATTTCTCCAGTTGCTGTTTTCTTCTGTCAACCAAGACTCTTGACGAGAGCAAAGAAAAACTGTCAATTGCTCCTGCCCTTCCCCGGGGCCAGGCTGTGGGAATGCTGATGCAATTGATTTGATGATATTATGCCATGACATTGTGTCAATATGCGATGATGTGTTGTGATGGCACAGCGTCATCACGTGGTGACGCAACATCATGACGTAAGACGTCACATCGCCAATTAAAGAGGTGATTCCACGAGGCTTTTTTAAAACTGAGCAACTAATGTTTAATTAAGGCTGGGCTCTAGATCTGAGGCAGTGTGGCATCTGAACTGTAAGATACAGGTTGGAAAAATGTTTCTTTGTGTGTTTGTAAATTACCCCTAAGAAATTATAATCCCTATTCTTACAAATCAAGTTTAGAAATGAAAATATAATTCATTTAGTAGACTGTAACTCTCACAGGTCACTGTATTCATTGTTTTCTGTGGAATACAGGCTGGTGCCAAATTTAAACATGACTTCACAATGAGATTTTCGAAAATATAATCTATTCTTAATTTACATATTTGTTAAAATTATTTAGTGCCTTATAGAGCTCCATGTAAAATGATTTATAATTGAAATTTACTCTGTAACTAATAATTTTATATACACATATTTCATAATAATAGTAACAATAATCTTGCACTAAGAGTCTAATAATATGAAAATGTTAAAAAGGAGAAATGATTTGTGATTATAGTTTCTGTATGTGTTTATGTGTTGTGATCCTGATTTTACTTTTTATCTTGGTTTTACTATTTTGAAAATGAGGATAATGCATTTTTCCCTGGCTTCCATAGGGATATTGCAATGGCAAATTATTGGATGTAAATGTAATTTGCTATTTAGAACAAATGATATGTAAATTTAGGATAATACTTGGTATTTTCTCCAGAGCTTTCATAGATGCTACTTATGAACTTGACATCAAATGAAGAAAATGTAGTTAAATTAGAAAAGAGGTGGCTTTCATATTTGATGTTTCATCTTTACTTTTTTCTCCCTGACTGCTTCAGCTTTAGATCTGTTTTCAGAAACAAAGCAAATGCTGAAGTGAAGTTAGTGACATACACAAGAAATTCTATTTGTGACATTTCTAGGCTTGTTAGCTCCCCTGTCCTGAAAATGAGGGAAAGTGTTTGTGTGTAAGTGAGGAGAGAAAGTTTGCACTTACATTAGAGAGGAGAGTTTGCACAAATGTTCAAAGCTCCCCTAATCAACAACACAGGTTGCTTCGGCAGTTTGTAGTCGGGAGAATAAGAGACAAGTGTCCTTTGCTATTTCTGATTTTCTGTGGTGAAATGAAGAGATTGCTCTGTTGTCTTAAAACTCACATATGCTTCATCATCCTTCTATAACTCCAGTACATTTCATGCCTTCTGAAAGCGATACATGACTTTTTGATGGAGTTTGAAATGGTGGCTGATTACTTTTGAATTCGGAAGCTCAACTGGCTGCTAGCAGCTCACATCTGCGGCAGAGAAAAACAATTAGCAAATTTGTGAATTTGCTTTGGTTTATAGATTAAACAAGTGAAGTGATTCTTTATCACTCTAACCAGCAGGCTGTATCTTGATTACAGGATATTGCTGCTCATTAATAAATATAACTATTTTTAGATGCTACCAGTTCCTCTCTAGCTTGCTAGCTTGTCTTCTGTATTTAGTGATTACTTGTCTGTCTCCAGGAACCACCTACATCATGTTCAGGGTCCAGAGCCCAAAATCATTACAGTTTTTAAGGCAGACAGAGCATTAAGCTGAGTACAGTGAGCTTCTAGACACAGAACCCATGCAGACACGCAGGTTGTACACCCTGCACCGCCACCAAGCTCTGTCAATCACACATCTGGAAGCACTTAAGTCTCTGTGCTGACTTAGAGTAGAGTTTCTAGTATTAAAGAGCAGCTCCCGTGTACTCTAGCTTACCTATAAGGTATATTTCAGCACTGGTGTGCAGAGACTGAGGACCCTATTGCAGATGTTTCCCTGCTTATGCACCAAGTGGAACCCTATCAGTAGTCCTTTCTGTGTCCAAGGACAGAAGCAAGAGACCCAATCCTCACCCTAAAGGAGAAGAGCAGAGGGAGTCACCCAAGGGGTACTTAACCCCAAATAAAGCCTTTGTAGTCAGCTCCGGGACCCGTTTTCTACTCCAGACGTTGTAATAATTGTCAATAGACTTTACTTTCACTTTGCTCTGAGCTATTTTCATGTCTTTGAATTCTTTAATTGAAAAAGAGAAAAAGAACCCTCCACCTAGCTGGTATCAAAAAGAAAACAGGAGGAAAGAAGGGAGGAAAGGGGCATTTAAAATGTATGAATTCTTTTACATCTAAACTTAGGAAGACCTCCTGACTGATGTAAAACATACAGGTAATAAGAAGAAAAGATTGAAAATTTGGCTATGTAACAAGCCTTCAAAGAAGGAGAATTAGCTTCTCCTGAGGATGAGCCTCCTACTTAGTTGCCCAATTTAAGGTGGTCAGCCCAGAAATCATATACACACAGACAACAAAAACAGGCTCAACAGGATGAATTTACCTGGTATATATTTGACACACACACACACACACACACACAAACATACACACACACACACACACACACACACAGAGAGACACACATGAGAGAGAGACAGAAAGACAGCACAGAGAGAGAAGAGAGAAAACAGAGAGAGAGAGAGAGAGAGGAAGAGAGAGAGAGGGAGAGAGAAAGGGAGAGAGAGAAGGAGAGGGAGAGAAAGAGAGAGAATCAAAATATAAAATTTAAAATAACTGGAGTGAAAAAAAACTTCAAACAATTCTATGTAACAGCAGAGAAAGCCACATTTTTTCATTTAATTTACTATAATCATGAAAATAGAATGGCAGCATTATAACATTTCCTTGGGTTGATGAACAATAAAACCTGTATCTTTAAAAAAAAAAGAATGAATGGTGCTAATAAGATCTTACAAATGTTAGTCCTACCTGACCTAGTAGAGGAGATTGGAGATTGGGAATATTTGTTCTTATGGAAATCATAACATAGTTAATGTTTTGTTTTTTAGATAAATTAACACACACTATTAGACCTAATTATTCTTAATTGGTGTTTTCTTGACTTCTGTACACTAACAGTTTACTTTGCAAACATTCCTTTTTTTTCCCTGAGAGAAAGTAGACTTCAATTCTATTTCCTTATTTTTTTATTCCAGATAATTAAAAAATTAAATGGTGAGAGCTGTACAAATTAGACTTTTGCATTCATTCTACATTGAGAAGAAGCATATGTGTTTCACTCATATTTGAGTATGGATGGGTTGCAGATTGAACTTCAAACCATTTGTTGTTGAGCGTTAGTAATATGGATAGGCCTTTTTACTTTGGACTGGCAAAGGAACTCAACATTCACTCAAGCAAAGTCTTGCTGATTCTCCCGAGTAACATCCCAGCAATAGTATGGATATTTTTCTGTAGTCAATATGGAGAAATTCAGTTTCATAGGCTCTTGGCATACGTTTCTATTTTGTGTCGTTAATTTCTTTAGGTCTTTCAGAATAAGACTGTTTTCATTCTCTGGACAATTAAAAATATTTGAAGATGCCTGTTGTGTTTTCCTTCCATCTTCTTTCTTTCAGATTAAATTCTCCTTTTCAAATGTCTCTATATTTGACATGGTGAACATTGATTTTTATTTTATTTTTTTACCATTTTGATATGAGAAATTGAAATTGAATGTATAGAATGTTTAACCTTTTTTGTCTGTTTTTTGGTTTTTTGAGACAGGGTTTCTCTGTATTGCTTTGGAGGCTGTCCTAGAACTCGCTCTGTAGAGCAGGCTGGCCTTGAACTCACAGAGATCCACCTGCCTTTGCATCCTGTGTGCTGGGATTAAAGGCATGCCCCACCATGCCCAACTAGAATGTTTAACTTTTAAGATTTATTATCAACTGATTTTTAAATTTCAAACTCCAAAGATCTCCATTGTGGAATTCAGTTGCCTATGCTGACAAGAGTTGGTTTCGGCCTCACTTCTACACTACACTTTTCTTATTACTATTACTGTACCAAAATGGAGTGCAAGTTTGCAGGATATCCACATCTGTTAATTCAAATGGAACTGGTATTACCCAACTTTCAATGTCTCTTTCAAAGTAGGCTTGGGATATTTTTTTAAAACATTATATACCTGAGAAGTGTGTTTTTTGAATCTTAAAATTACCTCTGTTGAATTTCAATTTGTTAAGCTTGATCTATCTCTTCACTCTGTCACATCTATTTTGGTTTATGTAACATATTTATTATCCTTCTCAGCTCCTTGTCATCTTTCCATTTTTTTTGTTTTTACGAGACAGGGTTTCTCTGTATTGTTTCGGAGGCTATCGGTCCAGCCCGGCCTCGAACTCACAGAGATCCACCTGCCTCTGCCTCCCGAGTGCTGGGATTAAAGGCGTGCGCCACCACCGCCCAGCCCATCTTTCCATTTTAAGACCTTGTTGACTATGGTACCAAAAGTGTTTAGGAACACAAGACAAAGGGTAAAGTCCTGTGGCATAATTCTTTGTGCAGGCCAAGATCATTTTCTTTGTTACTAGCCTTTTTGTCAAGCAGTCAGCTTGTTTCTGGTTATCCTACCATCCAGTAACGATTCTTCCATTCTTTACGTTCACATGTGAAAAGTCCCATTACATGCTTTGCTATAATCCAATGCAAATCACTGCTTTTTTTACTATGCAAACAGCATATCCAAGTAAGTTATGAAGTTCATATTTATAACTTGCTATGTTAAGAAGTTTAGTGACAATAAAATACATGCATAGATGAGTCACAGTGTCAGTAGTCCACAATTAATAAAAGTCCCTTGTACTTATCTAAATAAGAATTAGTTCTGGACAGATTCCACTGAGAAGTTTTCTCATTTGGTGCCCTCATTATTTTAGCCTGGAGTCAGTTTTCTAATTATTAGGATAAAGCGCCATCATAGGAGACCATTCCAGGGGAGTAGTTCAGTAGGAAGAATGAAGGTATAGGCAAATGTTGAATGGGGTTAGAAGTTGGTGAAGTGAGCCCTATGAGAGAAAAAGTGTAAAGCTCTTTTCAAAGCACTGCCTTTTAGGTATCAACACTGTCATAAAAATGGGTCAGGACAGACTCAGACAATGATTTGGTTTTAATATGCTGTGACGCTATGCTAGGTAGGAAATATCCACTTTTCACAATAAATAACCTTAACTCTTAAGGGGAAAGTATCCATATGCTCATATTATGGCATAGTATAAACTTACTAATTAGTCTTATTAATTAATTAACTACATTCTGCCATGTAACAAATATGGGATATTTTGTGTAATTGAGAAAAATGTGTATTTCTCCTTCTGCTAAAAATAATAAACATAGTTTATATAATAATAACTATAAGTAAACATAAATACACATACTGCATTGACTCTAGAACAGAAATATACTATGTTTTAATGTTTCTCATTTTACAACAAAAAAGTTGAAAGTTTAAACTCAAAATGTCTCCACAGGGGAGAGCAATTGGCTTCTTTGGTTATTACGCAGAATTGAAAGATTTCAGATACTGAAGCATGCTTATAAACAGCAAAGTCCACTTCATACTTCATAGGAGCATGGTACTATGAGGAACTGAATGACTTCAGAACCCACTTAGTCCATCTTGGAGCTAGAGCTAGATTTCTTGACTTTTTAACTGTCTGTATCTAGTTTCATTCTTTCATACATGTTTGTTGACATTTTATGTTTGTATTATATCTATGTCCCACTCCTCCATGCAAACTGTTCTATATACCTCAACCCTTGCTCTATTTAGACTCATATGTCTAGACACACAGAATGACACATATTCTTACACACTACATTGGCCAAAGGCCAAAAATGTGCCTGGGACCCTGTAACTTGTGATACAGTGTCACAAACCACAACTTGAAAAACGCCCTTTAACTTAGTCTTCTGTTTTTGAATATGCAAATCAGTTGAAATAATAATAAATATTAATATTATACATATTTTTGAACGTTTGAAATACCTTGTAATAAATTTGTCCAAATTCATCGTCTTTTATCCTCATGCTACTGAGATAATGGATAACTTTTAAAGAGGGTCTACAAATCAACCTATTTGGTAAGGAAATTTTCCATGATAGGGTATAACCTAGGGACGATGGAAACAACCATTTTCTGAGAGTGAGAAACCAAGTGTTCATTCACGGTCAGCTAGATACCTGGGTAGAACCATTTCTGATGCTGGGAAGGGGGCAAGGATGCCACTAGGCATAAAGAAACATCATGGTAGTGTTGAATATGATGTGCTTGATGAGATGCATTGCCAAGGAAAAAGGACTCTTCTTCAGTGGTAGGGGCTTATAAATTCAAGGTCAGCAGCTGTCTTCATCCCCCACCACTTGTCCTTGCGCCAAACAGTTTTTTTGTTTTATTTTTATTCCTTTTGCCTTAAAATACATTTTAGAGCACAAGTTCTGTGATTCCTGTTTTGCGACATGCTATTAGTCCCGTCTCATTTTCCTGGGCCATTGTAAACAAGGGCTGTTAGGGCGGACAGCTGGACAAGGAGCAAAATGAAGCCCATGCATAGACAGGGTAAGAAAAGGGACTGGAATTTTTTTTATTTGAACACAAAAATAGACCAAAGAGAGAAAGAGAGTACAAGAGACAGGACTGTGGAGGCCTCAGAACTCAGCTTCCTTTGTTTTCCAAGTTAGGAAAGTGAGTCTCAGAGAGAAGACACTGTATAACCATAAAGAGCTACTAACTCCAGACTTGCCTGTAAGCTCAGGCAATTTCACAGGTTCCAACTAAGGCTTTCCCTTATCAACATTTAATGAGAGATGCCAGCAGTTTGAAAAGAACAGCAAACAATGGAAGAAACCTGTGTATCTGTCTCTGTCCTCCCTGGGTCACATCTTAACCGCTGTATTTTCTTCTGACTTTTAAACAAACAACTCTGATTAAGTCCTGTTGATATGCTTTCTGCCCCCTCCCTTTTCATTAAGTGCTAACTACTTATGACTGCTTTTCTACCTTATTCTTGTCTTTTTAATTTTATTACATGAAGGCATAATAGAACCTGATATTCTAGCACACTATAAATACTGTGTAAACATTATAAAACTATGCATTCTGACCCTTTTGTTCAACCTTATACTTCTGAGACTTTTCTCTGCAGAGCATATGTAGCATCAGTCATTCATTTTCAATCGAGTGTGATTTCAGTGCACAAATATACCACAGACTGTGTGATCTTTTGCACTGATAGGCATTCACATTATTTTCTTTGTTAGAAATAATGCCATGGTAAATATTCATATGTATTCATTTCACTTTACTCAGTGTGGTTTCTCTGCTGCTTGGCTGGGGAAAGGTTAAGTCAGCAGGACTGGGGCCAGCTGAGCCCCTGGGCTTGAAGTTTGTAGGCTCTGGCAGCCTCATGTTCTTAGCAGAGTTATTATCTATAGGCCAGTTGTGCAAACACCATCCTCACCTTGCCTTTTTGCTAAGTGTGGGAAGTCGCAGAGGCACTGTTTCTGGAGCAGCAGCTTTTAAAACTAGCACACACTGAATTGCATAGAGGCTGTGTTAGAGGTCCCATCTCAGAATTTCTGACTCTGTGTGTCAACAGTGAGTCCAAAATATTTCAATCATAAATGATGGTAATGCTCCTGGTCTAGAGGTGACTTTTGAGAGTTATTAGGGTGCACGTGTGTGTGTGCGCGCATGTGTATGGTATGGGGGGGTAGTGAGAGAAAGAAGTTGCATTGTCAGTTCCAAATAATTATTCAGGTATTTTAAAGATATCTTATTACAGTTAGTTTATCATATAATCTAGAATGTAATTAAAATTTTTAAATAATATGATTCTTTAACAGCTTAGAATTTATAAGCTTTGTGCAAAAGATAGCCTTTATTTCATGCCATCCTGGGAATCAGCTTCCCTATAATAGTAAATTTGCATTCATCTTTGAGTAAATAAGCCAGAGGAGAAATTTAGAGAGACAATTAAAGAGGAAAGCTGTCCTTCTTTCCTTTCTTCCTTCTCCATTATCTTTATGGAGTAATCAATAAGTCCACTGCCCTCTTGCTAAGGAAGGAAAGGCTAGAAGGAAAATGCTACAACCAAATTTGTGTCAACTCTCTGCAGAATCATAAAGTCACTGGAATGTGCTGTGATTGGCACCTTTTTGATGTGAGCTGTCTCTATTGAGGTCCCTTCCAATTTCTACCCACTATGTTTGAACATAGCTTGGATGTGTCCCTTGAAGACTCATTTATGTGGCTATGCACAGCATGTGTGTACACACATACATGCACACAGAGATTAAAGATGTAAGGCATTGAGATATGGTGTATCTTCAATAGACAACACTAGAATGTAAGTAGGTCAGGAAGAAGCTATCATTGGAAGGGCTTAACTCTGCTTTTACAGAGATATTTGGATCTTACAGGGGGTGGATTAGTTCTTACAACATCAGATTATTGTAAGAGAACCGAACTCCCCAGTCCTCTGATTGGTCTTGTTTCCTCTTACCATGGTGTCATAGCTGCTATGTTGCAGGTCAGCCGGGGGCCATCAGATATGATGACAGCCCAGTCTTCTGCAGTGCGAACCCAGAACCTCTGTTGATTATAAAAACAGGCACCGGGTGTGCCGTACTGCTCACTTCATTCCACCCCATCTGAGACTTGGCCTTTTCTGGATAGCACAGCCTTCATTACTTTCCTCTCCTTCCTTCTGCTATCCTTAAAAGGTACCTATTTATTTCCCTTTATAAAAATAGCACCCTTCTTTTGTCTTCCATGAGATGAACACGCAGAAATAAAATCTTGTGCAAATAAGAATTCAGGCAGGTGGGATGAAGCGACACTGAAATGGACCTCACTCCATCCTCCCTGCCTACAATGCAGCTGGAGGGAAGTTGTCTCTTTCACCTTCTCCATCTAGAGGCTTTCACATCCTCTAGAAAGTGGGGGCTCCTCCTTAGCTGCTACCTCCACTCATACCCATCTGGGCACACCCCTGAAATGAGGTTTTTGACCTTCACCCGTTCCTACCACACCTCTGTGCACATCACCTCTCCTCTCCCTTCTCTTTCCCTTATAAGTCACTTTCTCTCAGTGGCAGACAAATCTTTAAAGGAGCTCCATTTCATCACTGATAATCCCCTCCCTGAAGAGGCTTCTCTTTTCTTTTAGTGTAAAATCCAAATCTCTTATCTGCCTCCAGCATAACCTTGCATGGTAAATGCCTTGACCTGCTGTATGCGTACTGTATCACAGACTCTGTCCTTCTTATTTCTAAGACTCTGACTTGCTCTTGTGTAAATCCCTGGGTACAGGTTCTCCTATTACTTGAGAGAGAAGAGAGGCAGAGGACAAATTTGTAAAGGAACTTGGTGGACCCCAATGAACAGGTACCAAGTGCAAAAAAGACTTGAAGAAGGATGAAGAAACCCATAGCAAGAGGGCTTCTGTTATATTGTGTATATAGGGGGCAGCAAGGGGGCTGGATGGCTGGGTCACATGAAGCCAAAAGAATAGCTGAGCTCTGGAGGCCAGGAGGGCTAGAGTATGGAAACCCCAGAGGGCTCTCCATAACTAAGAGTTATGGAACGTTTTGGAGAAATGGAATAGGATGGATTTTACAGAACCACTCCACGTGTTGTAGGAAACAGTCTGAAGAAGTCACAAGGTCACTGAGGCCACAGTTCTACTGAGGGAACGATTACAATTTGATCTTCAAAGACTTTACATTTTACATTTATTTGTGAGGGGAGGGAGGAATGAAAATGAACATGATGTTGTGCAAATGCTGAGGTCAAAGTCTGATTTTCAGGAGTTGGCTCTTTCCTTCCACCACAAGGGTTCTGGGGACTGAACCCAAAGTGTCAGGCTTGATAATGTGTGGCCCTTTCCTTCTAAACTACAGCACTGATACCCTGGCACTTTTTAAAGTTGTTTGTTTTTCCCCAACTTGCAAACTTCCCAAGAGCAAGAATTATTGCTTGATTAATTTCATGAACCCACAGTCGTAGTTAGTAAATGGTGTTTAGTTTTCTGAGAGAATTAATTTCAATGAAGTATTCTAAAGAATGGTATGGACTAGATGGTGAAAAGTTCTGGTCAGCTGTGTTATATAGTCAGAGGATTAGTTTTTGCATGTTTTTTTAACACTTTAGAGTGGGTAAGAAAGAAAAAGACGACGAGAAAATGTAAAAAAAGGAGAGATGAAAGCAAAGGGGGAAGCAAGAGCCACAGATAGAGAGGAAATAGAAGGAACAGAAATTGGGGAAGATTGAAAATAAATTAAGAAAGACTCAAAACTAAATAGTTTTGAGCTATTTCCCCTGATGCAAGTATTTATTAAGCTTTTGAAGATCAGAGTGAGAATTTTTTCAATAATGAGAAGGAGATCCTGAATTTTTTTTTGGATTTGTGGTCTGTATTATCTCTGGGTCAGCTATCTAACTGATCTCAGAGTATGAAACTAGCCATGGAAAAACCTAACCCAATGGTGGTGGTGGCTGTTTCACAATAATTTCCCTACTCTCCTCCTCCCCATCTTATTTTTGTTTGTTTTGATTTATTTATTTAAACACAAATTTGTGGTATAGGCTGCAGCTTGCTGACCCCTGGTCCAATCCAGTCCAGTGTAGCCTACAGTGTAGGGGTTAAATTAAGGAAGTTGCAGCACTTATCATGGCTTATTTGTGAAAAAATATTATAACAAACTAGAAATGCAATGGGCACAAGTTAACCTAATAAAGGATATTTATCCAAAACTACAGAAACACAAATAGAGGTGAAATTGTATTATGTACTTTGAAAGGAGATTAATGCAAGAATGTTGGAATCTAAGAGGGTAAGAAAGAAATATAAGTAGGAAGTAGGAAGAAACTAAATTTATTCTTATTTGTAGAATGTGTCATTATTAAAAGGAAAATAAAAAATCCATCAACTATTTGAACTAACAAGAGAGTTTATAAGGTTCTTAGTCAATTATGCAAATTAATATCATTCTTATGATAAAAGCCAATATTTAATTTGATTAATATGTGCCAGGAACTTTGCATATATTATCTTACTCCCACAAGCACTTTATGAGGTGTTGCGTGTATTATTTGGAAAGTGAGAAAATAAATTTTGGTAAGATTAGTGATTTTCTACAGTAGCAGGAAAGTAAATAATGAAATTGGAATGGACTAACTGAGAAATGGTGGCATTACTTCTCCCTCTTTTATGTTAGATCTAGTCCATTGAAATATTTTGGAAGAAAATGTTTTCCTTAATATCAGGTAAAATATATATGGTCCTAGAAATAATTGTGAGAAAACTATATTAAAGCCAATATATCAAAGCAAAAAATCCATAAATATTGAGAGACAGAGAAGTTCTAAATAATTAGTGAGGTAATAGGTTTTTAATGTGAGTATTTAATGTATTTCAATATTACAAATTTGTGTAGTTTTTCAGTAAATTTATAAACAGTGAATTTTATTTAAATGGTGACTAGTTATTGAGCATAGATGAAGAGTTGACATGATTTGAAGCTTATATGGAAACCAAATTGTAAGAGTAGGAAACTCTAAAGTCATTAAGAAAGTAGAAAATAAACAATTGTTGGTATACAGATTTTAAAAAGGCTTAAATTCACAATGTGAGTTTGGTGTTTGACTTTAGCCTGGAGAAAAACAAACAGGTGCCTTGAGAGGTTCCTCACCTGTGGACTTTGGAAGATGGTCAGTCATTTTCATGATTGACCATCATTTATGTTTATTTAAAAATAAAATGTATTCACAACTTTGCAATGTTTGTAGAAATACATTTAAGATGCATTAGGGATAAAATGTAGAAAAGTAAACTACATCTATGTGAATAAAAAGTGTAAGAAAGATAGATAAATGATAGATAATATAGAGACATATGATAGATGACAGATAATAGATATATGATAGATAAATGGTAGATAGATAAATACATACATGATATATCTTTATGGCATTAGAATAGGGAAAGACTACCATATTAGACTACATGAGGTTAGAAATTTCGTAAGTGCCTTAAGACCAATCACAAATATAAAGTAGACTACATTTTGTGAGAAGATACTGGCATATATAAAGATGCTGCCTATAAATTACCATGAAAAAAGCATGAGGAACCCAGACAAAGAGAAGTAAACTTAAGAGAATTAGGTCATACATAAAGATGGCTTAGTCCACTAGTGGGTGACTAGAAAGTATACATTAATAAACCATCAAGATGATATTTTTGCTTTTCTTTAACTGGAAAGAGAAACATTCTAGTTATGTTAAGTATCAGTGAGTCCTAGGAAAGGAAGACCAGAGTGAGAGGTGATAAGTACTAGGACAATTTGGTTCTATCAAGTACAGTTTGAAGTATTAGCATGTACATCCATGGACTGAGTTACTCTAGGTAAATGGCTCTGGAGAAAGTTTGTTAGGGTATATAAACATTTCTCAAAAATTACTTACAATATTAAAAAATAAGAATTATTTAAATAGCTTAGTACTAACATTGACGGATTCTGAGTCATCCATGAAATAGGATAGGCTGGCAGTTAGAGAAGCTAAAAGTTTATTACTCAAAGAATACTTTCTGAATGTTTATGTGTGAGGCACTGTTAATGTGGTCAGAGAAAAAAATCCTGTAAGCAAAGAAAGCATAAATAAACAACGGATTTTTCAAAGTTGCTATGTACAATGAAACAGATTAATCAGTAATGACAGATTTTGAATTCATACATTTGAGTTGAGAAAATTTCAGGAAATTAAATTAAAATAATGAAATTATATTTACATTAAATATTAGGTTGATGTAATACATATGTTTGAAGCGATGAACTTACTGATCTTTGCTCATTACACATTATATATATGCATATATATATATTGAATCACCTAACCACGTTCCAATAATATTTAATGATATTATGTGTCAAATAGCAATGAAATAAGGACAAACAAGAATGAAAATGTACCACACTAATGACATAGCCACTATCTCTGAGGAGAAAGAGAGATCTAGAATCTGGACAATGTGAGTTATCATTTCTAAGTTTTCGATAATATCTGGAACTCAAGATATAGACTAGGCTGGTTTTGAGATTATGCCATTCCTCCTGCCTCATTGCTGGGATTATAGAATTAACTAACAATCTGCCTTTTATTTTTTTTAGTAAAGATATGAAACCAATATAACAAAGTGTTATTTGTTAACTTTGGGTGCCAGATACGCAATATCACAATATTTTTATTTGCATTTTAAAAATAAAAGACTGAGGGAGAACTTTTCTCTAAGCCCTTAGCATGGTGTGGATCATAGGCCATCGTTAGTAAACTATGACTTTAAGATTTTTACTCTTTAATTCTCTTCTTGCAGCATCCTTATTTAACTTTCAACACTCTTAACTTCATCTGTGGCTAGACTTTAACTCTGATAAACTTTTTTACTTGAATTCCATGCTGAGGTGTTTTTTCCCTTTTTATTCTTTATTCTTTATTTCATATTCCTCTCTGGTTTCTCCACAGAAAAACATCCCCAATAGGTATCATTTTTTCAAGCATTTCACTCCCACACACCAGAGTTCTTGAGTTTTAACGCAGCTATGGTTGTGAGGAGTACCTACTAAGAGAGTCTATATAATTTATGTAAATTAGTAACAAAATATATTTATTTTAATTACTTTAATATATAAGTTGTATTGTATTTAGGTAGACGGTGAGTTCTAAATGGAAAAATAAGTGATCTTTCCAAACTTGATGACTGTGGGGCAAAATGTGTGAGCCACACATTTGCTCTTCAGTTCCACAGGCTTGTGGAGAAGGCAAGCTGGGCTGCCCAATACAATGATGACTGATAGGTCTCCAACTTTTGAACTGGCTTCTAGTCTACAGTCAGTGATTTGTGCATATGCATGTGTGTGGGAGAAGCTAGGGCACCACTCTTGAGGTGATTTTACATACAGTGGATGATTTCCTCTCAGGTTAATTCATGTCAAATGATATTGGAGTGCAGAGAGTTCTGAGTTACCCCTTCCTACAGGTGCTCCCATAGTCACTCCCTCAAAGAACCAGCTAGGGAGATGTCCCAGTACATAAAAGTACACACTGTATAAACATGGGGACTGAATTCATATCTCAGCATTCATGTAGAAAGCCAGGTGTGGCCGTGTCCCTGTAACTCAGTGCTGTGGAGGATGGAAATAGGAATGCTGTCTGCTGGTAAAGCTCTAGGTTCAGCAAGAGACCCTTTGTCAAAGAAATAGGAAGTAGAGAGTGATGGAGCAGGGCACTGGACATCCCTCTCTATAGCACACATGCACAAAAGATAGATGACAGATAGATAGATAGATAGATAGATAGATAGATAGATAGATAGGTATGAGTGTACCTGCACATGCACACACTCTCCAAACACACACACACACACACACACACACACACACACACACACAAATATAGAGAGGGAGAGAAAGATATAAGTATACCTGCACATGCACACCCCAACACTGTACACATAAATACATACACACACACCATACACATACAGGCACACATCATACATACCAACACACACATAAATATATACACCCACTTTTTGAAAAGATTCCCAAGAAGAGTTCATGTGAAAAGTTGAAGAAAAATATTCGTACTTTCTTTGATATTCTTCAGAACCTATTCCCTCACCCCTATACAGTATATCTCTTGGTCATTGTTCTAGAAGCTTGTGTCTTACCATGTCTATAACTGCACAGAATCTTTCCTAGGTGACCCCAAAGTCACCCATATGCAAAGGATTTTATCTTTGATATTCATCTTCTTTCCTTCCTACAACCCAATCACCCATTTCACGTCAACCAGAGCCATCAGTCACCTCTTTGTACCTTTGCATCAGCTGTTTCTCACTCTCCTCTCTAGAAAAAATCTACCTCTCTTCTCAGTGCCACTTGGCTCAGTTCAAATGACAGCCTGTAGCAATCCTAGCACTTACCCTGTAGCCATTCACACTTCCTTGTCTTTGCTCTGGAGGCCCTCTGTGCATAACCTTTTTAATAGAGCTTATCGTTGTACTGTAATTGCTTGTTGATCCATTTGTCTCCCTCTTTAGTGGCAGAGGCACCAAATTAATTCCAATAATTTGTGTTTCCTTGGCTTTGAGTTTCATCAAGGGTAATAAATGAATGAATGAGTAGAACTTCAATTTTGTCAGTATCAGGAAGATATTGGTCAGTTTTGCAGTGCAGAGATGCTGTTTGGAGGGCACTGGCCACAGATTTCAGTTCCCTCTATGTTTTTTTCCCTATACTGGCCTGATATAGGGGAGGTAAGATTAAAAAATCAACCTCTCCTCTTTTACCTTATAGCTCTGTCCATAAAGTTTCTTGAGTCTGGTCCATGGTTTATGGCCCATTTTGCTCTCAGTTTTTCAGGGTTGAGTCAGGATTCAGGGGACTTCAGGAGAGTCCTGTTGCAACTTTCTGCTCTGGATAATGTACTCCTTCCTCACCTGACCACAGATATGCTAATTATGGTCATTTACGGGAACTATTTCCATTTATTACTACCACAAAAACTCAGTGATTCAATATGTGTCTCATAACTTATTCTTCAAATATGAATTGGACACCTGCTATCAATCACTGAGTTAAGCATTTAATGGAGATACAGGTATTTAACTTGCATGACAGATGAAATTAGTTGTGTTTTCTTTTTTACTTGATTCTGGCAAATTTTCCATTCATGCATCCTTATTTCTCATGTTCTCCATCTTTACATGGCTTGTTGGCTAGCCCATGTTTTTGAAAACCAGCCTTTAAAGGAGGACCACAGGTTTAAGACCAGCCTGATCTGCACTGCAAGGATGTCAAAACAAAACAATACCACAGAATAAAAACATAAATACCAAACAAAATCAACCTAAAAAACCCTACCTGATTGGGGAAGTCCTTCCCCTGTGTATGTTTGTCTTATTGGTTTATAAATAAAGCATTGTTGGCTAATAGAGAAGCAAGAAAAGTGGGACTAGAAGTTGAGGAGGATTCTGGGAATTGTAGTCAAGAGTGAAGAGTTGCATGAGACTGGCATCCTTGATAAGATAAGACCTTATAGAAATATATACATATATATGTATGTATATATGTAGTTATCATTAATGTTTAAGACAGAACTATCCAGTGAGAAGCCCTGGACATTGGCTGACAGCATTGTAACTAATAGAATCTCTGTGTGTTATTTAAGGTTGATGCGGCTCTAGGGCCAGGCTGGCAGGAAGAATGCTCATTACAACTACCCAACAATTTTGATTCTGCATTCAGTAGAAAGAAAACAGCTTAAAGATAGAAAGGTTGAGAAGGTTTGCAGAACTCTCAATGACAAACACCTGGCACCCTTACATCCTTCTATGTCATAGTAAGCAAGTTGAATTTTACCATGGTCTTAGTTTACCTTCAATCACTGTTATAAAACACCATGACCAAAAGCAAGAGGAGAGTGTTTATTTCATCATGCAAATCCTGACAACAGTCTACCATTGAGGGAAGTCAGGGCAGGAACTCAAGCAAGGCAGAAAGAACCTGGAGGCAGGAACTGAACTAGGGTGCAGAGACGAATTCTTCATACTGACTTCTTCCCTTGGCATGTTCAGTCTGCTTTCTCATACAACCCAAACCTGAGAGTGACACCTCCCATATCAATAATGAATCAAAAAATTCCACAGGCTTGCCTAATAGCCAGTCTTTCAGAAGAATTTTCTAAGTCAAGATTCCGTCTTCCAAGATACGTCTAGGTTTATGTCAAATTGACAAAATACAACCGACACCAACACCCATAGACACACAGTTGGCAAGCTCTTCAGCAGGGTCACCCCTGTCCTATATTTATATTTTCTACTTGGACAACTTATTCTTCTGAGAAGGAATAAATAAATAATTTGTAGGACAGGACTTATCTGCACAGCTAGATTTCTTTAGTTATTCTTTTCTTTTATAATGCAGTGTTAAACAATTACAGAACATAGAACAATATTTGCATTTGAGCAAAATTAGAATACCCTCTATGACACTGTCCACTACATAGAAATGGAGGTTATTGGTGGAAGCCTAACAGGCATTTGTAATGTCTGAATGGAGTGCCATCTAGAGTGTGGAGGACTTCTGGTATGTCAGTCATGAGAATTAGCCTCTCAGATTTCTGGGATTAGGGAGTATAATAACTTGACAATCTAAATGCCTTACTCCAGAGAATACAGCATTTTGATGCCCATGAACTCCCCTCAATTAGTGCTTAACGTGGTTTGAAGAGGAAACCATTCCAGGCCCGGGAGGTAGAGGTTTCCCTGTGGTTTTGCTAAGCTTGCTTTATCTGTGCATGGTGGTCTCAGATACTCTCATCCTCTCTCTCTCTCTCTCACCTATGCTACCTTTCTTCCTTTTCTCCACCCAGAGCCAGCCTAGCACCATCGACACAAACAGCCCCAACCCCTTTCTCATTTCCTCCTAAAGGAGTTTCTGCTGGAAACTTAATGTCTTCCAGAATTGCCACCCCAAATATTAAAGCCTGGGTGGCTTAGTATGAGAAATGTATTTCTTATAATCTGCAGACATGAAATCTGGGATCAAGATGTTGTGAAGGCTGCTTTAGTCTGAGGTCCCTCTCTTTCTAGGTGGCCATATTCTTTTGTGTCTCTGCTTGGTCTTTACCCTGTGTCTCTCTATATCCTCTTCTTTCTATGAGGATACTAGTCTTACCTATTCCTACCTGTTGCCATTCCTACCTGTTGGATTAAGTAAAAGACCTTATGGTTTCATTTGACTAAGACTGTATGAAGACTCCCATCTCCAAATATAGTCAGCATTTGAGGTTTCATCATATAATGAGGGGTGGTGGTTATATAATATATTCCATGACATCTAATATAATAATAATAATAATAATAATAACATTTATCTATTTAATCCTGTATCTATCTTTGCTTTTAAGAAGATGGGGTCTAACACACTAAGCTAAGAACTTATGGCTTGCCTGACTGAGGCCGGATTGGCACAGTGATTTTGTTAAGTCTTTGGGAAAGCAGAGTATATGTTGGCCTTTCCCTTTTATCTGTTTTAATGAGTTTTCCAAGCTTTTGGCTGTAATTCAGACATGCAGACACTTCATTGCTTTCAACATATACAATGTAATAAGTTTTGCTTTGCTTATCATGAATTTATTAGCCAGTGTCATTAATTTTAGTTGTTATTTAGTCAAGCATTGTCATTACTTTATTAGGCTCAAAACAGGAAGATGAATAAATATTTCCTCTTAATCTACTACCTCATTTATGTAGATAATATAAATTTTGGAGTGTCATCCATTATTGGTGATCTTATTATTTAATTTCAGATTAATATTTAATTGTTTAAGATCACATCCTGACTTCTGAAATTTTATTTCTGTTTTTAAACAACATTCCAATACATGAATATATGAATATATTTCTATGGATAAGTAAATTAAAATGATGTTTTAAACACCTTGTCAGTTCACTCAAAGCTTATGTCATGCCATGTCATTATTCTATAATGGGTACATTAAGATGAGCTAAAGAGTTGTTTTAAAGTCTTAAATGTCTTCTTTATAAATGAGAATAATATGTCTGTTTGAGTTTGAATACCCTTCTTTCAGATTCATAGCTTCAATTTTTTTTAATGGCTAAGATTAAAACTGTCTTTCCTGCAGGGATAGAGTGGTAGTAATAGATGGAGGATATTATTGTACTTCAAGATAATATCTTCCCTATGTGTCAGAGAACTGTGCCTATGAAGTTGTGACAATATGGCCATCTAAACAAGACCTGTATAATGACAGCTGATATTGTGATGAGAATGGGGAAAATCTCACAAGGCTCTCACCCTAGGTGAACAATTACAGGCAATTAATGTCTGCAGAGAGAGAGAGAGAGAGAGAGAGAGAGAGAGAGAGAGAGAGAGAGAGAGAGAGAGAGAATCAGTGTTCTCCAAGAAAAAGGCCCAGATAAGTTTTTCAATCCCATGTAGTTAGTTATAAACACACATATACATTTAAGCAGCACTGCATGACTAAGCATGTTACACACACACACACATACACACACACACACACATACACGTGTGTGTGCATAATGAATTTGAGTGGAGGCTCTTGGGAAGAGACGGAGGAGTATTAAGTGGGGGTGGAAATTCTTAAAAAAGTGTGAAAAAACCCTGTCTTTCCTTATGTAGGCTTTTTATTTTGGCCTATTAAAATTTTTCTTCTTCCTCCTTTTTTCTGTAAGTCATATATTATAGCAGTAGATGGAAATTTCTGTTCTGTCTGGGCCCACAGCCATTTAGTCCCAAATAAACACACAGAGGCTTATATTAATGATAAACTGACCAAAAGCTCAGGCTCCTTATTGGCTAGTTATCTCTGAATTATTAACCCATTTCTATTAATCTAAGTATCGTGGCTTACTGGAGAATACCTGGCCCTCTTTCTTCCTTGGCAGCTACATGGCATCTCTTTGTCGACTCACTCTCTGAGTTCTTCTTCCCAGCAGTATTCTTGTCTGGTAGCCCTTCCTATACTTCATGTCTAACTATATCCTGCCTGTCCATTGACAGAAACAGCTTTATTCATCAACTAACAATAGAAATATAACTCAAAGCACACAGTAGAACATCCCCCATAATCTCCTGCTTCCTTTCTAAATAAAAAGAAAGGTTTTAACTTTGACATAATAAAATTATACATAACAAAACAGTTATGAAGCAATAACTATAGTTATCAATATTTAGGCCATTAACACTTGGCAAAATTTAAAGAAAATATTCTATCTCCTATCCTATCATTGTGAGTCAAAAGTTTAATATGAACTTGTCTTTTATCATAACTAATAAAAACAATAACCATAACTTTCTGTCTTCAACCCCATCAAAGACCACAGAAGGAAATATATAAACTCTAGAATTGACAAAGACATCTTACTGCCTGGACAGTCCCCCAAATTTTATCTGTAACATTGGAGCATCCATCTTCTGTAGCCTATAGTGTCTTGCAGAGTTTCTAATGAAGTAGGAAATTTGAAGATCTCTTATGTCTTGTATTGGTAAATTCAATCAGTTGCTTTCCTCTACAAAGCAGGAACCCTTAAGGACCATCCTGTTTCTTGACAAGTTCAGCAGCCACTTTCCTTTCTAACCTGCTTGTCCAGTTTGGACAGTGTGTTTACTTTCATCATTTGTGGCAATGACAGTTCTTTGCCTAATAGGTCAGTTTTGTCACATTGAAGAAAAACTCCATAATGAGTTTCTTCAATGCTAATCTTTCTCTCTGATGCAATTGGTGTTGCAGGAGCAGTTGGGTCTCATTGTCAGTAAAAACCCTAATAAACAATTTTAAATATCATATTCTGTAGGTTTTAAAAGGTTTTGAAGAATACTATCTAGTTGAAATATATCTCTGTATATGTAGAAAATCTAATTAGCATAACTATGAATTTTGACTATTATAGTTGATTATTTATCAATTTGTATTTTTAAAGTGTATATTGCATTTTAAATTGTGATGTATAAATACAACATCTAAAGAAGAGTAGCAATATACACATAGCAAAATTGACCTTTAATTTGTATCAATAAACCAAAATCCATATCAATGTATTCATTTCTATCTCCTATTCCCATATTTTCATTAGAAAGAGATTGCCCATGATCATTAACAATTGGTAACCAAACTCATTTAAATAAAAACAAACATTTACAAACAATATTTGAGAATGTGGACATAGTTCACTACAAACTGCTTCCTGTTGTTTGGGGGCACTGCAAATCCCAAGGGGATCCTGAGAAAACCCAAAACCATGGTCAAATCCTGGGTGTAGCACTCTGTGAGGCTGCCTCATCCCAGCAGCCTTGGATGTTGGATCCCCTGGACCCCTTCTTCAGGGTGTCTTGCTTGATCAAGCCATATTAGACTGGAAGGAATCCACAAATTTTCATCTGCTGTGGAAACAAAAGTTGAACCGCTTTTCCAAAGTAACATGCCCTTGAAGTGAAGGCATTTTCAAAATATATATGTTGGATTAATTCAGCAGCATTTGTAATCAAATATCTTTTAGCAGATGTTGCTCCTTCCTCAGCAATCAAACAATTTAAAGGCAACACAATAACATATAGTATCTAGGCTCTCTGTGTATTTTTCATCTTTATGTGGCTTTTTACTACTCTGTTTCTTATTATTTTTATTTTTTGTTTCTTTTGAGACAGGGTATTTCTGTCTATCTTTGGCTATCCTGAAATTCACTTTGTAGATCATGCTGTCTGCGATCACTGAGATCCTTCTGTATCTGCCTCCCAAGTGGTAATATTAAAGGCATGTTTGACCCCCCACCCAGCTTGGATTCAGTCTTCTTTTTGGAAATTTCATATTGCATTAGGTCAGTTTATTTCTTTTCTTGGTAATTTTTTTCCTGGGTAGTTATCACTTCTTTTTGGATGTTTACTTGTCCAGAGGTCTTAAATTCTTCAAGATGGTTGTTTTTATTTTCAGGGAAAGGCAAAAACAAAACCCTTCCCCAATCCTAACTTTGGGGAGGTTCCTAATCTAATCTTTATCAATTTTGATCTATGACTTCTAAATTTATTTGAGGAACTCTGAGAATGAGTCAACAGAGATATGCCATGTAGCTGCCAAAGGAGTAAGAGGTCAGGGAATTCTCTGGTAAGCCAAGACTACCTGGAGACACTCACATGAATAGAAATGGGTTAATAATTAAGAGAGAACTAGCCAATAAGAAATCTAAGCCATTGTAGAAACAGCTTATTCATTAACTAATAAGAGAAACATATATTCAGAGCATACAGAAGGACATCCCCCATCATATAACCTTTTAATTTATTGCCTCATATTATTCTTTGCTGGTTTCATATATATACATATATGTAAACTCTAGTTTCTATAGCTAGATTATTGATTTCCAGGTATCGCTTTTGTTATTTATATGTGAAGGAAAATATCAAAATGAATGCGAGATGTGATTCCTGCCAATGTCTCCCTCAACCTCAGTAATTGTGAGCAGCAATCATGAGCCTCTGCTGACAGAAAATCACTGTGAACATGTGTAGCAAATGCTACTTGGATTAGCATTAGTCATTTACAAGTGTAATCTTTTACTAGTGCTACATTGTATTGGTTATAAAATACATTGCTTACATGATTATAGATGGTATTTATTTTATAAAGATAAACTATAACTTCATATTTTCTCCTTATTAACTAATTACCAAGCATGAAAAATCACCAGTTTTAAGGGTTTTGTTTATACTGTATATAGGGTTATTTACACACACATACACACACACACACACACAGAATACAGCTACTCCAGTATCTGGCTAATTATGGTTCATTGTCATCTATGTGCTCTACAGACCTGAGGCATCTTCTGCATTGATGCATGGTTTTTCATCTCTCCTATAATTTACAAAGTTCTGGTAGTTCCTGTCTCTTTTTTACTCTGTCTACCTCTGAGGAAGGGGGCAATACTCTGTGACCAGAGACCTGAACTGACATCACAGAGGATCATCATATTTTAAGATACAGTAGGCAGGTGCAGTATAGTCTTGCCAGTTAAGGTTATGGAATAAAATGAATCAATGACATAACAAGACAGATTATAATTTCATACTGCTTGGGTGAATAAAGAACAGGAGAGGGAGGGACTCAAACTGGGAGAAGTAGGGAGTCCCAAGCTCTGCCTTGGGTGGCAGTGGCTTAGAAATTTCTCCAAGCCTTTATTCTGTTCTATATTCAGAAATTTCTGGGATGGAGTCTTGACATCTTTGGTTCCCTGAAGAAAGTATTTGTTCATTATAACCCACATGCCATGCTCCAGAATCAGAGTGTGAGCTCCTGGGCATGTATTTGATGGTTTTGGAAAAAGTTGTTTTTTATAGTGAGAAGTTTAGCAACTTTATCATAGATTTGTGCCTTTTTAGAACATATAATCCAATATTGATTAAAATTTCTAACAGTATCATGTAAAATAATTTTATGTTCAGTTTTGTCACCATTTTTATATAGTAGGTGAGAAGCGTGGGCACATAGGTAATGGGAATAGCTGATGGATAGGCAGTGTCCAAATTTCTACTCTCCTTACCCTGTTGCTTGTCTACTTTAAATTAAAGGCAGGGAAAACTAAAAGGAAATGTAAGTGTTGTGTCATTAAGTAGAATCAGGAACAAGATGAAGATCACTATAAAACCTACCTACTTGTTTGAGATAGAGCACAAATTCAGCTATAACATAAAAGAGAAACCTAGTTAGTTAAAAGCCCCACAGGGTTCAAAAGAAAGAGTATTTGCTTTCAGTAAGGTTTGTCCTTGGTACAAGGACCAAGCCAGGATTCTGTTCCAAGAATCTTAATGAAAGTGGCTCTGCAACGAAACAAATGGTGTCCTTACACTTTCTTAACCATGGATCTATGTTCAAATCCCAGAGAGTTAGCTCTATTTGTTAAGTAAAAAATAAACAGTGGTTTTTCAAATAGAAATTTAATAAGCATTTCTATAAGAGTTGGTACTGTGAGGGTCCAACTGTCCAGTTGCCTGCTGTACTGGTTTGCATGGTAGGTAGTATTTTGAATCTATGGCATTGTAGTTTTAGTCAGGGCAGGATATAAAATGGAGATCTCTCCCATGCAGTTGACACAGATTGAAGAGCATTGAGGAGCTTGCATTAAAATTCCGAATTTTATGTTAAGACTCCTATGACTTAATGGTGATGGTAGAAAAAAAGGGTAGAAATCTTAGAAGACAGTCTTTGTTAGAATATATTCCTTAATAGACAGATACTCTACTTTCCCTAGAAAGAGATATAAGAGAATTCTACTATTGTGTCATATGCTAGCTCCCTAACGTTTACATGTATCTGTTTGCTAATACATATGTCAGGTGTGGGCATTACAACTTTCCTCACATCAGCTTTAAATAAGGCGTGAAACACAGGACAACTGATTAGTGATTTACTATTTAATATTAGTACATTACAAAGATCAAACTAGCATAGTTTAACAGATCTACTCATCCAAATTTCAAGGAGTTTAATAACTTTTGTGATTGCTAAATATGTACTGATAAATACAGAACAAGCTAGCACTTTGTAATTAATTGTTCAAGCAACAGAGGCAAGCAATAGAAGAAATCAGAATAAATATCTGCCATGCTATGATGTAATTCTTTGTCAAAGATGTAAGAGAGAGCAGTGTGGAAAGAGTCATCTGACAAGGGTAGCAGTATGGAGATGGGAACCTGTGCTGCATGCTCATGGAAGGACTCAGGGCTCTGGCAACCTTTGTTTATAATATATGATGCAGTAATGTATAGGAATTAAAAAAACATGATCAGTTTGAATCACACCACAGGTTGTGAATAGTTGTAGCTGTAATTTCCTGCAGGACAGGGCTCTAAGGAGTAGGGTGCTGACCATGGTACTGACGTAGGAGTTGGCTATGAGCCTGATCTGCCCTTGTTCAGTGTTCAGCAAGGTAGACCAGCTTAGAAACAAGCGGTGCATGTTGTACTGTGAAGAAATGGGCAGTGAATGCGGTGGGGGATGGCTAAAATTATACTAATGGCAGTCAGTGGGAGAGCAGTCAGAAGCCAACCAAATGTCTCACCCATCAAGTAAACAGTCAATCACTTTAATTTAGGTAAACGACATGGGCTTGAGCAAATGTTTCACTAAATTGACTGGTTGCTTGAGTGAATCAACCTAATCAAGTATGTGCTGGCATCTCATAGACACAGCCCTAACAATGCAAATATCATTATAGCCCTTTGCCTTTAAAACAGTTTTGCGGAACTTTCCTGAGGATATAGGCAGAATACAGCGAAGCCACCTGGGTTTTGACCTTCTGCTATATGGTAGGAAGAGGATTATTTTTAATAGGACATGGTTCATTTCCCACAAGTATTTGCAAACATTTCTAGTACTGATACTATCCCTATCATTTTAAAAGATCCATTGGAAGCCGTCCTTTGAAGTTTCGTATACTGTCTCTTGATCTTCATTGGTAACTGCTCTAAGCTGAGTTGGCTTGGTTTATGACTATAACTACTTTCCTAGTTTTTAGTAATACCCCCTTTTAAAGTCCTGTAGATACAGTTTTTCCACACCAACCAGGAACTTTTAAAATGACTTGAGTGAAAGTTCAGAGTTTTATGGTCTTTTCTGGAGTAATACTATTTTTAGGAAGGTAGACAGGATATTTAGTTCTTTTCTTTTTCTAAAAAATAGCTACTTCAATTTTGTCAATGCAGTCTGTATCAGTGTTCAAGGTTATTCGACGAAGGCAGTCAGTACAATTTTGCTTTTATCCCCAGGAGCTTGTACCAGTACAAATACTGATTCTGTGGAAGGTCAGGTGTATGCTTCTGTCTGTGATGTGGACTGTGTAGTCAATTTCGTATTTTGACTCAAGCCTCTGTCTGAGCTTGTGTCAACAGTAAGAATGGCCATAAACCTTGGTACTTAGAGCTGGGTCCGTGGGAGAAAGTGGACTTTGCTGAGAGTACAAGAGTTGGGATTTCAGAGACACCATTGGTCATAGAGTGGGAGAGCTATTTGCCTTCTTAAGCCTGATTTGGGGGAACTGTATCTTTAGAGACTTGGTTTATAAGACCTGCTAATATTGGCTCCTGCCTTACCATCTCAGAAACCTTATAATCTACTCAATGGTTTTAAGTGAAAACCTACGCCTGTAGCGATTGGTCCATGCTATAAAATAAATCCTACCCAGGCTAGCTATGATGCAACAGGAAAAAGTACTGTCCTCAAACACACGTGAAATGTACAACTGAAGTTTTTGTCTTTGTAGACTAGGTCTCAAACTCACTAAGACCTGCCTGCCTCTGCTTCCCAAGTGCTGGGACTAAAGGTGAGTGCCATCACTGCCCGGCGGGTTTTTTGTTTTGTTTTGTTTTGTCTTACTTTGTTTTTTTTTAATAGGCTAAATTTTGCCACTGAACTTACCAATTTGCAACTCCTGAATAAAAGTGCATGGGAAGAAAATACATTTATATATAGCTAATGGAGAGATGCAGAAATTAATTACACAGCAGTGTCTCTATGTTGGTTTTCTTCTGTGCCCATTTCCAATTTGATTAGCAAGATGAAGAAACAGTGAATTAGTGACATTCCATCTTGGAGATTCAGAATTTTCATTCTTACAGAAAACAATTCCATTATACCACGGCAATGAATCTTCTGAGCTTTAGGTTTTGTTGTATGTCTTTCAGACAGTATAATTTGTGATGCACTGTTAGTGCTTATTGAAAAATAATTGAATGAATTAAAACACATGTGATTTTAGCTTTTGTTATTAATGGACTCTATTATTTTTATTATATATGTCCAGAATTTATATTAGGGTAGATTATTCTGTGGGTCACCAGGATTTTTACCTCCTAAAACTGAGGGCTGTATCGTAGTGATAAGGACAATTCCTTCAATGATTCCTGGAGATTTGTAAGTGTAATATATGTAGGGATTTCCATAGTCAATATAGAGCTATGGTTTTGTTTATGGACATAGGAGATACCTAAATATTCTCATGTTTGCATTCTAGTTATAACCTTTATGATTTTTTAAAATTTGAGGGAAATTCTTAGTCTTTTGAATCTTGAAATTTTTACATTGATTTTATAAGGCTTTTCTATGTAATGTTTTTAGAAAACTTAAGTGAAATGGCAAAGATAAGATAGACAGATAATGCCCTACAGTCTAATCAAGGCATATGCTATTCAGGCCCACAAAATTAAAGAATTAGAGGATGAGCTAGAAAAAATATTTGTTATAATTTTGGATGGGCAATACTTTAAAAATAAAGACAAAATATAAAGAATAGAATGGACAACAAAAATCATAATACAGACACCACCCAGAGGATTACTACATAAAAACAAATACCTCCATATTTGGAAAAGAGCATCCAAATCATTAATGTACAACAATAAGGAAAGACAATTTAAGAGTAAAAATATTTTAACTCATTATGATCAAAAATATAATTAAAGCAAGATACTATATTGTCAAAAATAAAATAAAAATAAACTTGTAGGGAAAAGAAAGGCCTGCAGGTAATTTCCAGACATCTACTGACTAAGGGAATATTGAATTGCCTTGGAGAGAAATTTTAGATAAAAGTTCTTCTATCCTTCAGAGATCATTCCCATTGTAACTGTTAGCAGAAATAACAACAACCTAAAGGAAAATAAAAATTTAAAAATAGAAAACTATTATCTTCCTTACATTATGGGGGAAAAACCACACCACAAGTTCTTTCACTATCCCCTTTCATATCCAGATTTGGAGGGTATCCAGTTTAGGAAAAGTGGAGTTCTGAGAAGGAATGCATAATTTGAAGGCTAAATGTCCATTTTATATTTTCTTAAATTTCCTATGTTCATACATAGTTAAAGATTTGGACTATTTGTCTCTACTGGGAACTAATATTGCTATTGATTTTTTAAGTACCCCAAATTGAGGCTGTAAATGAACCTTTATAAAGTACAGGGCTTCAATTTCCCTTCAGGAGCTTTGCTAGGAAGATAGTCCAGGCCATCCTCTCAGCTGGGAAACTGTATGGTGTGGGTATCCCAGAGAGCATCCTAGAAGGTACAAGCCTCTGAAATGCCTGTGTTGGCCATTAAACCACCAAGAAAAGTGAGTTGAATGTCAGAGGCTTCAGGAAAGGAGTTCTGGGAAATTGGTGATGCACAGAGAAGGGATGTCAGTGGAGAGTGTGAGCGGCATCTGAGCATGCCTGTAAGGCTCAAGTCCCTAGGATGGGCATGTTTCTGTCCATAAGGCTTACACAGAGAAACTATGGCTCTCAAAAATGCTGAACCATGAAATGTTTGAAATTGTGAAATAATAGGCTTGCTTCTTAGAGGTGATGGTGCACCTGGATTGATTATTGAGCAAAGGAAGAACAATGTTAATCTTAAAGTTTTTTTCTATTTTATCATCTCCAGAAGAAAATAAGTACCATAAATATGTAAAAAGGTGCATAATATGGGTGAGGAGCTAATAGAAGATTTAGCTGTAACCTGAGATGGAGGTTCCTAGTTGCCAAAAGAATGTGAAGATGAGGCCTTGGGATTGGCAAGGTACTGTGGATAAGTACATTTATGGAACTTAAAAGAAATCTACATATGGGCAGATATCCAACAAATCAGCAATGACTGATGAAGTTCAGGTAGTATATCAGGATAGTATGTGGTTATTTGTGGATATTTAATAATGTTATGAAGATAATAAGCTAAATATACATACATTATACAGAGACATGATTTTAAGATTTAGGTGATTTTATTGATGTAACTGTTGTTGATTAACCCACTGTTTTATTTCTTCAAATTATTTCTCAAAATTTTGTAACTTAGTAGCTTTTAAAGGGGGGAGATAACTAATGGATATGCAGGTATTGTGCACAGGAGGAGACTAGGTGCATTTAGGTAGATTTAGCACTGAATGAGCATCCCTGTTTAAAAATCACCAGTCCACGCGGTGATCTTTGTAACATTCTAGGCTCTGTCTTGGTTCTGTTATCTGCATATCATCAAAAATGCCTCAAATGAGGGTATAAGATGCTTACAAATTCATAGATAATGACAAATTATATATCAAAGTATAATATAAAATTCAGATAGCCTCTAAATACTAGAATAATAAGAAAAATAAGGGTGTAGTGAAACTAAGCTTACAACTCAACTTTTATACTTCAAAGAAGTTCCTGGAACCTATATGTGCAAGTTAGGTTTCTGGCTTGACATACAGAAGGGAACCTGGGATATGAGTTGGCCAATTAGACATATCAGTGTGTGGTTGAGCCGCCATGTGGCCTCTATGCTAATAAAATTCACTTCACACAGCAAATTCCTGTAATGTTATGCCACTATAAATGACACTAACAAAAAAGTTTATTCATCTCTTAGGACGTGATAACTGGGCTGCCTCTAATTGGTAGACAACATCTTAAAGTCATATTAACACTTTAAAAGCAGTGGTTTCTCAACTTTCCTAAGGCTGCAACCCTTTAATATAGTTACTTCTGTTGCAGTGACCCACAACCATAAAATTATTTTTGTTGCTATTTCATATCAATAATTTTGTTACTGTTAAGAATCATAATGTAAATATCTAGATTTTCCAATGGTCTCAGATGTCCCTTGTGAAAGAGTCATTTTACCCCAAAGGAGTTGAAATCCACAGGCTGAGAGCCACCATTCTATAGGGTCAGCAAAGGTGAAATCGTGTGATATGAGAAGCCTGAAGAAGAGTTAGGAACTTTAGCTCTTCTGGTAGATGTTTCAAAAGGATGCCATTAAGGAAAAAATAATTATTCTCTTGTATTAGGCAGAAACAGAGTAGAGTGGACACATATTTCAACTATACAATCATGTGCTTCTTTTGAGTTGTATTACTAGGGCCATTCAGCAGAGTATGATGTACTTGAATGTCTACTTTAGAGGCATGCAAACAATGTTCACTTTGCAGTATTTTGGTGAACATCAATTTTGTGTCCAACACTGTTTTAGGTACTAAGGATAGATGGTTATGAAGGAGATTATGTAAGGGGTGTGATCAGAGAGTATAATCTAATACAGGGAGATGGTATTTTCCCTTGTATCTGGGAACTGGGGATTTGGCACACAGCAGAACAACCAAAGACTTAAGTTTATGCCTTATTTCATAGTGCTGCTGGGTCCTGTACTTTTCCATGCCCTGATCATCTCCAAATAGAAAAAATGTAGGTATCTGATCTGGGCTCATTTAAAGTAGGGGAATTATACATAAAATTAGGCCTTGGAAATTGCAGACCAGAGTCTAGGACAAAGGCATGTAGTCCAATGGTATGGCCATGAGGAGCAAGTGGCATTTTCCCCTCATCCAGATTCACTTTAGTCTTCAGGAGTGTGCAAGTGATCCTCGTTTGTTAACCTGACTGAAGTTGCAGCCATTTGGAAAGAAGGTAGGGTACAGGAGCTGGAACAAGCTTTGAAACATTCCACTTGGGGAAGACATGGCTGTTCTCGTGAAAGGGTAAGAGACAGAGTGCTGTCTTCTGTAAGTCCACTATTTTCCTCCACAAATTGCATGACCACAGCCAGCTGGGTGAACAAGAATGAAAATCTGGAAGCCTTTTGCCATCAGACACATAGTAAGAGTCTCCTGAGAGGTGATAGTGCGGGAGGTTGTAGGTGTCAGGAGGGGTGTGTAGAGGCTCTGTATGAACTCTCTGTACTTTCTGCTCAATTTTCTTTGAACCTAAAGCTTCTCTTAAAAATAAATTCTATTAACATGATATGTTATCTGACAAGGAAGATCTCTATCTCTTAGAGTCACCTAGAGTTGATATGATTTTAATTGTTAATTATAGCAGCACAAGCCATTTCTATTGAGAACAGGCCTCGCTCCTCTATTCTGAAGAAAGATAAAGATTTTGCTAAATACAGATAATAGAGGTTGCTTTTGGCCAACTCTCTTGTGGTCTATCTTTGGATAGGATATCGACTGCCAAGGAATTGTACAGAGCTTGCAAGAAAAATAAAAGAAGTAAATATTGAAGATATCAGAGACTCCAGGAAATGTTTGCATATGTACCTGTTATAAAACGGTGTGTGTTTGCTCAGATGAAGGAGGGAATTAATGTACTGAAAAGAAGATGGCTTTAGATCCCCAAACTACTACATGCTGGTGCAAAAAGAAATTGTATGCTTTGACAAGAACAGGAAACACTGTGTCTTAGTAGTCAAACAAAATAGAAAAAACAGAAATAATCTTTCTTGATAGAGCTTGTCTCTGAGGTGTGGTGGGTGAGTTGACTGTCCCAGGAGGTCAAGTGTCTGCAGGGGAAAGAGTAAACACATTTAATGAGATAACAAATAGGGAAACTGTCATAGAACATGGGTTAGCTGTGCTTGGAAAAGGGGTACAGAACAGCTGTGAATCAACCTTGAGACAGATGTTTTGAAAATGAATAGAGTCAAGTCTCGGATGCCAAATTGCAGTTGCTTTTATAAAGACAAAAGCTATGGGGCTTAGCAAAAATTCTAGGAGAGACATGTTTTCTTAAATTTTAAGATTGCCTTGGCAGTACAAAGGGCATTGGTTTAATGTTTATGTCCTGCCGAGCAAAGACTTCTCTGTAAATCTATCACATAAGCAAATAAGCAAGTGAAAGAAAGCATGAAAAGAAATGTGGGAGAGAATGGTGAAGGTCATTCTGGAGTGAGAAGAGATGTTTTTCTTGGTAGGGAACCCCAGAGTCACCAGGAGAGTAAGTAGCCTTTGAGAAAAATCTATATAAAAGGAGCACCCAACTATACAGAGCAGTGAGCTTGGTAGGCAATGTTAACAGCAGTTGCAAAGACTCTGAGTGGGAAAATTGTGGTCAAGATTAGAAATATAATAACTGCCAGGCCCCTGGATTCTATGCTCTATGTGAAGTTAAGTCTTACCAGGGTCCCATGAGATGGATGTAGTTTACTCTGTGTATGGAAAGGCTGACTTAGAGTACTATGTACATAATGGAAGCAATGAAGCCAAGAGTGGAGGGAGGGAAAACATTTAAGTATCAAGCAGTTCTATTTTCTTACTGATATGTTAAAATACCAGCTGCTGCTTATCATCATTAGTTGTGAATACAGAGAAGCAATAAAAATGTAGAATATCTCTGATGGTGGGTTCTTGTCAAGTCACTCTCTTTACTCCTCAGTCGTAAGATAACTGCTGGTAAGATATTAGCAACTGCCATGGATTGGGTGCTTATGAACTGCCATGTGCTGAGAGCCAGGCATGCAAATGAATCTTACCTTATTTAATCCTCACAAGAATATGCCCTAGTAATGCTGTAGAAGAGGTGGCAGCTGTTAATAGCCAAATACAAGACTTGACAAGCTATCAATTTAGTCAAGCAAATGATTAGCAGTGCTGTGATTTAAAACCAATTCTATATTTGACTAAATTCCATCTTTAAAAAATGACTTTATTTACAGTACTAGCTTTGGAAAAAAGACTTTAATATCAGAATGAACACATGAAATGTTCTCTAGATGCAGAGATAGTTTGAAATAACAGCCATTGCCAGGGATATATCGCACGGAAATTACTATATGATTTTCTGAAATGCCCTTCATTTGTCATGGTTTTTAATATTCTGAAATTTTATGTAACATAGAAAACCATATTGAAACCCACTATTTATGGAGAGTCTCACTCAAATGATTAAACAGGGGTCTGTGGAGCTGAGTAAATACCCAATGAAGGGTGACCACAGATTTAAAATTGGATTTTTTTTGTCAGCTGAAGAGATTTTTTTGGTCTGTCTCTATGAATTTAATTTTACAGTTTTTGCTTGATGAAATGATCAAAGCCTTGTGCTTCTAAGCTACATCCCTTTGAAATGTAAAATTAATAGTTCAAACCTTAAAGGAGAAATAAATGGGATTTTTAGGTTTCTGGATATGAGTAGTTGTTGTGAATATTTGTAAAGAGAAAGAATTCTTCAAAAGTGAGTGTCCAGATTTGGAGAGTAATCAGATTCTTCTCTTTACAGGTGGAAGATTTCCTCAGTTCGTCCCTTGGGCACAGTAATGTGTGGTTTTGTGATCAGCATGAGGGTTGTGTGTACCATGGAATAATGGAAACTTCCAAATAGGCTTTGCTACAATCATAAACTTTGTATAAAGTATGACATCTAAATTTTATGAACTCTTTAAATATCATGGGTGCCAAGGAAAACACCCATGATAAAAACAGAGAAAGACTGTTACATAGAAAATAGCTTTGGAAGTCAAGATGTTGATGAAAACACAAGAGAAACAGTACCAGAGAATTGGAGATGTGCAGTGATTTCACACACTGTTGCTCATGCAAGAACATGAGCATGGTGGGCTTGCAGAGAGCCGGGTGAGATTTTGATATCTATATGCTATATCATCATAATATTGGGTATTTTATAAACATCCAAATATTATAACATAGATATTATATCCATTTTATTTGTTTATTCACTTTGGAATAAAGTCTCATGTAGCCCAGCCTGGCATTGAATTCACTATGTAGCAAAGATGACCTTAAACTCCTGATCCTGCATCTTAGGTACTGGAATCTCAGGCATGTGTCCTCATTTTCATCTTCAGGTGTTGAGAAACTTGAGGGTGATTTATCTTTGAACTTAGGTCGCTATAGTATACTATTTTCAGTGTTGGGAAAACAATAACAATAACATTTAAGTTAGTGGTATGATTAAATGTGTAGAAAGATGTATTATCTTTACATTAAAATTAGTGGGATTTCATTGCTTAGTAAAACATTCTTTGTCAATCACTGTTACCTTGCTTCCTCATCCACAGGCTTCTTTTTTGAAGGCATGATTGGGACACTGTTCTTAATGTTTGTTCATGATTATGAGCTGCTTTCAGGTGGACAGAACTGATGGAGTGTTTTCCCTGATAAATTTTCCATTTATGGCAGATGACTGCTCCCTTTAAAAATGCTTCTTTACTTTCCAGTGAAATAATTTTTGGACAAATCACTAAGCACTCAGATCATCCTTATAGGCCATAGTAAAAACAACTGCTTACAAGATTGGTTAGGATTCAGATACTCACCAGGCAATGACGTTTGCTTCTATAATACCATTTAGATTGAAAAAATTAAAGAATAAGGAAATATGATCAATTCAGGGGAGCAGAGCAAGTGGTGTTATTCACAAGAAGTCCAAACACCATTTCATCATGAACTAATATCATGTGTGGTCTGCGAGCCAGGTCATTCCTTGGCAGACAGAAACGATAAGTGCAATTTTAGTACTGTTGCCAAGTATTAATTGCCTAAGACACAGGACTAGAGTTTGATAATATATTGTTTTGTCAGCATTCAACTCAACTCTAAAGCTGGAATGGGGGAAACAATAATAAAATCTTCCAAACCCTGGTTTAGAAATTGCTCACAAATTTTCATTGCATTTTACAACAAATTCTAATCTTATGATGGTCTTGCTGCCTTAAAACACAATGAAATTTAGTCCAACAATGTAGTATCTTGGAGTTCTCAATCCCTGACTGATCTTTCTCTCTCACTCTCTCTCTCTTTTTACTAAAATGCTTTTTTGGTGTGTCAATAATTGAGGCCTTTTCTTTAAAATATTATGAGAATTAGTAGATTTTCTAATGGTACCATAGACATATATTGTCTTTCACTATGGAAAGTCTACCCTGAGGTATTTGGTATAACTGTATAAACTTAGATGGTCTCACCATTGAACAGTGCAAACTATGGAACAGCCTAACCTTCTCTTTTATGTCACATAAAGATGCTTGGTTCCCCTACTTTGATATGTTGACACATAGCACATGTTTAAATTTCTGGAAATCAGTGACAGTTGTAGTATTTGTTATCAAAAGTGGTAACTACCAGGAAGAGAATGTAATTTCATTTTATGTGAGACCTATTTTTTCTTTGTTCGTCCTTTCTTTCTTTCTTTCTTTCTTCCTTCTTTCCTTCCTTCCTTCCTTCCTTCCTTCCTTCCTTCCTTCCTTATTTATCCCTCCCTCCCTTCCTTTCTTCCTCCTTCCCACTTCCCTCAATTTGCTTTCTGAGAGTAGGTCTTTGAATATAGCCCAAGTTTCCCCACATCTTGTGATTCCTGCACCTCAGTCTGAGTGGGGAGGATACAAATATGTACTATCATGCCTTACTCAAATTTTATTTCTTCAAAATATTCTGCTTCTCTAGCTTTTGGATCAGTGTTCCTTCAACAAGCCATAAGATCATGCATGCGCACAGGCACACACACACACACACACACACACACACACACACACACACAGCCTGGTGGTGTGGAAGCCAAGTCTTCACCCTTTCTCTTTATCCATCTTAGTCTCTTTCTTTAAATAATAACTGATGCATTTGCAGTATCTGCAAATGTGGGTATGTGTAAGTGGCTTTCACCCGTAGCAGTGTTTTGAAAAACGGGGAGATGTTATTCTTTGTAAGCATTAAGACCTGAAGTCGAAACACTAGAAAGTATTGGCAATTGTACATGGCACAATCACTTATCTAGGTTTCTGTAATGTGCTCTCCAGCACAGCACACATTCCCCTAGGAAGCTCAGTTGAATCATCCTTTCTTCTACGTAGAAAGAGAGCTTTAATTTACTTCCTGTGTCTATTCTGAATGGTAATTGTACATTGAAATTCTCGTTTCCTGATTTATGATGATGATTAGGGCAACAGAGGAGTAATACAAATTTGGCTACTCCCACATAAAATGAAATGAGACGTTGTCTGAATAATTACAAGGATCGATAATGAGGATTCTCTGTCCTCCACCACTTTCCTTGGAGGGAATCAACAAGGCAACATATTTGTATCAACAGACAAATGAACTGACATTTTTAAAAACTGGCCAGGAAAACTTCCCATTCATAGTTCCTTCAGGAAAAACATGAATTCTATGTGTTCATAAATATTATAAAACTTTATCATTATGGCCCTACTTATAAATGTATTGCTCTTACTATCTATTGTCTGACACCCTGCTCTAAAAGAAGTGACAGAGACAACGCATCAGGGGGTGATGCTTAATGAGGGGCTGCCTTATGGTCTTGGGAAGATGTTTGGTTTCTGTTGTTCTAGGATGAGAGGGCAGATATCTGTGAATGTAAGATATGAGGTAAGAGCAGCACAACTCATCAAACCATGGCTCCATCCTTAACCCTTCTCTGCTCAACACTGTTCCCAGCATAGCCTCTACTCCGTGCCTATAGTACCAAGAGCAAGTTTTCAAAGTTCTCTTCTGCTGCAGCACTGTGATTATGTAATGCCTTAGCCTTTTGTAAATGGAAACAATCCTTCAAACATTCATTTTAGGGCCCACGTTACTCTTTAAAAATGGGGGCAATTGCTTTTTACCACCTTTCCCTCAGGTTCTGTAAGGTTATGATCCTTGTTTCAAAATTTAAGTAGAACCTCTTTTTATGTTGCACTTAATTAGATTGGTATATGCTCTATAAGAACAGATTTTACTGGCTTTCACTTCTGCTTCCTCTAATGAAATTCCTCAAATACAGTTCAGTGTAGAGAAAGGGCAAGTGAGAAAGAAGATATTGTTTGCAGAGAGCTTACTATCGTGGTGTTGGCATGACTTGATGCTCCCTCGTTTGTTTATAGAGGCTCTGATTTAATACTCATAAAAGGCAGGCATTCAGCACCAAAGCTCAGGCAGATTGGGTAGCTGATTTTTGGTAACCCAACTAGCATCTGATAGAGAACTCCAATATTCAAGTTTGAGGACTGCAAAGCTCTACCAGCTAGACATGTTCTAGTAGAGAGTTATACAATTCCCAAGGTAACGATTCTTTGGGTTTACAATACTTTGCTAAGCTGGCCAGAGTCAATTTTACATACCCTGTAAAATGGCAATGACATGACAGATCAATGTGTATAATTAGAAAAAGGAAAATGTTGGAAATCTATTTATGCCTTAGTAATGAAAAGAAACTGGTCTCCTGCCAAATTGACATACATTTTTGTAGGCAGAGACTCCAAGACACTTGTATTGTATTTATGATAAATAACACTATTTAAATGTCCAGTCAGATACTGTAGCACATAGCTCAGCTCTCAGAAGAATACTCTTGTCGCTGGTGGTGGTATGGTAGTATGGACTGATGGTGGTGACATGGTGATATGGTGGTATGGACTGATGTAGAATACTGGAGAAAACCTCTCTTTTTCTAAGAAAATATTGAGATGTGACAGTTAAATGTTTTACCACTTTTCTCTAGTTTGGAAGCTAAAGAGCTTCCAAGGGATGCCATTAATATTTGTAGGACATCTTCATGAACACATTGTATGTAATCTTGATTATTCCATGTTTGTGTGGTGACAGCATCTATGTTGGGAAATAGACTCTGAGATAGTTTTCTGTCCATATCTCTACTGTATCAACACCATTTGATCATACCTATTATAACCCCTGCCATATCACCATGATCTTGTGTCAATGAGGGTTTACTTTTGTCTATAAGTAACAGATACAAGTTTACACTGACTACCCAGATGGAAGTGTGTGCTTTATCTTGTAACAGAAAACCCACAGATAGGAAGCACAGGTGGAGTGCAGTATCTCTGGGATGCTATCCAGTTGTCTTCTATGTTCCAGGTGTGTCTTCTCTCATTGGTGTCTGTTAATCCTATGGTTGCCTTGCATGACAAGATGACTGTTCAGCTTTCAGCCTTGCAGTGACTTTCAGATAGGTACAGAAAACAAGGTGTCAAACAGAAAGGAGCTGTGCTCTTCTCAGGGCAGCAAAGGTGTTGAGAAATCCTCCTAGACTCCTGCATGTCTCATTAGTGAGACTCATTGAGAGTGACGCCAAGTAGGCTGATGAAATGACTTAACTAAGTTTGTCGCTGTTCCACCCCCCATTATAGAGTCTGTTAGTATAAAAGAGGAGTAGGAGTTGGCTAAATAGTTAACTTTGTTCACCCTGAGCCTAACCCTAACACTGGAGTGCTTACTCTTGGTATTGAGCTAGCATGAATAGTGCTAGAGGAGAAGCAAACCTCTTCTAGGTTTCCAGTGGCCTCTTCTTTTTAATTGAAAATAGACTCTTCTCTAATTCCAACATATCTCGACCACAGTTTCCCCCTCCTTCCATTCTTTCCAGAGCCTCCCACCTCCCCTCTTCCCTAGATCCATTTCTCTTGTGTTTCCTTTTCAGAAAAGGGCTGCCCAATGGGACAAAACAAGATGCAGTAAATCAAGGCCAAAGCCTCATCACAGCTCTGAACTATATGCTCTCCTTTGCCTTGGAACTGTGATGTCTCTGCTCCCCCTGACTTTTGTGACCCATTTTATTACCATTGTTATTGTTTTGTATTTACTGCTTATTGCCAAGGACGCTTCGCTAACACTTTCAGCAAAATTGGGCTGTCCCCTTTTATGTATGTCTTTGCTCTTGTGCTTTATTTTTCTTTTTGGATGTGTTTATCACCACGAAACTTAATTTTGTACATGTGTGTATGCACATGTGCACACATGAGTATGCGTGTGTGTGTGTGTGTGTGTGTATTTGCCAAAAGGCTTGCTCTCTTCTCTAAGCATCAGAGAATAAATTCCATGAGAGCAGAGGCCATGTTGATCTCACACATGGCTATTCCTCCCTGCTTATTGTTTAACACAGGGCTTAGGACACAGGCTCTCCTCAGGACATATTTGTTGTGGTGGTGTAAAATGTCCCCCATAAGCTCTATTTGATACTTGTTCCACAGTTGTTGACACTGTTTGGGAAGTTAACAGAACCTTTAGGAGGTTGTCTGCTGGGGAAGTATGTCATTGGGTGAAATCTGTTAGAGGTAGTATGTCATTAGCTTCCATCTGCTAGAGGAAGTACATCATTGGATGAAGTCTAAAAGAAGAAGGGTGTCACTGGGGATCTGCCTTGAGGTTTGTAGCATGGCTTCATTTCCATTTCTCTCTCTGCTTCTGGGTTGTTGATGCAATGCAATAGGCTGGTCTCACGCTCCTGCCATCATTCCTTACTTGCTATGATGGACCATAACTGCTCTGTTACTATAAACTAAAATAAATCTGTTCTCCTTTATTTGCTTTTATCAAGGAAGAGGAAAGAAACCAAGATGTTTGTTACATGAGTTAATACTAAATTCATATATTTTATTGGTACTTCTCACTTTCCTTCTTACAGATTTCTTTTTGCCATCTTCCTTTTCACATTAGGCATTATTTAAGTGCTGTCATTCATATGCATCTACTCATTTGTGTTCATTTTCTCTGTCCTTGCCTCTCTGTATTATTCATCTTCATTTCAAGCAGGTATTATTTTTGTTCACAGTGAAAGTTAACATTTTTGTTCCAGTTCTCTCCCTTGGATTTCAGTGTCACAGGTCTAACTGCCTGCAGCTTTTTAACTGGAATACCTTTTTATCACCCCACATGCAACAAGTTACAAATGACACTTCATCAGATCCCCATTTCAATTTTCTGGTCATTGAAAATAATGACACCTTCAGTTACTTACACTTTAAAGTTGGTATTATTTGTAGCATCATGTATTTACATCATTAGGTGCTGTTTCTTTAACGTGGCAAATAACTCTATCTGTTCTCCTTTGTGACTGCTGTCACTCTGGTGCACAGTGTGTGGGTTGCAGGTGCTGTTACATGGGAAATGGCCAGATCAAGGGGCATTAGTCAACTGATAGTGGTTCTCCATCAAGCATGGGGCAGAGGCTTTGCTGGTTCACCACTCTGGAAAATTAACTTTAACATCCTATTCTATTGCTTATGACTTGTGCAACAATTAACTCAGATAATGTGGGATTACTCTACTGTGAAATTTATGAGTGTTTGGCTACTTAAAGTTAGCAATACATTTTTAATGGCAGTAATCATAACATTGATAATCACAAAATTGATGAAAAGATCACAAAATTCGATTAAAAGTATAGTTGTAGTAATAGTGGGCTATGTAAAGACAGATTAGATGTTCCCACTCAATCAACTCTTTAATACAGAAGTTAGTATAAAATTATTGAAATTGATAGGTATGAAATTTTAAAAAGTTGGCACAGCAGTTTCTCAGATTATCTCATTAATCAATATGTATATTTCTTTTTTCAGAAAAATGGTAAATCATAAATATTTTGGTTTGATAAGTGACTAGGAAAGTCTCTCTGATACATATTGACTGGCCAAAAGGTGAAAAATTTCAATCAACTTGTATAGAAATTGAAGCTTAAAATAAAAAAATATCCTGAAAAGTTGTTGGGGGACTCATGTTTGAAAAAAGTCTCTGTACAAACAATAACATTTGCACATGAAACCTTTATAATCATTGTGTGAATGGGTAACATTTACATGGCTTTAGTTATATGTCTATATAGTATTAGGATAAATATTCACATTTCATTCTTATCCTACAGAGAAGTCACATTTCTTCAGGATCTGTCTTGTTTATATTACAAGAAACTAATGGTTTATAACAGTTCATTTTCAGTTTACTATATGTCATGCTGAAATTCATCTCTGTCATCATCACATTCCTTTGGGATAAGTTTTTGGGTAAATAGAAATATAGAGCATAGAGACAAGGTATCATAGCTGGTGTTAAAATATGGGCATATATTTGCCCTGATTTTGGACATTTTCCTTGCTTTGTTATTTAAGCACTCCTTGGGAATCTATCTGTCATCTTTACTATCTATCTACTATCTATCTATCTATCTATCTATCTATCTATCTATCTGTCTGTCTGTCTGTGATCTATATCTATATCTATATATATGTATGTATATATATATCACAGGACTCCATGAAGTATTTGTTTCCTTTTAAATATACATTGATCTTCTTAAATATAGCTTGTGTTTGAATCTAGGAATTAGAGCCACATGCTTATGTTTCTGCCACATCATGACCCTATGGGAATACTGATGCCCTGGAAAGAATAGCAGAGATCCAAGCGCTGTTCCTCTGTTCCATTTATTATGTCTAAAGCTTCTCTTCCCTGGACATGTTCATATTTTCCAATAAGGTAAAATAAATATTGTTTGGGTTTTCATCCATCATAATATCAAAAGTTACTGTCATGAGAAGAAATTGGAGAGTTGGGAACTAGGGCAATTAAGATAACTTTGCCTAGTCATATGGCAGAATGGCAAGTGAAAGGCATAAAAAGAGACACAAGAAGAACCATAATTTCATCATTTCTTTCTAATCTTATCATCATGAATGTCTCAGATGGGTGTAGTCCATGAGAGACAAGCCAACTAAAGTCATTTCAATTGGTTGTTGTTATTCAGCATTAAAACTGACAACATTTTCCCTTTTGGCGTTTGGGTTGGTACTTTTAATTATGTCTAAGCAGTATTATTTACCTTGATATGTGTCACTCTTGTGAGAAGAAAAATCATCTATGCCAAAAATATAAATATAACTGCAGCTGATATGGACCTGGTATCCTGTGTACAGAAACTTGACCTCTACAAGAGTTAAAAATTCAAGACTGGGGGCATGGGAAAATGAGAGGACCAGGGAATGGGGAACTGATATGTAAAATAAGATTATTTCTAAAAAATGAGTACATAAAAAATTCAAGACTGGGCTAGGGAGATAGCTTCGTCTGTAACATGTTTGCTGCATGCGCATAAGAACTTGAACTCGATCCTCCAAACCCACATAAACATGCCATGTGCAATGGAACACACTTGTAGTCTTACACTGGTAAGGCAGAAGCAGAGAGAGCCCTAGGAAGCTAAAGGCCAATGACATACCCTGTCTTTAAAAAGGAACCAGAAAGACTGGGAGTTTGCTGTGAGACAGTGTCTCCTAATAACATCAGAAACTACACAAATAAATTACTATCAGTGTGACTCTCTAAACATGAGCTGAACAAGCACAACAGCAATAGACATGGCAAAGTGGATAGAGGAAAGTTTAGGATTAAGGGATGCTGGGAGTAGGTTAAATAGCCTTCCCCAGGAAAGAGCACTTGAATTGGTTATCTAAAAAATGGTTATTCCTGTAAACATATATAAAAATAACATACAGACTGAGCAGGTTATATTTTGGAATGAACACACACACACACACACACACACACACGAGTGCGCGCATGTGCACACATGCATGTTCATAGGTACAAATGCAATTCAAAAGCAAAAATAGCTTACACCCACCTTTGTTTTTTTCTTTTCTAAATTTTAAATTAGAAACAAGCTTCTTTTTACATGCCAATCCCAGTTCCCTCTTCCTCTCCCTCCCCTCTTCCTCTGCCCCCCACCAACTCCCTTATCCCATCCCGTTTCTGCTCCACTTTATGTTTTAACGTGCTAGAACAGTGAGAAGGATTGTAAGCAGAGAAAATCCATGTCAAGCATGCTATTTAGTGTACCGTACTTTAAGTTTTAAGTTCAACAGGTGATTAGAGAAAAGATTTTGCAGCTATAGCTGACTACCTGCAAAGTACCCATCCCGACCATTGTTCTATCCACCTACAGCTTAATTTCCTACATATTCCAGCTCTATCCTTTGCCTCCCAGTTATCTGGACTCAGGGACTGGTCTTATGATGATCATATAACCTACTACTAATACCATGCATTGGAAAGTCGGAGGATTCTTCTTCTTCTTCTTCTTCTTCTTCTTCTTCTTCTTCTTCTTCTTCTTCTTCTTCTTCTTCTTCTTCTTCTTCTTCTCTCTCTCTCTCTCTCTCTCTCTCTCTCTCTCTCTGTGTGTGTGTGTGTGTGTGTGTGTGTGTGTGCACATGGGTGTGCTCTTCTCCCATGTTAGGGGTGAATGAAATATATGGTTTTATTGGTTCAAGTTGACTGGTTTTCATTCATGAGGCCAGAAAAATGGTGAAACTAATGCTCAATGTGGCATGAAGAAAGCATCCTAACTGATTTAGAACAGTTCCATTTAAAGGCCAGTGACAAAACAAATTTAATGGCCTGTAGTTAATTTAACACTTATTTAAGAACTTTAATGTAGTGTGATGTTTTACTCTTTGGGCTTTTTGAAGGGCCTAACACCCAGCTCCCAAATAAATCACACACTGTAGGCTTATTCTTATTTATTGAATGCCCAGCCTTAGCTTGGATTGTTTTTTGCCAGCTTTTCTTAAACTATCCTGTCTGACTTTGGCCTCCGGGCTTTTATGTTTCTGTATTCCTGTATGCCTTTTCTTTTCTTTTCTTTTCTTCTTACTCTGTGTTTGGCTGCCTAGCTGGGTGGCTGGGTGGTCAGGTGGCTGGGTGACTGGCACCTGAAGTCTGCCTCCTTCTTTCTCATTCCCAGATCTTCTTTTGTCTCAGATTTCTCCTGATATTTATTCTGTCTGCCTGCCAACCCTGCCTATTCCTCTCTTCTGCCTAGCTATTGGTTTTCAGCTCTTTATTAGACCATCATGTGTTGTAGATATGCACAGTAACACAGCTTCACAGAGTTAAATTGTAATGCAAACTTTTAATGTGATACTTTAGAAGTCGAGAATCAGTTTTCTCCAGGGATGAGAACTTTTATTGGTTTATCCACTAAACATATACCTATGTACATATTAGCGACACTAAGTGGACACTGTAGATGTGTATATGTGTGCATATGTAACAGTAATAATTAAAAGGGAAGAAGTCTTACATTTGAGAGGAAATTTGGGGACAGATGGGAGTAATTGGGGAAGAAGGAGGGGTAAAAATGATTATATAGAGAACTTATGTATGAAATGTTTAAATGAGGTTTTGCTGTTCTGGTCATTGTACTGGACAGTTTGTATGTCTTTGATTATTTAATCTGAAAAACTGTGGTGTGAGATAGAGACTATTCTGCAGTCACAGATGAAGAAGACAAAGCTCTGAACATTTCAGTTATTTGCTTAAGATACCACTCATAAGTAGAGTGAGAATTCGGGGTTTTTGTTTGTTTGCTTTTAGTTATTGTTTCTGAGACAGGATTTCTCTATATAGCTATGGTTGTCCTGGATCTCACTCTGTAGACCAGCCTGGCCTCAAACTCCCAGAGATCTGCCTGCCTCTGCCTCTGGAGTGCTTGGTTTAAAGGTTTGGGCCTCCATGCCTGTCTGAGAATTAAGTTTCAAAGGTACTGATTCAGTTATTAAATTTGAAGAAGACCTGTCTGATTGTCACTCTGAGGATACTTCTGCAGATGGTTGCAGCTTTGAGTACTCGCTACATTGAATTCTTGGTCATGATTGTATAACATTGTGATGAAAGAGAGTAGCAGTGCGATGATGTTAGGAGATCATCAGGGTCTGTGAGTACAGCACACTGAGCTCTGGGGTCAATGGGCTTTGTTTGTTGCTCTTTCTTCCAAGTATCCCCAGGCACCCATCTTTGACCTTGTCATCATCAATTACCATGCTGTGGGAATCTGGATGCTGCCTTGTCAGATTAGCCTCCCCATCCCTCCCCAGCTTCCCACCCTATTGCCAATTCCTTCCACATAGGGATTATCTAGAGTCTGACATTTCCTTCAGGGTAGGGTCCAGGCACTCCCCTAAGAGTCCAGGCTGAGAGAGCATCCCTCTTTGTGCTATGGACACACGATGTCTGTTTGTATTCCAGGGATAGACACTGATCCACTGCTCAGGGCCCCATAGGTTGCCCAGGCTTCCTCACTGACACATTCAGGGAGGTCCGGATCAGTCCCATGCTGGCCTCCCTGCTGTCGGTCTGGGGTCCAAGAGCTCTCCCCTGTTCAGATCAGCTGTCTTTGCTGGTTTTACCAGCCCATTCTTTGCCAATTTGCTCATCGCTCCTCTCTCTCTCTGTCACTGGGTTCCTAGGGTTCAGTTCAGTGTTTAACTGTGGGTGTTTGCCTCTGCTTCCATCAGTCACAGGATGAAGGCTCCCGGATGGTTATAGTCATCAAGTTCATTATCAGGAATGGGCATTCGAGGTAGTCTCTCCACTATTGCTTAGCTTGCTAATTGGTGTCATCCCTTTAGATCACTAGAGGTCACACTGGTGCTTGATCTGTCTTCTAACCTATGATTCCCTCTTCCCCCTATCCTACCCTTCCAGTCACCCTTCCTGTTCCCCCATGACCTACTCTCTCTTCCTCTTCTCCCCCTCTCTTCTTCCCAACTCCCACTCCCCCCCCACCCCTCGCCGTGTTCCCCATCTGTTCAGAGGATCTTGCCTCATTCCTATTCTCTTGGGTACTATGCATATCTTTTAGGTTCTTTCCTGCTTCCCAGAATCTCTATCAGTGGAAGTGCAGACTGGCACTATCCTGATCCATGTCTAAAATCCATATATGAGTGAGTACATACCATGTTTGTCTTTTTGCGACTGCATTATTTTATACTTAAATAGAGTACATGGAATAGAAGGCAATGACAGTTCTTATGGGTTATTAGAGATAGCTTTATGATAAAAATAATTTAAGTTATTCACTTCTAATTATTAGGAAACTGTGGTGATTCTATGAGATGAGAAATTAATTAAGGAAGCTAGCAACCACAGACTAACATACAATCTGCAGAATGAACTTATAGAAAAAAATTGCATGAAGAATAAGCAAACATTTTCATTATAACATTCAAGGCACTAAAGTGCTATTTAAGTGGAATTGAAGGCCCAAATGACTACAATTATGGAGTATTGAAAATTCTTCACTTTAAGAAAAAATATTTTTTCTTTTATGGGAAGAAAAATTAGATGAAATTACCACAGGAGGCAAGCTATCTGAAATCATAGGAATTTGTGTCCTGTGTGGTCTCCCCTCCACAAGTGACTTCAATTTCTGTGCTTTCTACTGCTGACATACTACCTGGAACACCTTGTCTCTTGTGCTCAACAAGAAGAAAGGACAATAGAGTAGGCATAAAGAGAACTGTGGTTCAGCATAGAATGATCAGAGCAGACAGGCCCAGGCCTAAGGGATTGGACTTGTGTCCAATCCAGCTCCTTCTTTGTTTCTCAGGAAGTGGTGTTGGCTTCAGAGTCTGACTTGGTGACTTTGAATGCCATTTAGCTGCAGAGTTAGGAATACTCAAAGTCCTTCAGGGAATCTGTTTTTCTGGTTAAGTCTTTCTGACACCTGATATTGCCTTTTTTCCATACAGTTGAGTACAATAGTTGACTAATAAGTGGCAGATATTTGTATTTAGGAGTTCAATTATCCACTCTATATTTTTTCATGGAGGAGTAGTTGGTTGATCCATATGTGAACTCCAGTCAGAGGCTATCTATTATAGTCAAGTAAGGTTTTCATCAGCATAAAATGTATAGTAAAACAGTTCATGTCTAAGGCACACAGAAGTACTGAATATGGAGGGAGTCTTACAATTTTTCTTCAGGACTTTTATATTTCAAAATAGTCCTGTGTAAGTACATGTGCTACAAAACTTGTTGCAGATTCATCTTCAATAAATGAGAAATTAAAATTCCTTCAAGTAGGAAACATTGACATTAATTTTTGCATTTAAGAAGTCACCAAACCATTCTTAGACTACAAAAGCTTTTGTCTTTTCCTGTAGAAGTCCTCATTAGGCATCAGACACATAGAAAAGAGGAAGATCATTATACATGCAAGACATTTAATTAATGTGGTATTAAAGCATCACAGCTCCAAGCAGGATGGGTAAATCCTATAAAAACAGCCACAGCTATTACTCTGAAAGCTAGCATTTTTCCTTCAAACAAATTTAATCTGTGTTACTAAACCCCAAGTTGTACTCTGGTGAGTGTTTGGTAGCAAATGCATTGACTTGTTGGCTTCAAGCAAACACTGTGATTTTATTTCCCTGAATTTGCAGTCCTCCTCCTTCTGGGATAGCATCATGCACTTCCCAAAGAGTATGTCAGAGACCAAGGCTGTAGAGTTTCATAAACCATGCTGTGTAGAGTTAAGGTTGTTGTGTTTTGTATTCAATGAATCTTGTTGAGTTTTGGAGAATGACACTCAAAGGAAACATCTCTCAAGTATTACCTCTGACTGAATAATACTTTGACTTCTTTAGAAAGACAGTATGCAAGAAAATGGAATAATATCTCAGATTATAAGTAAGATTCTGGGACAATAATAACTAATAATGAACTATATGGTAATCTCAGAGCTCTGGATCCTTTCAGCAATAATGCTTTCTTCTTTCTCTGCCTTCTCTTCGTCATCCCTCTTTAATTAAATCCTGCATAGTACCTTTGAATCTCATGGCTACTCAAAATATAGCTTTAGGGTGAATGAGTAATACATAATTTTTTTATTCTCCTCATAATGAGACTCAATATGTTGTCTGTACCAAATGACTTATTGATAAGTATTCATCAAAAGAATTTCTGAACTACTGACTTTTGTCCTGGGAGATGGATATGGTTACTTTTGAGGTTTAATTGTACTGAACAAGAAACTACCCAATGGTTGTTGAATAGAGGTTTTAATGGTTCGCTTTAATAAGAAAAAAGGTCATATATGTAATTAAAAATAATAGTATGGGGCTGGGAGAAGCCTGGGACCATACCCTTTCTGATAATCTACTGGATACTTACATATTCTCAGGGAGGGGAAGATGATGTCTTCAGTTGTATTCCACTGAGAAGCCCATCAGGCTCCAGAAGACAGTTTCAAACTCATGGTCATACAAATGATCCTGGTGTGACTCAGTGACTCTCAAAATTCAATCAATCAATCAATCAACCAAACAACCAAACAAACAATGGAAAACAACAATGACAAGGTCATGAATATGGTATGGAGACTTGTAGGTTGGAGAGGTGGTAAAAGAGGTGGGAGTGAGATAGTGTATAATAATCAGAATTACATTCCATGTGTATGAAATTGTCAAAGACCAAACTATGTTTATCTTTTAAATCAACAACAACAATAGATACATGCACTATCTTTGGATGAATACCAAAGACTTTATGTGGGTTGGAAATAGTCAATCTCTAATGTTTACATAGTTTGCAACTTGCTTTGATTTATTCATTTTAGCTTTATAAAAACTATGGTGATGAAGTGGGAGATTATTACTAAAGGCAGACAAATATAAGTTTTGGGGACAGGGCAATTTTGGAATAGTAATAAAAAGAGTCATATTTTTCCACATCCTAAATATAAATATATAGAAATAAAACAGTGTCAGATAAGGACGTAGTAGGTATCTGTAATCCCAGCACTGGGAGACAGTGACAGGAGATCCCTGTGGCTGCCTGGGAAGCTCGTATAGCCAAATTGGTGAGTACTAGCCTCATTGAGAGAACCTGTCTCAAAAAATAAGGTGGAGAGTAATTGATGAAGATACTTGATGTCTACCTTTGGCCTCCACATGTATGTATATAGACACACAAACATGCGTATACATATACAAATTTATACACTGCAACACACAATAACACAGCCATATACACCTGCAGCAACATGATGATAAGAAAATAAACACTGTGCAATAGCAAAAATGGTTATCCAAATAGATGATTTTCCTCTTACAGTGCTGTGAATATTTTTTTCTTTGAATGGCTATATGTTTAGTTATTGTATTGGCTACGTTTCTGTTGTTGTAACAAAAGACCATGAGCAGAAGCAACTTATAAAGTAAGAGTTAATTATTGCTTATGGTTCAGTGGTATAGGAGTCCATCTTGAAGGGAAGGCACAGCAACAGGTGACACCTATGGCAGCAGGAACAACAGGCTAAGAGCTCTTGAACTGCAGCATAAAGGATAGAGAGAGAGAGAGAGAGAGAGAGAGAGAGAGAATGCGAGAGAGAGAGAGAGAGAGAGAGAATGCGAGAGAGAGAGAGAGAGAGAGAGAGAATGCGAGAGAGAGCACTTTAATGAGCAATGGGAATGGTATAAGTCTTTGGAAGTCTTGAAACCCCTTCTCCAGAAACGCTAACTTCCCTCAGCAACATTTAACTTCCTAAATCACACCGAACAGTGTTGCTAACTTGGAGAAAGTGCTCAAATGCTTGAGACTATGGGGAACATTTCCCACCCAAAATCTCCAGTTATTTCCTACCATCTCAATACTTTTGCCACTTTAATGAATTTTATATGTTCACTTACCACCCATATAGTTATTACTCAATATTATCTTTAAATTTATTTACTTTTATTTGTAAAACAAATCTATTTTGCCATAAACTTCATATTAGTGCTTTGACCGGAAAACCAATGCCTTTTGATGCAAACACAACACGAATCCAGAAATAAAAGTATGAGCATGATGTGATTACAGTTTGGCTAAGATATGTTGTCTTGAGGAATCTGGAGACAGAGCTAAGTGTTCTGGAGGAGTTTGGCACACATTAGACAAGTCTAAAGACATACAGATGCTAAACCAAGCTTCAGGCTGAGGACATTACCATAGCTGAAAGAAAATTCACAGAATAACACAGTCTCTACATTAAGTATATCAATTTCTAGAAAGAAAAAGAAGTAGCATTTTCTCTACTCCAAATTCTCTCAGTGACTTCAGTTTCTAATCAAGAAGTCAGTTAGGTGATGTTGGGGTCTTCTATGACAGCACCGTATACTGGCCAGTGACATCAGTGCCTCACCCAGAATGTAACTCTTTGAAGTTTTATCTGTGTGAGTAAAGCTAGTTTATAGTGTAGTGTTTTGTGTAATTAACCAGGCAGAAAATAGGCTTAAATTATAAAATTTTCTGATTTATAAAGAGTATTAATATATCAATTTTGAAATATTTTTAACTCATTAGAGATTTCTTTGGGAAGGTAACTCAATATTGGAAAGATTACTTTTGTTTTTATTTGAAGCATAATGAGTTTGATCCTCTTGATTGGAAGAATTTATTTCTTAAAAATAGGACAATAATCCATCCCGTCAATGCGGTCATACCTCCATCAGTCACTTTAATCAAAGCCAAACGGATTGTGAACAAAGATGGAAAATTTGTAAATTTGACACTGTCAGTCTCTCTGTCATCTCACGAAAATTGCCTGATCCATAACTCAGTTTGGCAAGTTTAAATAAGCAGACAAAGCAAATGAGATATGTGATTTGGAAGTTTCAGAAATAATGTGGCTTATATTGTATAAGGCTTTTTGTGAGAATTTCATGAATGATTTATTAGATTGAAGCAAGCAGAAAATATGGTTGAAAGACTGGAAGTCAAAAGAGTTGGCATTCTCAAGGAGCAACCGATACGTACTTACATCGTCAATGAGGCAACCCGCAAATATATAGAAGATGCCAGCTTGACCAGTAATTGAGGTCACGTTTTAAATGGCTATGGGAGGTTAAGTTGGTACAGTGCTTGAGAGCAAGCACGAGGACCCCAGTTCAGATAGCTACAACTCACCTGAAAACCTTGGCGAGATGGCACATATTTGCACTCCCATTGCCTGGGAGACTGAGGTCGGAGTATCCCTGGCTTGATGATTTGCTAACCTATTCAGTGAGTCCCACATTAGATGAGAAACCCTGGTGAACAATAAGGAGGGTTTAGGGCATGTCTCATGGGCAGGAATAGCTTAGCAAAGAAAGATTCCATGTTTTGTGTTATAAATAATTTAAATTGAAATAAAGGTAGATGGAGAAGAACTAAGGAAGAAAACTGACCTCCACATTCATATAACCCACCACATGTGTGTGCCCACACAGACAAGTACTTACACAGATGCACACATAACGACACACACAAATTAAAAGAAACAAAACTGTGATATATTTTTCTAATATTGTCTTTGTTCCTCTAATTGTCTTTTTTGTTTGTTTGTTTTGTTTTTACAAGACAGGGTTTCTCTGTATTGTTTTGGAGGCTGTGGGTCCAGCTCAGCCTCGAACTCACAGAGATCTGCCTGCCTCTGCCTCCCGAGTGCTGGGATTAAAGGCGTGGGCCACCACCGCCTGGCCTAATTGTCTTTAAATAATTATAGTAATAACCCTAAATTAAGTAAAACAAAGCAGATGTGCTATTAGAAAAGAAAATAAATTTCAAGGAAATATTTAACTTTTAATAGTTTATCGGAACAAACACTGACAGATTAAATTCCAACATAAAATTGTAAGTAGTTTGAAATAATTTAGAAATTTAGAGAAGGGCACATCCTCTTCACAAAAGACTGAAAATAGTTTAGTACCCAGGTGTTCAGGCATGGAGGATTATTTCACGAGTATTGGGATCTTGAAGGGCTGTTCTGGAAAGGGCAGAAAGGCTGCTCCTCCCTGGTGGGGGAAGGGACTTCCCTTGGGAACCTGTCCAAGGTGGGTGGGGTATCCTGCATAGGACCAATAGGGGAGTGGATGTCCGGAGTGGGCGGGACCCCAGAGGCTTAAAAAGTCTGAGCCAAGCCCTCAGTGACTCCTCCCATTTCTTTTTTTTATCATTTTTATTTTAATTTTAAATAGCTTGTTTTACATGTCAATCCCAGTTCCCTCTCCCTCCCCTCTTCCCACACCCCCCTTCCCCCTCTCCCTCCCACCCTATTGCCAAATCCTTCCACATAGGGGATATCTAGAGTCTGTCATTTTACTCTTGGTAGGGTCAAGGCACTCCCCTAAGAGTCCAGGCTGAGAGAGCATCTCTCTTTGTGCTATAGGCACATGAAGACAGTTTGTATACCAGGGATAGACACTGATCCACATCTCAGGGCCCCATAGGTTGCCCAGGCCTTCTCACTGACACTCACATTTGGGGGGTCCAGATCAGTCCCATGCTGGCCTCCCCACTGTGGGTCTGGGGTCCAAGAGCACTCCCCTGTTCAGATCAGCTGTCTCTGCTGGTTTTGCCAGCCCATTCTTTGCCAATTTGCTCATCACTCCTCTCTGTCACTGGGTTCCTTGGGTTCAGTTCAGTGATTAGTTGTGTGTTTGCCTCTGCATCCATCAGTCACACGATGAAGGCTCCCGGATGGTTATAGACATCAAGTTCATTATCAGGAATGGGCATTCGAGGTGGTCTCTCCACTATTGCTTAGCTTGCCAATTGATGTTATACCTTTAGATCACTCGAGGTCACTCTGGTGCCTGATCTGTCTTCGATCCTATGATTCCCTCTTCCCCCTATTCTACCCCCACCCCTCAACTTCCTGTTCCCCCATGACCAACTCCCTTCCTCTTTACCCCCTCTATTCTTCCCCGGTCCCACTCCCCCCCACCCCTCGCCGTGTTCCCCATCCATTCAGAGGATCTTGTCTCCATCCTCTTCTCTTGGGTACTATGCATATATGCATATCTTTTAGGTTCTTTCCTCCTCCTCCCATTTCTTGAGGGGAGACGTTTGTTCTAGTAAAGCTTATATTTTCTCTTGTTTACAGTCTGTCTATGGCTGGAGCTTCTCTTACTCCATGAATCTGTAACTTTGTGTTCCCCTCAGGGTCTCCACTTTCATACTCTCTGCAGTGGCACCAGCTGTTTTGGTGTTCTTGCTTCAGATCTGTGTCACTTTGTGTCAGGGACCTTCTGCTGGCTTCTGCTTTCATGTCCCTGCCTCAGATCTCTAGCTGTCACAGTCTCAGTGGCCCCTTCCTCTCCAACTGTCACTTCGCTTTCCTGTCTGGAAGCTCTTCTTTTCCGGACGTTTGATTCTTTTTCCAGGAGTGGACTTGGTAGTACCCTTAGCTGCTCACCTCTCACCCAAGACCCTTGGAATATGTAACATGTTTATCTGCATGGATATGCCTTAATTGTAGATGATGATTGGATTTAGGCCTATTTCCTGAGTCTGAGATTTTTCTGAGGGAGTCTCCTTAGTTGGATTCGATGCAAATAGGAACCACATGAGGCTTATGGTTATAGGACTTCTTAGCATCCTTCCAGCGTTGAAAAGCATATGTTCAAACCTTGCTGATATGTGGGACTACATCAGAAATTTCAGTGAAAAACTGTTACTCTTTGAGTGATGCAATCAAATACCGCTTCAAACCTGTAACAGAAAGATAATGATGGGAATGACTGTGGGAACCACACCTCTGAGCTCATTCGCATTGTTTGTCTGTCCTTCCCTTGCTTCATTCTCTTCAATGTTCAGATCAGAGCCAAAGTTATAATTAGTCCTGGCAAGCAATGTGGTTAACATCGCTAAGAATTTGTTGCCTGTTTTAATTCTAAGAGAATTCAATAAAACTAATTCTTTAAGGAATAAACAAATGTTTCACAGTGTAGAAGCCTATAAATGCTCTGAATATACTTGGTTAAAATTCCAGATGCTTCTGCAAATGAAGTGGTTTCATGGTAGCTCCTGTTATAACAAATTCTGAATTGGAGCACCTTTGACTGGCAAATTCCAGAATGTTATTGCAGATACTGGTAGCCACAGGTGTGGGTTTAAGTCAATGAGACACTTGATACCACATTTTAGGATAGGGTTTCACTGGGTGTCTTTATGAAATCTAAGAGCAAGCTCTTTTAAAATCTATGATTACAAGAAAATTGTCTTGGCCTTGAACTTTCTAAGAATGCAAAAACTGTTCTCCTTTATTAAGATGTTAATTTTTTCTATATTACCCTATGGAAGTCTTAGAGAATTCACTAGTGATAAAACATTGCTAAGAGTCAAAAGTTAATAGTAAAATTAATGAAAAAGTTATTAATATAAAGTAAAGTAGAGTGATAGGAAGAATCAATGATCCTTCCCTTAGGGATAAAATGTTTTCTTATTGAAAGATTAACATTTTTCAAGAGAAAGAGTACAAAATGGCATTATAAATCCTTACACTTTTACTATATATATTAAGGAAAATACCTTTTCTAGTAATAGATGATCAATGAAATATTTATCTTTTAAAAATAGTAAAGCATAAATAAAATAATTACTGTATCTCTTATGTAACCCATTTTTGTATTAAAATATATTCAAATAATTTTGAGAACACTGTAAAACAATGATGGCCCTAATGAGAAGAGAGTTAAGGATTTTCAGCTATCTCTGCTGTAAGAATGAGGAGACAGGATCTTCTAGAAGAGTAGTTCTAAATCATATGAATTCTTCCTATTTGAAGTAGGATAGACATAGGATTTTTTTTAACGGTATGATGGTTAAAAGTGTCATGTATTCTGTAGAAATGATTCTTAACCTTCTGAATTTGGTGTTTTTCCCAGGTAGTGATATGTGGCAGGACACTCTCTACTGATGCTGGGCAGCAGCTCCAGGCTTCAGAGGGAAGTCACAAGCACTCTGCATATTCCATGCCACTAAGTCATGATACTTAGCCTGATGAGTGTATGAAGCAAATTTTTTACTTCACTATATTTTAAGCTTTCAGTGGATTTATCAGGAAATAATCTCATGATTAAGTAGAGAATTACCCAAGCCAAGGATCCCAGTTTCAACCCCATAATTTAGTTGTAGACTAGTTGATTAAAATTAAGGTTATTAATGTTATATAAAATGATATTAATGAAGAGGGAAACAGATATTGGCTGGGTGTCCCTCACACTGAGAATTGATTCCAAGACTCCTTAGAAATCAAAGAATAAAGGTCACTATATCCATCTGGATTCTATAGAGAGATGGAACAAATAAGATATATTAATGTGTTTATATTTCTTCATATATACAGTATTGCTAGGAATTGACTTTTGTGATTATGAAGACGAGAAGGCTGAATATGTAAAGTTTGAAAGTAAGAAAAGTATAACAATGTAAATGGACTCTTTAAATTCCAATCTGGATCTCAAGACAGGAGATTGCAGATGATATACTAGCTCAAGATGTTCAGAGAAAGAATTCTCTGTGTTCATTCAGTCTTAATGGAGTGATGCCTATGAACACTGGGAAAGTAACCTGTTTTATTCAGTTTCCCCATTCAATCGTTACCAAGAAATTCCTTCACAGATACACCCAGATTACTGTTAGCCAAATATTTGGTCACTATATGGTTGGCTTCAATTGGCACATAAAATTTATTTCTCATTTATGCCTCAGTGTTCACTGAAAATCATAATTTTTATCAAAGGTAAGTTACTGGAATTCTCCTTCAAAGGAAGAATTTGGGCAGGGGTCAGTGGAGGGAGAATGACTGAAGTGATATACAGAGCAAGCAAATATTATGCCTTGTGTTAACAAGTCACCACAGTGCACCTTATTTTATGCAGAAGATACTTGGCCGGGGCTACAGGTGGGGGACTCAACACAGACTCCAAAAAGGCCCATGTGTATCTGTGGACAGATGTAAGACAGCATGAACAAGTTAGATACTGATTGGGAGGGAGGCACCAGAGAAAGCTAAGGTGTTCCAAAAACTACTAAGCTGAACACGATTTGTGTTGAAATCTTAACTGGTTTACCATATGCTCATATAGAAGACAGTATCAAGCAACAAAAGCCCATGGTATCCATGGCAACTGCGAGGGAGGTTGGTTTGGTAGGTAAATGGTATTTATTTATTCATGGATGAAATATTTCTCGAGCACTTTCTGTGATGCTAATAGGAGTTTCTGACGGGAGATATAGCAGTACAATTTTTTTTCTCCTAAGGTTTATAATTTAGTGATTTAAAACAGCCAAGGAACAGCTAAACACAGAAATCTAAGTATGTAGATTTTAATAGTGTAAAGCATTAAGGAAAGAAAGCAGAGTAAATAAAGAAAGTGGGGTAAAGTGTTAGGAAGATAATGGAATGCTGCATGTCAGTCTGCGGAAAAGCAACCATACAGGTGTAAATATCTCCAAGAAATGACAATTGAACGTCTTTTGAGGAGTCAAGTGGGCCTGTGTGGTTCAAATTGTGTGAGTAGGAGATGTGTAATTGAAGGGATAGGTAACAGCCAGATTATGTGTAGCCTGGCTGAAGAGGAGGTAATGTTCACTCAAGAACTGATCAATACCTAGTTTTCACCATCAAAGAGATTATATAACTTCTTGCAAAATTAAAAAAGTTGTTTAGTAGACAATAGGAAAAAGAATAAGTAGTTATTAGGTGACTACAGTTGCCTGAGAGGTGGGATAGCCTGGACTAAGGATAGCATTGGAGCTGTTAGGAAGTGTTGGATTTAGTGTCATTTGAAGGCAAACATGGGAAGATTTGCTGATTGTTTCTATCAAGATTGGAAGAAAGGGCATAATAGTAGACTAACTGCCATGTTACTTACTTACTTTTGTTTTATTTTAACTTCAATACAAGACAGGAAGAACTTAAGGACTGATGGATTCATTTTATCACAATGGTTCAGAGGGCTTCAGTCCATCCTGATGTGGGAAAGTATTGCCAAATCCTCAGTTTATAGTGGAGGAGGAAATGTGTAGTTGTTCTCAACACCGTGGGTCAGGAACCATCATGAGACAAGAAGAGGGCTGGGATCACATACCTCCCGGTAACTACTCTAACTGACCTACTTCTCCCAGTTAGGGGTACCTCCTAAAAGTTTCATAGCGTCCCAAAACAGAACCATTTCCTTTTTTAGGAATCAAGCATTCCAAACACACACTTGTTGGGGATATTCCAGATTCAAACCATAGCATCTGCTACAAAGACTACAATTAGATACTTGGTTTGAGAAACAGCGTTTAATGGTGCTAGTAGCTGAGACAGGAATAATCAGAGGATTCTTAAATGTTTGAAGATAGAAAACAGAAGGTTGCCTTTTGATTGCTTAAAAGGCTTTTAGACATCTAAGTGGAGATGTTAAATGGGCACTTGCAGAGTGCTGAGAGTTTTGAGCTTAGAATAGGATATGAAGCATATAGGCTGAGACTGTAGATTATCTACATGATTCAAAAACCATTAACATATTGGTCATTATTGATGTGGAACCCAACAAGATTATTTATGGAGAAATAAACAGAAACAAGAAAAACAGCCAAGGATTGAGCTCTGGAGAATGCAAAACAAATGAAACAAGAAAGAGCCAGCAACAGAAAATGAGGGAAAAAAAAGAACCGAATAATTAAGAGGAAAACCAGGAAAATGTTCTTCACTGAATGCCAAGTGAAGCACTTAATTTGAGAACAAAGCTATTGTTCATTAGCTTAGCACTTTTGGGGAGCTGAGTAATTTAGAGACAGATGTAACAAGATGGAGGATCGTAATGACCTTGATTTTTAGCAGTTCCTATGGAGCGGTGGTGACAGAAGACTGATTATGCTCAATTAAAGAAGGAACTGGAGAGAGGAGCTGCGCTATCTCTCAAGAAAACAGTGGGGACAGGGGTGGAAGTTGAATCTGGGTACAAGTAAGATCTAGAAGGCTTACATGTTGGATTTTCAAGGTGAGAGATGTTTTACATGCTATAGGAAATGATTCAGTTGAGAGCAATTTTAAAAAGGAACCCAGAAGGAATGAATGCAGTGCACTTTGAATTGTTAACTTAGATGGGCTACAGAGATTTCCTCCATCACTCATCAGTAAGAAAGACAAAGCGGGCTCATCAGATGCAAGTAAGTTAGACAATTTGATGATGGTGGGAGTAGTAATTTTTTCAATTGGATTTTAGGAGCTTTTGAAAATTATGAAATAGAAGTCAAAGTTATTAACTTCAAGTGAGGGACAGAAGGAGGAGGGGATATCAGGATTTGAGAAGCAAATACGTGTAAAATAAATTTTAGTGGGATAGAGATGATCTTACTGTGGAAATATAAAATTATAATTAAGATACCTGAGGCAATGTATTTATGAAGAGAGAATTTCATTTACTTTTGTGGTTCTGGAGAGTCCAGTCTCATATCAGGCTGCCCCATTGTGCTGGGCTTCTGTTGAGAGCAGCACAATATAGAGGGAACAGTTTGGCACAGTTAATACTTCACAGTGTGAGCCAGGAATCACAGAGATAGGAAGAGAGTAGGGTCCCATGAATCCCTTTGAGCACACCAAATCAACAATTGAGGGATATATCACTGTATTCCAAGGTCTTAGCACTACCTAGAAGCACCATGTTGGGATCAACCTTATAATTCATGGACTTTCAAGGTGATCATCAAAATACAGAAGTGGTCATAATTTTATAAACTATAAAAGATTTGCCTATGTTTTTTTACAAAGTTTGAATGTTATCAGTGAATTCAATCCGGTGTTTCTGTGTTTTGAGATAGGCTGATTGGGACCATGGCATACATTTTCTGCCCTTCAAGTAAATGTTTTTCTTCAATACTGGAGAGGCGATTGGAAGTTAGACTTAAAGAGAGTTTGAATTGTAGAAGTAATCATGCAGGGAATAAGGAGAACAAAGCTTTTGGAATTAAGGAACGTTGTGTATACAATAGTGGCAAAGAGACAGACAGTGGACTTTTTACGCACCTCACATGAAAGACAGCAGATAACTGCCACTGTGAAAGACTTCTCAAAGATAGAACCATGCTTTCTAGGGCCACTTTGATCTGTAAATTATGTCTGGTTATGACAGCTTGCATCTCAGCCTTAGGAGAACTACAGCAGTATAATCAAACCATCAATTAGCTTAAAATTTTAATTTTTGTCATCAGTACTTCCAACATACAAAGCCAGACGTCATCTGGAACAGAGAAAAGTGCAGCCTGTGTCTCTAGGGAATTGATATTCTACCATGAGGCTCTCTAGGAAAGATAATTAGCTGTAGAAAAAGATCCACAGTTGTTTCCTTGAGTAGAGTCTGTTGAAGTGGGAAAGCAACAGGCACATCAAGTTGTTTCTCCACTCTTGTAGAGAAGAATGTAAATATTTATGGAATACAGACCTCTTTTAATCAGGAGCACAGTTGGATCACCACAAAAATAGTGTTCTCTATCAGATACTTCAAATTAGAGAGAAATATCAGGCAAAATTACACTGCAAAATTCTAACATATAAAATATGAGCAGAAATTTCCAGGAAATCTCAAAGATGGTTTCTCATCAATACAAAATAAACACCAATCTTTTCTTCCTTTCCCTTCATCCTTTTTAATAAATAGTTAAGTAGGGAGGCTGTAGTCTATTGTCAACACATTAGTTTCTTTCCCCTTCATCTTTTCACTTTATAAAACATTAGAAATAACTATATTACTATGTTGGTTAGTATTAATTGCCAACTTGTCAGGACCTAGAATTATACAGGAGACAAATGTCCGGGCACATCTGTGAAGAGTTATCTAGGTTACGTTAGTACTTTGGCAAGCCTGATGGAAATTAATTTAATTACATTGATTGTTATAAAAAATCTTCATTATAGGCAGGACCATTCCCTGGGCAGAGGATCCTGGACAGCATGAAACAGAGGAAGATAGCTGAGCACTAGCAAGTATTCATTGCACTCTGTCCCTGATTGTGGATGTAATGTAGCCAGCAGCTTCAAGTCCCTAACACCTTGACCTGTGAGCCAGAATAAATCCTGTCTTTCACTTGCTGCCTTTGTCAAGATATTTTATTAAATCAGCAGAGAAAAATTACTAAGACAATTACTATTATAAAAGTAGCACCCGTTAATTCTACAAATGTACTTAAAAGAGAGTGTGGTGAGGTATCCAGTCCTTTACCATCCAGAAGTAAGTGCATTTTTGAGATGCTGTTTGCAACACCTCTCTCTCTCTCTCTCTCTCTCTCTCTCTCTCTCTCTCTCTCTCTCTCTCTCTCTCTCTCTCTCTCTCTCTCTCTCTCTCTCTCTCTCTCTCACCATATGTATTACTGGTCCTTCAAATAGACAATAAGGTTTTCATTCATTTCAAAGCTTTTGACTTTACCAAATGTCCTGGGTGATGACTACATAGAATAAAATAAATAAAATGGTTTAAAAATACAAACAGTAAAGTAAAATACAATGAAGGATATTAATTCTCCCCCAAATCCCACCTCCCACAAATAATAATTATAAATGTGGTGGTTGTTATTTCTTTTTTATTTTTTAAAGCAATCAATTTTATTTGTATTTTGCATACCAATTCCAGTTCCTCCTACTTTCCCTCCTCCTGCTTGTCCCACCTTCCCCCCACCCCATCCCTCATCCAGTAGTAAGAGAGAATGAGGCCTCCCATGGGGAGTCAACAAAGTGTGTCACATCAAATTGAGGCAGGCTCAGCTTACCCCTCCCCCCTTTCTTCTACTGAACTCCTGGTGCTTAGCTGTGGATCTCTGGAGCTACTTCCATCAGTTACTTTCTTGATAGTTTTGTTAAAAGAATGGATAGCAGTACTGTGGACTGAGTTATATAGGCTCATACTTGAAACTGGGTGTCAGTAACTGTACCAAAATACTCATTGTGCTTAACAACAAGACACAAAGTTATTTTTTATTGGAATTTTAGAGCTTACATTCCATGATCTAGAGGAACCATTTCTTGTAGTACTTTGGTGGTGTTTCTGGATGGCAGTGGTAGGGAGTATGTGGTACAACAAAGTTATTGCCTCATGGCCAGGAAGCAAAAGAGAAAAGGGAAGAAACCACATGTCTACAATCTACAGGAAAGCCACATCGGCAATGAGCTACGGGTCACTTTTCAGTGCCCAACTCCTGCAGGTTTATTGCCTCCCAACAGTACTACCCTGGATCCTGAGCTTTACCACACAGGCCATTGAGGGTTAAACCATGGTGTTGGGCCAAAAAGCTCAAGCAAGCCACCTTTCTACAGGCAGTCGTTTTGTAATTCTCATGCTTGTGTGTTCAGCAGTTTATCTGCTTAACAGTGTCTCTAATTCCCTAGTATATCCTACTGTAGTCAACGTTTTTCAAATGTTTTTTCATTAATTTAATCTTCAACCTTGTGTAGTCATTTCTTTTGCTATACTAATTTATTTTTTGATTTTACTAATGGTATTATTTTTGCTCTTTGTGTTCTCCAACCATGTTTTTCTTTTATGTTTTTATTTTTCTCACATATATTATATTCTGACCACAGTTTCCCCTTCCTTTCCTTCCCTAGTCTCTCATCTTTCCCAGATCCATCCCCCTCTTCCATCTCCTCTCATCAAGGAGCAGGCCACCAGGGACATCAATCAAACATGGCATAATATTCTACAATGGTACCAGGCACATATCAGGGTATCAAAACTGCATGTGGTTAACCCTGTAGGAGGAACAGGATCCCAAAAGCAGGCAAAAGAGTCAGAAATATTATCTATTCCTTCTCTTATGATTCCCACAACAATACCAAGCTACTCAACCACAACATTTATATTGAAAATCTAGGTCCAACCCTTTGAGGTTCTCTTAACTCTCTGAGCCCCCATAAGTCCCAGTCAATTGATTTTGTGGGCCATGTTTTTGGTGTCCCTGATCTCTGACCCATCTGGTTCCTCTGATCCGTCTCTCTTCCTCTCCAGGATACTGTGAGATCTGCCTAATGTTTGGTGTGGAAGTGCATCTGCTCTCTATGAAAAGCAACCTACAGATTCAACACAATCCCCATCAAAATTCTAACACAATTCTTTACAGACCTTAAAAAAAAACAATACTCAACTTCAAATGTGTTTTTATTTAAGTATTACTTAACTATCTCTTGTTTATTTTTAATTTAGTTCATGCACATATAACTTATTTTATTACTATAGAACATTCATAGTGAGATTTCTTAACATCTTTTTTAGTAGAGCCCTCAATCCGTGGTGTGGGAGCTTATGCCTGAAATCCTAGCACTTGGGAGGCTGGGGCAGAAGGATCAAGAGTTCAAGGTCAATCAAAGTTTGAGGGAAGCATGAACTACAGGAAACCCTAACTCAAAATAAAAAGTAAAATAAAAAGAGAAAAACACAAGGAAAATTGCTACTCACATCTGATCATAATCAAATTGTTGATTAGACTAGCTAAACACATTATAAGATCATATATCATTATTAATTATTGATTTCCTGAGAATGGCTATAGTTGAATTCTGTTTTTCACAGTTGTCTTTTATTTCTCTATCCTTGTCTGTATACCATGCTGAATCGTGCTGGCTCAAGTTGGATTGCTCATTTTAAAGATCAAAAGTAGATATAATGATGGGATATTTTCAATCTGTCAACCATTGTTCAAAGTGTAGACTCTCACATATCACTTCTGTATCAACTCAATTTTTGTACTTTAGTTATTTTTTCTATTTTACAGGACACAGTTACCCATAATGTAGAGTGCTCCAGACATTACAGTACTTTTCCAATGTACAAATTGCAAAATTTCTTAGCACAAAGGATCTTCCCTTTATTCTGCTGTTGTGGAAGCCATTTTAGAGTCAAGTCCTGTGCGCAGAAGGGAGCAATGTTCCATCTGGATGCCACCTGTAAGAATTCTCACCTTTCTCAAAAGGAATTGTATGTATCTAAGCAAATCAGTTCATGTTTTTTAAGTAATCCTTGTCACCATTCTCTACGACATAAGCATAAAGCCTATACAAGCCATTTTCATAAGATGCTGCTGTTTATAGATTCATGTCACTTACATTTACACATGCTTAACCAAAGCAAAGGTCAGTCATGACTTATATATTGCCTATGCAAAAAGTACTTATGCTGTGTCTTCATAAGGGTCACTTTGTGGAATGTGTGTGGTTACTCATGTGATTTGGTTATGTATCATAGCCTGTCAACTCACTTCAACTTAAATGGATAGCTAAGGCATTAAGTGTTTCTGGCATAGCAATGAAACACCAGAATGGTATTTCTCAAACAGATTTTGAAGGCCATCTGTAGCACACAAGGGAAGTGTTATAATGCAAACAGCAGACCCTAACTCCAGCCACCTACACATTCTGGTGACTTGACTAATAGTGGCAGCATTACTGATAGCCTCTATAGTCATCAGAGAGAAATTAACTGTATTAAGCCATTTATAAAAGCTGTAGGAGTCTGGATCTGCACCACTTTAGTTATGATTTCCATATTATATTTTTGACTATTTGTTTTAATTTTTGAGATTATTATATCTAATCTCCCTTTCCCTTCCTCACTCCAGATTTTCCTAGTTTACTTAAAATTTCATGGCTTCTTTTTATATGTTGCTATATGCCTTTCTGTGTATGTATGTGCATGCATGTATGTATTCATATATATATCATATATATTTCAAAATATAACCTGCTCAGGCTGTATGTTGTTTTTAGGGATGATCATTTGTTATTAGATAATCAACTGGTGTGCTATGTTATTCTATCTATGTTTGTAGGGATGATCATTTGTTATTAGATAATCAACTGGTGTGTTATGTTATTCTATCTATGTTTTTAGGGATGATCATTTGTTATTAGATAATCAACTGGTGTGCTCTTCCCTGGGGAAGACTATTTCTCTCCCTTCCAGCATGGTGTAGTTTCTTGGAGCTCTTTGCTTAGGATTTATGCCTCATGTGCTTTCTCCCATCCACTTAGCCATATTTCTTGTTGTTGACCTTGTTCATCTCATGTTTAGGCAGTCCTGTTGGTGAGACTTTATGGATATAGCTTCTGAAATTACTAGCAGACATAGTCTCACACCAAATTCTCTTATTTTCTGACTCTTACAATCTTTCTGTCCCCTCTTCCAACCTCTGCGGGTAACCAAAAGCAACAGCCATAGTCCTTAGTGTTTTGGGAGTCTCCTGAACAATCATGACTGATTCCTCAAAAGAAGGATTCAAACCAGCAGAGACAGCTGATCTGAACAGGGGAGAGCTCTTGGACCCCAGACCGACAGTGGGGAGGCCAGCATGGGACTGATCTGGACCCCCCAAATGTGAGTGTCAGCGAGAAGGCCTGGGCAACCTATGGGGCCCTGAGCTGTGGATCAGTGTCTATCCCTGGAATACAAACAGTCTTCATGTGCCTATAGCACAAAGAGGGATGCTCTCTCAGCCTGGACTCTTAGGGGAGTGCCTGGACCCTACCCAGAGTGAAATGACAGACTCTAGATATCCCCTATGTGGAAGGATTTGGCAATAGGGTGGGAGGGTGGGGGGGAAGGGAAGTTTGGGAGGAGGGGAGGGAGAGGGAACTGGGATTGACATGTAAAACAAGCTATTTAAAATTAAAATAAAAAATGATTAAAAAAAAGGATTCTCGTGCTCGGTGTTGGGACTTTTGTTGGATGGTCTTTCGCACTTGGAAGGAGCATTGTCAGCCTAGATGAGAAAAATTTTAACTGTATTTGTATTATATATATAGACCTGTCTTATATGTAACACAGGTGTTTTTATATCCTTTTTGGTTGGGTCTTTCTGGACAATTGCTAAGGCAGTAGCTAAGAGCTGAGAGTTGAGGTTTCAGGTCTAGTGGGTTGTTTTAGTTAGGGTGGCTTCAGAAAAATGTGACTGCATGGATATCTTCTAAAAGGGAGTATCTTGCATGACAGCTGGCCATGCTAGAAGTTTCCACAAGGCCTATCTTTGGAACCCATTGTCAAGTAGTGGATGTCTTTAAAAGAAAGGTGCCACAGAGCCATGGACCTTACCTATACTGTCTTGTTGGATCATATTTTTTATCATTACCTCATATAGATTACATGGTATGTAGTCATCAGGACAGTGTTTCTCGAACAATGCTGAAGGCTGTGTGGATCAGGATCTCCATGAAGGGATTGCTTGGCAGACCTCAGATCTCAGTCTTCCTATAGATCCTAGGGTTTGGCTTAAAGTGCCACGAAATGAGTGTGAATATCTATCTCTACTTTCATACCTTTGTCATGCATAACTTAAACTCAACAACATACACTTGTTCTAAATTACAGAGTTTGATGACTTTGGTAAATGTGTTAATTTCTGTAACCATCACCACCACCAAGATACACAACATTTCCAGTGATGAAAAACAAACAAACAAACAGCCTCCTGTCATGTCATTTTAGCAACTTCTCTTCTATTAACAACAACTCAGGCAACCACTGGTCTGTGTCTTGTCAATCCATCCTAGCCTTGCGTTCTTTAGAATTTCAGATAAGTGCAATGACACATTGTGCATTTTCCTTTTACTCAGGTTGGGACATTTAGGATATGTGGCAGACATGCTAATTCTGACTTTATAAGAATATGCCAGACTACAAAGAACTTGTAGCATTTTTCTTTCCTAGAGCATTATATAGTCTTCTCACTTGTCTAGTCTTTTTTTATTTTTAGACATGTAATGTGTTTATAATAGTATTGAAATGTGATTTAGATTTGAATTTTCTGATGCATTGTGGAGCTGTGCATCTTTGATGCCCTTAGTGGACCTTTGCACTTCTTTTATGAAATGTCTTCTAAAATCTGTTGTCAATTTTATTAAAATGAGCTTTTGTCTCCTCATTACTAAGCTGTAAGTTATTAAGTTCTGGATGCAAGTCATTTGTCATGTGCATGATAGTCTCAACTTTTCCTTTCATCAGTTAGTATAATTTATTAAATTTGGGGTTTTGAAAAACTTACTCCTTTAGGAAATTTATAGTTTCAGTTTCTATGTTTCAGTCTATGATATATTTTCGGTGAATTTTGTATGTGATCTCAAAAAAAAAACACAGTTCCCTTATTCATTTGCATTTCCAGATTCCTATACCATTTGCTGGAAAGTCTATTTTTACTATTGATTATTTTGGCAACTGGTAAAAATTTAATAGGTCACATATGTGAACACCTTGTTCTCTTCTATTTATTGATCAATATATTATTTTTTTTGGTTTAATGAGAAAGGGTTTCTCTGTAAAGCCCTGGCTGTCCTGTAACTCACTCTGTAGACCAGGCTGGCCTCAAACTCACAGAGATCTTCTTGCCTCTGCCCCCAAGTACTGAGATTAAAGACATGTGCTGCCACTGCCCAGCCTATATGTCAACTATTTTCATAAATACTGTATTACAACATAATCATTAATAGTTGGAGCAGGTAAAATAAGTCATCCTACCTATCTATAAAAATAATTCAGGCTATTATTGGTCCTATATATTTTTATATATATTTTATAGTCAATTTGTTGATTTTTTGTGAGAGAGCCTACTAGAATTTTGCTTCATAATGTGTTTTTTATATAAAGTTGCATTTTAACAATTTTTAAAATTAAAATTTAGTGTTATTAGTTACATTTTAGTATTATGCAACCATAATCAGCTACAATTGTTCATCTGAATTCTATTAATTTATAAATTTACCATTTTAGATGTGTCATGTAAGCAGAATAGTGTAATATTTTCTTTGTGTGTCTAGCTTATTTCATGTTGTGTAATGATTTCAAGATTCATCAGTATCATGGCATAAACCTTAACTCTTTATTTGGGCAAATGATATTGTATTTAACATATAGACTAGAATTTGTTTCTCAATTCATCTTATCAACACTTGGATTGCTTTATAGTTTTTGGCTATTGTGAATAATGATGCAATGATATAAGCATCTATTAGGGTTTCTGTTTTCAGTTATCTTTTACTATATTCCTCTCAGTGACATTTTTGGGATGCTGTGATCTTTATAGGGATTATTCTGGGCTTGTATAACAAATTGAATGGATTTTTACCTTAAATCTGAACAGTCTTGCGTCTTAGTCTTTAAAAGTTTCCCTGTCAGCCAGGCGGTGGTGGCGCACGCCTTTAATCCCAGCACTCGGGAGGCAGAGGCAGGCGGATCTCTGTGAGTTCGAGGCCAGGCTGGACCGACAGCCTCCAAAACAATACAGAGAAACCCTGTCTCATTAAAAAAAGAGAGAGAGAAAGTTTCCCTGTCTACTGTGCTACTGCGTGCTTTTCTTCCTGTGTGACTTAACACCCGGCAAGAAGCAATTTAGAAGATGAAATTCTTATTTTCCTTACAGTTCCATAAGCATACATTCTGTCATGTTTGAGAAAGCATGGTAGAATGAGGAGGAGGAGGCTTGCAGGAAACAGAGTCATAAGAAGCAGACAACACAATGACAAAGCCTAGAGAATTCCCAGACCTCCTATAACCCATGATCTACAGATTCTACAACCTTCTTAAATGGTACCACCAGCTGGGGCCCAAGTGTTCGAATACATCATACATTTCATATTCAAACCACATCTGTTAATCTGACATCCTTCAAATGTAATCAATTAACAAACTAACTCTAGTAATGAATTTTGTGATTTGTAAGACTTTCTACATGTTACCTGTGAATGTGGCTCACATATTCCTTTCATCAAGACATGCTTTTTCCTTTCCCCACTCTCTTTGTTGTCCGGACTGGAATCTCTGTACAGTGTGTCATAGAAGCAGTGAGAGAAGAAGCATTTGCATTGTTCTCAATTCTTTGAAATTTTTAAATATTTATTTTTCTGTGTGTGTTTGTGTGTGTGTGTGTGTGTGTGTGTGTGTGTGTGTGTGTGTGTTGTGGTTGTGCCTGTGCCACTAACATGTATTTCAAGGTAAGCAGAATGTTTGACGATGTGGGTTCTGGGATTTGAACTCAGATCATCAGTCTTGGCAGCCAGTACCTTTACCTGTTTTGCTCCATCAGCCATGCTTCTGCAGAAGGCAAAAGAGCTGTAAGAAGTCTATTTTTGTTTCTATATTTCCAACCAAATGAGATAAAATAATCAGTTTCTTGGGTATATTGATTTCCCCCCTTACTAGGTTCTATAATTAGTGATTATGGAAGCTTCAGGCTTTTCAACCTTGTTTTGATTAGACAATTTCTCACTTATCTATATCACATTTTGAACTGCTGCATAAAATTTCCCCTGGTTCCACAGCTAAAATAGTTTTAGAATTATTGGTCTAATCTCATTGACTTTTATTCAAGTTGAAAATACACACTGATCCTTACTGCAGGGCAATTTGTGTGGGAAAACTACTGTGTTTTAAAACCCAGAAGGATGACCTCCTCTTGAAAAAGCCCTACTGGAATTTAGTCTAAAAATATTGATAAAAATGAAATAAGAATTTCTTTGTAAAATTTTAATTTGTTCTTTAGTCTAATAGATACTCAATGTTTTTTGCATAATAACAACCATGATGATCTTTATATATTTCTATCTTTTTCAATTATTTTCTTTATTGTGACTTATTTAACAATGCTAATTTAGCTGTGTCTTTTATTGTAATTCAACTCAAATCCTTTTACAAAGGATTTAGAGGCATAAATTATAATTTCCTTTTGAATTAATAAAAAACTATTTCATAAAGAGCCTATCTCTTAAATATTTAATTGGTATAAATACTTACCTTTAAGAGGCTTAATGGAAAGCTAAAAATGGGATGTCTTTAGACTTGGGAACAATGTTTTACTGGCTTCCTAAGATAAGCTTCCAAAGAAAAGCCATGGGAATAATGATCTTGTTGAAGGAAGCTAAAAAGCTTTTGACTAAAACAAACGAAACAAAGCAAAACAAAACAAAATTTGGACATCTCCTATTTCCTTCAGAAATTCATGAGAAATGATGGCAAGGTGTCCTAAAATTTTCCTAGTAAATGAAGCCCTAAAGATTCAGTCTCTCAGGTTTTTGGGTGAAGTTGTGGCATGTCCATGTGAACCCACTGTCAGAAAGTTCCAAATCACAGAGTTAGTTAAGTACAGAGTGGTTCAAACTGCTACCATCTTAACCACCATACCAGATGTGAGGTATTCTCTGTAATTATTTTAAATAAGAGAAAAAGTCTCTTTTTACCCTGTATGTTAAGCTAGCTGCAGATGGGGCCTGCTCATATTGGTGGGATTACTTAAAGATCCCGCTTGGTTCCACACTCTGCAGTGAGCTAGCTAGCTTTTCCTTTTCATGCAAAATTCATAATGCAAGCCCATCTAGCCACAGAGCAAAGAGCAAAATTGGCAACACTAGTCAGATTCTCCTTTGTGAAAATCTAGGAACCAAATTCTTCTCAAAAAGCCCTCTGTTGGATTTTGCTTCTGTCTCATCTGCCAGCTTTTTGTCAGTGCCTCTTCCAATGCACAAGGAAGAGCAAAGAGTTCAGTGGTCCTGGCTAATGAAGAAGGGGCTGGGCCAGACAGTGAACCTTTCGGTGACAAAATGGGTATCTGATTTGGATATAATGTAGAGATTTGTGCGTTAACCTTACATATGATTGAGATGGGGAGAGTGGATAAAAATAACATTTTGTTTCTCTTTAGATGTTCCAGAAGAAGACTTTGGGGCCCCCTTCTCCATCTTCCTAGGTCTTATTTTTGTGTAAATAAGTTGTATGTGTTGGTCATGTCCCTGGAATAGGTGTATTGTCAAGCATCTTGGTCCAGTCTATAGATGCCATAAAGAGACAACGCCCTGACCGTCTCTGTGGTACAGTGTTTAGTTTAGAGACAAGACAAACAGTGTAATAACGGGTACAGGGGTGTATGATTGACAGTACAATTTTCATCTTATTAACATTATAGGAAAGAGCTATGCCTGAATAATCATGCATTATTAATACAATTTAAGCTGGTAACCCTTGAAGCAGAGTTATAATTTATTACATTGTTGATTTCTGCCTTAATATTCAGAAAATCTTGAAGGTTAACAAAAGAGAAAAGAAATTAAAAATGAAACACTGAAGTCAGTAATGAAAGGGTAGGAACTAATGAAGTCAAACTGATGTTAATAGGTGTTAGTGAATGTAGACAAGTTTTTATTCATCAACCCATAAGAGTAACATATATACAGAACATTCCCCCATCAAGTGAGTTACAACTTTATTGGTTAACTAAGCTAGTTACATTTAAATTGTTGTGCCTCAAGAATTCAGTATGTGTTCTGTATTTATGAAGGGTTAACACAAGTAGAGTATAGATGTGATATTATTTATGTATAGGAGAAAGGTTAAGTGGGGTCACTCATTCATTCAAACAATTGAATATTGATTGCAAGGTCTGTGCTGGGGAAACATGAATCCCTGGGGCTACAAATGTCATGTTTCTTATTCTCAGGAGCTGTGGTCTAGGAGGGATCTAGCCTTCCAATGATCATTTACTTCCTCTCATTATGAATCCACCATCCCTAACATCAAATGCCAAAGCTAGATTTGATTATTTGAGTTAACTGACATCCAAAACCTGTGAAAATGTAAAGAGAATAGTAATAGCACTACAAACACCACACACACACACACACACACACACACACACACACACACAGCCATCTAAGGTAAAATATAGAATTATTTATGTCAAATGAAAGTGTGTTCTTCCTTACTGTCAGTACTGTAAGAACTGGGTGTCAATGCTATTGGGTCTGACAAAAATCTTGGAATTACTAACCTGACTTAAAAGTATGGTTTTGCTGGCAGAAAAATGATTTATACAAGTAGCCCCAATAGAGCACCTAGCATGTAATGGGCACATAATTAACAACTTGATAAGTGAATGTTGCTGAATGAAGGCAAATAAATCACGATTTCCCACTTAGTTTCCAAGAATTAATAGGACTTCTATAACTAAAATTTCTTGCTTTTGAAAATAGCAGGCATTTTGAAAAGTTATAGTTTGTGTTGACTAATAAGTCTCGTTAGGTTCAAATTATTTTGCCTGAAACACTTCTGTAGGAATTCTGCTGGAAACGCTTAATGTCTTAAACAATGGGCTTCTCATGGCATATCTATGCCTATTGCTAAGTTGACAAGTTGTTTTGATGTCCTTTGCACACAATGACATGGTGTCATTTCTTGTAGAGAGCGATGTGCTAGCTGGCAATTGCTTGCTTGCTTTTAGTTTTTTCTTTCTGGAAGTGTATAGTCATAGGCGCTTGCTGTGTGTTCCATGGTTTATAGTACTCAGTGTACCTATATTGAATTTTCCTTAAATTGGGGCCTTTGCCGTCTTTGAGATCAAAATTCCCAAATTTAGCCCTTTTGCCAGGATGGCATTGGACCACTTAATAATGTATTTTTTTCAATATTTTTTATGTCACACGTTTACTTATAGACATGTGCTAAGCTTAAAACTGGAATGAGTGTATATTCCTATAGGTTAAGAGAAGAAATGATTTATGATGGAAATTGAATTTGATAAGAGGTCATTGTCACTCTGGCTGTTTGTAATTTATAGCCAAGTCTTATCTATTTTGGTATACATGTTGGAGACACAACTGTGAAAAAGATGTGCTCCCTGCCCTGAAACAACTTAATATTTAATGTACAAAAAATCTTGCTAGCTATGAGTACCCGTATTTTTCTGTCTACTCTACATTTATTGTTCCACTGTTAGTCTCCTTAACCCTCTATACCACTGAGTTTTATCTCCCTTACCTTGAAAGCCCCTACTTTGTCAGCCCTTACTAATTTCCTGGCATTTGTATATATTCCAAATGAAACACACATATATGAAGATTAAATGATAACATCCAAGAATGAGAGAAAAAAATTCATTTTGGGTCACCTCCAACACAATGATTGTTTGTAGTTCTACCCATCCCATCTACCCATGAGTTTCATAATTTAACAGCTGAGTAATATTCAATTGCATAAATATACTATATTTTCATTATCCATTTATCATTGGTTGATGGTCATCTAGGCTGCTTACAGTTCTTGGTTTTTATGAATAGGGCAAAGATGGAATTGGACCAACAACCATCTCTAAAGTCGGATATGGAATCCTTTGGTTACTTGCCAAGAGTGACGTAGCTGGGTCCCGTGGTAAATCTATTTCAAGCAATTTGAGGACCCTCCATATAGATACCCAAGTTGTTGCCGTAGTTTGCTCTCTCAGCAGCAGTGACTAAATGTCCCCTTCCTCCATATCCATGACAGCATTTGTCATTATTTGTTCATCTTTGCCAAAGAGAATACATAGCTATATTTCAATGCTAGAGAATGGATTTGGGGCCTAATGACTACTATCCAAGCATTTTACCATAGAACTATACGTTGGACCTCTTAGGGAAATTTTTTGTATGATTAATAATAGTAGGCTATTAGAGGGCTTAAAATCCCCTACTGTGGAGCCAAACTTGTAGGCCCATGTTCTGACTTTGCCATCATTACTTCTAAGGACTTGGAAAAGATGCCTGTTTCCAGGTTCTCACATTCCTATTGGTAAGATGGGATATGACACCATCTCACTCATAATGTTGTTATGAAAATCAAATAAATTAATATTTATAAAAGTCTTAGAATAATGCGTGGGATAGCAAGTGCTGTATTCGTCTTTGCTAAATAAATATTGTCATGCAAATATAGGACTATTTCAACACAAATATTTATCTATTACCTGTGATGTGGATTTGTCCCTTCTCAGCTAATGGGGATAATTCTAGTGCTGCAAATTTCAGGAAAATGGAATATTGATGAGGTTCTAATCTGATCATATTAGGGGAGTGAAATTTTCTATGTATATTAATATTCATGGATATACATATAGTTTTAATTTTGAAGATTCTATGAACACTCTCATATACTACTATATTTATAATACCAGAGACAGCAATTATCATGAAGAAAATTAACAATAATATGTATTTAGTACAATTATTAGGTAACTTCTACAGTTCTGTATAAGACATAGTATGCTTATAAAATTAATATAGCTATGTTAAAATTGAACAGATAGCTGAAAATCATTTCTTTCCCTTTATTAATTACTAGAATAACAATGAAAGGAAATTTAATTTTTTGTATATTTATCCTTCAAAGACAAAGAAATATTTTTTAAAAGGTAGTTAGAATATCACAATGAAAATTCTTTTAAGAATATTGCGTTAGTGACTAATACATTCAACTAAGCTTTGGTTTTGGGGCCTCAAGCTTCATAGAAGTCATAAATATAGTTTTGGTTAAAAAGTTTTCTTTTAACCAGTGGAAAAATTCTTCCAGATTATTGAGTCAAAAGCTGAGCTGATTTTAGCTTGAGGATGTCAATGTAATAGTTGCCAGCTGGAAGCCATTCTGTGACTAATCCGAACTGCTGAGCTTGGGGCCCTGTGGAAAAGGACATAAGGCTGGCTTCATGTGGGTGACAGGGAAATGGGAGATGTGTGTAAACTTGGCCACAAGGTGCTAAAAGAGCTTTCTGATGCTTCTCCAAACTCCCCTTTGTGTCAGACACTGCAGTAAATCACCTCCAAAATTAAAAAAATACTTTTGTGTGACTGCATGTTGAGTAAGTGGACAACTATTAACATATATTTAACTAGATAAAATGGGAATACATACATAGGTATATAATGCTAAATATATGTTAGTAAAACATCTTTTCCAGAGACTAACCCTGTTACAATTCTAACTTGTAAATGAAATGGTCATTTTAATAGCAGACAAGTCAATTTTAGGCTTATCTTTTTAAATGAAAAGAAACTTGAGTCACAGGTGATACAAAGACTATAGTGTGTTCTTGACTAGAGCAATGCTGTGACTTTTTTCTTATTAGCATATTTCTATATCTTCTTTCTGTTATTTATCTTCCTTCTGTCCTTCTGAGCCAACTGCTTTCCTAGACTCATCAGAGGGTCAAGGAAAAGAAAAATCAGAGGCTGAGGAGACATGAGGAGAAGGACTGTGAGGTGAGATTACTCTTGCACATGATAACAAGACAGACCACTACCATAGAGTCTTACAGAGGATGAAGTCTAGAATATAGAAGTGTTGATTCAGAGAATGGGCTCCTAGAATGACCAATGCATTACCAAACTCAGTCATAATTCTATTCCCAAAGCCAACTGGCCTCACTGTAGCAGTCCCAGCCCCCAAGAAGGTTACTTTCTGTGTCTACCTGAAAATAGTGTTGGTTTTCAAGCTGTAAACAGGGTAAAGGAGGCTGGAAGAAATGGAGTGATGAGATTTCCATTCAGCACCACTGTAGATAGTGTAGGTCAGCACTAGAGAATTGCCCTTGACCATGGTGAGAGTATGGAGATGAGCTTGGCAAAGGAGCACATGTTCAGGAAATAAAGGACTGTGTGGCAGAGGAGATATTCCAGGGAAGATAGGGCAACAGGCAACTTTAAGATTAATCATGAACTATGCAGATTACCAATTGCAAGAAAAAAAACAGGTGACACAGAACTTTCTGAGAAGTTTGTTTCAGTAATCCAGGAATGAGAAATGACAGCCTAGCTAATGTAGTCCAGTGTGTGAATGCAATGCAGACAATACTTCAACAGAGATTTGAATAAGAGAGTGAATAAGAGATTGAGTAGCTGGTGGTGAGAATTTCCAATAGGGTATTTCTGTAAGTTTGCTATATTATTTCAAAATATAAATATCTTATATTACAATTTTTATAAGTATTTACAGACATAAATGTATAAATAAATTGATAATGCATAATAAAATATATAAAATAAATAGAAATATTTATAAGATAAATATTTAATTAAGACATATTTAAAACAAAAAAACAAGAAAGCATGGAGAGTTACGAGGCAAGCAAGTACAGGCAAGAATTATGTCTGGACAAAATGCTAAAAAAAACATTAGATTAAGTAAAACCTCTAATTCTCAGTGGCTTTTTGATGCAGGGATTCAAGATACAGGCCAACTATAGTGAGAATGGCTTCTTTATATTAAAAAATAAAAACAACCCACATCTTGCTACTATATGGCTAACAAGAACATATACTAGCTTGAAGTTCATGGCTAAAAGCATAGTTTCCACTAGTCTTTAACTACTTATTGCTGGTTTTGATTTCCTCCCTGGGCAATGAAACTAGGTGAAGGTTTATTTTACTATGAATATAGGTTCAATGGCTAGACAGTAATCAAAACCCACACTGTAGTTGTATAATGGATAATTGAGTAAACACTATCATAACCTGCAATTCAATGGCAGATAATGTCTGGCAAACCCCAAAGACCATGTTTATCAGGTCATGAATAATATAGAATCCTATAGCAGCATGGTTCCATGCCACATGACAGAAATGTTGTGTGCACACCCTGGGCCATGTGACTTTTGAATACTGAAATGTGGCTAGTAGAACAGAAGAGTCAGCATTTTTATCATACTAAATTTAATTAACAAATTCAAGTAGACTCATGTGGCCATTATCTAATATACTAGACAATCAGTTGTACAGGTTGGTTTCACCAGTCAGGAAAACCTATCTCCTCTGGGCAGATGTAACCTATGTCAGGGCAGTGGCTGTATTCAGAATATGATTTGCAAAAGTCATGAAGAATTCGCTGTTGGTGCTTTTTAATTAATCCTGAGCCCAAGGGACAAGAGCCGTTTTCCAAACTCACACGAGGTCCAAGTCATTTCACTATGGGAGGAGACCTAGGATGTGTTTGGATCTAAAGTCTCAATTAGCAAAGAATTAAATTAACTTGAGAGTCTTGGTGAACTTACATGGTAGGGATCTACAAATGCAGGGTAGAGCCATCTGTGGATAACTAGGAAGAATTCAACACATAGAAAGCCTGTTTACTCTCGTTGGGCTACAGTTAACAATAACTTTATTCAGTTATTAGGAATTCAGCTTGGGAAAGCATCAGCCTTGAATATTATAAATATATCAGGCATTCAAAATACTTGTATATTCAAGAATATTTATTAAATCAGACAAATATTTATTCTGTGTATCTACTCCTGATAGACTTGGAATGTTTCACTACTACTGTGTTTTCTGTTTTAGCAGGTCCTTCTCTTCAGTTTAGCTTCTTCAGCAAATAATAGCATCATTATGATTGTCTTCAGTTTCCTGTAGCTGGGATCTGGGGGTGGGGAGACTTGTTGAAGAACATGTTCAATTGGCTTTGTATTCTGAATTCACCCAGCAATAATACACATTAGTATCATATATTGAACTGTCTGTAGGAGCAGATATTTGGCATGTTTCAAGCTACTTTGGGGAACAGTGCCTATTGAAGAAAGGAAAGAATGCTTCAGATCCATTCACGTAATTATGAGACTGAATAGGGATTTCTCACAAAGGAGGAATGCTGGACAGACTATTATATTTAGCAAGATAAAAGGAGCTGTGTGTCAATTCCCAAAATAAGCTAGTATAGCAGGGGACAGAGGGTTATGAATTCATTCCCCTGGAAAGAGATTAATTCTCTACAGAGCAAACAAGAAAGAAAGTAGAGGAGCCCCGTAGGATTTCTTGATGACTAGGTTCACTAACCTGAGCTTAACTATTTGTTTTCATTGAAAAAAAGTCTTTTGTAAGAATCTAATTTGCATTGAAGGAAAATGAGATTAAGAGAGACCTTTAAACATTATTTAATCCTATTAACTATTTAATGCATGAGTTCATTTTACAAAATTTTTGCCTCAGGACTTCATCCTGGAGAGAATATTAGTAGCTCTGAAGCTGGTCCATTTTGTTCTATGAGAGCCTTAACACCAAAGCTGGGCTACTTTCCATTTATCCGTCCACCTTGTACCACTGGGGTCAAACACATGCCTCTATCTTTTGCATCTTAAAGTTCTAGGGATATTTGAATATGATGATCTTGTCTCCAGACAAAACATGTGTGATAACTTTGAGCAATTCTCGGATATTACCTATTTGATGTTTGTATTCCTGTGGTTGTTGGAACGTGCTCCTTATTCAGACTGGTACGGTAGTATGTCATGGTTGTCTGAACTGCAGATGTAAAGTGGGACATTTGCTTCTTTGTTTATAGATTTTTCTTTTCTTCTTCTTCTTCTTCTTCTTCTTCTTCTTCTTCTTCTTCTTCTTCTTCTTCTTCTTCTTCTTCCACTTCTTCTTCCTCATTTCCTCTCTGCTTTTTTTCCAATGACTCCCTTACTTGCTTTCTTCTCTCCTCTCACCCTGCCCCCTCTCCTCTGCCCTCCCTGTAGATATTACATTGCATTCACTGCGCATGCATTCCACCTACAGTAGATTGCTTTTACATTTCTATAAGCTGCTAAAATCTACAGTTGTCTTAGTTGCCTGTAGTTTTATGCAGCCACATCTATTCCAACAGTGCAGAAGAATGACCCTTTGAGCCTGTTCTTCTCATCTTGAACAATTTTTGTCTTTTTAATATTTAGTTCTTGTTTTTATGCTGTTAGCTTCTTTTTCAAACCTGATCCAGTCATCCAATATAACTGTTTCTCCATCTGCATATTTTTAAATGCCCCCTGTATATTTTCATGTGGGACATTGAGTAAAATGTTGGAACAGACAGAACCCAGGGGAACATCCTTATGATACTGAAATATAATCTGGGTTATCATTGAGCATTAATTAGGACCCTATGAGCACAAATATTGGGATGTTTGTTCCTCATCTGTCACTGTCCACATATCAACCACCAACATACTGCATTTTTTTCTCATGAGATTAAAGTTGAAAAAACTAAACATCTTATTAAATGTAACATGTACCATATCATCCTTAATTCCAGTTCTCCTATGTATTATATTAAAGGAAGCATAGGGTTTTAGAATATTTTTATTTCCTCAAAAACTGCTCATTACTTCTTTGATGTGTTTTGTCTGAGATAAATAACACCTTTTGATAAACAGGAGATTATTGACAACAAGCTTAAAATTCAGATATTATTAGAAATAGTGACACTTAAATGGAAGGGGGAACATAGTAAATATTTGATTTTTAAAAACTTTTAACTGAAAACAGATTCTTCTCACATACAATACATTCCCACCACAGTTTTGCCCTCCCCAACTCCTCCCAGCTTCCTCCTCTACCTCTCTTCTCCCCCAAACCCACTCCGCCTCCATTTCCTGGTTAGAAAAGAGCAAGCCTCCAAGGGACAACAGCCAAACAGGACAAAACAAGAATAATAAGAGAAGGCAAAAGCCCTCATATGGAGAATATATTGCTGTTATGTATAAAGCAAGTGCAACTACAGTCTCATCAGCAGAGGGCCTGAGATAATTGATGTTGTGGCTAACACCAGTCTGAACTTCTGAAGTGCTGCTAATGCTTGTTTGTTAAAGATAGCCCTATGGTTTCAAAGAACAGTATTCAAAATCATTATCTACATCAATGTCATTAAATGTCAGGAAGCAAATGTACATTTTGATTTAATTAAAAATGTGCAAAGAACTAGAACTTGAGGAAGTCATGAGGTAATGAGTCAGTTAGATAATACAAAGATGGGAAAGAGTAGAGAATTTCAATGCAAAGTATTGTATTCTATGTGGTAAAGAGGGTTTAAATTCATTCTGTACCTAAACTTTGCAAGACATAATTAATAAACAGAACAAGGCATACAATATTCACAATAGAAACCAAGAGGACCCTGTCATATCTAACATAAAAGGAGCAACTGGTTACCTGTAAGAAACAAACAAACAAACTGCATTCTCTATGATCACTATCTGTTTCTAAGTCATAGGTCTTACACTAAATAATTTTCTATATATAAAGATGTTTGAGTTATATTACATTTTATTTAAAATCAGTGTATATTTTCTTTTGGAATACATTAGACAATTGCTAAAAGTTTCATAAATTTTGCATTTTCTATTCTATAATTAAAAACAGGAATTCAAGAACATCATAGCTTTTAAAAAGTAAAAAAAAAAATGGCCTTAATGAATCTTTAATGTGTAGTTATTGGAGGGAGTTTAATATGATCCATGACTGAAAGAAATTTCCAAGCTCTCAAAATGTATTTTTGGAGGTATAGATTTCCTTGATAGTGTGTAACTCTTTCCAATACAGTGAGCAAATATAAGAATCATCCATGGGCCGGGTGTTGGTGGCGCACGCCTTTAATCCCAGCATTTGGGAGGCAGAGGCAGGCAGATCTCTGTGAGTTCGAGGCAGCCTGATCTACAAGAGCTAGTTCCAGGACAGCCTCCAAAGCCACAGAGAAACCCTGTCTCGAAAAACCAAAAAAAAAAAAAAAAAAAAAAAAAAAAAAGAATCATCCATGTTCATGTGTGCTTTAACTGGAGGACTGCTGCTTACAGAAATGGCCCACACTGCCTAAATTCAACACCTCATGTTGTTTTGTACATCTGGATAGACTTCTTGTCAGAACCTGGGTGAGTAACACCCTCATTAAGTCAGTGCTGGTGATCCTAAGATGAACAGAGTTAAAAGTTGGCAAGTGTTAATGTTATTATTTCAACATTTCATCAGAGATTCATATGTTTAGATTTTTAAAAGTTAAAATGAATATTTAATTATTTTCTTTATAGATTTAACTCACATGAATGTCAACTGTGGGAGATTTGTTGTAATTATCAGAAATTTCAAACTCCCATATGAAAATGTTCAAAGATACCTCCTGGTTTTGTGTTGACTTACAGAGTGGGCACAACTTGCTGGGGTGAGGATGTGAAGGTCAAACTGTGGGTAGACGCTTTGGCTAACTCAAAGCAAAGGGAAATTGCAGGTGGTCTGATTTGGTAGAAAAATGATATTATCCTCACACTCTCACTTTAAATGTCTAGCTGGAGAAAAAGAAATTTCAAGGGACTAGTCTTAATAATGTGGGCAATCTTTGTAGTCCTGACAGTCTCCATGGGATGTTAAATCACATTGCCCCCTCTACAAAGTGGGAAACCTTGTAATCATATTATAATCTCAAAAATTAAAGAAAACAAAGTTAAAATAGCTCCCCCAAGAATCCTAAAATCTCAGGAATGTAATTCATGGTTGTGAAAAACAAGCAAACAAAAGAGAAAAAAACAATCCCCCCAAAAAACTACCTGGGGTGGCACTCTATGGCTTCCCAGGGTTACACTGTTTGCTTTGATCTGATGAGCTAGATCCCAGCTTCTCCTCATCAGGAAGGCAAGTGATCATGATGGCTAATACTGATCCTCAACCTGACATGGTCTAGAGCCCCCTAGAACACAAATCTCTGGGTATTTCTATGAAGGAGTATCTACATCCTGCTAATAGGGATGGCAAGACTCGCCCTAATTACAGCTGATGCCATTCTATCAGCTAGGGCTTCAGGCTGGATAAAAATGTGAAAGCAAGGTGAGCACCAGCACCTGTCCACTTCTGCTTCCTGACTCCTAATTCGATGTGTCCAACGGCCTTGTGCTCTTGTCACTTATGCATTTCTTACCATAATGGGTTACAGCCTCTGAAGCATCTCTAGCTAGCCTGAACATGGCAAGCATAGCTCTGGTGGGCCTCACCCTTCTCCCCAATTTACTTTCCTTTACTAAGAACCATTAGATTACATTTTTAAAGCTAGCCACCAAGTCTATACCAAAGTCCACCTATGAATGCTCCCTTTCATTCATGTAATTAACATGTTCAATTAAAATTAAACACCTCAATCTAACATGGGGTTTCCTCTTTTACCTTTTATAAACCACCATTTGCCTACAAGCTACGTCTGTCTCCTCTCTATCCAGAGGCAGTATTTTGTCCCTCTCCCTTGTTCTCTTCCTCTTCTCCCATGTCCTCTGTCTCTTGTCTTTGTCTCTTATTCACTGCCCTCTGTACCTCTGGGAAAAATCAATCTCCTTTGTGCTGAGAACCGGGTCTTGGGGTGTACTAAGGTGATACCATGCCTTTCACCCTCAATCAAGAATCTAAAATGAACCTGTCCTTCACTGAGTTGTGTCATCATGAATTTTGCCCAGGTAAGGAGAAATAGAACAAAGTTGCTACTGCTCTGTGACAAAGTTCTCCTGCAAGTTTAGATGGTGAATGCTGCTAAAACATTCCCTTGACAGCCTACAGAACAATGTGGCAGCTTATGGCATTTGGCTACATTACAGCCTAAGAAGGGGGTTTCCAATTGTGGCCTCTTTCGAATTCAAGGCATTGAGACTTCCAGGCCTCTTTTCAACTTTCTTACTGACAGGGTTAGCGGTTTGGAACCAGCACTGCCCAATCGCATCACCTGGGAAATAAGCCCCATTTCACATCTGTCCATAACACATCTCAGAAATCCTAGAATGTGCATTCTGCTTTTATACTTCATTATTTTGAAAATTATGGTGTTTAAAAAATAAATGTATTGCATTTAGTGGATACTTGCAACATGATGCTGTGAGATACAAATAAGTAAGTGGTCAGTATTATAAAATGAAATAAATATATCTGTCCTCTGTCATATGTGTTTTTCTGATTATAGCACCTGAAATATACATATTTAGAAAAAATCCTTATTAACTGTAGTACCCATGGTGAACATCAGATCTGTATTCTTATTTATCTTGAGCAGATGTTTTTTCTTATGTCTTTTGTTATAGTTTTCCTATTTTTTGTCTCTCTCTGCCCATGACAACGCAGTTTTTACTACTGTATTCTTTTACTTATCATCCCAGAAATTCAGCACATGAAATCATGCAATACTTTTCTTCCTGTTTCTTGCTAATTGCACCCAGCTTAACTGTGGTTTCATGGTGGCATTTTCTTTCTTACTGCACAAAAGAGAGTGACAAGTCTTAACATCTTATACTCAGTGAAATATGGAACATGACAGAAATTCAGGTGTAAGAGAGTGTTTCCAAAAGATGTTCAGGTGAGTCTGATGCCCACTACAGCCTAGAAATATGGGCTATCCCTGGGACATGTTTCTTAATTAACCATAATTGCAAACTGATTGTTTCATTTCGTTTATTTTTCCTCCTGACAAGAGATACTATAAGTACCCTTTATCCCTTTCTCTCATTTTATTGCCACAGTAAACTTATTTTATATGTGTTTTCTACCTACTGTGAGGATTAAGGAACTGAAACTTAGCAGGATAAACTTATGCACTCAAAGACGTGGGCAGTCTGAAAATGCAAACTCAGATGGGTTTGATGCCCAAGCTCTAACCACTATGTAATAGAGCCATGACTCTTAAAATGTAGTCTCTTCCAGCATCATCAGCATCGTCAGCAGTAGCATAATCATCAACGTTAGCATCAGCAGCAGCAGCAGCAACAACAACATCATCACCTGAGGAGAATACCAGAAATGAAAATGTTACGGTTCAACCCTGTACCTAAGGAATAAACAGCTCTGAGGAATTCGAAAGAAGGACCCAATATAATTTTTCCTTGTTTGTTTGTTTGCTTTGTTTTGCATTTTAAAACAATATTCCTAGTTAACCTCAGTGAACACTGAAGTTTGAAGACTGCTGTATGCTGGTTGCAAATCTCTTACAATAAGGAAGAGCAGGTATGGTTAATAAAGATAGGACCTCATAAAGTTTATTGGATAGTTGGCTGGCCTATATTATAATCTTAAGATAATTCCATATTTGCAAGGTTGACTAAGCTTTTAGTTGCTTAATAACAAATAAAATTGCATTTGCTCAAATGTGCTTTAATTATAGTTCCCAGTAGGCAGAACTATGGTAACAAAATATACTAGGCACTAATGTTTCTTGCACAATGAGCATAGTTAAAGCATTTAGCAGGAATGTATTACAATTCCCCTCACTAGATGGGAAAGCTTCAGATGCACCGCATGCCTTTCTGCTGTCCAACACTTGTCCTCTGTTTCAGTCTAGTTCTACCATTTCCTTTCTACAAAAGCACAAAGTACAGCATCTTTGTTCTTAAGAGTAAAGGACAAACTGACAAGATACCTCCTAATATTATCTTGAGCTGATTGGCTAAATCTAGCATTTGTCATGCGGACAGAAATAAACAGTTTCTGAACTAAAGCTGATTTAAGATTTAGTTGGAAGAAACAAAACAAAACAAAATAAAACACAACACTGAACCTCCTTACCTAGTGAAAAATTGATTGACAACCAAGGAATTACGTATCCAAAAAAGACAAATAAGTTTGATTCCAAGAATAAAAGGCAGTTAAAAAATAATACACCAAACTGACAAAGTGTAGAGATGCCTCGTGAATATAATTATATCTACCTAACATCAGGGCAAGTATTTGAAAAGCACAGCATTCAAACTGTAATTTTTTTTGCTCTGCATGATGCTAAATAAGCAATTTAGTTTTTCTTTTCCCAGTAAATTGACTGGCTCTTGAATGCATTATTTGACCCATAGTTCTGTATTTTCCCCAGCATTTCCCAGATGACTGAACTAAGTCGATGTTGTATTGTTGTTTTTTTCTCTCTGATAGGCATGTATGGGGGCTGAAGATAGTAATAATTAGAAAAAAAGAAGGAGGAAGGCATAGCATTTAGAACTTGGGAGTGATTTTAGAAGTTTGAGAGCTTTTCAGCCTGGAGACGGGTATTGCTGCACGTTGAACTGCAGACCCTGTATGTAGCTCCAAGGACTTGTGCATGCTTAGAAATGCAGACTGTTGCCTTACAAGTAGGGCAAATGTGCTCATGGCTTACTGCAGATTCTGAACTGGTTCTTTTCTTATATGTAATTTTAACCTTTCTCTCATGTATGTACAAAACCTTGAGGTGTCACTTGATTCATACCCAAGTATGGTTTCATCCCAGGTCTGTCTCGAATGAGTCCTGATCATATTGCTCTCCATGCCCTTACTCATGTCCACTTGATTTCATGGAAGAACTGGGAGCTCCTGCTACATGTTTAGACCTCAACTTCTACTTCTAAGTTCGACGTGGCCAGAGCCTTAGAAATGAAGTTAGCTTTCCTCAAAAACTGTTTAAGTTGGGAGGGTCTTATAGTGAAGTAGGTAAACAAATTCCTGAAAGCTTGGGCATATAATTGGGATCTCTGTTAGCAATTAGTAATTGTGAGGGATGGAGAGACTTTTGGCTATAGTTTCCCCACATACTTTATATCTAGTGAATGAGAAAAAGATCCACAAAAATAAAATATCATAAAGGAGATGCCATTCTGTACATCTGTTTCTTATTGATTATTGAATAAAGCACTGTTGTCCAATAGGAAAGCAAGATAGGTGCAACTAGGAGTCAAAGAGGACTCTGGGAAAGAGAAACACAAGGAGTCATCATGTAGCTGCCATAGGGGTAAGAACTCCGGACTATTTTCTCTGGTAAGAGAAATACTTAGATTAACAATTAGGGAGTAAATACTTAAGTCAGAGCTATCCAGTAAGAAACAAGCAAGGCCAACAGCTTCATAATTAATACAGCGTCTTGTGTGTTATTTGGGGACTACAACGTGGCAGAGCCCAGGTGACTTGTGGGGAAAAACCAAAGTGGCTGGCAAGGAAAAGGCTTCACTCAACAGACCTGTACCTACAATGAGAGGAAGGAAGGGATGGGAAGACAATATAAAAACATATTCAAAAACAGAAAAACCAATATGGTACCACCGGAGTCTAGGGACTCCACACCAGCAAGACCTGAACATATCAACACAGATGAAGCAGAATAGAACAACCATAAAAACAACTACATGAATATCATAGAGACCCTAGAAGATGAAATGAGAAAATCCTTTAAAGAAGTGGAAGACGCCGAGCGTTGGTGGAACATGCCCCTAGCACTTGGGAGGCAGAAGCAGGTGGATTTCTATGAGTTCCAGGCCAGCCTGATCTACAGTGCAAGTTCCAGGACAGCCTCCAAAACAATACAGAGAAACCCTGTCTTGAAAAACCAAAAAAAAAAAAAGAAATGGAAGAAAAGACAAACTAAAAATTACAAGAAATAATTCAAAAAAACAATGCAAGGTTTGAAAGCTGAAACAGAGACAACAAAACAAAACCACAGTCTGAGAGAACGCTGGAATTCCAAAATATGGGTAAATGATCAGGAACTACAGATGCAAGCATAACCAACAGAATACAAGAGATGGAAGAGAGAATCTCAGGCACTGAAGATATGCTAGGAAAAATAGATTTATCAAACAAAGAAAATTTCAAGTACAACAAATCCCTAACACAAAATATCCAAGATACATGGACACCATGAAAATTCAAACCTAGGAATGATAGGTATAAAAGAAGGTGAAGAAACCCAATTCAAAGGTGTAGAAAGCATATTCAACAAAAATCATAGAAGATAACTTTCCCAGCCTAAAGAAAGACATGCCAATGAAAGTACAAGAAGCCTACAGAACACCAAAATAGAGTGGATCACAAAAAAGTCCCCTTGCCACATAATAATCAAAACAGCAAACATACAGAATGAAGAAAAAATATTAAGAACAGCAAAGGAAAACGGCCAAGTACTTTTTACGAGGCTACAATTACCTCGGTGCCCAAGCCACAGAAAGACATAACTAAGAGAACTACAGACCTATATCCCACATGAACATTGATGCAAAAATACTTGATAAAATCCTGGCAAATCAAATCCAAGAGCACATCAGAGAAGTCATCCACCATAATCCTAGGGATTCAGGAATGGTTCTATATATGAAAATCTATCAATGTAATCCAGCAAAAAATCAAACTGCAAAAGAATCATGATCATCTCACTAAAGCTGTGTAAAATATACATAATAAGTAACCAAATTATGGGGTTTCAGAGGCGATTCAGTTGTTAACTGAGTTCAACCCACCTGGTGTTCATATCTACTTTACTTTTTAAAAGACTAGTTTTTATTTTATGTTCATGAATGTTGCTTGCATATACACATGTGTGTCATATATGTTTGTGGTACCTGTGAAGACCAGAGGAGGGCATTGGTTCCCCAGAACTAGAAGCTCAAACTGCTGTGAGAAATCATATGAGTTTTGGGGATCAAGCACTGGCCCTTTGCAAGTACAACAAGTGCTCTTAACAACTGAATCGTCTCTGGAGCCCTATAATGTGGTTACTTATTATGTGTAGGTTACACAGCTTTAAATGGTTTTCTGCTGTAAAATGGAAACAATAAAATAAAATGATGTTATTTAATTGAAATTTAAAAAGAAACATATACAATTATTTGAATCCTGTGCTGGTGTTGTAGTAAGCACTTAATGAAAGTTAGCTGGAAAAAAATACCATAAAGTGTTTAAGGTACATAACAAAAGCTACATGTGAGTTTTGTGTTCTGTATTTTCTTGCCATGTTATTGTGTCTCCCTCTGCCATACTCATTGGCTATTTTGTTTTAAATTGGTACTATACAGTCTTGGAGTCCGTGAAGTGGTTCCTGGCCATGATCTCTATCTTTTGATTAACAGTGTGTGTGTGTGTGTGTGTGTGTGTGTGTGTGTGTGTGTGTGTGCTGTTTGTTCACATGTATATCTAAGTGGTGAACCCATGTGTATTTGTAGACAGAGGGGCATCAGGAATCAGTCTCCATCTCATTGCCTTGAGACAGGGTCTTTCTCTGAACCAAGAGCTTGGCTGGCAGTGATCCTCCTGTCACCCCTACTGATAGTGGTAAGGTTATAGGTGTGTACAGCCACATATACTTTTATGCCTGGGTTCTGGGGACTTAGACTTCTTATGTTTAGGCAAGCAAGTTTCTTTTCCACTGGACAATGTACTCAACTCAAGATCTCTATCTTGTTTCCTACTTTTGTTTGTTTTTCTTTTTATAAGTAGAAATCTTATATTTTTATTTTTGGCACACAGCCTGGTGTCTTATTCATTTGTGTTTGATAGCATAGTTTCACCAAAAAATGTAATCCTCCTGCTTCAGTCTCCTAAGTCCTGAAATTAGAGATATATAACTTCCCAACCGGCCCATGGTGTTTTGATATATGTGCACATTGCAAATGGCATAACAAAGCCGTTTGGCATATACATTATCTCTCAGCTAAGGTAAATAAATTGCTGTTCCTTCAATAAAATGACCAAAGGAAGAAGACTTAAAAGTGGTAAATGTGTTTAAAATCATTACAACTAAAACTTGATAAAGTTGGACACTTACGACTGACATGGGAAGGCCAGATTGGCCAGGATTTAATAGCCTCATATGTTTAATTTCCAAAACATTTACAAATTTCTGAGTGATACAGTAGGTAAATCTTCTGTGGTATTGTACAGTGATGGAGATACAAAGGTAAGCTCATGCATCACATCCAGTGGGTACCAAAGTGTATGCGTCTCCAATACTAATGTGTGTTCAGAAAACCATTTTCATTCGTTGAAGTCATAATGTACATTTATATCCACACATGTGTCCAATCCATTTCAAGGCGCACCTTTAAAGTGAATGAATGTTTATATGATTTGGGATTTATTATGAATGCTGAATACAGAATGTAAAATCACGGTGGCTTAAGCCTCTTTCTTGAAGACTTACTTTTTCTTAATTATGATTTATTAGTTTAAGCTTGACAGTTGCATATTAATAGTGCTATTCTCTTTGAAGAGGGAACTATTAGTTTCAAGGTGTATTAGACTTTATATGAATTTTGGAGCTATATAAGACTTGACAAATTGGATAAAGAAAGAGCCTAAACAATATACTTGAGTTTCTAAACACAAAGGCTCTTCTTGGTTTGTGTTATTGAACATTTTAGACACTTTCGCATAAGTAGTTGAATTTGGGGAGCAAAGGAAGAAAATATTTTAAAGCAAGATTCATGCGATGCATGGGATTCCTGCAGTGCTGCTTTTCACCATTGCAAGTAGATTTTTCAGATGACCTTAACTTAGGGGGCTCCTAATCTAACACAGATTACTGCTCTACATTGCACTTCACAGAACTGTTTGTATTATTTTTCTTTGATATGAGCCCCAGGAAGAAGGCTTGATATTTCAAAGATATCTCTGAATTGATAGGAACACTGTAAGAAGTAGGAAAATCTGCTGCTAGAATTCTAAGTTATTTTAGGTAGAGTTTGTAAGTTTATATAAATTTTCTCTGGTCTAATCATGTTTGTTTAAGTTCAATAGTATCAACATAGTATATAATGGAAGGATCCTGAAGTAGGGAAAGATGTGAACCATACAGTGAGTTTGTCTTACATGAACATATTGCTTAGTAACATCATAGCCACATGCTTGTATAATTAATTGTTCATACAATGATGAAATCATATCAGGTAGAATTTCTTTGAGTATATCCCTGTCTTTAAGCAAAGCACTTGTCTGTGTAGATGCAAGCATGCATGTGTATGTGTGTGTAAACTAATAAGCCAAAGGTGAAGATCAAATCATTGTAAAAGAACGAGGCAATGTTAACAACTGCTAACTACCCACCGATCACATACTGATCAGTGTGACCGTCCAGGCATTGTGATGTCTCTACGATGGATGAATTCAAACAAAAATGAATTAGAGCTCTACTGTGTAAGTCCTGACTTGTTTTCTGTCCTAAGGAAATTGGAGGATGTAGTGAGGGATTAAGGGTGATACTCAAACAATATGCAATGCAACGCCACACCACAGCACACCACAGTTCCAGCCACTTCAAATGCTTTTTCTATTCGCATTTCTGTCCCTTCCTCATGATTTTTATCCATCAGACAAGAACTAGGCTGTCCCATCACTTCTAAAGCAATTATGCTTTTCATTGACTTAATTTTCTTTATTTAAAACCCAGAGAAAGACTTGGGTATCATAATATTATTTTTATTGACCTAATTACAGTCTTTTATTAAGATGACCAATTTAGTAAATCAAAGTTTTCTGACTGGGCATGCTGATCAATATAACAGTTTCTCTAGTAATTTTTATTAAAAATACAAAACCCACAAAAACATGTACAGTTTAAAAAATACGTAGAGACATCATAACACATGTCGCTTTAATGATGAGGTAATCATAACATAAGCTTTCTGGTGCATTAGTTGATACCTTGTATCTCATTCCCTTCCTTTTAGGGATAAATAATTACAAACATTCTTTTAAAAACATCTCTGTGCATTCTTAATTATCACACATATTCTTCCTTGGTTCTTGTGGAAATACATTTTTCCACTTAAGCTGGATGTACAGGGCACAGTTTCTCTATTATGTTTCCTGCTAATTAAAATGAACTTTTTAAGTACTTAAGATGTACCATACATTGAGTTGAAGTCTGGAGACAGAAAAGATGAAAAGGCACGATTTTGTCTATGCTACAGTCTTAAAAGTAACATTTGGGCTTCTGGTTATTTATTTGTTGATGTAATTATAATGAGATACTTATCCATCATGAATCTTAAATAAAATGACAGAGGCACTGGAGGAGGTAACTGGGAAGACTTCATGGAAGTGAAGCACTTTTATCTCCCTTTGTTGTTTATTTTTTTAACAAATTTTATTTTATTACTATTTTATCTGCATTGGTGTTTTGCCTTCATGTATGAGAATGTCTGAATCGGAGTTACAGAGGGCTGTGAGCTAACATGTAAGTGCTGGGAATTGAACCCAGCTAAACCAGGCTCCTTTGTGAGGATAGACCACTGAGCCATTTCTCCATTCCCTTGTTAATTTTTGAGATTTGTAACTTAATTATATTAATCCAGTTGCTTTCTTCCTTCCAGCCCTTACCCCTCCATGCTTTCCTTCAAATTCACATCTTTTTAATAAATTATATGCATATATATTTGTATGCCCATATGTATTCCTAAGTATGACCTATTGCATCCACATAATGTTTATTGTATTATGATTTTAGGGCTTGACATTTGAGACTAGACACTGTTGCTCCTAAGGCTCAGCGAACATGGAACTACTTCTTAAAGAAAAACTAAGTCAATAATACAAATTAGATTTATAAATTCATAAGGAAGTATGTTGGCTAATCTCCATTTTCAACTTGATTGGATTGAAGATAGCAGGAATTGACAGAGCTCAGTTCTATGTGTCTGTGTCAGAATTTCTGGAGACTATTAGCATGTGGGTCAGCAAATGAATGGAGAAAACCCACCCTAAATACGGGCAATACATTGCTGCAAGGCTAGGATAAAATAAAAACAGAAGGAGGAAGGTGTTCAGCAGGGCAGACATGTCTCTCTGCTTCCTAGCTTCTGTTGTGGTAACCATCTATGCTCTGGCAGGATGATCTGCCTTTCCTCAGGAAAAAGCAATGGCTCTGGTCAACCTTTGCATGAAAGCATGGTACAGTGACTCTCATTTTAGATTGTTGGCCTCAGTTGTTTGTCTTAGCAACAAAAACCTGGGGAGAAAGGAATATATATTCTTTGACAATTCAACAATCACTTCATATTACATATCAAAATGATAAAATTTCATATATAGTGGGACAAACAAAATACTTTGCATATATTAGACTTTAAATTGTAATATTTAAAATTAATAATGAACTTAATCTTTTTCCTTTACTTTTTAGAGTGTGACTACTAGAAAATGGTTAAAAAGTCTATTAAAATTGAAAAATAAATATGGTTTGCATTTTATGTCTATTAAGAAGCATAGATCCAGATGAGTTTTTCAACAGAAGGGCCAAAGGTATTCCGTTAACAAAACAAGAGCTTACTATGTGCCTTTAGACAAGCTAATTGAGTGTCCATGCTTTATTCAGTTTGTTACAAATGGTGTCTCCCTTTAGCTATCTCTATATATTTAAATAATTCAGATTCAATTAATATTTATTGATTGCCTATGTTGTAGAAATACTGCTTATAAAACAGTCATAAATACAGTATAGATTACACTGTATTAGATGTATAAAATGAAATAGATAGTACTACCTAAAGGAGCAACTTGAAAGTGACTCAGACAATGAACAATTAAGAATGTATAAATTGTTATTTTTTCCTCACAGATACATGCCCTGGCAAGTAAAACTATTCGTAAACTAGCATCATCTTAAAAACAACAAAATGCAAATCCTGTGAGTTTTTTTGCTTCTCACACAAGAGACTAATGTATCCCTACAAGCACATGTAAACAGATATGCATGCTCATGATGCTTGGACAGTGACACATAGGAAGATCAATGGAGACATGGAGACACAGAATAAAAGACTTCAGAGAACAGGGTTATCTTGAGTGATGGGCAGAGAAGTTCGTTTTAATGTACATTCCATGGTAATAATCTGACCTAAACAATAAAATGCTGGGCAAATCAAATATGTTGTTAGTGGCAGTGAAGAATGTGCTGTGAGCTCCGCTGATCTGGTTATCAAAGTGGGCAACACTTGCTCTAACCCCAGGTATTCAAAGAAAACCATGTTAAATGTTTTGAGCAAGCCCTTATAGAAGGGGATTGGTTAACATTGGAAATTGCTAACTGTGAGTTATTAAGAGACACAGTATCCATAAATCAATTAAGGTGCATTACAGTCTACTCCGTCCCCAGCTTTCATTTAGAAACACAGGGCTGTTTGCTTTACTGTGGCAATATAAACCAAACATCTAGGCTACTTCAATTTATTCTATAGTGTGTGTCTTTTGTTAAAAGAAAATGAAATAGTCTTTTCAGATAAGCTTGAAGGGCAACACATTTGTCTTCAACAAATTCCTGGTGTTCTCACTTTATTTTTGCTTTGGTTCTTATATCCTGGCCTATGAAGTGGTATGGGGGAAATGTGAAAAGCTGGGCTTTGGTGCCTGTACAGACAAGATTCGAATACTGTCTCTATTGTTCACCAGGTTTACCATGACCCAGTCACTTTATCTCCCTAAACTTCAATTTTCTTGGGTCTGATGCCTACCTTTCAGGACTAGCAGGAAGGCAGACAGAAAGCGTTGCTTAGTATATACTTTTAGAAAACACCATCATCATCAAAGCCATTGTCATCATCATCATCACCCTCACAGGGTTTTCATATTGTGGATGGGAAATTTAGTTCTTATGCTACTACAATTCAAATGAGTATTGTAGGTATGAAAAATATTTTTACTGTTGTTATCCTCAGGGTTGAGATAAAGGGAGGACTTGCAGGTATAAAGTCCACGAAAAGAAAAGGAAGACACCTAGCATCAGCAGGTACAGCAGGAGTGTTGCCCTATGTCTATCTAGGCAGAGGTTCTCAAAGTGTGGGTCATGATCCCTTTTAAGCCTTGAGGGATCCTTTCACATGGGTTGCCTGAGACCATTGGAAAACACAAATATTAACATAATTATTCATAACAGTAGCAAAATTATAGTTATGAAGTAGCAACAAAAGTAATGTTTTGGTTGGAGTCACCACAACATGAGAAACTGTATTAAAGCCTCACGGCATTAGGAAGGTTGAGAACCACTAATGTAGAGCTTCGGGGTCACGATAGTGGTGATGGTGATTGTGCATCTTTTTTATGACGCCCGGAGAGAAATACTCAGAACTGGAGTAGGTGAGGAAGGAGGGGTTGCAGGGTTAGATGAACTTCTGGACTGCGGTGCGGACTCAGTCTCACGTGATCAGTGAATGTCTGTCCAAAGATGGCTGTTGAAACACTTAGTTCTTTCCTCTCCTAAGCCTTGCGCTGGGACAAATGCTTTACCCGGTGACTCCATTCCTATGCTGCCTGGTCCTCTTTAAGTAGAACCTGTAGGAAGCATCCATCCCTAAGCTTTTCTGAGATTGAGCTATGTCGGCAGACTGGAGTGTAGCAAGCACCAGCCCGGCACAGGGTAAAGATGTATAGCACTTGTAGGTTCTCATAAATGCATGCATCTGGTGGATCCCAGGCCCTGTAAGTATCTGGAGCATTCAGAATTTGAATTGTCCCAGGATCACGAGAATCTTGCTGTATTTCCTTAAATGCAGTGATGATATAAGAAAACAGAATGGAGATCAGTGATAAACTGAGGAAAAGGTATTAATTTCTGAAGTTAAGCACTTGAAATGCCTCTCAGAATCCCGAATTTGCATGCTTTGCAAAATGTTTTCATTAACGAAGGGAAGTAGGTAAGGAGATTCACACTTCTTGATACACTTGCCAAAGCTTGTTTAGAAAGAACCAGAAAATCACATTTGCCCCCTCTAAACTTAGTTTTTTTTTAATAGAGAAAGGAATTCTGTTATCTACAATTCAAGGAATATTTCAATAGCTAAGATCAATTGAGATTAAGAGCCACACACTTTGTCCTGTAGCTCTGATAATATAGCCAGTACTGTCATCATGAAAATGATGAAGGAGGAACGTGTGATGTATGGTCATTTGCTAGTGTAGAACAGGCTCCATTCTGGCCATATCATTTGTTTATATGTCAGTCATCCATAATGCTAAAACAGTGGCAGCTCCTGGGGGTGGGAGTGCATTTTGCTGAATTTTAAATGTTACTAAACCATTTAGCAGGGGGATTTGGGATACCATTCAATTTATAGAGGAAGAGGGAATAACAAGGAAAGAACAAATGAAATGGCACCATTTTTAGCATGAGCATAGTCTGGATTTTAAAATTTACCTGTTTTGAAATAGTGAAATCTAACGCATTCACATATTTTAATCCAGTGCTTTCTCTCTGTGGATCTGGAAAAGAACATGCAAAAACACATTTTATTTTCTGGGCCTAGAACAGAGTCAAGCTAAGTCTAATTTTAAATATCCAATATTGTTTTCTGGGTTATACACAAAACAGATTAAGGTACTTACTTTTCATCCTCTGATTAACTTCTCTGTAGATAACTTCATGAACTATAAAATAATTTATCCATATTCTAAGAATAGTTTGCTCATCCATTTATTGTTTTTGTTCTACTAAAATCTTACTTTTTTTGTCTTTTTTATTTTTAAATTTAAATTAGAATCAAGGTTACTTCACATGTCAATCCCAGCTCCCTCTATATCTCCCTTCCCTCCTCCCACACCCTCCCACCAAACCCCCCAAGTCCCCCTCCCCTAACCCCAACTCCTATCCCCAGGGAGGATGAGGCCCTCCATGGGGGATGTCCACAGTCTGTCATTTCATCCAGGGCAGGGTCTAGGCCATCCCCCAAGAGTCCAGGCTGAGAGAGCATCTGTCATTGTGGGATGGGCACCCAAAATCCATTTGTATGCTAGGAATAAATACTGATCTACTACCCAAGGCCCCATAGATTGCCTAGGCCTCCTCACTGACACCCACGTTCAGGGGGTCTGGATCAGTCCCATGCTGGATTCCAGCCATCACTCTGGGGTTCAAGAACTCCTCCCTGTTCAGGTCAGCTGTTTCTATGGGTTAAAAAAAAGCCCAGTCTTGACCCCTATCCTCATTAGTCCTTCCTCTCTGTCACTGGGTTCCTTGAATTCAGCTCAATGTTTAGCTGTGGCTGTCTGCCTCTGCTTCCATCAGTCATTGGCTGAAGGTTCTGTTTCCAAGACTCTCTGTCAGTGGAATTGTATTCTGGCATTCCCCTGATCCATGTCTAAAATCCATATATATGTGAGTACATACCATGTTTGTCTTTTTGTGACTGAATTACCAGACTTAGGATGGTTTCTTCTAATGCTGCCCATTTACCTGCAAATTTCAAGATTCCATTGTTTTTTTCCTCTGACTAGTACTCCATTGTGTACATGTACCACATTTTCTCTATCCACTCTTCAGTAGAGGAGTATTGGGTATTATTTATCCCTGGCTTAGAAATAGACTTTGAGTGCCCATGCCACAATATGGGAGGCTCTCTCAGCCTGGACTCTTGGGTGATGGCCTAGGCCCTGCCCTGGACGAAATGACAGTTGCTGGAGATCCACCATTGAGTACCTCACCCTCCTTGGGGATCAGAGTGGAGATTGGGTGGGGGACTAGGGGACCTGGTGGGGAAGGCACGGAGAGGGAGCTGAGATAGGCATGTGAAACAAGCTTGTTTCTAACCTAATTGAAAATAATTAAAAAACAAAAATAAAAAAATAATAAATGTGTACACCTGCAAGTAAACACACACACACACACACACACACACACACACACACACACACACAAAAGAAAAAAAATTGCCACAAACAACGTAAAGTATCTTGGGGTAATGCTAACCAAACAAGTGAAAGACCTGTATCGCAAGAACTTTGAGTCTTTAAATAGAGAATTTAAAGAAGACACCAGAAAATGGAAAAATTTCCCATGCTCTTGGATAGGTAGGATCAAGTTATTAAAAATGACCATCTTGCCAAAAGCAATCTACAGATTCAATGCAAATTCCCATTAAAATCCCAGCACAATTTTTTACAGAACTTTAAAGAAAAATAATCAACTTTATATAGAAAAACAAAATACCCAGGATAACCAAAACCACCCCATTCAACAAAGTAACTTCTGGAGGTATCACCATCCCTGATGTCAAGCTATAGCCCTAAAAACAGCTTGTATTGGCACAAAAATAGACAGGTAGACCAATGGAATCGAATTGAACACCCCGATATTAACCCATACATGTATGAACATACAATCTTTGACAAAGAAGCTAAAAATATACAATGGAAAAAAGAAAGCATCTTCAACAAGTGGTGCTGGCATAATTGGATGCTGACATGTAGAACTATGTGTATAGATCCATGTCTACCATCATGCACAAAACAAGTCCAAATGGATCAAAGACCTCAACATAAATCCAGCCATACTGAACCTCTTAGAAGAGAAAGTGGGAGGTACCCTTCAACGAATTGATACAGGAGACTGCTTCTTGAACATAACACCTGTAGCACAGACACTGAGGTCAACAATTAATACATGGGACCTCCTACAACTGAGAAGCTTCTGTAAGTCAAAGGATACAATCAATAAGATAAAATCTTACTTTGTGTTAATGAAGCTGGTTCTTTTTTTGTTTTATAAACAAAATTTTTGGATTGCTTTTCAAATTTTTCTAATATTGTTGTATGCATGTGTGTATTCCTGTAAGTGTATGTCGTGCTGCTAATGTGTGAACTCTAGAGGGAGACCCTAGTGTTATCCTTGGGAATACCATCTATCTCATAGCCAGAAGTTCACCGCTGGGCTAGTCAGGCCAACATGCTCCAGAAATTCTCATGTCTCTACTTCCTCAGTTCTGGGATGACAAATGCATGGCTGGGTGAATTCTGGGCTCAAATGAAAGTTTGCATAATTGTAGAGCAAGAGCTTTACCTACTGAGCCACCCCCACCATCCTGGATTCTTTGTGATGTACAATGTTTCCCCCTTGTGTTTTGAAGTGTGTGAAGAAAGTTGTCTGAGCATCATAGCACTGTATTAAAATTTTTTCTTCATTTATAAAGACATACAAATTCTGAAATGGCCATGATCTAAGTATTTTGTTGACAAAGCTCATGTGCCTTGACACCAGTTTTCTTGTTTTTTTCTGCTTGTCCATTGTATAGTTTTTCTTGCTGTTCTTTACCAGTCATTCCCTGGACTGTCAAAGTGGAAAAATTGGAAGACTGATTGGTATCCTCTCTTTTTTATTGATTTACCTGAGTTTACGGCTGACTGATGAATGTGTAGCATCAAGTAACATCAGATATGGGTTATGTGTGTGAGAAGAAAAATAAAGAACTCAGTGACAAAACTAGTAAAGATTATTATTTCTTGAGGCTTTCAACTTTTTAGGTCTTGTGATAATAGCTTCAGACATTTTAATTGAATCTCTCTCTCTTTGTATGTTCACATTGCACATATGATAATATAAATGCCTATAGAGCACAAAGGTGGATGGTAACTGTCCTCTCCCTGACTCCTTATATTATTAAAATTATTTTGTGTCTATTGTGTGTATGTGTTTATGGGGCATGTGTGTGTTCATAAGTAGCCAGAGGTCAATGTTGAGTGTCTTACTTGTGTAGAGTATAGCCTTTTCCTTGCCAGTCACTTTGTTTTTTCAGCTGCCTGGGCTCTGCCACAGTTGCAGTCCCCAAATAACACACAGTTCGTATAACACACAAGACACTATATTAATTATGAAGCTGTTGGCCATTTGCTTGTTTCTTACTGGCTAGCTCGGACTTAAGTATTTAACCCATAATTGTTAATCTAAGTATTTCTCTTACCGGAGAAAAGGGTCTGGACCTCTTACTCCTCTGGAGGCTACATCGTGACTCTCTGTCTCTCTTTTCCAAAATCCTCCTCAACTTCTAGTCCCACCTATGTTGATTCCCTATTGGCCAACAGTGCTTTATTGACATATACACAGGACTTCTCCACTATACTTGATCACTCTGAGACAATGTCTCTCAGTGAACCTAACATTCAGTGGCTGATTAAGCTGACTCCGAGATTCACTTTACTCTGTCTTCCCATTCCTGGGATTACAGGCACATCATCACACCATACTCTTATATGAGTGCTGTAGATCTGAACCTAGATCCTTATGCTTTCATAAAAAACCCCTTAACTGCCGAACCATTCTTCAGCTCCATTTCCTTTAGACTTTTTGACAATAGGATCTAAAGCAAGAAGGTTGACTACTGAAAGTATAATTTATTCAATGCTACCCAACTAATAATGAATCTGATTTCACTCTTTGTTTATATAAATTAAGAGCCCACGCCAGATGGTTTGTAATTAGTCAAGATATTTGAGCCAGTCATTTTAGAGACATTGAGAATACAGCAATCACAAGGTGTTGAGACACTGAGGGAGGAAAAGAGAATGGCATTCACACATGACTGAGAAGGGACTGTAACAGATTTCACAGGTAAAATTTAAGTTTCTACCTTGGAAGTGCCTGCATTTGGCCGAAATCTCTTTATCCTTCATGCTAGGCAATAGGACGTTGTTCTGCAAAACCTGGGTCCCATAACCTGTCTCCAGTTAATGCTGAATATAACAGAGGTACAGATTCCCATCAATTTTTCTCAATCCTAGTACAAAACTTTCATCTTTCAAATAATCAAAAATAGCCTTTACTGAATGATATATATTCATTAACTTTACTTTTACTAAATTTTCCCTTCACACACATCCTTTTTTCCCAAACCTTAAGCATTCCTTCTACTCAAGGATTTTCCATCTCTGGTCTGGTTGACTATGGGTACATTTTCCCCTGCCAGCATTTTCCAGGTCTCTCTGTACCCTGCTTCTCATCTTTGTGGTATTTTTAAACTCTATATTAAACATTACATTAAGCCAGTGCTTAAAATGCTGTGAATTCAAGTTAACAGTATCTACTCTCTGCTTCTAAGTTACTTTTTCCCTGGGCTTACTCCTAGAGGCTCCTGAGTCTCAACTTCTTTCATCCAGCTCTCCCTTCCATGTGAGCACATAAAACTTTAGACTGTTTCTGAAACTTGTTAGGGACTTGATAGAGGGAATCGTAAGTTTAAGTGTGTCTCCCATGTTGGTTGTTGGTTATTCCTTTAGTTCGGAGGACATTTAACAACTTTCCAAATGTGCTTTATGAAATAAATTGGGCCAAAGGTGGATTATTTAATACTGAGCAGATAGAGTTGAGGAAACAGATAGAAACCACCCCTAATGAAATACACATGGTTCTGTCAATGTAGATGCCTCTTTTATGAAGAGACTCCATACATAGTTCATGTTCCTGTTAGATTAATGATAGTAATATTAATCAAGTCATGGCTTTTCCAGTTATATTTTCTTTTATTTTTTAATTTAGAAGCACTCCTATTTACATATCAATACCCCCATTCCCTCACCCTCCCATCCCCCGATGTTCCCCAGTGACCCCCCCAATCCACCCCCACCCCCCAAGGATAGTGAGGACCTCCAAGAGGGACCATTAAAGTCCATCATATCATTTGGGGGAGGGCCTAGGCCCTCTTTCCTGTATCTGGGCAGCAATACTATCCTTCCATAGGAATGGGCTTCCAAAGTTCATCTGTGGGCTAGGGATAAACACTGGCTCCAGGGTTAGAGGTCCTATAGACTGCCTTGGCCTCCTAGCTGGCACCATCATTCAGAGGGCTTGGTTCGGTCCAATACTTGTTCCACAGCTTTATTACTAGGGTCTCGATGCTCTCATTAGGAAAGGTCTACTGTTTCTGCAGGTTTCTCCAGCACAGTTTTGACTCCTTTCCTAATCCCTCCTCCTTCTCTGCAACTGGATTGCAGGAGTATGGCTCATTGTTTAGCTGTGGGTGCCTGCTTCTGCTTCGATCAGCTACTGGATGAAGGCTCTAAAACGGAGTAAAAAACATGTTGAATATTAGCACTTAATGAATACTGTCACATGTTGCTCTTTGTGTGTTGTATGTGTGTGTACAGATATGTGTGTTTGTAATTTGACTGTGTTCTTCCGCTGTGAGATGTGTGTGTGTGTGTGTGTGTACAGCTATATGTAGAGGCCAGAGATCATTGCTGAATGCACTTCTTAGTTGCCCTTCAACTTAGTTTTTGAGACAGGACCTCTGACTAAACTCGGAGGTCACAGATTATTCAACCCCAGGATCTTTTTTTCTCCAGTTCCATAATAATGATATGATAGGTATGCACCACTGTGTCTGGCTTTTTCCCTGGGGGTCACACGCATGTCATTGTGCTTGTGTAGCAAGCATTGACTGAGGGAGCCATCTCCTCAGCCCCTGGAATCACTTTTATAAAATTAAAAGTGAGAATTTGATTTGAACAGGACTCCCATTAATAGTGGAAAAATATTCTCCTTCAAGAAAAATTAGTGTGTGTTTGTGAGGCTGACAAAGTTGTCAGACTACTTCTTATTAAGGAAATTAGAAGGAAGTAGAAAGCCCTATAGAGACTGCACATTTAACTAGCAATGTAAAACAGAACAAAATATTATTAAAATGTTGGAATCTGTACTCTTTTTGATTGTGTAAGAAAAAAGGGTCTATTGGGATGTGTTAGCAGGAAGGCAGACTCGAACTAGCAGGAATAATTAATCTCCTGAGAACTGACGAAGAAAGAGAACTCATTTGACTCTATAGAAATTTCCCAAATACCCATGAATACTAGTTACAAAGAATATGAAACTTTTAGGTAAATTCCAGCTCCTTGAACTTTGGGAACAGGAACAATGTTTGGAATGTGCTGGCTGTGACTTCTACACTTGGAGCCCTCATTTATTTATCTATTCATTTATTTGCTTATTTATTTATTTCTTCAGTTATTTTTCTACCTTGGTAGCCAACAGAAAGTGTGAGCTGATAGTGATTCAAGCAATCAGTGTTGAGAACCTTCCTGCACTTCTGGTTTTTGCATTCAGCCAAGAGGAAAATGCTTTTTTAAAGCCTTTGTATTGGTATTGATGGGTTCTGAAGAGCCTTCTGGAGGAAGAGAAGGTGGAGGAGGCAGATAGGATGCTTCTGAGAGAGAGGTTTAAATGCTGGCTCTTATCCAGACCCAGACAATCTTGGGCAGGGACTGAAAAGCAGCCTCTCCACACAAATATCTTGCTAGAGGTCACCGTCAATTCTTTTTCTTCAAGGACTGGTAATAAGTGTGTTTTTAATTTCCATATATACCTTTACTTCATTTTTTTTGTTTCGACTTATCACAGTTGTTTCACTCCAATTCTTTTGCCATTTATTCTGAAATAAAATGTGTAAAACACTGCAAGAAACGTCTGTAAGCTTTCCTTATTCTAAAGCCTGACAGTAATTATTATTAAGGGATTACAGGAAAATCTTACAGTATAATTTAGGGACTCTCAATTTATTCACAGGCTCTCTTCTATCTCTCTCTTGCTTAGCAAAGACATTTTCTGGCTCTCTGAAAAATATCTAAGCACTGTTTATTAAGTTGTTTGCACTTGTAACAAATATAGTTTAGTGCAAATAGTAATGTTGAAATAATTGTAACAAATCAAACTTTTATTGAATATATAGTGTATACCAAGAGTTGTCTTATATGCTATCCAGGTAATTTGATATGCCTCTCACAACAAACCTATGAAGAAATCAGTGACACAATTATACCATTTGATAGTTTCTGAAATGGAGAATTGAGGGGCATGACAAATTACACAAATGGTATATATTGAAAGTAATAGGGCCTGTTAAAAAATCTGGGTCTGGAAGTTAAAATTTTTTCCATGGGGAATCATAATTTTTATTAGCATTTACTCCTAAACTTTTGATTCATACAGGACAACACTGCTAGATATTCTAGAAGCTGGAAGTTAAATTTTTACTTACCCATTTGTGAGAGGAGGGAGGGGACTGACCAGATAAAATATAGGGTAACTACTTGAATATGAATTTCAAAAAACTCAGATAATTTCTAGTGTCTATATGTCATACATACTACCTGGAATGTAGAGTACACCCTACACCATTAGCTCTGTGTGTCCTTGGAATGCTTAATAATTTGCAGGATCAGTTTTGACCCAGAAAGATCTGTAGAAGCTATCTAGTTTCATTGTCTTAGGATACAACAGAGGAAAGGTTTGGGCATCTTGGATTCTTATGTTCTCATGACTGGCAATCTAATAAAGAGCAAGGCCTTGCTGTAGAGCTTCCTTGGATTTCTCAGTAGTTTTTCATTTGCCTACCAAGTGAGTTTTCCCCTGATATTTCGAATTCTATTTATCTGTTGCCTGTTTTTAAAATTGCCAACCAGAAAGCCAGTGTTGCCAATGAAGTGAGTTACTGTGAATGCAGGGAAGCAGGAGCAACAAGTTAAAGACCCTGGCTGCTGCTGCATGCTTATAATGCCTGGTATTCTTTCCACACAGCATCTCATTTGGTGGAACAAGAGGCATGAGGATAATGGTTTATATTTAATATCTACTCGTCCCAGTCAAGTTTCTTTTATACTGTAGCTGGGAGGGCCAATTTGAATGACTAGAACTGTTATCAGAAAACAAACAAACAGGAATGCATTTTGTAAAGTAGCCATTCTTTTAGCAGATAGTAAATTAAAATGTTGTATAATCCACTGGAGTTCAATACTGGGTCATTTTCTTCAAGGAAGAGAGAAGTATTAATTAGTCTGTTGCTTGGAGGCTTCATTATATATGCTCTCTTCCCTTTGCTGTTGTAACAAACAGTTCCTGGACACTTGGGCACTGACTGATTAACTTGCGAGCTCCCTCTTGGTAGCTCTCCTGACAGACACTGGTAAATTGGAGAGGATGTGGTTCCATGGTAGGAAGAGCAGAAAACAAAACCAAGCTCCTCTTCTAATGTCAGAGAGAAAATCCATGAGGCACCATGGCAGACCTCCTGAGATGAGTTGTGTGCCTCAGTGATGATGTTCCTTCAGGCCTGAAATCAAATGTACTTGGAGCTTTGAATTGGAGTTAAAATCAACTATGGTGAGATCATCTGGGTGCAGTTCTTGTCTTTTGGAAGAATAGTTTACCTTTGTAACCTAAAAACTAGGCAAGATTGCAGTTGAATAGAAGCCCCATGTGTAGAGTTCTTGAGGCAGGTGGTTGATAAGAGTTTGTCTATGTCCCTGCCATAGTCTCTGTAAGTACTAAAATCTTACTTAAGCAGAATGCAATGATTTTGAGTCAAGAAATTAGTGTGGTGCAACACCAACAAGTAAACCTACAGATTGTACTCAGATTTCATCTGTGTTGCAATGTTCTCTTCCTAGAATCCCATTGAGAATTTCTGCATTGCATTTTGTTGTTATTTCTGGCTAGTCTCCTGAAGTCTATAGCCATTCTTCTTCTAACTTTAACTTTTGTGACCTTGACATTTTTTATTACTATGGATCAGTTATTTTTGCACATGTTTCCCAGTTTGGGTTTCTCTGCTGTTTACTCATAATTGGACAGAGGTTATGCATTTTTGTAGGAATTCCACAGAAATGATGCTGTGTCCTTCTCTGTGCATCACATAATAGGGGCCAGGATGTCAGTATGTGTTATTACTGGCAGGACTGACCGGTGTCATTTGGTTAGCTTACATCTGTTTTATTTTACAGTTACTATTGTGAAACTTACTGCCAGAAAATATTTTGTGAGAAATATTTTGAGATTATGCAAATCATAGTTGTCCTCAACATTTCATCCCATGACTTTTGCCTACAACATTGGATCTCAACTCATTAATGATTACTATGGCATTTACTGCACCACACCATGTGGAACTATACTAAAAGGGTCACAGCATAGAAAGGTTGAGAAATGATGCTCTAGATAATTTATGGTGATTATGTGTAACATGTATATATTTTAAGAAGAGATGTGTAAGTTGTGGGCATCCACAGTATTATGATTTCTGCAGGGAAGCCTGGCAAAATCAGACTGAATTCAGATCAATGTAATGTGAACTAAAATTGAACAGACACTAAAACTGACAAAGAAAAGTCAGTAAACCTGAATATTTGAGCACTTTGACTCTTTACTATAAGTTATCTATTTTTCTATAAATGCAGCACTTCCCAGGACTTGCATAGGAAAGATAGAGTTAAGTCTAACAAATCAATGTTTGCCTTTGAACTTTTGTTTGTGATGTTCATTTTAGTGGTATTGCAAAGTGAGGGAATTAACCTCAACTTCAAGCCCACATCTTTGATCAAAGATACTCTCTAGAAGCCCGCAGGCATCCTCAGAGGCTTTGGTTCTTAAGGAGGTACTTTCCACCGTGACTATGGATTTTCAAAATCATAAGTACAGTTTTATAGTTTTAAAGACGATTAATTAGGCAAAAGTCTCCCACAGGTCTTCTTTCCCACTTCCTCCTTCCCACCAGTTCTCTTTGCTCCAGCTCCATGATGCAAGAAGTGTAGCTGGGGTTTTCATATTGCCAATGTTTTAGATGGTGTTAAATCATGAAAAGTCTTTTTTGTAAATATTGTACTTAATTATCAACTGTAACTCATGAGGGTGATAAGTGAGTGTGAGTTTAACTAAGTTACACTAAAGTAGGTATCTTTATTCCTAACATTTATATATAAAACTATCACCTAGTTAAGCTTGTTGTCTTTTCTATGTGAAACATAAGCCTGTCCTATGTTCCATTCTTATAGTCGATGAATCTTTTTAAAGAGGGTCTTCTTGGAGGGAGAAGAAGAAAAATAACTAAAAATTCTTAGTTACTCGATAGTCTATCTAATTCCTCTTTTTTCTGGACTTGGTCTAAATCTGTATCATTGCAATGTCACACAGCTCTGGAGCAGGGGTGAGACCCCTTAATTGGAATTTATCTATTTGAGATCTTTAGGGGGAAAAGTGGCACTTGAGATGTTGAGGCTAGTGCTTCTAGGGTCATAGAACTACTTCTCAAGATCTACACTACTTTGAATGTGTAAGATGTTTGAATGAACAATAGTAACTGTTAAAAACCATGCTTACACATTATTTGCTACAATCTATGCAAATATATCTCATAAATTATATACTTATGATACTAGGTAGATGTCATCATTATGTCCATTTTATTGTGATGATTTCGGGTCTTAAAAAGCAAAATTTCCTTTATGCCATTAATATTTTGCTTGTTTTTGTTTAATTTCTATTAGTTACTCAGGAGTTTCCTATGACGTATTTTGATTATATCCAACTCCATCCTCCAATTCCTAAGAACCCCCTTCCCTACCTACCCAACTTTGTGTCTTCTTTTAATCTCATAAAGTCAAATTTGTGCTGCTCATAAACTCTTAAACTCTTTGCTTGTTGGTCCCCTGCTGATGTATAGTTGATCTGGCAGGAGCCACACTCTTAAAGAAAATTGACTCCCCTCTCCCAGCAGCTATCAAAAGCCAATAGGGCCTCAGCCAGAGGCGGGACTTTGTCTACCTCCCTCTCCATGCTAGAAGTTTTGTCTGACTTTTGCTTGTGCAGGTTTGTGTATATTGTCACAACTGTTGTGAGCTCACATGTGTAACTTCCCTGCTGTGTCGGGAAAACACTAAACACTGTTTCCTTGTAGTTACCAATCACCTCAGACTCTTAAAGTCATTTCTCTTCCTCTTCCTCTTCTACAATGATCCCTGAACCTTGGGAGAAGGGGGTGTTATGTAGATGTCCCATTTAGGGCTGAGCATTCTGTAGCCTTTAGCATACACTTATATTAAGCGACCATCTGCTGAGATTTAACCCAGGCCTGTGGTGTTCTTTTTTCTTTCATTGTCAGCTGTAGTTGAGACTCGTGAGTCTGGTATCCTCCAAAAGTCCTGTTTTCTTTAGAGCCAGCACAGCCTTTACACGATGAGCCACCTATGACAGCAACAGGTTCTTGTAGGCTTGAGCCCTCTAAGACTGATTGTCTCTCATACTTGCCTCATGAGCCTGGGTCCTTGCTATTAAATGGAACTTAGAGGCAGCTGGCAATGGAATGGAGCAGAGACTCCTGGAAGGAGCAGCACAGACGGACCTGACTCCTACAGCTTCCATTTCTTTTCTAACCGTATTTCGTTTCTGAATTATTTATTGAGTTGTCTGGTCTCTTCTTTAAATGTGTGCTCCTAATTGAGAACAAGGGTAACTATGTTCCTTATGTCTCATGGTTCCTGCTCATTTCTTTAGACGAAAGTCAAAACTTCTTTCTTTCCGTTTTATACGTGCTTGCCCATGTCCTCCTTTCTGTCGTCTCCTGTCATTCTGTCATTTGCAACTTGCGTTAGGCTCAGGTTTATCCATCTGTTCACACTCTCATGTGTGTGTGTGTGTGTGTGTGTGTGTGTGTGTGTGTGTGTAAATTCTAGACACACTAAGTTCTAGTGCTGGGTTTCCTGTGTTCTCATCATGTCCTGTCTATCTTCCAAATTTCTCATTCTTCAGAAAGCATCTCTTCTTCTCTGTGAAGATTTCTCTGTATCTCAGAAGAAGGAGGAATCCCTTTTTCTGGGCTTTTGAAGTGTCCCAGAAATGCCTTGCCGAAACATGTTTCACAGAATTTGACACTCGCTCATTCACTGTTCATTCCCCCAGCAGTGAGCTTTGGGAGAATGATGAATTTGTTTCAGAACTCTTTGTGTCTCTGATGCCTAGCACAGTATCTGCTGTGCGTTTGACAAAGTTTTCTTGAATGTATTAATAGGCAGACCAGGAATCAGACAAGGTAAAAGTGTAACGTACCCTGCTAACATGAAGTATGATTAGTGACTGACAGGATCTCCAAGGACCTTAATTTTCTCATCCCTGAGATGAAGACCTTGACTGTAATTTCTCATATCTGTGAATCGAGGACATTTAGCCAGTTAAACAAGTGAGGAATTAAGTTGCATTTGGCAACTCCTTTTCAGCTTGCTTTTTGTCAAAAGCATCATTTCAGTGTGAGTCTTTCAAGTGAGTGATCGGCCTGAGAGGAAGGCTATCAACATCTCTGGAGACTGAGGTGCAATGGAAAGGTTGCTTTTATAATATGTAGCCCTGGGGGCTTGTTTCAGAGTCACAGCCTGTTGGTGTGCCTGATCAGGAGGGACCACAGAAAGTAGTCATGGAGCTTCTTTATTAAAATAGAGGATATACATAGTTTAAGTAATGCCTTCAAAGTCATAGAACCAGGCTGTCACATGTAGTCTCTGACCAGGTAGCATGGTACACACCTGTAACCCTAACATAAGAAGGCTAAGGGATCCTGAGTTCAAGGCCACCCTGGGGTAAACAGTAAGACCCTGCTAAATAAAGCAAAAACAAGCAAACAGAAACAACAAAAACCCAAAAAAACTGGAAAATTTTCATCTATATTTTTAGATTTTTTTCATTCTGCTTCCTTAAGCACATAATCAATATTTTGTATAAATTGTTTGCTGAGATGTATGGGGAATGGAAGTGTTGGTGTTACTCTCTGAGCTTCTGTGTCACCGCTGGTTCAGCTTTGTAAGCCCAATGACTTGTTAGACGCTGGTGGTTTGTCTCCGGATTCATATTGGCTTGGTCTCCATCTCCCAATGTAGTGAACGCATGCAAACAATTTGTTCTTCATTTGTTGTTGTTCCTCTTTGTTCTGTTTATCAGAGAAGTGAAAAAAGGGTAAAAAAAAAGATGGACGAACTTTACCAAGGGTAGTTGCAATGGTGTATGCTGAAAGATTCAAAAAAGTTATACTCAAGGGGCCACAGTAAATGGAGAGTCAAATGTTCTGTAAGATAAAATAACCACACACCGGATAGGCTACTGAAAGACCTGATGCAAACACAAGACAATGTGAACCATGGAAACTTGGAGTTGCTACATGGTTTGTTTGTCTATGAGTGGACAAATCACCCTTGTTATAATGAATGAGCTTTTGTCGAGTATTAAAATTTTCATACATGAGGAACATTATTGTTTTTGCTCAATTGCTGTGGTAAACACTCAGATTAAAAAATAGCTTAGGGGAGGAAAGGGTTAACTTGGCTTATGCTTCCAAGTCACAGGCCCTTACTGAGGAAAGTCAGAGCAGCAACTTGAAGCAAAACCATGGAGAAACCATGCTATCTGTTGGCTTACTTATGGGTGTATGCTTAGCTAGGTTTCTTATATATCCCAAAACTGCTTGCTGTGGCAGCTACCATAAACACTTGGTGCTTTCTTCTCTCTGAGTTTTTGCTTATGTCAATACTTCAGATTGGATCAGGAAATACTTACATCAAATAATTTCTGTTTGTTTTTAAAATATTATTATTAATTGTTTAAAAATATTATTATTAATTCAATGAGAATATCATACAATGTATTTACCCCCTCAACTCCTACTATTACCATTCTCTCAACTTTCTCATCTATTCCTACCTAATTTTGAGATCATTTCCTTTTTTCCCATTTCCCTACAAAGTTTAGATTGTGTTGACCAATACACCAGTTGGGTGAACAGTCAGTCTATTAGAGGTCACACCATTACAGAAAACTAGCTATCTTTTTCTCAGTAGCTAAGAAAAGGCAATATTTCGTCAATCAGTGGTGGGACTATGCCCACCATCCTGGGATTTTGTCTTACTAGACCCTGTAATGGTCTTGTGCATGCTGTCTCAATTGCTATGAGTTCATATGTGTATATCTTCCCTGTTGTGTCTGGAGAAAGCAGTTTCCTTGGTGTTATCAACTGCTTCTGGCTCTTAGAATCTCCCCAACCCTTCTTCCTCAAAGACCCATGAGCCTTGGTAGAATGTTGTAATGTTATTGTCCAATCCAGAGCCAAGCACTCCACACTCTTTTGTTTTCTGTTGATCACAATTTACTACAAACACAAAATCTTAAGTAAGGGTTGAGAGATGCATTGGTCTTTGAGTAAAATGATAATTTGTTGCTATGAGCATGTATATTTAGAATAACAATAATCTGTGTTATAGCTTTTATAATCACTGAGATAGAATATCTGACAGAAGTAACATAAGGGTGGAAGGGTTTCATTCAGTTTCCAGTTGCAGCAGTGCATCATAGCAGGGAAGACATGGCAGCTGGAGATACTTCTTCCTGGTGGTAGGGTCTTGTTACACAGCTTATTTATATCTTGCACAAAGTAGAACAAGTTAGACAAGAATCATGACTGGGCTTTATCTCAAAGCTCCTCCCCCAGGATCTACACCCATCACCTAGAATTTATGTTCAAAAGCTTCTACTAACCTGGCTTAACAGCATCAGCATGTCAGGACTAAGTATTCAAATAATTGAGCCTGTGGGAGACATCTCAAACTCAGATCATGATAGCCTGTATCCTTGTGCACATGGTTGTTTTGGGCATATTTATTTAACTAGATATTGCCAATTTGTTCCCAAAAAATTGACATCTATTTTTCCCAGTTGTAGAGTATAAAATTTACCTTTATTTTAACTCATGATTATTATCAAACTTCTTAAACAGCACTTTTAAACCTGATGTATATGAAATAATATATTAGGTATTTTTTCATTTTTATAATTGTTATTGAAGCTAAGAATTTTCCCACACATGTTTTAGACTGTATTATTATCATTGTTTTTTTACAATCAAATACTAACATGACACCTTTTCATACATTTGCTCATATTTTCCTATGGGACTGTTTGGTTTTTCTAAATTGAGTTTAGAATTTCCTTATATATTTGGTAATAATTCCCTATCTTAGGTCAGAGTTAGAGTCACAGTTTCAAAGGCCTCTTGAATATCTTGGAATATCCCTTCAGGATTCTGCACAAAACTCTAGTTCACACACTTGACTTTTACTTCTCTGTTTACTGTCTCTGACTATGCCCATCTTTCTTTTAAACTTGAATTGCATTGACATATTTATTTTGGTTATTTTATGGTTGTTAGTGGTCTGATCTATGTTTGTGCCAGCCAGCTGTCATATTACTGGGAGACCTGGTTAATGTTCGTGTACACATTCATAGTGATTTTCAGTGTACACATTCACAGTGATGAATCCTGCTGGCTACTTGGGTTCTGTTCTAAGATTTGGCACCCTTTTTATTGCATGCTGATAGATTTGGCCCAGGAAAGGAATTACCTGAGATATCAGCAAGATACAGTAAGTATTATTTATGTACATTTGTACATTTTATCTCAGGCATTTTATAATTAAACTTTCATGAAATTGATGGATGAAAAGACTCCTTTAGAAAAAAAGTATTCGGAATTTGTCTGTCTTAGACAAATGTAAAATTCTTTGGTAACTATTTGAAAATGTCTAAACTGATCTATATAGAAATATAAATCCATCTATCTATTTCTTGTTCAGTTCTTTACCATTCCACACCCATTTACATTGCTTGTTCTGTGAACCCAATTCTGTTAGCCTAATTTTAGTTGCCTCACCACGTTAGTGATCAATTCTCATCTTGAATTATCTCAAAAGTTTTCTCCACCTCTGAGTCAAATGGAAGTCTGAGGCAATGGCAATGTGTCTGAAATCCGTAAGACTTCCTGGAAAGTCCCAAGCATGAACCAATTTTGTAGAGGTGATGGGCAAGCCTGCAGCAGCTTTGCATTTCTCCGTATAACAGGGGCCTGGATTTTCAGTGTCTTTTATTTCTTTGATCCTGTAAGGGCCCACCACACCTATATCTTGATTGTCATCATGGCTTCTTCTGTCAGCTTATGGTTACAAAGCACTGGTTCAGGCTGAAGTCTAGTTCATCTGGTTCATTGAGATTCTAGATTCTTAAAATTTAGATGATGCTGACCAACTGATATCAGTTTTTTTTCCAACCCTCCTGAACTCAGGAGACTTGGGAACATCAGAAACTCTAGAATCTCACTAAGTAAGTGAGGTCCAAGTACCCAGCTGATGTGGCAGCATTTGTTGTTTGCTATGAATGAAGCATTAACAGTAGAGCTATTTGAGTGGATGAAGTGTCTACAGCATGGGTATGAGGACCTGGGTTGGGATTAGCTATGTAAAAGGGTAGGCTTATCAGTGCCTGTCTGTAGTGTCAGCATCCATCCATGGAGCTTTTGGGCCAGACAGCCTTGCTGAAACAATATGCTCTAGATTTAAAGAATAAAAGAATACAGTGAATAGTGATAGAAGACGCTTTCAGCTATTGACTCCGTCCTTCAAATATTTATGTAAATAAATGTATATACACATACATATATGTATACTCCCACACAAATGCATACTTATAACCTCTGCTTTCTAGATGTAGAATTTCAACCCCCAATCAAGACCTGCTACTATAATTTTAAGAATTATTTAATTTCATGTATTTTTAGAAGGCCCCAGTGTGATCTACATGCACTGTTCCATTTTATTGAATCTCAATTTAATCTTGGTTATCAGAATAAATTAGGGTTCTTTTCATTTTTAAATACAAACTCCACAAAATGATGAGAGTAGCTTCATTTACTTGCCACACAAGAATGTACCCTATGTTTATGAACCAGGGCTCACAAGTCTTTGTTATGGATGTAAAAGTGACTGTCACTCAGATGTGTCAGAGTGAAAATCATAGATAAGAATCAGTGAGCCTTGAATTTCCAGTTCTTGCTTCTGTGCCCAGCCATTGCCCAGTTCCACACATTTGCTCTCGTCTTGTCAATTCTGGTTGTGTTCAGGACTTGAAACAGAACATTCATATCCTTCTCAGGACCGGGTTTGACCACCACGCACTGGGTTAGTAGCTACATATGCCCTGGCATTTGGCTTGTTGTCACAGAACAGAGCAAATGTCCATCCTTGACAGGTTCAGGACCTTGGCCTTATTAGCACTGACCTCCAAACTGGGCTTGTTACTGTGATACTCGTAGTTAGGTAATAAGTGCTTAAGCACCCACTGCTTCCAATTATAATGAGTTATTGGCAATATGGTCTCAGCCCTCAAGCAACTTTTGCCGTCTGAAATGGGGTAATGATCTAAAGAAGTGAGCACAAAAGGCGTACAGAACGGGGACAAACTGCACCATATAGGCCAGCAGGATGGTTGTTTTGGGCCACATGCTGACAACATCATTGCTGGTTGTGCTGGGATTTTAAAAATAGACACATTTTCAACAAAGTAATGGTGGACTTCCATGTTGTTAGTTTGTTGGGAATAGGGATGTTTGGAGATACGTTTGCGTGTATAGTCAAACCATTAGAACAGTTTTCTTTCATGAGGCTCTTAGAAGGTCCTCAGTAATCCCATCCTCAGGGTCAATACCTAGAAAACAACTCATGAGGTTAATAGTCTTCATTGATTTTTCTCTAAATTTTACTATATCCCACATGTGGTTAAAGTGTTGTATAAAACTATGCTAAAATACATTTCAATTATGAACAACATCTACTCTTTACTTTTTAAATTATTTACTTATTTAGAATTTAGTATTTCATGTAAACAATTATTATTCCATTGAACTAGACTCCAGACATCAAACTTCATTATTTTTTAAAGAGAGGGAAGCTTGTTTATGCTACATACTTGAAAGAAAATATTCCTACCCTGTTTGATGGAAAAGTGGAGGGACTTGCCGCTAGATTGCATATTTAAAGAAATGCTTTTAAAGCTAACCATGCTTTTTATTTCCAACTGGTTATTTGTAGCACTATCATACCTCTGAGGTTATAACTTCATCAACATGTTGCACATAATCTTGTTTGGCAGGTTTTCTTTTTGACTTAGATGAGCAAGCATATGAATTTACCATGATAGTGGTACATTTTCAAACATGATTTATTATAGTTCTCAGAAGTATTTTGACTTTCTTTCTTTGATTGTTGCAATGATCCTTTTCAAAAAGTAAAGAATATGGTTTGTTCCTACTTGGACTGAGGAATTCCCTAAAATATACAGTGTGCCCAGAACATCCAATGCGTATAGTAAGGGTCGTTCTGCTACACCGTGAATCCTAGATACAAAGGGTAATCAAATTTGGAAGGACCACCTCGAATGCCCATTCCTGATAATGAACTTGATGTCTATAACTATCCGGGAGCCTTCATCCTGGGACTGATGGAAGCAGAGGCAAACACACAACTAAGCACTGAACTGAACCCAAGGAACCCAGTGACAGAGAGAGAGGAGTGATGAGCAAATTGGCAAGGAATGGGCTGGCAAAACCAGCAGAGACGGCTGATCTGAACAGGGGAGTGCTCTTGGACCCCAGACCGACAGTGGGGAGGCCAGAATGGGACTGATCTGGACCCCCCAAATGTGAGTGTCAGTGAGAAGGCCTGGGCAACCTATGGGGCTCTGAGCTGTGGATCAGTGTCTATCCCTGGTATACAATCTGTCTTCATGTGCCTATGGCACAAAGAGAGATGCTCTCTCAGCCTGGACTCTTAGGGGAGTGCCTTGACCCTACCAAGAGTGAAATGATAGACTCTAGACATCCCCTATGTGGAGGGATTTGGCAATAGGGTGGGAGGGAGGGTGGAAGGGGAGTGCGGGAGGAGGGGAGGGAGAGGGAACTGGGATTGACATGTGAAACAAGCTATTTAAAATTAAAATAAAAAATGATTAAAAAAAAAAAAGATGGTGTGAAGCATTTTGACATGTGGCTGGAAATTCTTATAAAGGGATATTTTAGAAGAGGTTCTGTAACTGTTCAGAGAAAGACTCAGTGGAACAGGGAACAAATGAACACAAACTGGGTGAGAAAGAATGTTTTGAACATAGATCCCAATCCTGTATAAACCCTGCATAGAAGATGATGAATATAAACATGTAAAACTCTGAGCCCAATTCTCATTTTCTTTGTCTCAAGGCAATGCAAACAAATAGCCTGAAGACTGGCTAAACAAAGAAATAATGGTATATAAACTCCCCCCTCCCTTTCTACAATGCCATCTGCAGTGATTACAAAGAGGGCTCCACTCTGGATTAAACACTTCTCTGGGACATCCAGTCAAGCAGCAAGCAGTTGAAGAGACAAAATAAAGGAACACAACTTCACACACACACACACACACACACACACACACACACACACACACACACAGAGAGAGAGAGAGAGAGAGAGAGAGAGAGAGAGATGACAGTCATCATAAACAGAATGTCTGAGGGAATGCTGTAGTCCTAGAATAATGGTGTATAGAAAGTCACCTAGCAGAACACTTCATTTCTCCTTTAATCTTGGTTTTGGTTTGTGGGGAATCAAGGACCTTTCTGTTTAGGGACAACACAGATAGTGGATTTGATGTTAGCTCTGGCATCACTGTGCTCTGTGACCAGGGCCCACAATCCCCCATGGCCTCAGTGAAAAAGGGTAGCAATATTGACTTTCTCATCAAGTGCCCAGTGGTGCCTACCAGATGCAGCCAAGATGGCTCCAGGGCCTGTGGCACCAGGGAGTAAAAGCAGATGAACTGTGAAGCCACCCAGCAGGCAGTTCCACAGCTAAGAGAAAGTACCTTAGAAAATTGGGTCGGGCTCTGGTGGTGACTATAATCAGAAACTCATGAGAAGAAGTGCTGCAAATGCATTAGCCATAGCAAAGCCAATTGTTTTAAAAATAACAATGACATGCTGCATCAAAAGCAGCAGACTTGTTTTTCTCTTCAGTTTCAAGCATCATTTTCAGTTTCATGCTTCTCTCCATGTTATGAGTGGAAGATGTAACCGGATGTTGTGTTAGCTCAAGCTACTAGCTGCTCAATTCAGATCCCTGAAGGTTAGAATAGGATTTTCTTTACAAACTTAATTTTAGTTGTGTGAAATCATTAGTACCTAGAAGATGCTGGGTGACCAACATTGCTGGCATTATTTAGCCAAGCCTGGGGAGGTCATTTGGGTAAACTATAAGGTATTAATAAGTAGCAACACAGTGGATACATTTTCATGAAAGTCATTTAGCTTCACCCAGAAGAAACATCTGTATTTTGTGAAGATATTCTACAAATAGATAACAGATACCCAAAAATAATGTCACAGTACTCATGGAAAATGAGAAAGCATGCTTGCATGAGCAGTAGGGTACGTTAGCATGATACAGAAAATAGCATAAATAGAGAAGTTTTGCAGTATCTCTAAATCTCATGTCTGATGATACTATTTTATTGAACAATTGCTACAACAATGGTAAAATGGTTATCCATTATCTGAATGTTTGCTATGGTATCCAGGCATAGCTGTAAGCATCTTACATGAATTATCTTCCTTAAAGCTTATAGCAATCTACATTGTAGATATTGTTGTTTCAACATTATATACTAAAACCCTCTAAGTATTCCCCCTGCTCCAATGTGGAGTAATAGTTCTCAAATCATTGTGCTTCTATGTGGAGTAGGTATGAGGAAATGGGAGCTAATCTCTCAAACGTACAAGTGGTACTTTGAAACAACTATGAATTCGAGTTTTAAAATAGGTGTATTTATTTGTTGGTTGTTTATTTCATGCTAAGGAACTGATGTATGTGCTAATCAAATAAATTCCTGACTGAACTGCTCTTCCTTTAAAGTCCAGGCAGTAGCCATTCCATGGATTGTCACAGGTAAAGAAGATTTCTCCTGAGGTCACTGTGCTGGTTTTCAGAAAGAGATTTTTTCACTACTACCTGGTGATTATTTTAGATGGATTTGACATAATCTCATAAAGTAGGGTACCGCCCAAGTGAATTGTGTGTTGTCTCATTGAATCCACAAGAAATGCGTGGAGTGTAGGTCCTTGAGGCTTAAAGAGCCTACACAAGTAGTTCAAGGTCAGATAGCTGACAACTGGAGAGTTGGAATGGATACATAGTCCTTCTGTCTTGAGGATCAGGCCCATAACTCACAGTGTCAATTGCCTATCTGTGAGCAGGTTTCCTTTTCTGATGTTTGTATTGAATATTTTTGATTATATGTCTATTCATTTCTCAGATGAGCTATTTAAATTTTTCTTTATGGATATTCTTGAATGAATAAATAGATGAAGCAACTTGCTATTACCTTTATACAATTAAAACAGAAGAAAAAAGCATTCAGTTCACAATTCTTTTATAATTTTTGATACAGTTTTCAAGATGAAGGTGATTTCAGTTATTCCTGTGGATTTTTCAGTCATGCTTTGATGAGGGTTAATGGATTTTAATGCATTCATTTTAGTGCTCCTGTGTCTGTTAAAATGACAGTTTCTCTATCTTGCTTTTAACATATGTATATATACATATATATACTTGCATATATTAATATATACTTTGTATTCAGGCCACTCTGATCTTCAGTTTTCCCCTGGATATGTGATGAATTAGGGCACATGTTTACAGGAACAAGGCACCAAAACAGGTATCTTCTCAACTATTTGGGAAAGCAGAAGGCTGTAAGACAATCAGAGCCCCTCCCTAACTAATTTATGCTTTTTTCCTCTGTGCCCTATGGTACTCTCCCTACTTGTAAGCTCAGTGGTTAGTGGTGTCAGCTGCCATCATATCTGCATTTTAGCCCCTTGCAGGAGACCAAGGGCAAAAATGAGATCAGGTAATTTCTTTTAAAATATGTACCCCATTGTCCACTATCTACACTCTTTTGGTTGAAGTTAGGTTATATGGTTATACCTATTCAGTTACAAGAAATTCTGGAAATACAGGATCTGTCTCAGGGCTTTTTCCAGTATCAGGGAGCTGCTTTCTGAAAGGGACAGGATGAGGAAGAATGCTGAAGTTAATTAGCAATTTCTGGCATAGTTTGGCCCTCTAGGATTCAAGTATTTCTTCCCACCTGTCATTTCACATAGAGAGTATACTCACTGTTCTCCCAATGGAAACAGGCAAAAGTTTTTCCTACTTGCTTCCCATGGCTGAGAGTCCAGGATGTCTAGTGTATGCCATCGCCTCTCTACGAATTCACACATGGCCCCAGTAACCCCTGCACTCAATATAACCATGCATTACTTGGTGCAAAATTCCCATTTGGAAAGAGAAAGGATAGGGCAGCTCAGAGTGGAGGATAGGTAGGAGCTACTTGGGACCTGTTGTTACACTTTTTTGGCCAAGCTGAACTTGCTCTCTGGACGTGTTCATTAGCTGTTAGCTCCATTGTTCATTGTTCTTGGTAACTCTTTATGTTTTCTAGTCACATGTGTGGTAGAAATTGTAAAGTGTGGCCCCCTTGCAAGCCATCTATTTTATAGCCTGCTTTTTGCTATTGCAAGTTTGGGAACTTGGGACTTGGTGTAATGACTGTGTACACAGTAGCTCTGTCAGCCAGGCTTCTGCTTTCTTTGTGATTTAATTTTTCTATTTGCTGCCAATAAGTTTCATACGAAACAAATCTTGGGTACAGTTGAGTCTGTAGATGAAAACTTTTGGTATGTTTGCTTCAGAGCATAGCCCACATGAAGCAGTGTTCCTTAACTTAAAGGCTTCTACTTTGAGGTCTTTGGATGAAAGTTTGCATGGGACAGATATGCCTGTTCCAGCTGAGTACTTGTGATTGGACTAGCTCCCCTTGTGTGACCTAAGAAGACATTGCATAGCAAGTTCATGAAGCAGGCTCTGCATAACAGCCTTCCTTGGAGCAGCTTTGCAGCAGTCACTTGGATAGAGAACAGATAAGACATGCTGTGGTTCTACATTGTGTAGTATCTGTTTTCTGAGCATCTATGACCTGGTCTCCTAGCCACTACTAGATATGTTTGGCTTTGTTACAGTGATACCCTACTCTACAGAGCAGCTCTGTATAAGACATAGGGATACTGATGCTTATAAATGATGGGGATTAAACCAGAGAGAAGTTTATTTTTTTCTCCTAATGGCCCCCCACTGAGCGATTACACAGCAGGGGGATCAGTATTTCTGCTCAACAACATCTATTAGCGAACTGGTTCCTTTTGCTTGTTGCTCTCTTGATTTCCAAACATCCTGGCTCCTGCCATTGTGCCCATTTTCCAGTTGGCAGAGCTCAGAGAGTTGGAGAAGAGTTGGAGAGTAAGTGATACCTTTAGGAAAACACAAAATGGTTTACACACATCCCTCCTAAATGTAATTCACTGAGCAAAATAAACCCTGGATGATTGACTGCAGAAGCAAGGAGGAGGCTCTGGTGAGATAGTCCTGTGCCTAAACACAATAAAAAGAGAATTTTGTCTCTGGGGGACCACAGAGGCTCTACCATAATATTGCTGATTATATGTAGACAGAGTTTTTGTTCTGCCTGGTACCATAGCCCTTTAGTCCCAAATAAGCACACAGAGACTTACGTTAATTATAAACTATTTGGCCAATGGTTCAGTCTTCTAATTGGCTATCTCTCTCTTAATTATTAACCCATGTTTATTAATCTAAGTATTTCCATATGGTCTTATCTTATCAGAGAATGCTCCAGAATGTTAGTATTTCAGTGGCTACATGGCATCTCCCTGGCAGCTTCTTTCTGTCCTCTCCCCAGAATTCTCCTCATCTGGTAGCCCCACCTGTACTTCTTGCCTGGCTACTGATCAATCAGTGTCTTTTTTATCAGTCAATAAGAGAAACATATGTACAGAAGACCATCCCCCTCAATTATAGAATAAGGTTAAAGCATGATTGAATTCCTTTAAGATCTTTAGCACCGTCTCCTTCATAAGGAGCCTATCCATATGGAAAGTGGTAAGAAAGAAAAATGTCCTGTTATCCTGTGTTACTTGTTCAGCTTCTTTCCCTCTCTGTTCATCTGTCTGTCTCTATATCTTTCTTCTTCTCTGTCTATCTCTGTCTCTCTGTCTTTCTTTCTCCCCCTCTCCCCCTCTCTCTCCCTCTCTCCCTCTCTCTCTCTGTCCCTCTCTCACTCTTTCTCGTGTATGGGTTCTTGCAAGTATACCGTGAATTGAGTTTTAAGAAAAACTATCATAGGACAAGTGACAAAGTGTTTTAGGTGTGGATATACATTTTTGAGTTCCTTTCAGCCAAAACAACATTGTAATTTCATTTCTCTCTCTATCTCATTGTCTCCTCCCACCACCACCTCCTTGTGTGAGTGTGTGTGATTGTGTTCTTGCAAGTATACTGTGAATTGAGCTTCAAGAAAAACTATCATGGGACAAGTGACCAACTGTTTTAAGTGTGAATATACATTTTTTAGTTCCTTTCAGCCAATCTGCATTGTAATTCCATCACAGGAATTCCATCACTGCCTCTCTGGAAATGCGTTGCTATCACTAATTTCAAACAGCATGATTTAGACACTATTCATTTTTTTCTTGACACTGACCTTGCTGGCAGCCCTGAATAGAATACAGCTTGGGAAGGCTACGTGTGAAAGCAAGCATTTTATCCCAGTGAGTGAAGATGAGAGCGCAGTGAGCTATCAGCCAGTTCACGCAGCCTAAATTTCCGTTACCTTCAAACAACACTGAATCTATGAGCAGAACTGCGTTTCAGGTTTATCCTGGGGAATAGGCTCATTTAGATTGGCAAGAGAAGGAAACACCAAAGAGCCACAGCACCAAGAAGAGCAGATTGGATGAGAAATGGTGTTTGAAATTATGCATATGTATTGTTTCCTGACATTTCATAGCCATCTGGACCACCGACTAGTGATTTTTATTTGACCCTGGCTGCTTTGTTATCAGCTCTCTCACACATACATGTCAAAAGGGCTGAGCACCTGTGCCTCTGGCTCACCTTTCATCCATGGAGGCAGCAGAGAGCTGAAGTTGGAGGCTCTGGCATAGGTCCTGCCCAACCTTGACATTGTTGTTTTCCTCTCCATTTCCAGGAATATTTTGTCAGTTCTGTGCTGCTTCCTGCTGGTGGGTGGAGGGTTGCTGGTTTTGTTGTGCTAGAATTTCCCTGGCATTGCTGCAGCCTTGGCTTCTTGTACTCCTCTGCTTCTGAGTAAGGCTGCATCTCAGCTGGATTGTGAGTCTGGCTTTCTGGATCTTCTCTTTCTTCCCTTCTTCTGTGTGAATGTTTACAAGTGAAATGTCTCTCTTCAGTCCAAATCGCTAGGTGGCTTAAAGTAATCTACAAAAAGTGCCACACTGCTTTGTAGCTTCAAGTTTTTTTTCTAAAAGTGAATCTGAAACTTGTATTCTACAGTACAATTTAGCCACTTGTTTAAGTAAATAACCTAATTAGCTTCAGTTACAGCAGTCATCTTTATCTCCTTCCACTCTTCTAAGAAAGCCTCGACCTGTAGGAAAATGCGTCATGGTTTATCTTGTGGCTTTTAACAGTCTCTTGCTGCATGCTTCGAACCTCAGGGGAGATAGAGTGTCCTACCTGCTTTCTTAGCTAAAGAAATTGGTCCCTAACTGTAAAGTTTGTGCTAATTTATGTTGTTTCTGTAGTGCAAGTTTTTCTCAAAAATCTAAAAATCATATTACAAATAAGGTTATCCCTTAGGAGTTTAGTCAAACATATGGTTCCTGTTTCTGTCCAGTTCTTATTTGACTCACATCCATGAATATCACTTTTCTTCTGACCTTGGAGCAATAAAGGCCTGAAACTTTATCCCTGGCACTACCAATAACATACTATTTAGTGCTCTTTCAACTTGAATGCTTTAACCCATTTGAAGACACATTTTTATTCATTCGCCGTTTTTTGTAGTGATGCTTTTTATGACCTACAAATTACTGGCATGTTCATTTTTAACTTTGTGGTTTAAGCTCTGTATACCATTATGGAAATCAATCTTTAGAAGTCATAAGTATGCTGCGGAGACCCATCACCAAATGTTTATATGAATGACTTAGAATGGGGCTAAATAATTACATTTTGTGGCCAAAAGACAGCTTAGAAGTTAGGTGAACGTGATTGTCATAACCACTACACTGCATTAATTACCATCCTAGATTCTTCATCCAGTAGCTGATGGAAGTAGAAGCAGACACATATATACAGTTAAGCACTGAGTTGAACTCCTGTAATGTAGTTGTTGAGAGGGAGGGGGTTGGGCAAAGCAGTCAAGAACATGCTGGAGAAACCCACTGAGAGCACATAAATCCCATTGGAAGGCTAGGGAACCAGCATTGGACTGAAACAGGCAGGCTATGGGAACTCTAATACTGGAACCAGTATTTATCTTTAGTGCACATCTGGACTTTGGGAGCCCATTCCTTATGGAGGGATGCCATTTTAGCCCAGCTACACAGAGGAGGGCCTAAGCCGTCCCCCAAATGATGTGAAAGACTTTGATGATCCCCCATGGAAGGCCTCACTATCCGTGGGGAGAGGGTGGGAGATGGGTTGGGGGAGTCGGTGGAGGCTATGGAAGGATGGGAGGGAGAGGGACCAGGGGATTGATATATAAAATAAGATTGTTTCTAAACAAAAATTTACAAAAAAGAAATTAGAATAATAAATCATTTTGGCATTTCTTAAATATATATTAGAATTATGCATTTTAATATAAATGTATCAATATAAAGTAATTTTGAAAGCATAGTTGAAGACTGAGAGAATCTGCCTACACCTACCTTTAACTAAATTTGGCTCCTTAGCTATGAGGAAACTAGCTGGTTAAATATAAGTATGATTATCTGAGCCATTAATTGTATAGGACATAGGGAAGGAATTAGTTATTGCCCCTAATACCTTGAATATACTCTCCCAAGGTCTCCTGCCTTCCAAACACTGCCCTACTTCTCTGAGGAGTGGTGGGGGATGACATGGACAGGATGCCTGCTCCCATGGACCCAGGTTTTTTGTACTGTTATTTATTGAACACTGTTTACACACCAAACATTCTCACTCCATAGCACAGAGTTTTAATTTCACACTCTACTGTGACAAGATCAGTCAGAATGTATGTCCTTATCAACCTCTAAACTGAAAGTGCTGATATGTTAGTGTGACTAACATGAGACACAGGTTCAAGGAAGGCAAAATGGAGTCGGCTGTGGGAGTGAAGAGAAACAAGGCAAAGGGAAACGCAGTGCTCAGCTTTATTAGATATGGCAAATTTCCTGATGATCTCTATCAAGTCACCAGTTTCTGTGTGTTAACTCCATGGTGCACTGTCTTCTGCATTGCTCTAAGTACTTGTATGACTGTGGCAGTCTAAAGGAGTCTTCCTCTTTCTTTACCAAGCACTGGAGTCTACCCCTATTGAAATATTTTCTTGATAGAAGATAGGAAAATACCTTTTAAATATACTGTATCCTTTTAGAACCAATTCATTTTGAAGTTAAGTATCCAGGAAGGATTCTGAGGACCTTGTCTTTCCAAATGTGTGAAGGTTGATCTTTCTAGGAGGCTATAAACACCGGCTCTTAGGGAACTGTCTTGAGTTTTTTTGGCATTACATTCATCCCCATTCTCTCTCTCTCTCTTGCTTTTTCTGAGTAGGAAAAGGGAATCAGGGCCCAGAACTCTGACAGACCTTTTAGCTGATTTTGTCATGATATTATACAACTCTATAACCCTAAGTTTCTGTCTTTGGTATATCTTATAGACAATCTGATTTTAGTCCTGTATTTACAAGGGTCCCCTCTTCCCACTCCCCCAGCATTGACTGTGAAGATTAGTTTCTGATTGTGCTGTTGACTGCCTCTGCTGAGTGACTTGTCAGTTTCCAATTTTGCCTGCCTATGGGATGCTATGAGATGCTATGCTGTGGAATGTAATCCTATGGGATGCTGTCATCCTTTGTTACATATTTTAATATGAAAGATTTGTATCTAGTCAAGAAAATCTTTATTACTAAATTCATTAAAATGCATTGCAAATCTTCCAGTATATTTATATGTTATTTGCATGGCATTGTTTGAACTCAATTATATCCTTGTTTATTTTCCTCAGTTAGATAGCACCTTCCTGTTGGAGGGTGAGAACTGTGCTTTTTCTTTGCATTCTTCCACAAAGACCTCCATGTTGACCAGCGGCTGAATAATCAACAACATTTATGAAATAATTAATACCATGTGGATTATGTATTCAGTTGATGTCAACTTCAGCTGTAGGATGCCAGTTAAAATATGTTCTTTGTCTGAAATTAACTAAGGATAAACAGTATGCCCATTTATTGATTTTTCATACTTTCTTTCAAGACTGAGGACATTATCCTCTTTATGATAATTCTCTACTCTTAATAAATGTCAAAGCCTTTGGTAGATATACAGACATGGTTATTCAGCACTTAGAAGAGGCCAAGTCAGAAGGATTACATGAGCCCAGGAGTTCCTCAACCAGCTTAGGCAACACAGTAAGGATATCTCAAAAGTCAAAAAGAAAAGATGCATATGTTGGAAAGAACATATCAATACTTAAGGAAAGACAGTTGATCTAAACAAAGAGGTCTACTCACCAATGAACAAACAATGCTGCAGAGAATAGAAAACTAACTTACAGCTACCTGTCAGACAGAAAGATCCAATATGAGAAGCTTTGACCCTTGATCTTTTGATAACACTTTTCTAGGGTTTTTTTAAAAGTAGGCATGAAATTAAATTTTTTAAAAAGAAATGTTAGCAAAATGAGTATAAAAATGAGGTCTTTGAATTTGTTGTTCTGTTCAATACTTATTTTCTGTTGAGTTAGATGCAAAGTGCTGTGTGGTGCTTTCAAAGCAACCATGGTAAATTATTAAGTATTTGTAATTTATTACACACACTAGAGAATAATATATTGCAGTGTGAGCTAATGTCACTAAACAGTGCTGGTTTGGAGTACTGTCTAGATATTGTGTGAGATTATCTGAGGAAGCAGTGAGCTCATTAGTAACTCACATTACAGCAGGAGACTGTTTTCTTCCTTATGAGGGTCTGTTTTTCAGTTCCAGATAGGAAAATGAATAATTTTGAACATGTGCTTCCATTATTCAAGTTCATAGTGAGAGCTCTCTTTTTGATAGTATTAGGACTATTATCAGTGTTTTCAAAGAATTTGACTTATTAAGTTTATTAAGTAAATAAATGACAGAATTTCTTCCTTCTATTTAAACTAAATGTTTTCTGAAGTCTTGCTAAATATATGTTTGGACTTTGGCTTTATCTATGGCTTGCATGAAATAGTAATGATTGTATTTATTTGTTAACCTAGTTACATGCTATAATTTCTGTTATGTATAGTATGATTTTATGAAGAATAATTCAAATGAAACATGCAGCAGCATGCCCTCTGTAAGGATTAATTCAGAGAGCCTGCAGACATTACCATTTTTCATCATATCATTATAACCTGAGTGTTTTCTTCTACTGATTCAAAGCACATCTTTTGATCTTCAGTTGTAGGAGAATGAAAATATTCTTACCTTTTCTTTCTTGTGATTATAAGATGCCAAACCCTATGTGTGGTATGTTAGTTCTATTGTCACTTACAAATCTTTAATTTATTTTATTTTACTCCTAAAATAATTTTTTATTATTATGTATTTTAACTAATACTTTCTTTTTGGATATTCTCTATGTTGGGTATTCAAAATCATCTTTGATTATAGACAAACTATTTAACTGTATTGGAGAACTTTCTCTAAGAGATTTTAAAGCTTGTATGTATCCTTAGAAAGAATTGAATCTATGGGGAGGAAGGAGGAAGGCATGGAAGGGGAAGGAAGAGAAGGATGAAGGATAGGAGGAGAGTGGAGGGAGAGAGAAGGGGAAAGGGATGATTGAGTGCTAGATAGATGTTATAGAAAGAGTGAGGGTATGCACAGGTGCAGGTCAGGGTTAAACAAAGATTCTGAATGCAAAGAGCATCTGAGTAGAAAGCCAAAGAGTGGGAGGCTGACAAGAATTCCATGACTACCATTACTAGCACTGTGTTTACATGAAAACATTTAGCAATGAACAGCTTGACTAAGATTTCTAACCCATTAAAATTAGGAAGGAAGAGTGGTCACACAATACGAAATCATAGTCTGCTTACATGATGGAAAAGGCAATTATCAGGAAAAAGTGAAAATTTGGATGAACGCTCTTTATTATCATTTATTTAATATTATTTTTTCTTTTCCTGGGCACTTGTCTTATAACTTGATAGACATATATGAGGAAAAAGGACATATTACAGTCAGAGGAGGACTGATCCATATCAAAGCAAGTGTCTTCCCCAAAGAAGCTTCCTCTAAGATCCATGACCTCAATAGCTATGTGTAGCTGGCTAGGTTTGCAGTAGCAGGCATGATTTAGTGGGCCTTGTGTTCTATTAGACAGCGGTTGGTTGCCCCCAACATGTAAGCGCTACTATTGCAGCTTTAGGGGATATCTGCCCATGCTAATTATTGTTGTGGTTCTTGGGCATTACTAATGGTATGACTATTTATTGTTTCCCTCCCTTGGTAACTTGCATAGTGCCTTCTAGTACTATAAAATTAGTACTAGGGTAGATGTCTCTGTGCCCATTTCAGCTTAAATTCTCAGAGTTATATGTCTAAAATGTGTGGTGTCTTCAGCAAGAGAAACCTACCTTCATTTATTGGGAGGCAGCCAAAAGCATTATCAATAGATGAGTCTCTTGGAGTCCCCTGACCAACAACTTGAAAGATTTCTCATGTCTGGTACTGTATTGTTATTAAACAGTTTATGACTTTTAGGAAGGTTTTAGCACTCAAAGTGGTATAATATCACTTAACCCATTACTAAATCTGTGACTGTCATCTATCTATCCATATGCAATTATTTGTATTATATATAATTTTATGTAAATACAGAATGACTCCTTATCCTTTTCAAGCATCCCTCATCCCTCCCTCTCCTTCTGTATTGATCTCATGCATCGTAGACTGATACTCCCATATTAAGTTTATTAAAAATACTGGGTAAGGTGCTATGCTCATCAGACACTCAATTTTTTTTCATTTTTATTACTTTAATTTTAAATAGCTTGCATCACATGACAATCCCAGTTCCTTTTCTCTCCCCTCCTCTGGCACTCCCCCCACCTTAGCCCCCAGCCTCCTACCCTATTCCCCGATTCCTTCCACATAGGGGATATCCAGAGTCTGTCATTTCACTCAGGGCAGGGTCCAGGCCCTCCCCTAAGAGTCCAGGCTGAGAGAGCATTCCTCTTTGTGTTATGGACACACAAAGTTCATTTGTATGCCAGGGATAAATCACTGGAGTTCATAATGTCACAGCCAAATAATTATTGCATCGTGTCCAGTTGTGCTTGCTTCTTTTTAAATGGTATCTACTTTGCTATCGAAAGGAAGCCACTTTGATAAGGGGGGAATTTACTCATCTGTAGAATAAGAATAAGTTTTAGTGCAGATTCCTACCCTGAGAGGGAGCTCACCCACTGAGTTGCTAGGACCCAGAGATGGAATAATCCAGAGACCTAGAGTTGAATTAAACCTGAGTGGAAAAAATGTCAATGAAATGATTCCTAATCATATTTTTGCTGTACTTATAGATTGTTGTCTAGCTCAATTGTCATCAGAGGCTCCATCAGCAACTGATAGAAACAGATGCAGAGACCCACAGCCAAACCTTAGGCAGAGCTGGGGGAATCCTGCAGAAGAGAGGAAGGATGGATTATAGGAGCCAATCTGGGTAAAGGGCACTACAAGAAAACCCACAGAATAACTAATCTGGGCGCATGGGGGCTCACACAGACTGATCTGACAACAAGGGAGCCTGAGTGGGACTGATCTAGGCCCTCTGCATATATGTGACAATTGTGTAACTTGTGGTCTTGTGGAGCTCCTAACAGTGAGAGCAGGGGCTGTCTCTGACTGTTTTGCCAGCTTTTGGGACCCATTCCTACTTACAGGATTGATTCATCCATCCTCAATAGAAGAGGAGGTGCCTAGTTTCATTGCGACTGGCTGATATCCATGGGAGGCCTGCCTGTATCTGAAGATGGGAGTAGGGGAGGTGGGAGTAGGAACTGGGAAGAAGAGGGAGGAGAAACTTTGGCTGGGATGTGAAACTGAAGCAAAAATAAGCAAACATAAACAAAACAAACAAAGAATAAGATTTAGAATGTAGTTAAGAAATTATGCTGAACCTCACTAGCCCTAGAAATTGACTAGGTTACTAGTACCTGACATGATTTGCCTTCTGTTAATTTGGTCTTAAGTAGAATTAGATAACTCTTGGTGGCACTCACATTTATGGGCATCTTGCCATATAGGTAATGGCTGTGGTTAGTAGGTGTTACAGGTGGGCAGGACTATTGGTTGTTCCCTTCCTTTGGCAGCTCACACAGTATTTTCTTGGATCATGGAAGCTAGATTGTAGGAAGGAGGCTGTCAAGTTAGATCTAGCTTGAATAATCTGGGTCCTGTGTTCTACGTGTGTGGTACCTTTAGCATTAGGACTTATTTTCAGCCTCTCAGTAGCCTATATTATTTGGGGGAGTCATTAGGATTATCCTGACCAACCATTTAAAGGAAGGTTTCTTATGCTTGGTACTGACTGAGGTTTTTGTTAGCCTATGGGGAGAACTGTCAACCTAAGTAGTATGTCTTTGTATACATATACACTCACAGGCATTGTGTATAATTTGAGGTCAATGTAACATAGCATTCCTTGAGGCTTTATCAAGCAATGTGGTTATTATATATCCCTCCTTTCTCCTTCTCCTTCTGTATTATTCTTCCTCCCCACTCCCAAGTTGCAGCTCCTTCTCCATTTTTCCATTTAGTGCTTCTCATCTCCGTATCTGGCTGTTGCACTCTCAACCTTCTGCTATCATCCCTCAATGCTTTCCTGGTTTCTTCAGTTACCCTGTGCTACATACTCACATCTAAACATCTGGAAGTAGGATGAGATAGGACATTCATCATTTATCATTTGTCTTTCTGGCCTGGGTTACCTTGCTCAATGTCATTTTAGACCTATCCGTTTACCTGAAAATTTCATGGATTCATTTTTTTATAGCTGAATAATATTCCATAGAGTATATGTACCACATGTATTATCCATTCAGCAGTGGAAGGACACTGGGCTGTTTCCATCTTCTAACTATTGTGGGCAGAACAACAATGATCATGACTGAGCAAGTATCTGTGGAATAGGATGTTGAGTCCTTTGGACATATGCCATACGTGTGCTATACGATATATTTAGTTTAGTTTTTTTTTAGAATTCTCCATACTGATCTCCAGAGTGACTAAATTACATTCCTATCAACATTAGTGTCACTTGTTTTGTTGATCTTGGCCATTCTGACTGTGGCAAAATGAAATCTGAGTTGCTTTTACTTATAGTTTCATTATTGCTAAGGATGACGAACACTCTGGGGTAGTCTTGATAACTGTTTAGATTCCTAGTCTCTTTTTAAAATTGTATATTGTTTTCTTGACTTAGTTTTTTGAGCTGTTTGTATATTCAGAATATAATTCAGTTATATAGTGGGAACAGATTCCCTTCCACTCTGTGTGGTTCTCCTTCACTCAATTGATAATAGCCAGTCCGATTGGCATGAAATGAGATCTGAGTTGCTTTCATTTGTAATTCACTCAATTGTTTCCTTACATGCACAGAAGTTTCATAGTGTATGATATCCAACTTGTCAGTTGTTGGCCTTAATTCTTGGGCAAATGGAATTCCACTTAGAAAGTCACTTCCACTAGCTGTGTCACATAGGGTACTGCCTATGTTTTCTCCTAGCAGCTTTCCCATTTTGGGGTTTCAAATTGAAGTGTTGATTTTAAAAATCTCATCCAAGTTTGAAATTCTGTTGTGCTCCTGGGGCTCTGTTGATTAACTGCTAGTCTTACACTCACCAGGTCAATGCTTTGACTTTTAGAGAGGTTCTCACTGACTTGCTTATAAAGCAGATAGATCTTGAACCTATGATCTTCCTACCTGGTTCTTTAAAGCAATTAAGATTGCTGGACAGTTTGCTATTTAAATTGAGATAAAATAAAATTAAGAGCTCAATTTTTTAGGTAATAGGGCAACCTTCCAAATGTGTAATAGTCATATGTTGCTCCTGGATACTGTATTGGTTGAGGCTGTTGGGTATTGATCACTGTTATCTGCACAGACAGCTCTGTTGGACAGTGCCCAACAGATGGCAAATCACACCATTCCTTTCCAAATGAGGCAAAATGTTAACTCGCTCACCTTTCTTGTGAACTATCTTAGTTTTTAATTTCATTCATGTTTATAGAACCAATATGTCATCTCTTTCTCTGTTTCCTTACTTAGGAATTACTTAAATTTAAATAAATATACCTTCCCCCCATTTTCTTCCTTTCTCTTGATTCAACCTGACCTTCTCTGCTGAATATATGTGAAAGCTACTGCCAGAGCTCTTTAAATGTACCAACGCCTTCACCTTTAAGAAGCCTGCTTCTTGACTTGCAGCCGCACACAGTCTTTTCTGTGTCATTCATGGGTTTTCTGAGGCGGTCATACTACACCAAGGTATAGCATCACTCTGTATACAAGACATTCTGAGAAGTCTCTCTTCCCTTCTGATCCCCTCCCTCCTCCTCTCCCCCTGTCTTTTCTTCTTCCTGCCTCCCTCACTCACTTCCTCACTCCCTCCATCCCTCCTTTCTTCCTTCCTTCTTATTTGTGTAGTACTTTATAATAGAGTTGTCTATTTGTATACATCACACTTCCTACAGAGTGTTGTGCAATATTCTATCTACCAAGCCATACAACGGTATTGATTTTGTATATCTTCTACACCATTTTAACAGTGTTATTCACATTTTGCCAGAAGATGTGCCCTGTCAAAGGTGGGGGTAATTTAAAAGTAAGTCCCCAGTTTTAAAAGAATTTACTTTTCTTACTTTTTGATTCTGTTTATGTATGTGTCTGTGCACGTGCATGCAGGTGCTTGCAGAGGTCAGAGATAATGGATCCCCTGGAATTGGGGTTGCAGCCTTTGTGAGTTACCCAACACAAGTAGAAGAGACTGAATTCAAGCCCTCTAGAATTATTGCTGAGGTGTATCTCCATCTTAAAGTTCCAGATTTTAAATGTCAGAAAAAAACTGGATGGGAGTTTTAGTGAAAGAATTTTACTAGGAGACATTAGGTAGAGACTGTCACACTCATTCCTATATTTATTAATTCAACAACCGTGGATTTACATCCCTTAGAGCATGGCTTTGCAGATCCTTGGAGACACAGACTTAGAGGCACATCTTTAACCTTGTAGAGACAAAAGTCTGGGTAGGAAAATCAGCAATTAAAAGGGCAGCCACAAGGCAGTGAGATAAATGGTCTGGTGAAAGGATTTTAATCTTTGATTGTGACACAAATAAATAAAAGACCCAGAAACATATATTGGGGTTCAAGTTGAAGATCAGGGAAGCAAAGCACCCAAGCTACCAGAGGAGTCCTACTTCAAACAGGGTTGACACATTCCTATTCTCTATGTCACTGGAGAATGGATGACTTACTTATACTTAGACCATGCTCCTATCTTATATACTTCCCTAATGCTGGGAGCTATAATTCTCTTTTAGACTGATTCACTATAATATATCCTTGGGTGGCCTTGAACTAACAGAGATCTATCTATCTCTTAATCCTGAGTCCTAGGATTAAAAGTGTGTACCACACCTTCTGGCTTCTGGCTGCTGGTATTAATGTGTATGCCTGGCTGGCTTCTATGGCTTGTGACTTTGCTTTCTGAATCCTCAGGCAAGCTTTAGTAAATCGTAAATAATATATCACCATAATTGATGGTGGCACATCATATGCCCATTTAACAGTGGGAAGGTATAGATTCAGAATAGCCTATGAGGAGTCTAGTCTATGATAAGTCAGGCAGAGCATGTTTAGATGAAGGCTCATATACACACACCTGTGTGTTGCTGAGCAGGTGTGGATTAAGGGGCTAAATTGGACACAAGTCTGAGCTAGATGATATGATGTTCCACTGAGAGAAGATTTTGTTTTGAAGTAAATAAAAGACATTTCATAAATACTTGAGTGGAGACATAGCATCCTGTTTCAGACCAATATTTTAGACCACTTATAATACCAACCACTGAAATAGAGGTAAAAATTCAGCAGAAGAATTTATTGTGGTAATCCAAGTGAGAGGTAAGGGCATAGCAGGGAAGGGGAGATATGTTTGCAAAGATTTGGGCTTTGAAACACCAGTGCCCTGTGACATACTAAACAAGGGTAATTAAGCACAGTGACCAGGCTAAAATAATTGGATAGGCTTCTGTTAAAGTTATTGTTGCAAAAATCTCTCCATGGGTGAAAGACTAGGTTAAATGATACAGTCCTTTTACAGGTCTATGAGTCATAACTTAAAATTTTATTAACTTTCAGGTCAACTAATTATCATAAAATGCAATAAATCTAAAATTTAGCATCTACACAGTGCAATAGGACACTATTTTCAGTGATCCCACTAGGAAAACATTAAGCTTATGCCATTCCCTATCAGCATGGCTCATAGACAACAATATGTTGTTGATATACATTTTTTCAAAAATTATTTTAATGAAGTGTAGTTGTCCATGTCTGTGTGAGCATGTGCCTATGAGGTCAGAGGTTTCAGGTCCCTGAATGTAGAGTTACAGACAGGTGTGAGTTGCTCCTCATGTGGGCAGGAAACCCAACTTGGGTCCTTTGGAAGAACGGCAGTGCTTGTAACCATTGATGAATCTCTCCAGCCTCTTGTAAAATTCTTTGAACAACAGTTTAGTTTTATATACTAAAAGCTATAAATGAACTCACCCGGCCATGAACTATGTTATACAGAGTGTATAGAAAACAGGATATGAGAAAGTAACTACAACAATGAAGTGTGTATCACAGTGACATTTAGCTCTGTGACATATTGGTTATCATCTAAAGGACCAAGAACAAGGATGAGCAGCTAAGTTTCCTTCCATTAATTCCACAGAAGATAGTATAGCTAGAAATTGATGATTCTGTCAACAGTACAGTGTGTGCAGACACACAACAATTTGCTTAGGACACAGTATTACTTTTGTTTCTCTTTCAAACAGATTGAAGGAATGCTCAGTGGCAACCCCAATGAAAGAAAGCATATTTACATTGAGGATCGCAGACAATGGTAGTTTTCTATGGAGAAAGCCATAATGCTTTTAATGCTAAGGATGGTGACTGTATAGACCATATCTTTCCCCTGTTATTTTCTTTAGCATTCATTCTTTACATTTTCATGCTGTGATACCATGGCGATGTTTTAACATTTATAAAAGAAAATAAAAACAAAGTCTTATTTTTGTTTCAAGATTGTATTGTTTAGCCCTTCAGCTTTCCTTCAAATGGCATGTTATTATCCTTCCCAATTTAGAAGCATTAGATATTTAATAATAGAGCCCATGTGCAGAGGTTCTAGCACTGCATTCTGCTGTCTAAAAATTCATGCAGCACCAATTTCACAGAAGCCCACCTACACTCTTTGAGCTATTTAAGTTTTCAGAGCTTTGCGCTCATATTGTGCTATGGCACCCGTGCAAAAAGGTATAGAATCCTAATCAATCTGAAGAAAAAGAGAGGAAACACGTATTATGAGTCTAGTGTTATTTTAGATAGCTTTTTAAGCTTAATAACACAGAGGACTAGAGAAAAGGCCCCTGTTCTTGAGGTCTTCCTCTGCAGATGGCGTCAACCCTAAATTACTAAGACATTTCCTCACCTATAGGTGTTACAGCCTTTTACCTTCTTTCTATTCCCTCCCATTTTGCAGAATTTTCTCTTTTTCTCATTCATATCCAGGTCTTTCCGGCCAAGTTCAACAGACATTCATTAGAAACATCCCATCTGGAGGTAGGGTTCATTTCCTTATAGGTTAGGTACACATAAAAATCTGTTCTGAGCTGGAAGGTGGTGGTACATGCCTTTAACCCCAGCACTCAGGAGCCAGAGGCTAGGTGAGCTCTGTGTGTTCAAGGCCAGCCTGGTCTACAGAGGGAGTTCCAGGACAAGCTCCGAGGCTGCAGAGAAACCCTGCCTCAAGAAAAAAAATTCTAATTGTGCTGAAGACAATGTGTCTTGTGGAATATTGTGACATGGAATTTAATGTAGTTAGTTCCATGGAAAGAATTTTGTATATTAGGCAGAGAGTGTCCATTTTGGGACAATAAGCTGGAACATTGGTAGCACATGCCTTTAATCCCAGTAAGGCAGAGGCAGAGGCAGGCAGATCTCAGTGAGTTCGAAGCCAGCCTTGTCTAAAAACTGAGTTCCAAGACAGCCGGGACTTTTACACAGAGAAACCCTGTCCCAGAAACAATAACAACAACCCAACACAACAACAACAACAAACAAAACTCAAAACAAAAAGCAAACAAAAACAAAGGCTTTTCTGTCTCTCTGGTTCCTCACTAAAGTCCCACATATATTTTAAACCCCAGGAGCTGTGTCCATTAATTTGCTGTATACAATGCCATGAACAACTAGGACAAGATAACAACTTGATTCTTATTTTAATTTTAATTAATACATGATCACTCATCTCCCCTTTTTTTCTCCCTTAATCCCTCCCATGTACTCCCAATCCTTTCTCCCTTTCAAATTCATGGCTTCTTTTTCTATAATTGATGTATATCAATTATATATGCATGAGCAAATATATATACACATATAATCATTACAATGTACACACACTATATATATGTATATATATGTATGTATATATATGTATGTATATATGCTTAAATATATAAATACGACCCATTCAGTCCATTTAGTGTTGCTTGTATGTACATGATTTCAGGATGACCCCTTGATATTGGTCAACTAATTATGAGGCTCTTCCTTGGGGAAGACCATACCCCTGGCTCTCCAGAGTCTTTAGTCTCTGCTGAGACCATTAATAGTCACAAAGATGAGTAACCCTTCTTTTCTCAAAAAGGAAGGCAGGGAGATCAGAGAGGCAGGGGGAGTAAGAGAAGGAAAGCAGGAAGAAAGGAAGAGGAGAAACAATATCACTCTTGTGAGGAATATGGACATGAGTTGATGGAAGGTGAAAAACCATTGTTCTTAGTACACAATGTGAGTACTAGTTTTCCTACAGTCACTGTAGGAACATCTGTTGTTGGGCAGTGGTGGTACCTGGGGAGACCAAGAGGGATTACTTGCTTTAAGCCCTGTCTAGAATGACAAGAAACAGGGAAAGAACTTAATGCATTTTGAGCTGTGCGATTTTCTCCAATTTTATGCTCAAATACTGTTATAAAATCCTTGAGACTTCAGATTAATATTTATTATTTGATATTAAAATGAAGGAATGCCTTATGAATCTAATTCCTTCTTTTTTCCCATCAGTCTGATACCATGTTTTCTCAGGATCAAGATCTGGCTGTGAGTCCCCTGCTTGTTCAGTGCTCTGCCTGAGATCACTCTTTCTCGGCCTGGTGTTTGATTCCTTTTCTCCTTGGTCAGTGCTGAGGGGATAAAGAGTCTCTTTATCCTCCATGTGGATTGGAAATAGGTGGAGTCCATTTGGTCTTGGAAAATAAATCATTTCAAACTCTTTCTGGAACACTGAGAGGTAATTAAGTCTACATTCCCTCAATGTATCCCATATATTTAAAGGTTCATGTGGATGCTTCTAATCACAGGTTAATGAAATCTGTGATTTATTTCTCACAGAGGATTTGTCAAGTTTCAGTCTGAATGAGGTAGCTAGAATTTGCAAATTCCTCACGCCTCTTGGAGTAACGTTATCAAGGATTCTACCTGGAGGGCTGTGGATGACAGCCATTGGCGTGTTTCCTCATCTCCTACAACACTACTGAATACCTACCAACTTAGAGCATTGTTTACAAACCACTAGAATACTGGAGAACTGACATCAGTGTTCTGCCTACCAATACCCCCGGTGCTTCCTCCTGTGTTCCCTGCTACCCTGCTCCCATTCTGCCAGGGTGCTTCAGTTTCTTTGTGTTCCTTGAAATGCTTATGGAAAATTGCTTGGGCTGCAATTGCCCATATGTGTGAGAGCTCCTATTTATTTATTTTTTGGTCCTAACATTGACGTAATACTGAGTGACAAATAGTACCATTTAGAGTGCAAGTTATTTAATTCCAATGATAGGATTCTATGTCATTAAAACCAGTTATTATTTTTGTCTATCATATGATAGCCTCTATTTTGATCTCCAGTACCACTAACTAGGAAAAAAACCAAAATGCAAACAAAAAACAAAAATCAAAATACTGCTACATCTGAAAGGCATCTTTGGAGTTTAAGCACGAAACAACTTACAGATAGGTCAGCAGTGGGCACCTGAAAAGCTAGTTCTTTAACCATGAAAAGGTGACTGTCATGTATTCTTATTTCAATAAATATATACTATCATCGGGCTTGTGTTCATAAGCAGATGGAATGTGCATCTGCTATGCCACTAACCAAAACAAACAAACAAATTATACATGATAACATAGGCACAAGTGTTAATAGGCAGGTTTTAATGAGGAAGTCAGGGAATATGCTTGCCTAACATAGGATCCGAATCATATTGCCGTCCTGGAATTCTTTTTTTATATATAAAATTTTATTTAAGTTAGAAACAATATTATTTTACATATCAATCCCAGTTCCCTCCCTCCTATCCTCCCATGTCCCCCAGAAACCCCCATCTCATCCCCCATCCACTCCCAGGGAGAGTGAGGCCTTCCATGGGGGGATCATCAAAGACTGACTCATTGTTTGGTGCAGGGTTTAGGGCCTCCCTTGGGTATCTATACTGAGAGAGTATCCCTTCATGGTAAATGGGCTCTCAGAGTCCATTTGTATACTAAGGATTAATACTGTTCCATTGCCAGAGGCCCCAATAGACTGCCCAGGCCTCCTGTCTGATACCCATGTTCAAGGGGCCTGTTTCGGTCCTATGCTGGTTCCCTAGTTATCAGCTTGGGGTCGTGAGCTCCCACTTGCTCAGGTCAGCTGTTTCTGTGGGTTTCCCCAGCATGGTCTTGACCTCTTTCCTCATCACTCCTCCCTCTCTACAACTGGATTCCAGGAGTTAAGCTCAGTGCTTAACTGTGGGTCTCTGATTCTGCCTCCATCAGCTACTGGATGAAGGCCCTAGGATGGTATTTAAGTAGTCATCAATCTCAGTGTACGGGAAGGCCATTTGAGGTAGCCTCTCTACTATTGCTTAGATTCTTAGTTGGAATCATTTTTTTGGATCTCTGAACATTTCCCTAGTGTCATATTTCTCTTTCATTCTTATGACTTTACAAATCAAGGTGATTTTTTAAAACCCAAGTCATGTTATATACAGTAAAATTGTACTTGATAAAGAACTTGGCTGACTCTTCTCACTTGATCTGATCTCAAACAAAAATTGGCTTTAATACCATTAACTATCTCATTGTCTCCACATTTCCACATAACATTTATACTGAATTTTTTGATTTTTAAGTCTTGATACTTATAGCTTTATTATAATATGATGGCATAATTCCCTATAACACACAGGCTTGGAAATAGACATACACATATCTGCATGTAGAAGCAAACGTATATATGATTCTTCTTCTCTGAAAGTTCTAGTGATATTCTGTACAATTTTTCTCTAATTTGTTTTCAGTGGTTATGTCATTATAATTGTGCACATAATGCTAGAGTTGGTCTAAATACTATGCTAAAAATAACTTTTACCTTATGCAACATTTGAACGTTTTTTTTTTTGGAATTAATCATTATTCTTTGTCATATGCTTGATTTTTATGTATCTCTTACCCCTTCATTCCCAACTTCTGATAGAATTAGACGTATTCTTGTGGTACATCAAAACACCCCAAACACCCACAGTTAAATACTGAACAGAACCCAAGGAACCCAGCGACAGAGAGAGAGGAGCGAAGAGCAAATTGGCAAAGAATGGGCTGGCAAAACCAGCAGAGACAGCTGATCTGAACAGGGGAGAGCTCTTGGACCTCAGATCGACAGCTGGGAGGCCAGCATGGGACTGATCCAGACCCCCTGAATGTGAGAGTCAATGAGGAGGCCTGGGCTACCTATGGGATCCTGAGCAGTGGATCAGTGTTTATCCCTCAAATACTAACAGACATCATGTGTCCACAACACAAAGAGGGTTGCTCTCTCTGCCTGGACTCTTAGGGAAGTGCCTGGACCCTACCTTGAATGAAATGATAGACTCTAGATATCCCTCATGCGGAAGGAATTGGCAATAGGGTGGGAGGATGGGGGGGGGATGAGGGGTGCGGGAGGAGGGGAGAGGGAACTGGGATTGACATGTAAAACAAGCTATTTAAAATTTAAAAAAAAAAGAAAAAAAAACACCCCAAACAATCAAACAAAACCCAGCAACAAGTTTGCTTATGTTTTACTTGGATCGGCTTCTACAGTCTTCTACCTTCCTGGATTTGATGCCTGATAAAGTTAGCACTGACCTCCCTTGTCATCACTTTGAGAAAACCCTGTACCTGTTATGTAGACTTTGGGTTTTCTTTCTTATTTCCTTTTTGTTTGAATGACATATATTTCCCAGAAGCGCTCTAGTAATTATGTATACTTACTAGAGATTTCTGCATGTCTAAACTTGCATTTATTCTATTTACATAGCACTTGATTGTAGTTTTACTGCCTAATCATAAAGGTGTTGAGCCACTTGTTCTTTGAAGTAAGTAGAGTATCTTAGCTCAGAGTGCTGAAACAAAATACCCTAAAGAGTGTGCCTTAAACTAAAAATACTGATTCGTCCTAGTTTTTGAAACTAAAAGTGTAAGGTCAGGGTCCCAGGAAGGTCAGGTTTTGGTGACAGTTACTTCCTAGACTACAGATGCCTGTGATTTCACTGTGTCTTCATGTGTTTGAGAGAGAGAAATCTGGACCCTTTTTCTCATAAAAACCCTGAAACCCATCTTTCTGCTCTCACCACTGTGACTTAATTTGAACTTGGTAACCTGCCAAAACCTCCACTTGTGTATACCAGCAATCGTGTCAAAGGGAAGGGCTTCATTGTAGGGATTTTTTCAATTTATTCATTTTTATTTATTTAAATTAGAAACAAGGTTGCTTCACATGTCAATTACAGCTCCCTCTCCCTTCCTCCCCCCCACCCCCTCTGCCGCCATCCCCCAATCCCCCCATCCAATCACCTCTCGACTCCAGGGAGGGTGTGGCCCTTCATAGGGGTTCTCCAAAGTCTGTCTAGGCCCTTCCCCATGCGTCCAGACTGACAGAGCATCTCTCCATGTGGAATGGGTTAAAGTTCATTCGGATGCCAGTGATAAATGCTGGTCTATTGCAGGAGGCCCCAAAGTTTGCCGAGGCCTCCTCACTGACACCCACATTTAGGGGGTCTGGATCAGTCCCATGCTGACCTCTCAGCCATCAGTCTGGTGTCAATATGCTCCCCCTTGCTCAGGTCCGCTGTTTCTGTGGGTTTTACTAGCATGGTCTTGACCCCATTGTTCATTACTCCCCCAGCTCTGCAACTGGTTTCCAGGAATTCAGTTCAGTGTTTAGCTGTGGGTGACTGCCTCTGCTTCCTTCAGTCACTGGATGAAAGCTCTAGGATAGCATATAAAGTAGTCGTCAACCTCATCGGGCATGGGCATTTAAGGTAGCCTCTCCACTGTTACTTCGATTGCCAGTTGATGTCATCCTTGTAGATCTCTGGAAATATCATTAGTGCCAGATCTCTCCTCAAACCTACAATGACTCCCTCTATTTTAGTATCTCTCATCCTGCTCTCCTCTATTCTTCCCTCGACTCAACTTTCCTGATCCCCCATGTCCTCCTCTCCTCTTCTTTTCTTCCCCTCGCTTTACTCCAGCTCCCTTTCCCCTCCCCCATGCTCCCAGTCCACTCAGGAGATCCTGTCCCATTCTCTTTCTTTGGGGTACCAATGTCTTAGGGTCCTCCCTGTTTCCCAGACTCTCTGGTGGTGGGATTGTAGGCTGGCACACCCCTGTTTCATGTCTAAAATACATATATGAGTAAGTACATACCATGTTTGCTTTTTTGTGATTGGGTTACCTCACTCAGGATGGCTTGTTCTAAGTGCCATCCATTTGTCTGGAAATTTCAAGATTACATTGTTTTTTTTTCTGCTGAGTAGTACTCCATTGTGTAAATGTACCACATTTTGTCTGTCCACTCTTCTAGGCATCTGGGTTGCTTCCAGGTTCTGGCTAATAGAAATAATGCTGCTATGAACATAGTTGCACAGATGTCCTTGTTGTATGCATGTGCATATTTTGGGTATATGCCTGAGTGGTAGACTTATTCCCATTTTTCTGAGGAATTTCCATACTGATTTCCAAAGTGGCTGTATGAGTTGTCAGCAATGGAGGAGTATTTCCCTTTCTCCACATCCTCTCCAGCATAAACTGTCATTGGTGTTTTTTATTTTAGCCATTCTTATAGGAGTGGAATGGTATCTCAAAGTTGTTTTGATTTGCATTTTCCTAATGACTAAGATGTTGAGCACTTTCTCAAGTGTTTCTCAGGCATTTTAGATTCCTCTATTGAGAATTCTCTATTTAGTTCTGTACCCCACTTTTTAACTGGATCCTTTGGTGTTTTGGAGACTAGCTTCTTGAGTTGTTTGTAAATTTTGGAAATCAGTCCTCTGTCAGATGTGGGGTTAGTGAATATCTTTTCCCATTCTGTGGATTGCCTTTTTGTCTTATTGACTGTGTCCTTTGCCTTACAGAAGCTTCTCAGTTTCAGGAGGTCCCATTTATTAATTGTTGATCTCAGTGTCTGTGCTACTGTTGTTACATCCAGGAAGCAGTTTCCTGTACCAATTCGTTCAAGGGTACTTCCCACTTTCTCTTCTAAGAGGTTCAATGTGGCTGGAATTACGGTGAAGTCTTAGATTCATTTGGACTTAAGTTTTGTGCATGGTGATTGACATGGATCTATTTTAACAGGACACAAATAAGTAATATATTACTTGGAGATTAGCGAACATATTCTATTTCCAACGCTTAGTCAGAGCTCACAACATGAAATTATTCTTTCTTGGAATACTGTAAATTTAATTAGATATTTTTCATTTTTAATTTTGTGTGTCTATATCTGTTATATGGATATGTGCCTATGAGTGTGTCAGATTCACTGCAAATGGACTGAAGGCAGTTGTGTGACATGTGAAATGGATTCTGTAAACCAAACTCTAGTCCTCTGCAAGAGTACTAAGATCTCTTAACTGCTGAGTCACCTCTCTAGCACTTAAAAATAGTCACATATATTTTTAATTGATTTATTTATTTTACATCCAGGTCACAGTTCCGCTCCACATCTCCCAGTTCAACCTCTCCTCACTACCTTCTATTCCCATGCACCAATCCACTTTTCTTCAGTTTCTGTTTAGGAAAGATCAGGTCTCTTATGAGTATCATCAAAACATGGCATATCAAATTGTAGCACCCCATGTATTAAGGCTGGGCAAGGCCAAGATTACCCAATATGAGGATTAGGGTAATAAAAGACAGTAAAAAGCATTGGAGATAGCTCCTCTTTTCACTGTTGGGAGCCCCGTATGAGGACCAAGCTACACAACTGTAACATATATACCTAGGTCAGTCCCATGCAGGCTCCCTGGTTGTTAATTCAGTCTCTATGAGTACTGATTAGTTGATTCTGTGAGTTTTCTTATGGTTTCCTTGACCCCTCTGCCTCCTACAATCCCTCCCCAGTCCTTCTGTAGGATTACCTGAGTTCTGTCTAATTTTTGACTGAGGGTCTGCATCTGTTTCCATCAGTCACTGGCTGAAGCCTCTCTAAGGACAATTGGGCTAGGCATCAATCTATGAGTATAGCAGGATATCATTAGGTATCAATACATTGACATGTTTTTCCTTCAGTCATATTTGGTTCTATCCTAGGTCTCTGGGTCATCCAGCCTGTGGGTTCTGGTGCTCCAGGCAGTCTCAGGGGTGGTCTTATTCTCCTAGCATAGAATTTAGTTAGACAAGTCAATGGTCAGCCACTCCCTTAATCTCTAGGCCAACTTTACCCCAGCATATCCCATAGGCAGGACAGACTGTGGGTCAAATGTTATATGGCTCGGTTGGTTTCCCACTCACTCCACTTGAAGTCTTGTCTTGTCACAGGAGATAGCCAGTTCAGACTACATATCTTCTATTGCTAGGAGTCTTAGTTGCGGTTATCCCTGTAGATTCCTGGGAGTTTCTCTTGACCAGGTTTTTAACCTGACCCTGAAATGGCTCCTAACTAGTTCCAGTAGTCTCTTTCAATACTCTTACCCTCGCCCCCCAACATGATTGGTAATGTTCCTATCCTCACCCACACACAGTCCACTCATAAAGTTTCTTCTATTTCTTCTTCCCAGGGAAATCTAGGTGTTGCCCCAAGAACCCTCCATGTTATCTAGCCTCCCCCAGTCTGTAGATTATCACATAACTATCCTCTTATTTCACAGCTAATGTACACTTATGAGTGAGTACATCATGTTTGTCTGTCTCCATCTGGATTGCCTCACTCAGGATGATTATTTTTCTAGTTCTATCCATTTGTCTTCAAATTTCCCACTGTCCTTGTTTTTAACAGCTGAGTAATACTTCATTGTATAATTGTACCACATTTTCATTATCCATTCCTAATTGAGGGACATCTAGGTTGTTTCCATGTTCTAGTTATTACAAAAAGAGCTGCTATGACTATATTTTGAGCAAGAGTCCTGATATGATTGAGCATCATTTGGGTATATGACCAAGAGTTCTATAGCTGAGTCTTGCAATAGAGAGATTCATCATTTTCTGAGAAACTACCACACTGATTTCCAAAGTGGTTATGCAAATTTGCACTCCCACCAGCAATGGAGGAGTGTTCTCCTTACTCTGTATCCTCTTCAGGATAAGCTGTCACTTGTGTTTTTGGTCATAGCTATTCTGAGTGGTGTAAGATGGAATATAAGTGTTATTTTAATCTATATTTCTCTGATAGTTAAGGGTGTTGAACCTCCTTAGATGTTTTTAATTGTTGTTGTTTTTTTATTTTTTGCCATTCAAATTCTTCTGTTGAGAATTCTCTTTTTATATCTATTTTCAAATTGGATTATTTAGTTTGTTGATGTCTAGTTTCTTGAGTTCTTTATATATTTTGGAAATCAGTTCTCTGTCAGATGTGGGGTTGGTTAAGCTGTTTTCCTTTTCTGTAGTATGACATTTTGTCCTATTCATGGTATGTATCCTTTCTGTTACAGAAACTTTTAGGTTTATGAAGTCCCATTTATTATGTTGATCTCACTGCCCGCCCTATTATTTTCCTGTTCAGGTGATTGTCTCCCGTGACAATGTACTCAATGTTATTTTCCACTTTCTCTCTGACAGTTTCTCCAATTTCTTTCTTCAAAAACTTAAAGTTCTTGTCATACAAGTCTTTTACTTGTCCAATTAGAGTTACTTCAAGATATTATATATTTTTTGAGATTATTGCAAAGGGTTTTCATTCTCTGACTTATTTCTCAGTCAGTTTATCATTTGTATATAATAGAGCTACTTATTTTTTTGAGTTAATCTTGTATTCAGCCACTTGACTAAATGTGTTAATCAGCTGTAGGATTTCCATAGTAGAGTTTTTTTGTGTTACTTGTGTATGCTATCATATCTTCTGCTAATAATGATACTTTGGCTTCTTCCTTTCAGGGTTGTATCCTGTTGATTTCCTTTTGCTGTCTTATTGCTATAGTTAGAACTTCAAGTATTATATTGAATATGTATGGAGAGAATGGACAACCCTGTCTTGTTACTGATTTTAGGGGAATTGCTTTGGGTTTCTCTTCATTTAATTTGATGTTGGCAACTTGCTTACTGTATATTGCTTTTAGTATGTTTAGGTATGTTCCTTGTATCCATGTTCTCTTTAAGATTTTTTTTACCATGAAGTGGTGTTGGATCTTGTCAAAGGCTTTTTCAGTATCTAATGAGATGATAATGTGTTTGGCTTTTGTATATGCTAGTATAGTTTATATGTAAAAGCCAGAGCAGGGCATCTGATCTCCTGCATCTGGATTCGCAGGCAGTGAGCAGTGGGTGGGTATTGGAAACAGAATTGGAGTCCACTGGAAGAGCAACCAGTGGTCTTACCTGGTGGGCCATCTTTGGAGCTTCTAATTATCCCTTTTTGTTGCTATTGTCCCATTAATGAGTCACAGACTTAACAGAAATAAAATAATCTGAATCTGCTTGCTCCATTTTCAGGTTTGTTATTTTATTTTTTTATCGGTTAGGTTTTTATTTATTTCATTATTTTTATTTCACATACAGACAGACTAAAGTTTCTCCTCTTTCCTCCCCAACCATACATCCATCACCTTCCTCCATCTCCATTCTGTCCTCCCCATCCCTCCGTGCTCCGGCCACCCCATCCACTCCTCCATTCAGAAAGGGACAAGTCAACAAAGCATGGAATATCTAGTTGAGACAAGACTAAGATCCCACCACTGCATCAAGGGTGGGTGAGGCCTCCAAGAATGGGGAATTGGTTCCCCAAAGCCAGTTCAAGCTCCAGGTACATGTCCTGATACCACTACTAGTAGCCTCACAAACAGACTCAGTTACACAACTGTCATACACATGCAGGGGGCTTAGGTTGGTCCCATGCAGGCTCCCTAACTGTCAGACAAGAGTCAGGTCCAGAGTGGGTGAGCTTGCAATAGCCCAGATCAGCTGTCTCTGTGGGTTCCCTGGTCATGACCTGGACCCCCTCTCCCCTGGCTCATAAAATCCTCCTCCTTCTATTCCATATAGTCTCCCCCCATCTAAACATCTCTTTCTTTACTCTCAGTTCTGTCCTGCCCTTAAACCACCCAACCTGATCCCTCATGCTCTTATCTCCCTCTGCCCAAAGGGTGTGGGAAGATCAAACAGGATACAGAACTTTGAAATGGGGATGTAAAGATGAGATGAGAAGGAAGCCATTGCTGACTGGGAAATGAAAGCCAGTAATGGACAGACCTCCATCATGGTGTCCTCAAGCTTGTCCCTCGTGTTCACTTCATTTTTAATGAACTGTAAAGGGACTATAGTTACTGATGCCTAGTGCCTAGTAGAGGTTCTAAACCTCTTGCAAAAAATGCCTTTTAAGTTACCCATTTATACTCTGACTCAGGAAGCCACGATTTAGACTTTATAGTTGGACACGTTTTCTGTTTCCTCTACTTGTTTTCCTGTAGGCTTTTCAGAAAGTAATTTATTGTATTTTACATGATGTTCTATTCCCATATTAGAACTTACATAATTCACAGTACGCATGGGAGGTAGAGTATGTGGTATTCATAGAAACACAAATGTTGAAATTCAAGAGAATTTGGAGTTCATCTTGCTAAGAACTCTTCTTTTTACCCAAGAACCAGTCTCTGGTCTGAGAGGTTGTGTGTCCTCCTCAAGGCCAGGAAAGGGGCAGGGCCATGCTCCAATATGGGGAAAAGAACATGATTCCATGGCACTCATGAATTTGTTACAATGATAGAACTCAGGCTTCTGTTATGACATTTATATTCCCAGATTTGTTTCTCAAAGCTGAACTGCCTTTCATTTACAGATATTTACGAGCCATATATACGACTAAGCCATAATGTATTTGCAAGGAAAATGAATTTGATTTAGGAATAACTTCATGAGAAGAAATTGTAGAGATTATCTTACAGAAATGTACAAGGCAGCAAATTATTATCCCTTTGTCATTTACAGTTTTGAGGAGTTTTCACTTTTAAGCTTGGATGATGAAAGTGTTAAAAGTTTCACATGTTTTCTAAGAACCCACTGAGTAAGCAATATAATTAATATAGTAAAATCTAATTAATGTGATATCCAATATAGCAATCAATACAATATTACAAAATATTATAACACTTGAGCTATAGTTTTATAACAATAAGTGGTACAATTATTTTTCTTTCTGTGAAAGTATATTTGATCGTCCATAAATTATGCAATTGTGAACCGGTGTGCTCATTTACAAAATTTATAATAACAGGAATAGATTTTTTAAAACATAGAGGTTTTGCTATGTTACAACATTAAAATTAAGGCCATTTGAGATAGAGATAGCCACTTGGTGTGTAGTGATTAGTATTTATTAAAAGCAGCTGGAGTCCTTGGTGTTGAGGACTCACACTTTGCTATTTCCTCTTCAAGGAATCATTTTAATGGCTAATAATATGCTCAGTATTCCTCCCACCTCCAGGTGAATTGTCTATTCCTTATCATGGAAAAGTGAAAGTGAATAAATACCCTTTAATAAATAAACACAGAGTATTTATTATAGTATATCAAAATTACAAACGATAATTGTATTTTAATAATCAATGCCATGTACTTGTGTTAGAAACAGATGATTTTCATATTTCTGGAGGCTAAATTATATTTTCCTTTGAAGTATTTTCTGACATGTGAGTCTGGCTCATGCTAAGGTAACATACACATCGATTCTGATCATGTATTCCCAAAGTCACTAGCAAGGAGGCAGTAAATCTTTTTGCCAGGTCCCAGTCTCATGATTCCATGTCCCTAAGATGTAACGTAATGTAGTGAAGGTGGGTTTAAAGGTGTCCACAAATACCCAGATGGTTCACAAACACCCACAAGTACACAGTGATGGTAAATAACTGCCATGGTCTTCCTGCTCATGAAGACGCAGTCTCTGCCCTTCAGGATGCTCCAACCACAACCCATGAGAGCACAAACCAGCGCTCTTCCTTATAGTGGTCACGTCTGCACACACCTGAAGCCATGCCCTAGGGTGTGGCCAACTGGGAACAAGATGACACTTCAGTGTACTGTAGTAAGTACTTTTCACATCAAGTTGTCAAACTTCATGTTGTATTGTTCATTAAGAGCTCCTGAAGATCAGAGAATGCATCCTATTCACCTTTTAAATGTGAGATTCCAACACAGCGCTCAGAGTGTATGAAGAGCTCAGTTAATGTTCTATGAGTAATGACAAGTATGCTTGAGCTTGTAGGGAGGGGACCAGAAGAATATTCTTTGCTGAGAATATTGGTAAATGGGAATTCTTCTCAAACTGAACTAGACCTACAGTATTTCATTAAACTTACAAAACATTGACATTCACATTTTAACTGTATTCTCTTACCGATTGATACCGTGTTTAATTATATGAATCAAACAGGCATAGTGGCCACAGAGGCAATTATTGAGAGGTAATAGCAGAGTGCAGTGCCTATAGTTGTCTATTAGGAAGAAATTTTTGAGGTATGTATTTGACAAAACTAGCTGTGTGGTCTTGAGCAGTTTCTTGTAAATAAAAGTTTTAAAGTCTACCCACTTCTTCAAAGCACTGGGATATTATAAAAACAAAGTGAGATGTTAAAATGTGGTGAACTAGCATTTTCTATTCAAATACATTTTTTCCATTTGTTCGGAAGTGAATCTTTTAAGGAGAAAATAACAGAGTTAATATGTTTAGGGTGGGATGTCTTACATCTCAAGCTGCTAATTATTGTCTATTTTAGATACAATCTGGTCCATACCTGATTTTTTTACAAGGATCCTTTAAAGAATGACATTGCCACCCATTTGTTATCTAAAACATTCCATTAACTCTTCTCTTGGAAACCAAGACATTTTCTAGACAATTATGTATTTAACCCTTTTGTACTGCACTATGTTAATACAGACCAATTCCTACTGTGGGAAATGATGTTTGCATTACCAAGCGTAAATCTTCTATCTGCTTGAAAGTTGGTTGAAAGATAAATTTTACAAGTCATGTGCCATGTTTGTTTCATTTTCTTTGTCACTGCTGTACACTGCACAGTAGGAGCCCTGCTGTTAAAGCTGCTTAGATAAAATGATAATGTCCTCTCTATTGTCATCCCTTCTTCCTTAAATTGAGAATGTCACCCCTACTTTGAGACTCTATTGAAATACTTCCTTGAACAAGCCTCTATGGAGCTGTACTGAGAACTAGAACTAAAATAAAATGCAACCTGATATTTAATGGAAGTTGCTCATGGTTTGTAATCCATCATCCTTCTTGCCTATTTGGTATTTGGGGAAAAGCTTTAGTGATGCAAAAATGTGTGTGTGTGTGCACGTGTGCGTGCATGCACATGGACATGTGTGTGCGCATGTGACTTTGTCTTTTCTTGATTGAAATGACTGTAAGACATGGGCATTCTTATTTTTGGATAGATCAGTCCATGGTATCACGAAGTGGGGGGCCTTGCTTATTTATTTGAATTTCACATATCCAATGGATGCCTACAAGCATCAGGCTTTATTAGCTCCTAGTAATTCTCTTCTGGGTATTCTGTGATGTCAAAAGCCTTTTGTATAGTGTTTACAATATTATTCCTTGTCTAAAAGGATATCTGATGCATATCATGCAGAAAGTATTTGTCAAATCACAGAGGAAGAACAGAGATGATTAATGTTTTCCTTCCCCTTTACTAACCCACCTGATGGAATTATGTGATAAATTTGTTAGCTAAGTCACTAATTCTGAAATGGGCCTAATACAAAGTCTAATGTTTTTTTTCTTTAAATCCAGAATGGGCAAGAAATATAAGCAATGCTCATTTTGATTCAGTACTGTCTTTGGAATAATGATTTTCCTGTGCAATGGGCTGGAAAATGTGAACTTTTTATGCCCGGGATCTGTTCATACTGGGCACTTGAGCATGCAGGGAGTTTGAAGCCTTCCTGTCATATTGTTGGCCTCATCGTCTGAAACCTGACTTGACAATGGAAAAAAGAACCGTGCAAAACCAAAATTTGAAAATACTCTTTTAAAGCACATTAATAGAACTCATTTTAACCCAGTTAAATGCTTTTGGCTCTTTTGACCTCACAGAGAAAGTGTACTTCTATAAGAACATTAGGTCTAGATGTCTGTTCCTGTCTCATCTTCTCATCATTTCCTCCACATAGTAACTTACTCAGCATCATGGGGTTTGACCATAGGGAAGAGACTTGTAGACACTGCATCGCTTTATATCTTGAGATGATGATTTGCCTGGTACAAATGCTGACTTTGGGAGCCTGATTCATTCTGGTCTGCCTCCAGACTGGACTCTCACTGAGGGTAGACATGGAGACTGGCAGTATAAGGGCCCCTTGGGCTTGTTCTTTTTTATAATGGTGTTCCCACTGCTATCGTGCAGTGCTCTTCTGGGGATGGTCATTCTGAATTCATGCCCTGTCTATACAGAGAGTTTCTTCTCCTATAGCACCATTTCTCAGGGTCCATTTAAGAGTCCAGGATGGAATTTCATGGAGAAAGGGGGAGTAGGACTGAGAAATGAAGGAGGAGAGGGAGAATCAGAGTCGATTTGGGTGCAGTTTTACTCTTTTAATCCCTGTTAATAAAGATAACACTTTTCTTTCACAGTGATGTGCCAGATAAATCTCCTCTCTCACCAAGCACATTTTGAGCTGACAAACCTCCAGTTTCTTCATGCTGTGCACTTTCCTGCTAAGTCCCAGTTGTACATCACATGAGGTGGTGAAAATATTGTTACAAGAGGTGCGATTACACTTATTTGAACCCTAGAAGGAATTTTACACAATTCCCACTAACGGACCTAATATAGAATGTCAAATTGTTATTTTATTTACCTTTACAAAAAGATAGAATGAAATGATGCTTTGGGAATTTAGGGTAGAATTCATGTGCTTATACTGTTTTTAAAAATGGAAAAAAGTAATCTGGGTACCATGATTTCATCATTCATGCAAATAAATAATAGTTGATTAACAATCATATTTTGCAGATTACTAGAACATACTTTGTAACAACGTATAATTTCTTATTGCTATGCATACAAACCAATAATTTAAACTGATAGTCTTTTTAACAACTGATAAAGTGATAGTTTTTTTGCATGTTTGTTTGTGCACTCCAACCGTTTTGCAGTACAGATTCATCAAGTTATACAATCAGGCTGGATGGTAGTGCAGATGTAGAAGGATCACAAGTTGATGATCATTATTGGTTATATAGTGGGCTTAAGGCTAGCATGGGCTATAAGAAACACCGTCTTAAACTGTGGTACAATCAGAAACTTGATAATAGTTATAGAATTTAATTTGATAGAAATTATGTGTTAACTTGCTATGTTAAAATGAAACATGATGGTAGATGTGTTGTTTTTATTTTAAAAATTGCATTTGGTATTCTTTACATGGCTTAGCAAGTAATTTCATCTTAATAAGTTAATCCTCAATTCCCATCACAGTTGGAACTTGGTTTTGTGGTGTTGTTTTTCCCCCATGTACTATACAGTTAATAGAGATTTGTGTCTTTATTAAAAATAAGCAATATCTAAAACCACATCTTTATCCCTTCAAATTGTTTTTTTAAAGAAAACTTCTCTACAAAAATACTTGGGAGTTTTATGGTCTCTTATCTATGCTGGTTACAATTCCAGCTTGTGATGTTTGTAGAGATTGCCTTTCTTTGTACAGTACCTCATGTTTGAGAAGATTTTCAACATTAAACATTAAAATTTGTAATAGCTTGATATATACTACAATTTAAAACCCTACCACACCTTCATTTGTGTTTACATTTTAATTTGTATATGTCATGAATTATCATTTAGGATTACCAATCAACAAAGGACCTCTTGTTACTTCTGATATTTCTTTAATCAAGGAACTGCTCTTTCAGTCCCTTGAGGGATTTCCTTGGCTTCCAAGTGCTGGCTTGTGTAAAGCTACCTTCACCCATTCTAGAATGTTCTATATGCAATTGTATTGACCACTGTCCTTCAGACAAGTAGAACAACCTACATTTGCACATATATTTGAATGGATTTATGATCAGGCTTTGCTTATAGAGGCATGTAAACTGGGAAGTCTCTCTATCTGCAAGCTAGAGAGGCAGCAAAACCTATAATGCAGCTGTAAGTCCTGAGAACCAGTACTCCTCAGGGCAGAAGGCCAATGTTCCAGTTCAAGCTGCCAACTCAAATCAATTCCATCTTAGTCCACATTTTTATTGCATCCTGGCCCTCAATGGATTGGATGATGGCAGCTCACACTGGGGAAGACCACCTGCTTTACATAAATCCCATAGGAACACTCACAAATAATGGCTAACTAGGCATCCAATGGCTTAGTCAAGTTGATCTATAAAATTAATTGCCTTAATTTACATGGAGATTTAATAGCCTGGCTTGCATGCCTTGTTTCCAAGTTCACTCTTGCCTCATAATTCCTTGTGGTATTAGGAACCTATCACTGGGGCTCTGCAAGTTTGACTTTTTCACTGACCATTCCTGAGTATTCTGTAAGGCAAGGACAGATTACAAATCTTTCCAACTCATTTTGAAGGTTTGAATTCTGTGACTCCTAATCTGAAGGAGTATTATCTCAATACTCCAGATTCCTGTTCTTAATGAGATACAGCAAGCATTTATTTAATTTTACAAATGTCATGAAATTATTTCAATCCTTTCCTGCATGAATGGATATTTAAAAAAAAAAACAATAAACGAACTGTTGTTTAATCCTCCCCACAGATGGGTAGAATGTGTCACTTTCCACTCCCTGGGTAGTCTTTAATTTGTCCTCTAGGAAAACAATGTGATGAGAAGCCAGAAATGATTCTACAGGAACATTTTTGTGGAAGGACCTAGCATAAAAGCAAGTGTGGTTAGATGGCAATACTGGGTATTACACATCTTCATTCGTTACTTGACTTAATCCCTAGACATTGTCTTGAGAAAAATCATATATCATACAGATCCTTAGCAAGGGCTACTTCTTTTTTTTAGATATTTTTTATTTTTATTTTTTTAAATTTTATTTTCCAGTTTAAATTTAGATAAGAATCAAGGTTGCTTCACAAGTCAGTTCCAGGTCCCTCTCCCATTCCCTCCCTTCCTCCCGTGCCCTCCCCCCCCCCCCGTTATCCCCTCATTTCTCCAGGGAGGGTGAGGCCCTCCATGGGGGTGTCCATAGTGTGTCATTTCATATAGGGCAGGGCCTAGACCCTTTCCCAAGAGTTCAGGGTTCTTTTTATTTTTAAATTTAAATTTAAATTAGAAACAAGGTTGCTTCACGTGTTAATTCCAATTCCCTCTCCGTCTCCCTCCCCTCGTCCTTGTGCCCTCCCACCAACCCTCCCAATATCCCCTTGTTTTCCCAGGGAGGGTGAGGCCCTCCCTGGAGATGTCCATAGTCTGTCATTTCATCCAGGACAGGGCCTGGACCTTCCCTCAAGAGTTCAGGGTGAGAGTGCATCTCTCATTGTTGGATGGGAGTCCAAAAGTCCATTTGTATACCCAGGATAAATATTGATCTACTACCCAAGGCTCAATAGATTACCTAGGCCTCCTCACTGACACCCACATTCAGGGTGCCTGGGATTCAAGACCTAACCCTTCTCAGGTCAGCTGTTTCTGGGTGTTAAACCAGGCCAGTCTTCATGCCTTTGGTCATATATCCTCCCTCTCTGTCACTGGATTTCTTGAGTTCAGCTCAGTGCTTAGCCGTGGGAGTCTGCCTGTGCTTCCATCAGCCACTGAAGGAAGGTTGTGTTTCCCAGACTCTCTGGCCATGGGATTGTAGGCTTTCACTCCCCAGATCTATGTCTAAAATCCATATATGAGAGAGTACATGCCATGCTTCTCTTTTTGTGACTGGGTTACCTTGCTCAGGATGGTTTCTTCAAGTCCCATCCATTTGCCTGCAAATCTAAGGATTCCATTGTTTTTTCTGGTGAATAGTACTCCATTGTGTAAATGTACCACATTTTCTCTATCCACTCTTTGATTGAGGGGCATCTAGGTTGCTTCCAAGTTCTGGCTGTTACAAATGCTGCTACGAACATAGTGGAAGACACATCATTGTTGTATGAATGGGCATCTTTTGGATATATGCCTAAGAGTGGAGTTGCTGGGTCTTTTGGTAGATTTATTCCCATTTTCTGAGGAATCTCCATACTGATTTCCAAAGTGGCTGAACAAGTTGGCACTCCCACCAGCAATGGAGGAGTGTCCCCCTTTCACCATATCCTCTCCAGCATAAATTTTCATTGGTATTTTTTTTATTTTAGCCATTCTGACAGGAGTGAGATGGTATCTCAGAGTCGTTTTGACTTGCATTTCCTGGATGGCTAAGGATGTTGAGCACTTTCTCAAGTGCCTCTCAGCCATTTTAGACTCCTCTATTGAAAATTCTCTATTTATTTCTGTAGCCCACTTTTTAATTGGATCCTTTGGTGTTTTGGAGACTTGCTTCTTGAGTTCTTTGTAAATTTTGGAGATCAGCCCTCTGTCAGATGTGGGGTTAATAAATATTTTTTTCTATTCTGTGGGCTGCCGTTTTGTCTTGCTGACTGTATCCTTTGCCTTACAGATGCTTCTCAGTTTCAGGAGGTCCCATTTATTAATTGTTGATCTCACTGTCTGTGCTACTGGTGTTATGTTCAGGAAGCTGTCTCCTGTACCAATCGTTCAAGGATACCACCCACTTTCTCTTCTAATAGGTTCAGTGTGGCTGGATTTATGTTGAGGTCTTTGATCCATTTGGACTTAAGTTTTGTGCATGGCAATAGACATGGATAGATCTGTATTCTTCTACATGCCAGCCTCCAGTTATGTCAGCTCCATTTGTTGAAGATGCTTTCTTTTTTTCATTGTATATGTTTAGCTTCTTTGTCAAAGATCAGATGTTTATACGTGTGTGGGTTAATATCAACGTTTTCAATTCCATTACATTGATCCACCTGTCTATGTTTGTGCCAACACCAAGCTGTTTTCAGGACTATCGCTCTATAATACAGCTTTAAGTCAGGAATGGTGATACCTCCAGACATTGCCTTGTTGAACAGGCTTGTTTTGCCTTCCCTGGTTCTTGTGTTTTTCCATACAAAATTGATTATTGTTCTTTCAAGATCTATGAAGAATTGTGCTGGTATTTTAATGGGGATTGCATTGAATCTGTAGATTGCTTCTGGCAGGATTGTCATTTTTACTACATTGTCCCTACCTATCCAAGAGCATGGGAGATGTTTCAATTTTCTGAGGGCTTCTTTAATTTCTTTCTTTAAAGATTCAAAGTTCTTGCGATACAGGTCTTTCACTTGTTTGGTTAGTGTTACCCCAAGGTATTTTATATTGTTTGTGGCAATTGTAAAGGGTGATGTTTCTCTGATTTCTTTCTCAGCCCTTTTATCATCTGTATATATTAGGGCTACTGATTTTCTTGAGTTGTTCTTGGAGCCTGCCACTTTGCTGAAGGTGTTAATCAGCTGTAAAAGTTGCCTGGTACAATTCTTTGGTCATTTATGTAAACTATCATATCATCTGCAAACAGTGAAAGTTTGTCCTCTTCCTTTCCAATATGTATCCCCTTGATCTCCTTTTGTTGTCGTATGGTTCTGGCTATGACTTCACGTATAATATTGGAAAGGTATGGAGAGAGTGGACAGCCTTGACTTGTTCCTGATTTTTAGAAGAATTGCATTGTTTCTGTCCATTTAGTTTTATGTTGGCTGTTGGTTTGCTGTATATAGATTTTATTATGTTGAGGTATGTTCCTGTTATCCCAGATCTCTCCAAGACCTTTATCATGAAGGGGTGTTGGATTTTGTCAAAGGCTTTTTCAGCATCTAGTGAGATGATCATGTGATTTTTGTTTTTCAGCTAGTTTATATGGTGGATTACATTGATGGATTTTCATATGTTGAACCATCCCTGGGATGAAACCTACTTGATCGTGGTGAATGATTGTTTTGATGTGTTCTTGGATCCGATTTGCCAGTATTTTATTGAGTATTTTTGCATCAATGTTCATGAGGGATATTGGTCTGAAGTTCTTTTTCTTAGTTGTGTCTTTGTGTGGCTTGGGGATCAAGATTATTGAAGCCTCATAGAAAGAGTTTGGCAAAGACCCTTCTGCTTCTATTGCGTGGAATACTTTGAGAAGAATTGGTATAAGCTGTTCTTTAATTTTTGCACTGAGGCCATCTGGACCTGGGCTTTTTTTTTTGTATGGGAGACTTTTGATGACTGCTCATATTTCCATATGGGTTATAGGTCTATTTAAATTGCCTATCTGTTCTTGATGTAATTTTGGCAAGTGATAGCTATCCAGGAAGTTGTCCATTTCCTTTAAATTTTTCGAATTTTGTGGTGTACAGGTTTTCAAAGTATGATCTGATGATTCTCTGGATTTCCTCAAAACAGGACCACTTCTTTTCTGCTTTCGTTGTAGGGCATGGCTATCAAGTAACTGAGGAAGCCTTTGCTATTGCACCTTGGTGAATGGTCTGTATGATATTTTACACCCACAATTGCTGGTATTAAATAAACAAATAAAGGAGTCCTGCACAAATTCTAATATTCTGAAAATTATTTTTTACTTTCTCATTCAAAGTATTTTCTCTCCCATCAATAAATTTCATTAATCACCTTTTTGTCAATTTATATATTTTCAAAAATTTTAAATCAGAAAATTCTTTTTGAGAATATCTTACATGAATACTTAGTTCATCTAATTTACACTCTTCCCTCTTTTTTTTGCAACTCCTCCCATGACCCCCACTTCCTGTAAAATTCACGACTTCTTCTTTAATTATTATGCACACATACACATACACACACACACACACACACACACACACCACTGAGTCCATTTATCATTGCTCATATGTATATGTGTTTAAGGCTGATTATTTGGGAATAGATAACCTCCCAGGTGCTAGTCCTTGGAAAATACTGATTTGCTTCTCTCAGGAGTCATTAATTTCCTATAGTTCTTATTATAGAGTTGGGGCCAATTAAGATTTCTCTGAAATTTTATATGAGAGTATAAGTAACCTGAAATAACCCATTTCTATCTTGTGACAGTAAATGACAGTATATTCTCATCTACTTCTACTTTGGTTGAGTCTTGGGGAACATTTTCCTCCATCTTTACTGTAGCTTAATGAAGTCAAGACAGGAACCAAAAAGGGAGCTTTTCTCTCTGGTGCTCAGCTCCTACTTAGTTTAATGATCATTGGCTGATGTGGTGGATTTTCACACTATGTTCACAACAGGTTGATTGTTTTCTCAGAATCTGAGTCCTTAATCTGAGCCAGTGTACATTGGAGGGCCTCAGTGGACAAATAGTGTTGTCTCATCCTTTTCACAGCTCCAGGGTTGGATCTGACTGGGCTTTGTAGGTCTAGGCTTTCAGATGGAGAAGCCTCAGCTCAACCTCCACAAACACACCTGAAGCTCAGCTTGTTTATTACATAAAACTAAACAGAGAGGCGAAGTTAGTGCATACAGCAGAACAAGCAGGGTTTGTATGCTGTTGCCTAATTTTAGGTCAATTTGGCATAACCTTGAGTCATCTTGAAGAAGGGAATCTTGGTTGAGAAAACGCCTTCATAAAATAGGGCTGTAGGGCCGGGCGGTGGTGGCACACGCCTTTAATCCCAGCACTCGGGAGGCAGAGGCAGGCGGATTTCTGTGAGTTTGAGCCCGGGCTGGACCGATAGCATCCGAAACAATACCGAGAAACCCTGTCTCATAAACCAAAAAAAAAAAAAAAAAAAAGATAGGGCTGTAGGACATTTTCTTCTTAGTTGGTGATTGATGGGGGAGTGCGGCCTATTGTGTATAGTACTGTCCCTAGGCTGATGGTCCTGGGTTCTATAACAAAGGAGGCTGAAAGTCATGGGAAGCAAGCCAATAAGCTGCACTCCTCCATGGCCTCTGTACAAGATTCTGCCCTTCTGCCCTCCTCTCTGTTCCCCTCCTCTTCTCTCTCCTTGTCTCTCCTCTGTTTTCCTCCCTTACCCTCTCCCCTTGAAATATACGAATTCTCTTCCTTGGTATAGGCAGGTGAGAAAATTCCACTTTTCTCAGAATGTGGGATATTTGATGGTGCTAAACAAAGAATAATGGGGGTAGGAAAATCAGATTTGCTAAAATCTGTGTGTTTGAGATCTGAACACAGACATCCTGTCAGTGTGGATGATGTTGCTTTACTCTTTGATGAAGAGGAGTATTTAGTATTGAAAGTGATAATGTTCCATTTTTGGGAACTCTAACCTTCTTATTGGGTTTCTCCAATGTCCTTGGGTGATGTTATGATCTCCTCCTTAAGGTTTCACAAGACACTTTCAGGTTTACAGACAGCAGGTTTGTTTTCTTTCACATACCACTTTGTCTCTGTACTACTAAATCAATGCATACTGAACTTTCATCTCCCAGGCCTGAGAGATAGCTGACCACTTACCCACAAGTCTCAGCTTCTTTGAGAGGTAATTACCATGGTATTGCTTACAAATCTGTTCTTGTAACAATGCAACAAATTGTAGTGCCTCCCTACAGATGACTGAACCACAGTCTAGGTAGCTTTCTAATCCACAAGATCCCATTACAAACAACTTGGGGGAGGCAGAGTCTATTTCAGTGGTAAGGTGGTCTGATTTACTACAGTCCCTATTTTAATTTTGCTTCTTTTATTGAGACATATTTTTGACCATATATTTACATGTTATCCAATCATTTCTCTACTTGGATGATAGGCCTATGAAAGCAGAACTCTATCTATTTCCCTATCACAAAACTGTCAATCACAGACCTTAGATTTATTCATCCAATGCATGTCCATTGAAATGTCTATGTACTAATCAAGGTATAGGTATTGGGGTTATTGTGCTGAGAAGAAGGGGCAGAATTCAGTGGCTGTAGTATTCTAGTGGAAGGAGGGAGAAGTAAAAACATAAACACTGCAGTCATTTTAGTGGCTGCAATACAAAAATGAGATAGGAGACTAGGGACCTAGGAAAACCTTCCAAGGATGCACATTTACAGAAATGATTGGGAAGCGCTGAGGATAGTATCATGATGACGTTTAAGTCAGCTCTCTAAGCTTACAGAGTTATAAGTATCTTAATTAAAGTATTAATACTCAGTAGAAGTGCTGTGTGTGCAGCTGTCAGTCAGATTTACCAGGAATAACCTGCTGGGCTTTTTAAAAGAGTCTTTAAATTTGCTTTATAATATTTATCAGTGATCTGCAGCCCCCAAACCATTATGCTATAGGTATAGTCAATAAAGGATGGACATGGTGAGGGGAAAGTCTACACTTTAGTTGTTCTGACTATGAACTGGCATTTCAGTTTCTGGCAGCCTATGGATGCCCCTGTTTCTGCTTCACTGTCAGGAAAGTACAGATTGTAACAACCTCAGGGTGCAGCTGTTGGGTGTGGCGATGGAATCACAGAATGGATGAGAGTAGGTAAGAGTGATGACTAATGGTGTGCTTACATAGCAGACAATCTTTAATGAAACAGGGAAAGAATACACAAGTGGAAAGGAACCAGTCAAGGGACACTGGAAAAATAGTTACAAATTCCTGTATAATGCTGTTTTCTTATGGGGGCAGGAGCTGTATGCCACACTTTAAAATTGTTTCTTGAGGCTCTGGGTGCTGTAGGAAAGGAACGTTAGTGCCCTTGAAACCATATTATCTCAGTAATTTCTGAGAGTGAGGTGTCAGAGCAAAGATGCCATGGACAAATTCCCTGAGGAGAGTCACCATCTCTTCCTCCTAGATGCTTAAACAGAGGCAGTTTATTTTGGAAGTAAAAGCGCATCATTGAAAGGTATGTGGGGAATGTCTCTTTCATTTTAGGACTGAATATCTGGCTGAATTTCATCTTAGTTTTAAATAAATTCATTACTTTTGAAATGATTGGTTTTAATATGAAATCAGTGGATCGTCTGGGACCGTGGCTTGTTTGCCATTCGTTCCTGTGTTTTGATAGCTCTCCTGTGCTAGCTCTCATTGTTCTCCAGTGTTACACTCTTGTCTGCTCTCATATGCACATCTTGGCTCTCAGCTAACTGATGAAAATGCTGAGCGCAGGCAGTCTTTGAATGCCTATGTGTCGTCTCCTGCAACATACCAGGCCATGAGTGCTTATGAATGGATTAACTGTCTATCTTTCTGAATGATATAGAAATAGAAAGTGAGAATGAGTTTCAAGGCTAAGGAAGATTCTAATCTTCTAATGCAAATCACTGGAGAAGCAGTCACTGTATAACTTAATAAAATATCAACATTCCATGTCCAGTGAATTTTCTCCAAAGGTATTGGCTAAACTGAAATAGATTAAATATGTAGCCTCCACAGAACAAATTGGCCAGACTGACAAGTGTAAGGGGAAGGGCAGTGATTTGGAAAAAAGTGAAGTTGTTATATTCTTTGTTAAAATCCACCTCACTGACATCAGAAGTTTGTAAATAAAAATATCGACCAGGTCTTTGGTGAAAAAGTCAGAGACTAAGCTATATGTGAAGAATGATTCACCTGAAATAATTATAATAAGAAATTCCAGCTTCCATTTCTTCTGGCTCTGGAATTAGTTTCAGAATCCTGCCCAGGATACGGCAGGGTTAATGCTTGACTGGTACTTAACCCATCATGGTAATTTAATTTAAAAGGCAACCGTAATCTTAAACATCCATTGTTCCTTGAAGAGTTCTCACAGTTTCATGTTGCCCTTTGACAGTTACCTCATATTATCACTCATCCATTATTGATTTTTTTAAAACAATGATGGTTCTCAGCATTCCTCCAGTCTTGGTTCCAAAGTTTTTCTCCAAGATGTGATCTTTGTTTCCAGCCTTTTACTGGATCCCTATCCAGAGCATGTGATTGGGTCAGATTTCCCTTAGATTCCTTCTTTCTGCTAATCTAAATATCAGTCCTCACTGTAAACACCTGCAGAGTGGGAGCTCTATTTCCCTTTTTGTCTCCATAGGTCCAGAAACACACTTTAGCCTGATAAATATTTCCCGGGTATTTTGAAGACACCTGCCTCTAGTCACCACCCCTACATAACTGCTAGTCCTCTTGTATAATCTGTTTAATCATGTCTTCACAAAGCTGGTCACCATGACCAAATCTATGCATATACACTTTGGTGGCTGCCTGTTGCTTCAATATTTATGTCAAATCAATATGAAGCGTCATTGATTCTAGCTGAGAACTTCCAACAGCGCTCTGTCTGTTCTTCCTACCTCGGATGTCATTGTCTTACTCACTGTTCCCCACCATGCATACTGATAGATAACCTCCTAAGTGGGATTTCTTCTTCAGTTTTTTATACTTTGGGTCTCCCTTGACATCAGCAGTCCTCATGCATTTTCATTCATGAAATGGCAGCTGATGTTTTCTAGGAATCATTGAGGATTTCTCTACCCCTTACATGGCTCTACCAGCTCTTTCCTGACATTTCCTATACTATTCTCCACATTCTCTACATGTGTTTTAACAGAGTAGCTTTTCCTGACCTCTGACTGTACCACCCAACTTAAATCCCTTTGTTCTTCTTTATAGGACTTTCAATAATTCATACTTATATACTTACTGTTTACATGAAGCCTGATTTACTTATATTTCTAAATTCTCTGAAGGCAGAGGCCATGTTCATTTTATTGACCATTGTATCCTCATTGCTTACACATGTTTTGTAAATACAGGATAAATATTTGCTATGTAATGAATTAATCACTGTAACTTTTACTGGTGTAGTAGCAGGTAAGTATAGGAAGCAGCGTGCCTATGAACAGTTTTCTCTCTGGAGACTATAATGTAAGGTTACAAAGTACATTTATACTACAGGGGTGATTTTTTAATATTTTCAAACATATAAGAAGAATAATAATTCTTTACTCATCTATTCCTGCTGTACACATTAGGTCTGACTACACATATTCAACCAATTGTCTGTTGCTAGTTCAGTTTTCTTCCTAAAAGAAAGCTTATCTCTCTTTGTATTGTTAACTTTAAATGGATTTTTTATTTTTTAGGGGGATAAAGTCTAAATTGTGTAATGTCTTAGTTCAATCAAGCTTCTTGTGGCTTATAGACAATGAAATTTATTCCTCATGTTTCTGGAGGCTAGAAGTCTGAGATCAGAGTGCCTGAATGGATGGATTCTTCTGATGGCTCATTTCTTGGTTCAAAGACAATGACATTTTTTACTATGCTCTCAGATGGCCTGTAGTGTAAGTGTAAGTATCTCATCTCTCCTCTCCAGCCCCTTTTCTTTCTCTGTTTCATTCCTTCCTTTCTTCCTTCTTTCCTTTCTTCCTTCTTTCCTTTCTTCCTCTCTCTCTTCTTCCCTCCCTCCCTCCCTCTCTCTCTGTCTCTCTCTCTGTCTCTCTCTCTCTCTCTGTCTTTTTCTCTCTTTCTCTACCATCTCATCTTTTTTATTTCTTCTTTAAGAAAGGATACTAATTCAATTCTTGAGGGCTCAATCCTTATTACTCAGTTTCTTCCCAACAACCTTGTCTGAATAGCATTGCACTAGAGATTAAGTTTCAGTGCATGGATATTTTATATGCAGTCCTTCACAATCCTGACAAATGTGTTCTTGAACCTGGCCATTCTTTCCAACTTCAACTTTAATCCATTTATACTCTAGGCTTACGTTAAGCTAGGCTCTTTCACATCTTGTACTCTATTATGAATCTCTCACTTTCACTCACATGGGGGTGTGTGACTGTGCAAGCATGTTCTTTGAAACCTGGCTTTTTCAAGCTCTCATTTTCTTTCCTCTTTGTTCCTATTACATCGCTTACTTTTGTAATTCACTGCAATATCTGTCTCCAGATTATATGGTATCTTCTAGATTAGACAGACTTTGCAGGATCTTTTGCATAATATATAATGGCAGTCAATAATTGTTGGGTAACTGGTTATTGTCAGTTTTGGGGAGTAAACATATCTTTGCCTACTGAAGCAGTGTCACAAATATCAACTTCATTCTCAGCTGACTCAAAAAAGTTCATTCAAGATACAATGCAATAAAACCTATAGCTAATTCTATTTTCTCTTCCAGTGTTAGAATATTTTTGTCTTTGCTCCATTGCAATTAGGAAAACAAAAAAAAAAAACCTTTCTTCTACCCCTATCCAGTCTCAGAGGCAGAGTCTAAACTTTTCTTTGGCTTCTCATTGTTTTAGAAAAAGTTGAAGGAAGAGTCCTGGATCCTTCTTCTTTCTCTTTCTATCCTTTCCCCTCCCTTTGTCCCTTTATTTTTGTTTGGCTTAAATAGCTATTTGGATTTGTATGATGGAAGCCTATGTCAAGCAAGGGCTTGAATCTTTGAGACTTGTTGGATAGCCTTGAAGACTATTTGTCCCACAATATAGTCTGCTGAAGTGTGAAGCAAAAGAAAATTAAGTTTAAATTAGATCCACTAGTAAAGAAAATCAGGCAAAGGTTTTGCCTATTCCCTAGCAGCCTCACATACAATATATAGTCAGACATATTTTATCACCCACATTTAGTTTTATAATAAATAAATGCAAAGTATCCCTTCTATCCCCAGGACTGCCTCACAGAGGGTAGACAGGTTACAGTACTTTTCTAAACCTTCCAAATCAACACCATGAAAAACAACAAAATGTTTAAATTTGGGAAAGGAAACTAAACCCATATTGGCGTTATTTACTTACTGCATATATTAATAAAAAAACAGACATAATTACTTTCAATAGACCAGAGTTGCAACTGTTTTGAAAGACAATATTTTGCAGTAAATCATGTGCTTTTACAGTGCAATTAACCTCATTAAGTTTTAATTCAATAAGTACTTTCTCTGAAACAAATTCTTCCCCCTCAAACAGGTGGTGTTTGCATTGCTCAATCACAGAAAATCCCACGTGAACCAAGACCTGGAGAATTTGAAAAAATTATCAAACGCCTGCTGGAAACACCTAATGCTCGTGCAGTGATTATGTTTGCCAATGAGGATGACATCAGGTGAGTTACTTTTTTGCATGATATAGGATAAGATTTGTGCCCTGCATCCTTTCCACACATCTCTTATGAACTGTGTAAAGGGCTTGTGAGATTCAGCAGAATTGCTGGGTTCCTTTGCACCCACAGACTGCCTTCTGCTTCTGGCCCAGCAGCCTTGTCATTTCTGTGTCAGCAGTGCCTACAGAGGAAATCCTGCAACCCAGTGAGATAAGTTAAATCAGAATGGGAGACACAGTGATGAGCACAGGTTAAGGATTAGCCCAATTATCGCATGCTGGAGTTTCAACTGCATTTCCTTTAGGAGATGTTAAGACTCAAGCAATTAGAATGATAAACTAATTGTTTAACAGCGATCTATTGAGTGCTTTTAACTTTATGAAAATGGTTGTATTGGTTTCACTCTTTTTCGGGTATCACTGAATACCTCGAACTTGGAAATTTATAAGGAAAAAAGCATGTTTGGCTCTTAGCTCTGGAGACACAAGAGTATTGTTCTAGCTGCTTCTTGGCAGCTTTTAAGGACCTGTCTTCTGGGTGAAGACATGGAGGGCATCATACAGCAATTCAGAGAAACGTCTTCCTCTAGCTTTGCTTCTCTCCTCAGAAGGACATTTATGTCATCCTGGATCCCACACTTCTGACTTACTCAACCCTGATTACCCCCCAAGAATCCCACCAGCAAACTATTAACATATGAGTTGGAAAACTAAGTGTCCATGATACATGGAATTTGGAAGACACACTCACTCCTCAGCACTGATGTTATGAGCTTCAAAATCATGGTGCTCCTCAATAAATGACTTATTTCATTTTGTTCCTATAGGAGGATATTGGAAGCCGCAAAAAAATTAAACCAAAGTGGGCATTTTCTATGGATTGGCTCAGATAGTTGGGGATCCAAAATAGCACCTGTCTATCAGCAAGAGGAGATCGCGGAAGGGGCCGTGACAATTTTGCCCAAAAGAACATCAATTGATGGTAAGGATGCAATAAGGATATTTTGTTTTATTTCAGTCAAATGAAAGTTCAGATGCAGGCTGAGGACATAGCTCAGTGGCCAGGAATTTAGTTAGGGTCCTTATAGCTCTGGGATTAATCTGCAACACTGAAGGAAAATAAAAGAATGAAACATTCAATGTTAACAATTGATGATTCTGAATGGAGCATGCACTTCTTTCTGCGCAGTCGTCGTTTCTACTAAGCAACCATTGCATGCTTAAAAGTATACTTTAAAGATTTTTTTCCTTGTGCAAGAACACTATTACTAAAATTAGGCATGCTTGTTACTGCAGTTAACTTTTGTGGACATTTATGAGGGTTATATATTGTTGGAGAGAAAGAGTTTGATTAAAACACTAAATATAGCATATTAATTGACCCTATAGAAAAACAAATGAAACAGAAAATTTGGAGGAAACTTTAAATATGGACAGTTTGTTTCCCAAATATCCTCCCAATATTCCTAACAATAGCCTAAATTCCTATCTTTAACCTTATCCTCTGGGGTAAAGCATTGTTTCTGGATACCTTCCCCTAAATGAAGTGGTTACCTGAGAAAACTAATAATTTAGACTACTTAGGCATGACTCTTATGATTGTATCAGTTCTTATTGCCCTATTGAATAGAGGAAAATAGGATATACAAGAGGCATACAGATTGAAGTGACAGTCTGGAGTGTCAATTCATGTTAGGAATTATTCATTTGTTACATATATATATATATATATATATACATATATATGTATGTATATGTGTATTTGTGTGTGTGACTGTATACATATACATATGCAGATATGTACACATGTGTTACACATATACTATATATTATATATATCATGTATAATATATATACACATACATATATAATATATTATAAATATTCTTCAATGAAACTTTTCTTAAAAGTTATGGTGGTATTTAGTTTTGGTTTTGAATGAATACTTAAATCATACCTTTTTCCTCTAATATAGGGTTTGATCGATACTTTAGAAGCCGAACTCTTGCCAATAATCGAAGAAATGTGTGGTTCGCAGAATTTTGGGAGGAGAATTTTGGATGCAAATTGGGGTCACATGGGAAGAGAAACAGTCACATAAAGAAATGCACAGGTAGACACTTGAGTCTCCTTTGTTATAATTGTTTTCACATTACCAAGAGAAGAAGTTTCTCTGTTTCTTGATAGGGAATCCTCTGTTTTCTCCTGTCTCATATTTCCTTGGCAAGTTTGAACATGAGCACATCATTCAATAAACTTTAGCTTGTTCATTGGTATTTATACTCTATCAACAACCATTCATAAAATATATACCATGTGGGCAGCATTGGGGTATTTCAGTTGTGTTTGAGTAATGTGGTTTAAGTGTCTTCTTTTGGGAAAGTACCTTAATGTATTTTGTATTTTATAGACAGATATCCAAGATATGGTACTATTTTCCAGGAATTCAAACACAGTGAAGTAATTGATCATAAGTTGCTGTAAGACAAGTGTTTTTAAACTATTACTATGTGTTCCTCTATTATACTATTATTCTCCATCTAGCATCACAGCTATCCCCCTGGCAGCTGTGATTTCTGATGCTTTTAGTTTCTATAGCTTGTACTTAAAATAATAATCATTGAGTGTCCCTCTTTAAATGCAAGAATAAAACTATTTTATTTGCAGATAGCATGATTGTTTACATAGAAGTGGGAACTTTAGCAGTTACTAAATAGTGAATTTAACAAGCTCACAATATAAGGTTAATGTAAATATCTGTGATATAATTAGAAACCAACATATTGAAATTGATATTTAAGGAGTATATATTATTCTTAGCATTGTTTTAAAAAAATCCCAAAATCTTCAGGGTTAATGACACTGAAAACTATATATCTTTGGATATGATTTTCCTTCTTCACCTATGTTTTGAGATGCCTTACTTTCTGTCTGCCTCACATCTTATTCAAATGAAGTGGTAATATGCTAAATGTTATCACAGACATATAATCAGAAAGCATATGAAGATGCAAAAATTAATGCAAAGAAATCTACTTCATGTTTCCTGTGCCAAGCATGGAGGGAAGCGAGAGAAGATGCATGTTCATAAATTTACACATTGCATCTGAGGTGACAGGAATGAATTAAGTAAGTATGAAAGGAACCAATATTTCCAGATGCTGAGATAAATTTAGGAGAAATGAAAGAAAAGCCAATGTGAAAGTGAGACATGATGGAACTTGGGAGAGAGGATAGCAGTTTGTGTGGTTCAAGGGTGATTGACAAAGGGGTGACACTTGAGAGGAGTAGACCTTGCTACCATGTGAAGATGTCATCCGTGTGAATACAGGAAGACAGCAAGGGCTAAAGCTAGAAGGAGCTTCTTTCCATTGCAGGGAAAACAAACACCTCTTGGAAGCTAGAGTCTGAGAGTACAATAAAAGAGATGGATCACAGTGCGTGTGTGAACGAGGAAGGAGTGGTCTTCAGAGTTTCCGGGGTTGAAGGCTTTGGGCTAGGTATTCTTAGTACATGGTGATTAGCACTGAGACAGGGTAAGAGATGAGGTTCTGCATGGTGAATTTCTGATGGGGAAGTCTGGGGAAATTAGCTGATGTAATTAACTGACTGAGAAAACAACAGGAAAAAAATAGATACTTGGGAACTTGCTCGGGTTTAATTCTGATACAGTGTATGCAATTTCCCACTGAGTGGTAACATAAGGTCTGAGGCCCTATATGGATTCCCTAAAAGTTCAAATAAAGTCAGAAATAGAGATTTTGAAATTAGACAAAGGGGCAGAAATGCATTTTTCATAGGTGAAAGGATACAGAATGATAGGAAACTCAAGGGTGGTGTCTGAGTTTGTTTTTTCCTCCCAAAACCAACTTTGGGAGGAAAGTGTTTTGTGGTGATATATTGTTTATGATCTAATAAAGCCACTGAAGATCAGAATGCAAAGCCAACTACACTAGTTAGGTATAAAAGCTGGGCAATGTGTCTTTAATCCCAGAACTCAGAAGATAGAGGCAGATGTATCTCTGGGAGTTTAAGACGATCCAGGGCTACATGAGATTCAATCAGTCCAAAAGAGAAACAGAGTTTATGTGCCTATAATCCCAGCACTAGAGAGACTACAGGGAGCTCAGTGCAGTCTCAGAGGGCAGCCTAGGATTCTCAGACTTGGTGGGGAGCAGTGAAGTACAGAGATTCAGTTTCCAGTCAGAAAGACAGGACCTCCATTGCAGCCTTGGTAGAGGTAGCTACTGGCTGGCTGCTTTGCTTCTCTGATCTTCAGGATTTTGCTAGATCATAAACAATGTATCACCACAGGGATTGTTTCCGCTTACACTTCCCTATCATAGGCCACCACTGAAGGAAGCCAGGGATGAAAACCCTATCAGGAAGAAACATGACAGCAGGAACTGAAGGAGAGACCATGAAGACATGTGCTTATTGGCTTCTCTCTGTTATAGTTGTTTCTCATAAACAAAACAGGACCAACTGCCATGGCGTAACACCACATCAGTCACTCCCGGTCTCCCACTGTAGTCATTAATCAGGACAACACCTCATAGACTTGCCTACAGGACCATCTGATGGAAGCATCTTCTTCATTGAGGTTCCCTCTTCCCTGACCCTAGATTATGTCAAATTGACAAACAAGAACAACAACCATAACTAGCACTGGCAGGGGTGGGTCAGAAAAGGCAACCGAAGAGTGAGCTTGCAGGAGGGAAGTGAACTGAGCACTGAGATTATCTTTAGTCTGCAGAGGTGAAGACACAGCATTCAAAGCTGCAGAGGTGTGTGTGGACCAGGGAGAAGAAGCATGAGAGAGATACAGAAACTCTGGGGGGGGGTATATAGAACAGAATAGAGGAAGAAAAGATGCCTTTAAGAGACATTTAGCAAAAAAGTAAAATATGCTAAGAAAACTGGAGGGAAAAAATGACTGAAGGTTTGAAAAGGCTCCACCACATTAGCACATTTTCATGTAAAATTGGAAAGTAGCTTCCTAGAGAAACTCCAGGGCAGGCAGTAAGAGGCTAGTATTACTCCTAAATAATGGTGTTTAATTGGGGGAAGTAGTATACATTGGCGCATATATATATATATATATATATATATATATATATATATATATATATAAAACCAGAGGGGATAATTTAATGATTAATAAATGCTAGTTTTTAACTTAGCTATGAATAAAGTTCAGAAAACAGCATGCCTCCACGTACAATGTATAATTGGCCACCAGAAGAATTTGGAAGTATGCATCCAAGATGAAGGCAAAGGTGGGTCCTCAGGTGAAATATACAGAGTAGAGTGTGACAGGCTGTATGCCCAGCAAAGGCCAGCTAATACAATTTTATAAGGAGAGGGCATCTATTACATTTCTCATCTCAGTGAAAAACAACAACCACAACCTAATCAAAACAATACAAGCCAGGTTGGATGTGCTTTGGTTCACAGTTTTCAGAGATGCCATTCCAATGGAGTCTGTGGCTCTGCTCCATTGATCCTGCTCCCAGCGTGAAGCAGATAATATGGAAAGATCATGTGGATAAGGAGGTTGGTTGTTCACCTCATAGCAGCTACACAGGAAGTGGAGATTGAGGAAGGGATCAGGAACTGGTTGTGGCCTGTAAGGACACACCTCTACTGATATAATTCCTTCTATTAGTCCCTACCATCTAAAGTTTTCAGGGCCTTCCACACTAGCAGAGCCAGCTGAGAACCAACTGTTGGAAAGATGTGGGTCTATATGGACAGCCCAGATTCAAGCCACAGCAAGAACTTCTACATAGTGACACGTGTTTCTCACTGATATGTATTCTCACCCCACACTACTGCATTTGCAACATTACCATTTGGTTATGTACAAATTCAGACCCCACTGGTTAAACTGTGCCTTGTGAAACTATACCAGAGAAACTTATGTTTTCTTGTGGTGTGTGTGTGTGTGTGTGTGTGTGTGTGTGTGTGTGCATGTGCATGATAAGAAATTAGTTACTAACCTATCACACATGTTATTACTGGGTTGTTTGATGAATCACCAGGTTTTCCTAACTTCTGTTACCCAAGTAAACTGAGGTGTGCACTTCTACTATTGGCATCTTTAGAGAACGTATACTTAGTGCTTCTTTCAGATATCAATTCTGAGCTGTTCTGTTGTTGATTGAAGCTCTGGTCGCAGGTCTGCTTCATACTTCCCCAGATTATTTGAATATTGTTATAAATGTGGTAATTTGTTCAATTAGAACTACTTTTAGTGCAATGAAAGTGGTGTCTAACTGCTATGGATGTATAGCTTAGGGAACTGGGTCAGTAAAATTTTCATTCAAATCCCACTTGGGGAACACTGAAGTAGCTTGTCTGTGTTTTCTAATGAGCAATTTTAGGGAAGTAACCTGTGAACATTTGCAAACTCTAAGAAAAGGTTTTTGTGCCTTAAATTATTGCCATAATCCATTTTCTTCTCTATTTTGGGGAAGGAGGGAAAATGATAAAACATGTTAGTGGTTAAGTACTTGAGAGGAAAAACTACTGTATTTTCATGAGCAAAGGTTTCTGGGTCTGCAAATTACTTTCAAAATTTTGTTTTTAAAAAGACTATGTTTAGGGCCACAGATATGGATCGGTGGGAAAAGGCACCGAGTGTGGTGACCTGAGTTGGACCCCTGAGATCTACGAGGTAGGATGAGAGAACTGATCACTGAACGTTGTCCCCTGAATGCCAGCCCCCAAATAAGTTTAATTTTTAAGTTCTTGTTTAGCCACTCACAATGAGAAAAGGAAGTCTAAGAATGAAATATTCCCAAGGATTCCCTCTCTCATTTAGACCATGACTTGTGGGTTGTATGTGTTGAGCAAAATTTTATATTAGTCTATGGTAATTGGTGACTGTAGCAATTTGCTTCCATTGGGGGTGATGCTGGCAATATATTTACATGGATAAGAGTATGCTTCCCAGCAGCATCGGCGTCTGCCTTACTAAATTACGGGAGACAGAATATCTTCCAGCAGTGAGGCGCATCCCCTTCCTAATGTTAGTGTGCTTCAGACAGTTTGAGACGATTTCCCCCCTAGTGTCTCAGGAAAGCTTTGATATGCTGGCCAAACTGCAAGTGAGGTAATTCCTATCATCCACTTAGCTATTTATGTAGTTGTTATTGCTTCTGAGAGCTGCTGATTTTAGAAAGTCACCACTACTTAATCCTACTTACAATTCCCTTTGTCTTCCTCAAGAAGAGAAAAAGGACTCTCCTATACTTGTTAGCAGTGGTGATGGCTGTTATTTAACAGACATTTATCTGACCTTTCCCTCCCTCCTTCCCCATTCACCTCTCAGCATTAGTGTCTTCCTCCTCTCCCAAACCCAGGCATCCAGACTGGCTTGAGCAGTGTGTCTTCTTTGTCTCCTGGACTCCACACGTTTTCCACATACAGTTCTCACTCCAGCCCTTGCCTCGATTTCTTCCCCATTGTTCTCAATTTTATATCCTTTTAATTTCTGTGTCTTTCCTCTCATCAGTCTCTTCTATGATTTTACTTTGTTTAACAACATTGCTACTGGCAGAAAAGAACGTTTTCTTGAGAGTTGTCATCTGCCTCATTAATGGCTGTCTTTTCCACTTAGTGTTTTCTCTTGTGAGGACCAACAGTGAATGTCATAGGGACATGTACATATGTTTGAGCTCTCATCTCACAGGTGTGCTGCTTTTTAGCTCACACTGTGTCTCTGCATTTATTTCTGCGCCAGGAATTATAAATGCCCTTGCTGTTGTCAAAGCATCATCCCAAGAAGACCAATGAACTCCACTTACCTCCGTAGAACCTTCTGGTGATTTATTCATTTGTCCGCCCATCATTCACTCACTCGATGATTCATTTGAATAGATCACTGTGTGTCTGGCATTGTGCTCCATCTCCATAGACAAACAGTGCCCCTCTACAAGTGTCCATGGATGCATATTATCATTTTAAATATCAAGTTCTTCCCTTGTCTGCTCTGTTTTTATCCTCCGCCAGCCCACTGGGGCACACAGCTTAGCCTGTATATAGCTGACACTGAGGTTATAAATGGTGGTGAACATATGCTACATGAAATGGCCTATTGATTCTTATTTATGATGATGGAAATAGTGGTAATGGAAAAAGCAATACACAAATATGTTTCTTCCTACAAACAAGCAATTTTGTCAGTGAACCAAATAGCAAGCACAATAATTAGCTTCTGGAAAGGCCTGTCAGTTTATTTTCTAGTGCCAGAGTGACTAGGTAAGTTTTCCAGGATAGCTACCTCTCAGCAGTCATTTATTTTCTACGGAAGGCTCTGAGGATGCGGCTCCATTCACTCTGGTTCATGACTCTTTGTATGCACCCAGTAGTTAGCAGGGGGATCAGATTTCCAAAATCTGATTTGGTGATTCGGGATGAAAAAATAGCTAAATAATAATAATAAAAAACTCTGAATTACAGTGTGCTCTGGTAGTCTCATTTGTCCCTGGACCAGACTAAGATTCTGTCGGGAAGAGTGTCAGCGTATTAGCACTCTGAGGTGGCCATTGGCCGATTTGCTTCTGCTCTTGGCAAGTGAAACAGCCAAAATCCCAGAATGACTTATTTATTCTGTTTCTCAAATTCTGTATTGAATTCCAATAGGTGCATCTGAGATGGCAAAACAGGCATTGATTTCAGAAATACGAGATTCAGAACTCAGAGAGAGAATGTAAAATCAAAATCATTCTCCAATCTTCTAGATAAAGAAACTGGAAACCAGGGAAGTGAATTATTAAAAACACTCCAAGTGTTAAGACTCAGAGCTGTAACTGGAATCCTGCAGTCTTATTTGAATTTGTCCTTGTCATTTTATCCTCGAGTGGTTTTCTTACTTGTTTCATAATTTTCACCACACAGAAATATTCTTGTTTGCTCCTCTGTGATGCTTTATGTAGCTTTTAGCAAATTTTCTCATTGCCATAACCAAACACTCAAGAGAAACCATTTCAGAAAGGAAAGATTTACTTTGGCTCATGGTTCTGAGGGTACAGACCATCAGGACATAGAGCCTGGGATAGCTGTCTGTGGCGACTGGAGTTTTGACAAGTGTGACTTGTTAGACCTCACCGGTTGTGAGAGAAGAGCTGTGACTACTTCTACTTCCATCAGCAACTGGATGAAGAATCTAGGATGGCATATAAGGTAGTGATAAAGATACCCACATAAACACTGAGCCGAACTCCTGGAATGCAGTTGCAGAGAGGGAGGAGTGATGAGCAAAGGGGTCAAGACCAGGCTGGAGAAACCCACAGAAACAGCTGACCTGACCAAGAGGGACCTCATGGACCCCAGACTGATAGCTGGGAAACCAGCACAGAACTGATCCAGACCCCTTGAACGTGGGTGTCAGTTAGGAGACCTGGGCAATATATGGAGGCTTTGGTAGTGGATCGGTATTTTTCCCTAGTATATGAATGGACTTCCAGAACCCATTCCACAGAGAGGGATACTCTCTCAGACTAGACCCACAGGGGAGGGTCTAGGCCCTGCTCCAAATGATATGACAGACTTGGAAAATCCCCCATGGAAGGACTCACCCTCCTTGGGGAGCAAAAAGGGAATAGGACAGGAGGTTGGTGGGGGAAAGGGGAGGAGGGGATGGAGAGGGAACTGGGATTGACATGTAAAACAAGCTTGTTTTTAATTGAAATAAATAAAAAAGAGGTAACTATATTCCAAAGGTTGGGGGAAGAAGAACTGTGTCTGAAATGGTGCTGGGCTATATTTCCCTAAGCCTGCTTCTACCTCACCTCAGTCACCCACATCCTTCATCAAGACCTTGCTTGCTTCTAAAAGTTTCCAAAGTTTTCCAACCTAGCATCTCCAACCGGGAACCCAGTATTCAAATACATGAGCCTGCAGGGTATATCCCCTATAACAACAATACATTCCTGGATTTTAAAATCACTAGCTAGAAAGTGGAGGAAAGAAAAGTAAAAGAATACAGTTGGTTGTTATCCAATCACACAGAAAATGGTAAATATTTTAATAGTCTTCATATGGCCTTTCAATTATATATGTGGTTTTTGCTAGTGAGTCTAGAATACCTCAAAGCTTTTTGTGTAGTTTTCAGTTTCCCAGCCATTTATAAGAGAAGAGCTAAGACTAAGATTTTATAGTTCCAATTCCAGTGACATTGAAATAAGGAGATTACTTTGCTAAATTATAGTTAGTTTGCCTACTTATTCATTAACTTTGAGCAAAATGCAAACAAAACAAAACTCACAAATCACCTACTTTAAATATCAGCTTTGGAAGAGCCATTATATATAACAGGACCTTTAGAAAGGCATTTACCCACAAATTACCCCCACACATTTTTAGAATGCACATTTAATTTTGTACATCTGGTATGGATTATTCTGTATTTCTGAACAGTTTCCAGGTGGTTTAAATGCCAGTGAGCTCTGGAGACATGATAGTTAGCTTACATTGATACCAATGCCACCTGAAACTTACTGAGCAGAATATTCAGTTGTGCTAAGGATTACAGATAAACTCAAGATGCTGCCTGCACAGAATAATATAAATAAAAATTTTAATATTCATCAGCAAATGTGAAATTATTCAATCAGTAACCTATGCTTTATACATTATCCTCAGTAAGTATGTAGAACAGTAAAATATGCAGGTGTGTGTGTGTGTGTGTGTGTGTGTGTGTGTTCTCATAAGGAAATTTGAAGGTAGAAAGCTTTAATTTAACAAAATACACGCAGATGCACCTGTGTTTTTAAAATCTGTAAAGAAGATTAAAAAGTTTGCTATATCAAGGACAAAAGACACTCTGAGAATGTCAGAAAATGTACTTTCAGTCATAAGTGCACATAAGTACAGGAGTTAGAGGTGCACAGCTATCAGCTCAATTCTTTCATGTTGGAGAACAACAAACTGGGTTCCATGTGGCCTCGGTGAACTATCCAAAGCCCTTTAACTGTCTGAAAGCCTGAAATCTGATTGATGCTTGCTTCTTTCTTTGTTCCTGTCTCTACTCTGAAGGCCTTTCTCAGAATGGGGCTGAGTTACTTTGACCAACTCCAATGATTTTCTTGGTTTAGTGGCCAGGTCTCCCAATGGCTATCCTATGTTGTTTATTCCATCTGTATTACTCTCCTTGACAGCGAAGGGTGGCATTGAAAATCTCAGTCTGGAAATAATTCTGCTACCAAGTGAGGACGCCTGAATGGTCTGTAAATGTTAATGTTTCCCAGACATGAACAAAACATAAAATGCCCACTTTAATGCTAATTAATGCGATATAAGTTGGTGGAACTCTCCTCCTGTAAAGACAAGAAGACGCTCTAGTTAGTAGGGACAAGTGGTGGCTGAACATGTCCAAGTGATGTCTTGGATACTCCACTGAAACACTCAGATGAGGAGAAAATATAGGCAAATAAGTAACCTTTAAACAGTTTTAAGTCCAGTCTCAGAATTCTATCAAACTGGTGAGAGTTAAGGAACTGCCGTAGATATAATCACTCGATGAACTAAAAGAGAATTAACCCAAACATTTAGGAATACATCTATACAGAACTATCCAGCTGAACAAAAATAACAACCACTATCACCATCAACAACAAATTAGATATTTAAAGGCAAAGGAGGTCTAAAATAAACTGACCTGAGCTTCCTGGGGGTACCGGAAAAAACTGGAGAGTTTGGGTAATGTTTCAGTTGCTTAGGACATATGTTGAATTCTATAGTTTGCAAAATGTCTCCATTAATAAAGAATGTGCTTTATGAAGAAAGTGAGGAAGATCAAGGCATCAGTCTAGAGTAGTGATTCTCAACCTGGGGGTTGCAACTCCTTAAGGGTTGAATGATCCTTTCACAGCACATACCAGATATCTTGCATATCAGATATTTACATTACAATTCCTAACAGCAAAATTACAGTAATGAAGTAGTAACAAAACAATTTTTATGGTTGGGGGGTCACCACAACTTAAAGAACTGTATGAAAGCATCACAGCATTAGGAAGGTTGAGGACCACTGGTGTAGAGGTTGCTACTAGGAAGAGCTTACATTTTACGAACTTAAAGTATGCTAACAATCCTTTAACTTTTAGATAAAGTGGTCAGTAATGATGGCCTGCTCTATATTTTGTTTTAAAATAATTACACTTATTCTATTTAAAGAGACCTCACTATTGCTGACAAGATAACAGAGTTAATGAAAAGACACCTTGGAAAAAAACGAATTAAGTATGTATACACAATTCAAACTACATATGTTTATTTCCTTATTGGAGGTTTTTTAAATTCCCCAGCCCTAGAAGAACAAAAGCTTCATGAGTGTAGGAGCTTTGTATCATCTCCTATTGTATCCAGTCCTTCCATGGCATTTGGCACTAATGGGCTTTGTTAAAACGTAAATGAATGAGTCCATGTCATATTTTATTTATAATCTACATTCTGTCAAACACCTCCTATAAGATACTAAGGATGTGTTAACGGACAACAAAGAAACATTCCTTGTCCTCACTGTGCTTAGAGGCTATTTGGAAAGATGAATTATTAAACCACATACCTACACCAAAACATAGTAGTAATGAGAATAGGAACACACAGAAGAGAGAAGCAATGTATGGAATGGAAAAGAGTTATAAACTTTATATTGAGATTAAAACATGAGCGGAATTCAGGCAAAATTAAGAGATTATGTTTCCAGGAGAAACATGCATCATGTCATGGAAGAATATAATTGACATGCTGAAATAATGAAGATGCCAGTTGGAAATAGATTTAAGTATGATCAAGACCTTAACTATCCCTTACTTTGTATGTCTTTGCATATGTGGCTAGTAACCCCAAGTCTAGATGAATGCATAACAATATTTACCTTACAAGGCTCCTGGAAAAATTAAAAGATATACTGTACACAAAGCCTATTGATTGTAACACAGAAAATGTTGTAGACATTGCTGCTTGCTGATTGGCAAAATTTCCCCTTACTTTTGGTCAGAACTGCCCAATAAAACCTTCTTTGGTGAGTAAAGTTGCTTTATGCTTCTGTTGTCCAATAGAGTAGCCACCTGTGTGACTATTGAGTACTTAAAACATGTCTAGTGCAAACAGAGCTAAGCATTTTATTTACTTAAATTGTTGCGATACAGGTAGTATAAGTGGCCTCCTATGGCTAGTGGGTCTCCTAGTAGACAACAATAGAGCAACTTTGTTTTAGCACACCCCTAATGCAAGTCATTTCATCCTGTCTTCTGTCTTCCTATCATAGTACTAATACCCTTCTGGCCAGTATGTGGTGAAAGGGTGGTTGATAGAGCATCTAGCCAGTGGTATAGAAGGGAAAGTCTTCTAGGATCCCTAGGAAGGGAGTGTCTTTGTTTTTTTTTTCTTTGGTTACATTTATGTCTGTAGCTGTCAGGATGTACAGTTGAGAGCCCTGGTGAGTGCAGCAAAATAGGACAGGAGGAGAGAATTCAGTCTGCTACAACTTTGAGTTAACCAGCTCTGCATCTAAACATTATCACCCAGTAAGTTAAGACAAGATGTAACCTAGTAAAATAAAAAAAAATGATATACAGCTCCCCAACAATATTCTATTTTGATGTATTTCAACATAAATTGAAAAATTATGATACGCTAGCTGTATGGTCTCCCACAGGTAACTTCATCTTGTTAAATTCTTTCCACACCTCATTTATTCTAGTTTCTAGAGTTTAGTTGTGATAATGGCTTAGTGCTCACAAATGTCATGCAAATTTATGTTTCCTCCTTGTGGTACCAACATGTTGTATTACTAAACCATTGGGTTTTAAGTAGTTTCCTTTGTTTTCGGAAAGGTTGTCTAACTTACTATACATCTCTCCATTGTACCCAACTGTTGGTAGATATGGGATATGTCTAGCAGTTCTGGAAGAAGACGGTATTCTGACAAGTGGGGAGTATCTTTCTGCCCATGTGTTACTTCCCATTAAAGCCACTGACCCACCCATGACCTTTCAGCGTCAAGTGTATTTGTTTATGTCACCATACTCACATGGTTAGAATTGCAGATTTTCACTTGGGAAGATGATTCATACTATTCGTTAAGGAGAGCAATGCTGGTTTCAACTCTCCCTGTGCTGTGGCCCACAAGCAGCACAGCTCTCTCCTTGCCATGAAAGACACAGGTAGAGGCAGGCTCTGTTTGTATTTCTAGCCACACATCTTTTAGAAAGACCAGGTTGTGTTAGCAAAGATGTGGGATGGAAGTAATACTCATTTCTTTGCCAAGAAAGAGTCTCATATCTCCAAGTATGCTGATTCAGCAGACCACAGGGAGATTACCTAAAACGATGAACGGCTCAGGATTCCATCAGACTATGAGATAAATTAAATAAATTTCAAATCCCCCAGCCAGCAGAGCTAGAGGACGTCAGAGAAAGATGGAAATGTAGAGGTCATAGTGTCTGGAGTTTTGCTCAGCTTGGCCTCCCAGGCTGACATGAAATGAGGGCAGCCAGCACACAGAAACATTTTGGTTTTACTGATTCAGTAGAACTCTTGAAGGCTCTTATTGGTACAAAATGAGGCTTTCTCGTTGACTCTAAATAGGCTTATTAGCAGCACACAGAGGATTTCCACTGTGATCTTTCCTTTGTCCCTCCTCAGAGGGAAGGCATAGGTCTGAAACAGGCTGATAGCTGTGGAAGTGAAAAGTACCCAGAGATGGAGGGCAGAGAGCAGGCTGACTGCCAGTGTAGGGCTGACACCCTGAGGAGTGTCATTTGTCTGAGCCACTTTGATGAAACAGAGCCCTCTTTTGTGCATTTGTACCTGTGAGAGGGAGCTGCGGTGCAGCAGACCCAAAGTCCCAGAAAACAAATAATTCATATTGATTTAGGATGCCCACCTACCCCTGATATTTCTTGAGTGTTAGTTTACATTTCAATACACAGCTGACATCCTGGAATTATGACTTGTTTCCCATAGGGGTTTCATTAATTGGTGTGAAAGGTTTAATTTAGTAGACTCCCAGGAACTCTTTGGCTTTTTCTCTCATGTCTAGTGACAGAAAGAGTTCCTACTGTTGATTTCTGTGTGCAATCGGTTTGCATCCTCCTTAGGACTGACACAAAACCCAGCTTTAGTGCACTGTGTAAGCTGGACGACTCCCACGCTTGCCCTAAGGGCCAAGGGTTTGATTAAATGTTTAAATGACCTTTTAGGAGATAAGATTATGAGAATAGGCAAACAGTTTGTTCTCATTATTAATAACTGCAGTGTGTATTTGGGATATGTGTCTACAGAACTGGAAAGACTGGATAAGGGAATCATTAGGGTTTTTTTTTATTTTTTGGAAATTTAAGTGCATCATTTTCTCCACTTTTGGAGGATACACCCAGAAAGTCTCACCAATATGACTGCTTAAGCATGAGCTGAACAAGGAAAAGAATGAGTTTTAATATAAACAAACAGAGAGTATGACCTCCCAAAGATGAGGCAAACTCAACACAGATCCTAATCATCTCACTCTACCTCTCATAAACAGATACACATAGAACAAGCTGTGTTGCTAGAACCTTTCTAGCCATATGTGGTTGCCAGTATTTCTCAAGGACAATGCCCTGTGGCTAGGGTGCTTTTCCATTTGACCACACTCTGGGCAATTCGTCAGCAACTTCAGTATGATGACTAAAGAGCAGATCCCCTTAAAGGGAATTTCCAGGAAAAATCCTGAATTCACTTGTAAACTATGCACCATCTCTGCACAATGTCATCATCCAACCTATGAATACTAGCAGCTGACTACAGGTTTGACTTCACAGGCCCCACGTAGCCCTTTCCAGTTGTTTCTTTCCAACTCTAGCTCTTGCATTTGCGGTTTTTCTTGACTTATTTGAGGGTGTACCTACCCTCTTCTCAGATTCTATTTTGATAGCTTCTATCTTAGAGTTTTTGTTTCTATAATGAAACACAATGGTCCAAAATCAAGTTAGGGCCAAAAGAGTTCATTTGGTTTACATTTCCTCATTTCAGTCCATAATTGAAAGGAGCCATAACATGAACTCAAACAGTACAAAAACAGTGAGGCTGGAGCTGATGCAGAGGCCATTAAGTGGTGGGGATGCTTACTGGCTTCTCCTCGTGACTTACTCAGCCTGGCTTCTCTCTTTTTTCATTCTTTTTATATATTTTTTAATTTTAAAATTTAAATTTAAATTAGAAACGAGGTTGCTTCACATGTCAATCCCAGGTCCCTCTCCCTTTCCCCCCACTCCTCTCACGCCCTGCCACCAACCTCCCTCAGTACCCCCTCATTTCCCAAGGAGGGTGAGGCCCTTCATGGGGTGTCCATAGTCTGTCATTTCATCCAGGGCAAGGCCTAGACCCGCTGGTTTCTTATAGAAGCCAGGACCAGCAGCCCAGGGATAGCATCACCCACAATGGACTGGGACCTTGCCTATCAACCACTAAGTAACAAAATTCCCTACAGGTTTTCCTATGGCCCAGTCTTGTGGAGACATTTTCCTAATTGAGATTCCTTTCTCTCATATGGTTTTGACCTGTGTAAACTTTACATGAAACTATCCAGCGTGGCCTCTTTACTGAAATACCTGCAGGGACCACGCCTTTTTCTACCTAGATCTTATCGTGTTCCTTTTGCGTAAGCCTTCTCTGTATGGATATATTTCTAGAATATTTATGTTTTTGCTTTTTTGTCCCTTTACTTTGCTCTCGTGCATTAATTGATTGTTAATCACAATAAACACTAGTCAAAAATCTATGTTTTTACTTTACACTATACAAAGTTTACTATAAGAAAGTGACAACATTCAAACCATGGTACTTAGTCATAGAGCTATTATTCAATAACATCTAACCATATGTATTTATGATAATGGAATTTTGATTGTATGAGATGAATTAGCTATCATTTTCCTAGAAAATATGTTTATTGACTTTCATTTTTGTTTCAGCATGTAATTAATTTGTAGGCTTTAATGAATTTATTCAGCTTACTCAGAAATTAATGAAGCCTTTTTATCCAATGGATTTTGTCATTAGCTCCTTTCCTTTTCTCTTGTCTTCTTGGCATCATTGTTGACAACATAAAAGCTCTTGTGAATCCCCTACTGAGCCTTTGCAAGTACTTGGGTGGTAATTTAACATTCACAAATCCGTAGTGTACTGGATCTTTTATGAAATTATTTTAAAAATTCACTACAAAGTTCACAGAAGTCAACAGTGTCATCTTTAGTACACATTATCCAAATACAGCAAGGTGTATAATGTGTATCAAAAGTTTTCCTGACTCACTTTATTCATTTGTGGGTTTATGTACTTGAGTGGTTGGTTGGTTTCAAGGTATGTAAATGGGTATAACATTAAGCATATGTAATTGTGAGAAACTTACACAATTTTGCAGTGCATTTTAATATGGAAAGTGATCCTATCATCAAGCTCTCTGCTTTGGCGTCATAATAACATATCATGTGCAAGAAGACAACTTGAATCAAATAAGATATTATTGTACCTGCCCAGGGTTATAAGGGTTTCCTGTGGCTACAAAGACCAGGAGGAACATTCTAGTTCTATAAACACCTCAGGCTGCCTGTAAGGCATTTAGTAGAAATTATGCTAGGCCAAGAACACAGACAAATAATATGGAGATGCTTCCCCTGCCCTGTGAGGGGCTTATGTCTCTAAGGAGCAACCAGGTTTGCCTTTGAATTCAGATAAGATCCTTTATTGGAAATTCAAATTGTATTTCCTCACCTCATATTAGGAAAGTTACAGGTAAAGATAGAAGATACCTAGAATTTTCTTCTCTTCCATACTCTGAAATTCTGAAAGCACTTGTAATTTAGTAAATGTATTCAAAAATTAAAATTTAATTCATATTTGTTGCATGAGAGTAGTTAAACTTAATTTCTTGATTAAAATTATTTTAGGCTCACTATATGTCTTCTGATTTAACTCTGCTATGGTTTCCTACTATAAGAAACAATAGAATTCCTTTCTGCCATGGAAAATGAGGATTCTTTTTCCATTTTCTAAGTTGAGCGATGACTTTTGCAAAGTGAGTTAGATTTGACTAGAGAATTCTCCCAGCTGTCCAAAGGATACAGATGATGGTGCAAAGAAGGCTGGACTGAGGGATAATCTTGTATCTAATTTTTACTCATTTTTGATGGGTTCAAAGCAGATACAGATTTGGATATATTTTTGTATATAGTCAATGAATGACCACAAAACAGGATTTTGTGGTAATGAAAATAGCATGTTCTTTGAAATAGGTCTTTTACCTGTTTGCTGATGAGCACAACTCCAGGAATAGATCAAGTCTCCAACCCATGATTTCTCTAGTAAGTCTGGATCCTTTTGCCATGTGTCTGTTGAGCACTATTCTCATGCTTAGCTTCTATTATGGTTGCACACTGACTTGTTTGATTGTTTGACTGCTTATCAACTATGAAATGCAAACTCTGTGAGGAAAAGAAGCATGAATGCTCCCTCATCTTTTTTCACTGTGCCTGACATATAGGATGTACAACATAAGTATTTATTGAATGAATAAATAAATGGAAAAATACTGTGAGGCATATGGTGCATCCATTCAGTTTATCTACAATAAAAGATGCTTCTCCCAAAAAAACCTATTCTTGTTTCTTATGTCACACATATTTGCTAAGTTGACTATGAGGTTGAGCAATTGGGCTATGATTCATTGTGCACATAAACTCTTCAACAAATAATAGACTTCTTGTAAATTAAGTATGAGGATGAAGAAGTAAAATGACAAAGTATAAAGTAGACATATTTAAATCTAGTGATATATAATTTGTTAACCATGTTTTGGGGTTGTTTATATTTGGAATAACCATGAAATTTTCACATAAGCAGTTTAGTCTTTGAGAAGTGTGTATGATCTGAATCTGCTCAATCTCACCCCTTAATTTACTTTATTTTACCCTCACATAAACAGCATTCAGAGAGCACATAAACTGCTCTCCTGTCTTCATATTTAAGGAAATAGTTCCATGGCTTAGTCATTACTGATATGTTTTCATTTTGTTGCTGCTTTTAATTCATAATACCTTACATTACTAGCCAGTGCTTATGGGATGCCAATTCAAAATAAATTCTAGATAACTAAAATAAACAATAATAGGTTACTTTAGTACTGTGTAGAGTTTCAAATGATATACATACTATTATTCACTTGATGTTTTGTTATTAAACTGCATTTACTCTAGTCTAATATTTTACTTATAGTTTAACTATTTACATTTAAAAAATATATCTACCATTTTGGAAAATGTGATTGATTTCTCTATTGATTATCTACTTGTCACCTCTCCATCCATCTATATAATTTGTTATCTTACCCATTTTTATATTATACATGCCAGCATAAGGGTATGAAATATAGCAATGATATAATTTCAGGCCTCGTGGTCTTGGTTGAAGCCTTTGGTCTGTCTTTGTGAACTGGCCTCTTACTTTTGCCTGACTCTAGCTAAATCTTCTTTAATCTTGTGTTCAATTTAGTATATTTTAAATTTTCATTGTGTATATTCATTATACATGGTACTATGTCTCATAAGGACATTTTTGTTCAAGTACAAATTTTACTTTGAGCATATCCCCCATATATTTGTCTTCTTTTTTACTTCCATCCTTCCATTATTCCCTTTGTACTCCTAAGAGTGTCATATGTACATACATGATTTTATGTATCAGTATAAATTCTGATACAGATTAGAGAAAACTAATGATATTTGCCTGAAATTGGCCTAATTTTCTTAATATGCTTGTCCCTTGGCCCAGCATGGTGGTACCTGCCTTTAATTACAGCACTGAGAAGGTAAAGACAGGCAGATCTCTATGTGTTCAAGGACAAATGCTCTACATAACAACTTTCAGGCTAGCTTAGACTACATAGTGAAACTCTGTCTCAAAGACAAAACATGCTTACTCCAGTCACAACTATTTTGCTACAAACAATGTATCTTCATACTTCCTTGAGGATGAGAAAAATTCCCTTACATTTATGTAATCCTTTTTCTTTAGAGAGTTTTTGAATACACACGTGGCTGCTACAATTTACCTGTGTAAATAGAATTCTTAATTGGTCTAAGTAATAACAACCTGGAGTCAGATATAGGGGAAATTGCTGAGAGATCAGAGAGAAGGAGCAAACTACAACCACACTTTACCTCCTGAATATCTCAGCAGACAAGAGAGCAAATTCCTGTTTCTCCCTGCTTATATCCTGTTTCTGCCCAGCTACCTCACTTCCTGTCTGTCTGTACAGACCTCTAGATCTCTATGGTTAACTGGTGGCAAGCTTCATTCTCTGACCTTCAGATAGGCTTTACTTGTACAAGCAAGATATTACCACACACCTGAAAGGAAGCCTTATGGGAACACAGACCTCGTATACACATGCAAAATTGTATTTTGATACTTTTTGGAACGTGTGTGTGTGTGTGTGTGTGTGTGTGTGTGTGTGTATGTGTGTGTATCTTTTTATTGTAGAGTTGGAATAAATTTTACATATTATTTACTTTATGTCTTTATCATATGCTGGACCTGGAATCAATTAGAGTAATTTGTTCAGGACCTAGGGGAATGATCTAGGGCTAGACATCCCTCTACCTCCCTGTATTTCAGGGACTTGAGGCTGATTTAACCTACTAGTCTTAGTGATTTATATACACCATCCTGTTTGTCTCTCTGGCATCAACACAAAGGAAGACATAATTTGTTTTGTGTTTTACTAATTGCAAAGTTCAAGGGATGTTCAACATTCTCTAGAAAAGTCCAAATGTTTATCTAGTTTAGAAAAATTGGACCAAAGCAGACAAGGGAGCCTGTAGATGATTGATCTAAACGTCTAAATTGTTACTTGCTTGCTTGCCTGTGAAGTTTCTTTTTTGTTGTGTTGTGGTTCTCTGGCTTGAGGCCAATCAGAAATGACCCAAGAGTTCTGACTCAATCTTGTCAGTCTCCCCTTGACCAAGGAGAACATTTAGGCATGAATTGTAGTTTTCATTGTCCTGTGACTGACTCACATTGGAAATAGCTACCTGAGGCCAGCCTTCAGTTCTATTTTGATCTAATTATCTTAAAGAAACAGCCTTTAGTGTTTTCTTTGACCTTTGAGGACGGCTCCAAGGCACAGGGAGATTACAAATACTATGGAGGCTGATAGTGTTTCTTTAATGAGGATGCTATTTTATATGCTTAAGGGAGAGATGCTTTTTTTTTCTCTGTGGGATGCCTGAACAAGACATTTTGATGTCCTCAAATGTGGACTCAACAAACATCAGCAGTGTCTTCTCTTACAAAAATCCCTCTGATACTGAAACCTACAGGATGAAATTGTCTCTAGTGCAAACCTTGAATAGTCAAAGAAAAAATTTAAGTTATGACTGTGTATACCTATGTAAGGGTGTAGTCATATTTACTTGCAAATCAGAGGTCACTCTAGAATCTCATTCCTGGCCAGAGAGTGCAGCAGAGTTCTCCACCTTTTAAATTCCTTTTCCTAGTTGAATCAAATCATTCACAGAAACTTGTAGATCCCTAGAGTTCTTGTTTTGTGGCATTTAAACTATTTAAATGTTAACATATTAAAATATTAGAGACCTGTAAAAATAACAAATGACTTCCTCCTTACTCCTTCACTGATACAGAAAAAATCAGTCAAAATATTGAAAGGTATTTTCTCCTTAGTTCTTTCTTTATCAAAGAGGTTGAATTACAGACACAGCGAAACAGCCAAAAACCTAAAGCTATATATTTCTGGGTCAAAACAAATACATAAAGCATTAAAAAATGTCAGTGATGAAGCTAGATACAAACTGACAGGAAGAAAAAAGTCTGTTTGTATATTTACAGCCCCAAACCAAAAGCAAAATTAAAATTTGTGCTGACCCTTCTCCCTTGGGGCTGCAGATGTCACTGCTGTCCAGGGCAGCGTCTGTTACTGACTAGAAGAAAGAGCAATGGCATGCAAGTCCCCAGTGTGAATAAAATAGTCTGCCTGCCAATTCCTCAAGCTGTCCTGCCACATGTCTCGAGGTCAGGGAATGGGGGCTAAAGGTGAGTGACAAAGGTGACCACAAACATTCACTTCTTTTCTTTGATGCTTCATTCTTCATTATGTTAAGAGATTGAATATACACAGGTATACACATAGACTGCAGTCTTCATTTAATATGCAACAGCAGTAATGAACATTTAGTGCTAATGGGACTGGACATTTTGCAAATATATTAAATAATTATTTTATTGGTTCTTTGAGAATTTCACACAATGCATTTTGATCATACTCATCCCCAACAATTCCTCTGAACTCCTAGCAGATCTACCTATACCTCATATCCCCGTTTTTTCTCCTTAAATTAATCGAGTAACCTATCAACTCCAATTTGTGTTGTTGATATGCTTCTCAGTATGGGACCCTCCACTGGGGAGAGCTTGACCTAACAGCAGTTACAGTGTAGGGATCACAGACTGTCACTCCCCTAGAAGCTATAGTAATTCCTCAGTTAGGAATGGAGCCCTTATCACTCTTGCTAGATTGTTTGCTGGTTTGTTCTTCTGCAGGCATTTCTACCTGCCAAGAGATCAGGAATTCAGTGGTCCAGAAGGCACTAGTTTGTTCTGGTCCTCCCTGATGCCTGACTCTTAAAATTTTTCTGCTTTCTCTTCTGTAATTGTTCTTTCCTGGACTTTGGAGGTGTCATACAGATGTGCCACAAGTTGCTGAGTACTCTATGGCCACTTGTTTTCTGCACAGTGATGTGTGTGAACTTCTGCATTAAAGAGACTTCTCAGATTTGGTCTTAGAACTGCTCTAATCTACAGACAAGGGGATAGTGAATTCAGAGAGTAGTTTGATACTATGTCTGTTTATCAAAATAATTGTAGTGTGTGTACCCTGATGGAGTAGCCTGTGAGGTCTCCAGTCATGGGTCTTTTGCCAGATCTGTGTACCATGCATGGGTTTTCTCCTGTAGACAAGGCTTTAAAAACAATCAAAAAGAGTTGTTATTCCTATAACCTTCAAGTCACAATCAAAACCATGGGCATATCTTGTCATGCTGTTCATTGTTTCAGTTCACAGGGTTCACACCTGGATAGGACTATTGATGACACCACTGCCACCACCACCACAGTACACTTAATAGCACGTTCCAGTAGCATGAGAGCTAGCCAACAGGGGGAAGTTTCCTGGTCAGTACCTACATGGGTTTTCATGCTTCATGACCATGGTATGTGGTATCATCAGTAAAAGGATCTTACTGTAAAGTTCTAAGTGCAATAGCAATGATCTATATTATTTTGTGAGGTCTCTGGGATACTTCTGACCAATAGCTTAATGGGAGGCATCCCATACCCATCACTGCCCTTTTTATTTGACATCCTGTGGATTCTGTGATAAACATAACCCCCTGTACATGATACATGAATGTATAATACACACACACACAACTCACATTTATGAAGCTTATAAAATAGTAGGTTTCTACAAGAGTTTTTCACACAGCCTTAGAGTTAGTTATCCATATAGTTTCATTTACTGTTCAAGATAATTTTACAAATTGATTATATTATAGGTAAGGAAACTGAACTTCTAAGTAAACTTAAAGTGTGTGTGTGTGTGTGTGTGTGTGTGTGTGTGTGTGTGTAAATATCCAGTTATTGTTTCACTCCAAATATGGGCAGCCAGCAATCACCTTCTTCCAGAAGGCTACAACAAGGCTTTGAAATAATCCACACTCCCTCGTGTCTGGTTCCTACTATTTCTCTTGGTTCAGGACTCTCTTCCTCTTTGTATTTATCTCAGTTTGGTTTAGTGGAGAGTTATCTAAAAGGATATCACTGAAAGGCAAGAGGAAAAGGTAGGGTTATTTCTCCATGCTGCCTGTTTTGAGCCCAAGCCCTGACCTTGGCAGTTTCTTATCAGTTTTTGGCTTTCTGTAAGTGCTTTCCTTCATGCCTGCATGTATACTAAGCTCCCAAGACACCCTATTTTTCCTCCCTTTCATGATCCCTAAGAACAGTGCTGTATTCTCACCATTGCTAGTCTTTACATATCTCAGCATCTAATTTGATATCGTTTTATTTCAACCATCCACAGCCTATAGGGACCCTGAATGATATAGAGACCGGAGATACATCTTTAGGAAAGTATGTCAAAGATAATTTGCCCATCTCATTTTAATGTTCTAATTTAGGATCCCTCAAATGACAGAAGATGCAGACAAAAACAAAAACAACAAAAGAGAGAGGGATAAAATAAAATATAAGACCCAATAGAAGATTGCTTCTTCTTATGGCAAATCTGCCTTAGGAAGGAGCTATAATAGTGAGAGGGGCAAAGTTTTTTGAGTCTGTTGTAGAGAACTGTGATAGGTTTTTGATCTTGTGATAAAAGCTGTCATCAGAGAATATCATTCTAGCATTTGTAGGAAGAGTGAAGGTAAGGGAAGGTTGATGTAGAGAGAATAGGTGAAAGACTTTCAAAATAAGACAGTTGTCATGAACTGGAAACAAAGCTACACAGTAGAAATAAGGAGCACAACAGACATTGCTCTTTATGAGTTTGCATTCTTCCCCATGTGATGTGTTTGCTTTAAATTAGTATAAGCTCCTCACATGTGGAGGGCCCATATGCTTTGATGTAGCAACATTAGATCACATGGCAGAAGTTCAATTAGGAATTAAGGCAATATTTGGCTGTAGGGAACGGCTTTCTTGTTTCTGGCTCTTGGACTTTATGTGGTAGCTCTTAAAGTCCTAAGAGGCTAATTTCATTTCAACCTATTTATTTAACAATATTTTAGATCCTTCAATTTCTCTTTCCAAATGATCAAACTCCCTAGCTTGAAATCCAATGGCATTATACCAAATTGCATTGACATTAAGACTATTGAACTTGGGTGAAGTAATCCCATAAAATCCCCATCACTGCTGAAACATTTTCTTAATCATTTATGCCTCCTAAATGTATGAAAATGTTCTCCTTTTCGTGAGATGGTAAACAAACTAAGGTATGTTGAGCTGCATCTACCAATTTTCTTATCTATATATATTTATTCATTTGATAAGTATTTTAGTGAACAGGTACTGGGTACATTTATTTTTTGCTCACAAGGCATTTTACTTACTATTAAGCTATTCTCCCATTTGTTTATTAATAGTGAAAAGGTCATAAGCTTTGAAATGAAACAAGCCTGGGTTTGAAACAGAACTGTAATTGCATTGGAAAAAGTATTTTGCAGACACCTTTTCAGGTTAGATGGAAAATTCATTGTTTCAAGAATGTGCATTATGGCTGAGATAAGACTCTCAAAACAGATGAGTTGAATACTCACCCATGAATAACTGTTATTTGTTTATTTATTTTGGTTTTTTGAGACAGGGTTTCTCTGTATTGCTTTGGAGGTTGTCTGGAACTCGCTCTGTAGACCAGGCTGGCCTCGAACTCACAGAGATCCCGCTGCCTCTGCCTCCTGAGTGCTGGGATTAAAGGCGTGAGCCACCACTGCCCGGCCTGACTCACTGTTATTATACATAAAAAAAAATCATACCAGGTTCTAAGTTTAAGGGGAAAGAACATGTGACATCCACGCTTAAATCTACCACAGATACAAGGCTGTTGTGTAACTTTGGGTGTGTGTAAATAAATGTCTGTCTGTTCTTCCCAGAAAGGACATTTCTGACACCAAAGAAACAATTGCACCAATGCATGTATTGGGAATACTTAAAGCTGTATGGGGGTGGGGAACTTATAGACTCCAACATAGCTGTATTTGCAGAAAGTCAGAAAAGGGCTGACTCAAAAGTTGCTACGCCAGAGTTCCCGGCACTATTTTCAATCAGGCCAGTTGGAGAGTTTCCTTTCGCCAGAAATTGTTACTGCTTCTATTATCTTGGTGTGGGCTTTGTGAATTGTGGAACTTTCTGGGCTCTCTGAATCTTTCAAGTTGCATGCGATTCTCTCCCCATTCCAGGACTTATTTTAATTTGTAGCAAATGGCTATATAACATTTTACTATTTTCTCTGACTGTTATATTCTTTCTATTGTCTGGTCTGTGATGTTCTCCGAGCATATCTTTCCTGGCCAGTTGGTCATGTGGCATACAGAATCGATAACGGACAAGGACTGTTGATACTTTTCTTCCAGAAACCTGCATAGGACTCTCCAAGCACCTTCCAGTACTTTGAATCTTACATGGCTGGGAGAAAACTTCCAGCTTCACCTCAGACTTATTTCTTCATGCCTTCTATCTAGAATGCGCATTGTCTCCAACCGCTGGGCTTCATGATCTAGTTTTGCCATTTAACTGGCCTGGCAATACTCACACGATTTGTGGGGCCTCTGAGGCCTCCCTGGCCAACAATTCTCGGGAGGTAGCTTATTCCTGCTACTCAGTCAACAGCTGAATGGCTCCAGAGAGTGTCCTTTTGCACTAATGCAGGTGTGTGTGTGCCCTAAATTACACTCTATAATGGCTTTCTTTCTTGTTCATCCAAATGCTTTTCCAAATTCATAAGACATCAAGGGTTATCACTATCTACTCAAACCTTTTTTTTAGAAGGCAGGCAGGATCTCTGAAGGTATACTGTCAGTGATTTCAAAGAATGACAATTGATCTTGAGTAGCAAGGGACTATGAATAAAGATACATTAGAAAAGTCCAACGCAGCGTGAAACCATCTAATTAATTGTACCAATTGTTTTGAAATAGTCTATTCTTCTGCCTCCAACTGGGCTCTTGTCTTGCATCTCCTCTAAGAATGAAGCAGGCAGACAGCTAAGGGTGAACAAGTCAGAAGGACTTCTGTTTGCCACACAGGAGAGGTTCCTTAGTGCTACAGTGCTAAATCTTCTAGTGTGACTAGCTAAGAGCTTACAAATATTATAGCCCCGTGCTCCCTGCAGGCTTTCAAATGCCAGTGGAAAGGACTGTCTACAACTTTTATAGCTGGAAAGGTCTCAGAGGGCTTCCGGGTGCAGCTAAGAGCAGTCCCTGGCAGAACAATTCTGCAGACAATGGGTCACTGATGAGAGTAGTGGAGGTTACAGGTCTCAAAGGCCACCGTGAGTCTTCCTCCACTAGGAAGCATCAGGCTTTGAAGGCTCAGGCCTGAATGGTGCATCTTGAAGCAGGAAGAGGGTCTCACAGAGGAGGAACTCAAGATTGCCTGCTGATGGCCAGAGTCTGGTGTGTCTGCCTCCAGGGGGAGCCTCAGCAAGAATCCTTCTCCAGGGAACATGAAGCAGCCAAGTCTCTAACCAGAGCTGCGAGCTGGCTGATAGCCAGAGTCTGGCCAGGGACCAGAAGCTAAAATCTTCAGGCTTCTTTCTCTGAAGAAAGCTGGGCAGACCCAGCCAGAGTCTGGAACAGGCTGAGTTGGGCTGGCAGAAATGAGGGGTTGCACCCTCTTTAAATACAGTCCAGTGGGCAATGTCTGTCTGAGTATGTATATCCAAATGAGGTATAAAATAGAGCCAATCAGAAGGGAAGAGAGGAAGAACACCCACATAATGGGAAGTATTCTCAGGGCTACTAGCTATACAGCCCCTCTCCCCTTTCCTCTTTGTTACAAGGGAAGCAGGAAGAGGAGGAAATCTCCTCTGTGGCTTTTCACTATGCTTTTCTTGTAAACCAGGAATTAGAGTTCACCAAGACGTTTGCTAGCCTTCACAAAAGCTCCAATCCTTGTTTAGAGCCACACAGTACTCACCGTGGGCTGTCAAATGCAGCCTGCTGTGTTTCAGGGAGGGAGCTCTTGTTTGGGCTACTAAAAAGCTGTGGTTTAATGTTTTCCAATCCCCCTTTCTGTCCTGGAAGCTATGGAGAAGTAGATGCCTGGTTCTCAGAAGAGTGGGGCTTCCATCTGTCACTGGGTTCCGTGTGGTTGCTCATGGTAGCAGGCTGCCGGCATTGGAAGCTGGGAATATTTCAGTTCTGCTATGAAGGCGTGACTGCCTTTGAACCCACGGTTCTTGGGCCTAGGCTGCTGCTGTAGAGTTCAGATTCTTTTGTCAGGCACCCTGCTGCTGTCACAAGTAATGATCACCACTGGGCAATCCTGCCTTTTATCAACCTTAGGTACAGAGGCATGGATGGAAGCTGCAAACCTAATTTAACCTTCCCTAATCCAGTCCTTTTCCTTGAGCTATCTCGGTGCTGCTACAGTAGGCTGATGCTCATCTCCTCTATCCTAACTTGTTATGTCCAGACATGGGATACTGCTTAACCTGACTCCCGGGGAAGTAGGGACACACTGTTAACTGCCCCACCTGCCTCTGGGGTCAGCTCCTGGTTCAGATCACATTCAGGCTAGCAACTACAGGCTGGGAAAGCTCTTGCCTTTCAGTCTGCCATACCTGGTTATTGGTAAGGTCTTGGGCTGGGTGAATAACATTTACCCCTGGCATACTTTCTTATAGGAGAGAAATACATATTGCATGTTCTGGGGGAAATAATTGTCCACCCCTAAGGCAAACTTGATTTTGTTTTATCCACACTGTTTTACAATTGATGTCTTTTGTGGACTGCCGTTCTGGCTTTAAAGCCCCCCAGAAGTTCAACATTTAGCTTTTGAATAATTTTTTCTCTGGGAACTTCAACTTGACACAAATCTTTTCACATTCACTTTTGAGCAACCAGGATAGGAATCCTTTGTCTGCTTTGGTCTTTCATCCCCTCTGGATGTGTATAGCAACACAACTATGCACAGCTGTAAATGATCACGATCCACTGACTAGATAGACCATCTTAACTCCTAGAGATCTTGCCTTCTGTGAGCTCAGCAAACCCACTGACCGCCACATTAGTCCTCGAGTCTCTGGTGAATCAACCTCATTCTTAACTCCTCAGTGGAACAGTTTTACTGGACTCACTCAGTAATGCCTGTCCTTCCTCTAGTCTCCATGATCTTACAGTAACTTCAGCTGGTGATGTCCAGGTCTTCTTAATGGTTTCTATGATCCTGTCCATCAGAGACTGGTTTCCCTCATAATGCCTCATGTTATATAGTTTTTGTTTTTAGGAAAGAATGCTTCACTTAAAAGGGAATGGCTATACAATGAAGAAAAAAATGCAATATTATTTAACATATGAAAAAATGTAAATAACAAAGAATAAAATAAAGTATGACCTTTTCTTCTATTCTTAAAATCAACTTGTTGAGTCTTAAATTTTTCTCAAATATGGTAACATATATGGTAATGTATTATTTGAACTTGACAAAGAACAATAAATATAGCTATAAAAAACTGAAGAACAGTGGTGGCTTAATACTTTAATCCCAGCACTCATGCGACAGAAGCAAGGGGATCTCTGTAAGTTCAAGGTCAGCCTGGTCTACAAAGCTACACAGAGAAACCCTGTCTCAAAAAATCCCAAGAAATTGAACAATATTCTTGGAAATGATGCTACTAAAATTACTTTTTCAAACTTTTCTCAAATATTTTGACAACTTTCCTGAATGAGTGAAGGAAAAAGTAAAAGGAACTTTCAGAAAAAATTAGAGGCAACAATCAATATATAATATATGGACTTTAAAAATAACCAGGCACATTTAAAGGTGAACTGCCAACTAAGACTCCTAGAATTTTTTAGTGTTAACAGGTTATCTCAATAGATATAGAGTGATTCAATATGGTAAATATCTGCATATGAGGATATTTCACCAGAACTCTTGAAGCTTCCTTTTTCCCCCTCCCAAAGAGGTAAGCAGTGAAACCTTCATCATCACAGTTTTAAAACAGTACAGAGCACAATAGAAACCCCTATATTTAGATATACCTTGGTTGATTGTTGATGAACTACAAATGCTCAGGGGCTGATGAAACTTGAAGACAGTAGATGGAGGCAAAACCCTAGTCATGTCCCTAAATACCAATGTGAACTTCTCAGCATCTGGGAAACAGAGATAACATTTCCCGTGGAGCTGTCTCCAAGTTGCAGTGGAAATAAATTGTGCTGTCAACAGAAACCTTTATGTCCTGTAAATTATCCTCACATAAAAGACACTAGTCCTTATTCACTCATTCACTAATAAGGGTACTTGGTGCTATGAGTCAGGTGTCATAAGTGTCAATAGCTGATAAAGAAGGGCATGGGCTTCAGAGTTCCACCCACCTGGAGTGGCTCAGGCCTCAAAACTGTGCATCACTCAGACAGTCTTGTCTTGAGGTTTTCAGTTGATCTTCTTAAATCCCAGCGTCTTTAAGATCAAGGTGACAAAATAGCTTAGTTTTGACAAGGAGTTAAAAAGATATGGAAATTGTCATTAGGCCTTTGACCTGCCACATTGAGAGCACTCAGTGAAGATTGTCAGCTAGGAAGTCTTCAGACTCTTTTGTAGGCATAGTAGGCATTCACACCAGCAAGGACAGAGCAGAGCAACATGGACAAGAGCAATAGAGAGAGCTGTACGATTTGGTTGTAGAACTGCCACCCTTCTAATTAGAATGACTGGTAATAATCATAAGAGAGGTACATACTTTGGATGAATATTGCAGGAAGAATCAGATTTCAATAGGATTTTATGTGGTTGGTGGAGATCATTCCATGAAAGATAAAATATAACGAGCTAAATGGAATTGTGCAAGTTGAGTGAGCCAGCTGTTCAGACTGGTGTTACACATCAGAAACTTTTCACATGATAAAAATATTCTGTAAATCTCTTGAATATCTTAATGTGTCTATAGAGCACTTGACATACGGGCAGAGAGAGGTGGCAATTGAATTTTTAATTTAGCTTAATTTTAAAAGGAAAATCAAGTCTGCATATGACTAGTAATGATCTGGTTAAGAGGATACATGGGGCATTTAACATGATGAGATGAAAACATTTGGCCCAAGAGGGAAAAAAATTAATCTCTCATCATGTGGAAGAAGTTTGTTACATTTGGTAGTCGAGAGATTATTAGAGATCTTTAACAGCAAAGTTTCCTTGAGCTGTGTGTTAAAAAAAAGATGCTGTATGGATTAAAGGTAGAGGTTTGTTGAGGAGGAGCAACATGGAGCACAATAATCTTCTTGAATATGTTTCTGTTGCTAGGGCTAGAGAACAAACCATTACACGTTAAGTTAGTTTTAGCAAATACTGTATAATCGCCAAGTAAGTGGTGTTCTTTCAGGCAAACTAGGTAGTTTCAATGCCAGGTGTGAAATTATAGTGGTTAGATAAGAATTTGAAGCAATTCTAGAAATAACCACTCTGAGTCATGACATTTTTAGGCCACATTGAAAACATGAGCAGGGAGACTACAAACAACGTCAAATGATCACCAAGCTCCTTGCTGAGTTTATATTCTTAGCTGCTCAGGATATCATACCCTCATGTCTTTGCTTTTATGAGGTGAAAGACTAAGTTTCCTTGTACACAGTAGGTAGTTAGCATAGCAGGCAAAGAAGAGCAGCCCTATAGATATGTCCACGAGTGCTAATCCATACACAGGGCTACTTTATACAAAGATTTGTCTGTCTTTTATGATGAAATGGCTATACTAATTATTTCAGTGTTTCCATGAAAATCACTTTTGGTACTTGATACAGATACAAAATATTTTGTGTCCTGCCCAGGCGATAGTAAAAATAATATATTCTAAGTGTTCCTCCAGCTTCTCCCATATCCCTTCTTTCAAAGTCCTTTCAAGCACCCATCCTAAAAGTGACATAGAGGCAGATATTGGGGGGGGCAGGGTAGAGCTGGCTGAAAGATTAGAGAAGCAGAGCAGCCAGCCACTAGAGAGATCTTACCTCTACCAAGACTCAGACAAAAAGGGGTGATCCTGTCCTCAGTGTGACTGCAGACTGAATACACTGCACTATTGTCTCCACCCGCCTTATAGTCCTCTCAAGTGCTGGGATTAAAGATGTGTGCCACATTTTCTCTATCCACTCTTCGGTTGAGGGGCATCTAGGTTGCTTCCAAGTTCTGGCTATTACAAATAATGCTGCTATGAAAATAGTGGAACAGACATCCTTGTTGTATGAATGGGCATCTTTTGGATATACGCCTAAGAGTGGAGTTGCTGGGTCTTGTGGTAGGTTTATTACCATTTTTCTGAGAAACCTATTGAGCCTTGGGTAGTAGATCAGTATTTATCCCGGGTATACAAATGGACTTTGGGCACCCATCCAACAATGAGAGATGCACTTTCATCCTGGACACTTGGGGGAGGGTCTAGGCCCTGCCCTGGATGAAATGACAGACAAAGGACACCCCTGTGCAGGGCCTCACCCTCCCTGGGAAAATGAGGGGATATTGGAGGGGTTGGTGGGAGGGTATGGGAGTAGGGGAGGGAAAGGGAGAGGGACCTTGCATTGACATGTGAAGCAACCTTGTTTCTAATTTAAATTTAAAAATAAAAATAAATAAAAAATTTTAAAATAAAATACAAAAAAACATGTGTGCCACCACTGCCTGGCCCCTATGGCTGACTAGTGTGGCTAGCTTTGCACTCTGTTCTTCAGGCAAGCTTTATTTGTTAGAACATAAAAAAATATCACCACAGTGATGGCCTCATTTTTATTATTATTGTTTAATATATACATATGTAAACACAAAGATGAAAATAAAACCTACTTAGCCTGCTTTCATCGTGTGTCTATGGCTTCAAGGATGATCGCTTTGTATTGAATATTCAATAAGGGGGTTCATTCCTGAGATAACCCATTTCTCTCTCTCTCAGCAGACACTAGTTGCCTGTAGTTCTTTTTTGGGTTGGATCCTCATGGGATTTCTGCTTTCTGATTTAGCATGTATATTAACAATGCCGTTGTTTATGTCTTGTTTGTGCAGTTTTCTGACTATTGTGAGTAGAGTAGCAATGAACACAGCTGAGCAAGTATCTGTGAAGTAAGTTGTTGACCCTTTTGAGAACATGTCAAGGAATGGCATAGCTTGACTATATGGCATATTTATTTTTAATTTTTTAAAGTTCTCCATACTGATTTACAGAATGGTTAGACCAATTTAGGAATAGATGGTTACTCTTATACTCACAGATAACTATCACCTCTAATCAAAGAGCAATGGCTCAAAATGTGTCACTTAGGGAAAAGTATTGATTAAGGTTATTTATTCATATTTTCTGTAAATATCACCTAAGAATTCTTCTTGTGTTTTGGGGGAAAATGGTGACTAATATAATTTCTGATCTGTAGTCATTGCTCGGGTTGTGGAAAATAGTTAACACAATTGTGAGATACATGACTTGGATGAAGCTATAAAGGAACCCTAGAGGAGTACTTTGGGAAATCATGGGAAGTTTTATTGGAGTGCATAGGCTTGGGTAAGCCAACCAAATACTAGTGGCAAGCAAAATCATTCTCCTCCAGGAAAACAAGTATAGGAATGGGAGAGAAATTATATTAAGTCTGGGAATAACATTTAATTCAATCCAGCTGGAAAATATGTTTCCTGAGAGAATGTCTAATGTGGGTGAGAAAGAGACTGGTCATAAAAATAAGCTCCTATTTATTTAAAAGGTAATTGAAGTCATTAAGGGTAATGTGGGGTTAGTGAGATTGTATGTAGGTAGACCTCTGAAGCATAATTTGATAATTGAGGTGAGAGGTGTTGGTGTTTGACTCAAGATAATAGCTTTTTAGGCAGAACAGAAAGGGCGTTTTTGAAAAATAGTTGATGATTTATGATGCATCATATAATCACATGATGTTTCCCTTGATTCTTTTATTAAGGTTGTCAAAATAGGATGTATTGAATTGCTGAATAATTGATTGTATAGATGGCACATACTGTACATTTTGACCACAAGAAGTACATAATAATTGTTTTCTTATGCATTGCTACAGACACTGTTTAAATTGCCTTGCTTTTGGACATAGTTTCCACAATTTCCTGCTGATTAGAGATGGAATAGTGAAGGATGGTAGAAGTTCCATGGGTGCTTCTGTGTGAATCCCAAACTTTTTGTGTTATATTGTTTAATGTGAAGTATACATAGCTCTTTTAAAAATCTTCTGGGGTTCTGATTGACAGTAAACTGTCCCTGCTATGCTGCTCCCTCTTTCTGGTTACATAGAATCTACAGATTTCCAAAATGTAAGTGAACAAAATATTTTTTCGAGATTTGTTGACATTTTCTAAAAGACTTGAGATATCTTGAAACTAAATCTGAAAGATAGTGACTTATATTAGTGACACTTGAAATCATGTAGGAAAAGGTACACAGGAAATTTCCATAGTGTTTAATAGACCTCTAATTACCAACAGGTACAGCGCAATACATTATAAAATGTTTGGTTACCTTATAATGTACAGGCACGTTTTATAAGTTGAAACAACTAGAATGTTTACAGCCCATGGTAAAATAGGTAGTTTGTTGTTAACATATTTTAATTCACAGATTCTATTGTGGAAATACCTTTCTCATTAAGTGTCTAAGAATTAAAATGGTAAAGAATATTTCTATTATTTATGCGGTTTGAATTTATAAGGAAGAAGGAAGCAGGTGATGCAGAAGGAGCCTAGAGTAGCCGGCTGAAGCCAGGACTTTAGTGTAAGGGAGATAGCGAAGGGTTTTAACTCCTCCAATGCACTGGCCTGGATGTATGGTTCATCTAGCAGAAGCTCACTTTCCTCTGTTGGTGATAATTCTTACTTTATGATACTTATTGAGGGTGGAATGAGATAATGCAAAGCGGATACTCACTATGGTGAGTGACTCACAGCATACCCAGTACAAACCTAATATAAACCACAAAAAAACTCCCCACAAGTCAAGCTCCTGTTGGAATCTAAGGCATAGATTTATGATAATCTACAGAGAGTCACTGTTTCAGGGTTGGAGCTTTCTTATCTGAGAAGTGAAGCAGGAGGATTAGGTGAGCTCCAAATTTGATGACTGGGATTAGGATTCAGCAATGCATATGAGTCATATCTGAATTTTGTCATTTTTGACAGGTTTTATTTTACTCCCAGTCATGCATTCCATCTGAGAACAGAAAGTACATTCAATATGAGCAGAGTTAGAGGGTTTAGAAATGATTTCAGAGGCGTGATGGATATCTAGGTGATGAAGAATTCCATCAAGTGGTTAGAAATGAAATTCAGCAAGGGGGTAAGAAATTATAAAATTAGACTATTTATATTTTTTTATCTTGAGACATAGAGTTGTTCATAATTCAGGAAGACTTTGAACTCACTATCCCTCACCAACTTCCCAAGTGCTGGAGTTATAGGCATGTGCTACATAGCTATAAACACAGCTAAAATACCACAAGACCTTAATTATACATGTGCTACCTAAAGAATGAAAGTCTCCCAAGTGACTATATTGGGAGCTTGAATAGAGATTGCTGATGAAGACAGAAACCTCCAGGTAAAGGTGGATCTGGGGACCGAAAGCTTTTCACTTCTGTAATTACATGCCATTTCTTAGACTGAATTGTGCTTCTCTGTCTGTCCACCTTTGCATGTCCTCACCCTTGGGGAAGATGTGGAGCATGGTGATTTGGCATCTAAACAACTTTGGAGCTCAACTTTTTACATAAAAGTATCTTAGGCGCTCTATAACTCTGGGTGTGTTTGTTTGTTTTCTGAATGTTGGTTTCAATATTCAGAACAACATGAACAATAGTATCAACCTTATAAAGGATTTTACAGTTAAATTAGAAAATGTATATGATGCTAGCCTGAAACAGATAGACAGGTATTAAGGATCAACTGTTTTCTTCCTCAGTTATTAAAATAGGTTTTTATTTATCAGGAAAACTAGAAAGATTCTTTATTTTAAAAGAAATGAATGTGTTCACTGAATTTGCCCATGAACAGAATAAAAAGAAGTTCAGCAAACATGGTTGTTTTTTAATTGACCTGTCAATTTCTTCAGAAAAGGAAATTGAGTATACTGAACAGATAACATTCAGACTGAACAAAAGTGAGGCAATAGAGACACATGCCAGAAGAGGAAGAACGTGCGTGAGTGTGTGTGTGTGTGTGTGTTTGTGTGTGTGTTAACACGTGCATGAGCACACATTTCAAAGTATAGTATAGGGTCTAAATATCTACTAGAATACTGAGAAATCAGTAATTAGGAAAACCTGTTTCTTTAATATAAGATAAATTTTAAATTCTTTGTTTTCTGGGTATCTTGTAATCATATTCAAAGGGAAAATGGAAATTTACAAAATGTGTCTTTGTTTTCTCCTTCTAAAACTATGACATACGCCTGATGGATATAGATTTTTCGCTTTAAAAATTAAAGAGGGGTTCAAATGAGTTTAGTTATTCTCTGCGGTGATGAAATGCTCCCCGAGGTGGACTGAGAGTGGTGATAAACCTTTGACGCACCTGTGTAATATATGCAGTACACTGCTGAGAATGTCTGGGTTTTGAGGTTTCAGTGGCAGAAAACCAACTGCAGGGAATCTGGACATTCTAATACAGTTCTGACCCTAAATGTTTCATCCACTGTAAAGAATAGCACATCACTCTGCCAACCATAGGGGTTGTTTCTCCTTCTTCCATGACTGTAACCACACTGTCCTGAGCAACTTAAAAAAGTACAATGGTGACTTCCAATCAGAGATCCCTGTTGGTTTACTTACACAGCTAGAGAGCTCTAAAACTTTCTCAGAAGTTAGGATTGGTTCTATTGGTTCTACGGAACCATATGAGACGGAGAAGGCATGAGCTATAGAAGCAACTTGGTGGGAACAGTGGGTATTTTCCCCCAACATCTTTGTCATGTAAGAATGAAATGGGAACAGGAAAGAAGAGATGTATGTAGTCAAACATCCATTAGAAGAATTCCCCTTTCAGAAGTAAGAGTCGAGTTCCTGCAAAAGGGCATAGCTGTATCCTTCCTTCTGCTCCATGCAGCACAAAGGTCAGGGCAGAAACAGGGTTTCATGCTATGGCATAGCATATACAAGTTTGCTCTACATTTGTGGGTATATGAGAGCAATGTTGAAATCTACTTTTTGTAAAGAGTAAAAGTCTTAGTGGATGAGTCAAAACGTTGGCCTTAGGCTGTCTTATGAGTCCTAAACATTATTTAATATTGATCAGCTCAGAAAGAATAGTTGGATTTGGTATTTCTTTCTTCAACACTCCTTTTGTTTACTCTGTGCACAAGGTTAAGAACATATGATACTTAGAGATATGTTGTTAATTTGCTTCCACGATACTTGGAGTGATCTGTGATAACAGGAACATACCTAAACACCCCTCCTTATATTCCCATCACTGCCCTATAGTTTACCTCCTTTTTATTTCCTCCTCTCATTTGTGTTCACATTCTTATGATTCTGTTTCCCCTGACCCTTTGATAGAATCTGTCCCACACTTCCTATTTAACCTCTTATTTTTTCTGATATTGCAATTAAAAGATAAATGCAGACAAGAATTACTTACTTGGGTTTTTACCGTATTATACAGAATTCCTATTCTTACTTCTTTACTTTCTTTACTTGAAAATATTGGCATCGATTTCCAGACACTTATAAAAGTCTCTAGTCAATATGTCTACATTTCAAACAAACCTCCAGTGATTTGGCTAAGAAAGGGCCCAATCTATTATTTTCCTTCATTTCTCATAAATCACAACAGTGAATGTTTGTAACAAGGTTACAGCAGGACACCAGAAGAAACCATCTTATGTAAATGATTCTTTCTGTTTTCTTTCCATCATCCTGGGACTGTTTTTGGTTAGGTTCCCTGGATTTTTTTTAATTGCTGGAGCTTCAGTACTGCCCCTCCATTGTGTAGCAGAAGAATGACAATAGTGTCTCCTTTTTAGCTTTGTTAAAACAAACCTGGAAATGTGTAAGTAATTGGAGAGAAACTAAAGGCAATTCCTCTAAAATCAGGAACAAGACAAGGATGTCCACTTTTTACATATCTCTTCAATATTGTACTTGAAGTTCTAACTAGAGTAATAAGACAAAAAAAGGAGATCAAAGGGATACAAATTAGTAAGGAAGAAGTCAAACTTTCACTATTTGCAGATGATATGATAGTCTATATAAGTGGCTGAAAGAATTCTACCAGGAAACTTCTACAGCTGATTAACACTTTCAGCAAAGTGGCAGGATACAAATTAACTAAAAAAATCAGTAGTCCTAGTATATATAGACAATAAAGGGGATAAAAAAGAAATCAGAGAAACATCACCCTTTACAATAGCCACAAACACCATAAAATATCTTGTGGTAACTCTAACGAAACAGGTGAAAGGCCTGTATAACAAGAACTTTGAGTCTTTAAAGAAATAAATCAAAGAAGATACCAGAAAAATGGAAAAATCTCCCATGCTCTTGGATAGGTAGGATCAACATAGAAAAAAATGGCAATCTTACCAAAAGCAATCTACAGATTCAATGCAATCCCTTCAAAATACCAACACAATTTTTCACTTACCTCGAAAGGACAATCCTCAACTTTATATGGAAAACAAAAGACCCAGGGTATCAAAGGGAAACCCTGTACAATAAAGGAACTTCCGGAGGCATCGCCATCCCTGACTTCAAACTCTATTTTAGAGCTATAGTCCTGAAAACAGCTTGGTATTGGCACAAAAACAGACAGGTAGACCAATGGAATTGAATTGAAGACCCTGATATTATGTTTCTGAACTAGCTATTTGTAACTTCACGCTTCTTAGAGAAATTAAAGTATAGAAGGCTGATGCCTCATGGACTCTATCATTGCTTTGATAACAACTATGCATAGTGTATCCCAAATCACATCATTTTCTTGTCATATCTTTAGGGTCTAAAGACCTTTACAGATGGTAACCTCTTTAAAAATGACCATCATAATAATTTCATAGAAAAAATGATGTTAAATAAGTCAAAAAATTAAATGTGGTCTCTAAAACTATGAAAACCTTAGAAAAATATGAGTAAGTTTTGTGGCTTTGGGTTAAGCCACAGTTTCTCAGCAATGGCATCAGAAATAATGAAGATAGGGGAAAAATAGGTAATTGGCCATCCTCAATATTAAAAATTGTGAGCTTCTGAGAATATCATCAAGAAAGTGAAAAATTACTCAGAGATATGGAAAATGTGGTTATATGTTACATTTATTACAAGGGATTTGCAAATAACACACATAAAGAACTATTGCAATTCAATAACAAAAGACAACCCAATTAAAAATAGAGGGTGTAGCTAGTTATTTCTTTAAAGATGTAAAAATGAAGGAGCCTCGTTAGCGCAGTAGGTAGCGCTTCAGTCTCATAAAGATGTAAAAATGACCAAAGGAAAAATGTTCAATATGCATAGCACCAGAGAAATGCAAGTAATTAGATACCACTTTATACACAGTAGGATGACCACAAGAAGACAAATAGGAAGTACTAGCAGGGATGTAGCAAAATTAGATCCCTGTGCACTGTGCCGATGGTACTTTAAGAGGTCATGGCTACTTGAAAACCATCTGACAATCACTGAAGCAATTAAGTTAAGTTACCATATGTTTTACTAGATCTATTTTAACTCTCTATCCAGAAGCCAGAGTTTCACAGAAAACTTGTTTGTGGTAGCCTTTTTCATTTTATCTAAAAGCAACCAAGAACCAGTGAATGAAGTAGTAATTAAATGTGTCATGTTATATCTGCACAAAGAAATATCATTTAGTAGCATTAAAAAATATTAGTAGATGCTACAATGCCCATTAATCTTTAAAGCATTATTCCAAAAGAAAGAAGGTAGTCAAAAACCCATCAGATTTTTTTATAAGTCCATGTATATTAGTAGCCCAGAATTGGAAAATTCATAGAGATAGAAAGTAAAGCAGCAGCTGCATGGACTATGGATTGGAGGTAGATGAATAAGATGACTGGAGAAAGATGGGCATGAGCAGTAGATAGGTCTTTGGAATACTGAAATGTTTCAAAATTGATGAACAACACTGTGAATAAATTAAAAGGAATTTAATGTGGGTAAACTGTACAATTTGTGAGTGTTTTTCAATAAAACAAAAAAACAGTGTTTTCAGATAGTTATTTGTTAAGGAGAGGGCTAGTGCTCTAAAGAGGATCTTTATCAGGAAAGGGGTCAAGAAGTAACTTTGAAAATATCTGGAAGGAGAAGAAGCTGACTGAAGGATTTTTGCTCTTACGTGCCAAAACCACGTAAGCACTGGAAAAAGTATCATAAAAATACACTGGAAGTTTCTAAAGCTAAATTTTCAGGTAGCATAAACAAAAAGAAAGTCAGTAAAGAGAGCTCAGGGAGTGTCAAAACTCGGTAGAGGAAATCAATACTGGATGCTGACACAGGCACTGAGATTGGAACCAAACTCATGAACAAAATCCTGGAGCCAGGAGTCTGCTTAGCCATAAGCAGTGATATAAAACCAGTCTGCATAAGTCCTGGGAAGCAGGAAGAAAATTGCCTATTTGTTCAGGGCTCTGAGTGGGAAAGACCACATCTGTGCTATGTTTGTGCTATGGTTTGGAGTAATAGTATTCTCAGGGAAGTCCTAATCTTATAAAGAAAAAAGTCAAAACTTTATTTATGACTGACTAAAAGTTTGTAAGAGTCCCAAGCAGAATAGAAATTTGCCTGATAGCAATCTGTAGGGAGATCTTCAGGTAAAATAACTGCCATAAAAATTTTAAAAGTCAATTAATAGTAGAAAAAAATCAAATAAGAAAATAGATCGCCCTAAGGTAGAACCAGTAAACTGTTGAAATTTAGAATTGTATAACATTTTAGTAATAGATGTATGTGGTTGTGGCTCTAGTGTGGAGCACTTGTCATAGCATGGAACTCTTAGATTTGATCCCTAGAACCACAAATATATCAATCACATTATTGCCCTATCAATAAATGCTTTAAAAGTTAAATTTAAAAATACTAAAGGGTATAAGTTTATGATACAAAACTGAAAAACAGTTATGAAAATCATGTAAAATAGAGTTTCCAGAAACAAGAGTTTATGAACAATGGACTAGAGAAGTCTAATGGAACTCTCATTTTGAAGGAAAAATAGAATGATACCACCCATTACGTAATACACTGATGTAGAAATATAAATATTTTATTTTACTGTAGCAAACAGAATCAGAAAACTTAAACAGTATTTACAGTATAAGTAAATAAGATATGTTAGATTAACCTAATAGATGACAGTAGAGAGCATTCTAGATTTGCAGGAAGCACAGTCCCTAGACTAAAGGATGCATAGCGCTCATTCAAAGAACTGTCACTGAAACAGAGATATCTAGGTATGTTCATATGTGTTTCAGCTACATGGTTAGGCTGCAGTGGGAGGATCACCTGAAGGCAGAAATTTGAACTGTGTGTTTGTGTGTGTGTGTTTGTGTGTGTGTAGTGGGGTATGTTTATGTGAGATTTTTGTTTTGTTTTGATATTTTTGCCTTAGCATTTTTTGCTATTTGTTTTAATTTTAGTCTTTTGTTTATGCTGGAGACAGAGACAGAGAGAGAGAGAGAGATGAGGCAACGAGAAAGACACACACACACACACACACAGAGAGAGAGAGAGAGAGAGAGTGAGAGAGAGAGAGAGAGAGAGAGAGAGAGAGAACATATAACATATATTTCCATCATCTTGGAGCAGCTGTATCACTAGAAACAAAAAAGAATGAGCCATCTTGTAAGATTAATCCATCAGGTGGGAGAAAAGAATAAAAATATCAGTTAAAGGATGGCAACTATATCAGCTAACCTAAGTTTGTACAATGGTGACACTTAATGGTTATTGTTGGATGTAGAGTTATAGGTTTGGAGCATGTACTGAAGGCATTCTCAGCTGATAATAACACTGAAATCTGCCTTCATCAAAAGATCAGTCTGTTAGTTGATCATCTGTTGAGGGCATTTTGGGAAATTTTAGCAGCCTCTTCCTGTCTCTGTCTCTCTGACCCTTGGCTGCTGTGGACTCCATTCCACTATGGTTTTTACCGGACAATGTTCTGCCTCAACACCACCTACCGGCTATGGAATTAGCTGTCTGTGGACTGAAACATTCAAATCCTGAACCAAAATAAACGTATCTTCCTTTATTTTTTTATTTCATAGAATTGTTACAGTGAGAAAATTCTGAGTTACATATCTAATTTTATTTTATTTCATTTTCAATGTTGGGGATTAAACATGAGGGCTGTGCATGTTCAGGGTAATTACTCTGAGCAATGTTTCTAGCACTGAATCCAAGTATTAAAATGCAGAATTTCTCCAACTGTGTAAAACCCCAAATCCAATTTAAAAGTTGTTTATAACATATAAATGTGAACATCTGTATATACTGCATATTATATATAGTATTAGTTTAAAAAGAAAATGATATTCAGGCTAATCTGAACAAAAAGCAGATAGTAAAGCAAATATATATCAGGAACAATGGAATTTATTGTACTGCATAGTAGAGATAAGAACACCGCCATAAAACTCACTGATCAAAATATATTTGTGAACTGAAATTAACTTTGTTATGAAACATTAACAATGATTTTAGTAAATTAACAGAATTATGATCCAAATAGGAAATGTTAATATATTTGTCATAAATTAGTAAGTAAACAAGACAAAATAGTTTGAAATGATAAGCAAGATTTCAAGAACTCAGTTAATTACGTTGATCTGACATATGCACATATAACAATTGACTCAACAAACGTATATCTGGCCTCTTCAGATACAGTTCAGGAGGTTAAATTTAGAAGTTGACCAACTCCAATTTTCTGTACTGCAGTTTACTAGTTGTGCTATATTACCTTATTATGTCTAATAATTGTAGATATTTGTAAATTACAGGTAGTAATATTACCAAGGGGTTTTATGATTCCTAGCAAATTAAAATATACAAACCACTTAGAATAGTGCCTAATGCCAGTCAATGCTTAACAAGTAGGCGCTGTTATAATTAACATATAAGTATATAAAATAAGTCACATGAAGTTCTTTGAAGTAAATTCAATAAAATAAGATACCAACTCTAGAAAACAAGCCCTGTTCTTCAATGTAGCTATAAAATTGAGAAATACACTTTTCAATAATTCATAAGTTAATGAAGAAATAAAATAGATATCATACAATATTTATAATTGAATCAGCAAGTATAGTACATATAAAACCTCACACACAGTATCCTAATCACTTAAAATAGAAGTTTATAATTATAAATGTATTTATTAGAAAATAAGACATTTAGCTCTTCCCATTCTATTACTTCCCCTTCATACACTATTTTCTTCTTCTTGCTTTCAAAGTCCCCAGCAATGAACCTTGACTAATTTCTTTGGGTACTTAAATTTAAACACACACAACTAAGGATTTAGTCAGCATTCACATATGAGAGAGAAAATGTGGTGTACGAGAAATTGTGATGTTTGTCTTTCTTTCATCAAGCAGAAGGATTATTTCCAGCTCCATCTAATTACTTGCAAATTTCAAGTCAGGGTAGATAAAAGACTGAATTTTGAGGCGATAACTAAAGCTAAAAACCTTTGAAAAAGTCAGATGGAAACTACTTCTGTAGAAGTTTCCTAAAATACATCCATAAGTTAAAGGAATTTATATTATGTTACCTTATAAGGAGGAAACCCCTCTCAGATATTATAGGCTATCAAATAAAAAGTCCAGTACCAGAATTGGTGTTAAGAATTACATAGTCTAAACATCAGAGGTAGAGAAATCAAGCTGGAAGTGACTTGGGAGTTTCATCCCCTCTAGCTAGCTGTCATAGGGCTGAAATTTTCTATTTAGGACGCAAGTGGGAGAAGTCATCAACATTCTTACCCAGCTGTGAATGGCTATCTTGGCAACACTGGTTTACTGGTGCAATAGTGGCATGAATATATAGAACTTATGCCCGGTACCATTACTTTGGCCAAAGACCCATGACTGAGTCTTTTTTGTTTTGTTTTGTTTTTGTTTTTCGAGACAGGGTTTCTCTGTATTGTTTTGGAGGCTGTCCTGGAACTCACTCTGTAGACCAGGCTGGCCTCAAACTCACAGAGATCCGCCTGCCTCTGCCTCCCGAGTGCTGGGATTAAAGGCGTGCGCCACCAACGCCCAACTCATGACTGAGTCTTTAAGAGAAGTCATAACAATCTTTGGGTATCTGTATAAGCAAGTTACATAAATTAAAAAAAGTTAATCATTTCCTAACAAGTAGTCACAGCTGTTCATGTCTGGGTAGGGATCACTGAGTCAGAGTAACTGGGAATTTATCTTCCAAAGATCATAAGCCTTTGGGAAGAAACTAATACTATTTATTATAGCAGTAAATGGACATAGTATAAAACTACCCCCTTATCTTTATAGCCATAGACTAGTGAATCTCTTTACCCTCACCATCATAGCTCATTTTAGCTTAGCAGTAAATGATAATGAACACTGAGACCCACCACTGGATCATTGCAAAGCATAAGAGACATTGGTGTGTTCATATCTAATTGTGATATCTACATCAAATATTTCCCTTCCAATCTCAGGGATCAGCATGGAAGAGGGAGTGAAAGGACTGTAAGAGCCAGAGGTTGTAGACAACTGCACTGAAAGTCTTTGTTGGACATAACAGGGTTGTCATACTCAGGAGCTCAGTGAAGTTAGGATTTTGAAGACTTGCACAAGCTGAAGCCGGCCAATGTACCAGTATAGATGGAGGAAGGGTTGATTATGTCCCATTCCTTGTTAGGATGCTTTCAGTGGCAGGGTAATCAGTTTCCCACAGGAATGTGATGCTACCCAAGCTTCAGTAGATGGTCTTATATTCTTGCACTAGGAGGCAACATTAAGAGGATTTATTGTGCTATAAAACAGCACACGATGTTGGGAGAGGAAATAAGTTGAGAGGATAGGGAGAGGTTAGAGGAGAGGGAATGGGGTTTAGATCTTATCAACATGAATGAAATTTTATTTTCAATATTTTTATTGAGCTATACATTTTCCCACTCTCTTTACCTCCACCCCTTTCCCCTTTCCCCTTTCCCCTTGACACTCATACTCCTAATTCCCTCAGGAGGTCTTGTCTTTTTCCCCTTCCTAGGCAGATTCATGTATATCTCTCTTAGGGTCCTCTTTGTTACCTAGATTCTCTGGGTTTGTGGCCTGTATGCTGGTTGTCTAATATTCACTTATGAGTGAATATATATTGTATTTGTCTTTCTGGGTCTGAGTTATTTCACTCAGGATGGCATTCTCTTGTTCCATCCACTGGCCTCACAATCCCAAGATGTCATTTTTTTTACTACTTAGTAATATTCTGTTGTGTATATGTACCACATTTTCCTTACCCATTCTTCGGTTGAGGAAAATCTAGTTTACTTCCAGGTTCTGGCTGTTATAAACACAGTTGAGCAAATGTCCTTGTGGTTTGAGTGTGTATTCTTTGAGTGAATGTCAAAAGTGGTAATGCTGGGTCTTGTGGTAGATTGATTCCCAAGTTCCTGACAAGCTGCCATACTGATTTTCAAAGTAGATGTACAAGTTTGCACTTATACCAGCAGTAGAGGAGTGTTTTCCTTGTTCCACATCCTCTCCAGCATAAGCTGTCACCAGAGGTTTTGATCTTTGTCATTCTGACCTATGTAAGATGGTATCTCAAGGTTGTTTTGACTTGCATTTCTCAGATGACTAAGAGTGATGACAATTTCCTTAAATATCTTTTGGCCATTTGAAATTCCTCTGTTGAGAGATCTCTGTTTAGATCTGTACCCTGTTATTTTTATTGGGTTATTTGGTCATCTTTTGATGTCTAGTTTCTTGAGTTCTTTGTATATTTTGGAGATCAGTCTTCTGTCAGATGTGGGGTTGGCAAAGGTCTTTACCAAATCTGTAGGCTGTCATTTTGTCTTGTTGACCATATCCTTTGCTTTACAGAGCTTCTCAGGTTCAGGGGGTCCCATTTATTCAGTTTGGTCTTAGTGCCTGTCCACTGCTGTTATATTTAGGAAGTGGTCTCCTGTGCCAATGCATTCAAGACTACTTTCCACTTTCTCTTCTATGAGGTTCAGTGTGGTTGGTTTTACACTGAGATCTTTGATTCATTTAGACTTGAGTTTTGTGCTTGATGGTAGATATGGATCTATTTGCATTCTTCTACATGTTTACATCCAGTTATGCCAGCATCATTGCTTTAAGATACTTTCTTCTTCCATTTTATAATTTTAGTATCTTTGTCCAAAATCAGGTGTTCATAGGTGTGTGGGCTGATATCAGGGTCTTTGATTCAATTCCATTGGTCTACCTGTCTGTTTTCATGCAAGTCCCAAGCTACTTTCATTACTGTACTTCTATAGCAGAGTTTGAAGTCAGGTATGGTATTGCCTCCAGAGGTTCCTTTATTGTACAGGATTGTTTTGGCTATCCTGAGGGTTTTTTGTTTGTTTGTTTGTGTTCCATATGAAGTTGAGTATTGTCCTTTCAAGGTCTGTGAAGAATTCTGCTAGGGATTGCATCAACTCCACAGGTTTTGTTTTTATATGATTGCCATTTTTACTATGTTATTTGTTTTGTTTTGTTTGTTTGTTTTTTTACGAGACAGGGTTTCTCTGTATTGCTTTGGAGGCTGTCGGTCCAGCCTGACCTCGAACTCACAGAGATCTGCCTGCCTCTGCCTCCCGAGTGCTGGGATTAAAGGCGTGCGCCACCACTGCCCGGCTCATTTTTACTATGTTAATCCTGTCTATCCAAGAGCATGAGAGATCTTTCCATATCTTCATCAATTTCTTTCTTCAGAGACTTATCATACAGATCTTTCACTTGTTTGGTTAGAGTTACTCCAAGGTATTTTATGTTATTTGTGCCTATTGTAAGTGATGAGAAAAAAATTAGTAGCCCTCCTATATACTAAAGGTAAATGGGATGAGAAATCAAAGAAACATCACCCTTTACATGTATGAAATTTGTAAACCAAACAAGGAAAAGAAAATGACTCATTTGAAAGTTGATGTACAAGGGTTCAAAATAGTAGGTAGAAAATGGACAGCAGAAAGCCTGAAGGGAAGGTGGGAGAGGAAAGCATGTGAAAAAAGAACCAAGTAGAAGTAACAATATAAAGAACAGAAAAGGGTACTAAGGAAATACAAAGCATGCTGCCCACGCTCCAGCAGATCACCCTGCACTCATGTGCGTGCCGGCAGCATTAAGTGGACTCAGTGGGTTTAAAAAGAGAGTACATGAAGTTATGAGAGAAAATTGGTAGTGGGGGATTTGGGAAAAGTTGGGGGAGAAAAGGTGGGTGTAATTTGATCAAAGTATATTGTGTGCACGTATGAAATTCTCAATAAATTAAAAAATGGATTTTGAGGGGGGAAAAACATTAATACAAGTCCTTAGCAAGATTTATCAGTTTATAAAAGTACAGGTTGACATATATAAGGAATAAAATGAATGGAATTTTAGGATTACTGAAGAGTTTTAAATCTTCAGAGTATAAAATGGATATGTTATACAGGATAATCTGGATTCTTAAATTAACTGTATCTTTTATAAATATTAATTTCTAATATAAACATGGGGAATAAGGAAAAAGTAAATGCAAAATGCTGCCTTGTTTCTCATGTGCATGCTGTGAGTTTGTATTTATTGTATCTAAGATCAAGGCCCATGAAATAAGAATACATGTACTGTAGTTATTGATTGTAAAAGATAAGTGTATAAAACAAAAACTCAGAAGCATCTACTTACAGGGTTTGTATGCCATGGTTTCACTGTATATAAGTATTATTTAATAATATTTCATATTAATTAATTAATAGAAACAGATATGCTATTATCCTTAAAAAGTGAAAAATATCAATAACAGTAATAAGATGCCTATGAGATATCTAATTGTTAAGATATTCTGTCTCTCTTTCTCTCTCTCTGTCTCTGTCTCTCTGTCTCTCTGTCTCTGTGTGTGTGTGTGTGTGTCTGTCTCTCTCTCTCTCTCCCCTATCAAACACACACACACACACACACCCCACACTGTTCTTTTCCAATAGCCTCAAATTAGGTAAGTGATTCTGCCAGTAAATGAACTCAGATGCTTATAATCTCTAAGTAAATTTGCTAATTTTTTAGCTATTTATACAAACTGAGCATATATACACTACATACAAACTGAGCATAATTTTAGCATATTTTAAATTTGGCTTTGTTTATACTTTAATTATAAATTGATTTGTTTTTAAATCATTTTAATTAGTAATTATTTCTTCATAAAAGTTAATTTAATTTCACAAATATATCTATATTCTAATAATATTAGTTAATAATTTTAAATAATATTCTTACCAAACTGTATTTCTTCCAAAGCATATACTTTTACTTATGCATATGAATATAATTTTACAGTAATACTTACAAGTCTGTTCATCGCTTCCATAGTCCATTTTTCATTAAGAATTTTAGTCTAAGAGCTAGTGGGGAGGAGGACGTGGTGGCTTAGATAAAGTAAGAGTGTCAGGAAATGAAGTCAAAACAATACATTGAGTGTCAATTGATTACATGAAAGAATTAGTGGCTCACTTAAATCATGATTTAAATGTTTCATAAAGAACATGGATTTATAATGTAGATGTGAGAGTTCAGGATCCACTGGGGGACCTCTTATAAGAAACTTGCATGTGCTATTCTTTCAGTCTGCAAAAATGAGGCTCATAGACTCACAGGATTGCCTTAACAGTTATATGTGAGAATTCAATTTTATGATGAATCAATTTGAGAAATATTTAAGACAGTTGTATTATACAGTAAGGTTACATTCTTTTCATTTCTTCCCCTACCTTACAGATTATTTATCACCATGTGGTAAAGGACATGAACAAGCTCTAATTGCTTTGAGGAAGAGTTAGATGCAAAACCAACCTCCCAGAGGTGGGCTAGTCTGGTGTATATATTTAGAAGTGATACAGCTTAAACAGGATCTGGGCAGACTGAGTATCAGGGTCTCCCAGAAAGATCCACTAGCAGAGAAGACAGGACTTCTGTAGATAGCATGTCTTACTTGGTGAATTTGCTCAGAAGGGAAGCACAGAAATTTCTCTGCAAGTAGATGTGACTGTTGGGCAAGACCTGGGAGGGTCTCTGCCTTTCCTTCTCTATTTAAATTCATTTGCTTCAAAAAAAGATTTGTATATGGATAAAAATGACCCAGTTTTTGGGAGTAAAGGATGATGCCAACATGGCATAGTGATATAGTGAGGGTTGAGGACAAAGCCATTTCTTCTATCATAGCATAGCTATCCAATAACCTTTGAGTAATTCAGTAGAAAATGGTTGTTTATGTATGCAACTTCTATACCTGTCTACAGATTTGTAGGCAATCACAAAATGTGTTCCAGGGGTTTTTATAAAGTTAAGAATTCTCTCTAGGCCCCTATAAAAGCAAAGATACCATTTTGTACAGTTGTAAGAAACAAATATTTCCCCATTATTTGCATTTTCCCTTGTCCCTTCCATAGAACAGGTATAGTTTCTCCTTGGTTAATAATTATATCAAATTTAGGACCCTTTGATTAATAATCTTCCTATTCACAGAAAGTTTATTATGCTTTTGCTATCCAACAAATGTACCATGCAATGACAAAAACTATCTATCATTAAGTCCTTTGTATTATGAATCTAGATAGAGAGAGTACTCTCAAAGACTAGGAGAAATGCATTGCACTCCTTAATATTTCAGAACAAGAAAAATTTGACTCACTGAGAAGATTTTTCTACAGACACAATGAAATAATGCACAGATCTTATAGTGGGTAGCATACCTCCATTATTTTTATATTTTATATTTATCTTTTGAGTTTTTTAATTATTGAAAATAGGTGTATCCTCAGAGAATATATATTGATGACAGTTTCCCCTCCCTCTACAGAGTATCTCAAGGCACCAAGGATTCTAGAATATATGAAGGCTCCATGTAGGCACCAGGTTGATTTCTCCATGTTCAGCATGTTGCGTGAGTGTTGCCTTTGACCATGGTGTCCCACAGTTGGTTTGTGGAGAGCAACTCATTTTCTTAGCATCATCCTGGGTTGTTTGAGAATTTTCCTGGGACCCCCTTAGCAAACAACCCATTTCCTGTACTCATTTGATGAAAAGACATTGCCAGTGGTCTCTCCCCTCATTCCCTCCCTAAACTGTATGTTTCCCCTTCCCATTCCCCACTTTATCCTCTGATTCTTATTTGGTCTGGTTCCCACTCCACCTATAAAATTCATTTTATTTGTCCCGCAAGGGAGAGCCCTGTGTCCCCCTAGTTCCTTCCTGTAGAACTAGCTTCTCTGGGATTACAGGTTATAGGTTAGTTATCATTTATTTAATGACTAATATCCATAAGTAAGTGAATACATATCACATGTATTCTTCTGTCCCTGAGTTATCTTACACAGGATGATTTTTTCCTGGTTGCATCCATTTGCCTTCAAATTTCATGATTTTATTTTTGAGATAGGGTTTTTTTTCGCTTATTCTTGCCTGAGATACCTGACTTGCTCTGCCTGCCAAATGCTGGATAAAAGGCATGTCCCACCACCACTCAACATTGATGTCAGATTTTAATAGATGGGTGACACTCCATTGTATTATGTTTTCTTAATCTATCCTTCTGTTAGGGGCTTTTTTGCCCTATCTAAGACTTCAAGTACTATGTTGAATAAGTATGGAGAGAGTGGACAACCTTGGCTTGTTCCTAATTTTAGTGGAATTCTAGGCTTTCTTGGGCTTGCTCAGGTTTTGTGCATGCTGTTATACTGCTATGAGCTCATATTTGAAGCTACCATGTTTTATCCAGTCATCCATTCACTATGACTCATGTTTCTTCTACTCACTCTTCCACAATAATTCCTGAACCTTTGGGGAAAGAGATGCAGTACATGGTTTATTTGGAGCTGAACATTCTGCAGTATTTTATTCTCTGCACTTTTGCCAATTGTTGCAGCTTATTTAGTAAGGGTTGAGAGATGCATTAATCTATGAATATAATAATAAGTCATTAGGGATTGGTTTAGTACTTTATCCATTTAGCACAATAATATTGATAGGTTCTCTCTGTGATCTATAGTCTGCCTAGCCACAGGTTCTTGATCAAATAATAATGCCAAGAATGGGTTTCATTCTGTAGAACTGGTCATAAATCCAATATGAAAGTGGTTGGTTACTCCCATGATGTTTGTTCCACTATTTCAACAATGGCATGGGTAATCATTAGTGTAGCTCACAAGGTTCACAGTTGAGTACAAATGATAACTACTTTTCTCCCATGGTAGAGTGCATAGTATCTCAAGCACTATGAAAGCTAGCCAGTAGGGATGAAACTTCCTAAGGTTTCTGAGTATTTCAAGAAGAGTAATGAAAGAACAGAGTGAAACTTGGTAATAATTTCTTAATATACTCAAAACAGTTCAAAATTGACCATGTGTTAGTAGAATAATGACTTAAGTATATCTGTATATACATATATACACACATGTATATATACTTATATGTATTATATGCTTATTGCATATACATTATTATATATTTATATTCATGTAAGGGTTTGATTAGAAAATGGTTTTAAAGATTATATACATGTGTGTAACACATATATAATATATATGTATATATGTATGTGTGTTATATATAATATGTAATATATACACATACGTATAATGTGGATATAAATACATATCGCACATACACATTGTATGTGTATGTGCATATATCACATACTCACATACATCTGCGCGGTCTTGGCACACAACCGCAGGTGGCTGATGTTCTTTTGTCTGGCCCTGGCGTGGTGGGCACTTGGGCGTGCAGGTGATGCTGGGGAGGGTAGCACTCACCTCCGGGGCTTGAGCCAGGCGGCCACTGGACACAGAGGCGTGGGCTTCCAATTCACTGAGCTGACACCAGATAATGATGATAGTGCTGTTATAGGGGATACAATGTATTTATTTACCAGAGAGAGAGAGTCACACAAGCTGGGAGTTAGAAGCTTGGCCGGCTTCCAAAAGAGGAGGTCCTTTTTCCTTTTGCTTCATTTTATCTCTGGCTGTGCTAATTTACTTGTCCCTGCCCTCATGGGCGGATAGCTTTGTGGGGTTCACTCCTACACACATATATGTCATACATGTGTTAGACGCACACATAATGTGTAACACCTTTTTCCAATCAAACGCTTATATCAAATGAGTTAAAATATTCCCAGATATATCCATATTGTGGAACTAGAGAGCATAAATTGATTCGGTTGCCTGATTAGACTCTAAACTCAGATTCCAGCAGAAGGTATCTCTATATTTATCCCTGAGGATACCACACTTAAACTTAGGGAAATACAAATATATGTAAATGAAAGACACAGTACCTTTTCTACTGTAATTTTTAATCACTCAAGCTCAAGACCATGTTTCAACTATATCTATATATTCTACTTATTCTTCAGTATAAATTGTAGAGCATATAGTAGCAATGGTGTTTTTGTTGATTTTTTTAATTGCAATCATTCTCTGCAGATATCATAGTGACAGGACAATTAGATAGTGCTAATAAAAGATGCTCTGGCTGGAAATATTTTAAGATATATTTCTAAAAGTAATTACTCGAATCATGAGGTTCATAGCTGTAGAACTCTGACTATAAGGCTGATCTTTCATGAATTAATTTTAGATCAGAAAAAAATGATACAGGCAAGCAAACATCCTCAGGGATAATTTTTCTTTCAATAAACATATCAAATTTTTAGCAATACACTTTAGCAAATGAAAAAATCTGGTGAATCTTCGTTTTCTTTGGTCAAACATACGTGATTCTTAGAGATGACTCTTCACTTAGCATGTGTTTATTAGGCACCTGATGATTTAGAACACATGGTCCAGTATGTGCTGGATAAACGCCGTTGTCCAGCTATACATGGATCATGTAAGGATGAGCATGGCTATAGTGGCGGAGACAAAGAAACTTCTCAGAGCAGTGTAAGGATCAGATGGAACAAAATAAAAAGCAGACTGAGACAGAGAGGAAGACAGGGTCACTATCACTCATTTGCTTCTGGAAGTTTTCAGACTCCCTATTTATAGTATACTGTGGCAGAGCTTTCCTCCAGGGGTTCATCTGAAAATGAGCTTCTAGAGTTTTGGTGTCTAGTACAAAATCAGATGCCTACTCAGCACTTCCTCAGTGGTTCACTGATAGGGGGTGTGAAACATAAAACATATGCATTTTGTTTTGGAAGTTTAGGGCAGCAATGTAAAGTATCTGACTAATTCTTATATTACTTCTTGAAATGATAACACTTCAGATATATTGGCTTACCTAAAGCATATTAAAATAATTTTACATTGTATTTTTACTTTTGCAAAATGGGCACTAGAAATACAAATATGATAATTGCTTATCCCTTTATAATTCTATTAGGAAGTTGATCTACTATTTCATCCAAAAAATGGTAACTTGAAGTACTATGTTAGGAACATTTAATCTAGTACCTTACTATACTTGAAAGCATAGGATTGGATGAGATCTCAAAGGATGAATTTAGAGAAAGCAAAGAGATGAAAACACATCCATAGGGAATGTTTTAATTAGAGATAAGAGTAACAACTTGAGAGGCAGGGTTCATATGTTTACCTCTTACACTTACTATTATGGTACCTTCTATTTATATAAATACTTCCTGAGAGAATAAGTATATTGGAAATAATGAATGGATTAACATATGCTTACTTCAATTGAACACTTCATTCTTCTCTGCAATCATGGTTTATTTCCCTAGACTCCACTTTCTTTACTTCTCTTATCCATGTGCTACAGTTTTATCCTAACCACTCACATCGCTCTTTGGTCTATCTCCAATCTGACAACACATCTTCCCATCTCTTCCTTTGACATATATCATTACAAAAGGAGGCCCCCTTCCAGTTCTTTCCCACATCTCTTTTGACAGGTACACATGCATAACCATTGTGTTTTTATCAAGTTCCTGCTTAGCAACCTATTAGACTCACATACCACACCCTGACCCCACTCGCAGAGGAACATGGCTCCACCATCTTTTCCCTGCAGCATCACGATTTCCCTCTCTTGACTGGGCTTCTCTAATCAGTATAGGAAATTGCTCTGTCTTTCATCTTAATGAAACAGTCTTTTGATCCCACTTTGCTCACCAGTGATTGCTTTTTCTCTTCTCTTCACATCAAAATATCTTGAAAAGGTTGTCTGTACATGCAGCCTTCAATTTCGTTTCCTTATCCCCTTATGAACCTTCATCAATCATAATTTTCACCATTTTGCTGCCCTTTATCAAGGTCACTAATAACTTCCAAGTTTTCAGATCTGTTATTGGTCCTCATCTTACTTGACTTCTCAAAAGCACTTGATCCAGATGATCTTATTTGCCTTTGACTTCCAGAACGCTATATGTTCTTAATTTATAGTTTGTGTCCCTGACTGTTCTTTCAGTATCTGTGATCACACACTCTGTGCTTTTAAATCTCTCAGCCTATAGTATTCCTTTATTGTTTATATGAATTCACACCATGACTGTCCATTTCACCTAGAACACAGTTGTCTGAAACAAGTTAGTTTTATTACCCACTGTGGCAGGAAGAGCATGTCTCATGTAATGGTAGGTATTTTATTAACATTGTGTTTGAATTTATTACTATAGGTTTGGGGGTATGGATGGGTGTTTATGAATAGAGCCTAAAATGTGAAAGGTACTCCTGATTGACTACTGTTGGACAATTCTCTAACATCTTTAGTAAGTAATATCTATAGGGAAATAAAGATGTTATCAAGGCTAAAGCTACATTTTGAAAAATACAATAGTTATTAATTATTGGATGGAGAATAATTGGTCTGTTTGCACATTTGTGCCTGTGCTCTAAACATTGTCATAAATTCCATCGGTGTGTGAAGAGTATCACACTCCTGTCTACAGGCTTTAGGGTATGGGTTAAAATGAAAGTTGGCAAGCCTTTCCTCGTAGGGCTTTCAATATTGAACATATCTGGGTCTAGGATCCTGATATCACCCTCCATATTAATTTATCTATTTTAGTTAGATAATTCTATTTTTTACTTGTTCATACCTCAGAAGATTCCTTGTTTGACTTTTATATTTGATATCCAGAAAAATCCCATAGAATGAACTTATGAAACAAACTCAGTATTGACTACTTGTAGCATTTCCTGGGTTTTCACTCTGATCCAAGTCATCCGCACCCCCCTCCAGGATTTTTAAAAAGCACCTACCTGTTTTGCCCACATCTGTTCTTCCTCTACTTTAATCAATTATCAGCTTGGCAGCCAGTATTATCATTTAGAAATATGATCTTTCCACCCACTTTCAGGAAGCCTTTTAATAGCTTCCTGTGGATGGTCTCCATCTCATAGCAAAGTCTAGTATCTTTTCTCAGACATGTCTGGTCTGATACATTGATCTCATCTTCTACTTCTACCATTCCCAAACTGCTTCAGCTACAATGGCCTCCTTGCTGGCCTGCGAACACCTAGAATGTTACCCATTTACTATTTATGACTTTTGCTATTGTCTTCCCTCCAGAATGTTATTTCTCCAGACACATCCTTATATTATTCCCTGCTCTTCTCAGGTTTCTACTCCAATGTCAGGTGTTCTTCTTAACTTTATGTCTGCAATTATAAAATCCCACACTAACATTATCTCACCATATTTCTTAGCTTATTTTGTTCTTCTGAACCTGGCACTCTGTTATGCACTTTAAGTGCAATATAAAAAGTATTTGTCCAAAAGTACTGCATTGTCATTTCAGGGACAATAGACAATGGGGAAATTAGGGAGTCAGAGGAAAGTGATTTGGGTGAGCACAGAGTAGCTAGAGTTGTCCATGTAAATACCCACCAGTTTTCTGCTATAGGTAGTGTCAAGCCCTATTTCTTTCTGGTTTCATCTCACACTTTGCGTGAGAATGTACTTTAGGCATATGCTTAAGCTAGAGAGTAGTGTCTCCTAAGTCACTTTTTTCTTTCCTTGGGGGTACGATGGCCAGCCATTCTGTGTACTTGTTTCCAAGCATCACAGACACTAGACAGCATAGCCTACCCTAATCCATATGCCTTATTAAGATAGATTAGTGAGTGTCTTTACACAGTTTTAGGTATCGTTTCAATAGCATTTAGGTAGAGAGATTTCAGAATACAGTACTGACAAAATAAACTGTGGTGACTATTTGCTTATCAGTAGTTTGAAGAGCTGCCATGGCCAGGGGCAGCCTGACATTGAATAAATATTGCTTGTTTATCTTTTATCTCCAATTAAATTATGCTAGACTTTTCTAACAAAAGGGATAAAATTAAATGAGTGGTTGAATATTTCTCTTCAGAAATGAGTTAGAAAGTTCAGTACTGGTTTTTATACTAAATTGCAATATTAAATTTTCTGAGAGATCATAAAGCATATTAAGAAAATGTTCCTTAAAAGTCTTTTTCTTTCCTTCTTTTTCATCTTTCGAGATATAAGTTGTGTTCTGTAATCAAGGGCTGGATTAGAACACACTGTATCACTATGTAGTTCAGGCTAGCTTCAATTTTGAAAAAAATCCTCCTTCCTTATCCTCCCAAGAGCTGGAATAACAGATATGTGACAGTCCATCTAGCTTTAAATGAATTTGTAAAAACTATATTTACACAATCTAGAAATTTGTGACTTAACACCAAACATAGCCCACTCCAAATCACTAATCTTTGAACCAGGATATGTGTATGCTATGACATTAACCTAAATATGTTTATGTTTACATATTTGATTATTTGCATTTATACAAAAAACATAATGCCATCAAAGACAGCTATCACTTTAGGGTTAATAATAAAAGAAAAGGAAGAAAGAGCAGTGCCTTGCTCAACCCTCACTAGAGAAACTTCTTTTTGCAGTAAATAGGAATTAACACAGAGACCAAAACTGAACAATGTGCAAAGTGTGAGAGACTTTGGAACACTTAATCCTAAACGGAATGTCTTTATCAAACTCCTTCCATCAGGGTTCAGGGATCTGTTCAGAAGAGGAGGCAAAAGATTGTAAGAGTCAGATGGGTGAATAACTCCATGGACTTAGTATCTCCCAGACATAAAAGGACTGATGCCCAAAAGAAATCACAGAGAGTATGGTAGCATGCACACACCTTCATAGGTTAAAGACAGGTGAGATCCTAGCATTAAGACATGGAAACTAGGCATGGTGGTCTCTCCCCTTACCAAGAAGCTGTTTGCAGTTCATACCTGCATGAAAATCAGTTTTCTTCAATAGAAAATCAGTGGGTATGTCAACTACAAACCAGGGCAGGCCCCATGACCAGAAGTTGTTGGTCAACACAAAAAGTGTCTCATTTTGTGTGTATGTTGGGGGTATTTTTTGTATTGGAATTTTTGTCTTATTGGGGATTTTGTTGGTTTTGATTTTGTATTTTTTAAGAGAGAGAAAGTGAGATAGGTCATATAAAATTGAGTGGGTAAGGAAATAGTATCTAGGAGGATTTGGGGAAAACATTCTTAAAAATATTGTATACATTCTTAAAATTAAAATAAAAAATATTATTCTTTGATAGTTTCATACATATATACAATGAACTATGGTCATGTCCACTCCCCAGTTTGCCCTCCAACTTCATGTATATCATTTCCCACATTTTCTCTTTTTAATTTCATATCTTCAATTGTTAAAAAAAGGCAACCCAGTAAGTCCAGTTAGTGTTGCCTATACATGATCAACATTTTTAATTTAGTTTTGTTTGAATGGCCTAACTTTGCTCTCCACAATTTAGAAGTAGTTAAGTAATTGATTCTGCTAGCAGTTGTATTTTTCAACACTCAGGATCCCACAAAAATGATTTTCTGATAGATGGAACATTTTGAAAATATAGGCCTCAAGCTGTAGTGTTTTGTTTGGTTTCGTTTTTTGACAGCACATAGGAATTTCAGGATTACTCACACCCGTACTTCTTGAACTATTTCACATGAACACTGATGTGCATGACTGGGTTTCCAGGCAGAATGAATCAGTTCACAGGAGGCCATGCATGCCTCTTCATCATCAGTTACTGCTGTTTTGGTTTGTTTGATCTTAATATGTAGTAACAGATATTGGAGGTATTCTCTTAATCTTTGTCCTTTGTTCAATTTATGTCTACCTGATTTGTACTTATTTGAAGTGGCATTACATCATAGAAATAAAAGGTTGAGAATCTGGTGAGTGAGACTTGAAAAGACTCCTTATAGACACAGAAAGCTGTGGATTTCCTGGGGCTTTTTATGAACCAAGACAAATTAAAGGTAACCTTTCATCCATTTCCCATACTATACAGTCAATATTTGATGGGAAATTGCGCACACACACACACACACACACACACACACATTAAATTTGATATCATTATGTTTTGTGTAAATAGCTTACACAAAAGGGATATTTGTATTAGGACTTGGAGATCTGAATATACTGTATGAAAAATCTCCTTTCAATAAAAGAATAATTCAGTGATGCTTTAAACTAATTGTGGAATGATACTGCAGGTAGCTGTCGTGTGCTGCCTCACCCCCTTCTCATCACCTACTCTTAGTTCCTCTGTTATTTGCCCTTTCATGTATCCTTCAGTCACCTTCTTTCAATTATAAAAACTTTTGCATTTCCTATTGCAGTAAAAGGAAGCCCCTGTCTAGTTGACTCTCCAGTCTAATCCCTGTGTTCACCAATGGTTGAGGTTGCATCCAGCTTAGTAAATAGCTGGCTGAAGGATCAAAGCTATGAAAATGAGGATGGTGTGGGGACTGGAGGTGGGGAATGAATGCTGTCCAGAGAAAGGAACTGGGAAACCAATTTATCATGCCTACTACTAGGTATTTTCTGGTTTGGTAAGATATTGGGAAGACACAAAACGAGATGTTTACAATTTTGAAAATCTTCCACAGTGTTTAGATTCCTGTTCGTAAGGTGTGCTGAAAGCATATATGTATAGAGTGTGGTCTTCAGAGATGGGCCTCACTTTAATCACATGCACTAATCATACCACATGTGATTGACAATTCTCTATGGAGATCTGAGATCCTGTTTCTCTTCCTGTGTCTTGAGAGGCTTAAAAATCCAATCAGAACTTAGGATGCATAACTTCTAAGGTGGGTCATGAAAAGCACCATAGATTCTACCTGACCTTCTTAAGCACATGTTCAGATTCCTTAGTCAAAATATAAAGTAGCTATCTTAACATAATGATGTAGAAAAGATCACATGGAGAGGCCACAGAAAGATAAAATGGTCTCTAACCATTTTAGGTCTAGGGGATGGATCCTTCAGGAAACCTCTGTTCCTCACTCTTGAAGATAACCATAGTTGACTCCAAGTGAAACAGTGATGTGGTATTCCATTTATACCATAATTATAGATTCAAACAGAATATATTATACTGTTACTTGTAGCTGTTTTCTTTGGGGGCATTAAATAATCACTAAGGTTGTCAACATTCAGAGTCTCAATCAATTTTTAAATGTTAGCTCTTCTAAGATCACAAAGATCTACACTTACAAAGAAGCTCATGGAAATAAATCTTTATTTATTTGGAATAAAATAGACCTCTGGGTCTAGGGAGCTGGATCAGTATTAAAGTGTTAGGAATACCAAACTGAGCATGTGATGTTAGGAATATGATTCATATCTCCAATGACCACATAAAAGATGATCATGGAGGCCAACCTCCATGTAGTACCAGCTACCTGGTACTGCCAGTTACCTGGATGCTGCAACACAGATTCTTGCAGCAAGATGGATAGTGAGGCTGGGTTAATGGTGAGCTCTGGGTTCAACATGAGACCATGACTTAGTAAACAAAGTAGAAAGAAACAGAGGAAGACCAGGTGCCACTCTTGCCATTCCACACCCTCACACATCTGCATACATACTCACACATGCACCCCACTCCTCCCCTAGGCACCACACAAGCAAAGAAAATGTTAAATAAATTAAATATATAGCCTGTTGGCTTCCTTTTAGTTACCAAATTTTCTCTTCTGTATTATTTCACGGACACAGCTTTAAATGAATAAGGTACTATTGCACTTAAATGCATACTACATGAATATTTTGGGAGGAACTGATTTCACTATCCCAAGTGACAATTTGTAATGGACAAGAGGATCACTTTCTTTTTCTATATTCACAATAAATGACTTCCTTTCCAAATAACTTTAGTTCCTGTTTTTCTAAATGAAAGAAGTTCATTTTGAATTTGAGTTTTAGTGGTGATTTTCTATATTCCTAAACTTAAAACATCACACTCTGATTTTCCAGAGTGTACAGTACACCCTGGCTCTACATTCAATATCTGTGTTTCTTGGGCAGCTTTACCAATCTTCCTGAGTCCTAATTAAATATGAGTTAGTCAAGATTTTTATAAGTATGTACATACAACATGTGCCATGTGCATCTACTTATCCATATATAGCATGTTACCATATTATATATAATATTTATAATTTATATTTGGGGAATATAACAGGAAATAAAATTAATATTTTCATTTTTCTTTCAGAGGGGGCATAGAATGAGTGATGAGGATTTGTTGTACTATGCACTTATCTCTCATATGCTTGACTTCCTTCCATTCTTCCTCCATGCATTACTTTAAGAGTCCCACACTCATTATTGTCCACCCTCCAACACATGACACCAAGAATCCAATACATGAATAGGATATTATAATTCATTCTTAGAAGGCATTTTCTTAATCTCTACTCTTAAATGAATAATACAGTTTCATATGCATGTTTAATATATTTGGCAGTAGAAGTTCTGACCCAAATACTAATATTCATGAATTCACAAGAATTGTTTCTTCAAATGATTCTTGACTTTACTTAGGCATTGGACCATTTTTACAAATATGTTTTTATAGTTGTAAGTCTTGTTTCTTCATCAGAAGTGATTGGTAGAAGAAGATTATTTTATATACACATTATAAATAGAAAAAATGCTGGATTGTTATACTTTATTTTCACTGCATTTTAGGAGGAGAGTAAGGATAAGACAAACTCTTTTTAAATGAAGCTAAGGATTCTTGCTTTGAAAGAAAAGATGGATGTGCACCATTTGCAGAGACAAATACAACCACTTCAACTTTTTCCAATATCCTCTCTGGAAAAAAATCTTTCTTTTTTATTAGTTCTTTGAGAGATTCATAAAACATGGTGGATCAGGTTAACCCCCTCCCAGTTTCTTGCCATTTCACTACCAACTCAGTTTTGTGTCTATTCCTTAAAATTAATCCTTCAAAACAAAATCGTGCTGCCCAAATATTCTTGAATGTGAGGTCTTCTACTAGAGAGTAGTCAACTTACAATGGGCTACATCTTTAGAGAAAACTTCCCCTCCCTCTCCCAGCAGCTACCAATGACCAATAGTTCTACCACTTGAGTATGCCCAACTCCCATCTCCATGGCGGAATTCTGATTGTCTTTGGCTCTTTCTACATGCTGTCACAACTGCTGTGAGATTGTATGTGCAGCCATCATGTTGCATCTGGAAAACAGTGTTTCTTTGAAGTCATCCACAGCCTCAGGTTCTTATGCTCTATCCTGCCTTCCTTTCTTCTATAGAGATCTCTGAGCATTGGGAAGTGGGTCATAGTATATATGTTTGCTTTAGGACTCAGTATTCTGTAGTTTCCTATTCTCTGAAACTTGGCTAGCTATGTGTCATTGTGTTAAGCATCATCCACTGCAAATAGACGTTTTCCAGATAGGGCTTGAGAGATTCTTTGCCTGTGAATATCCACAGTCATTAGAAGTGTAATACTATCATATATTTATCAGTATAACAGTAATATATGGCCCACAACTCTCTAGACACATATTCTTAGCCTGATAGTATGGGAAGAATGGGACTTATACTCTGGTTGTTTTCAGACCTTTAGCTTGATGGGAACTCTTGGACTATGGTTCTTTATGAACAAACGCATTACTACCAAAAAAGATACAGTGAGAAAGTATGCATAGTCAACAGATTACAGTTCTCATAGTTTAGCAAAGAAATCTGAGTTGTATTAAAGTCATTCTTTAGGTACCTGGTGGCCAGTCTCTATTTTTTCTCAATGGTCAGATGGATGGTAAGTGTGACGATGCTGATGGAAAATGGTACAGGTTGTCACATTGGATTGATTTGAGGGCAAAATATGGATAGAACTAATGACCTAATAGTTTTAATAGGCAAATAATCTGGACTGAATTGTGTTCCCCTTCCCCAAATACTCATAGTTCTTTCTTCAGCATTAACCTCCAAGGTGGTTGTACTGGAAAATGAAGCCTTTAGGAGCTAATGAAGATTAAATGGTGGCCTAGAACTCAGAGACAACTCTGGTGGTTTGATGGTCTTATAAGAAGGACAGAGATAGAGGTCTGTTTCCATGAACAAATTCCAGGTGAGCACAGGGGAAGAAGGAAGCCACACATACCAGGGAGGCAGGTTTCACCGGAACCTCACCATCTTGGCGTCTGTATATCTGCCTCCAGAACTGTAAGAAGCAAATGTCTGTTGTTTATATCACCCACCCTAGAGTATTTTAGTCTGAGATGACTAAGAGAGTTAATTACTTAACCCTTTGTCTCCATTCAATGGAGGTGATAATAATCCCCACCACCCAAGATGATAAGTGAACTAAACAGGTCACACCATGAAGCTCAGGGCCTTAAAAGAATAAAAGATTGTGAGGAAAATTATTCAATAGATTTATATATTATTTCAAAACCTCTCTTGTTACATATCCCTGACTCCATGGATCGGAGTCCCCAGAATTTTTGTTGAAAATGGAGATATCCACCCTTACATAGACCCAAAGAATCAGACATCCTGGTAATGCCAAGGAATCTTGACTGTAAAAGTTTCAGATGCTTTGTCTATTAAACTTTAGTAACATTGCATCAAAGGAATATTGTATGAATCAATGTCTCAAAATGTTGATTTACAGATGCGTGAATGCCAAGCATTCAGATGAAAGCAGTTTATGTCAGTAGATGTTAATCAGCATGAGTAAGATTAGCAGAAGTCCCTGTCTGAAAGCTGCTTCTAGCCTCTGCCTTGGCAATTGTTGATTTGCATGGAAATAATTTAGATAGAACACAAAGGACGGTGGTTGAGTGTTGGCTGGAAAATTAATTAAGATAGTATAACGAGATTACTGTACCATTTCATAACTCGTGCCCCATTTAAACACCATTTTCTGATCAATAATATACAAGAACACAGTGTGTTCAGGGAAAAAAATGAGCTGGAGGAAGTTACTGTTTCTAGTGTTTTATCTGTGCTGTCTTGAATAACTAGCAGGTGAAGCCTCCTTGCTGTCGGCACACGTAACAGCTGAACAGAAGGCAAACATCAGCATTGTTCCATCTCTGGATCCCAGAAATATTGACTTCTTTTTTTAGTGATACTGAGTCTCATCTAAATGATTAAATCTTTAAAAAGAATGCCAAAGACCCAGCAAATGGTAATTACAATGCCTAATCCACCTCCTCACATCTTTCTGCAAGACAATATTTACTCTGGGTTATGGGTTTGCCAGAACAATCATAGCTCGGCTTCAGCTGGTGGGTATTCAGCTGTATCTCAGCCATGCATTTTTGCAAGATGTTATGAAGATTCAACTGAAACTCAGAAGCTTTGTCAATGGCTAAAAATGTCTCACTAGAAATATATTAGCATTTGCACTTGGATCTCAGTTTGATTTCTTTTTTTATTCCAAGTAATTTTAGCTCTCTTCTCTCTCTTCCCTCTGCTAATGTACCTAATCTAACAAGCCATATGTGATCATGAGCTTTGCGATTTTTTACAGACCTATTTAGATCCTAGAATGAATTTATTCCTTTTTGGGGTTCTACTATGAATCAGATGAGTGGCTGGTTACCAATAGCTAGATCTACCAAACCTGATAGTAAATAAAATATTTACTTACTCTACATGGAGCACCTTCATTGTGTACCTGATGTGGTTATATTAAGAACTATGCTGTAGCATTTTCTTCCTTTAGCACAGTCATCTTCTTTGAGAATACATTTGCAAGTCTCAGCATCATTGCCTAAAATCATTCTGAATGTCTTCAAATGGTTTTGGCTTTCCTTTTCAATTCTCCCATAAAATTTTCTTGATCTGTGTTAATTTTTCATTTTTTCTGTAACAAATCACGAAAACTATGGTGCCTTAAAACAACACATATTACCTTACAGTTCTGAAAGTAAGGAAACATGACACAGGTCTCACTGGACTGAAGTTGTCTGTAGATGCACTCCTCCTTACAGGCCCTAGGAGATGATCTGGGAGCAGGCAGGTGGCTCCTACTTTGCTTCTTCCTTTACTAGGCTTTTAGGGGCTACTTGTACTCCTTGTCTTTGCATGGTCAACACTTATCTTCAAAATCAGAAGAAAAAAGATACTTTCCATCATTTTTTTTCATGCCACCTCTCCAAGTCTGTCTCATCTGCCTACCATACCTCCTTAGGAACCCTTATTATTATGTTAGGTTCAGGCAAATGATGTAAACCTTAAATTTAGCTGACTAACAACTTTCATTCCACTTATATATGTATATAGCAGTACACTTGAATGTTTCATGAGACAGCATATGGAAATTTTATGCTACATATAAGTAGTTACTATCTGTCTGTCTGTCTGTCTGTCTCTCTCTCTCTCTCTCTCTCTGTTTTTCTGTTTCTGACTCTGTTTCTCCCTCTCCTCTCTTTTGCTCCTTCTGTCAGTGTTAAATATTATTTACTAAGTCTTGACCTATAATCACATTATTTGCTTCCCTCCCTCCAGGAAACAAATGTAAAAATCACCTGCTTACAGGACTAAATACAAAGATCAGACGAGACCATTCCAGTATCATATAGCTTCTTCAACTTCTTTTTGCTAACCCTTCTCTTCATTTCTTCTGGCATCCATCTGAACAAGGCTGCATTTTTCGCCATGTCTGTGATGCCTGGTAGGCCGTTGGTTTCCCCTTTCAATCTAGAGCCTGTGTTATCTTCAGAACTAGGCTCAATTTTATTTCTTTATAGGCAGACGGATACATTTAAAGGTTAAAGTTTTCCTCCAAAATACTTTGTTCTTTTTTTGCCATGAATACCAGAATACTAAATAGTTAAAGAAGGATCATAGGTAATTCTGCCCATGCAGGTATGTAAGCTTTATTTCTGATACACATTAGTTACCTTATCCATATCAATTGCCCTATCATTTACATATATGAACACAAATACACACATATAAACATGCTTCTATGAACAAAAAATGACAGTACATGCAAACTTCTTTTGTGTGACTAGTACATTTGTGTTCTAGACTCTACATTCCTTTTAGGAAGTGAATGCAGTGAAATGATACTGAGAGACACCTGATGGTAACTCAAGTGACACCTTCTGCCAGGTGTCTCAGAACATATTGTCAAGGAAATCTAAGCAGCCAAGTGGGGCAATCAGTGAACCGCAATCACACGAGACTTTGCACACTCCATTCCAGCTTCCCAAGTTTTTCTTTCACTTCTTTTAAATTGTGACTTCTTTTTTGATTCTTTGGGAGTTTCACACTGTGCACCCTGATTCCACTCACCTCCCAGTCCCCTCTCATCCTCCCCTCACCCCTGCAGCACTCCCACCAAAAACAAAACAAACAAGCAAGCAAACAAGAACAACAGCAAAAGCAACAGAAAACCTCTTTGCTTCTCCTTCTTTCCTGCCTCTCCAGCACCTCTTCATTCATCCTTGTGGCACTGGGAGCCTTTATGTGTGATAGAGTAAGTCTGTCCTTTCGTTCTTTCAGTTTTACTAGCAAATGTCTGTGGCAAGGAGTCAATGGTCTGGTTGAAGGCCCCTGATTTCTGGTACAACATCATCAATAGATCCTCACTGAAACTGGCTCTGGAAACAAATAGAGCTGGTATAGACTACCCCCAACAGCCTAGATGACCAGTTCCTATAGAAGACCACCAAGTGGTGTTAGACTTTGCCAAGTTCTGTAGAAGAGTTTCTCAGTCAGGCATTTCCCGACTTTTTGACCCACACAATTGTAACAAATGGTCAAGTGACGGCTGTTCTAAACCAAATAATTTGGAGACATGTTGTTGTGTGCTAAGGGATGACATGAATATTACACAGTAGCTTTCAGGGCCCGAAAGGGAACTTTTCAATACATGGTAAGCCTCATTTCATGAGATTTTAAAGCTGTCACAATGCTAATTCATGCATTTTTGTCACACACAGAAAATAAAGGGCTTCAGTTTTAGACACTACCAGAGCCTTTAATCTTCACATACACCATTGTTTACATAAAATGAAATATATCTTCTTTACTGGATTTTCAGACCTTCCTCAGATAGGATCCATAGTAAACTAACAAATATTGACTATAAAAAGAGAAACATCAATATCATTTATAGCATAAATTAATATATACTTTATACTAATAAAATGAAAATCTGATGGAACACTGACATCTTCCTTTCCCAAGAAAACAGCTCTTATTCTTTCATTTGTAATATATCCAGGCACAAGGATCACTTTTTCTTCTGGGTGTAAGGACTCTCCCTAGTAGGTTATTCTGTGAATAAAATTTAAATAATGAAAAGTACTGGTCAAATTTTATTTTGAAATAAAAATGAAGCCTACCGAAATATGCATTAATGCAACAGAAATGTGTACTTGGGACCCGTGATTATATTTGTGTCTTGGCCCCACTTAAATGGAAAAATTGTGGATTTAGCCCAATTTCCTTTTCAAATGGTGCTCTTTTCTTTCCCTACTGGGTTTGGATTTCTAATTCCAGTAAGATCTGCAGGTCACCCCTTGTCTAAATTGTGTAATTCTCAGCTTTCTGATTTTGCCAGCTAAGGAAGATACAATTGTGTTACAGTCCAAATGTGCTTGATGCTCTCCATTGTGCCACACAGAAGAGCTAGTTTAATATCTGAATCATTGGGATGCAGCGTTAAACCTAACTCATTTCTAACCAGAGTTTGATTCCTACATACATTGCCTCTTCCATCCTCTGGAAGTTGGGCCTGAGTTTCTGCTTGTCTCAGAAGCTCCAAGGTCCTACCAGCCTATGAATCATGCTTAGTGAAAGAAAAATGTAGAACATGCTTATTCTTCTTTGTTTTCTCGTGTGTTGATTATGAATATATGGCCTACCTCACAGTGACATTTATGAATGATACTCTCTGCCTAGCACTGACATTGTAGGGATTGTTACAAGTGGGCAATGAATTTCTACATAGAATTTCCAGTTACAGTAACCAAGTACTATTTTGGGGGATTGGTGATGGTGATAGTAGCTTGATGACCAAAAGCACGGTTGTTCTGAAATTTCAGAGAATTTCAAGTGAATGGCCTCAATGTCCCCTTCAGAGGATGACCACTCAGCCACCCATCTCTTTGGTTTTCCCTGGCTGGGTAATCACACTTTTGGATAGTCCATCAGTTATTCTCTCCTAACTCAGTTGCACAGAGGATGTTGAGAGTACAAGATAAAATTGTAGTGTGTGGAGAAAGTTGTTACAAAACATTAGTTGTTTCAAGACGTGTGTGCTGGAGGAGGAGGTGTTCTGGAGAGTCTTGCTTATCTTTTCCTTTGATGTTGGTTATTTCCAGACCTAGAGGACCCTTCATCAAGTGTTTCAATGATGAAATCCCAAGAGAGCTTAGACTACTCTTTAGAAATAATAAAATAGTATATGAAAGACAAAAGTAGATCCCAGGTAATTTTAAGAAAGCAGATGGCATATCATGCCCATCTCACTTTAGCTCCAGGCTTCTTAAAGAACATAAATGAGATAGTTTCTTCCCCATTAGTAATGGATAGGAGCCAAAGGAGGGTAGGAGATATGTGTTTAGTGTTTTTAGTTGCTTTCATTACATTGTAATTCCAGGAGACTGTATATAAATGCAGAAAGCCTGGAATTTCAGTCCTTCAATGCTGACCAAGCAGAGCAGAGAAACAAAAGAAGCAAGCTGATATTGCCAGTACTTGGCTATCATTGGACTTTTGCAGCACACATTTTCTTAGGAAAATGCATTTTCTTTTTTCCCTAAAGATTAATTTTCTAAAAGGTCAGTTGTCATCCTGCTATTACTGCACATTAAAATGTGAAGCTCATAAAATTAGATTAAGTTAAATACTGAAGCAATTCACATTATCTTGAGATGTTATTTTAAGGTTAGCATGTTTAAAGCATAAGTAGTATTTACAACTGGATACCTATCAAAATGCTCACTCTTGCAGCCATGGTTATCTTTCATAATCCATTTGAAACATCCTTCACGGTCCCGTTAACTTTAAGAGGATATGGATTCCTCCTCGGGATTTTTAAGAGAAGTACAACAAGTCTTTGATTTTCTCCAGCCCTGCTTGAAAGATGAAGATGTCAAGATGGATGACAGCTAATGAACTGAATGTTCAATAGTTCATCACCTTGGTTTTTCCTGAAACCATTCCTTGTCCTTGCCTGGTAAATTGAAATCACTTGACTTTGTTGCAATACCCGACAGGAGTCAAATCTCTAGAATATCCAGGCAGAGTAACTTCTTTTAGCATCACAAATCTTTTGCTGCCTGTGACTGTTAGGCCAGTGGGTTAAGGTGAGAAAAGATGAGGCCACAGTTGTGTTCCATCTGGCCCTTGTTGCCTCTGGTCATACAGATGAAACATGCTCTGGATGTAGATTCTTTCACTGTGACACTGTAAAAAGGACTAAAGAGAGGTTTGTGCACAGAGCAGTATAAATGATTTACAGTCTTGGAGAAATAGGTCCACTCATGACTGGCCATTTGTGTCTTATCTTTCTGTAAAATGTATTTATGATATTCCTGTTCATTGAAGTGAACAAGTTCATTCTTGTTCGTTGAATGCCAAGGTATAGCTGAATTATAAAGTTCCTGAACCCTGCATTTTTGTATAAAATGTTGAAATAGTCCCCATAAATAAAATTCAAATAATACCAATTGATTCATTTTATGTGACATCCTAGTATAGATTGTATTATGGAAATGGCCTAAATAAGGAATTTAGGATACCTGATACAGCATGTACTTGGACTGTAATTTATAAATAATCATTATTTGTCATTCAAAGTCTTTAATAGTCCCCAAATAGTCTTTAAAATAAACCTTGTTGCTAATAACTGTGAGACCTTTCTGGTTATGTTTACACAGCTATACATAACAAGCACATTCATTAATTACATAGTGGTTAAGTACACATTTATTTGGTTTTTATTACTTTAGTTTACTTATTTTCTGAGACAAATTTTAGTATGCAATCCAGGCTAGCCTTAACCCAACTATCATTCTGCCATGGTCTTTTGTGTGCTGAGATTATAGATATGTGCTATCATGCCTGACTTGGTTTATATACTCAATGACAAAGATGATAATACTTGACTTTGTAGATATAAACTTACTACCTGAAATATATAGAATTTTTTGTTACTTTGCATAATAATAGATAAAAACAAGATATCAGAGAAGCTACATAACTTTTTTGTAACATGAGAAGTATAAATCTTGAGTTTTATCAACCAAACACCATTTGATTATTTTTTAATAATTGCTAATTACCGTATATGCTCCCACAAAAAAACCTTGCATTCAAATATAAGAGAAATTAAGTGATTACACAAATTTACAATGGTTAATATTGGTAAATGTTTCAAAGGCAAAACAGAGTATCCTTTGAAACAGAATAGGGCACCTGATTGAGAATATGAGTTAAATGGGGGCTAAATTTCGAAAACCTGTAGTCTGAGGCCTGACATGAGTATAACATAAGTGAGAGACATGAGTCAGGGTGGAACTTGAAGACTGCATAAGCAGAAGGAAGCTTATGTACTTAGAGAAAAGAAAGGAACCCAATCTCACATAGGAAGAGACCACACATGTGGAGGCTGTGGAGGAGACCATGCATTCTGAGGCTGTGGAGGAGACCATGCATGTGGAGACTGTCGAGTGACCACTCAGAGCAGTGTAGACTTTGGATTACTCTTAAGTAGTGGAATAACATTCATTATTAAACAAGTATAGCACAGGAAGGAGACAATGACATGATACACATGGAATTTTGATGAACTTAATTCCATGGAATTCTTATTTTCATTTTGTTAGCCCAATGTTTAAAATTTATTCATATATAGTGAGTATAGGAGTGTCTTATCTGTAAGATGCTATAACTGGCATTTCTTTCTTTTACACTTTGAGAAGACAGAATTCTGGACAAAAAAAATTTGATAGGTGCTTCCAGGCAATGTGTATTTCATTGTCCATGAATTTAAGTGATAGACAATTCGGCTTAGATGACTTTTGACATAATTTTAAATTATGCTAACAAGTGGTTGCATAAAACTTTTGGTAAAAATGAAATGAGCTGAAACTTCTTAAAGTTAGCAGGTGATGCCCCTGTCAATTATTTCCCTTGCCTGTGCTCTTACTCATCAGTCTTAGCAGCCTCCATTGAGATGTTAAACCAGCACTCTGCCCTTAAACATAAACTGTCCCTTTTAGAGGTGAGCGCGTGTATGTGCTTCCAAGCCAATAAATATTTACTTGGCAGTTTGCTTTAAAAGATCTTATACTTCTGTCTTTTGAATTAATGCCCAGAAGTTATACAGAGGCAATTGTGACACTTAAATGTCATTTTCTACTTTATTTTTGTTTGTTTTTTTCTGAAAGTATTTCTGTGCCAACTGGTATTGTGAGACTGGAGAACAAAATCTATCAATAAACTTTCATCTTTGGAAAAATTGTACTTTCAAAGAAATTAAATGGAATTTAAAGTTACAAATATTGAATATAATTGGAATATCATTGGAAAGTAATTCATTATAGACTGATTTTGATGCTTATGCAGCTGCTTCACAGTGTGCCAGCAGTAAGCTCCTATGTACTTGGAATAGGAAACTTCTCCAGATGCAGTACTGCTTCAAGTTGGAGTTAAAGATGTCCTTTACCTTTAAAGAAGAGCGTCCTTTAGTAATTAACTTCATTTTTCATTTGTTTGTATCATTCCAGTACACACATGATTTAATGATAAATAGCTCTATGATGACATCAAGTTTGCTTTCTTTCGAAGCATCAGTAATGTTTTGCATGTGTATATAATGGACACCTCGAACTGTTATTAAAAAACTCAGAGTGTACTAAAAGAAATTATAACTTACTCAGTGTTCTTGGTCTCCTTTTTAAACTTCCCCTTATACTCAAGAACAGTAATGATTTAAAAATCATCATTACATGCGTTGAAAAGTACTTTGAAGCTATTAAAGCTTATTTAAATTGTGACAAAAATTAACCGTCAGCAGTTAATTTTATTAAAGCCTACCCATTCTGGGCTTTCAACCTGGCTACAATGCACTATCTTCAGGATAATTAAATCTCTCACTCTTGTGATCTTTTTTCTGAATTCCATTGTTGTTTGAACTGCTTATGATTATAGCTTCCCTTTCATGTTTACTACATTAAAAATGTATCAAGAAATACATTGAAAGTATTTTACATAATTAAACAGTTCTCATAGGTTCTTTAGTTTTTGCTTTATGAGATTTTTCCTTGATGTCATATTGTAAGGGAGGTGCCTTCTTACCTTGACAAGACTGCACTCTCCTTGACCAGTCCTTGCCACATTGGACTACAGCTGCATATATCCTCAAGGGTCAATCAATTCCCATCTACTAGCCTCATAAATCAATCGTAAGAATTCCTATTCAGAGGCTGGGTATGCTGATGCATGACTTTAATCCCTGCATTTGGAAATCAAAGACAGGTAGATCTCCATGAGTTTCAGGCAAGCCTAGTCCTACATAGTGAATTCAAGGGTAGCCAAAGCTACATGATTGAAGCCCTGTTTCAAAAACAAACAAACACAAACAAACCCTATTTATGTTGGATAGGATATGTCACAGTATGTTTTCTTTTCTTACTATCATATTTATCCCTAAATACCACAAGAGTGTTAAGGGTGAGGATTAGCTAGTGTGTGCAGCTACATTACACAAAGCAAGCACTGTTTGGCTGAAATTTGTATAGGTTGGTATATTCTAATTATCGATATTATTGTAATCTGTGGATTCATAGATTCCTCTTAGTCCAGAAACATCCTAGGGACTTCTGATCCATTCATTCTTCCCAAAGTTAACCCTAGTTTAGGACAAGGTCTCCCACAATCTGGGTATGTAAGCAATGATTATTTGGATTTCTTGCGCAAGTATTTCTTGTCTACTTACCATATGGAATGAGCTAAATCAAAAGTATCGCAGCACTGGTTATATGCATTTTTCCTATATCTCCCCACATGACTAAATGCTTGTTTTCCTTCAAATGCATATATTGAATCCCTAATCTCCAATATGATTGTGTCCCACAATGCTGTCTCAGCTGGACTCTTGGGACGGTTGGTGGGGGGCGTGGGAGGATGGGAGGGAGAGGGAGCTGAAATTGACATGTCAAGCAACCTTGCTTCTAATTTAAATAAAAATTCTAAAAATAAATAAAAGATATGCCTTTTAGGAAACAATTAGCGTTGGGTAGATAATGAGAATGCAGGACCCATGATCTGATTAATTATTTTATATAAAGGGAAAGAAGTACTTGAGCTTCTCTTTGAGTACTATGATATAGCAAGAAGGAAGCCATCTGTGATGGCCCTTACCAGAACATGTGCAAGCTATGCACCAAATTTAGGCTTTTAGCTTCCAGAACTTTAAGAAACAAATCACTGTGGTTTAAAGAACCACTCCTGTAATAACTTCTTTTAGCAGTTCAAAGAAACCAGACCATCTACTGTCCTGAGGGAAATTTACCATGCCTGAACCTACAGGTAAGTTATCCTTCAGTTTGGAATTGAAGGCCAAGGAATGGCAAGAATGAAGATGAATGAATGAAAAGAATGATTGCTAATAGTTTACCAGTTCAAACATCTACTCTCAGCTTTCTAATGCCATAGCTGTTGCCTACTCCCATGTTTCTATATACTTCTTTCTTGTTCCTTGGTAAGTTCTTTCCAGCAGCTGCATTTAGTGCAGAAAAGCACAATTTGGGTATTTAAATTGGTATCCTGATACCTAATCTGCTCTTGGCTAGCCAAAAAACTGATTGTGTGAGACGCCTTAAGTTTCTGCAGACTTAACTGAATTTTGCCTCAGCATTAAATTTAAGAGTATCATGTGACCTCCCAGTACACATTAAAATTGACAATATCCCTTTAGTCTTCTACATAAAATCATGCTATTTTTGAGATGCTGCAATATTCATAAACTGTCATTGAGCTTTCTGAAATTCAAACAGCACATTAAGAAATGGCAGTAAATATGATTTATGTGGTAATACATCTTTTTGGCATGTGCTGTAGCTTTTAATTCTTGGTTATTATTATCTAGGAGATCATTGCAAAGTGCTTGAAAATGTGCTAATGGAAAATATTTATATAAAATAAAAGTGAAACATTGTTTCTTTTTAAATTTTGCGGGGAGTCTAATGTAGGATTCCAAAAATTAAAAGTCAGCCACAATTCATTGGCTTCTTTATAATAGAAGCTTCATTTGAGTGTCTTCTTAGTTGTCAAGCTATGCTTGATTGTATAAGTCCAGATTAAAAGTGAAAGTATTAGATAAGTAGGTTATTATTTAAATATGAGTTAAAATGCATAAATTGTTAGTCCAATTCAACTGTATACCGTTTAGTTGGAACAATATTTATTTTGGATTTTGTTGACCAGAGATTGACTACAAACAGGTTTAAGTCTAATTTTAAATTACTGAATTAAAGTATATTCATTATGGATTGATAATTGTAAGATATGTATTATACATACCTAGCTTTATGAAATTGGTGTAATAAGGCATCCATTGCCCTCAATATATGTGATTATCACAACAGAACATACGATTTTCAGCACTTTGAAGGCAGAGGCAGGTGGCTCTCTATCAGTCTGAGGCTTGCCTGGTCTCTATAGAGAAATTGGACCTTCTAGGACTATGTAGTGAGACCCTGATCTCAAAAATTTAACGTTTATGTTTCTTTATAAGTGTCAAATAAGGTTAAAAATTTGAAGTGATTTTTGATAGATATAATGATGGTAATAAACCAAAATGTGTCTCACTCAATTTTTGTACTTCTAAAGAAGCTCACATTTGGAGAACGGCTTCACGAAGGAAGCTGATGTTTCCACAGCATTTCCTGAGGAACAGGGCCTTGGCCAGTGGTCTGTGGTCAATGATTTTCCATGGGTAACACTCATCTGTCCAACTTGGCTATTATTTTAGTTTTACTAATGTTCAGAAGAAAGAAACTCATTGGCTTAAGAATTCGTGAGAGCTGAAAGATTTAAAAAACATTTCTTAATTATTAATCATAAGAGTAAATAATAACACATCTTCTCTTATTGGAATTTTGTATATTAAAACATTCCCATTGATGTCTCAAATGATATTTCATGAAGGCTTATCTGAATATGGGATAACAATTTCTTGATAAGTACACAATGGAGACTGTCAGAGTTTAAGCCACAACCTAAGGCCTGAATGCCACTTTATATTGGACATGATATATAATACTGTTTACATGACATATTCTGGTCTCTACTCCAAGGCTTCTACTTGACAATTGATGAAAAGGGATAGAGAAGGAGATGCCATAATTAGATAACTATGACTTCCTAAAATATATTTCAGCAAACCTTTAGAGTGGAGAGTTTAATTTTATTTTATTCATCGTTGACTATGACTCCTTTTTTTCCTCATGTGCACTCTTGACACACATGTAATAATTTTTAACCTGTGATACTGTGTTAAAGTATCATTGAAACACATGTAGAACCATATCCTTGTCCCAAGGCAGACAGAAAAAAAAGAGGTGAGTAAATGAAAGATGAGCAATGGCTATTCAACTTAATAAACAATATTGATAGTAACAAAGAAAATATTTTTTATAAATAATGATTTATTTCATTTTATATAAAAACAAATAAAGACATTTTAGATGTCCTGATTTGGGTGATTATAAGCATACATTCTAAATAAAGAGAGGTGTTCTTTTGTACAAATATATATTTTTAAGACACATAATCTTCTGTCTGTCTAGTTCTCTCTCTCCCTCTCCCTCTTTCTCTCCCTCTGTCTCTCTCTGTCTCTCTCTGTCTCTCTCTCTCTCTCTGTGTCTCTCTCACACACACATACACACACACTCACACACACAGAGACACACAGAGAGAGAAAGAGAGAGAGAGTGAGTGAGTGAGAGAGAGACAGACAGAGAGAGAGAGAGAGAGAGAGATATGAACAAATGTGTCCTGTGTAGAAATCCATCATATATTGGTGATGGTGGTTTTGGAAAGTCTTGGTTGATTTTGAACCAACTGTCTTTTTTTGTGGCAACTCCTGTTTATCTCATGTCCTTAGAGGACTGGATTGGTAAAGAATGATATAGGAGACACTTCTGAGGAATTTCTGTGAATTGAGTCCTTCACAGGTGGTACAGTTTGCCTGGAACTGTAGGGAGACATGTAGGAAGGTGTTCAAGGACAAAGAACTAAATCTTCTAATTCCTAAAGCACATCACAGGACAGTGTGTAGAACTATGAGTTGGATGCAAAGACAGTAAAAATTACCTTATAACTGTATAAATGTATCAGAAGACTTTAATTAATGAATAACCACACAAAACTGTTCCACACTGCTTTAGATGAAAAGAAAGAAGAGATGCTTGCCAAAATTTCAGATGAGTGGGAAGACAGATTCAGCATGGTAGCTTACTCCTGTCTTATGTTCTTTAAGTTAATAGTTTAGTCATTACACTAGAGACAGCAAATATAAGAAGCTTTTTCTATGCAAATGAGGTGTAGGTTGATGTGTAAGTTCCACTCATGATGCCATTGTTAGGAACATCTGTCTGGAAAGCACTGTATCTAATATATACCATGCCAGACAGGAGCTACTGACAACAAAAGACTTCAGCTCCTTGGCATTGTGTCTAGTATTTGAAATGTGCTCAGTGTGTAATAGGCATTTGCATCAAAGACTTACAGTAGAAAGCAATGTGTAGAGTCTCATTAAGTTTATGGTGACTATGTTATGAAATGATATTTTTGGATTTATGGATTTAAAATTAATTTTACCTCTTCTTCATCTAAAAAACTGAAATGTGAACTCCATCATATATGTTGTAGGATAACATTGCAGTAAGACTTGTCCAGGAGCCCAGATAAAATGGCATTATTAGGTGAAAAGGAGAAAAATTAATTAGAAAGACAACTTTCCCCACTATTATATCTTTAAGACTATGCAACACTATATGTATCAAATGCTTACTTAGCGTATATTGACTTAGTAACCAATTGTATCACTGCATTTAGGTCTAAAAAATAGATCAGATTGGGTGATGGGTCAAATTTAACAGTTATGTACTATATCCTAAGTTTTTCCTCTACCACTACAGCACTGTGAAATGAGCTACATCAGTATGTTTATACTAAAAAATAGGTTGATGAGATGGCTCAGAAATTTGAGAACTTGTCACATAGGTGTGATGACATGAGTTCAGTTCCTGGAACCCACATAAAAGGGGAAGGAGAGAACTGACTCCTAAGAGTTGTATAGGCAGAGTTTCTTTCCCACGTTGTGCTGTTACCCTTCAGTCCCCAATAAACACACAGAGGCTTATATTAACTAAAGTCTTTTTGGCTGATGGCTTAGGCTTCTTACTAGTCAGCCCTCTCTTAATTATTAAACCCATAACTATTAATCTTTGTATTTCTACATGACCTTATCTTACCAGGGAATTACCAGTGTCCTATCTTCCATGTAGTTACATGCACTTCCTCAGGAGGCTTCTCTTTGTGTCCTCTCTCCAGAATTCTACTTGTCTGGAAGCCTTGTCACACTACCTGCCTGGCTACTGGCCAATAAGTGTTTTATTAATAAATCAATAAGAGAAACATATGTATGGAAGGACATTCCCCATCAGAGTTTTTTTTCTGGGTTTATTTAGTTTTAGTTGTGGCATCTTATAATATTAACCGCAGAATGAAATGTGAAAACATAAAGTGACTTTTGTCAATTTTTATGAAATTTTGGAGTTTTAAAAATTTTACAGGGAACCCATCATAAGAGCATGTGTAACTGAGGTGGCCTTTTTCTTTTTTTTAATTTATTTTTCAGTTTAAATTTAGACAAGAAACAAGATTGCTTCACAAGTCAGTTCCAGGTCCCTCTCCCTTTCCATCCCCTCCTCCTGTGCCCTCCCCCCAACCTCCCATTATCCCCTCATTTCCCCAGGGAGGGGTGAGGCTCTCCATGGGGGTGTCCATAATCTATCATTTCATATAGGGCAGGGCCTAGACCCTCCCCCAAGAGTTCAGGGTGAGAGTGCACCTCACATTGTTGGATTATAACCTCCACATGCATGCCTACACTTGTACAACACATACATACACATAATACACACACATACACAGAAATATTAAATTTACATATATTTTGAAGTAGAGTGCCTGAAGAGCATGTCTACATAACCAGTTATTGGCCAGCAAGGGCTATAAAGTAAGATTTTTTTTCTTCTATGTTTTAAAACACTTACTTAAAAAATAAGGATATTTAGTTATTTGTTTAATTTATGACAATTGCATAATGAATCCACAACAAAATTCCACATAATCTTTGAATTTGTTGATAAAAATATATTTCAGAGCAGAGGCATTGACTTAGTATATGTGTAAATCAAGCAATTTTTAGGTATTTGCATTGTTATTTTGGGGGGAAGTGATTCCCATAAGATGGCTATATTCAGATGTTTTAAATACAGTTGTGTGTATAAACTGAAGACTAAGAAAAAATGTGATAACAACATTGATGGAAATATATCTGCGTAAGATATGGGTAGCCAGTAAGCCAGATATGTAGATGACTTTGCCCAGGAAGAATATATTTTTGGAAGCAATCAGTAATATATGTAGAGAATGTGATGAAAAATGAGGCCAGGCCATGAGCACTAAGGCAAGCACTCAGAAAAGTTAGAGCTCACCCAAGTGCAGGTGTGAACAGTATGAGATTTCTTAGCAGTCCTCTGGCTACATGTAATCAAAAAATAAAAGGATAAGATTTTCCTTTTACACTGAATAACTATAGGGTTAATGGTGTCCTTAACAAGAGCGGCTTTAATGGACTAATGGACAATGAAGCCAGAGAACAGTGGATTAAAAGCTAGGAGAGGAGATATAGTGGAGATGGTGAGAGGAGATAATTCTTATTGAAAGTCTTGTCTGACATGTTGATATCATGAATCTCTTGACAAGTTGCCCTTGGAAGAACACAATATCATTTCTGTGTGATTTCTGTTAAAACTCAAGACATTTTCAAATTTCAGTCATAAAAAATATATGTGACAAGCCCAAACTGAAGGTCATTCAAAAAGTAACGAATGAAGTCTCTTGAAAAGTGCTAAGATTATACATAGGAAAGCCAATGAAGGTTGGAAACAGTGGTGCCTGTAATCCTAGTAACTCTGAAAATTGAGGAGTATTGGAGCTTGAAAGTTCAGGGCCAGTCTCCTGGGTTTCAGGAAAAACAATGGATCTGATTCAGAGCACAGGGAACATCAGAGAAATTGGAACCAATTGCTATACTGGATCCTGGACTTGAAAACAGAAAAAAAAAGTGCAAGCTGGTGAAATTAGAAATTTTCTTCATTTAATATTGTTGCACCAATTATATCTTGATTCTACAATGTTTTATCTTTAGGGCACATTGGAAAGGGATATATGGAGAGTTCACTAACTTCCTTTTTCTGTAGGTCTAAAATTAGTTCAGAAATACATTTTTCTCTGAAAGGAACAGAAGAGATGGAAAAGAGATGAAATAATTGGTAATATTTCTAGATTATCATATGCTGTGTACTAACTGGTCTACTTTTAAACATACAGAAGGAAAGGCATGAATAAGGTTAAATGTAGCCACACAATAGTGCGTGGCAGAGGTGGCATTAGGAAGCTGACTTGAAAATTTGTTGTCTTTTCTTTACAAGATGGTACCCAGTTAGGCATGTTTAATAGTTTATTTTGTGTATGTATGCATGTATGTTTGTATGTGTGCCTACATCTATGTATGTATACCACATACATTCCTGGTGCTCGTGGAGGCTTGACGAGGGCATTAGATTCCCTACAGCTTGAGTTATAGGACCTTGTAAGCTGCCATAGTGATGCCTGGAACCGAAAAAAGATCTTCTTCAAGAGCACCAAGTGCTTTTAACCACTTAGCCAACTTTCCAGTCCCCAAATAGGTTATCTTCGAATGATTAAAATACACATCATGCTAGATGGAGAAAAAGAAAACATGAGCCGGGTGTTGGTGGCACACGCCTTTAATCCCAGCACTCAGGAGGCAGAGGCAGGAGGATCTCTGTGAGTTCGAGGCCAGGCTGGACCGACAGTCTCCAAAACAAAGAAACCCTGTCTCGTAAAACCAAAAAAAAAAAAAAAAAAAAAAAAAAAAAAAGAAAAGAAAACATGAGACAAGGACAGAATAAAACAGTAGAGTGCTAAATTCAGCAAATGAGTAAAGTAAATGGAGTTGGCTCTTAGTGGGGACACTGCATCCATGATAAAAGTGATAGAAGCCCAAGGGATAGACAGGTAGCTGTTGCGTAAGCTGTAGTAGGTGGAGACAGAGAGATGGCAGGTGGTCTCTAGTGTCTCTGTGAAGTAGGAGTTTGTGGTTCAAATAGATAACAGTAGAGCTGGACGTTGGAGGGAGTGGAGAGATCATCAATAGCCAATGGGGAGGAAAGGAAATCGAACTGGTAAAGAACACGGAGAAGGCGACCTGGATGAACTGAGGGCAAGATGGCAAGCTCACACCTGCCAGCATGTGTTCCATCTTTAAAGAGCTATACTTCTGCAGTGTGTTCTGTGGCCCATGCTATATACTGTTGAGTTAATTCAAAGTTATAGTTTTGCTGGGTCCTTGGTAGCAAAGTATTTGATTAAGAAATGGAACAATATTGATAAGAAAGTAATAGACTAAGTGGGATAAGTAAACTCAGATCTAGTAGAAATGGTTGCTAGTAGGAGAGGAAAGCTGAGGAGAATTCAGAACAGTCAGTGTATTATTTCAACTTTCTTATTGCTAATGCTTTACATCTAATTACTAAATACTTCCTCCAGGGATTATGATAATACTATGTGTTTCCTGTGGCTATATTTTCTAAAAGAGATCTTTTATTTTATTGTTTAATAATAATAATTCATGTTTAAGGATATGGTGTGTTAATTAAAATATATCTCAAATATTTTCTCAGCATTGTGATTTATATTTTTACTTTTTTGTATAATATTTTATTTTAATCTCTAGATTTATCTATCAAAGTGTAAAGGGTTACAAAATTTGACTAATATTTGAATCTCATTTAAATTCAATAAAATTAAGAATCCATTCTGAGATCTTAATAACTAAGTCTTAAGTGCCCAATGGCTATGTGTTGCTAGTAGCTACTATATTATACTGTGCAGATATTGAAATTTTAATTATGTTTGAAAGTTATATTGGAAGGCACTGCTATAGAATTTTATTTTTAATTTGGAAAGCCAATGTTACTTTTCTAATTAATTTTGGTGGATTCTTGAAGAAGATTTTTCTATCCCAAAGTGCTAAAATGTTACATTGAAAAATTTTTACTTGACATTTCTATAGATTTTCTAGACATTTATTTAAATTATAAATGTATCTGAAATGTTTTGTCATATGGGATGATCAAAGATCATGTATATTTATTAATTTTCTGTTCAATAAAGTTTAATGAAGTTGAAACTATTATCTTCAACATTTAAAGTTCAGTATTAAATATTTAAGTTTTATTTATTGAATATTCATTATTCCACATTGAATTGTTAGTTACAATTAAGTTCATTTTTATGAAATGGTTTCAACAGTTATGAAATGTCTTCTGTCTTAGGGAAGTTGTAGAGTAAATAAGGTGGTGTGTGTGTGTGTGTGTGTGTGTGTGTGTGTGTGTGTGTGTGTGTAAAAGAGAGGGCAGGAGGAGGGAAGGGACAATGCCTGATAATATATAATAAAACTGTTGTGAATGTGTTTGAATGCACTCTAGTTTGTTCTCCTGAGAAATCACCTAAGGATCAGTTACTGAGTAGGGTCAGACAGAATGTCCTAGAAGTCCACTCATTACAGTTCATGTAAAAGGACTCATTCTGAGGTATTAGCAACTGCAGGAAAGAGACTGGTGGTCAGGAGCAGAACTGACCAGTTAAGTAGTGGTTGAATTAGGAGGGATCAGTGGGTGTCATTCCAAAGGATAACTGTAGAAGTGTTAGATTTTCCTTGAGGTTTGACAAGAAAGAGTAGCTTGATAATATAGGGAAACAAAGTGTTGAACCATATGCCATTAACTGATGGTCACAACTGTCAGATTCTAAATAACTAGATGAGATTTATTTATTTAAAATGAGTTGAAATTAAACTTATAATGTATATTAACTTTGGAGAAAGGTTTACTTCCCTAAGTCATTGGAATGCTAAGATGAAGTCTAAGAAAAGTGCTATGATAGAAATATGGCACTATGTATTAAGATGGAATGGGATGAGGTTCAATAGCAGAGATAATAGATATGTCCATTTTATTGATAACAATTGAGTAGGTTCCTGATTATCATTGAGTATGATTATATGATTTTAATTCTTTTTTGAAACAATTTGCAGTATATATATTATCATCTAAACAGCAAGGTTTTTTCCTTTTACAGAACTTATTTGTGACTGATGAAATCATCGAAAAATGGAATTGTTATATTGAAAGATTTGACATTTGATATTTTTCATTGCTACTAAGAGTATACAATCTAGTTTAGTGGCATTCAGCAATAATAAATTATTTTTTCATTCTGAAATTACATCTTTAGTTACTTCTTCCTGGAGAAGGATTTAATAGAACAGTTGATGCTTTTCACTTAAAGAATATAATCAAGCCCTAAGCCAATGTACAGAAAAATTAATTTAGATTTCATTGTGTGTAGGAATTACTTCCATGAATAAATTCAATTTATATTCTATACAATTTGTTGAAAGCAAATGCATCACCTGAAATCACATTTTATTGTTTGGCATATGAAAATGAGACTTATCTGGATATTACAATTTACTAAAATATTTCTAATAAAAATGTTACACTAATAGGTGGTTATGATTTTCTTGCATATTCCTTTCTGTTTACCATTCTTGTATATTCTGCATGGGGAAGAAAACCAATCTCTTAAAGATTTAAAATTTTGTTTAGTTGTTTTTATTCCCTACAAAGAGCTATATTAAAGATGATGGTGTTTAAAACTTTTGTGTAGTAAGTCACCTTTGAGTGCCAATTCCAGTTTGTTTATAAGACTTTGAAAATTTTGTAATAGTTATTACAGTTGGAAAATAAAATGTGTCAAGAGAAAGGAAAAGAAAAGAGCATTTAATTATGTAGTGATATATAGCAAATATAAGAAGTTTCGCTTTGCCCTTTTAAAAGTAAAGTTTGCTCACCTCCATGAAACTAATTTCTTTCATTGAGATGAACTATTGACCCATAAAAACAGACATGTTTAAACAACCTCCTTTATCCACTCTCCTCAAGTGTCTGCTCCTAAAATCAATTGCTTAGAGTTGATGATGGTGAAAGTGGTCAGCATGTGTTTGGAGGATGATGAATGATGGAAGGAGTTGTCATAAATATACAACCTCCAGAATATCTCATAAGTGTACTCGTAACTGCCCATCAAATAATTCTCAGTAAATAAACAGAGCTTTATAAACAAACAAGGTAGGAAAGACCTCTTAATGTTTTCTTAGAGAAAATTAGCATCTTAAGGATATTTATGACAGTGAGTAAATGAAGTCTCATTGGTATTGCTCATGATAGCATTTTTCTGTAATTTTCCTTGCTGTACAAATGAACTATATGGTAAATATTAAATAGTTCATATGTTTGGCATTAAAATTACAAAAATTGTAATGAAAACTCAAAAAAAGTTAAGGAAGATGTGTATTTTTAAATTAAATTTGCTTTTTATAATTTTGGGTATTCATATGATGAATTCTCATTTTGTCCTTCCAACTCTGCCCAAACACCTCCTCCCTACAAATTCCTTTCTTATGTTAAAGATGTTTTATTTTGTTTTGTAAGGATTTGTGTTTCACAAGCAACATCTGTGTGACTATGGGCTTAAAACTATCCAGTGGACCATAGTAGGCTTACTCTTGGGTATTCAACCAAAGACAATGACTTTCCTTCTCCTAGAATATGTCAACAGCCAAGAGTACATTGGAGAGTAATAGGGCCCCATGAGCTCCTCTCTTATCCATGCCTGATTATTGATAGTACCAATCTTGTATAGGGCTGGTGTAAGTAACCCACAGTTCTGTGAATTTATGACTGTAATGGCTATTTATGTGCCCAGACACAGCATTTTGTAGATGTCCCCACTCCCCCATCTTCTGTCTCTTATGTTCTTTATACTCCTCCTCTACAATGTTACCCAGAACATGAGGCATTGGGAGGTGGTGTATAAATGTGTTGTTTAGGTCTGAGCCCCCAATCATCACTTCTCAGGACCTTGAGCAGCCATAAGTTTCTATTTTCACTAAAATTCCCTGGAAAGAGAGGATTCTCTAATTAGAGCTGAAAGCGACACTTGTCTATGAGTATAAACAAATATTTAATAGGCCGTTAGGCACTATGTCAATTTAATTAAACAATAATATTCACCACCCCTAGTACTTATGACTATGTGTCCCCGGCTATATGGTTTTCATCATGTTTAGAGTGTGAGACATAGACTCCCTCCTGTGGAGTGAGTCTCAAGAACAATCCGTGAGGGGTTGGTTATCCTTCTACCAATTGTGCCCCGATTTTACCCTTGGCTAACATTTTGATTGGCAGATCAATATCATTCATTGTGTTCATAGCTGAGTGAGCTTGTTGATGCCTTTTCCCCCAGCAGCCAAGTATAGCACCTTCCGGTGCTAAGAAAGCTATTCTCGAGGAAGAAATTTTCAACTATAATTCCAAATTGATTCCTCTGTATCTTGTAATCAAGATGGGTGGTATCTTTCTTCATCAATAGTCTAATCCTTTAGTTCAGTGGGTAACCAAGTGTGCTGACAACATGCAGTATTGGCAAATACTGACAACTACTGCATCATTTTGTGGGCCATTGGTGGCTGTTTCACCAAAACCTCATGTGTAAATATCCCTATCAGGCACTAGGGATTTTGTTTTAGGAACAACATTGTTCAAAGACAAAATATGCTTCTGTTCCAGATTCTTTTGCTTGAAAAAAATATACAGTCAATTAATAATCATTAGTTTTGATAAGCACCATTTCCAGGAAAAGTAAAAACAAAAAGTTCGTAAATGAGTAGGAACAATTAAAGTGTGTAAAATTCAATGTTGAATTTCTGCTCACATAGTAGATCCGTAGCACAGAAGACTGTATGGATAATACTAAGAAATTTTTAGTGAGATATTTTGAATAAGCCATTTAAAATGGACAAGATAAAATTTTGCCAATGGAATAATTGATAGGACATTTGGTTTTTTAATAGAAGGGAATGAAAGATAAAATTTTGGAATTATATATGAGGAATTTCCAATAGGATTATGATAGCAATGAAGTTCCTTATAGTATCTATGTACTTCCCTATAGGAATTTTAGAGACATATGTAATTTATACCATTGCGATACATGAAGTTGTCTTTCCATCACTGTGAGCATTTGATGTAGAAAGGAGAAAGACGCAATGATTATCCAAACTGTAAAACATAGAAAATATGAGAAAACACCACCACCACCACCACCATTGCTGCTTATGGGTCACTTATGTGCCAGACAATAGAACAAGTATCCTCATATATTATCACACTTAATGATTATACGACATCAATGTAAGCAACTGTATTACCATCATTTCTCAGAGGAGAACTGAAAATGAGAGGTATTAACTTTCCAAGATTAAATATACACTGTGTTGCAGCTCTAGTAATTACCAGGTTGTACATTTACTGCATTACTCCCAAACTCGATAGGATTTAGCTTGTCTAGTTGCCTGTAGACAGCAAGTAACTATGTAAAAATGAATTAATTCCACTTGCATTGATACAATTCAGAGCTTGCTATGGCTACCACCAGGAGCATTTTTTTCAGAGATTTGAAGACAGGCAAAAACTGAGAAAACTGAAGCAAAAGGAAAGACAAACACAAACACTCACAGCCTGCTTCCCAAGGGTGGGACTGCAAAGTTCCTAACTGCAAAACTTAAACAAGAAAATTTCTCAGAGACTTGCCTACAGATAATTTGGAGGGAGGCATTTCCTCAATTGGAGAAATTACAGCATGGGAACATAACAGACCATTACAGAATAAGGAAAGTCCCTTGAATAGAAAACTTATTATCATAGAATGGAGTTCATGTTTGTTTCTGGCTCCAAAAGATTTTGGGAGAATTTTGGAAAAGTATTTGTTAGAGTCTCCCTGAATTAACAGATTCTCTTCTAGGTACTTACTCTGCATCAGTGGAAATTTTAGTCCCTAGAAGTTTGATATAATAGGATAGTAGTAACCATTTAAAATTATGACATCCTACTTTCCAGAGCTATGAATATGTTGTAATCTTCACAAGGGGAACTCCAATTTGTGGGCTGATTATCAGAGGAAGATAATTATTCATGATTTTCAGTGGTAATGTTGGTGAGGAGTCAATGTAATCACAATGGTCCTTAGGAGTAGAAGAAAGTCAGAGTTAAGCATTTCAAGATACTTCACTGTTCATTTTGAATGTTGAGTAAGTGGTTGCGATACAAGAATAGGACTGACCAGGCATAACTAGAAAATGCAGGCTGTGTATGCCCTACAACTGTTGAATCTGTGGAACTATTGCTCCAATGGCTCTTTCATTTCAGTCCAGTGAGATGTGCATTGACTGTTGAATGACCAATGTATGTCCTGTTAAGCCATTGCATCTAGGACAATTTGTTCCAGCACCTGCTGGAGAATAGCCCATGCATCTGGATGTTTGCTTGAGGTATATGGAATATAAAGGGATTTCAGGTACCAGAAGAGACTCATCATGACCTGGCATAGATGAGTCCTCTCCTCCGGAAACTCAAGGAATAGCTGCTTTGAATGAAATGTCATAATTTCATATGGCAAGTAAGTCTACTTTTTAAATATACAGGCTGCAATCTGAGAGTAGAGAGGTTTTGCAAGGATTATAGTTCAAGTTCACCACTGATATGGTTTGTTCACTTTCAGGAAGAGATGGGGCAAAGGTGGGAGAGGTTAATAAAGAGAGAATGGCTGTTTCCCTGCCGGGAGACTGGCCATCTAGATTGCTGTGTATTCATCTTGAGTGTTTAAGGCAGGATGCTGAATGCTTTCTCCTTCCTCAGAGCACTCTCAAAGGTCAAACTGAGAGAGTTCCCTTGGACTTGGCATTTCTTTTTTAAGATGGGATAATCGTTTTGTTTCCACTGTCTCTTCTGTTACTGTGAACAAGTGTCCTTGTCAGAAAGTAATCATTTGGAAAGGTGTCTGTTTGAGCTGCAGTAGTATAAGTTTATTTGGGTCTTTGCCTTATTTTTGTTCAAAAGTCTTTTCTAAATGCTACATTGGAATCATTTAATTCCCCTTCCCCATTCGAGTTCTTGTTTCAAAATATCCCTTGAATTTCTTAACCACTGAGCCAGCCCTGTGGCCATGTCTCTTGAATCTCATGTGTAACTTTGTTGGCAAAACTTGAAAGGTGGCTATTACCTTCTTTAATTCCCAAATGTTACAAAAAAAATGAATTTTCCAAACTCTTGTTAAATTGCCCTGTAGTTTTTATTCCTGTTTGCATGACAACAATGTCCTGTTGATGTATTGATGTGCAGAGCGACTTCATTTTAACTGTTATTAGGCCCTGCCCTGTGTGAAATGACAGACTATGGACAACCTCATGGAGGGCCTCACCCTCCCTGGGGAAATGAGGGGATAGTGGGGGGGTTGGGGGGAGGGCACAGGAGGAGGGGAGGGAAAGGGAGAGGGACCTGGAACTGACTTGTGAAGCAACCTTGTTTCTTATCTAAATTTAAACTGAAAAATAAATAAAAAAATAAGTCATTCCTTTGACTTCTTTGATCCTTTGACCAAAGCTAAGGGGCAGTTTGGTGAATGTAGCAAACACAATGCAGCTTACCAGATGTCCCTTGTCCTCTTTATGCTTAATGGACCTCCTAAGACTTATTTCTTCCTTTTTTATTTTATTACTCCAACCATGTGATTGCCTTACTATCTTTCTTATTGTCTAGACTTTTCCCAGATAATTTGAGGAGTGAAATTCTAAGATGACAATTGCCTTTAAAGACCCATTTCTCCAGACTAAGTGATACAGCCAGCTCTAGAATCACACCTCAGATATGAACCAAACTAGAAACAGTAGTTAGAGATTTTTCTGAATACAGAAAAGATCATCAGGCAGGCACACATACAAAATTTTGAAATTACTCTGTCTCTACATGGAAAAATGTTAATTCGACCACAAACCCCAAGTCCTAGATGGCAAATATTGATTAGTCTGATCCCATAAAATCCTTTCAATTTTCTCTTTTAACAATAACGATGATGGTGAACACAGTCTAAAAATTAGGGCAAAATTGTACTTGTCAGTAAAGTTGAACAGAACAGCTGGGGATCTGCATTGTTTGGTAATTAATTTGTCCATATTAGCTTTGAGAAATCTTACTGTATCTTTCATCAGGCTCTTCAGAAGAACATTTTCACTGAACCAAATTTTCTCATAGTAACTGTTTAAGACTCACAATTTCTTTTTGGGACAGTGAGATGGGATCCTACTGTTTAGAATGCTATCCTGGAGAACTAAAATTGAAATAGATGTACAAAGAAACAGAAGTGGTTTTTCTTAAAGAACTCATGAAACCAAATGATGATTGGCCAAATGGGATACTTGTGTATGCATTCCATGAATCAGACCTCCAAATAGTCAGCTACCTACAAATGTAATATACATTGCCTAGTGTGCAGAAACAAAGAAAACCTTTCTTTGGATCAAGGTGAGCTACATAGACAATCTCTGAAATAGACATAAGCAATTATTGAGTTTTATTGGTGAGACACAATAATGCTTGTACAAATGAATACAGGGCTGGTGAGAACTGAGAAATAATTAGTCTTGAGGCCAGATAGAACAACAGATTTATAGGACCTGAATTCTGACCTGTGGTTGTACTTCTATTACTTAGAAGACTTTTAGACAGCAAAACACAAATATGAGCACAAAAGAAAGCAAAGGATTAATAGAATCAATTGACGAGGAATGTCAAACTAATGGACCCTAAAAAACGATACTTAATCACCAAAGTGAAAATAAATAGCCAAAGGACTTCACGAAGAGAGCAGGGTTCATCACTTGTGTTGACTTACCACATTGTTATGGACTCAGGAAGTCAAAGGAAACAAAGCATGGGACTTTCCTTGTGGAAACTTACAGGAAACAATGAAGAGAAATGTAGAGAGCACCCTGAAGAGTCCTCCATAATAATTGTGGAGATAACAAGGAGAGCAGAGGTATTTATTCAGAGTTGGTCACTGAAAAAAATTAGCCACCATCACTTTCTCTTATCAGAGACTAAAGACTGCAGATGAATGTGACTTAATACAATTCATAAATGGGATGGATGGATGGTTAGATACATGATAGACGCACATATGCTCTAACTAGACATGGCTGACTCAGAGATTCTGGAGATAAGCTATTAAAGGTGAGACATCTCATGTGCCTGGTTTGGGAACATAATTGTTTTTATCTGTTTGGTCCAGAGATGGAGACAGAGCAGGGACAACAAATAAGGAAGCTGAAACTTATTCTTCTCGGTCAAGTTTTTACCTATCTTGGGTGATTCTTTCAGAAATTATGGTTTGACTTCCTAGGCTGATTATTGTGGGGGTTATGGGCAATAATTCTGTTGTCAGTTATATGAAGTCTTTATGAAGTTATATGAAGTCTGATCATATGTGACTATTTAGAAATTAATAAAAGTTCTCAGGTGAAAGTGGCGGACTTGAGTTGATTCTGATAGAATATGAAACTGTGAGAGATGACAGTTTGGACAAGGAATTCCCCCTGTCACTTAACTTGTTTATTTATGGTGAAGACAGCACTCCTGCTATAATAATTTATAGCAGAAAAGACTAAAGAGAAGCAAGGCTCAAGAACATCTTCAGATTGTTAACAAACCTTAGTACGGCCAGGGTAGACATTAATGAAAACTAGACCCGTTTAGTGCTGTATCATCTTTCTTTTAAATATATAGAGGCAATTTAGCTGCCGCAGCAGACATGTGTACTGCAGCCCCAATGAGGGGTCATGATTTCTAGTTGGGTTGCAAAGGTTAGGCTTATAAAACACAATAGCTTATCCACAGTCGGGATACAATGCATATGTCTTTGTTCAACGGGCTCTGATGAGGAGTTATAACTTGCTCCTCTTCAGGTTGTAACTTTGAGGTAATGGAAGGGGCTGGGAGAGAAAAGAGGAGAAGATAGAGGAGGGAGGGAGCATACAACCTAGGTCTTTCACCTAAAACATTCTGAGATCAATAGGTTAAAGACATAATGTTTACTTCACATGGCTGACTAATCCAAGGACTCTAACAAGATACTAAACTTAGAGAAAAGGCTGTGAAGTGGAAAAGAGTTGGAAGGGAGAAAATGATGATCACCAGTTGTTTTAATAACTCTTTGCTATGCTCAGAAAGTTAACTACAAGTGGTGACCTTGTGAAATAAGATGTTTGTTTAAAATAGTAGCTGTCTAAGGGGAGGATCACTCCCTCTCCCCCATATAAACTAATCTTCTGAAGAACAAGTGGGTCAGTGGGTTCCTAAGGTAATGAGAGACATACCTGCAAAGACACAGCCCACAGACGGTTTGGAGAGGAGATTGAAGTCAGTTGTAAAGAGAAATCCAGTCTCTTTCCTGAACCATTTCTGATTAGGACAGAAAGTTGTAATGAGTCAAGACTTGGTTTAAAACACTTTCACCATTCCATCAGAGGAGATTGATGTTCAGTCAAGTATGTATCATATAGTTAGTGATGATGATGAACGTCAGGGAGGGCTTGCTTTGGGCCAGGCAAATTATGATGTTTGACACTTAGCACTTTGGACATTTGCTCTTTCATTTGATTCTAAGGCAGGTGTTAACATTCTCTTACTGATGAAGACACTTAAATTTAACAAGATTAAATAATTTGCCTAAGTAAATGATGAATAACTTAACATCATCATTCTTTGACACTGGGGCCAGAGCTCTTGACCACTGTGGTCAACACCTCTACTTAGAGATAATTAGGGACATCAGTTCACTTGCTTGTAAAGATCATGGAACAATACTTAAAGATGCACAGTATTTTGAGTAGGCAGAACTGGAAGAAATGAGACTACTGCAATGTCTGGTGATATAGAGAGATATAACTGTAAAATAACCGTAGGAGAATTCATTGATATTAGGTAACTATGAGACTGTCAAAAAATCTATAGATATTTTACCGACTTAATTTGTATTTGGAAATGAGTATTTGGTTCTTATAACTTTCTTATATGCTTTTATACATTCTTCTCTTCTTCTGAATCTAAGTTATTGAAGCTTCATCATTTTATACTTAAATAGAAATGGACTCCACATGCAGGGAGCACATTGATGGTGTGTCCACTATTTAATGACCAGTGACAGGTTCCAAAGACATTGCTCAACAAGACAATGTTGCCATCTGCTGGGAGCTTCTTCAAATTGTAGATACAAGGTTCCAGAGTCCTTACTATTTAAACAAGAGGTGGTGGCTTAGGGATGGATTCTTAAACAGAGAATGGCGGTTCAAACATTTACAATGAAAACCCAAGATGAATTTTAGTCTTAGAGGGACAAAAAAGTATCACCAATTTATTCAGGGGGATTTCATTCAATTTACATTTTGAAATCTGTCTGCTTGACCTGCCTTTGTGAAATCTGCCTGGGTTGTTGCTTCAAGGTCAATAAAATTTGCTAAGAGTGATCTGGCTATTTATGACTGCCCATCAGATTCTGCCTCATTGTCTATCAGTTGAACTCACATGAGACTATTGCTCTGGGAATGAACATCTTGTTTGCAGCAGACAGTCGTGATCGTCACTATAGTCTGCATTTGCTTTTGCCTTTATCTTCTTTAAAGTTTATTTTACATACCAAGCACAGTTTCCCCTTCCTCCTCTCCTCCTGCTCCCTCCCCACACTCAGCACCTACAACTCTGGCCCACACACATCCATTCCATCTAGATGGAGTAAGACTTCACATGAGAATCAACAAAACAGGGGACATCAAGCTGTGGCAGGGTCAAGCTCCTCCTCACTGCATCAAGACTGAACAAGGCATCCCACCAAAGGCAGTGTAGGGAGTGGGTTCCAAAAAGCCAGCTCATGCATCAGGAACAGATCATGGTCCCACTGCTAGGGCCGACACAAAAGACCAAGCTACACAATCGTCATTCAGATGTGAGGGCCTAGGTCGGTCCCTAGCTGTCCATCCTGAGCACATGAGCTCCCACAAGCTCAGGTTAGCTGTCTTTGCAGGGTTTCCCCATCATGATCCTGATCCTACTCTACCTCGCTCATACAACCCCTCCACCCTCTCTTCAACTGGACACCTGGAGCTTGGCCTAGTGCTTGGCAGTATATTTGTCCTCACTCTCCTTCTTCCCTTGCAAGTTATAATCATTTATTTTTAATTATATCAGAAAGTATTTTAGTAATGGACATACATGCTGCAGGAAACTATATAGTACTTGTGAAATTTAAGTAAAAACCTATAAAATTCACCCAGATAAGAGGTGCTGAGTATCTTATTGTCCCCCATGAATAAATGAATATCATTGCTTCCATTTTACACAGGGCAAATGATAAAACTTTCACATATTCAACTTTCTTTAGAATGAAACATGATAATATCATGAATATTCATTAAGTTAATTACAAATCTATATTATTACTTTTTACGGTTGAAGAGTATGCCACATGTTTTCTACTTATGGTTGTTTTAATAAAGGGTAACTTTACATTTAATTAAAATACTTTTTTTTTTAAATGTGGCGTTGCTGGGTAAAGCTTATATGCATTTTAAAGCTTGTGTAAATGCTGATAAATATTTATGCAGAAAATACAGGATTCATTTACTGCCACCATTTGCAAATGTAATACTAATAGATGAGAAATTATAAAGCCAGGCTTTAATTTGTCTTTGCTGGATATTAAAGCATTTGATCACTCCAAATCTCCATTGGTTGATAGTTGTTCTCTTTAATACCCTTTTATAACCTATTAATTTTTAAAATTTATTCCAAATTTATCTTTTTTTTATTTTGGACAGCTTTGTCTTATATAATATAGTTTTTATTATTAATCTCACAGTTTGTATTTTCACCTTCAGATGCTAATTCTGCTTTTATATTATTCACCATGTGATTTTATTTTTTCACTTCCTGTTTTGTAATCTTATTCAGTTAAATGTGTCAATCATCCTCCTTAAGGTTTCTAACTTCGGCAATATGTTCTAAAACATTTCCCATTAGAATGATATCTGCGCTGTATTTCTTTTAAGTACTTTACGTTTTTTAAAATAAAGATTGGTATTTCATTTAAAATTTGCTTTGATGAATATATAATGAAAAGTATTTAACCGCCCTTCCCCAAAACCATTGGCTGGGACACCGCAAAAAAAGCTCATAGAGAACTGGATTTTCCCCATCTTCTATGCGTTTACTCTGCTCATAGCAGGGTTGAAGTGAGCATCAGGTTCGCAAGCACACCAAATGAAGTCAGCACCTGGCAAGGAGACAGAGCATCACCTCATTGTGGAGTGCTTCTTGTCTCTCTGTGTTAAATACAAGAAAAATCACTATTGATGCACCAGAATAAGGATGCACCACGATTGCACATTTTTAAATGAGAAAAATAAGGACAAAGCTCTTAAAAGGCAGGACGCTTGTAGCAGGAAAGTGAATAAAAACCCTGACTGGTGTGCCGATGAGGGACTTTGATAGGGAATCCAGACTGTCTTCAAATAGACACTGATGAATGATACAGGCTGGTCGCCTTCCTGGTTTGGTACAAAACAATGCATTAAGCTATGATGAGATTCGTAGAGCTTATGGTTTTTTTAAAGTACTACAAAGTAATTTGCCAAGGTGGGATACTTTTAGCAGCATTAGTCATCATTATCATCATTGTTCTCATCAATCCAAGGGCAGGGGGGAATGCTATAAAAGCTGGAGCCTTTGTTGAGGGAAACTATATCATTGAACTTGGAAAATAGGATGTCTATATTGTCTTTAAAAACTGAGAAGAGTTTTCCAAATCCATTCCTTTTTTTTTAATAGAAACAAGCTTGCTTCACATGTCAATACCAGCTCAGTCACCTTCCCCTCCTCCCCTTTCCCACCATAGGCACAGCTTTAAATCTATTTAAAAGGAATGGATCTGGCATACAAATCCAATCCTTTTAAACAGGCTATGTCACAAACTTGTAATCTGAGCACTTGGGAAGCAGAGGTAGCTAGATCAGGAACTCCAGTAACCCTTAGCAACATAGGGAGTCTGTGGCCAGCAGTATGCCTCCCCATTCATTTACCTGCTTCTCTTTGGAATGGAGGGAGGACATGTCCAGGTTCTATAAGTTGAGGTTGTTTCACTATAAGCTCAGACAGTCCATATTCTCAAAAGTCCTAAAAAGGCTATAAAAGACCATCCTAGAGAGATCAGAGTGGGAAGCAGCGGGGACACAGACACCAATGTGTTATTATTAGTAACAATTTTTTCTATCAATAGCCACATATACGGAACAACTGTACAGTCCCATGTAGTGTTACTTCACAAAAGCAATGCTCCAGGAATGAGTAGCTGAGTACCTCCTCAGGAAACCTGTTTCTTGCATTTAGAAACGGAGAAAGTGGTGGAGATATTTCTGTACGAAACTCCTTAGAATAATCATGCAGGGTTTAATGGTGGGAATAAGCTCTGAGAAGTGTGTCACCAGGCAATTTTTGTCACTGTGTCAACATGGCAGGGTGTACATACTTCCATAAACTTAAAAGGACAAGATAATGAAGAATCACTCAAAATGACTCTTGATATGATTGAGAGACATGGGTATGAAACATGAGACTGTTGGTTGTATAAATTGGTTTCATGAGCAATGTCAGGGTCAAGTATTAAGCTCAGTATGTAGTTGAATGTAGTAGATTTCTTTATGACCTGCAGTTTGACAGGTTTCTCTGCACCAGAAACACCAGGTATACATGAACCGTGCATCCTGTTGTGGGGTTTCATTGTGCCACTGGTCATAATGACACTGGAACTTGGACAATTTTCGGCTCCAGTATAGTTTTGAGGGACTACTCTCATGTGTGTTGTCAGTTGTTGACTGAAATAGCATTGTGTTCTATGAATGTACAAGACAGAGTACTTAATAGTAAGTCGCTTCCGTGTTTCTGTGACACACTGTGAATCAAAAGGGTGGTTTCCACTGGGTGTGGCCAACTGTCCTTCTCCCACTTGATCATGTCAGCATTTCGCTTATGTCTTTCAACTGATTGCAGCTTGCATCTTCATTGTCTTAATGTTTGGAAACAGCTGTGTGGTGCTTTCCATCCCTGTGCCTTACTTGACTCAACTTCAAAAGGATTCAATTAGATACAGGAGCAGTACCTCTACAAAACCTGTATGTAGGGACCTGATGAAAGCTGTGTGGATGCAGACTGCAGTTCAGGAGGTCTGGGTTGCTTGTGGCTACCTGCATTTCTGCAAGTTCCTAGATATTGTTGGGGCTGCTGGCTTATGGGTAACATTTAGCCAGTGAGCTCAAGTGCCTCCTCTTATTGTTGGAGCATTCTAGTCCTCTTGTTCTTTAGGACTCTTTTCAACTCTCCAAATGTTTATGAAGTAGTCAGATGATCTCTGGAGTGTTCCTTGGTATGCTGTTGGAACTCTGTCCTTATCACCATTCTTATCTTTCTGATCCTGGGAGATCTGCTTTGGTTACTTCACAGACAAGGCTTTCCTAACAGATCAATTGCTAAAGTTCCTGCTCTCTGACCTGCTATATGACTTCCATTGCCCACCTATGGTGATGCTGTATGGCAGAAACCTCTCTAAGTTCACCCCTGTAGTAGGAGTAGACCAGTGGAATAGTCATAGTAAACATTCTCAGTCTCTTCTTGTATTTTCTTTACAAGTACTTTATTAGGTAGGAACTAAGGCCAGCTTGCAGTGAATACAGCCCCATTCCAAAGCCAGAACTGTTTTCTCCCATATCTGTTGATGTATTTTTGGAGACTATCTCTTCCCAACCTTATAATTATTGGCAAGCTGCACTCAACATTGAAAATAATCCTAAGTGTAGCCCGGGGGAGCATTCTCAAATCAGCATAATCATGCCTTCTCCCAGTTTCCACTAATATAAAAAATGTTCTTATATTTATTTGTCTCTCTTTTGCTTTGACTTCCAGACAGACTTACCTGTTCTGAATCATCCACAGCAGGACAATGTTTTTGTTCTTCCTGGTAAAATGCAAATACTGAAGCCCTTTCCTTCATCTGTAGTTATCCACTTTGATCTGGCCTTGGTCAATATCCTTGTGGTTATGAAGGTGATGTGTACTATATGATGGAAGAAATGATCCCAAATATCAATCCCAATATAATGCATGACACCTAGAAAAGAGTGTACATAGTAGTGCATATATTTAGAAAGTAATTCTGAAAAACTCAGGGTGTCATGACATCATTCAGTTTCTTGTCAAATAAGCATTCTCTCCTACTGTTTCTGAGCATATAAACTTATTTCCAAGGAGACAACCCCAAATCTTTCTCAAATGTTGTTAGCTAGTTACATCTCAAACAACAGATTTTTCATATATTTTTTGCTCTTCTTCACCTTAATTTTAATAGGATATAAAACTGTATCTTTGGGCAGTATCAGGGTTGAGCCAGAAAATAAGTTCATGTTACTATTTAAGGGAGAAGAGGCAAGGCAGGAAAATTTCAGTTCTTTTGTTGTTTGACACTGCCTTCATGCTATTTATGGATTTTCCAATAATATTTCATGTTCTAGGAGTAGATTTTATTCAATGATTAGACCTTTCAATGTTTCAACCTTTTCTCTTAAATCTCTTAAGGTCAAAAATCATGAATAAATATGTGCTGAATAGACCGAAAGGCTTTTACTCCTGAGAGTTGTCAGTGGACTTCAAATTGGCGCATTCTCAGTTCTGTTTCTTGCTAGTTATTGATAAATCTGCAGACTTCTGGCTGCAGTCCTGATGAATATATTCATGGGCTGTGGGCCATAGTTTGATATTTAGAGAAATCCAAAGTGTAGTTTTCATAAAAGCTTAAATAGAGTTGGAAATACTGTTTGTGATTAAATGTTTTTAAATAAAAACAACTTAAGTATATGTACTGTTGGGTACTTTTAATTTCAGATTAAATGTAAATAGTGTAAAGAATAGATGATAAACTACAAATCATGTTCTTAGCCCATGCAATCTAAACCACCTTCACTAATGCTAATCACAACACAGATGAAGTATTTATAAAAAATTAAGAGCTTTAGCTGATTAAATTCTAACCTTTATCCTGGCAGAGAAGGTAAGAGAGTTATAAACTGTGGATATCCCAAGAATTAATGAACTGAAGATCTGATGATAGCATAGGTAGGTGGTAGGGAAATTTCATATTTAGTGGTCATTTAATAGCCTGGAGTTCACTTAGAACTTTTTGCTTTCAATGAAAACACTGCAATTTTACAATGTCCAATTAGGCTCTGCAGATTAAGGGGAGAACACAGAGCACCTGGGATTTAAATTTAACCAAGAAACCTGATTTTATTTGTTGAATCTGGGAACTGGAATTTAGTTGTCCTGAAGATAGACATGATGAATTTTATAGTGAATATTTAAAATTGAGAAAAACACCAATGTATCCTCCAACACATTTGTTGGAATATAATAGTTATTTCTAAGAAACTATTTTCATTAAAGAATGCTGTAACAGGAGAGTCTTAGTTTGCTCATACAAAGCAAGAGCCACACCCATAAAAGGTTAAAAAGGTATGTTGTGAGATTCAAATGAGGTAGTAATATTTACACATTTTAAGCTTGTCATAATTTGCATATCTTATTTGTACAAAAGCCTTGACTTTTATTTGATAGGTTCTTATTACTGGAGTTCAAGACTTCTGTAATTCATTCAGTCACCACATTACCATCTCTGCTCCTTCTTGTCCTCTTCCTCTTTGAAAATAATTCACATATTTTCATGTCTTCTTTAAATTATAAAATCTTGATTCCATACATAGTATTTGTTTTCTAGGTCTGGCAACACACACACACACACATACATACATACATATGTATATGTATATATATATATATTATGCAAAACTTAAAAATATGCAAATGTTAGCTATAAATTTAAAACATTTTACTGTACAAGCCAGTAATATTATATGCCTCATATTGAGCGTTTTAATTTATTATATACTTTAGTTAAAACCTACCAAATCCTATGAATTTTTTGAGGAAACAAAATATATGAAATCATTAAAGTGCACTAGGTACTTTTCGAGTTCCCTGTTTTGAGTTGAAGAGTCTCATCTCAGCCACCACTAGCTGCGTGTTTCCCTGAAGTGATACATTATATGCCCACACCTTTGGATGCCAGATTTAATAAATAAAACTATACTTTGTACAGTTAAATTTTAATTTCAGACAAATAAGAAATTTTAGTTTTAGCAAGTCAAGGTATTGCTTTATCAGATAACTTTGGTCGTGACCCAGATTCTGACTTAATTGATTTGATGTGAAGTCTGGCCATTAGTGCTTGTAGGTGTTTGAGGTGAATGTCGTGTGCAGTGGCTTTGGGAACCACTAGTTAAAAGAATAGTGTTTGCAAATTATGTTATGAAAAGAATTCCCGACCAATATCTGAAAAGGCACAAATTCCCCAGCTCTTTACCCATTTCATTTACTGGGACAGTGAAGAGAATTCACAAGTATCCTGCTTAAATCTGGCTGTAGGGAGTTTGTGGGCTACACTCTTGACAAACACTGTTTAAGGCGTAATAGCAATCACTGCTACTTGCTCTCCTTTCAAACTGGCATTATGCTGCTCATATTATTGCAGAAAAGACAACAAAACTCAGAATCCCAAGGAGCAGCATGGTACACTGGTTGAAAATGAGCATCATTTATTTTTATACAATAGAATGAATGATATGGGTTGGGGAGATATTTTTCAAGGGAATATTAACAATCTGTGAGGATTACTTTGTGTGGTTTGCTATCATTTCTTGTGTAATAAATGAAAGGCATGTATCTTCTGAACTGGAAGATGGGGCCTTTCCAATGACAATAAGTTAACTTGAAGGGCTTTGATTCTCTATGGACTCTGACCCTCAGTAACTGGAAGAATTATCCTTTGAAGACACCAGTTCTGTAGAGTTGAAATAATTTGGGGTTGCATGTAAACTCATGCTGTGCAAATGCCTATGAGAATGCACTCCACAAGGTTAATGGGCTGATTGTTTTCAATATCATATACCAGGAAAAATAATGTAGATAATTAGCACTATTGGTGCCAACGGCTGTTTTTTCACTCTTATGTGGTTTCAGTAGTAAATAGTGAAGGCATTTTCTTATTTTAGCCTCTTGGCTTTGATTTCTGAGTTCCAAATCAATATTTTTTCCTAAGACTTGAAGAAAAGCCAAGGAAGTAAATATTGTGCTTTATTTTCAAGGGTCATTTAAATTGATGGAAATCTATACTGCTGTTAATGATCCAAAGTGATTTCTTATGGGTGTGATTATTTCTCATGATCCATTACAGCATTGTGGATTTGCCTCAAAGCCTGTTTTATTTTAGTAAACATTTCTTATGCTATCATTGACCCAAAATACATTTTAGGTGGTGTGGTCTTTGGTATATTTATTCTTTTTGCTTCTATTTGGAAATAATTTGAGCTATATTTTCTAAGAGTTTCTGCTTACAACTATTTGAGTGAAACAGCAGTTGCTATTTTCTTTTTATTACCCACATTTACTAGCTAGTCAATCGGATCAACCTGTCTAAATTGTAGCATTGTGACTGTATATATACTAAATGGCTACCAACACTATGAGACCTACACAGTCTTTCCAGCCCTGGATTAAATTGTTTTGTAGCCTTGTCTAGTAAACCCTTACAGTGAAACCAACTCTGGTTTGTACAACTCTTTACAATGATTTCACACACAATTCTAATTTGGACTTCCCGAGCATATCGTGGAGTATGCCAGACGGGGTAATGGCTCATTCCAATTTTTTCAATTCTGGAGGTCAGACTCAAAGTTCTAAGTGACATGTGCTGGTAAGTTTGTGTATGGCATTGAGCCACGAATGGGGACCCTCTCAGCCAGTACCCTTTTTTTCTAAATTATAAATGTTTCTTATCAGAATAGACCAAGGCAGACATTATTTTTTTAAATATTGATCAGAAAAGAAATTGGGTAAAGGGAACTTTTTTGTTTAAACCAAAAGTAGAAAAAACAAGACTAGCAATCTAATAAAAAGCTGAAGAGAATCTGATAGCAAAGCTGTCTTGAACAAAGTTAATATAGCAGCACAAGCACGTTGAACATCAGGCTTTCAGCTTCCTTCTTCACAGAGATGGAGATGGTCCAATGGGCTCAACACTAACATGTCAGATGTCTCGTGAAGTTCAAATCATATTCAAGGGGTGATGATGATGCAAATTCCTTACTGTGAACTTCAGCTAGGTTAAAAGGTAATTTGTACCATCTTCAGCTCTGGGAGATGCAGAAGAGCTGGAATGAAGACGGGTGACCCTATATCCAATCTTCTTTGATGGGCATCCCAGTTGTTAGATAGTCTGCCTCATTTTATTCCCCACAGTCACTAAAACAACTAATATTCAGTGCCTGGACAGGATGGAAAAACATGACCAAGAACCTACTTGAGAAATTGTTTCTTTGGATTGGGAAGCCAACTTTCTCTGCTGGAAATCTAGATGTATGAGAGTTTGAAAAACACTGTGATAGCAAAAGTCAGGAAGAACAGGTCTTTCAAGTACTTTATGAGCCACAAATCTTTAAATTCACACCATTGGCTAGGCCTGATGATGGAGCCCTCAAAGCTACTGAGAAGGTTGCATCAGGAGGCTTCTAAGCTCTAGGCCAACTTTGGCTATGTGGCAAGGTTCTGCTTCAAAAAAGTAACAAGCTGGCAGTGATAACACAGCCCTAGTTTAAACTCTAGTCCTGAAATCATTTAGATCTTTGGAAATTTTCACTCATAGTCACTGGGTTTTTCTTGAAATATTTGCAAAGCCTAGCACTGGCAATTGCCATAAATGAATATTATAGAGTAGTATACCACATTACTGACTTCAGAAGCAAGGTCACATTCTCCATGAAGCAAGGAGTTCAGACAGTACATAAATGTGTCTATTCCGCATCTCTTTCCATTTCTTCATCTAAAAAAAACAACTATTTCTTAGCAATTACATGTTACTTTATGTATAGTGATTAATTGATTGTTTAAAATTGAGATTTATCTGTTTAATAGCTGTACTTTATTTTTATAGAACTGAATTAACCATTTCTTTGGTTCTTTACCCAGAAGCTGTGCCCAGGTGGCCATGTCTTACTTGATGGGAACCAATGATAATTATGAACCTTATATATGGGCCTATCATTTAAGTCCATGCTTTTCAAATCAATCCTATGTCTTGGTACAATTTAGGGAAGTCAGTTTCTCCTTCAGAGTGCCTGATCAAGGAGAAGAGCACATGTTTCTTCATTCTGTCCTTAAATGAATTCAGAACTCAAGGGTGAGTCACCACCTCATTTTGGCAGCCTCTCTGGTTACAGCAGGACTTCAAAAAAAAACCAATCTGGGAAAGTTGCCTCATGTGAAACAATACAGACAACGCTCTGCATTTAAAGTGTGAATCCAGTACAGAAGGAGAAGGATAAGAATGCCTGGAACAGGGTCTGTGTTGGGAAATACAAGTCATAAAGTGAATGTAGGCAGAGAAAGGAAGCTGGTAGAGAGTGGAAAGACCCAATTATTTAAGGGGGCATTTCAACTTTGGCCTGTTCTTACAAGAACATAGTTACATAATGTCTGCATGTCCCCCAAAGCACCTTACTCTCTTTCTCTATGCCTGGTGCATTGTCTATCATATAAGAGGCACAAGCCGTTATTTAACATAGTTTGGGTGGGAGTCAGACTCTGAACTAAGCATCTGGGCACTTTAGGGTGGACATTTATTCTGACAGATGCTCACTCTCCACTTTGAATCCTGACACTCCCAGGTATCCAGCTTTTCGCCTTTCCTTCTGACTTCCCAGATGTAAGCATTTCTAGCCCAAGGAAGCAGCTGCAATCCCTGATAGTCACGGAAAGTTGTTCTAGGTTGACCCTCAAGTTCTCACCTACTGAGCCACCAGGTGTCCTTGCCTGTAGCCACACTTTATGAAGCATTACAGGGAATATTTTTCATTCACCTTCACCTGTTTGGACCCTGGACCATTGTCACCATATGTTCCTTCCACCATTACTACTGCGATGGCACCGGGGGTGGTCTCTGATTTGGCAAATACCTGTTTACTTTCTGACTGTCTTGGCACACCTATTTAGAAACAGCTGGTTCACCTCTAGGACTTAAACCTAAATGAGAAAAGAAAGCTGAAAAAATGCTAATATGATAGTGTAATACAATGGTTCATTCAACAATATGAATAATTACTAAGACAAAATTAAATGTCTAGCAGTTAATTAAAAATATTGATGTAAGTTGTTATATTCCCCATGGTATCTTTATGAAGCTGTACAAAGCTATGTTTCTATGAAGAAAAACTAATTTTAATGCACACTTGTCCCACCAATTTCCTTTTTTTTTTAATTTATTTTCTTAAAAAAGTAGAGATTATCCATACAGTGTTTTCAGGTATGTGCTCTTGCACTGATAGGTTTTGGAACTGAACAAAGAAAATAGTTGTGTCAGTATTCTAAACTGCTAATCAATTAACAAAAAGTCAAGCATACTTGTTTGACCTGTGATTGTAGCACTGTGGCATGGACATAGATGGGACTTGCTGCCCACCAAGCTAGCTCTAGTTTTTGTGAGAGAGACTGTCTTAAAGGAATATAGTGGAGTGATGGAGCAGGACACACACACAAATAAATAATTAAATACATAAAGATTTTTTAAAAGAAAAATAAATGGCTGCAGTAGCAGCAGCAGCTCACTCACTGTTCACTGGAATGACATGATTTTCACAAGTCATATCAGACAGGATCCATCTGTTCTAGGGAGAGTGTGTTTCATACTTCCTCAAGCTTGCTATCTGTCACTGACAAACAAGAAGCCACTTTCTCCTGAGGCTGAGTTGTAATTATTTATATATTTAAACCAGGGTTATTTGTCATGCTCTGCAGGGCTTTAACAGTTTTAAAAAATAAATTAACTTCTGAGGAACATTAACCTGAACATTTGGATGTTGGTCCTGAGGAGAGGTACAGCCATCTGAGAACTGCAGTGTCCTCACAGTCTGTCAGGAAACCCATGATAAAAAGCCCAAAGTCATCATAAGTGTAAAACACTGAAGTTCACTAGGTGTTTCTTGCTGTTTCTTTGTATGCTGCCTTGTTTGCAGGTCCATGATTATAAACTGATTATAGCTAGAGAAAAAAATCCTCCCATTGTTCTCCCCCACTGAATAGTAATTGCTCTGCTATAATATTTCATTTTTTGTTAGTCTTTTGAACATTATTAAGATATCTAGATTTCAGTATGGCTTCTGACAAGTGACAAATGCAATATATATATATATATGTGTGTGTGTGATTTTTTATAACAATTATCTCACTATCTGTCATAAATCGTGTTTCACACAAACTAAGTATAGCCTGGTCACAGAGCATCATATTTTCTTATGTGCAGTCATTATGAAGTTGGACCCATGTTATGATTCTCCTTGACAGAGCATAATTATCTCAGAAAAGCTGACTCCATCTTTGATAGCCCTATGGCATGGATCTTCAGACATATTCTTGGCACTATAGAAAGTCTGATTCAGTGTAAAGAACAGCTTATCTTTCATTAAATTGCATTTACACCAGCCAAAAGCATCAGAGAGTGTGTGAGTAGGTTCTTTTCCTTCTCTGTGTTTATATACTGATAATTTTTGGATTTGAACTAACCCGGCTGGCCTGGTTGCTGTCTCACACGCAACGCTTGTGGATTTTCCTGTAGTCTAGGTCCAGTTAGTCTGAATTCATTCTTGGTTTGCTACTAATAATGGGCTTGATTATACAGCTGTGATGAAGCCCTCTGCAGGGAAAAACAGGATTCATTCTTTATATCCTTGCTTCAGTATGATTTTTTTTCAACAATCATTGCTAGTTCAACTTGACTTCTTAATGTAGCATAATACATATAAATCTACAATCATCATATTACTCCTAATTAATGTAATTTAAATAAAATTTCATGAATATCCAAGGCAAATCTAGTGTAGTCACAACATTCTTTTTTTTTTTTTTTTGTCTTTCACATTTTTTTCCAGCTTAAATTTAGATAAGAAACAAGGTTGTTTCACAAGTCAGTTCCAGGTCCCTCTCCCTTTCCCTCCCCTCCTCCCGTGCCCTCTCCCCAATCCCCCCCCTGTTATCCCCTCATTTCCCCAGGGAGGGTGAGGCCCTCCATGGGGGTGTCCATAGTCTGTCATTTTATATAGGGCAGGGCCTAGACCCTTCCCCAAGAGTTCAGGGTGAGAGTGCACCTCACATTGTTCTATGGGAGTCCAAAATCCGTGTGTATACTTGGGATGGGTACTGATCCGCTTCAGTATGATTTTATTTTACTTTATTGTAATGGGCTGGCAAAGGATGGAAATAAGATAGAAATGGTTAATCAATAAGAGAATTATCAGAAAGATGCATGTAACTCTGATGAAAAATGTTTTTAAAAGCACTCACAAATACAACTGACAAGCTGTAAAATAAATGAAAAGGATATCTGAGAAATATTTTAATTGGTTAGTTTATTTTAAATTTCTCCCTCATTACTGATAGACATTTTTAAATGATAGGATACCTGTAGCATGTTTTGGTGTCTTGCTGTTATGTTAGACCTGGATGAATGTTTAGGGAAGAAAACACAGTACAAGTGTGTTTCTAATCGATAGTTTTAGATAGAAACAGTTATGTGGAGGTGTATCCTTCCTCAGGCATTTGTGATGTATTTGAAGACAAATAATCACAAATTGAAAGTTGTAGCGATTTCTCTGAACACTAGTGTAACACACTAAACATTGAATTCTAGTAGAATTTTCCTGGAAGGAGTTGTATAATTGTGACTTAATCACCTACATATATTGACAAAGGTATTAAAAGTGGAAGTAGGCCGGGCATTGGTGGCACATGCCTTCAATCCTAGCACTCGGGAGGCAGACTCAGATGGATCACTGTGAGTTTGAGGCCAGCCTGGTCTACAGAGTGAGTTTTAAGACAGCCTCCAAAACAATACAGAGAAACCCTGTCTTGAAAAACCAAAAAGCAAGCAAGAAAGCAAGCAAGCAAACAAACAAACAAAAAACTGGAAATAAAATGTCTATACCAAGTTAGTGAACAGCACAAATAGAAGTCATAGCAAGTGAAAGCAGAAAGGAGTATGAAGCCAGGTGGAGTGGTCCATGATATAGCACCAGTACTCAGCGGAATTAAGCAGGAGGATAACCTGGGCTACTTAACAAAACTCCTCTTTTTTTATAAATTTTTTTCACTCATTTTACATACCAACCACAGTTTCCCCTCTCTGTTCTCCTTCTGTTCCCTCCCATTACCTTCCATCTACCTTTCCCATCCACTTCTCCTCTGCCCCTGTTCAGAAAGCGGCAGGCTTCCCAAGGGGAGTCAACAAAGCTGGCATATCAAATTGAGGCAGGACCAAACTCCTTCCCTTGTATCAAGCTGGGTTAGGCAAAGTAGCATGGGGAATAGGCTCCCCAAAGCCAGCTAATGATCAGAGACAGGGTCTCACCAAAAGGCTAGGATCCTTACAAACAGACCAAACTATACAACTGTCACCCACATTTGGAGGGCCTAAGTTGGTCCCATGTAGACTCCCTTGCTGTTGGTGGAGAGTCTGTGAGCTCTCACAAGCACTCAGTTCAGCTGTCTCTGTGGGTTTTCCCATCATGACCTTGACCCCACCCACCCCCACCCCCACCCCCTGGCTGGTACAATCCCTCTTCCCTCTCTTCAGCTGGACTCCTGGTGATTTCCCTGGGAAAGGGAAATAGATAAGATCTCCTGGGTAAACTGGGGGGGTGGGTGGAGAATGGGATCATGAGGGATCAGATTGGGTAGGTTGGGGGCAGGATGGAGAGGAAGATTAATGAAAGAGATATCTTGATGGGGGGCATTTGGGGGTTAGGGAGAAACCTGGCACCAGGGAAACTCCCATTAATCCACAAGGATAACACAAGCTAAGATTCCAAGAAATAGTGGAGAGGATGCCTGAACTGGCCTTCTCCTATAATTAGATTGGTGACTATTCTAATTGTCTTCAGAGAGACTTCATCCAGTAACAGATGGAAATAGATGCAGAATCACTTCCCTTTTTCCTTCCTTCCCCCTCTCTCCCTCCCACCTTCCCTCCTTCCTTCCTTCGTTTTTTCCTTCCTTCCTTCCTTCGTTTTTTCCTTCCTTCCTTCCTTCCTTCCTTCCTTCCTTCCTTCCTTTCCATTCACTTGGCCATTCATATTTACAGAGCTTGGAATTGAACTTGGGGATTGTACATGCCAGCGAAGGGATCTACATTCGAATTACATTTCCAGGCTGTGGAATCCTGTTTCACAGAAATGTGAAAGTTTATAGAGAAATCATAAAGTGGCAAAACCAAATAAACAGCAATTTAGTAAAAGAGTGGAAAATCCTTTGAAAATTTCTTCAAAAGGTATAGAAACTACTCTTTTCTAAATAGAATGCCTAAAGAGAATACAGAAAGACATTTTTTCATAATTTGAAATGTTTATCAATTTCATGAAGTTTTTCATTGGAATTTTATTTATTCATTTTTTTTTTTTTTGGTTTTTACAAGACAGGGTTTCTCTGTATTGTTTAGGAGGCTATCAGTCCAGCCCGGCCTCGAACTCACAGAGATCCGCCTGCCTCTGCCTCCCGAGTGCTGGGATTAAAGGCGTGCGCCACCATTGCCCGGCGGAATTTTACTTTTGATCATGAAAATGTGCACAATGAGATAATAAGAGTTAACTGCAGCTGGCTTGTGATGGTGCATGCATTTAATCCCAGCATTTGGGAGGTAGAAGTACGTGGATCTCAGTGAGTTTGAGCCCAGCCTAATCTACAGAGTACATTCCAAGACAACCAGGGCTAGAGAGAGAGAGAGAGAGAGAGAGAGAGAGAGAGAGAGAGAGAGAGAGAGAGAGAGAGAGAGAGAGAGAGAGAGAGAGAGAGAGAGAGAGAGAGAGAGAGAGAGAGAGAGAGAGAGAGAGAGAGAGAGAGAGAGAGAGAGAGAGAGAGAGAGAGAGAGAGAGAGAGAGAGAGAGGAGAGAGAGAGAGAGGAGAGAGAGAGACCCTGTCTCAAAACAAAACAAAACAAAACCCCAAAAAACAAAAACAAAAAAAGTGTTAACTCCAATTTGTGCTATGGCATTTCCACCTTCCTCAGCATGGCTATTGGGATCCCTTTTAGTCTACATGAAAAAAGAGTTCTTTACATCTGTAAACTTAGTCCATGTTAGCTAAATTCTTCCTTTATCATATACATTCTATTTTCTCTACTTGTCCTTAGTGCCAGTGACATAATTTGGGTAGCAAAAATAAATCACTGGGAAAAACAGATTTGTTAGAAATAAATATAATGTGCAGCTCAGGCTATGAGTCTCACATTAGTCCTAAATTTATCAGACTTCTATTTATAGTCCTTCTCACAAAATGTGTTTTGATATTCAAAGCTTGTGATGAACATTCCAAGATGAAAATATTTTCAAATTTTTATTGCATTTGCATGCAATGAAAGTTTAGAGATGAAAATATTTTCCATTTTCTGCCTGCATCTGCATACACGGTAGCAAGGAGAGATACTAAGGCACCTTCCTCCTTTTCCCAAGCTGAACCCAGGTTTTTTGTCAGACTGGTTTCTGGGTGGTTAATTTAGTACTAACTGGACTAGAATTCATTTTGTTTTGAAATGTTTTCTATGTCCTAGTAGAAATATTGCAAACAATGAACTGTAGTATAGCATATTTAGCTATCAGTAATGGTGAAGAACACTGTTTTATATTAGTGAGATTCTCCTAGGAAAAACCTTGTCAAAGTAATTCACTTTCTCCCTTGTAAGTTGAATTCTTTGTAAAAAGGCACAATTTTGATCTCGGGCAATGCTATTTATGAGTTCTGCTTAATGAGTACTGATGTTTTATTGATTGTTTAGGAAGTGTTAAAATACAACCACAGGCTTTTGATTCATGAGAAGCTTGAAATGAGCTGTCATGTGAGAATTTACCTCACCTTGGATCTGTTGTTTCAACACTGTCTAATGTGGTTAGTCTCAGAAGATCTATCTCCTCTTCTACGGAGCATATCTTCCTAGTCCTTCTGGATGGAAATAAAAAGCAAACATCCCTACTAACTACAACATTTCAGAATGTTGGGCATATATGTTTATCCAGCTTCCCTTTAATATATAATAGTTTTCCTAGAGTGGGACATAACAGAATGTTCAAGTGAAAGAACAGAGCACTAATTAGGATTGCTTTATTTATATCCCTTTCTTTAGCATGGACCCCAGATTAGTTGGTTTCAAAACATTGCCTTTAACTTAAGATGTTATACCAGGTCTAATATGAACTTAGATTATTCAAGTACAGCTTCTGTTTTAAAACTTGTTTTTATTGATTGTGGTGGCAAAGATATGTAAAAAAAAATTAACCGAAAAAGATGACTGAAAGATGATTTTCACTTCTCCAGTAAGTACAGGCAGAAACCTCTGTGTTTGCTGAGTCCTGTTGAGGACTTGATTACAGTGGGCATTCCTGAAGGTGTCTGACAGAAACAGAGAATGGTTAGATTAATTGGAAGACAACATCAGAGGTCATCTTGTCTAGTCCCTGTTCTCATGAAGGATGGCCCTGAAACTCTCCCAGACAGATTGTGACCTGCTTTAATCAGCCATTGGTATTACACCTACACCTGCTCTGTGACCCCTAAAATTGGGTAGAAAAGTCAAAGACCAAGTCAGTCATGCAGAGGGCTAGCAGCCTTATACAGAGCTGGTCATCCTTTCTGCTTTGACCTGGCAATGAGCACTACACACAGATTCTGTGACGTCATCTTTCAAGTGTTAGCAACTTACACTTGAGCTACTTTCTGGAAAGTGTTTACTTTCTGTTATAAAAGTGTTTGCCTCTGTAATTTCCAAAAAAATGCCATTCTTTGTTGTTGATTTCCACTGATTTAGTCCCCTGAGGATAGAGACAACTTTCTTACCCTCTTGTTATTGATTTCAACCCATAATTCCTTTGGCTTTCTTATGGATAAACATGAGCTTTACTTGTCTTCTGTGGAACACGTTGGAAAAAAAAATAAGGATGGTCATGCGATTTGATACTGGACTCAATGCCTGGCTTATCTTTTGTGAGCTACTAGACCTGGAAAGAAATCACCCAGCTTTTAGGTTTTTTTTCTTTTTAATTTTCTTTTTATTTATTCTTTGTATCTTTCAGACCACACACATGATTCCATTCATTTCCCTGTCCCTTTTATCTACCCTCTGTGTTTGCAACCTCCCACCAAAAATAAAATAAAATTTAAGAGAATAAAAAAGAAAAAAAAAGAGAAGGAAAAATGAATCTCATCATGGAAGTTGTAGTGTGACACAGTGAGTCATGAAGTAAACCCTTTTATCCATGTATCTTTACTTCCAAGTGTTCATTGCAGAGAGCCATTGGTCTGGTTTGAGGCCTCTGGTATCTGCTACACTGCTGATTCAGGGCCCTCACTGGAGCTGCTCTTGGTTATCATACTGTCATCCTGCATTGTGGAGATCCTGCAGGTTTGGGTTTGCAGGACTGGTCCCTTCACTTGCTCTAGCAGATCACAGATGGATTGGGTGTTGAGGGTGGAGCATCGCATTACCCTCGTTCTGCAACAATTGGAAGCGCAGGCAGCACAATAAAGCAAACCCCATTGGCAGAGGTGTAGGTGAGCCAGCCTGATTTTGTGAGCATGGGAGAGCTGCCCCCTTTACTCATCTGTTATGTGGCAGCATGGGCAAGGGATAGATATAGATACTCTCCTACCCCAGTCAATGACTGAGGCAGATGGCAGAACTGGCCTTGAGGTCATAAGAGCAGGGGAGTTGTCCCTGCCCCTAACCAGCAGCAGCACTCAGAGAGTGGCCTCTGCACCTCTCCTGGGCAACACAATACAGTTATGGGAAAACTACTGAAGATATGAAAGCATATCCCTTTCTCATTATAGCAGTGGGTGAACTAGTCAGAGAAATGCAGGAGGGCTTACCCCGATGGTGAGACAGGGGAGAGCTGCCAGCCTGACCAATCCTGCAACTAACCAGGCCCAGAAACAGTTTCTAGTTTTAACTGAAAACTAAGAATTGCAATGGGTTTGTGAGCTTTGAACTTCGTTGACTGTACTCTAGATTACTAAGTTATCATGCGTGGAAGTAAATACCACAGCACACACACCTCTCAACTGCAACTTTCAGGAAAATTTCTTTGTGTTAAGACTACAGTTTTGAAACAATATTATGATGTCAAGAACAATTCATGCCATAAAGTTTAGTAAAGAAAATAGGCTTAGTGTGTCTATGTGGTGTGTGATGCATGTATGTGTATACACAAGTAGTCATTCCTGCATATGCATACATGAGCTACATAAAGTGTCAATGGTCCTACTTTATGTTCTCTACTTTATTGCCATGAGACACATTTTTTTCACTTATCCTGGAGCTTGTTCTTTGTATGTGTGTGTGTTTAGTTATTAGGCTGACATTCAGCAAGGCCCAGCTATCCCCCTCTTTCATCTCTCCCCAGCACTGGGATACAGGTACGTGCAGCGATGTCTAGCTTTATATATGGCAAAACCAGATATAGTTGCCTTCATGCTTGAGCAGCAAGAGCTCTTGCCCACTGAGCCATCTCCAATTCCTATTCTATGATGGGTTTAAATGCCTTTATCACATGGAAAGTTCTTATCTTATTATTTATAGATAATAGGGTCTCATAGCATATATTCTTCAGTATATTTACCTATGTTAGCACCATTTATATACTCTCAAGCAGATTGAGAGTATAGACAATTAGGGAGGTTGACCTGGAAAGTAGAAAGAAGAAATGTTTCCCTTTCTTTTGTTTACATTAAAGGTAAACAGTCATATTTGCTGGCGTGTTGCTGCTGGAAACTTGCAAACAGAACTACTGATCAAGTCAATGCTGAGTGGACATTTTGTGTTAGATGCAACTCCTATGCCATCTCCTTCTTTATCTCCTATGTTGTACTCCATCTCCTGGGAAATTTGTCAGTAACAAAAATAATCATATTCAACTGTTGAAACTTGACCCTGAAAATGAAATTGTTATTAATCAGAGAGAATACAGTTCCATTGTGCCAAGTGAGCTGACAAAGTTTGCAGGAGGTGAGGGCTAGTCGTAGTCTCATGTTAATGGAACAGAGATACTATGTTGATTGCCCAACAGGCAATTATGTAGTTATTGGTGGAAAATTATATTTCTATCCTGGAGAGTGTTGCCTGTTACACTGGGCAGCATTTGGATCTTTACAGACAAAATGCTGGGGAGCTAGGCACCACTCTTCAGACAACCCTCTGCTCCAGCAACAATAGAAATCTAAGAGATTTTGATGTTAAGCATGTCTCAAACACATACACATCTTTTCATATTTATCGTCACCTTATTCTGTGCTTCTGTCTGACCTGTGAAATCACCTCTTAATGGCCCACTCTATCCATATATTATTTTAAGTACATTGGTACTTCCTTTATTACAGGGGGAAATTTTCTTCTGTTGTAGAGACGTGTGGTTTTCTTTTTTCTTTTTGGAGTAAAAGTTATTTTTAGCACAATGAAATGTAACAAGATTAAACAAAAGGCATAACACTGAAGTTGGACAAGGCAAACCAACTGAAGGAAAAGAGCTCCAAGAGAGGTCAGAAGAATCAGAGACCCACTCATTCATAAATGCAGGAGTCCCATAAAAATACTAAACTGAAAGCCAAGACCTGATACCCACACAAGCAGCCCTTGGGCATGCTGCTTCAGTCTCATATGAGCATGCTTAGTTGATTGTGAGGCCTAGTACTCCTGTATCCTCAAACCCCTTTGACTCTTACACCTATCTACCTCCTCTTCCACAGGGTTTCCGGAGCTCTAAAGGGAGAAATTTGTTGGAGATATTCCATTTAGAGCTGAGTGTTCCACGGTCTCTCGTTGTCTGCATGATGTTTGGCTCTAGGTCTCTATATTTGTTCCCATTTACTGTAGGAAGCAACTTCTCTGAAGCTGATGTTGGCTGAGTAAGGCACTGATCTATGTGCATAGAAGATCACTAAGGGTCATTTATTGAGACTTTTTCTTTTAAACCAATAATATTTGGATTTACTTTAGGTCTTTGGGCTACTTACTCTCTGATTCATGGTCACCCAAGTGATATCAGTTATGGGTTTGATCTTACGAAGTAGACTTTATGTCAAATCAGACATTAGTTGCCTATTCCCATAAGTTTTGTTCTTCTATTGCCCTAGCATGTCTTATGGGGAGGCCATATTTTAGGTCAAAGGTTTTGTGAATGAATTGGTGTTTATGTTTCTTTTTTGGTAGCTTGCAGAGTATCTCCCCACGTAAACCGCACTAGAACATAGGGGTTAATATTCTATGTAGGCACAGGCATGCCCTCTCTATGTTCAATAAGTTGTGTCAGATAATGAGGGAGATGGAGTCACTACTAGCTATCACATGTCATCAGACACAGCTTCCAGTACTGGGACTGGTCAAAGGGGTTCCATGGAAATCCCAAGCAATCCAGGCTGCTGCCACGACAGAAAGTAGTATGGTTTTCAATACTGTATGTCATCTATAAGATTCTGTACATTGTCTATCATTGAATACATTTACATTCTTGCAGTACTTCTTTTCTTGGATATCAATGTGATAGTTGTGACAAGGTCAGGGTTCCAACTTTGTTTCCAAAAAATGAGTTAGTTCAGCCAGTGTAGAACTGAACCAGGACTCTTTCTGAACTGGAACTCTGGTCATTCTGTTATTCCACTGCTCTTAAGTAGGTTAATTTAATCTAGTGAACCAACAAGTGTTCCTATCTGTTCCATCTTCCTCTTATGCCCCACCAGACAGTCTTGCTTACCCTACCCAGCATCATAGGCTTTATTCCACCACTCATGCATTTCTGCATTCCCATTACCAAGGCTTTGCCATTGCTGATACCTCTCTCCTGTGCTCTCCTCATATGCTCTGCCCAGCATATGTAATTTCCATGTGTTGCACAGATCTAAGTCTTTGTGTTTCCCTATAACATCAGGAAATATTTCTTATTATCATATTCCACAGCTTGACAAATCACAAAATTGAGTAAAGATGATAATAATAACATTTATTGGTATGATAGCTTACACATATATTCCCAGAACTTGGGAGAAAAAGGAATATCTCAAGTTCTAGAATAGTATGGATTAGAGGTAAGATATTAGGAGAGAGATAGACAGACAGACACACAGACAAGGGGAGAAAGAGGGACACAAAGAGAAACAGAAAGAAAGAAAGGAAGAAAGAAAGAAAAAAGAAAGAAAGAGAGAGAAAGTAAAGAAAGAAAGAGACAGAGATAGATGATACAGAGAGAGGCATAAAACGTTGGGTAAGGACATCCTCTTATGTAGAACATAGTATTTTCAGCATATTTTTCAAGCTAACACACACACATATACATACATACATACACACACTCATTCTCACACACACACACACACATATATATGTATATATATGTATTTATTTAATTATGTTATCAACCCTATGGAGACTATGTTGGTACTCTCATTTTATAGATAGGAAAACTGAAAAAGCAGGTTAAGGGAATAACTCAAAACCTTATACCCAATAAATAGCAGTTCTAATATTTGAACCATAGATAATGGGATGCAGGATAGGTGCCAGTTCTTGTTTGTTGAATAAATGCTTGAATCTCTACCATGGGTTTGACTTCTGTTGTGATTTATTACATTCATGTGATTTGGACAGTGTTGGGCACTATATAAGGTTAAACATTTTATGGTCCCACATATCAAATCATGATGCGCCACTACCTAGGATATCAGATGGCCTACGTTATTTTATTGAGTCCTCAAAAGCACCATGTAACATAGGTAGTAAATTCCAATTTTACAAATGAAGGGTAAGAGCTTCTGAGGTAGTGTCCAAATCTTGATCTATCAGCTCCAGGAGCCCTGTGTTTCTTGCATTTTTCATGTTTGGAAGAGATAGGACTTAAATCTATGGCCTTCTAGGCTGTACAGACTTAAGCAGGAGGAAAAATGGCACAGAACATTAAAAATGAACTAAATTAATGAATTATGCCCAGAACTGCAAATTAAAAGTCAAATGGAAAGCTCTTATTTCATAAAACTACATGATATAACAAGAAATTAACTTAAAACCAAGTATATGCATGCCATTTATTTACTGAAGATTCTGAACAAATGTTTTAGTAAACAGAAATCCCATGTTTTTATATGGGAAATTAATGTGACTTCTATGTCAAATCTTCTGTAATTAGTGGCTACAAATTGACTCAACTCTAATAAAAGCTTCACTTTTTAAATTAGTGAATCTAGTCAACATATTTAAATGGAAGCATGTGATACAACCAATGAACCAACAACCTAACAGGATGAAATCACAATACCATTAAAGATGGGGCACTGGCAAAAAATAAATAAATAAAGATATAAATGACCCCAGGCAGAAGGCAGAAACTTTGACTAGATATACAAAATATATGTTTTTCATATGTATTAAATCTAGCTTCATATAAATAATGGAAGAAATACCAGGCATTCAACAAATACTATTGGCAGAACTGGCTCAAAATTTCAAAACCCGAACTGGGACCTTGCCGAAAAAAAAAATCACATGCAAAAATTCAAATCTGTTCAATGATGGAAGATTATAGAAGAATCTTAATTAAAGATTAAAGACAGTATTAAAAGTCACACTTTCCTGCAATAAAGGGAAATTCTCCCTGTAAGTGGAGTGAATACAGAATATTAAAAAGAATAGATCACTTTAATGTTTTTAAAAAAATGAGGCAAAGAAATGCTGTAAGCCTGCAGACCAATATACAAATGTTGTCAAGGAGAGCATGCTGAGTCCTGCTCTTTATGCCCTTCTTCATCCACTGTGTGCCGAATTCCACCCATTCAACATGTTACTTTCTTATTAGGAAAAACATAATAAACTCCAAAGCCAACTCATAGGGTCTGAAGACTATAACATGCTGGGTCAGAGTGGCATTTAGGTTCCCCTTATCAGCTGAAATGGGAATTAGGAAAAAGAATTTGAATTTGTCTATCTAGGAGGTAGGTATCTTTAGCATGCTTTCAAGAAAGATAACTTCATGAACTATTCATCAACATTTTCATACAAACTTTAAAATCAGAATTTGTCTCCTATGTGCAAGATCCAAGACAGATAATTATGTAGAAAAATGCAAATGATTCAATTTAATCAAGCAGCCATTTCTTTGTTTGGGGACTTAGGGATCTAGGTATGAAATAACTTAGCCTTCTCAATGTATCTTTTAAGCTGGCTGTTTTGCCTGAAGATACACTCTTAATCATATTTGCCACTTACCTGAGGGTTTTCAGTGCCTTAGACACCCTGGGGCATTGCTGGAAACTTCAGCACCTGAAGGGGACACCTGGCACCTGCCTGAAGCACTTTCCATTTCCTGCCGGACACAAAGGATAGAGTTACTGTAGACTGGAGAGCTCTTCAGTGGCTGATTTACAAGGGTCTCCTGGTGAGTCTATCCACAGGCAGCTAAGGAGCCTTCCCAGCGACTGCAGCTGAATTGCAGAGGGTGTAGGGGATTGGAGAGTCTCAGTAAGGAGCCCTCATCTTCTCTTTTCCTCTGCCTCTTGTAAATGGATACAGCAGAGGTTTAAACTACTTCATTAGTCCAAAGCATTTGTTTTACAGGTCCCCAACAAAATCTTAGGTGGAAATTCCTTTATGAGTCGGATATTATTTACCTACAGAAATCCCATAGAGACACTTATAGTATGCATACTTGCTAGGCTTCAATTTTACATCTTTATAAATAATCAGTTTACAGTCTGGTTGTCTTTGAGTCTTCTCACAAATATTTAGTAATCCTTTTATTTGTGAATTTCACCCTTTTACATCTTGTATAGTTGAAATTCACAAGCAAGATTCTGTTAAGTTCAAGAAAAAGCTTAAAATAATATAGAGATCTTTTTCACCTGTGTAGTTTATTTCAAAGTAAGTTTTATGCCTTTAATATTTGATGTTCATTAGTATTTCTGTAAAAGTTCACATTTTTAAACTCTTATTCCGGTGTTTCCTTTAAAAATATGTATCCACCCAGTATTTAAGTACAGCTTAGGATGTGTTAAACAGTAATTCAGAACCCAAAATCAAAACCAGAGCCTGCACCAGAAGAATCAAAGAAAATCTCCTGAGGAAGAGGATACAGTTTGGCAGATATTGGGCAAGGTTTTGAATTATATACATCTAACCTTAGATTATCATGTATTGCTTACCTTTCTGGTCTTGGGTAAATTGCTCAGCAGTTTGAGCCTCATCTTTTTTCTTTGTAAAAGAGGAATTATAATAGTTTAATATTTTCTGTAAGCAAATGTTTTTTGGGGAGCATGCTGACTTTTCATTATGCATACTTTCCCTTCATTTACACTTCTCTGACTTCATTTTCCATAACAATAATTGAAGTAAACATTATATTTCCTTGCCAAGAACCTGATTTGGTATGCAGTGGCTCCACTGTAATAATAAAAATGTATTCAAACATGGGCCAAGACAGAATGCAGGTATTACAACTCAGGCTTTCCCCTAGTGCTTTAGTTGGTAGAGAATTTCTAGGACTCAGCAGTAACTCAGTTATAAGACATCCCATTGTGCAGAAGTGGAGTTAGTACATTAGGTGACACCCTTATACAACCTTCAAATGACTGTAAAGAGTTCAGGGAAGAAGAAATCAGACAGGAGTAGGCCCTGGAATCTATAACTAAACAATATCATTTATCTTAAGAAGGGAGCCACAATCAATATTTAACGGAATTGCTGGGAATGATGTATACAATAAATTGAAACAAAAAGAGGTTGAAGATCGAATACAAATTGGAAGTTGGGTCATATAAAAATTATAGGATGCAGCAGTAGAAATGAGATTGGTGACCCACCAGGCTCCAGGGAATAGTTCTGATTCAGTGGGTACACAGATGATCCTTGTTAAGTTTAAAAGGTCACAAAATAAAAGAAAAGTCATGGAAAAATGGAAATCATGTTCATAGGGATGGGAAGGAGTTAAGAAAGGTTAGGAAACAGTGTTGTCAAAACATTTCATATACATGTATGAAATTACCAAAGAGCAAAATTAATCAATGAAACAATAAAGTATACAATAGTAAATAGTTAAGTCAAGCATTTAAGATGCTCCATGATATAATCTAAGCTGTAAAATTGAAAAAGACAGCTCACTAAATATGAAGTAATTTGAGGTGGGATGTAGTTTGGCTTAAGACCCTGGCTTAAGGAAATTCTAGAATGTGTTCAAGGCATGACTGACTGTTGGGTGACAGTGGTGTTTTGAAAGAAAATGGCCCCTAAAGGGAGTGACACTATTAGGAGGTGTGGTTTTGTTGAAATGGGTATGGCCTTTTTAGAGGAGGTTTATCACTGTAGGGGTGGGCTTTGAGGTTTCCTGTGCTCAGAATACCACTCAGTGTCTCAGTCAACTTCCTATTGCCTGCAAGATGTAGGACTATCAGCTAATCTTCAAGCACTGTGCTGCCAAGCTTTCTGCCATAATAATAATGGATAAACCTCTGAAACTGTAAACAATCCACCCCAATTAAATGATTTCCTTAAAACAATTGCCATGGTCATGGTGTCTCTTCACAGCAATAGAAAACCCTAACTAAGACAATGACAAGTATGCTGACGTTAGGGTGACTGACTGTTGGGGTCTCTCCTGTAACTGGTTATTCTTTTCATCAACTTGATTTTCTGCCTGAGCTCAGGGATCCAATTTTCATCCCTTTGTGGTTGTGGTCTCACAGTTCTTGTTTGCATCTTAGTGCCCAACAGATATCCCTTTGTCTCATGTTTCCCACTCATGTTCCCGTTGTTGTAACTCTGAACTAAGTGAACACTCGATAAAAGATGACCTATGCTGGTAAACGCAACAACAGTCAGTTGCTCCAGAGAATAGTGTTTCTTGCTGAGGGTTCTACTGGTTTAAAAGTCATGTGCACTGCAATCACAGTCTCCATGTGCCATGATAGGGAAGGTACATGGGAAGAACTAAGGTCATGGCTGTGGTGACCATGAGAAAGGACCTTGGAACTCTTGGGCTATTCAAAACAACTTTGAAATCCTCTTCCTGATGGCGTTTATTCATGGAAGGCTCACAAATTCTCTTTCCTCTCACCAGTCTCTCAGCAGCAACTTCGAGGAAATGGTTTAATTGTTTAAAACACTTGCTGCATACTTAAGAAAACACCAGGGAGGAATGCTATAAAAGAAATACTTTCAATGTATGAATTTAGAGTCTGAGAGGATTACCAGCCCAATGAAGACAGTAAGAATAAAAAAAATGCAAACAATTGGAATGTTTGGTTTCCTGTGAATAAAGCAACTGATAAGCTTTATTTCTTCTGTTCACTCTCTTTTACCTCTTTACCTTGAATTGAACACTGTTTACTCTGTTATATATTGAAGCACATTTACTCTGTTATATATTGAAGTACCGCATGGTTAATTTCAAGAAAATGAACACAACTCTCTGAAATTCCAGTTTTACTAAAATGAACTCTATCCAGAAAAGTGGCAAATGAATAGAAAGCAAAACTGTGCAGTAGTAAATGTCTTTCTCCAAACTGTAAATTCCTGGCCTGATTGACTCAGGGACTCCTATTTTAACCTACACAGCTTTTTGTAAACTTGAGCTGATTTTGCCTTTTTCTAAGAAGCAATAAACAGTGACACTCTATTGGAGAAAAAACCCAATTTTTCCTTTATAAGAGAATGTCAGTTGTGTTTTACTACTTTTTCTTTTAATTCTTTTTGTTTGTTTGTTTCTTTGTCTGATTGCTTTCTAAAGAGAGCAGAATAAGAAAGGGCATGGAATTGGGTGGGCATGGAGGCAAGCAATATCTGGGAGGAGTTGGGGCGAGGAATCCATGATGAGAATTATATTTTTCAATAAAATAAATATACCACCAATAAAACAAAATACTTTATTGAAAAAAATTTTAAATAAAATTCTTAAAAAGAAGTGATAAACACCAAGATGATATGCAAGAGTTTGAAATACCTGAACTAATGTCCACATGGTATCTTTTGGACCCATACACATTCTGTGTTTTCCAGAAACATAAGGTGCACTCAGAAGTTTGAGATTTCACTAATGAAATCATCAACTTTGCCATAGAACTTGTGAGGCTGACTTCATCTCCCAACATACAAAAGAGCTTTGTTGCTGTAAGCAGTTAATTTTAAGCCATGCACTAAAACACTTCACAACTTTATGGTGACATCTTAAAGGAGTAGCTGACAGCCTTTGACAATATTTAGCGCTTTACAGTAACACATTAATGCTAACTTTAGAAACTATACCATAATGAAATTTTATAGCCAATTAAGTTCACGAGTCATTGTCAGCTTTCAAAACTGTAGATGAATGAGAGAATCACATATAGAAATGGAAGAGCCCTCTCTTGCTGCTATAAAATCCTAAGTATTACCATGAGAGTCATACCATTGCAGAGAGAAAAATGCAACATCTAAACAGCCTGAGGAAAAACACAAGCAACATCTTTGCAAATTTTGAAACGTGTTTCAGTCTATTTGTTGACGCATGCTTTTGCTGCCTATGGGAGAATGCTTTGTAGTCTCTGCCAACTCATAAGAGGCTATCAGTCAGTGGGCAGCCTTCTCAACTTTTACTTTAAAGGGTAGCATGGTCCTGAAGAAGTTGTGTCCAACTGTAACCCCAGGATTCTGGAGACTGAGACAGAATACTAATGACTTCAAAACCAGTGTGGCCTACAAAGGATACCCTGTTTCAAACCCTTACCCCTAAAAAATACTGTTAAAAAGAAAACCTGTTCAAGCTGGAATATTATTACTCTTCACACATGATAATTGAGTATTACTTCTAGCTAAGGAGGTAAACAGTTGGAAAAATGATGTTGGTAAGTCTCTTTCCTAAGATGCTCTGACACATATGAACATATAAAGCATGCGAAGCTGACTCACACTGAAAGAACAATCAAGAAAAAGCACATCTACTTTGTCTCTCTGTGCCTCTATATCTGTTTGTCAATAGTATGTGTATAAATCTGTTCCAGTTATTAAACAGGGAATGGGGAATATCTTTATGGACTAACAGAACTTCAACTGGCTTTAAAACAAAATCATTATTTATTGTTTATAGAAAATATGGGAATATTATAACACTGCATTTATTCATGTCTGTATGTATGTGCATATGTTTGTGCCTGTATGTGAGTTTTCATGCACACATGTATGTGTTAGGTCATAAGAAACCCCACTTCTCCAAATTCCAGTGGTTAGACAAAAAGCCAACATTTCTTAGGAACTTGTGAAGCTGTTTTCCTCTACCAAAGGAGCTATTGCCACTAGCTATTACCACAGGAATAAGGGACAAATAGCTATCTGCGGTACCTACTAGCACACCAAAGCATAGCCGGCCTTCAGGCCCCCTCAGTATCACAAATACTTGTCACACATTTTAGAGTCCATGCTGGCATCCTGGCTGTTGTTTTGGCTACCTGCTCTTTTCTTGGGCCTCTCTCTGTCTTCATCTCTCCATCTCCCTGCCTTCCCCCAACCCTACATCTTTACTCTACCCTTACCTCTGTGACCAGGCCCAGTCTGCTGGCCACGTTCAGTCTGCAACTTTCTCTTTGTCCTGGACACTTCCGGACACCTCTGCCTCTTTTCTCCCTCATATCAACAATAGGAATCTTCTGCTTAATCATACCTTGGAGCTGTCACACTGTCAGTGTATGTATACACCATCGATGTATAGATATGTGTGCATGGGTATTTTTGCGTGTCTGGAGGCCAGGGACTGACTTTGGATCTCCTCCACAACCACTTTCCACCGTATATTTTGACACAGCTTCTTTCGTTGAATGTGGCTTCACTGGTTCATGTAGGCTGGCCCACTAGTGAGCTCCAGGGTTCCACAGCACTGGTATTGCAGGTGTGTAATTTAGTCTCTCAATTCACACAGCAGTCTCTTTACCAACTATCCCATTTCCTCAGGCCCTGGCTCCAGGGCCTCACTATGTATCTCATGCTTTTCTTGAACTTATAATCTTACTTTCACATCCCACATGATGCAATTATAGGTATACACTACCACAATTGGTAGCCAATAAAAAAATTAAAAAATCATGTAGGTATAACATTTAAATGTATTCCTTTAGTGACAGGAAATTTCAAAATGCCTGGAATTCTTTTTCATGGCCAGTAATTGCTTTGAAGTAATTTGGTTAAGGTGTTGTCTGCCAGTTGTATGACTGCTACCATCAGCATGCAGTTTTGGGACAAAGAAATCCCCCCTTTACCCCTTTTATTAAAGTTAATAACAACAAAGGAAAACAAAATCAGACAAATTGCAATATTACAGAGGAGGATGAAGAAGAGGATGAGGAGGAAAATGTGCAACAGGGAAATTTTCCGAGCCTTTATACAGAAGATGCACATTCCTGTTTAAAATGTTCCCTCTGTTGCTTTTGCATCTTGGGGCTTCACCCTTTCCCCCTGTGACCATGGTCTCTATTTCTGCTTTCTCTATGCCTCTCATACCTTCTGTTTCCACACTCTCAAGAGGAAAATACTTAATCCTTCACACTTTCTTATTAATGGATCATTTACATCTTTCTGACTTCTACTTGAAATCAGCTCCAGGCCTGTCTATATATCTAAAAACATGGTGGAAGGTTTGGAACTTATATAATAGGGAATTATACAGTTAGCCCTCTTCATCCACACATTTCACAAATGAAGATCGAGCCAAAAATAAACCAAAAGTGTTTTTAAATGCATCTGTATAGAGCATGCCTGATATATTATTCTCAGCTTTATTCCTGAAACAATGAAGTATAACAACTGTCCATGCAGGTTTTGCCTTGTGTGAGGTATGAAAAGCAATCTAGATATTTTTTAAAATGCATGTGAAGCTTAACGTTGACACAGAGACGTGGAGAGGAGATGGTTCCTGTATTCCATGTTTTGTTATTTAGATCACTCTGCTGAGGGGCTTCTGTAGCCTTGGAGCCTTGCAGGTACTCTTTGTGAAAACTGTCTGTTTCCTACTTTTCTAAACCTGCAATACCCTCAAAAGGAGCCTTTAGGAAAAATACCACTTTCAGATCTTACAATGAGAACCCGATTCTAGACTTAGGTGCATGTTATTTCTAGAGACAAAGCAATTGCAAATATGAGTGCTGCAATCAAATGACAATAACGGTGTACAATTCTTATTTCCAAGACATTATTCTTTCCAAATGACGTTAATTGACTTCTAACATGATTTAGTATTTTAGTCTCTGTTTGGGATTATACTATGTTGGGAGAAAAGACAGTTTTGGAGAATGGACAATGGAGATAGAAAAATTAAAGAAAATCAATGTATGAAATAGAGGATCAGAATTTAGCATCAGGACAGGATTTGAGGTCCAGAAAGCCAGTCAATAGGATCTAGAAGAACAGAGTGCTATAAATGACTTACAACAGAGGAAAACAATGTCTAATGATCAAATGAAGAAAACTGAATACACAGTTAACTGACTTTACTGCAGTATAAATACCATAATATTAACAATTTCAATTTAACACTTTAAATTTAGAAGATGTACACATCAGTGTTAGGAAAGTAAATATTTACTTCATTTAAAGATTATTTATTGTGCATTTTTGAGATCCATAAGCAAGTCTGAAGTATATGCTTCTTTTTCTGACGAATAAATTTTGGCTAGGTTGGGGTGATAGATGGCATTTTCTAACATGTTCTTTTTGTTTTCATTTTCATAATACGTTAAGTCCTGGGCATTCAGAATCTTTTCTTCCAGAACAAAGAGAAACTATTAAGTATTTAGTCTGACACTTGGGAAGTATCTAGAATCTGTTCTATATTCCTTGTGACTGCCATTCTCAAAAGTCCCAGCTTCCTCGTCCTTAAAATCAGACAGATTATAGCTAATGTCTAATTTATTTTCATGTTTTAACATCATGCTGCTATTGCCCTTTAAGTGATAAACATTAACCCACATGCTGCAAAGTTATCAGTCCTAGATATGCCTAAATATGGGTACAATTATTCCCACTGACATTCATTTTCAGAGACCTACATATTTTTAATAGAAAGTTAAAAGAGAAAATTGAGTTCAAAGGGAAAATTAATTAATGATTCTTTTAAAAGATATTCAAAGTCACTTAAGCAAACATTCTCATTTAATACTTACAAAATTACTTATAAATACAGGACTTTTAAAACAAGAATTTATATGAAGTGGAGAGGAACCTTGTATTAAACTGCTGATACCATGGTCCTCTGGAAACAAAACTAGATAAAAAGAATTACATTTTACACATTTTCCTTAAAAGAGCATAGCATTACCAAAATGTTATATACATTTTGTAATGTAACATAATGTTACAATAAAGTAGAATAAAATGGCACACGAGAAGAAGGACATGGGGATGTTGGATTGGCCATATATTATTTCTATTATGATTTATATGTACTCATACTTAGTTAAATCATTTTTGCCCTTTCCAAATTAAAAAAAGTCAAAACCAAGCAAACAAACCTCACTTTGTAAGTACTAGACCAACATAAGAAAAGAGTTCTATCTCTTTACGTTTAAAGGAAGGAAATCACCATGCTGGTCTCTTTAAAATCTGATACTGTCCATTGATGGTTTTCCTTTTTCTCTGCAGGGCTGGAGAGAATTGCACGGGATTCATCTTATGAACAAGAGGGAAAGGTTCAGTTTGTAATCGATGCAGTGTATTCCATGGCTTATGCCCTGCACAATATGCACAAAGAACTCTGCCCAGGATACATAGGCCTTTGCCCAAGAATGGGCACCATCGATGGGAAAGAGCTACTGGGTTACATCAGGGCTGTGAATTTTAATGGTAAGTCACAACTTTTTTTCTATCTCAACATTAAGTGACAGGGAGTTTCACACCCCCTATCTATAGAAGATGTTGGGATGAAGTAAAAATCCAAAGATGAGAGGCAATACATTTTGCTCAGAAGTGTGAATTTTTCCACCTGCTTTTCAATCTCAAACATATTTTTGTACTGCCCTTAATCTGTTCTTGAAAGAAACAAAAGTAAAAATAACTCTCTATCAATCAAAACATCCTACTTAAATATCACTGTTTCAGAAATCTCTTATAAGGCTTATTCAGGACCACTGGCAAATGATCAGGTTTATTTAAAAATATATTGCTCATGCCATTATCAGTGAAGACCTTATAGAAATCTGTTTTTTATCTGGTATTAAGCTTCTTAAACACTGATCTGATGAGGAAAAATGGATGGAGTCACTTTAATAATCTAAGACTGTTGCATTTTTATTTTTATGTCTATTATTCCTTGTATTTTCTTCAATGATTTAGACATGTGATAGCAAGGAAATGATTGATGTAGTTTATCTGGTATTTTGTTTTTACCATAGAAGCAGAACTATTGCTTTTGTGACTGTCACAAGAACCCAACACAAGACACGTTGGATTCACAGTATTTGGTTGTGAATTGCTGAACTGTCTGTTTGAAAGGACAGAGTTAGTGAATGCTGCTGTCCTTTTATGAAAGTGGTAATGGTTACTGCCCATGACTTTGACCATCATTTTCAAATAAAATGATAGAATGATCTGAGCTGACTAAATCTTCAGCTTGACTGTGATCCACACAATGGACATACCTCCCAGCCATGCACAGTGCCACACTGTCTATCACAATACACTCCTGTGACCTCAGCTGCCAGCCTTTCTCAAAACAGCACAAGGTCATCTTCAGTTAGGAATTCAAGCAGAAACTCCATCTCTTGCTTTGTACAGGCAATGTAAGGAATAATTTGGCTTGCATTCAATACCGGACACTCTCTTCAATAGCAAAATTTGCTAGAATCTTTATATAGCATTAATTCTTTCGTTAATATAAACACTAACGGGAATTTGAAAATAATTTTCATGCAGCTATAAAACTGAACAAAAGAGGATTGTTACATTGTAAAGTTATTTACTCTAATGTGAGGTTAGGGAACACTTCATTTCTCCAACAGTATTAGGAAGTAGAAAGAAGAATGCAAATGAGCAGATTTTTCTCAATAAGTGAAGCTCGCCTTTGAAAAGGAAATATTTTAAAGAAACACTCAATGAATGTAATTTAAAGGTGAATTACTAATTTTACTTTTATCTTTACCATGCATCAAGAGCTAACCCTTCCTGATGGCTTCAATTATTATACTAACCTCTAATGTAATGATGCAATTATGGACTATTAGAGAGTGTCTTAATGTCTAATGGCTGTTAAGACAATTTGCCTCTGGACTCCAATGATCCCTGAGTTCTTTGGTTCACTTTTTATAGGTTAACTCAGGTCTATATAGTCTGTCACTCTTTCTGTGCTTGCCTTTCATACTGATTTTTCCATAATCTTCTATCATTTAATTTACTATAGACAGAAAAATAAACATAACTAACTCAATTAAGGGGTATTTATTGAGCACAGAATATGGTCTGCCTTATAATAAGTGTTTAAGGTACATTACAAGTAACATAGACAAAACATAGAGGAATATGGGTTTCTTAGAAGAGATATGAGCTTGATCAAAACAAGAAACTAATGACATAAAGTACAGTGGGTGCTGAAAGAAAAGAGAATGTTATTATAAATAGGAGAGATTTAGTCCAGAGAAGGGAGAAGTTTGAGGTAAGGATCAAGCAGAGACATGCCCATATAGACCAGGTGTTGTTTTGCAGGCTCTTCTAAGGTTTATTTATTTACTGTGTGGAAACATACTGAATCAGTGCAGGGCTATGCCAGATAGAACAGTCCACAAGCTCTCAACTTGGGTCTCAAGAAATACATGACTTTAAGTGTATGTACTTGAAGGGAAATTTCTCCATGGTCCTCGAAGGTGTGTTTTATGAAGGTTGGGAACTGTTTGTTGTTGATACAGGGCAAGAATCTGGAACATGAGCTTAAATAAAGCTTAGATAATTATTTTCATTTTCTGTCCATTTTTTAAAATCTCAGTGTTGAACTACCTACTAATTTTCATTCATTATTCATACATTTGCTCTTCATACTTTTTAGAAAGGTGTGTAAGTCTACTCAAAGAGAAGTACAACATCAGAGTAAGTAAGAAAACACTGATTTAGGAACTAAAATCAAATATTTAATTTAAATACAATCAAAACTTAAAAGAGACCCGCCATAAAGTCTGTGTGATGGGGAAAATTCTAAATAAACTTGAGAGACTACTCTTTGAAATTTTTTCTAAAAAGAAGTATGCCATAGGACTCTGGCAACCAAGTGAGCAATTTTATTTAACAGATTTTGTAGCCACAAATGAAGCCATCTCTTTGACTGTTTTGCATAGTCAAAGCTACAAAAAGACAATTGGGATTTTCATGAGAGAGGTTTCCAAGGAATAATTCTCCTCTTGCCTTCTACTGATATGGGATGTGCTCTGTGATGAATGAATGGAGAAAGTTTGTACAATTCTGTTGAGTATATCATCATACTCACAAGTATAATGTTTCAGTCACTTAGTGTAAGAATTTCAGCATTAAAGGGATTGGCATAATCAAGGCTTCCTTTAGATAACTGACTTGCCTTAGAGGCTCCTTAAAGGATTATAGTATATATACAGTGCTCATTTTTTTAGCTGCATACTTAAGAATCGGTACTTTTTGCAGGGCTTTCAAAAGTTGTATATAGATGTTTGGAATTTATATTCTCTTGTATTGATCCCAGAAATATACTGCTATGTATCATTAATTGGAATCTCTTTGAGTGGATTGTATTGGTGATGGCCAGTGTTCTCACTTAACTGAACAGTCAAGGGCTGGATGTGTGATAGGTGCCATGGGCCATACCAAATATTCTCCAGGAACATTTTTTACTTTCCTAAGAGGCCAGGTGTGCTCATTTAGAACCAGAGCTGTCTATATTATATGGCAACAAATCCAGAGCTTCCTGTATTACAAATACATTTCAGGATTATTCTAGCAATGCTCTTAAAGATTGTTTTAAAAAGGCAAGTTATACAGCGATAATTTTGCACATTTTTTTCTGTTAGAATCAGTGCAATATAAAATGTTCTTCCAAGTAACTAAAGAAGTGAAACCGCAGAATTGACCATTGGATAGAAGTACTTAATAATGATCATTTAAATACTGAATTGTGGTTGTGTCAAAGAGAAATTACTTGTTTGTAATAACTTTACTAAGCTGTTTCTTTTTTACATTAGTACCAGGAAATACTGTTTTATTTTGTCTATAGTACTCGTAAATTTGAATTAGTAAACCAATGCAGCTGTTTGGAGAAAGACTCTTTTACTATGTAAAGAGGAGGCAATAAAATAACCAAAGCATCCTGGTGCTGTATAGACTGTGGTTTTAACAGACTTGTGCCGTATAGACTGTTGGTCCAGCAGGGTCATACTTAAAGTTGTTCTTGCTGAGATTATAACAAAGCATAGCCACTTAATCAACAGTTTGGAGACACATGCTTAGTTAAAAGATCATATACCTTATAGTGCGTTTTAAAATAGAGAATGCTAGAATTTAGGATGACAAACCATTAAATTTTAGACCTGCATTTTTCTATGACAAATAACTGATAAAAGATGAAGTATGTAGTCAAAGTACTAAACTAAAAATTACCATTTGACAACAAAAGCATAAGCCAGCATAGTAGTTTTAATTGATCTTAATGTGACTGATTTCTCTCATTGCTGGAACATTCATTCCTGATTCTGTATTGTCGGCATGTTCTGAATCCTGGCATCTGTAAAACTGCTCATGTTTTCCATTCATGTTTTGTCACCTCTCCTCTATACCTGGCAAAGATTTGCCTTTTAGGTTACTTTTATTGCAACTATTTGAACAAAACGTTCTTTTTATAAATTTTTAAAACTCAAAGATCTATCACAAGAAGAACATAAAGAGAGACGTGTTCATTTTTTGAAATTTAAGCAACCATGTCAATTCCTTACTCCAAAATGATAAAATATTAATACTCTACATCTTGTATAGAATCAAAGATTTTCCAGAACAAAAGAACCATACTTAGCATAAAAAGTGTTAGATAGAATTTCAGAGATACCTTGCCTTTCCTATTACTTTTTCTTGAGCTCAGTTTAGGAGAAAGTCGAGCTTAATAGCATGTATTAATCAGGATTATTTGTTTGTTTGGTAACAAAAACAACCTAAACTTGCATAACTAAGGTAACACAAAGAACTTTTGAGAACATGTCAAGAGAACTCAAAGGAGAATGTGAAATGTTAAAGATGGTAGATGCTTCTAGCAGAATAAAAACCAGCTCTCTGTCTTTGTCTCTATCTCTGTCTCTGTGTCTGTGTCTGTCTCTGTCTCTTCTTATTGGGCTCACTTTTCTTGCATTGGATCTGCAGAGCAACACGAGTACACCCTACCAGCCGAGATGCAGCTCTTTTGTTTCAGAAGAACAATTGCTGAGACTTATGATGTCATATTTATTGTATATTCCATTATACATATATTATACCAATATACGTCACATATCAATCATTAATGGCTATAAAGTCTCAATTCCAACTTTGAGGCACTGAATCTTCTTATTAGACATCCAATGCTTTTCAAAGCAAGTGAAACAGGCCTGAACATCATGGCTGCTGCTTGGGTGTGAGGGGAAGTTTATTACTTTTTATTATGTGATGTAGTCTAAACTGGGATGCATAAAAAAAAGGAGGGTAATATCTAGGTTTCTGAGTTTGGTTGCTTCATTGGGTGACAAGCTTTTCTTAGGCTAAGGAAGACAGTTAGGACTAGATTTGCAACTGTGAGAAGCAATGCAGGTACCAACTTTTTAGTTATATAGTGCTAGCCTTCAAATTGTGGCTAAATTACAACTCAAGTATGAGGTGCCCCTTGACTGAACTGAGAGGTAGTGGTTACATCATCACTACACTCAACTTTCTAGGATAAAACAGGACCATTTGTAAGAGACAAGCATTAGGGTGAAATTTACCAATATTTTCTTTAGAAACTTTATTCGTTTTAAGAATTCAATTCAATAATTCTAAAATAAAATTATGAGTCTCTGAACACTGTAGTCCTAATACGAAATAAATTTCATCTACATAATATATGTTTAACTATCTAAAATATGTATAACTCAATATTAAGAAATGCTATGCAGCCATGCTAATAGGTCAAATAAGATTAATATTTTATGATGTTGTATAAAGCAATCTCATTAAAATATAAATCATATTGTTGTACTAAGTACAAAATAAACCATGTAGAAAGAGAATGAATTTTAAACATGATAAAATACACTTCTTTCAACATCTAGCCAGTAGGTTTGTAGTTATTTTTGTTAAGTAGAGGTGTCAGACATATTGACACTGACATTAATGTCCTATAAATTAAAAATATCATTACAAAATATGAAACAAAATACCAAAGGTTGTTATTAGAAGAGAATGATTACCATTTTCATGTCTCCACTAGATTAAATCATTTGATCAGGAGACAATATATTTTAAAATTAAAATAATTATTTTAGAAAAATAATAAGAAAAAATTAGCATGAACTATTAAGAGACTTCTTACATAATCATTACTTTATATAAAGTGAATCTCTTATTTTTTTTGAAAAAAATATTAGAATGCCTGGCACAAACTGAACACAAAATATTAGAGAACATTTTTAAAAATTATTTTTGAATCTCTAAGGGTTTCACATCATGAACCCCAATTCTATTCACCTCCCAGTCCCTCTCTATTCTCCTTTCATCCCCACCCCACCCAGGAAAGAAAACAAAACAAAGTAAGCAAGCAAAAACAGACAAACAAACAAACACCCATAATCTAAAACAGAACAAAACCGCACCAAACCAGAAAAATCTCTGCTTCTTCTTTCCTGAATCTATGTCACCTCTTCACCGGTTCTGATGGCAATGGAGGCTTCAGTGTGTCATATAGGATACCCCCTTGTCCCCTCACTTTGACTGGCAGATGTCCCTTGCAATGAGTCACTGGTCTAGTTCAACGTCTCTGGTTTTTGGTATACCATCCTCACTGGATCCTCACCAGAGGTCTTCTGGGGCATCCTGTGCCTTAGGGTATCATTCCACAGGACTACATACTTCCTGAGCTCCAGCAGGACCTGTATGGGGTAGATGCTAGGGTACGATAACCCAAGGCCCAGTTGTGGGCCTGGGTGTTAGCCAAGCAGATAAGATAGAGTCACTGGGGCCACCTGCCTCGGGTGTATTGGTGGATTCAGTTCTCCAAACATGCATATTCTCAAGGTAGGCTCATCCTTGTCTCTGGTGAGGAGTAGGGGCTCACTCTCCTGGCTCTGGATGGAAGGAATGACCGCATAGGTGGGAATGGTTCTGGTAGCTGAGTGGTCTGAGGGGAGGGGGCAGAAGGGTACACCACCAAGGCCTCAGGTTGCAGCCCCAACCCTGGGCCTCTATGAGACCATTAGTGGCAATGAAGGACCCAGCCTTCAGGTCAGACCCCTAGTCACGGTAGGACAATGGACCCAACATTGTCTTTAGTAGCAGATAGGCCTTGATGTCCCCATTGCCCCCAGCTACAGTATGACCCGAGACACTAACTTGGCCCTTGATCGTACCTGTTTGCATGGCCTTCGATGGTAGCAGGAGCATCGAACATCAGCATTGGTTCTGGCCACGGTGGGGCCATGGACCCTGGCATGGACCTCGGCTGCAGCTCATTCCCAGATCTCGTCATTTCATTAAGTGGCAGAATTGACCACTCAAATATATATGCATCTTGGTCCACGGATACAAACTCTTACTCAGGTGGCTGGTTTGACCCCGGGCTTCTTCATGGTGCTCGGTAGTAACCTGAGTCAATCGGTACCCTGGCTACTACAGGGCCACGGACACAGACATGGCCCTCAGGATGGTAGCCCAAACCAACATGTCTGTATGGCCACAGCAGTTATGGCCTCTGCTGTGGCGTGACTCCCCCTGACTCCACCCAAGCCCCAGGCTCTGTCCCAGATCCCAGACCTCTGTATGGGTCCTACTGGCAACCTGTGCCACAGAATTCAACAGAGACCCTCAATTGCAGCTGGGCCACAGATCCAGATATGGCCTCAGGCAGCAGCTCAGCCTGGTGGAATCCTTGTTCTAAGTAGTTGCTCTGGTTGCTCTGGGCACTCAGATCAGAATGGCTCTGACGGCATCCTGACCACCGGACACTAACAAGGTCACAGGATACGGCCCAGACCCCCAGGCTTCATGTGGCCTTTGGTGACACTGTAGGAACATGGGTATCAATATAGACTATAGTTGTAGTAGAACCACAGGCACAGACATGGTTCTCAGCAGCTGCCTAGGCCTGGCTGTCACCATGGCTCCAGGTGGCAGCAAAGGCCAACCAGATCAGAATGGCCCCAGTGCTGGCATGGCTAGTGGACCCAAACTTGGCCCTAGGAGGCATCCCTGGTCTCTGGAATCAGGATGGCATTCAGCTGCAACAGGAGTCATGGCTATCAGTGCAGACCCTTGACTACAGTAGGATCAGAGACACACACACACATGACCATTGGTAGTAGCCTGATCCAGATATTGCCATGGTCCCTGGTGACAACCAGACCTCCCGCCTCAGTCTATTCCTCACCACCATCACCATGGACACAGGAGGCAATTTGGACTCCAACATCTACCCAATCCTCTCCATATAACTTTATTCCTTTATTTGACTTTCCATGGCATGTGAACCATTCTGCTTCTCTAACAACTCTCCACCCCTTGTTTCCTTAAAAGGAAGGGGCCCTCATGGCCATTAGGGAAGGTCCCAGCAGGCTATGACCCCTCTGAGTGCCCCTGCTTTAGGTGGCTGTCCTCTTGCTGGCTAGGACCCAAAGACCCCTGCTGGCTTTCTTCTTGTCTGTTGGGAAGGTCCCAGGAGGCTAGGCCCCATTTTGAGAGAAAATTTTTTAATATTACATTTTGTTATCCCTGATAATTTAAAAATTAAATTATTTCCTTTAATTTTTGAAGTTATACTATAATTGCAACATTTCTCTTTTCCCTTACTTTTGTCCAAACTCTCCATTATATCCCTTTTTGCTCCCCTTCTAATTCATGTTCTCCTTTTCATTATTTGTTGTTACATTCATATGTAAGTATATACACATATATATTCGTAAGTACATAAATTCTTTAAGAAGGTAACTTTGACTGATATGTAATGCATTTGAAAATATAGAGGGAAATTTCTTGTGAATGAACAGAGGACAAAGTTATCAGAAAATGTTCATGATTTTGTAATAAATCTACATTGGGGCTTAGTATAACCACAAAAGAAAAAGGATGTTTTCTGGATTTTTAGGTAAATTATATTTTAAAAAGTCAGAGTAAATGAGCAATAGTAACTGAGGTTATTTTGAGAATATTTTTCTTGCCAAGCATTGAATATGAAAGAAAATATTAAGCTATAAGATGATAATGATCTATCTAGTGTGTAACAAGTAATAAATATATAGGTTATGGTAAATGGAACTTGATAGAAATAGCCAGGAACAGGTGATTATTATAATGAAACAAATTTATACATTTCTATTATCACAATGGAAGAATTTATTTATAGTGTGATAAAAGTAGACTTAGCCTTCTTTCATGAAGGTTAACTTTATTATTACAGTAATAATCTAATGTAATAATATTATTATAAATTTAATTGAAACAATAAGTGAGACTATCTGTACAAAATTGAACTTGATTTTACATTTAGCTGGAAAAGTGATGATACTATATATGTACCTGTGTGTGTGTGTGTGTGTGTGTGTGTGTGTGTGTTGATGGAGAGACAGAGACAAAGACAGGGATAGAAATGATCATATTTAAATGGATACATTTAAAATCTACAAAGAAATTAGGAGAATAGGATATCTTTGACTTCATAGAAATCTTAAAGTGTTATATCAAACATTTAAAGTTATAAAGCCATTCTGAACAACTGAAATAGGCTTAGGTGTCGCACCTGCTGTGCGGCCTGCATCCAAGAATGTAGCGAGGTGGTCGGGATAGATGACACAGAGACCGGTCGGTTGCTTTAAGAAAACTTTATCTTCCCAAGTCAGCTTAAGAGAGAGCTCTCAGAAGAAATCTCAGGAGAAGTCTCCCCAAGAAAAAGGGCTTCCCTTTTTAAGGACTTTTGCCATCCATTTACATACCATTCTTTCCACTTCTCACCCTCCTGGCTGGTGGTTTAATCTCCGGCCCCAGAATCGGGGAGACAACACAGGGGGCAGGAAGAGGCATCTAGCCATAGGAGGTGTGGAAGGCATGGTATTTCAGTGAGCCAGCCCTATCTGAGCCCTATCAAGCTTTAAAGCACTGAATTGTTTTCAGTAAACATTACATAGATGCCTGCTCCCAGGCCGAAGGGGAAGTGGGTTTCTGCTCAAGGTCTGGTGTCCCCACAATTCACCCCTTTTTATTTTTAAATGAGGCACTCCTGTCTTAGGTCAAGTAGGGTCACCCTCCCTGGCCCGTCTTTGGGGGACCTTGAACCCCTGTTAGGTGGGAGTGGGTCTTCCCCACAAGTTGCCCGTCATTGAAGTAGCCCCACCCTTAAAATCATTTGTAATAAGGCTTTATGGCTATCGGGATTGCCATGGGCTAAGGCACTTTGAACTCAGCATGAAGCCAGAATGCCTACTGCCACTGTTACCATTCCTAGGACCCCCACTGACATAGCGCCTCTCTGTCACCTGCCCATCCCCCGATCTGGGCCTTAGCATTCTACCACCAGCCTTTCTTTGCTACAAGGGTGATTTATAGTTACAATTTGACAGTCAAAACAGTGATAAAGTTTACAATTATTTTAAGATCTACTTAGGAAAGCATTAGAGAGTGCGCTTGCACAGATACATTAGGTACAATCATTGATGTTACACATGTAGCATTATAAAAAATATGAACAAGAGGCTTGTTGCACTATTTACAGGGTACCAATTTGTTCCTGTGGTGATGTAGTCTGTTGATTTAATGTCAGTAGTATCAGCCGAACATGCAACCCAAGTCAAAGTCTTTTGTCGCACCAGGACAAACCACATTTCTCCAGAAAAACACACTGTGATTCCAGAAACAGGAACTACCGAGTCTGATATTTCAAGTGACCATGTCCTGTTGAAATACGGAAAAAAGGCTTTTGCCATTCATCACAGTCCATACCAATGTCTAAATGTTAAATGGGTCCTTTTTCCCCCAAAGGGAAAAGCTGGCAAAATGAATTCTGTTGTTTTAAGGTGTATCAAAGGCTAGCTGCTAATCTTCCAGTTTTGTTGGCTTTGGGATGAAAACTCACGGGTCCAGGAGGTTGATGTAGCAAGCCTGATGAGAAACTGGAAATCTCGAACTGACTGTTTTATTTCTTTCTCGGGCTGTAGATTTGATGACATCAAGGGTCAGGAACACTGATTTAGGAGATCTCGAACTGGCTTGAGCAGGCTCCCACGGTCTCAGGTCCAGTTTTTTCTGCTCCATGCATCTCACCAGATGTTGTGACCGCTACTGAAGCTTTATTCTTTTCCTGTAAGAAAACACAAACATGCCCTCGACCCCAAATTAGGGTCTTCTCTACTGTTTAGTGTATGGATGTTTCCATTTGGCCTGAGTAATAGTTATTTAACTTTCATTATGTCAGAATCTGTCTGAAGCAGATTCCTCACTGGCATTTATATTTTATAAATATTTAAATGAGGAGTGGATTATTTAATGAATCATGTGGAGACTGGGGACATTACTCCCTTTATTTTTAAATTTTGTTTGAACTGTTGAAGTTGGACCATAACAGTAGAAGGATTTGTCTACCCTCCTTAGTCAACTATCTAGGTGAATTGGGATCACTATTTAAAGTATTAGTAGATGTCCTTTAAAAGGGACATAACCATTAAGTACCTTTGAGAATCATTTAAGGATTGTAAACTATACTATGTCCCAAATAGTCCTTTTTTTTTTTTTTCTAACCTGTAGCTCTCACTAGCTGACAAGGCCTCATTTGCATCTGAGCTGACAAGGCCTAATTTGCATCTACACAGACACCTTTGGGGGTGGGGGCCTGCCAAAGCGGCAGGACAGTTCCCTGAAAAAACCTCTCTTTCTCTCTCTCTCTCTCTCTCTCTGACTGGCTCTGAGGGCTTAACTTGAATTTTTTTGTTAAAATATTAACCGACTGACTGGATGTTTCTTTTGGCTATATCTAAATCGATTTAGGTAGTTTTTAACTGTTTGAAGGGATTTAAGTATCCCTTTAATCATATCCAAGGCAATTAGAACAGTTGCTTTTGTCAACATTCACGCATTTACATTTCACACTTCATACATACTGACGTGGCCACGTCCATACACACAGACCATGCATACATATCTCTCCTTGCCTAGGTTATGATTAGTTTGTTGAACTGAAACTTCTTTAACAGAACAACTCCAGTCAATCTTTTAATTAAAACTAAAGGTTGAAAAAGTCCTGTATGTCCCTCGTCATTTCTTCATTAGAGAAGTTTTGAGCTACACTCAGGGGCTACAGCCATACCCACTCCTTGTAATTCTGTAGATGCAAAGTGGAAAGGCCAGGCTTTTGCCAAAAGTTTTTAGAGATGACTCACAAAATTCAATAACCTACCCCATATAAATGTAACCAAACATTTTTATTTTATATACCTTTGTCTTTATCTTTACTGAATACTAATACCTCATTTATTAACTTTACCATTTTTTTAACCCATCTTTAATCTATCCTCCCATTGAGGATGATCCTCCAATCCACCCTCCAACTGAGGGCAACTTTTTATCTTAGGTTCCCCTTTCTTTTTTGACCTTTGTTAGGTGAGGGCCTAGACATTTAATCCAATCCACCCTTCAACTGAGGGTTTAATCATGGAGATATCAAATATTTTTAATAAAGCAGAGATTCCCCTTTTAGGAGGGGGAAACTCAGACTCTCGTGTTGGCAGCAGCCACTCCCAATGTATTTATTAGAGTTATAAAGGCGATGAATGGGGAGCTGCAGTGACTAACTGGCATCAAAACGGTGGGAGGGGTTTTCTTCACCAGTGTCCATACTTCCCTTACCTGGGTTTGGCAATGTTTGGATCATTTTTATCATGGCGAGCATTCCTAGTGTCGGGAGCAGAGTCGGGGTCAACATGCCTGATGCACCGTTCGGGGACCCAAATAGGCTTCTCACTTCCTGGAGGGAAAACACAAACAGCCCCTCGGACCCTAGCTAGTAGGGGAGTGGGTGGCTGCCATTTTCCTGTAATCAAATCCTTCCATCTGACCCATCCCAAAGACTGGGAGGGTTTGTTCCAATGTCTCTCCATGGCAGACAAATTATTACTGTCTATGGTCAAAAAATTTAAAATATAAAGTATGGTGGATAACTGAATATTGGGGAGGTAACATACTCCCCCTTTTTATTTTCTTAAAATACTGTTTGAGAGTGGCATGGGTGCGCTCCACAATGGCCTGTCCGGTGGGGTTGTGAGGAATACCAAAAGAATGGACAATGTGATGTTCCCTGCAAAAGGCAGCAAAGCGATTGCTGGCATAGGCAGGGCCATTGTCCGTTTTTAGGGCATCTGGAACACCCATGTAGGCAAAGGCCTGCAGGCAATGAGAAATAACATCTTTAATCTTCTCTCCTGAGTGGAGAGAGGCAAAAATCAGTTTAGAATACGTATCCACCGAGACATGCATGTATTTTAATTTCCCTGCCTGTGGCAGGTGAGTGACATCCATTTGCCAGAGATGGTTGGCCCTGAGGCCCCGGGGATTTACCCCTCATTGGGAGAATTATGATAAGGGGCACAATCAGGGCACTGAGAGGTAATCTGTGTAGCTATGGATAAGGGGCACCCAGTGTGAAATTTAATGGAACGGGCATTTAGATGATACCGCTCATGGAGCTGGTGGGCCAGCTGCTCCTGAGTAAATAAGACCCTAGGGCGGGTCAAGGAGTCAGCAATTTCATTGCCCTGGTCAAGGGGTCCTGGAAGGTTAGTATGTGCACGAATAAATCCCACATAAGCAGGGTGGATGCGCTGCCAAATAAGATGTTGGAGCTGAACTAATAAGGAACGAACCTGGGAGGTTGGAAGAACATATGGAGAAGTTTCTAAAGGTCTAACAATGTTGGCAACATAAACACTATCAGTATATAAATTAAAGGGCTCTCCCTCAAACATTTGGAAAGCCATCAAGCATGCAAACAACTCAGCAGCTTGTGCTGACATCTGCCCTATGGGTACCCTCTTCTGCACCTGAGAAGAAACCACCACCGCGAAACCCTTGGAGGAGCCGTCTGTAAAGACTGAGCGAGCTCCAACTAGAGGGTTCTCCTTTAAAATCTTGGGAAAGATCACAGGGTGTTGTTTGAAAAAAGACATCAAGGGGCTGTTGGGATATTTGTTATCAAACTGTGCGCCTGTAGATGTAATAAACAGGGTCCACCCATCATGGAAGATCTGTAGATGTTCCACCTCCTCCTTACCATAAGGAAGGATAATTTTATCAGGACTCTTTCCAAAGGTTTGAATGCTAAACTTGTGCGCCTTCCACAACAATTGTAAAATGAGATCATAGTACGGGGTCACTACCTTCTTAGGGGAGGCTGACAAATGTACCCAATAAATAGGACCAGTCTGCCAAAACACGGCAGTGGGCGAAAAGCTAGATGAAAGTACAACCAGAACAAGGGGCTGCCCATAATCTATACGACGAAGGTGGGCTTGCTCTATACTTCTTAACAACAATTGTAGGGCTTCCCTGGCCTCTGGGGTAATCTGTCTAGGGGAAGTTGGAGCAGGATCCCCAGGAAGAATATCATAAAGCGCTTTAAGAGCCCCTGTTTTAATAGAAAGAGAAGGACGAAACCATTGCACCTCTCCCAAAAATCTTTGCCAATCATGAAGTGTTTTTAAATTTCAACAATCGATCTGGAGTCTTTGTGGCCGGAGGCCAGTTTGTTGAATTTGATGACCCAAATAAGTATAAGGGGGTCTCTTTTGGATCTTTTCAGGAGCCAAAATAAATCCTCGGGCCTCCAGAAGCTCCTGTAGCTCTGCAAAGGCTATGTAACATTGTCTTTCTTCGGCCGCGGCCAAAAGAATATCATCCATGTAGTGGATAAAGTAAAGGTCAGGGAACTTACGTCTGAGGGGATCTAAACAGGCAGCTATATAAATCTGGCATATAGTTGGACTATTAGCCATCCCTTGGGGGAGCACCACCCATTGGAAGCGAAGGGCAGGCTCCCTAAAGTTAGTCGAAGGAAGGCTAAACGCAAACCGAGGACTATCTTGAGAATGCAAGGGAATAGAAAAGAAGCAATCCTTCAAATCAATGACAATCAAATGCCAGTCTTTAGGAATGGCCACAGGCACGGGCAAGCCAGGCTGCAGAGCCCCCATAGGCTGCATGGTCGCATTCACAGCCCTCAAGTCTTGTAGTAACCTCCATTTCCCTGAAGATTTTTTTATTACAAATATAGGGGTATTCCAAGGGAACGTGGAAGGAACCAAATGACCTGCCTCCAATTGTTCTTGAACTAGCTGGTGAGCCGCCCTTAGTTTCTCCGCTGGTAAGGGCCACTGTTCCACCCATACCGGATCATCTGATAGCCATGTGATGGGTATGGGGGCTGGCGGCGCAACAGTGACCCTCATCAAAAATGGCCAAAACCCTTCCTATCCCCTGGGGCCCTGGTCTCCAAAGGGAGGGATGCCACAGGGCAAACCTCTCCCTGTTCTAGTTTACCTAGTTCCCTCCCCGGGCTCCAGCCCCTCCCTTGCATCATCTGGGGGCCCCTGCTTTTGGACTTGGGTGCCTGGGTGGTGAGGACCACTCCCATTTCTTGCATGAGGTCCCGTCCCCAGAGGTTAATAGGGAGGCCAGGCAAAACATATGACTGGAAAAGCCCTGTGTGGCCCTCAGAGTCTTGCCACTTTAGGATTCTGAGGCTTTTTTGGGGCACAGCCTGTCCTATTCCCTGGAGGGTCACTGTCCCTTCCTCTTTCGGCCAAGCGGGGGGCCAGAATTTATCTGAGAGGACAGAGAAATCTGCCCCAGAATCTAAAACGCCCCTAAAGAACTTGCCTTCTATCTTTAATGTAAGCTGGGGGCGGTTCTCCATAGTGGCTACCCAAAATGCTGCTGGGCCGGTACTTCCAAAACCTTGGTTGCCCCTTTTCTCTTTAATTTTTCTAGCCTCACAAGGAGCTGTAGGGAGAAGGAGTAACTGAGCAATCCGTTCTCCTGCAGGGATGGCAACAACCCCACTGCCCACTGATGTCATTATTTTAATCTCCCCCTCACTATCCTGGTCTATAACACCAGGGTGTACCTGGATGCCTCGAGGAATAGTACTGGACCATCCCAAGAGTAGTCCGACCGTGCCTGGGGGCAATGGCCCATGCACCCCAGTAGGGAGGGCCTGGATCCCCATTTCCGGTGTTAGGATTGCCCGGGCGGAGGGAGCGAGGTCCAATCCTGCACTCCCTGAGGTGGCTCTAAGGAGGTCTGAGATATGAAGGGGTTGCTCTGGGGGAGAAAATAAGTCCTGCCACTGCCCAGAGCAGGGGTCATTGCCCCGTACACATTGGTTTTGGGGCCCTGGGGCGGGGCCCTCCTCCCGTTTCCCTGATTATTATTAGCAGAAAGGAAATTTCCCTCCCTGTCAGTTTTAGAGTAGCAGTTATTGGCCCAATGATATCCCCTTCGACAACGGGGGGCATAAACCAGGTCTCTTGAGACCCGTAGTAGTATTTTGAGGGCACTCTCTACGGAAGTGTCCCTCCCTACCGCAGCTGAAACATGTTTTTCTCCCTCCCAGAGTAGGTCTTTCTTTCCCCACTTGGGGCCGAATGGCAGCAGCTAACACTTGGCCCTGGATGAAGTTTCCATCAATGTCCCTACAAATCCGGATATAGTCATTTAGACTTTTATTGGGATATGGGCGAAGGGCTTCCCTTTTTTAAGGACTTTTGCCATCCATTTACATACCATTCTTTCCACTTCTCACCCTCCTGGCTGGTGGTTTAATCTCAGGCCCCAGAATCGGGGAGACACCACAGGGGGCAGGAAGAGGCATCTAGCCATAGGAGGTGTGGAAGGCATGGTATTTCAGTGAGCCAGCCCTATCTGAGCCCTATCAAGCTTTAAAGCACTGAATTGTTTTCAGTAAACATTACATAGATGCCTGCTCCCAGGCCGAAGGGGAAGTGGGTTTCTGCTCAAGGTCTGGTGTCCCCACACTTAGGGATATATTAAATTTGTGTGTAAAGTATTAATATTTAATATGCCTGCTCCAAATGATATGGTAGACTTTGAAGATTCCCCATGGGAGGCCTCACCCTCACTGAGGAGCAGAAAGGGGATGGAATAGGGGCCTGGTGGGGGGCAGGGAAGGAAGGGAGGGAGAAGGAAGTGGACTGACATGTAAAACAAGCTTGTTTCTAATTTAAATAAAGAATGCAAACAGTCAAAAAAGTTGCATAGATTGATATCATTCCAGGGGTTAACTGGTAAAATTTGTGAATATTAATAAGTATTTGAAGTGGTAAAATTTTATAAAGAAGTTTGATCCCCAACAATAGGCTGTTTTTTTTTTCTTTTTTCAATTTACAACTTTATATAATCTTTAATGTAAGAAAATGCAACTCTTTTATAAAACTTCTTTTGTCAAGTTTGTGAAACAAGGTATTGACTAAAGAAATAATAAATAAGACATTTAACTGAAACAATCTCTGTTTGTGAATAGGCTGTTTTCAATAACCCAAATCTACCAAAATTAAAATGACAGAAGTAATTATGGATAAATAATTATGTCAAGTGTTTCAAATATGTGACAATAGATGTAGATGTGATTTCTTTGAAAGGAAAATTAATCAGTACACTTCAGGAACTTTCATAAAAGATAAGGTCTCAGTGTGGATTCCAGGCTTACTTGAACTTGCTATGTGGCTTAGTGGTTATCATAACTTAGCTTCCCCTGTGTTCAGGGTATAGTTGTCCTACCACAATTGGCTTATTAGTATATATTAAATCCTTATTTTCTTATCTTGGGGACATATCTCTTAAGGACTTTTGAAATATTTTTATTTGCAGACGTTTATTGAAAAAGGAAGCAAAATGATTTTTATTCTGGTTTTACTTTAAAAAATGCCAACAGTGTGCAGGATGTGGCATGACGTCATGACTGGGCAGTGGATCTGCCTCTGACACCATGTTGCTCTGTTGAGTCCACCCCAACCCTCAGCACATGTCTCCCCACAAATGATTACAGAGAAATGTTCACATAACAAAAGAGGCACAGGAAGTGTTGCACCTGCTGTGCGGCCTGCATCCGAGAATGTAGCCAGGTGGTCGGGATAGATGACACAGAGACGGGTCGGTTGCGTTAAGAAAAACTTTATGCTTCCCCAGTCAGTTTAGGAGGAGAACTCAAGTCCGCTTAGGAGAGAGAAGTCTCTCCAAGAAAAAGAGCTTCCCTTTTTAAGGATTTCTGTCATCCATCTACATACAATTCTTTCCAGATTTCTCACTCTCCTGGCTGGTGGTTTAATCTCAGGCCCCAGAATCAGGGAGACACAGCAGGGGAACAGGAAGAGGCCTCTAGCCATAGGGGGTGTGAAAGTCATGGTATCTCAGTGAGCAAGCCCTTATCTGAGCCCTATCAAGAGCTTTATAGCACTGAATTGTTTTCAGTAAACATTACACAGCTGCCTGCTCCCAGGCCTAAGGGGAAGTGGGTTTCTGCTCAAGGTCTGGTGTCCCCACAAGTAAGTTGCTATGAACAATGCCATTCGATAAGTGATGTGTTAAAAGCATAGGCATGTAAAAATTCCAACAAGTAGAAATTTAGAAGTAGCACAATTGAAGCTTTAAGACTACAAAGCAATCAGGTTACATCTGACTTAAGTTGTGAGCCAAATGTGACATTTCTACATTTAGACGAGATGTGGATACAATGTTAGATGGAGAGGATCACAATAAGAACTTGGAACATTCACAGAGAAGAGCACTCAGGGGACCACTTGAGACATCAGGATGGTGGGATGAGGTTGGATTCATTTGACATTACTGCCAAGCTCTACTGTTCACACGTGGAATACCAGGCAAAGGGGAACTGAATACTATGTTTCGAATAAGATTTAAAATTCTAGGAAAAGTGTGGCAGAAAAATATCATATCAGGAATCTGAAGACTAATTGAGTGAGGATGAAAACAAAGATGCAGAGTCAAAAGATAGCAGTCTAGGTGTAAGAAGAGCATCTGAAACCAGAGAGTAGATGTGCACAGTAAATGGAGATGGGGCTACCCTCTTGCAGGCTTCCACAAGAGAGCTTCCTCTGCATTTTTGTGACAGACCCACAGTTGTAGTGATATCAGTAATTTTTATCTTTATGCTATTGATCCAATTGATTATACCTGCTACTTCACTAACTTCTATGAGTAAAAAAATGAAATGCAGAAGTCAGTAAATGGGCAAATTGAAATAAAATGTCATTGTTTTATGTGAGGATATATGCATTCTTTATGGTTAATGTTATCTCATCTACTAAACAGAGATAAGGCAAAGCTGAGCATTTTGAAGTGATTTTTAATCTTGAAACTACTATCCTTTTGGATATCTCTCAAATTTGAAATTAATCAAGAAAGCATTATTTATAATTTGCTGGTATGTTACATATTAGTGTATGTGGTATTGTATACATACATAAGTGGTGCGCTTAGTGTATATGTGGTGTTTCTGTATGTGTGTGGGATGTTTAGTGCATATGTGGTATGTATGTATGTGTGGTGTTTGTGTGTGTGTGTTGACTTGTTCATGCTGTGAATACTTAAAGGCTGCAGGTTGATGGCAAATGTCTTTCTCCATTGCTCTCCACCATAGTTTCTCAAGTAAGTTCCGGCATTTAGCCTAGATCCCATCTATTCAGCTAGACTGTCAGACCAGAAAACTCAAGGAAACTGCTTTTTCTCCTGTGATGGGGTTTCAAGCACAGGCTGCTGTGCCCAGGACTCACATGAGGGCTTAGATATGGACAAAAGCCCTTATACTTGCAAAGCAAATGCTTGGCCAGCACCAATATCTCCCAGCCCACCTAATAATGTAGAAAGAGTTTGTAGGTTATTCCTAGAAATACTTATAAATTTAAAAAAGTGAACATCAAACACAGAAACACTGGATATATGAAGATAAATGAACAGGGTTATTTGAAATTAAGTATTTTTTGCTTCTAGTTAAGAAGACTTAAATTGGCTACAGAGTATTAATCTAAGAAATTAAAGCATGGAGAAATTCAGCAGCAAAATCATGCCTGCCTGTTTTTTGAGAAATGTGATTAACTGTGGATTTTAAAAGTCAAATTTCTTGTATAGTCATGAACAATAAAGTTATCAATGTTTTATGTGTTTCTTAAAATAAGGTATAGCTTGAGGGACGTAATTGGAAATACTCTGTTTTTAGATCTTGCTCAGCTTCATGGACTTTATAGGCTCCTTTTACGTATTGCAATTTTTAAAATCACATTAATTTTTAAGTTTTATTTATTTATTTAGTATGTGTTCTCCCATTTTGTGTCATACATATTTTGGTGCAGAAGTAAATTCTCTCCTTCCATGTTGTAGGTACTGGGGGTTGAAATCAGGTCATAGGAATGGGGGGGGGCATGTTGAGCCAGCTTACTGGCCCTTACTCATTATTTGTTTTCTGATTCCTGTTACTCTCCATCATTCTCTGTAAACGAAGGATGGGTGATGAGCAAATCCCAGAGACAGATGAGCTTAGTCTCTGGGGGTTGAGACATGACCTGAATTTAACTAGGATACAAAGGTAACCCTTGAATGAAGAAGGAGGAAATAGGTAGATGAGGTCTGGCAATGATGAACATCTCAGAAAGTGTTTAAAGTTAACAGCTTGCATTTTTGATTGCGATCAGAAACTCAAGATTTAGACTCAGAAGTAGAATCCAGCCTTACCATTTGTCTCTTTGTGAAACCCATCAAATATTAAATGATTTCCTTGTCTTTAAAACACTGATGGTAACAGCATAGGTATATATGTCCCTGGAGTTCCTGTGAATTATAAGCAGACAGTGACAATCAGAAAGAATGTAATAAAGGAATTATAGACTGGACAATAAGTACATAAACAGAGACTGTTTTATCAATAGTACTATCATGAAGGAAGCAAATGGCCCCTCCCTGCAATTATTATGAAATCAGTGGCTAGAGAAGGATGATTTAGAAGTATTTCAGGGCAGTCAACTGAAAAATGCAGAATGAGAATCAATAGTGGAAGTCCAAGTCAGACACTGGAGAAGATGCTTGTGATTTACATGATCAACAGGATTTTGCCAGCAGTGTTAGTATCTTGGATATAGGAACAGAAATATGAATGCTTTTGCTTTCCCAACTGAAATGGAAAAGTACATCACTGCCAATATGAATGTGTGACTTGTATAGAGCAGACAGAATGGAGCTCATTCTCTCTTTACTTCCTCTGTTTCTTTCAAATTTGCATACATTCCTTCTTTAATGAAAGAAGATATTTAATGGAATAGGTCCCCTGTTATAAGGGGCAATTATTTTCTGATATTTTCTTTCAGTTAGAATCAGCTTGAAAATGAAAATGGGGCCTTGATTATTTTTCTCTTTAAGTTATTAACTCTTATAATTGCATTAAGTTTTAATCACAAATTTAGTTGAAAATGAAGAATGTGAATGAAAAAAGTTCTTTTAAATTCTGTTGGATAATCATTAACTAGGGGATTTGGTTTTCTTAGTCCTTTGGATACATTAAAAAACCATGACTATAAAATAAATCATATAAATACTTTTGAAACAGTTAACTTTATCTCCTTCCTTCCTTCCCTTTTTCTTTTTTCTTCCCTCCCTCCCTCCCTGCCTTTCTCCTTCCCTCTCCTTTTTTCTCTTACTGGTTCAGATTTTGCTGTCTTTCTGACCTAGACTCTATTGTCCTCCAGTGTTTTTATGTATCATCATATCTAAATCACAAATTGTAACTCTCTTGAAGTGTTTTTCTGTGGATTTTGTATAGACATGTAGCACTCACTAACATAACACACAATTGGAAAGTGTCTATTGTCTACTTAAAATGTCATTTTCATTTTTCCTCTTTTTCATCTCACACTTTTCTCTCCATTGTTACATTTTAAGCCTCTTTTCTTCCCTTCTGAGTTCTCGATGGACAGACACGAGCACAAGTCCCTTGCTCTCCCACACAGGCTTTGAAATTTTAAGTCGGTTAAATCTTATAAACCTCTATAGTTTCATCATTCAATATGAATAGTAAGCATGCACATTTTATAAACATTTGATGAGACACTTCTTGCTTAAGGGCTTAGTGTGACACCTGCATGCTGAGAATAGTCAACATATGCTGCTACTTTTCTTTCCGCCTCCTGAAAATAACAGACCCTCTGAATATGTCTACTGAGCATCAAACAGACACAGAAACCACACAGTTACACAGATATCCTTACAAACTTCCTCTGTAGACCTTAGATATCAAATATCTTCTATAATTAGAGACGTGCTCTCTGAATGCAGTTTATCATTTCCTCAAGGTTTTATTAATCCTCTATCAAGATGGCTTAGGATTTTTTTCCATTTTTCTTGTAGTCACCTTCTGAGCTTTTCATTTACTGTTAGAAGCTTAGGGTGAGATATGGGAATAAGAGTGCAGAACACCCATACTAATCTCTTTTGCCTGGGATGAAATGAAAAGACAGGTATGGGGTAGGATATGACGTACCTTCTGTAGTAATACTAGCGGTGGAATCTCTTTTACTTACAAGCTAAAGGGGAAACATCAAACATGTGAAAGGAAGTTAACCAAAAACTTGTTGGTCACAACCAGCTCAAGCAAAGAACCATACACACCCACAACTGTGTTTACAGATCAGAGTAAGCCCCACACTATAGAAGTAGTTGAAGATCAACATTTGTGTTTTCTTTTGTTCTTTTTTTTCTATTAGTGTATGGTGTGAGTTTGTCTCCCTCTGTGCGTGAAGATTGGTGTATGTGTGCATCCAGACTGTAGGTATCTTCTGGGTATCTTTTTTCATCTCCATATTATATTTTCGTTCATTATCTTTTGGTGATCCTAGAGCCCACCGATTCAACAAGACTGGATGGCCAGAGAACTCCAGGGATAATCCTGACCTTGAATCTCCAATGCTTGAATTGCTGACTTAAGCAGACATGCCTGACATTTTATATGGGTAGCAGTAGAGATCTGAACTCAGGTCCTATACTTGCAAAGTGAACACTTTGTAGATTATGTTGACTCTCTAGCCCTGTATTCATTTTTTAAAAGAGAAATGAAAATTCATATTTTGGTAAATTAATGGGATAAGGTACAATTCTCATAAAAGGTAATAATTTCTAAATTACTCTTAATGCTGTTTAAAAAAAAACTCTAATGTGCTCCAGATCCTGTACTTTTCTTTGCTTATTAAGTTTTTATAGGAGGCTGTATAGCTTATAGTAGCTTCTGGGAAACTCTCTCCTATGAATGAAGATCCCCCATGGAAGGCCTCACCCTCACTGGGGAGCAGAAAGGAGATGGGATAGGGGGTTATTTGGGGACAGGAGAGGAGAGGAGGGAGAAGGAACTGGAATTGACATGTAATACAAGCTTGTTCCTAATTTAAATAAAAAATAGAAAAAATAGAGGAAAAACAATAATTCTAAGTGAACATGCTTTTCAGTTTCTTGAAGCATCCTTAATTTCTCTTCTGTTTTTTGCTGTTCTTATGTAAACATTATACATGTGTTAATTTAATTTTTTTTGAGGCACTGCCTCATTATATAGCTGCAGCTGACCAGGAACTCACTACATAGGCCAGGGTGATAACAAATTCACAGAAATCCATCTGTCTTTGCCTCCTGATTGCTGGTATTAAAGACTTGCTACATGCCCTGCTGTCTTGAGTTAAATTTTATACTCCTTTTCTTTACTCTTTTTGCTTTCTTTAAAACCAGAGGACATGAAAAACCATATTTGCTACCATTTTCTTATTATTATTATAAAAAATATAAAGTGCATATAGGCAAGCTGCAAGAGTAACTGAAAACTCCTGGCATCCACAAAGAGAATGCAGAACACTGGCCCAAAGCCATGATCCTCAAAATAACATTCATGTTTTAACTTAGTGCTTTATTTAAAAAAATTATTCTATTCTGACATTTTACTCATTTTCCCTCCAGAAAATCTAAATCTATTTGATCTTCTAAGATCAACAATGAATAGATAGCACAGAATATGGCAAAACAATATTTCTTTACAAGGATATTAATGTGAAATGAGAAAATGCATACAATAATAATAAAAATAAATTATATATAATCATATGTCCCATAGTTATTAATATTCTGATCCCATGTTTTTTCTCTATAAAAATAAGCTTAGAGTCATAAGATAAAATGAAAATATGTGCAATACTGTTACCTATTACACATTATTTTTAACATTTAAAAGAGAAAAAAATTAATATGAATGGAGTAGATCTTGGAGAGATGGGGAAGACATGGGGATGAATAGGGTTCAAAATAAAATGTATACGTATATGAAGTTCCCCCCAAATGAGAAACACATCTATTTAAAAATAAAACAAAGCAAAAACAAGCTTGTTCCGCACTAGTCACCACTCATAACTCTCTTCACAGAGCAGACTGGGTTTCTTGCCTCTGTATTATGTAAGTGAAATTGCTTTAATGTCTGGCTTCATTTCACTTCAGTTTTCAATACAGAGCAAGCAATGGACATCTCCAGTAGCAATGTTAGATCCAATTATTTAAATGTATTCTGGTAGATATTCACTATTTAATTTTGAAGCCCAACGAACTCTTTTATAGAATAATAACATTTAATGTGTATTAATGAGGTTTAAATATATGAAGAATTAAGTTTTTATTACAATACCTATAATTTCTTTGAGAGTAGTAAGGAGAATATTAGTTAAATACCCTCATCTTGAACAAGTTGCTATCATATCAAGAAGAATAATAGACTTTACTTTTTAGAAAGGTTTTAGTTTCGCTGAAATATGGAGTGGCTAATACTGGAATGTCTACAGTTAACACCAGAGTTCGTTATGTGTTTCATGGGCTTTCACAATTATAATGATCTATAGCCAGTGCTGTAGTATCATGTAAAATTCCCCTGTCTTCCATGTATTAATAGAGATCACCCCCCCCCAATGTCTGGAAATCCTTTATTTCATTTTAGTATCTCTATCCATGTAGTTGGAATTATAAGATGCCATTTGTTGATTTGTTTCTTCTACTTAGGAATATGTATTTAGGTTTTTGTTTTCATGTCTTTGAAGTGAAGGTTTTGGAAGCATATAGTAATATTTTATTATATAGACACATATAGCACCTTTTATCAAAGTTTACACTGAAAGGCATTTTTGTTGCTTCCAAGTTTGGGCAGATCCACAGGCAAGTTTGTATACAGACTTAAATTTTCAGCCTTTTGGATAAATATCAAGGAATTTGTTCCTTAAGAAAGTTCATCATGGTCAATTGTCAAAATGCCATTATAAGTGAAGGGAACCATCCTTTGAAGCCAGAATTTAATGTATACGTTTGTTTATCAATCATCATCATGCATTTTGTTAATCATTAGGATTGAAAGCACACAAATATATTATATATAAAAATTAGATATATAAAAATTAAATTTGAGTTTAAAACATCTAATAATTTGCTACATAGACATGTATTTCAGAAATATTGAATACTTGTTTTATACATGTTGACATCTGGTGTGGATTCTCACATACATTTCATCCTTCTTCCAGAGAATAGCAATTCTCATGACTTTCAGTTTTAATTCGCATCCCTGAGAAGTACTTCCAATAGCTTAATTTCATCAATCTTTGTTCTAGACATTGAAGAGAAGGAAATTGCACTGTTGCATACAATTCTCCAGGATAAAATTTCCAAACAACTAAAAACATCAGTGTGCGTTTGCCAACATGTTCTTTTCTCCTCAGCACGGAATCCTTTCCCTTTCCAAGGGAGCAAGGCACATTTGCTTTCTCCATTTCAGCTGTTAATGACAATATGTCAGAGTTGTCACAAACTGTGGAGTCAACAATCCTAGAGTACTAAGGATACATTTGAGAAAACTGCTGTGTTCTTCAGCATGGACTACTCCCATTTCCACATACTTCCAGAAATAACTTTCTATCCATACCTATATATCCTAAAATCATTCAGAAGTCACTGGCTAGTCCTCATAAGACTTCAATCCCCAAGCTGTGGAGAGAGAAGATGTGATATAGATTTCACATTTAGAACAGGTTACCTCACGGGATCTTAATCTCTATGCATTGAAGAGTTGTGGAGTTCTGTATTAATCACATCAAACACATAAATAAGCTTCTCTGATGATGTTTGAGAAACATATTAATCTGTGGGTAAGAAACAATAACTTAGGGGGGAGTTTATTACTATTTCCAGCTGGTAGAATAATAGTATGAAGTCTTTCCCTAGGGCTTATGACCTGGTGAGTCACAGGATATTGGTTACAGTATCAGGTCAAGCATGAGTTATTGCTTACATTCATAACATACATGCCAGTGTTTCACCAGTGAGTATATCTTGCCAAGCCTGCTGTTCTTGTAATTGGCAGGATTCACAGCTAGATAAGACTGCTGACTACTTTCCTCACTCAGTAATATGCACAGAACCTTCTACCACTATGGATGCTAACTCATAGGGAAGGCACTTCTAGGCCAATGACGGCCTGATGTCTCAATGTCTTATTACTCAAATATACAGTGTCTCTAGTGCTGGGGTTTTTACCATCAAGATATATATTGAAATCAAGACAAAACGCTATAGCCTCTGTTGTTTGTTGGAGGTCTGTGGGACCCACTGACCAATAACTCAAAAAGAAGTAACCTTCACCTGGCAATGAGCATTTCATTTGATATATTATGCTTTCTAGTTGAGGCTTTGTTTCCTTGGTATAGGATTACTTCATTTAAACTTCCTTTTCATATATGTGTGCATATTTTAGTAAGTGTATTTTAGTAAGCGTCTGCATAAGAAGTGGAGGAAAGATAGTAAGAGCCAGAGGTCATGGGCATATGCAACAAAACAGTATTTGCCAGACATGATTGGGTCCTTACACACAGGAACTCATAGTGACTTGTTAAATTAAAAAATCCCCAGTTACTAAAAACCCACCGATGCTGTAATCAGTCAATCAAACCAAATTAATAAATCCAGGTTTAATCTGAACAAAGCTTTCCCGAGTAGCAGCAGACCACCAGATAAATCCAGAGGTGGTGGGTTTTAGTGCCCGGGAGGTGGAGCAACCAAAAGGTGGACTTTTTAGGGGCGGGGTTTCAACTGCAGCATCTCCATGGGAGGGGCCTGACAATTGGCACCTTGAGGACAGGGCTTGGAATGGGCAAACTGGGGATTCTAAACAAATTGACTACATGCACAAGATTTACACAAGATCAATCCAGCCCAAAGCCTATCATGGGAAAGGCTTGTGAAGTCTCACTCTTAGCTGAGGAGCTGTTGGCATTGATGGCTGCTGGAGAGAGACAGTAAACTTTCCTCAATGATGTGGCTTCTAAGGGACTGCCCATGTTTCAGGAGATAGTTCTGTTCCTATGCACATACAGACAGCTTGTAAATGAATTAAAACAAAACAAAACATGAATTTCAGAGGGTAGAGTTATGAGTGGGTGTGAGAAAAATTGAAAGGTAGACAATGCAAAGTAGACTGTACAAAAGCCTTAGATGATAGTTCAGAGGAGTTTTACAGAACCTATGTAAATAATTCGTTGTTCATAGCTTTTTGGTCTCTCTAAAAACTCTCTAAAGCACTTCCATTAAAACTACAAGGACAACTGATATGTCTATCTTATATACAGACACTGGCACCAGGTAAGGAAGAGAAATGATTCTTCTTTGATGACACTTTTAATTAACTAGAATATCTGAATGAGAAGCTTTTCTTAAACATGGTCTATCTGTATAGGAATGGACTGCCAGTCACTATCAAAATGAATATTTTTATAGCAGTAATTTTATCATGCTCAATTTTTTTCACCTTCATAGGTCAAGTACTTTTTCAGTTTGTACCATCTGAGCCTTTCAATGGAACTTCAGATACAAAATTTAAATGATACTTTTCTGGAGGAAAGTTTGCTATTATGTGAATAAACAAATAGTATGTCATGTTGGAGCCTTTTTAGCATTTCTTTAAAAAAACTCTTTTAAAAAACATGTTAGGATAGCAATGTGCCTCACTGTTATTGAGGCAGGAAATTACTGGTCTATAAATGTTCTAGGAGCCCCTATACACAAACTGTTTATGAAGATAAAAGGACACTTTAAGAAACTCAAGAGAGTTTCAGATCAGTGGCTTTTAGTCTTGAGAGAAATCAAAACAGAAAGTAAAATGTGACAATCTTGAGTTCTTAAGTTTGTGTTCAGGAGTATGTCCAAACACTTCTCTTTACTTACAAACAGAAGAATTTTAAGAAGTATAGAAATGTATGCAGAAAGCAAGGTTATTGACTATATCTCCTTGCCAATATCAAGATTAATTTTTCTACCTTCACAGGGTATCAAAAACTTGTTTAATACTTTATATATTTGAATAGCAACATTGAAGGCAAGGGGCTCCTGAGCTTGCTAATTTTTGACTGGAACTTATAGAAAATGTTTCTAGATCTACTAATTATGTTATTATATTGTATTAATTTATTTTAATTAAATAATTAATACTTTTCCAGTCCTATTACACTTTCCCCTCTCTCCTCTCCTCCCAGTCCCTTGCTCCAAACTCATCCACCTCCATCCTCTTCTCCTCCTTTCTCTTCAGTAAAGGTAAGATCATCCCACGTATACCAGTCAGCTATGGCATACTAAGGTGCAATAAGACTATGCACCACCTCTCCTATTGTGCTACACAGGGCAACCTAATATGAGGACAGGGTCCAAAAAGCAGGTAACAGAATCAGAGACAGTCCCTGCTCCCACTGTTAGGAGTCCCACAAGAATAACAAGCTACACAACTGTAGCACATGTGTGGGGTGCCTATGTCAGTCCCTTGTAAGCTCTCTGACTGTTGGTTCAGTCTCTGCGAACACCTATGAGCCCAGGTGAATTGATTCTGTGTTTTTTCTTGTGATGTCCTTAGCCCCTCTGGCTCCCACAATACTTCCTTTCTCTTTTCCACATGGTTTCCTGAGGTTCACCTAATATTTGGCTGAGTCTCTGCATCTATTCCCATCAGTTGCAGGATGAAGCCTCTCTGATGACAATTGGGCTAGACACCAATCTACGAATACAGTAGAATATCATTATGAATCATTGCATTGACCTTTTTCTGTCAGTCATATTTGGTTCTATCCTGGGTCTCTGAGTGGTCCAGGCTCTGGGTCCTGGCCTTCCAGGATTTAGGAACAGAGTCTGGAGATACCCACAAGAATCTTCTCTCTTATTGACAAATACCAGATTGTGTGATTCAATTTGATAGCATAAGTGAATCAACTTGGAGATTTGCCAAAGCGTAAACATATTTCAAGGTTCCTTAAGATGCTAACCTCTGATTAGCTTACCAATCTCTGACGTTTGGTGGGAATTGGGAATAAACTGTTAAATGCTATGCTGTTAACCAGCAATAGTTCTCTAAGACTTTGAACACTTTTCTTCATGGATAAGTGAATATGATTACTTAACCACTGTGATTGCAAGGAATTTTCATAGTTTCTTGACAAGGATAACAATATCATAAATACATAAAATTAATGGGTTTGAATCATTCGAAATGTACATTTGAAAGGATCAAATACAGTGAACTCTGCAGCCTTTAGGGAATACACTAAATTGTTTCAAGCTTCATATTGTTTCCCTTCCTTCACGATATTTAAGTTCTAAGCCTCTTACTAGCATTTTAAGTAAAAGCAGTATTTTTATTTGGCATTCTCATTCAAACAAATTATTTATATGAACATGGGAGACATCAGAAAAAACTACCCTAGGCAGTTGTTTAAATTTTTTTAACCTCACTGCAGGTTTTTATATGGTAAATTTGAATTCGTCCATACTTAATATTTTTGGTTTCTAATTGAGTCAAGGAATTGGTACAAGACTTATATAAAATTTTCAGTTCAATGTTCATTCAATGGCTCAAATATAAAAGGGCCCAAAGCAGAACAATGTCCTGAAGGTAGCCAATTAAAATTGCTGGGAATGCATCCATTCAATAGATTTTTCATGCAACAGATCACTAATAAGTGGTTTCTATGCCTTTGTTAGACATTGGACAAGTAAAACAATCTTTCCCTTTGTGAGCAAGCAGCTAAGAAGCAGCCTACTAGACCCTCCCATGTATCACCATGATAAAGCATGGATGATGGAAGGAGAGGGTAGTTGATCTGATTCTGTAGGAATCAAAGAATGGGCTGTGTGTGGGGGACAGTGTTTGAATTTAGGTTGTGATTATGAAGAGCTTAGGAAACACTTGTGCTTTTTGCTTTAAGTTAGAAAAGAGATTTGCTCTATTACCATACAAAATTCATTTATCCTAAGATCTAGACCCTATTTACTAATAAGTATATTTTTATACTGAAGGTGATTTTATTATTTCTGGCTTAAGGCATCCATTCACATAGTTCCCAAGGTGTGGACACCCAAAATGGTCCATGAATGGATCTCCATTGGAGCCTTCACAGCACACTGCTGCTGTTGAAAGGTACCACTTTGAAAATCTAAATGTTTTCTTTGAAGTTCACATGATAGTGCTGAACACTGTGTGTTATGGGTTGCTGCCTGGTTCCTGTTGCCACTTTAGCCCCCAAATAACACATATTTAATTATGAAGTTTTTGGTCATTTGCTATTGTTTTTCATTGGCTAGCTCTGACTTAATTATTGACTGATAATTACAAATATGTATATTTTATAAGGACTTATCTTTCCAAGGATGCCCTCCTGTTGTGTCCTTTCCTCCTGGGAGATCACATGGCAACGACTCTCTTCACTACATTTCCCAGAATCCTCCTAGACGCTTAGTCCCACATATCTTGTTTCCCTATTGGTCAACAGAGCTTTATTTACATATACAGAGGACTTCCCCAATCAACTGTGGGACTATTCCATCATACAGCTGTGTCCTCAATTGTGACAGCAGCTGTTGAAAAGCAGATAGCAGAAATCAACATGTTATATGATAGGCATACTTTTCATCATTTCTTTAATTTATGAGATTGTAATAATTATATAATTTCCACCGTCCCTATCTTCTGTTCAATTTTCCCCAAATTGTCCTCCTTGCTCTCTTTTAAATTCATTGCATATTTTGTCAATATTCAGGCTAGTCACACTTTTAGCTGCCCCTGTCAGTAAGCCTTTAGCCTATTGTGGGCTTTTATAGAGTGCACCCTTTCTGCATGTATTCATTCTCTTCCTCCCCTGACCACAAGGAGGAGGCAGTTGGTTTATAGAAGTAAGACACAATTTTGATCTTTGTACAGTCTGTAATTCTGCCTGATTGTGTGGGATGAAGGTTTGTATTATTAGAATCCTCAAAGGGAAGCAGTAATAAGTACTGAGACATCTGAAGCGAGTTGGGCTTTTCTGCTTTTTTTTTTTTGGTGGAAGCGTTTTTTCATATATGGCTACTGATCAAAGATGGCTGTCTTCACCTGAGAAACCTGGCCACAAGCTAGTCTAGCTCTGCTGAAAATTAGGCCCTGATGTATACTTCTTCCTAACGAAGCTAGGGACATGGAGACTTCTGCAGTATCTCCTCCAGTTAGGAAGTCTCACTGTGAAGTTTGAAGCCAAAGCTACCACAAATACAAGCATAATTGTGCCTTCCTTTGGCTATTTGAGGTTTTTGTTTCCTTGGAGATCTTCATAAAAAAAGAAGTGCGGGCTAAGGCCAGGGGGCCATGAGTATCCTAACTTTCATATGTAAACAAGTCCTTTACAGAGCATGAGAGTAAAGGAAATCCTTTAAAGAGAATGAAATGAAAGTTAGGCTTAACAATGCAAGCATGAGCATATACACAAATGATGGAGAAGTTGGGACAGTTATAAAAGGTATCCCCCAACATATGATTTTTTTTCTCCTTTCCATTGTAATACAAATGGGAAACTTAAGAAAAAAAGTAACAACAACACATAGAAGATGCACAACACTGCGAAACAGAGAATCTGTATCTGCTTGCTACCAATGCTGTGATGATGTGCAGTTCCTGACTTGAAAACTGTTCTTTTAGTGTCTTGTTGAGCCACAGTGGTATATTTAGTGGTATTTTATCATTTATTTCTCCACGAAGTTCCAACAGAAAATATGAGGTTGATAAAAATGTCAGCGTTTATTTAGTCCCTGTGATATGCCAGGTAGACTTCTGAGAGTTATTCATATATGATCTCATTTAACTCTCAAAATAACATAACAGTAAACACAGGGATAACCATCACACCATTTCTGCAGGTGAGGAAGGTGAGGCATTGATCCACTCCCTTTGCCTGAGTAAGTGGTGGAGTCATGATCTGAGCCTTTGAAAAATTACTTAGTTCATAGCTGCATCTCTAATTACAGTGGTAATTATGGTAATTACCCTGGTAATTAAGGTATATCACCTCTAATGATAACACTATTGGAGAAGTAGGGGGATTTGTTAGTGAATGAAAACTTGTCTAAAAGAGAAAACAAAGTCGTTTACAAGTCAAGACCCTGAGACCCTGAGACCCTGAGAAAGCAATGAATCAAACATATATGAAGTCAACCTTGTTGCAACCATAGAGGAGCCATAGATGTAAAAGTCCATGCCTCCCTGTCTCCTTGTCTCCCTGTCTCCCTGTCTCCCTGTCTCCCTGTCTCCCTGTCTCCCTGCCTCCCTGCCTCCCTGCCTCCCTTCTGTCCTTCCTCCTTTTTTCTTTTCTTCCTTCCTTCCTCCCTCTCATTCCTTTGGAGACATGATTTCTGCGTAACATCTCTGGCTATCCTGGAACCCAAGCTGGCCTCAAACTCACTGAGATCCTCCTGCCTCTGTCATCTGAGTGCTGAGATTAAAGGTGTGCACCACTATTACCGGCTCCATTAGTTTCTTAAGGCAGGGGAAGATAGATTTAAAGTTTCTTCCAGAGTAATAGCTCAAAAACTATTTCCAATGAAAAAAGTATAGTTACATGAGAAAACATACACATCCACACCCATTAGTCACACAAACACTCATACACAGAAACTCATACATGCTCACACAGTCACACACACACTCTCACACACTCTTACGTACATACTTACACACACACTCATATTATCATATACACACTCACACCCTCACACTTACACATACTCACTGTCTCACACATACTCATATACACATACATTCACCCCCCCCACACTAAACGTCTTCCATTCTAAGTTTATAATTTGATGTTTTATAAAAAGGTAACCATGGTTTAGAACAGTTTCATCACCCCAAATATAACCTTCAATCTGCTTGCACTCAGTCATTCTTGCATACCATTATGGGAACCAGTGATTTGTTTTCTGTAATTAGATTTATGTTTCTCAAAAAGATAACAGGGGTAGCTTCTGTGTCCAGTTTAGTCCAAAAATCAAAAATATCAATGACAGTTTATCCTGGATAGGATGTGGAGAAAGAGGAATGCTCCTCCATTGCTGTTGGGAGTGAAACTTGTACAGCCACTTTGGAAATCAGTATGGCAGTTTCTCAGGAAAGTGGGACACAGTCTACCTCAAGATCCAGAAATCCCACTCTTAGATGTATACCCAAAGGACGCACGTTCATACAAGGACAACTGCTCAAAAAGTTTGTAATTCACATGTGTTTTAGTACCTTCAAAATGCATTGCCTTTTATTATTTTTATATGAGCTTACCAAAATTTGCATATCCATTCAGGAGCTGATGGAACCTTTCATTGGATCCATTTTTCTTCAAATTAGGAATAAGAGCCATGTTCAAGAATATTCTATGAGCATTCAAGGACAGCTTTTTGGATAGGTGTAGAAAGAATCCTTTCCTTTGCCAGCCGCTTTGGTTTTTCTCCACCAATCACCTGGGCTCTGTAGTGTTGTAGTCCCCAAATAACACAAAAGACAATGTATTAATTATGAAGCTGTTGGCCTTGTTTGTTTCTTACTGGCTAGCTCTGACTTAAGTACTTACGCCATAATTGTTAATCTAAGTATTTCTCTTACCAGAGAAAAGGGTCCGGGCTTCTTACCCCTAAGGCAGTTACATCTTGACTCCCTGTGTTTCTCCTACCCAGAGTCCTCCTGGACTCCTAGTCCTACCTATCTTGCTTCCTTATTGGCCAACAGTGCTTTATTGACATATACACAGGACTTCCCCATCATCTCCTCTTTTCTGTCTAAATAAAAAGAAAGGTCTTAACTTTAACATAGTCAAATTATATATAACAGAACAGCTATCAAGCAAGAACACAGTTACAACATTTTGTCTATCAACATTCAGCAAGATTTAAAGAAAATACCATCCATCCCATCCTTGTGAGTCCAAAGTTCTATATGTAGCTTATCTTTTATCATAACTAAGGAAAACTATAATTATAACTATCTGCCTTCAACTCTATCAAAGACCACAGAAGGATAATATATAAACACTAGGATTGAAAGAGACATTTTACTACCTGGATAGTCACCCGAAGTTCCCCTGTAATGTCAGGGCATCCATCTTCAGCCCATAGGCCACAGTGTGTCTGGAAGACTTCTCAGCAAAGTAGGAAATTTCAAACTGTCCATCTGCATCATCAGTCTGTCAGTCATTTTTCTGTGTCCTGCAGAAAGTTTTGTAGACTCTTCATGAAGCATGAACCCTGAAGGACTGTTTGAGTTCAGCAGTCACTTTCCTGTGGGTCCTGCATGTCCAGCTTATACAGCAACAGTCAAACAGTCCAGGCAAGAGCAGTTTCTTGCCCAAATGGCAAATCTTGCCATGTTGAAAGCAAACTCCATAATGAGTTTCTTCGATGCCCATCTCAGACATAATTGGTGCTGCCAGGAGCAGACATTTCTCATTGTCAAGAAAACCCTAAAACAATTAAATGCCATTTTCTGAAGGTCTTTGAAAGGTTTGAAGACTATCTATATCAAATATATATCTGTATATCTAGAAAACCTAACTTACCTAACTATAAGTTCTGACAACTATAAGTAACTATCTATAATTTGCATTTAATTATTCATTACATTTTAGAAGATCATTAAAAGCACAATACTTAATCAAGAGGAGAAATATACACATCACAAAATTGACCTTGATTTTTATCAGTAAATGAGAAACCATACCAATACAAAGTACTCATTTCCATACCATAATCCCCTTTCTCTTTTAAAAAGATATTGATTGGGATCATTAACCAATTATAAACAACCCTATTCAAATGAAAACAAAGATATATAAACAATATGGGGATTTGGACGTCGCTCATTCCAAACTGCTTCGTGCTGGAAGGGGGTATTGTTCATACCATGGGGATCATGACAAAACTCAGAAACATGCATAAGTCCTTATTTCATGGTCTGTAAGGCTGTCTCATCTTAGTTGTCTTAATTCTTGGAACACCTGACCTACATCTTCCGGGGGTCTTGGTTCATCAAACCACAGGAGACTGGAAGGAATTCTCAGCTTTTCATTTTCTGTGGAAACATAAGCAAAAACTCTTTTCCAAAGTAACGTATCCTTATACTTAAATTTTGAAATCAAGGCAATTTCAAAAGTTGAATTAATTCAGCAGCATTTATAATCAAGTGTACTTTAGTAGTTGTTCCTTCCTTAGCAATCAAAAAACTGAAAAACACAATAGCGTACAGTATCCAGACTTTCTGTATGTTTTCAAACTTTACGTGGCTTATTTATTTACCTATTATTACTCTATTTCTTTTACTTTTATTTATTTTTCTCTGAGACAGGGTTTCTCTTTGGAAATCCTCCTGCCTCTGCCTCTGGAGCAAATCCTACCAGCATGTGCCACCACAGCCGGCTTCTCTATTTATTTACCAGTATATGCCGTTTCTTTTTCTCTCTCAATCCTACATATATTTTTAAAAATACTGTAAACCTTTAGAGGTTTTTCTTTATCCAAATCTGACTTTAGTTTAAATCTTTATGTTTTTCTGGCCATGTGTCTTATCTTTTAAAACCACGCTGTTTAAACTGCAGTTTTTCCAAGATGGAGGGCATAAGCGTGATTCCAGCTCACTGTCTCAGTCTATGCTGACAGAGAAAAAGTGTCGGCTTGGAGATGTGGTCACTGCCACTTCCAGCTGTACATACACACCTTTCAATCCTTAGCAGAGCCTCTTAAAAGAACCTTGCTTTTTTTTTTTTTTTTTTTTTTTTGCTTATGCTGTGTCAGGAAGACTCCCTTAAGTGACCTGCGTTAGAGCCCACCTGAGAAAATGCTGCCACCAAGAGCTCATGCTTTTCTCCATTCTTTTGTTTCTAAAATTCCTTTAAAGCTTTTGTTGTTCTATCTGGAAATTCAATGATCCCACTCCTGCACACCATTTGTAGAGAGAATCCTTTTCCTTGCCAGCCGCTTTGGTTTTTCTCCACTAGTCGCCTGGGCTCTGCCATGTTGTAGCCACCAAATAATACACATGACGCTATATTAATTATGAAGCTGTTGGCCTTATTTGTTTCTTACTGGGAAGCTCTGACTTAAGTATTTACCCCATAATTTTTAATCTAAGTATTTCTCTTACTGGAGAAAAGGGTCCGGGCTTCTTACCCCTAAGGCAGTTACATATTGACTCCCTGTGTTTCTCCTACCCAGAGTCCTCCTGGACTCCTAGTCCTACTTATCTTGCTTCCCTATTGGCCAACAGTGCTTTATTGACATATACACAGGACTTCCCCATCAGATAGGCTTATCCTCTTGTCTCCTTTGTGAAAGTACTTGAAAATAGAGTTCTGGATTGTCTGTTAAGAACACATTTAACCTTATGAGAACTTGTCAATCTTAGTTGGGGAGTATTTGCACCATGTGGTATGCCAGTAGAGCACATCTGATGATCAAGTTTTCCCTGCTCTTCCCCAGCACGTGGTAGCATCAACCATTGAAGTTTCAACTGTCTATGTAGGTAGTGATTTATCACTATGACCCTAGTTTGCATTCTGTGATTGTGTGTAATCTTACTTCCATATATTTATTTTTCACTTCTTGATCTTTAATTATAACTTCAAATATTGTGCTCATTCAAAAAGAAGGGTCTGTGGCTGGAGAATTGGATCAGTGGCTAAGAGCACTTTGGCTCTTTCAGGGGGCCTCAGTGGGATTCCTAACACACATATGGAAGATCACAACAATCTGTAACTTCAGTTCCAGGGGATCCAGCGCCTCTTCTGACCTCCACAGGGACCAGACATTCATGTGGTTTACATATATGTATGCAGGCAAAAATTCATAAAAATAAAACAATAAATCTAAAAAAATATATAGAATCAAGTCAGGCACAGTAATAGCAAATACACATATTCCAGCATTTGAGAGGCAGAGGCTAGAGGCTCTCTGTCAGTTTGAGGCCAGTCTGGTGAACATATGGAGACCCTTTCTCAAAAATGAAATCACTTACCTTATTATTGAGTTGTAGAAATCTTTATTTAATCCATAAACTTTCTATCAATTGTGTTTGTAATTACATATAATAATTATTTTACATATAAATATATAATAGCATTGTATTTTTTCACTTTTATAACTATACCATTGACAATTTTACTGGAGGTCAATTCATTCAAATTTTTCTTTACTGTCTTATTTTGTTCAATCATAAGAAATGTGTATCTCACTCAAGATTACAAACAAACATCTCCAGTGTTTTCCTTTGAAATACTTAAAGGTTTAGATCTAATGTTTAAAACTATGATCCTTGAAAAAGTCACATTTGAATATGGCATGAGGTGAAGATTGAGGTTTAGTTTTGAAATATGCATGTCCAGGTGTGTACCACCATATGGAGAAGAGATTGTCAGTCCTTACTGGATAGTCTGTGCATTTCCTGAGAATTACCTGCATGTATTGCTGTACCTTCATTTCTTGACTTATAAATTTCCTCAATGATCTATTTGTCTATGCTTATTTTACTTTCATTGTAAGCATTTTTTTACTAAGAACTGAAAAAAGTAAATAACCTTAATTTAAAATGTTAGTTGAGAGACTAAATACCATCCTAGTGTCTTCATCCAGTAGCTGATGGAAGCAGAAGCAGAGATCCACAGCCAAGCACTGAACCAAATTCCTGGAATCCACTTTCAGAGAGGGAGGAGTGACAAACAAAGGGGTCAAGACCACGCTGGGAAAACCCATAGAAACACCTGAACTGGGCAAGTGGGAGTTCATGGATCCCAGTCTGACAGCTGGGAAACAAAGATGGGACCAAACTAGGCCCCCTGAATGTGGGTGTCAATTAGGAGCACTGGGCAGTCTATGGGGCCTCTGGCAGTGGAACCAGGATGTACCCCTAGTGCACTAATGAACTTCAAGAGCACATTTCCCATGGAGGGATACTCTCTTAGCCTAGATACAAAGGGGAGGGCCTAGGCCTGGCCACAAATGACCTAACAGATTTTAATGATCCCTCATGGAAGGCCTCACCCTCCCTGGGGAGTGGATGGGGGATTGGATGAGAGGTCATTGGGGGTATGGGAGGATAGGAGAGTGAACTGGTATTGAAATGTAAAATTATATATATATATATATACATACATACATACATACATACATACATACATATATGTTAGTTGAGGGAGGTGGTAACACATGACTTTTATCCCATCACTTGGGAGGCAGAAGCAGGCTTATCTCTTTGAGTTCCCAGGTAGCCTGGTCTACAAAGCAAGCTCCAGGAAAGCCAGAGCTGCTAGAGAAACCTTGTCTAAAAATACATAAATAAATAAAGTAAAAATAAAAATTGTTGTTTGCAATTTTTTCCAGATATGTGTCATTATTTAAACATTTTGATCAGTTTATAGGTTTTAAGATGTTCTCTTGAGGCCAATTATTTTTAAATTTCTAACTTTACTTATATTTTGTTAGTAGAAAAATATTTTCTATGTTCCCCTTCTAGTAAACAATAGTAGAATAGTAAAAAATAATTTACTATTCTTTATAGATTCTTCAGGCTTTTCTGCAAAAACAAACATGGTATTAACAAATAAAAGCAATGTGACTCCATCTTCCCTTGTACACACAGTATTCACATCTTCCCTTTGGCTTATAGCACAGGCTAAGTTGAATGTTGAATAAAAAATGATTAAGGAGGAGACAGGACAGGGTAAACATATTTGTGACATGAAACTGAGGATGTGACTTTTATGCCTAAACATACTGTGGGAAGTGAACCTATCTATATGCTCATTCTCTTAAACACACACACACACACACACACACACACAAGAAAACAATAGTATCTGCATGTATGACTATCCTTTGGGATTAGAGTCTTCCATAGGACAGCCTCATACTTCATCCATTTGAAAACAAACTACGTGGAAAACAGTGAATAAGGGCTGGGGAAGACACTGGAGACACATCTGACTGATGCACTGACTAAAACCAATAAAATGCATTCCAATTGTGAGCTAACACATCTATTTAAAACAATGTGTCACACAAATTGGATGGACATGTTTACAGCACAGTGACTACTTGAAGGTTTATTTTGTTCTAAGTTCTTTATATTCTGTCACCAAAAAAATACATATGGACTTGAAAATAAATGCCTCATATGAGAGATAATTATCAAGATATTTAATGCTTATTACCTAACGTTAGGTATTAGAATTTTAAATTCAGCCTTTTACCACCAATTGCAAAATTTTTAATTTAGGATACATTTCTCATGGTGAACTCAATGATATAAAAGCAGTATCTTATTTAGTTATTTCAGACACCTGTGGATGAATTTCTTCTTATTCCTAAACAACTGGTCCTCCATTATTAATGATTTACAATATTAAAAATATTCAGAAAACCTCATGATTTATTAATATAATTTCAGTAAAATGATTATTATGATATAGATATATTTCCATGGGCATGGGTGTATATTGAAGTTTTGCAATGATGTTTTTACAATTTATAAGAAATGTGGTACATAATAGTACATACTAGCTCTCTTAATATTAGGTGCAGTGAATTTGAAATATTGTATTTCTGGCTGGTGTGATGACTTATTGAGTGAAGCCATTTCATTCCAAAGCTGACACCCTAAGTTCAGTCTCTGGGTCCAACATATTGGACAGAGAGTACCAACTTCTGCAAGTTTTCCTCTGGAAAGAAAATACCAACTTCTGAAACTTGTCCTCTGGACGGAGAGTACCAACTCCTACAAGTTGTCTTCTGATCCCACGTATGTGCCATGAAAGTTTCGTGCATACACACAAATATATAATTTTAAAAAGTTATTTTTAAATTATTACATTGAAATACTGATTACACTGTTTTATAAAAAAGTCTTTCCACTGTAATAAGCCACATTTCCTTCACTATTTTGGGCAAATGAGTAGTCCAAATCAATAGAGAATTCCTAGAAAATGTAAAATTGTAATATATCTGTGTCAGATCTGTTTTTGAGTTAGGAAAAGAAATATTAAGTGGAGTGCACAATACTCCTTCACTCCCAATTCTGAGTTATTTTTATCTTGAGAAAAAGAAAAACACAGCATATGATAAGCAATCTTGAAAAACAATCCAGTATACAAGAGAAATTCGATACTCACGATTTAAAGAGATTACGTTTACAAACGTAGGCTGCAGTATTATTAAATACAATGAGAAAGAATAAAGATTCACAGTTATGATTAACCATAACAAAAGAAAAAAAGGTTTTCATAACTTGTGTGCACTGTTGATATTAGGAAAAATCCACCTAAAGCATAAGGGTAGCTATTACTTTTAATATAACATGTGAAATTGAGTGACTGTTTTCAATTCTGGATTCTTTAGAGTTCTCTGAGAATCATTCAGATGAAAATATTTAGAAGGTACCCAGACACACAGTATGAAATGGGAATAAATATGTAGATATTACTGAATGGTATAAGGATCTCTGTGGCAGGACCTATGAATTATAATTTTGGGTCCCTTACAGAAATGGCCTATAACCAGGGATAAGAAATCATGGTTGAATGAATAATACAAGAGAACATTTCATCTCTGTACACAAGGAGCCAAACTGGTAGGAAATCTTTGCTGAATAAGTGACACGTGGCTCATTGCATCTGTGTATATTACAAATCACACTGTTAAGAGATTGTGTCTGAATGAACGACACACAGAGCAGTGCATCTGAGCACACAATGAATCACATCCAGCAAAAGAAACCATCAGAAAATTTGTCTTCTTCCTATCGAACTATGAAAAATTGGTCATGGACCTTCTAAACCATCTCTCATTTTGTCTCCAGGACCCTTCACACTTACAAATGGTTAAATAAAGGCCAGAGCGATGGCTCAGTGGTTAGAATACATAGCATTCTAAGAGAGCACCCAGATCCAGTTTCTGGCATCTGAGAGTCAGCTCAGAACCACCTGCAACTCCAATTCCAAGGGATCCAGTGTACCTTCTGGCCTCCAGGTACACATGGGGTGCACATAAATATGTGTAGGCAAACGCTCATATGCATAAAGTAAAAACAATAAAGTTTTAAAAATGATTAAACAATTAGAAGGCTTTAAGGCCTTTTTAAGGATGAGTTAAATATTAAGATCTAAAAATGAAGAAAAGTTAAGGTATTAATTCATTAAAATGATTATATGTTTGATAAATAGTATCATAATGGAAATGCTATTAAAGAAGAATCATATTTAGAGAAAAAAGGAATTGGTTCATACTTTTATGTTTCTTTAATAACTGAAGTAATAGAAGGTGTAGTCAATCTCAATTATTTTGTATGTCAACTCTAAAATACACTCATTTGCTACAATTTTCTTAAGGATACAAAGACAGAGAAAATGATATTCAGCTGTGACTGCGTTTCCACTTCATTTGCCCAAATTTTCCTTTTTATCCTTAGGATCATGATGCTGCTTAACATTGCAGTTTTAGTAACTTGCCAAGAGGATCAATGTAAAGTATCATATAAAGTGGACCTTTCTAGTAACACATATATCAATAATTGGTTTCTGATACTGAGACATTAGGATTTATATGTTCAAGTGTTTAAAAATAAGATAATAAAAATTTTTTGGCTCTGTACTGTAACACAACTATAATCTCTATGTTGAAAAATGATATATTTATGTATGAATTAGTTGTATCCCTTCAGTGGCATCTAGTAATGTAACCACATATTCCAGGCTATGTTTTGTATTAGTCTGCTTTTTAAAGATGAAGGACTTTATTTATCAGAGACCCTGCTCATCAGGTATGCATCACACATGAAGTTCAAGTCCTCTTGGCATGTACCAAGTGAATGAGTTTTTCCTTGGGCTGCATCCACAGCATTGACATCCTCAAAGACAAATAGAGCTGTATAGCTATATCAAATACCTATTATATGCAATATGTTAGATCAGTTTCTATGGAAAAATCAAAGACATGTTAGGTTCTGTTTTCTGAAGAAGCTCTAGTCTGGTGGAGACATAGCCAAATAAAAGGTAGTTGTGAAAACACATCAGATTCAGTTAGTGACTAGGGTTATAGAAGTACATACAATTATTCTTTGGGAATGTAGTCATTAGAGTGATGTGTTCTGCCTAAGAAACTTAGAGAATGACAGCACTTGGTCAGATATATGAGAGTAAGGTAGATTCTCCTGGGCTGGGATGAACTCTGGGAGGTGCATTCCCGAAGGTGGTGAGAATCTAGGTGCTGATCTGTTGGGCTCAGTGAGTTGTGAAGCCTGGATTTGTAGGTAATTACAAGTGCCGTTAGGGTAGGATGGGATAATTAACATTGATTAGCCATTGAAGTGCTCTCAAGTCCATGGAAACAGATCTCCATTTGGGGGAGCTTTTTTATTATAAAATTTAACTTCAAGCTGCTTTCTCTTCCTACCGATTTAATTTCTCTGGTCTTGGATGTGCCTTGATGGAGAATGACCAGTGTGGATCATTTTCCTTCAGTGTCACCTGAAAGTGAACTTATGAAGAGAATGGAGACAACAAGATTTAAAAATCCTTCACTGGCCAAGTTCGGTTTTCAAAGCTTGATTTAATTACTGCACTAGTCCCCTAGTAATAATGCATGTATTGTCTTTCTTAATCCACCACTCTCTCAGAAGGTTGTACTCTCTGAAGCCTTGTTTTATGGATTACAAATTTAATTGCAGCGAAGTAGGTGGCAGGGTTTTGATTCGGAGCCACTGTTAAACATCCCACTCTTTTTCTCCTGCAACTTTGTGCCTATGTCTCCTATTACTACCGTTTTATTATTAAGGATGCTTGGGAAATCAAATCATTTGCCCGTCGTTTTACATTTTCACAGATGCGCAGCTAAGATCTTAATGTTTGTTTGTTGTGGCCCTCAAAATCTTTGTTCTTATGACATCATACGACAAATTACCTTGAGGTGGTTTTTCTGAGATTTCAGTTCTCCTGCATTCAAGAATAAAGTTGAAAGGGAAAAACGTGTTCTGTTCTGAGGGTAAATAAGGATAGAAATCGGCATTTACGTAATTTAATACCCTTGCAGACATGTGTGTGCATCTTCAAATTAAGTAAAGCTATTATTGTGTGATGTCTGCCAAGCAGAAGACTAAATGCTTGGCCATGTGACTTTTCTTTTCTATCATTGAAAATAGTGTTTATTTTTACTTTTAGTAGGTGGCCAAGGTTCGTGATGTCCAAGCATTTGAAACAACCTGTTTAGGAACCGTGTGGGTGTATTGAGCATGCATATACACACAGTACACATATACATGAACAATTTTGTAATTTTGATTTAAGAACTTAGATGCTATCCAAGCATGGTGGTGTGTACCAGTCATACTAGTTCTTGAGCTCCAGGCCAGCTTAGATATAATGCATGACCCTGTCTTAAAAACTTGCAAAGTAGAGTGAATAACAAGGTGGTTTAGTTGGAAAAGTTCCTTGCTGTCAAGTCTGACAATCTGAGTCAGATCTCTGGGGCCTGCATGGTTAACAACTAAGCCCCACAAGTTTTCTTCTGATGTTCCCATACATGCTTTGGCATTTGTATCCTACTTCCAAATAAATGACTTAGAACAACACAAAGCAAACAATGCAGAATATCACACACATACACACAAACAAAATATCCCTAAAACAATCAAGAAAGCAAACAAAAGCAATGGAAGCTGCTCAAAGAACTCAAGTAGAGATCATGTACCAGTAGTGATAATATGATACCATAGTCTGTTTCCTGCCCTCTTGGTTGAGGGAGTATCCTGCAATTTTGGAAATCTTGATCACTATAAAGGAAGTTCTCATGGATTTCTTTTCCAGATACATAACTATGACAGAGTAGATAGACTTGCTGTTCTTCAAATTCCCATCTATCTATATATTAATTACACATATTGTAATATTATTATAGATAGTATGACTTGTAGCAAATAGAGATATCAAGCAATGAGAAAAAAGTATGAAGCTGGAGAATCATTAGGAGTTAGGTGAAAATTAACTATATGTGGGTGGGACCATGGCAATGAAGGAATGGATTCTGTTGATATTCAGTGCATTCTCCCAAAATTATAGTAGAATTACAATCATTTTAAACTCACTAAATGAAATTTGGATGATTTGGGTATGAACTAAACAAAGTTCAATCTTTAACCACATACAGCATTAGTTTTTCCTGAACATATTAATTTTGAAATCCAACCATCCAAGGGCCATTTGACCTAATTAAAAAAGAAACAAAAACAAGTTATACTAGTTTCATGTAGTATGTACTTACATAAAATTACATACTCAAAATTTTCCAGAAGTGAATCTGTTTAGAAAGGCTTTTGCAGAATCATATGACTTTGAAGCATTAAAACTTAACAAATTATTCATCTTCATAGATTGAGAAACTGAAAGTCAGGAAAGTTAGGAGAACTGTCTGGAACGTCATAATTGGCTGAGATCCAGATATTTTATTGTTTGCTTATACTCTTCAAAACTCTGCTTTACTAAAGTTGCACCAAGGCTTTGGAACACTGCAGAGATCAAATAGGCTGGGAGAAATTGCACTGTAAAATAAGGAAATCAGGCTTTTGAAGTGTCCAATCTAAGTGGACTGTCTCCTTTAGACGCTCATTTAGTGGATACAAGCTTAGGTAGTGTATACCACCTTACCAAACTTCAGTCTCCTTTGTTTATAAACATAGATTCATTAAAACTAACCACTTTACATTTATGGTTCCAGCATTTACAATTTAGTCTATTTTAAAAACTATCAAAGTTCATCCAGATGTAACAAAATATAGTTAAGAACTGCTGAATCTGTAGATTTCTCCATCATGATCTTGACCCCATTGCTCATATAGTCCCTCTTCCCTCTCTTCTACTAGAGTCCCTGAGCTTAGTCTGGTGTTTGGCTTTGTATCTCTGCATCTGGTTCTATCTTTTACTGGATAAAGTCTCTATGATGGTAGTTGAGATATTCACCAGTCTGATTATAGGGATAAGTCAGTTCAGGCATCCTCTCAACTGTTGCTAGGATTCTTAGTTGGGGTCATTCTTGTGGATTCTAGGGAATTTCCCTAGCATCAGGTTTCTCCCTAACCTTATAGTGGCTCTCTCCACTTGGGAAATATACAGAGACAGCTGAGCCAAGCTCATGGAAACTCATAAATTCTAGACTGACAGCTGTGGAGACCCCAGGGAACTGAACTAGGCCCTCTGAATGTGGGAAACAGTTGTGAACCTTGAACTATCAGAGTGGCCCCTGGTAGTAGGACCATGATGCAAACCTGGTACATGAGCTATCTTGTTGGAGCCCATTCCCTGTGGTCAGATGCCGTACTCAACTTTAATGCATGGGAAAGGGACTTGGCCCAACCTATTTTGCCAGACTATGCTGACTTCTTATGGGAGCCCTTTGCTGTGAAGAGGAGTAGACTGAGGGTAGGCTGGTGGGAGAAGCCGATGAGGATTGAGAGGAGGGGTAGAAGAGAGAACTGTGGTTGGATGTAAAATGAAATTGAAAATAACAAATAAATCACATAAAAAGAACAGCTGAGTCCATAAACTAGTGAGGAAGCATAATCATCCAGACAGACTTGCTATTTAATGTGCTTGTAAATTGTAAACATCTATGTTCCTCTTTATCTGTTTCTCTGTCTCTGTCTGTCTGTCATTCCCATGTCTGTCTGTCTGTCTGCCTCTGTATTCTGATAGTGATGGAGAAGTAGGGAGTGGAGAGATCTTAATATAGTGTTAGTCTTTAACACACAAGTTTTAGTAAGAAAAGACTAGACTCTTCACATTGCATAGGGGTTCAGCTCTAAGATACGACTAGTTCTGTTCCAAGATGTATACACAGAAACAGAGGGAGTAGTGTCTAAAATTATTCTAGTAAATGCTGTAGTCTTTGCAAAAGGGCCTGGTCAATTCAAAAATTTAATGCAAGTTGTAAATGTAAATTATGTTTAAGATAAGTAAAGGAAATAATTTAAACATGAATATGGCTTTGCTTTTGTTGCTTTTATATCTGTTTATTTATTCAGCTATTTTGTTACAGCAATTTATTATGTAGCCAAGGATAACTAGAAACTTGTCCAGAGCCTCCAAAATGCAGAACTATGGATGGGTAAACATCTGGCTCATCTGACAAACTAAACTAGAAACTTCCATTGAAATTTCCATATTTGTAAGAATGTGGGGATATACTCCATAAATAATGACTATAATAACAACTCACCACTTATTATTATATTCTTTTTTTAGGTAATTTTGAAATTTATTTTAATTGCACCATCAATGCACCATTTAAAGCCAATGGTGTTCTGGATTATCTACCCCTCCTGTTTGCCTGAGGCTAGGCTTCTCTGTCTCCCGTTTCACTCATCTTTGCTTTTTTAGAATTCTCTTCTAACATCTGCTCTTCAGTTTAAACTAGTTTTCATTCAGCCTCATATTCAAGGAAAACATAGGTTTTCTTTTAATTTAAATTAGAAACAAGCTTGCTTCACACAATCATAGCTCCCTTTCCCTCAACTCCTCACGGTCCCCCCAACACCCTCAGGACCCACTCAATTCCCACTCTTATGGGGGATCTCCAGAGGCTGTCTTTCCATCCAGGGCAGGTCCTAGGCCCTTCCTCATGTGTCTAGGATGAGAGAGCATCCCACCAGGGGAATGGGGTCCAAAAGTTCATTCTTATGCCATGGTAAACACTGATCGACTACCCAAGGCCCCATAGATTGCCTAGGCCTCCTCACTGACTGAGGGGGTCTACATCAGTCCCATGCTGACCTGTCAGCTATCAGTCTGGGGTTCAAGAGCCCCCCACCTTGTTCAGGTCACCTGTCTCTGTAGGTTTCACCAGCCCAGTCTTGATTCCTTTGCTCATCACTCCTCTCTCTCTACAACTGGGTACCAGGAGTTCAATTTTGTGTTTAACTGTGGGTATCTGCCTCCGCTTCTACTGGCATCTGAATGAAGGCTCTAGGATGGCATATAAGGTAGTCGTCAAACTCATTATCAGGAAAGGGCATTTAAGGGCTTAGTTTGTCAGTTGGTGTCATCCTTGTAGGTCTCTGGAAATCTCCCTAGTGTCAGATCTCTCCTCTAACCTATAATGACTCCCTCTATCTGGGTATCTCTCCTCCTGCTCTCCTCTATTCTTCCCCTGACTCAACCTTCCTGCTCCCCTATGTCCTCCTCTCTCCTCCTCTTCTCCCCCATCTTTATCCCAGCTCCCTCACCCCTCCCCACATGCTCCCAATCCCCTCAAGAGATCCTGTCCCATTCCCCTTCTCTGCGGTACCATGCATATCTCTTTTAGGGTCCTCCATGATTCCCAGGCTCTCTGGCAGTGGGATTGTAGCCTGGCACTCTCCTGATCCATGGCTAAAATCCATATATGAGTGAGTATATACCATGTTTGTCTTTTTGTGACTAGGTTACCTCACTCAATATGTTTTTTTCTAGTGCCATCTATTTGCCTGCAAATTTCAAGATTCCATTGTTTTTTTTCCACTGAGTAGTACTCCATTGTGTAAATGTACATTTTTTCTATCCACTCCTCAGCTGAGGGGCTTTATAAATTAAGAATTAAGTATGCTTACTGTTTTTAGTCAATAAGTCCTAAATTTCTTCACTCTTAATTCATTTTTAGCAAAGAGTCAATTTTGGACATAAGAATATATACTTTTGGAAATTATGGAATTAACATTTTATGCACTTTATTAACAGAAGGCTTTGATGTGTGTGTATATGTGTGTGAGTGTGTGTGTGAGTGTGTGTGTGTGATTTTGCTGTTTATTTTTTTAGATGCTAGCCACTAAATAAGGATTACACTGAGGCTGAGCCAAGCCTCTATGCCTGATACCATTAAGGTCCTTTCTAGTCACTGAAGGAAGCTATTAATCAGAGTTGCTCTGCTGCCTACTATTCAGTATTTTCTTTTTTAATTTCTAAGTCACTATCAAATAGAAATGTGAAGCTTCAGGACAGGACTCCAGTGGGAATACAAAAGAAAACAAACCATGTATGCTAGAGGAATCTCTGAGCAGACTTTGATAACTTTTGAATCAAGAATTGTTCAGTTCAAGTAAAAAACAATAGAATTTCCCCACCAAGCCTATGAAGAACACAGACAGTGATTTATTCAGGGGTAGGGAGAAGGGCAGGTGTGAGTATTAGTTTTTTACTTCAGAAGCACCTTTTGGGCCAGGGATGAGCACAGGGATCTGTTTAGCAGTAAATGCTGAGTACAAGAAGACAGTTGCCTTTATATTTCAGGTCTACATAAAGTACCTGCCTTTTATTGAATATTTCTTAAGATAACCATTGATCTGTGGGGAAAGCTAATTCAACCTGACTGCGTAGCAGTTATATCCTGGTGAATAAAAGCTGGTCCTGTGTTAATAACTGGAGGTGGTATTAGCTTATGGCATGTTGTTCAGTGGAGCATCTCATCTCCTGTGATAGATAATAACTCCCACCTTTTGAAGCATGTATTTTTTTACAAGCTAGATAAGCAGTGTGTGCATTGGCTGCTTTCAGAATCTTGCGACTGCATGGCATTCATTTATGTAAGAAGGGTACAGACTCCAATGATGTTTTATGGGCCCTTCGCATGAGGAAGGCTATATTTGTGGTCATCACAATAATTAATGTATGGCTTATACTAAATTAGATTTTTAATTAACAAGGAAAAGTAATTTTTATAGGGTTGGGCTAGGATAACACATTTCATGAAGGTATAGTGAAAGAAGATTTTATTAGAGGAATTGAGAGCAATGATTGAAATCTTCAGGGAAAAATTAATCTAGAACACTCGTATTATTCGAATATTGTGTGATTAAACATACACCATGCTTTTAAGATGTATGTGAGATTCAATGAAAAGAAGATAGCATATTTATTTATACTTACAGTGTAAATTATATCTGGGAAAATTTTATCTATTGCTTTAAAGCCATTCCCCAAACGGCTTCTTTCTATTTGTGAATGTTACAAAAAAGTGTATCATGGAAGAATTAGATATGCCAATCATCCATATAAAATGATGGTTAATAAAGAATATATATTTTGTCTTTTATTTCTTTAATAAATATTTAGGAATACTGGTTTATGCTACACCTCAACCACCCATGCTTCCTGCTAGAATCGAGTTCCTCTCTTTCTCCCTCCCTTACTGCCATTTCCTTCGGATCTGACTTGTGCATTGCTGTTTGATCTGCACATTGGTAAGGACTGTGCTTCCTTGTTTTACAGGTGATCTGACTGAAGTATCTGAGACACTTCAGTTTGTCTGAGCTCATCGTGGACTTCTTTAGATGATGGTGGCATTGACCCATTTCTGTCGCCTCCAGCAATTAAATTTTTGTTAGAGTTTCCCAGGGTCCTCAGCCCCGTGTACTTCCTTCTTCATATTTGCCCCATTGAGCTCGATCACTTTCATGTTTTTAGCCTTCTTTAATTTGTTTTCTGTTACTATGATGAATACCATCAGCAAAAAGCAAGTTCGGACATGGTGTTTTATCATACACTTCCAGGTCATAAACTATCACTGAGAGAAATTAGGGCAGGGACACAAGACAAGACTCTGAAGGCAGGAACCCGGAGCAGAAATCATGGAGAATGCTGGTTACTGAATCACTCAGTGGTCCCCACTCAGTTACCTTCCTATACAGCTGAGGCCCACTTGTGTCAACCACAATGGGATGGAACCTCACAGGACAGTCTTCAGTGATGACAATCTCTTATGGTCTTTCTGAGCTGGGCAATACCTCAGTTGAGACTCCATTTTCCTAGGTGACACTAGTTTGTGTCATGTTGACAAAAACTATCAGGAAACTCTCCTACAACAGGTGATCACCATATGTCTGAACTAGTTGGTTAATTTTTTTAACTGCATCCTACTAGTGGTTAACACAAGTGTCAAAACTAAATTTAAAAATTCTCTCCTTGCCCATTCATTTTCTTGAAATTCTCATCTCATTAAGTGACACCAATTACCATGTCTTCTGATTCAGAACTCAGAGCCCTTTGATTTCTATCCCACTGATAGCATTTCACTGATACCGAAATACAGTCTACATCTCTACTTGGGAATACTCGTACTTGAACTGAAGCTATTAATATTTTTTACTTGTATTATGGAAGTCACATTCTACTTCCCATCTCTAATTGTCTTCCTCCATGTACTCCATTTAGACCATCAATGTTTATTCTCATCATAGTTTCCTCCTACTTAAAGTCACAGATTTGTTTGGTACAGCTTTCTGCCTGTTAGACAGACATCTTAGCTAGTTGCCTCACTTATCCCAAAGATTCTTCTTTTCTTTTCTTCCGCCTTACTGCAGTTGCGTCAGTTTCTAATGGACTGGTCATCCTATAAATTGACTATGCTATATCATACCTTTGCTGTAACTTATGTTATTCCTTCTCCTGGAGAGACACCTGTCCTGTCTGAAATGCTGCCTTTTCTGCATCATGTTAAAAACCCAGTTCAAGGGTCACTTCTAGCAAGCTTTCACTGACATTAGATCATCCTCATTAGTGCTAATCTGATTTCTATGCTCCACTTGCATGGCCTCTAATCAGTTGGTAGCACACATTGTACTGCAATTAAATTGCTAATTTTCTTGTCTGCTCGCACCCTAGACTGTAATTTTCTTGAGGGCAGGAGTCATGACTTATTTGACTTTATATTCTCAGGGCTTCATGCAGGGCTTAACTAAATAGTGTTCAATAAATGTTTCTTGATGAGTGAAAAAATTAATTAGTGGGCTTTTGAAATAAAAGACTCTTTCCATTTCAATTTTCCCATTGTTCAGTCACAGAAAGGAAAAACTACGTACTATTTAATATTTGGCCTAGTGTTACTAGTGTTAAGTTTAGTATCATGTTAAGAGTTATCATTAGAGGGAAATGATAATGATTATCTAAAAATAATTGTCATTTGGGGTCTCATTTTGAATCTCTACAAAATTTGGCATTGCTGTAACATCAACAATATTGACTAAGATATTTTCAAATGAGATGAATCTTTGAGTGCTTAGAAGCCTAAGCACATTTGGCTTTGTATAGAAGAGTTGTTCAGTGGAATGATTGGCTGCACTTTTCTGTTTCTATTAAGATATTCTGGCATCATGTACATGCGGAGGATAAATACTAGCAAAGGTTAGAAATATTTAAAGCACCCCCAATATATAATGAGAGGGATGCACAAACATCCAGATTGCAATTATAGACTCATAACATTGACACACATAATTAATGAATGACCTTGCCCAAATTACAGGATAGCCTGAATATATCAAGCATAAGAAGTGGAAATGCTTTTGCTTGGTTCAGCAGGTTATGTTTATAAATTCCATGATGTTTTTGATCCTTGTTTTTGAGGGTTATGTTTACACATAGCTTAAGAAACTTAAAATAAGCTAGAATTTCAATAAGTGCACAGTTACAAAGATGTTGCCCTTTCCCTATTAATGGTAAGACACACATGCACACTTGTCCTAAGAGAAGAGATAGTTCTGATTTAAAATGCAGCATATTTTGTGAAAAGATATCTAGACTCTGGTTTAAGAAAAGATCAGAGCCTTAGTGGTTATGTTGCTTGAACCAAGTAGAGTGATGCTTGGTTTGAGAAATTCTCAATTTGTGCTGAGCCATGGAACCTTTTATAGCCGTAGCATGCATTAGACTTCCGGGTGAGCTTAGCATTAACCTCTTCACTTATGTATACACATATTGGGCACTTTGGTCCTTGAGTGGAGCTTAGCATTTGCAAGGTTTCATTCATTTCACTCATGGAAATGAAATGGGTTAGTACCCAGGTGTCCTTGTTTCTGCTTACAGCTCTTTAGTGTTCTAGAGAATCCACTTCTGCAGGTGCGCAAATGGGACTCACTTTGTCCCTGTCTGCCTCTTTTATTCTGTTTCTTGCTTTGTTCTCATGAATAGAGGTTTTGAATCATGGGTGCCTTTTGAGAAACCCACTGTTTAGTGGGTTTTAGTGTACTGTAAGGACAGGGTCTTTATGATACTAAATAGCTTTTAATTCTGGAAAACCAATAATTCATCAGAATCTTGACAATAACATGTCTTCCTTTGTATACAAAGAAGATAACAATAACCATTCAATTACTTCCTTAGAAAAATTCTTAGATGTGTGATTTCTGCTATTAAGTTTCTTAATAGGTATTGTCAAATTACTCTTCAGAGTTACTTAGCTTCTCATAATTCTGCAAAGTGGGTTATATTATTTTTCATCTTTATCACTGTCAGTGATAAAGTTTGTTTTTTGAGTTTTCTCATTTTTTTTACTTAAAATGAGCTTGCAAGAATTTATATATTAATGAGGCAATTGAATTCATTATTTGTAAGTAGCATACATATGCCTAATTTTCTTTTGGGGTATTCCTCTTTTCTTCTGGTTGTGTATGAATCAGTTTTAGACTGGGTATATCAACAATTTTTTCCTAGCAAGTATTACAAACATCGACTTCTCTAATTCATATTTTCATATTCAATATTATCTGTCTTTCACCAGATTAAACAAATTAGGAGGGAACACACTGCACTCTTTTCCTCTCTATTTTTTCCTGATGTGTAAGCACTACGAACAGGTGTCGACAGCTTCCTGGGAAAATCTGTGATTAAAAGGACTGAATTTTCCCTAAACATTACCTTCCAGTAGGGCTTTTTTTAGTTCTTGAACCCTGGAATCTCCTCTAAATGAGTTTGGAGTCTGAATGCCTCAATTTGAAAGTTATATGCTGCAAATTTATTATAGTCTAATGAGTTAAGTTGAGGTGACTACTATATTTCAATTACAAGATTCTACTTTTGCACCTATTAGAATTATTTGCATAATAAAATCTGATCAACTCACACACCTGCACACTGACACACACATAAACAGATATGCACATAAGAACACAGATGCATGCACTAGGATAGTCAAATTTTGGTAAAGAAGCAGTATCATCTAATATCACTTGTGCATGGTAGGCTAGTGCTAGGTTCTCCTATGATATGTGGCTACTGTTAAGCTCACTCCAAGAAGTAGGGTGGGAAGTCTTCTGTATTTCTTAGTTGTAGACAGAAATTCAAGTAAGTGTAAATACACTTGTGCACTATAACTGTTCAGAGAGAGTCATGCAGTTTTTCTGTGGCCCAGTGAGGTGGCTGAAACTTCATCTTACCTGCAGCACTACATACTTTCACCCAACTCCTATTTACCACTGTCCAGCTGACACATAACATTTCCTTCTTTAAGAACTGAATATACTTGAATTCCTGGTAGTAAGGAAGCTTTCCTCTGACTGCCATTGTGGCTAGGGCCACAGGTCAATGAACAATTTTAGGACACACCTGATGGGTTTATCAGCATTGAGCACTGCTTTCACTTTGATGTGTGAACTCTAAAATCAGTTTTAAACTAGAATAAAATGATTAAACGCTTTTAGGATTATTGTGTGTTTTTATTACAACTTTATTATGAGTCAACTGTTTTAAAAGGTTAATTCATTTTCACTTTATATTGTGTGAACTAAGATGACATCTTGCCTTTTAAATTTCTAAATAAACAGTGCCTAAAGTTACTTATAGAAGAAAATCATCAATTTTATTTTTCTTTCTTAAAATGTCACTTTAATTGTCTACTACCTTAGTACATTTTCTGAACAGGCTTTTAAATTCTTGCTAATAAGACTTTTTGTACTGCATTATCTCAACTACACAATGTATTTCACTATCTATCAGGAAAAGTGCTGACCGACAGTGGGGAGGCCAGCATGGGACTGATCTGGACCCCCTAAATGTGAGTGTCAGTGAGAAGGCCTGGGCAACCTATGGGGCCCTGAGCTGTGGATCAGTGTCTATCCCTGGTATACAAACTGTCTTCATGTGCCTATAGCACAAAGAGAGATGCTCTCTCAGCCTGGACTCTTAGGGGAGTGCCTTGACCCTACCAAGAGTAAAATGACAGACTCTAGATATCCCCTATGTGGAAGGATTTGGCAATAGGGTGGGAGGGGTGGGGGAAGGGGAGTGCGGGAAGAGGGGAGGGAGAGGGAACTGGGATTGACATGTAAAACAAGCTATTTAAAATTAAAATAAAAAATGATAAAACAAACAAACAAAAAAAAGTGCTGATACTAACGTATATTACACTTTTTCCTTGCCTTTTTACCTGTAGTTGGTTGCATTTGGTAAAATCCCACACCCAAATGAATTAATGCTTTCTTTAGTTACAGACTGGCTCTTCATATCAAGTGGAGACACTATTATGTCTCTAAGGAACATGATATAGGAATACATGTTATTTATTCAAATTATGTGATTCTCAACAGTTTATCATTTTAATATAATTATATAAACTTTTTAATTCATGTACATATTATATTGACTGTTACTGTTAATGAGATATTTCCCTATAATATTTTAAGGTAATTATTGCAAGTATGGCTCAGAATAATTGCTTTTAAAGTGAGAGTTTTCAACAGCATTTTTATTTTTTAAGTGCTTCAGGAGGAATTTAAATGAATCAATTAGTTTTTCATGAAACTAGTTGTGCACAATAATATAATTTAGTCCCTTTCTTCACATATTTGCATCTGTTTTGGTTAGCAAACCAGACAAAGACTTAATTGCAACACTGGACATCTTTGTTTTGCCCTAATATCAAAGTGATTCTTTTGCATGATACACATAATCACTAATAGTTCTTGTTCATTATGCTAGAAGTTACTTCCAATTCACAGTTTTTCTTAAAACATGATAGTATATGTTCTTTTCCAATGACTCTTTTAGTCACCTAATGGTGTGTGTGTGTGTGTGTGTGTGTGTGTGTGTGTGTGTGTGTGTGTGTGTGTGTATTTGTCCATGCTAGGAACTGAACTTTAAACTTCACACATGCCAGGAAATGTTTCTTTCACTGAGTTATACTCTCAGTCACAACATTGTATATTGTGTTGTTTATTTGTATTTATTGTATATTTTCCTCAAAATTCTTTGATGTGGTATATTTTCAATATAATGCTACATTTAAAGTTACTGTTCAAGTGTACTCCCTATTTTATCCTCTATCAACTCTTAGCACCAGGTCTTATACTGATGTCCTTGATCTGTTTGGAGTTGGTTTTGTGCAGCATGTCAGCTCAGGATCTCACATTTATATGCACTATTTCATATTTATTCTTTTACATATATCTATCCAGTTTGAACAGCACCATTTGATGAAGATTCTGTCATTTTCTTAAATATGAGTTGTTGGCTTCTTTGACAAAAAACATCATGTGATTTTATATGTGAGTCTTCCATTCTATTAATTTTTCAATGGGTTCATTTTTATGCCAGTACCATACTTGTTTTTAATACTGTAACTCTGTAGTATATTTTAAAATGGGAAACTTCCAGGGGGTTATCTAAGTATTTATTAGCTATTATCAATCAATATGCTTTTGGATACTTTGGGTATTTTGTGCTTCCATATGAAATTTAAGATTATTTTTAATTCTCTGAAGAATCCTGTTGGAAAACTGATATAGATTTCACTGGTTTTGTAGATTTCCTTTGGTAGGATGGACATTTTCACAATATTAATTCTGACAATTCATGAGCATTGGATTTTTCTGTTGTGCTCGATAATTTCCTTTACTGGTGTCTTAAAGTTTTCATTCTTCAAGGTTTTCACCTCCTTGGTTATGTTTATCCCAAGATATTACATTTTTTGAGGCTGTTTAAATGTAACTGTTTCTCCAGTTTCTTTCTCAGCATGCATCTCCTCTGTGTATAGGAAGGCTACAGATTTTTGTGTGTTAATAGCTGTAGAAGATTTCAGGCAGAGTTTTTTTATGTCTTTTCTGTATAGATTCCGATCATCTACAAATGAGTTACTTCTTCCTCTCCTAGTTGTATCTGCTTTATTATTTCCTTGGCACTGACTAGGATTCAACTACTATCTTAAAGAGGAGAATGTGGATATCCTTGTTCTGTCCCTAATTTTAGTGGATGGTTTAAGAATTTTTATTTTATATTTTTTTAGGCTTGCTATACATTTTGAATTTAGCATGTTAAGTCCCCTCCATCTCTAGATTCTCTAAGAATTTTAACATGAAGGGATACTGAATTTTATAAAATGCTTTTTATATTTTGCATATAAGGAGATGATCATATGGATTCTGTCCTTCGGTCATTTTTATGGTGGATAACATATATGGATTTTCATATGTTGAACCATTCCTGCATCCTAGCACAAAGCCAAATTAATGTTGTTAGTGATAATTTTGGTTGCTTCTTCTATTTTGTTTGCAAGTATTAATTTTTACTTTAATGTCTATCTGATATATTGGCCCACAACTTTGCTTTATTGATGAATCTTTTTTCTAGTTATGTCTCCAGGGTAATACTTGCTGTGTAAAAATTATTTGAGGATGGGGAACTTAGCTCACTGGTAGAGTACTTGCCTAGGAAGTGCAATGCCCTGGGTTTGGTACTCAGCTCCGAAAAATTAAAAGACAAAATAACAAAAAATTATTTGGAAATGTTCATTTAGTTTCTGGAATAAATTGAGGAGTATTGATGTTAGTTCTTCTTTGAAAATATTGTAGAATTATGTACTGAATTCATCTGCTCTAGTTTTTTTCCAGTGAGATTTTATTTACTGCCTCTATCTTCCTGGATATTATGGGTCAATTAAATCATTTATTTAATCTTGATTTAGGTTTAATAGAACATATATATCTAGAAATTCATTAATTTATTTTAGATTTTCCAGATGAGTAGGATATAGACATTTTTCTTTTTAAAATGTTGTTAATTTTTACATATATGGGTGTTTTGCCCATGTATATTCTCTGTGTCACACGTGACTTGGCTCCCTTAGAGGCTGGAATAGGGTACTGGAGTCCCTGGAAATGAAATTACGGACATTTTTGAGCCCCATGTGTTTCCTGGGAATTGAACTTCATTATTCTGGAAAAGCAATAGTGCTCTTAACCCAAGTCATCTTTCCATCTTCAGAATATAGGTTGTTAAAATATGTTTTGTATGATTCTATGATATTCCTTGGTATCTGTTAATTTGTCTCCATTTTCATCTCTAATTTAAGTTAGATGCTCTTTCCTTTGATTAATTTTGCTGAAGATTTGACAATCTTGTTAATATTTTCAAAGAAACAACTCTTTACACTAATTCTCTGTATTTTTTACATTTATGTTTCGTTAATTTTGTCCCTGATTTTATTATCTTTCTCAACCATCTCTCTTTGGATATGATTTGTTCATTTTCTTTAAGTACATTATTAAACTATTAATGAGATTTCTCCAGTTTTAAGTTTAGGTCCTTAGTGCAGTAAATCTTCCATTTAATACTGACTTTATTGTGTCCCATAGATTTTGGTATATGTTGTTTTCATTTGCTTTTAGTCCCAGAACTAAAAGAACTAAAAAGTAACATTTTAAGTTACAGGTACACACAGACATTCCTGGGTTTTTAAGTGAATTGTGGGGATACAAACTCTCACCTTCATGATTGCAGAGGAAGCACCATTCCCATTAAGACATCTCATTGAATTATTATTTTTAAATGAGTATTTTTCATTAACTTTATTAATTAGAAGGTGACAATTATGTGGAAAATGTTGTCTTACTAATTAACAATCCCAAAGTTAAATATACCATCTCTTAGGTTCCTGTTTCTTGTATCTAAATGTACAACAGCAGATTTGGTTAGGTTTGAACCTGAGGGACGGAAACTCTCCAAATGAGGGTAGGCTTTACCTATACGATCTATAAAGCTCTCCGATTGTTATATTTGTAGTTTAAATGAAATTGGCAGAGAGAATTTTTCTCCCTAGCTTTAGGTGATTATAGGTAAGCAGGGTGAATTTACTACGGCATATTATAAAAACTAGATTAATAATATATTTTATCCATAATTCTCAATGGGAGGCTCACAAAATACAAAATTCAAAATGTAGTCAATTGAAGACTAAGTTTTTACAATGTTTTAGCTTTTGCTCTGAGTGGATGTCTGGGACAGTTACATAATTTCTTAATTTTCATAATGGAGCTTAACAGTTTTTACAACAGATGCCCTTTTGCAACTGGTCTTTAATCATCCTTAATAACCTGTCTGTGGTTTCCTATAATCATAGCCCGAATAGTTTACTTTAAATTATATTAAACACATAATATGGAGAAAGAACATATGATCTTTTATTGCTGTAAACTAAATTTGTTTAGTAACTGCAGACAAAACATCACAGCGGGCACATTTAACCAATAATGCCTTGTGTGGAGTTTACGCTCTGAGGAATCTTCACTATGGGAGTTTGCTCCATGTCTCATAGCCCATGGCAGTTCTTCATGCATTTGCATCTCCCTAACAGGAACTGCAAATTATGTGAAATTTAGTGGAAATATTTATGACACTCTACCATGAGAATCCCAAAGTCCTTATTTGTACAAAAGAAAATAAACAAACAAAACAACCAAAAACCATTAATATACATATTTAATTACTTGACTTAGATATCTTCTATTGGTAGGTATTTACTAGATATCACAAAAATCAGAAAAAGACAACAATGTATTCCTGTTGTCTTGGGCTGATATTATGTTTATAATTTATATGAATGAATATGCGTTTGTCTACAGTTCTCATATTATTGTGATCACAGTTTATCATTAAAATATTAAATATTGTGATCTCAGTTTAAGCATTGATATGAGTAACTTATTTTTGATAATATTCTTGAAACACATTAGATGAAAGAATCTTGAGTAGGAGATTAAAGATGTCCACCAATGATCTGTATTTGGAATAAAATCTCAGAGGCTGCCCAATTTAGAAAGGGGCTTCACTTTTTCCCTTTATTGCCATTGGAAATAGCCATCCAAAGTTCCTGTAATATATTCCTGTAGAAAGTTTGGAAATTAAGTATGAAAAAGCAATATAAAAATGAGTGAGTATAATACAAATAGAAATTGAGAATCCCACCAATGTTTCTTTCCATTTCTAAGGTGATTCTGATCCCAAAGAAATGTTAACTTTGAATTTGGGTCCAGAATTGACTTAGTTATACAAATTCTTAGTCTCCAGCAGTTCTTTTACTTTTTCCTGAGAGCAGACAGGTAATAAGACTTAATAAATCGGAGCCAGGCATTGATGGCACATGGCTTTAATCCCAGCACTTGGGAGGCAGTGGCAGGCAGATCTCTGTGAGTTTGAGGCCAGACTGGACTACAGAACGAGTTCCAGGACAACCTCCGAAGCAATAGAGAGAAATCCTGTCTGGACAAACAAAAAAAAATGTTTTATCTATGTGATTCAATTCTAGCTAACTCAAGTTAAGCCATCTCATTGGGATATGAGTAGAAGACGGTTAAACAATGGAAAACATGTTTTAGTTTTTACAAGTTTCCTTTCAGTTAATGAATATTGTTTAATATGACAAATGAAGCAGGGGCTAGAGAGATGGATTATTTGGTAAAATACTTTATATGCAAATGAGTATAAGAGTATATTGAAGCTTATAAGAGATATGCATGAGTGTAAGAACTTGACATTCAGAATCCCAGAATCTATGTAAAAGGTAGATGTAGTAGTACAGGCCTGTAATTTCAGCACTGGGAAGGAAGAGATAAGAGGATCTCTGGAATTCTCTGGTACTGGTCTTGAAGAGTCTGCCAGCTCCATGTTCAAATAAGAGACCATGTATCAAAAACTAACCAGGAGAATACTAGGGAAAATCACCTTACAGGATCCCATGAACATCATTCACACATGTGTGCATTCTCAATGCACAAACACATATGATAATCAATAAAAAGTAACTTAGAAGTGCTCTTCTCTAACATCACTTTAAACATAGACAGAACCATAACCCAAAAGTAAAAAGAATTCTATAAAAGAAGATGAGTGATTTCTCTCTCTTTTGTGTTTTGTAGTTAAAAGTTCTCAGTAGAAGATGGTTTTCTGGACTCATACATTGAAGACAATATGTCTATTCCTTTAGTTTGTCTGGGAAATGGATCTCTACTGTAAAATTCTTTAGATTATTATATTGTCTTCTCACATTCCATGCAGTAGTTATTTTAGGAGAGACTTATAGTCATTCTTCTGTGTTGAATCTTTTACTGTTGTTTGAAAGCTTGAGAGTTATTTGCTTTTTAATTTTTGTTATTTCAGACAAAAATTTCCAAGGTGAATAGGTAATTGTGATTTGTTATGAGTTACTGGATTTCAAGAGATTGAGTTTTTATTTCTCAGATCTTACAAGATGAAAATAACCCATAAGTAAGATGAGGAAAATCTTCATTTTAGATAGAAACTGTCTCTAAAAATGCTCCTGTAGGAGAGGCTTGATTTCTAGCTACTGACACTATCCAAAGGTGACTTGGTAATGAGGGTGCTGGATTAATTAAAGGATGAACCTAATGAATGAGCTATATGGAACTTGATCTACTTTGAGGAAGCAGGTTCCCAGCTTTGAGAAGTGTATCTTTCCTCTGGACCTTTATCTCTCTCTTTCTCTGCTTCCTGGCTGCTGTGAGAGGCAAGTAGCATAGTGTGCCATATTCTCCCTGGCATGGTGTTCTCACTTACCACACACAAGGTGTTACAGAGCACCGTTACCGTACATTGAATCCTCCGAATTAATGGAGCAAAATGAGCAAATGAGTGCTTCCTGCTTTACTTTAATAAATATATTTTCTGTCATTGCCTAAGTGATGGACATTAACACAATAATTATCCCTCTCGTTGAGGATAATCTAGCATGTGCTACCCACCTAATTCTGGCCTTTGGACTTGGTAAGCAATTTGTGGGGGGTTCAGCAAAGCTGCCCCTTTGCCCTTCCTTGGGCTACAGGCAGTAGCCCACATGCAAGACAATAATAACTGTTGCCTCAGACCTTCACTGTCTGAGTTTGTTTTATTCCGCAGAGCAGCAGGATGAAAACTTGGGACATTTTCTTCTAAGGTACAAACTCCTTTATGTACCTAGAGAAATATGGCCAGAGAATGCTGTGCACTCAAAGACATGAGGTAGTGTTTGAGTTTTTGTGTGTTCATTCATTGGTAGGAGAGAATTATGAGAAAGATGAGGAAAGTAGAATCAAACCCTTAACAGAGTTTTGCATTGTTGCTTTGTTGTAGATAACTAGAACTACAGATGTGCACATGCAGCTGCAACTGTTACTTTTTACAATTAAGCCCCAGTTTCCTTGGGCTATATCACAATTTCTGTGGATAATTAGTCTATTTCTTCCTTACATTCTAAAATTCTTGTTTGATTCTTTTCCTTTGTCTGCATTTATCATACCCATTCAAGGAACTTTTACCTTTTTTTTTTTCTCCTTTCTTTATATTCTGGAATGGACTTGACTCTGTCTTTATGTTCTCAATATACTTTTTATAAATGGGATGTCTGCCAGAGCCTTATCACCATCCCATGACTTGAATTCTAATAGCGTTACCACACTTCCCCAGGTTGTTCTGGTTTACAACTGTCTTCTTTTCCCCTCATACTAGTGCCTTTCATTTATATCCCCACTCCAAAAAAGTCACTGATATGAGCCTCTGACCACACATCGTCCCAGGCACCAAGGTATGTATGTATGTATGTATGTAGGTATATTTATTTATATATAAAATAAAACTGATGTTTTCGGGGTTTTTATTGGTTTCTATTGTTTTACTGAACTATTTTACACACTTGCTTCTGTTGTTGCTTGCAATCACGTATTGACTTTAACCTAGATGCTTCCCCGGTTGGGTTTATTTCCAGGCAATCCTAAAGATCAGCTTTGGAGTGTGTAACTCACTACTTTGGCCATTGCTGTATGAAGATAGCTTTCAAACTGAAGGTCAGGAGTATTTACATAAGAGGCTGATTTCAGTGTATGTGAGTCCATCATGTTGTGAAAAGCATTATGAGCCTGGTTCATATGGCTGTGGCTTTGGACGTCTTGCCCCACCAGTTAGGATAGATTTGGGCATAATTTCTGCCCCCAGGGACAGAATTCCTCCAGCTATACTCCTTGCCCCAAAGGATACACAAGCTTCCAAACAGCAGCAGTTGGGAGCTAAATGTTCGAACACATGAATCTATAGGGAACATTTCATATTCAGACCATGACAGCAGATTACAATCAGTTCAAGTCAGAAGGTATCCTGTGATGTAATGGTAAGGTCGTGGAGAGATAAATGATGAACAAATAGAAATGAAAGCCTTTGCAAGGCGTTTGGACTGTGTCTTAGATCAGCTGCATTCCTCTGGTTTGGCAGGATAAGGCAATGAAAGGTGCATGAAGCCGTGGCTTACAGGTGGCCAAGGAAGCACCTCCTAAATGACTGGTGGGAACATGACCCTGACTGACAGAAGTTAAAACTAGCAATTTACTCAAGAAAGAAGTCTGACATCCTTATGGCACAGGGTAGTGCCCAGACTACAGGAGCAGGGTGACACAATGGAGCAAGCTCAGGCAGATAAGGTCACAAGGCATCCTCTTTTGCATGTTTTTCCATCATTGAAGCTCTTCCCCCTCAGATGTGGAGTTGAACCATCAACAAGATGCTCTACTGAGATGTTTTCAAGGATCACTTTTTAAGGCTTTGGAAAACTGACTTCTCCCCTGCTTAGCAGTGGTTTATAAGGGCACTAACTGTTTGTATATATTTGTTTGTTCACTTGATAAAAGATGCATCTGTTTTACAGACAGTGTGCATTCATTGCTTTTCTTCTCCTCCTTCTCCTCTTCCTCCTTGTCATCTTTTTTTGTTTGCAACAATCGCTTTCCACAATAAGAGTCATTTTTCCTGTTCCCACTGCAAGCCAAGCAGCTGAGTTCTCTGTTTTGATTTTCTAAAGGACAGGAAAAGGAGTGTTCATCCACAGATGCAAACAGGGGCTGCCGAGTTGGCAAGGGCACAGATTGGAGGAGCTCTGTGTGGAACAGCATCTGAGAATAGGCTTATTCATAGACACCTTTCCTCCTTCATTTGCTCCTAAGGGCTTTAGTCCCTTTGGCATCTGACAAGAAGTACACTAAAGGCAGAGAGCTTTGGGATTGCTGTCTAGAGATTGCCAAGTTTATACATGCAGCTTCAAATAGCAGTGACTGTGAAATTCAGTTTCTCAACATTCTCTACTCCTGATATTTGTTAAAACGTTCATATGCACATGCAACACATTTCCTTTGTGTCTACAGAGCTTTGTGCAATACCTGGCAATGCTCAAAGAACACTGCTCTCCATCCTTTCTTTTCCAGTGAGAAACTCTTACCATGAAGCAGGTACTAATAATGTGTTCTTTGGTAGAATGTTGCACCAGTGTGTGGACATAACAGTGTTAAAAAATCTACACAGTGTATGTGCTTCATAGATGGTCTCCGTGCCCAGCAGGTAGGCTGTCAGAAATCCATCCTGTGTTAGAAGTAGTCGGGGGCAGAGACAGGATGTAGCAAGGCAAATGGCCAGCATGAAGGAGGAGGCCTGTGGTCCTTTGCTCTTATTCCTTATTTCATTGTTGCCTCAGGTGAACAGGTGTTCTCTTTCTGGGAACTCCACCAGGAATGTTTTTAAATCCACTTTGAATTATTTCCCGATTTTTTCTATATCCTAGAATGCAGTGGATATTTGGTTTGGTTGATGCACTTTCTGCTGGGTTTGCTTAGTGTTTACAATTATGTCAGTAAGAAATTGGAAAAGTCCATGTGAAAGAAACCTACCTAATGATTTATTTCTTTGAGGGTTTCAAATACATTGGGCCAATTCTGTGGTATATCTGATGTAAAAATTTAAATATATATAGTGTACTTAATACAAATTATATATTTAAATTTATACTTTTCTCTGATCAAATATTTTTCTGTATGAAGATCTCATACAAATTTATGGCTATCCCTATAGTTTTATCCCAAATATTTTCTTCTTAATGCACTCATGTCTCATGCCCATACCTGTGTTAAAAACACTTGACTATTCAGTTTACATGCTAGCACATGCGAATATATGAAAATATAAATTCATTATTATATATTTTATTCTTTGCACATTTTCCTTCACTTGGTTTCTAATCAAGGTCATTTTTATGATCCAATGATAATGTATAAACACACACAAATATATATATGTATGTATTTATATAAATTTCATAGTTTTATGGGAGAGTTTGTATTGCACTTTAATTGCAACATAGCTAATGAAACACTGGGATACCTATGGGTGAATGTTTTTGTTAGACGAAAATAATCATATTTGTGTTTATAACTTTAAGTGTTTTCTAATACATTTCAGAAGTGGTAAAGTATATCTTGTACCAGAGTATATTGTTTCTAGCTCTCTTATCGTCAATGTTGGGTGGCCGGTCTCAGATTCAACATAATTTTACTGGTTTATTTGTAGGATATATTTTGTCTGTGTATAGCTGTGCAGTGATACATACCAACCTACAGGCTGAGTTTTCTAGCAGGTTAGGGAGACTTTTCCAACTTGTCTTCTGTGTGCTGAATTAGAATGGACTTGAGCTTAGTAGGAAGAAAAGGCTATTAACCCTGAAGGGATTCAGGGAAATCAGCCCAACAGGGGGTAGCCCCAACTCCTGGTCCTGAGCCAGAAGGGAAGAAATAAAACAAGTTGTCCATGAGGGTGATTGAGTCCAACCTGCATAAAGGAGCCCTAATACATAGAGCAGAAATCAGAGAAGAGGAACAATTACCCACACTGGTAAAGATAGCTCTTTAAAACTGAACCTATAACCCTGTGAAAAGACACCACATACACACACACACACACACACACACACACACACACACACACTCACATATACGTACATTAATACATATACACACATACACTCATATGTACATTTTCATACATAATAAATAAATAGGCCTATTGTGTATTATTGTGTTGCTTTCACAAAAATACTATGAGAAAATAGTATTTCAATGTAATACAAAGGAAAGTGAACAGATATTCTGCTTGTATATTCCGCCTGTGAATTGAGAATGCTTCATTAGCTGACATCCTTAACTTCTAGATCATCCCCCTTCTCGTTTGGAGTTTTTGATGCAATCAGTACATTACACAATAATACAGCAGACTGGATTCTTGTCTATCCGCAATTACCTCCCACTTTTCTATTAGCAGCAGGGGATTTAGGATCTGTCTCTAGGGTGGGGTACATCATGGAAGGACACAGAAAACCTCATGATGCTGTTTATAAGTCTCTGAACAGAATCTTCTGGAGTCTGAGTATCACAATGTGAGGTATGTATTTTGCACCACCCACTGAAGATAGCATGGAAGAAAATACATGCGTCCCATGCAGTCGTGCATGTGTTTATGGGAATCTAAATTAAAGGTGATATGACAAATAACTTCTTCATGGTTATAATGAGATTACACCTGTCAATTTTGTCTGTAGGTTCAGAAGTGATGGCTGGTCACAACCTCCTGTCAGGGTTTGTGTGGATTGGTGCTTTCACACACTCTCCAGTCAGCTTCAGCAAACACTCACTTGCTCATTCTCTGTGGAATTCTCTTTCATGGCAGGTACCTAATCTGGAAGAATCCACAAATTGTAAGACTGACATGAAACCCTATCCATTTCTAGCTACATGTGAAAATATGCACCACTGCAAACAATTTGTATAGTTTATTTCATTCCTCCATCTTCCTTAAACCAGCAAGTTCTCACTTGTTGGAAATTGCTTAGAATAATTCTTGAAGACATTTCAGGAAGTGTCTATTAAAGGTATCAAATTTTTCTAATCATTATTTTGTCTTAAACATTTATTACATGTGTGCAGTATTTCTAACTATCCCTTTTTAGGCACTTTGATTTTTTAATGCTTAAAAATTATTTTTATGTGTTCTGAGGTTTTTTTCCCCACATGTATATCTGTGTACTACAAGTATGCAGTGCCTGCAGAGGTCAACAAAGGGACATGGGATCCCTTGGAACTGGAATTACATATTCTATGGAGCCTTCATGTTAACAGCTGAGTCATCTGTCTAGGTCTCAATCATGTTAGGTAAAACATATTTTGTAAGTAAAACATTTGCATTGGTGGTTCACCATAAGTTATCAGTGAAACACCCACACATGGTTTTCAGAATAGCCAATGATGGTAATAATAGATACTGGGATTTAATGATTTCCTTATTAATGGGCAGAGTCCAGGGCATATTAATGAAGTGGAAGGAAGTAACTTGTTACATTCAGTCTCTGAGGGACTCACATTCTTCCTACATAGTGATATGCCACATCTGTGACCTCAAGTGTTACTACTGGTAATAAATAAGTGAGAAGAAAGGCATGGAAATACTACAGAATAGGTCTTGAAGTATTCACACTTCCCTCCCTATTTCATTGACCAACCAGGACTAAGTGAGGGCTACACCTAACTGCAGTGGATTCTGGGAAAGGGAAACTAACAGCTCAGAAAAAAAGAATAGAAATAAAACATTGGATGAATTATATATATATATATATATATATTTCCAGTATAATGAAAATGTATATAGATGATGTAAATGTGAACCCCTGAGGGCTAGGAGTGGAATTTTATTAGGAGTGGTATTTTATGTATAAGCTCTGCCTTTTTATAAAAATAGCCCCATCTTTGCTTTTTTTGTTATTTCTGTTCAATTCTTTTCTCACCCACACCTCAATTGCTTAATGCTTTGACTTTTTACCTCTTACCAGAGTGGCCAAATTTAGCTAGATGTTATCAGAGTAATAATTTACTTAATTGATTCCCATTATGATATAATTAATTGTAAAACCTCTTTTAAGGACCAACATGTGATATAACCCTGACATTTACACTCCCACTGCTCATTTAGGTATGCTTAGGGTGCCTGTAGATTCTGGAGGTACAGAGTGTATGTTTTCAGCATAGCTGCTGTTCTACTTGCCTATGCCTAGGTCCAAACTGTGCAGAGTTGTTCTTCATGTGACCACTCATTTCCATGATATATTTCATCTATTGTTTTGATCCTGTCTAAAGTAATGATGCTTTTTGGCTTTTGTGCATTGATAACTTCAGGAACTTGACTCACTCACTTGTTAACCTCCATTTCTCAAAACTTTCCTGACTACATTTCAAAACCAAATGAAGCCAATAATTAATGGCAGAAGGGAATCATCTATTTTCAGAAACCTCTCATTTTGATGATTCCCTTCTGCTGACCCCAGAGAGAGACAGTGCAAAAAGAAGCCATACCTCATGCTTCCCTCTTTCCTCTTCTGTCTGCCTGAAGCCATGCCTAAAGGGGTGTGACCACTACTACAGCTTCACCTGCAAGACTGCTACAACTTGTCAACTGTGTTACAATTTTGTGCTGATTTGTGTTCAAGTGTACAATAGAACTGAAATAAGTCACTGAGAGGAAATGTCAGTACAAATTCTATGTCACTCCTCATTCTCACCTTGTTTTGTATATTTTTTGACCATGCCATATAGCACGCTACTTGCAGCTATAAAGTAGATATCAAGCATTTCTAATAGGGAATTGTACATCTGTGCATGCTAAGTTTTGCATCCCTACATGTCATCTATTATATTTTACATGTCTTTTCTATAATCTGAAGTTTATAATATTACCAGTGTCACTGGGGTTGTGTGTGTCTATGTGTGTGTAAAGCTCTATGCTCTTTCTGAATCAACAGACTTGTCAAGTGCACACAGTGTTTCCTTTTCCTCCTGAAGCACATGTTGTAATCACATCCTCCTTCTGGCAAGAAGATTTAAGGTATCTCTTTCTAGGCTAAAATCTAAGTGTTGTGTTACTTTTGTAGTCTCTAGGACAAATACTGTTTCCTCTGAATTTTCCAGATCTTCCACATTGTGTAGCTTAGAGCTCTCTTACTTCATCTTCAAAATCACCTTTAGTAAGTTCTCTCCCCTACTGAGTCTTCCAGATATCATCCCTTCCACATACCAAAGCACCACGATGCCATTGTTCCTATCCAGAAAGTCAATATAATTTCTTTATTTTAATTGTTGCATGCTACTATAATATTCTGTTGCCACACAAGATAATATATTTCAACATTACAGAGATTAGAACATCTTTGGTAAAACACTTTGCTGTTTAACTATAGCTTAGTACTCACAACCAAATGTTCATTCCTATTCTTATGGAAGCCTATTTCAGATGGCAGCTTATGCAGTGATAGATGATAAATAAGTCAAGATGAACCAAAAGCAGTTATTGTCATATATGAGAAGACCACTCAAACTAAAGTGTAGACTGAAAGAAAGAATATGGTGTCAGGGATGCATTGAAAATGATTGCTTCACTGAAGAGCTGGTAAAATTAGCTGTGATTAAAAACACAATCATTATCAAAAAGTTTAAAATTATTTTGAAATTTATAAAAAGAAGGAAGAGTTTTCAAACAACATAGCGAAATGAATAATCTCTGTGGAATGTTCATCCTAATAGTCACACTAGAGAATGACTGGAGAGGTATTATTCTGGAAACAGGAAAATTTAAATATCTATGACAAACACCACTGTTAGATGGTTGTTGTCAGAGTTGAGAATAAATGTAAAGCTGATTCCAAAATAATGCACAAAACAAATTCTATCTACTTATTAATACTTGATTAGAGATAGCATCAATTCTATAAGAACTCAGATTCTCTTAGGCACTGGAAATGTAGTTTGCAGCAGTTAATTAAAGATCATTTTATTACTTTATGCAAATGGATGTTTCACTGCATGTATGTTTATTCCCCACATAAGTATAGCACCTGCATTGGCCAGAAGGGGGGGGGGTTAGGACCCCTGGCTAGGACTACAATAAAAGTGAGTGCCATGTGGGTTCTGAGAAGGGAAATTAGAAGGTTATTTTTTCACTGCTGAGCCATGTCTTTAGGCCAGTAAATGCTATTATTCATTATAATAAATATACAGGGAGGAACAGATCCCTAGAGGTAAAGGACCTTTCTTTTGACATGTTTGGTTGATATGTAGGTAGAGGTTCAGTTGGAAATATGAGAAAGGAGCATGGAGTACAGCAACAGAGTGAAGGAAATGTCATTAAGTTTTGACACTTAGATGCCTTCTGACAGTCATGGTACCAACTTGAGTCGTAATTATATCAGAAACACAGATATCATTTAGCATTTCTAATGTGGACCTCTGAGGTACTCATTGATACAAACAACCACTAAGTTTCAGGTTCCATGTTTAGGAGGTCTGCTCTTAGTCGAGTTGTCAAAAAACCAAATAGCAACATCATCAGAACAGCAATAAAATCAACAAAACAAAGTAAGCATTAGAGCTATAAGGATAAAGAGGCTCCATTACCAACATTTCCCCTTTTAGAAGACAATCATGGAAAAGAGGGAGGTAAAGGAAGAATTTTACAGTGTCATAAGTTCAGTGCACTGAGAGAGCTGGGCTCTCTGTGAATGTCTGCTAAATGAAATTGAAACAACAGTCACAGGGGAGCAAGAGAGGTCACATGAAGAAAGAGAGAGAGGGTGAAATAGGCAACTTGAATATCTTCTGAAAATGAATCAATAATGACTTTTTTTGACATACCTGGGAACCTATTTTTGAGGTTTCCTCCAAAAGGAATTTAGAGCTAATTATTATGGGCATTAGCAATGACAATAGTACTAAGAAGAGATTTAATCTTTCAAGGGGTCACAGAAGAACAAATTTCTTTAACTATATGCATTATAGTAAATTGGTAAAAGACATGTGTTTCATGTGTTTATAACCTCATTATGTTTCTTTTCCAAAAAGCTTAGATGAGGAAGCAGGGGATTAGTGGTCTTATCTTTACTATTATGGTTGAATTTGAATTGAAAAGGAGTTTTGATTGCATGGATTCAGGACCAGACTCAAAATTTTGTGCCATTGAGTTTGATCACCATTCAAGTCAGGCTTCTAGGCTTTTGACATTGTGAAGAAATGGTGACTGATCAAAGGACAAAAAGAAAAATCATTGCAGATAAAATTCAGTTCACACATTTAAAAGACAGGTGTGCACTCCAGCCCATCGGGGTGCAGGGTCAAGCTGTTAGTGCTGATGAGATGGCAGCTCAGGAGAGCAGAAAACATTTTATGTTGTGATGACAGTGAGTGACCAAGACATTGATCTTTAATCCCTGTTTGCCAGAGGGAAAAAGCGAACAGGGCAGCAAAATAAACACTCTTGAAGCAGTCTCCTCAAATGTTACCTGTAAACCCCATCTCCCCAAGTCCTTCTTAGGGATACCAATGTGAATCCAAGCCTGTCTACTGAAAGTTATCTTTTCTTGTCTTCTCCTTGATCTTAATAATCAGAGAATTGCAAGGGATGGATCAAGTGATTTTTCCTGTGTTACATTAATTCATTTTTAGTGTGAGCTTCATGACATACTTTTCTTAATTTATTTACAACTAATATATTTCATTTTATTAGTGTTATGTTAGAGTTATGAAATCTCAGAATTTTAAAGTCTGTGTGGCCAAAAGTGAAAATTACTCTCTCATATATGGATTTTAGACATAGATCAGGAGAGTGCCAGCCTACAATCCCATGGCCAGAGAGTTGGGAAACAGAACCTTCATTCAGTGGCTAATGGAAGAGAGGCAGTCTCCCATGGCTAAGCACTGAGCTGAATTCAAGAAATCCAGTGACAGAGAGGGAGGACTGATGACCAAAGGCATTAAGACTGGGCTGGTTTAACCCCCAGAAACAGCTGACCCGACAAGGGTTAGCTCTTGAATCCCAGACTGATGCCTGGGAATCCAGCATGGGACTGATCAAGACCCCCTGAATGTGGGTGTCAGGGAGGAGGCCTACGTAATCTATTGAGCCTTGGGTAGTAGATCAGTATTTATCCCGGGTACAAAAATGGACTTTGGACTCCCATCCAACAATGAGAGATGCACTCTCACCCTGAACTCTTGGGGGAGGTTCGAGACCCTGCCCTGGATGAAATGATAGACTATGAACACCCCCATGGAGGGACTCACCCTCCCTGGGGAAATAAGGGGATGTTGGGGGGGTTGGTGAGAGGGTATGGGAGGAGGGGAGGGAAATGGAGAGGGACCTAGAATTGACATGTGAAGCAACCTTGTTTCTAATTTAAATTTAAAAATAAAAAATAGCTAAATAAATGATTACTGCTTTAAAAACTGTCTATTCATTTTTATATAACTTAAATGGTTAAGATGAGTTAAATACACACAAGAAGCAAATAGAGAAAAGGTAAAGGGGGAAGGAGAAGGCAGGAGAAAGTGTGAAAAGTAGAGTTACAACACACACATATAAAATCACTTTATCTAGGTTATTATAAATTAAAGATTCTGGTAGAACTTATGACCATTGACTTAAAGGCTATAATATTAGAATTAGAAAAGAGAAAGATAAAATGTGGAGTTTGCTATAGAAATCAGGAAATGCCTTAGATTTCTCGATTTTTTAATTTTATTTTTTAAGTTCCTTTTATCCCATTGCTACAGCTTCAAAGGAAAAAAATCCACCCACTCCTCAAATTTCTGTCTATATGTAATTTCTGAGCTCCCAGGAGGCTTGGTGAATTGTGTAGCATTTTTCCAGAAAAGAAGATTGCCTGGCTAAGAACTGTAGCGGATTGCAGGCTCAGCTCTCAGCATTATTCCCAATAATGCACTTCTGAAGTCTGTCGGTGGTTCCAGGCACCCCGTTACCACTCTTCGCATGAGCTGACTGCAACAGCAAGCCCTCATGGAAACAGAATGAAGGCTTGACAGAACCCTAGTCTATATTCCCCAGTGGATGACTATAGTAGTTAACAGTAAAATACCAATGGGGTTAAAATATTTATACGAGTATTGCTTAAATATTTCCATTTGACCATTTAATGTAGTTTAGAAAATGAACTCTGTTTATGTAAAAAAAATTACTTTCAAAAGTTCTAACTCTACCTTGCAAGGACTCAGTAATCTAAAAGTCAGCCATCTATTCTTTGACATTTTTTATTTTTCCCTAAATTTGGCAAGGTTCTTTAAGGTATTATTTATGGATGTGTTATTCACAATTACTTTTCTAAATGTGTGCTTGCATAAAGTTTGGTCTATTATTGTATGTACGTGTGTAGTGTGTGTGTGTGTGTGTGTGTGTGTGTGTGTGTGTGTGTGTGTGTCTAGCTGCCTGCATGCCACAGTGTGCATGGGTTGGAAGGACCAAGTATAATGACAAATTATCTTTTTCATTGTGGGTTCCATGAATATGGCTAGACCTCATATTTCAGGCTTGTGCAGCAAACACTTTCTTTTTTTTTTTTTTTTTTTTTTTTTTGGTTTTTCGAGACAGGGTCTCTCTGTGGCTTTGGAGGCTGTCCTGGAACTAGCTCTTGTAGACCAGGCTGGCCTCGAACTGATCCGCCTGCCTCTGCCTCCTGAGTTCTGGGATTAAAGGCGTGCGCCACCAACGCCCGGCTACAGCAAACACATTCACACACAGAGTTTCCTTGCCAGCCCAAATGTACATTCCTATAATGGCTGTACTATAGGTGAAGGAGCACAGAGTTTAAATACCTTCTGAAGTTTCCTACTTTATAAGGAGTTAACCAGGGATTGTATTCATATCTCATTTGGCTTAAAAATTCACATAATGCTAGCAGCTTAACTGGAGATGTTCCATGACAAAGACCCACAGCCACATTCATGAGAGGTGTGAGAACTGTGGAACTACAGGGCGAGCCTAGGTGAGAGGGTCTGTCACAGATACACAGCGCTGCAGTCACAGTGACTCTGCAATGATACTCAGGCTGAAGTCGGAGAGTTCTTCTCTGACATGGCCAACTGTCCCTTCCTTGACTGTGATGCTCTCAAAAAGAGGCAGAGGTAATAATAACCAGACAAACTCTTCCTTCCTCCCATTTTATCAAAGCAGAGTGGAGACTAAGCCCATCCCTGTGCATTCTGGTACTCCTGACTCACCCCAGGCTAGAGACTATTCAAACCCCAAAACCAACTCACTGTGAGACAAACATCTTCTAAGATGCCAGAACCTAAGCTTAATTAGGCAGTTGCAGATACATGTCATCCTGAAGACCATTTATAAATATTGCTCAGTGTGTAGAAAGCATAACCTTCCCTCTGGAAATCTGAGGAAAAAGGAAATTAAGAATGACAACATAAGAGTTATAAAGGATAGTGCAATTCAAACTGAGAGATACACATGCCTGTGTAGTTAAGAAGGAAATTACTTCTAGGAAAAAATGGGTAAAAGTTTAATGTTGAATTTTTTTCATAAAATCATTAATCAAGTAAGCTAGTTTCAGTCTATTGCAATTTTAACTGAAACTGGTTGTTTCTTAAGTTTTAGTTTGTTTCTTAAAGTAAGTAAACTGCTGATAGATAATTGGGAGTAATTTGTATTTTTTATTTTCATGTTTTATTATTATATATTAATTATACATAACAATGTGTTTTATCATTACATTTTACCCATGTACATAATATATTTCAATTGTCTTAACCCCTATGTTACACTCTCTTGTCCCCCTCCCACCTTTTCTCTTGCTCTCCCTCTTCCCACCCAGTACTCCCTCCACATTCAAGTTTCTTTTGCTATGACACAATGACCACTTAGGGTGGTTTACAGGTGTTTGGTGGGGGTTTGTATAGAGTGGGATGTACACTTTACTAGTGGGTACACTTTGAAGGAAATGTCTCTTCTCCATGAGTTGTTTCCTGGACTTAAATACTTGTGGAGGTGTAGGGCCCCATGAGCTTTCTCCCCTCCCATGACAAGCTACTGACATATCTAATCCTGATAATCACAGTTCAAGAGTTGGGGTGCAATATCCATGCTGTGCCGATAAGTTAGGTTCTACACACCTCTCCTAGTTCTCTCTCAGCATTTTCATTCTTGCTGCAGCTTCTTGTGTAATGCTCTTTAAGTTTTGTGGGTAAATGTGATTAGCTGAGCTTTTTATCAAGAGATGAATGGACAAAGAAAATATTGTGTATTTATATATATATACTATGAAATATTATTTACCTACAAAGAAAAATAAAATTGTAAGTTGCAGAGGAATTAGAAAACATGTTAAGGTAGGCAACGAGCTCATAAAACCCCATACCGTGTGTTCTCTTTCATAAGTAGACCAGATGTTTCTATGTTTTAAATATGTGCATTTATGTCTGAATGAGTGTGTGGGGATCCCAATGAAGTAAATTCAGCTCATATGAGGGGAAGAAAAGATCCTTAAAGGAGGGAGATAGGTAGTTATGAAAGTGGAAGAGAATGAAGTGGGAATACAAACGTTTAAGGGATGAGTGGGTCATGGACATGAAGGACATGAGGAGATGTTGAAAGACCAACCAGTATTCAGGAAAATTAAGCCTTCAGGAAATTGTATGCTTGGTAAGCTAATAAGAATAAATGAATAAACAAACAAATAAAGAAATGTTTGATTGGGGATAACCTGTGTGTGTATACAAAATTGCTGGTTCCTAGACAAAAATCCTGGTACCTTCTTACAAGTTGGGCCTTTGAAAGTAGTACACATCTCACAAAACAGTACAGGCAATTTCTGTTATTGTTAGTTGCTCGAGAGAATTAATTAGTGAGAGCCTATAACTAATGAAGCCACACACCTGGTTTGCAGGACATAGAAAAATATGCTGGAATTGACCAGGAAGCTTCCCTCTTTTGGCTAGATCTCACAGTGCTGGACATTGATATGCAGGATGCAAGAGGAAAATTTTCATTGTCTTATTCATATCTGAGCCCTGTATGCAATGAAATTAACTAGCCAATTGAAATATGTCCACTGGTATTATAATGCAAGTCTTTAATAGCAGTAATCAACCACACTCTTACCTCACTTGAGAACCGCTCCACAGGAGGCAATCAAGACCTGACACTGTAAACCCAGTCAAAAGCCCATGATGGAGAAGGTCATAGGCCCTAGTTGGGAAGTCATTGCTATAACTTTGCTAAATAGGCATGATGTGCCATCAAACAGCTTTCTAAATCAGTGTGTTTAGGCATGTCAGTTACTCTGTTGTGAAGAAGGATGCTTCTTTCTTCAGTGTGTGTGGAGGGGTGGGGGAAGCAGCAGGATTATTGTTGGTTTAGAATAAATGGGTATTAAATGTTCAGTTTTCAATGGAGCACCTATAAGAGCCCTCCAATGTTTAGTGAACATGGAGGAAGAATGTGTTTTCAAAGACTAGTTTCCACAGTCCTTTGAAGAAGACATCCAGGTTATGCTAAGAGATGAAAGCCCATATGTGGAGTTTCTCTCATTGGAGCTCCTTCCTGTTTTCCTTCATTCCTCTTGTCTTTCCTTTCTATATCTAATCTCCCTCTACCCCGAAGCTTCACTGCAAACATCCTCAAAAGTTCTCTGCATGCTTAAGAGTGCAGAGATGCTCAAGAACATCCTCCAGAAGACTGGATGTTCTTGGCCCTTATAGTTTCTATGCATAGACACAGATGGATTAGATGATGTTGCAAAGGTTCAGATGAATTAAAGTTTGGGACAGGAAACCTCACGTAGGAACCTGCATTCCAGCAGGGAATTTCAGAAAAAAATTATAGGACATTAGGCTTGTTTCAACATGAAGTCATATTTTAACACAGCACCTACCTGTGGGACCATGGTGGATAGCATAGATTTCCTATGGGACTGGAGGCTATTATAGAAAAAAAGTAGAAATTACAAGACTAACAGGTACTTTTCTAAAATACAAGACATTTTTGGGGAAAAATAACTTAACTGTCAGATATACTTCTCTGGCTAACTATCTCATAATGGTAGATAGTTTTAAAAATTGTTGCTGCCAACATGATTTTTAAATGAGACCAATTAGACTGCAAAGTCAGAAGTCTAAACCCCTGAATGCATATAAAGAATGGTAAATCTGCTTTGAGAAAGAAAATAGGGTAATTTTTAGGGAAAATACAAAAAGGGCACTGGAAAGTTGGCTCAGCAGGCAAAGTACCTGTGGGACAAAAACAATGTTGTGCATATGAGAGCCAGAACCACAGTAAAAGTGGCAGGTATGTTGATGCAAATTTGTAATTTTAGCAGAGATAGGAGGATCTCTGTCTAGCCACTGTGCTTTATGATCCAGAGCAATTACAGACCCAGTTGCATAAACAAATTGGACCCTTCCAAGGAATGACACCTGAAGTTGTCCTCTGTCCTCCACACATACACACCTACACATGCATGCATAATTTCTTATATAGTGCAACTGAACATAGGTCAGCAAGCCTACACACAGAGTACACAAACATAGCCACATGATGAAAAAGTGGAAGAAGAGTGTTCACTTGGTTTACATGCCTACCTTTAAATGCTTCGCAATCCTATCAGTTGCTTTGAATAAATTGTTGAGCCTGGTAGATATCTCGCTATTCTACAGGATACAAATATATTATGACACCTATATGAAATCTGTTTTAGGCGAAAGATTGTATACATGTGTGAAAATTAGAAAACGTTGAATTTTAAGCAACTGAAAATATGTGCTCAGTGAATAGTCTATAAGGGTGTTCCCAATGGAAACTAAGCATAGACTGGAAATACCTACAGAGAAAGTAGAAAAGAATTATCAAGATAATAGACAGAAAGAATGTGAGAAGAGAGGGGATAGGTGTGTTAGCCTGGGATTCTGCAATTTTAGCTGTAGGTATGTGAATAGGATCCTGGCCTACTTAATGCAAAATTTCAATTTGGCAATAGACAGATAAGGGTAGAGACAAATATATACATAAAAAGAGTAAAGTTATTTTCTCTGTCTAATCACTTCCAGGGACATCCTTCATTTGTCCTCTCCTAGGTTTCTAGATAAGATTTCTACAGTTCATGTCACCAAAGAATGGGCTCTGAAGCCAGCTTGTCTCTGGATTCCTTCTATTTCCTTATCTCCTACCACAAGGCCAGGAACTGTCTTTGCATAAGCATGACTTGGCATCTGTAAATGTTAGCACAAGTGTGCTGTTGCAGTAAGGTGAGGAAATGAATGGATAGCCACAGCCTATCTACAGTTGTTCTGTCACAAACTCACTTAGAGGGTACTCATCAGTCTCTGGTAGGAGCCTCTTATGTTTATGATGACCACATAGCTTATTACCCAAGCAGAAGCAGTCAAGAGATAAATGGATGACAAAATCAATATACTAAGATATCAGGCATGAAATAAGAATGTTCAAAAGGAACTGTCCTTCCTAGCTTTCCTCACAGGAATACTCAGGCCTCTCCCTAGTGTGTCCTGTTTTTTTTCTACTGACATGAGAAGTGATTTCACTTAGGGAAACTATTTTTATGGATTCTTCTTTAACTAAAGGAATTCTTACAAAACATTGATATCTTGACTATTTGTGCTTGATTCTAGACACTGTCTTAGTAAAATCAAAAGCAGGGGTCTACTCAAACATTTTCCAGTATCATTTTTACAACATACAACTCAGAAATCACTGTGAATGTTAGTAAGAAACAGATTCAAAAAGCGAATGTCTTCTTTTCAGGACATGTTAAACTTTCTAGGAGAATCCAGGAATGCATTCCTTATGAAAACTCCTAGTGATTCTAGGATATAATTAGATTCAGGAGTATGAGAAGAGACATCTGTGTGATTCACTCTGCACTGGATTCAGGAATAAATGTTTTGCATTGACCAAGGTATATAGAAGATGTATATATATATATACATCTTCTATAAGAGATATAGAAGGATCAGTACTATGAATTTATAGGTCTTAGGACATCACCCCACCCCCCAAAGGCCCCATTTGTTTCTATTCACATGCAAGATGTCTGTCTCCAATATTCTGAGCCTGAAGCTAGGTTCCAAACCAGCTGACTCATTTTCATTCTTCTCCTTTTTTTTTTTTTTTCTTTAAAATGTTTACAGGAGAATACTAACAGTCTGTACTATTTGATCTTGTTGCTTGATTCCCAGGGCACATGACTGCTTTTCACTAGTCACTACCCTTAAAATGTTCTGTCACCTCCTGATATGACAGTAGTGACTAAGGTCATGAACCTTCGTAGTCATAACTAAAGCCCCATGTAAATGATAATAACACAGATACTATTACACTCTGTTGAGCCAATATTTCCTATGTTCTGCACTGAGGCATACAGTTCAATGATGTATAAACCCTTTGGGCATATCTTTGTCACTTTGGCACCTTGTCTGGAGCCTAGAAATAATTGCTTAAAAGATACAAAAGGAAGAACCTCATAAGATATGAAAATGGAACCTTGGGGCCAGAAAACAACTTCCAATTGCTTTAGGAGTAGAAAAAGGCAAAAGTGCAGAATCGTAAAAGTGAAATCCAATATGTAATAGAAAAATGAAAGAGGAAATAAAGGAAGAAGGTGATGAAATAAAATGTATAAAATGCTTTTTTAGGTGGAAGTCTTAATAAAATCATGCTGTATGTCTTTTGTCTCTCCCAGACCACACACTCTATGGGCATCTAATGGAAACATTAGGTTTTATAGTATAGGTTTTTTGAAAGGAGGGGATAATTATACATTTGGTATCAATCCAACAGATACAAACTAGCGCAAGAGAGCTCACATGAGCTTTTTTTGATTGAATTCACTCCCCATGAAAGCAGTATAGTTACAGTTCTGAGAAATAATGGGAAACGACTTTACAAGCATTTTGATAGATTTGATCAATCTTTAAATCCACCTGGCATTCCATCATTAGTCTTTTCCTTTTGACTCCACTGACATAATGCCGTTAATGCTGGTTTACAAATGAGTCCATCATTTCCCTTGGAGGTTAAGCGATGAGCTTTGCCTGACAGTCAGGTGCAGGGTCAAGATTAGATAGCAGTCTGTCTTCTTGCTTGCTTGCTAGACTTACAAAGACAGGCTTATTATGCAACTCGATATTCAGAGAGAATCTACTGACTTTTTTCTACCACATTCAAAAGATGTTTTATATCTTTGCAGATAGAGTATACGTGAAGATTTCAAGGGTCAAAATTCCCAGACCATAATTCTTTCTCTTCAGAAGCTAGCACAAACCAGGAATAATTGCTGGAGAAAATATATTTCAATTTACACAATAAATATATCTATAGTTAACAATCCAATAGGTATTTATTTGGCCTACTCAGTTTCCAGTCACCAATACAAATTATGTATGGGTTACAATAAAGATTACAAATACAAGGTAGATTGATGACTAGACTACCTTGTATGCCATCCTAGGGCCTTAATCCAGTGGTTGATGGAAGCAGAGACAAACACCCACAGCTAAATACTGAACTGAACTCGAAATCAGTTGCAGAGAGGGAGGAGTGATGAACAAAGTGGTCAAGACCAGGCAGGTGAAACAAACAGAAAAAGCTGACCTGAGCAAGGGGGAGCTCTTAGACCCCAGACTGATGGCTGAGAGGCCAGCATGGGACTGACGCAGACACCCTGAGTGTCAGTGAGGAGTTGGCAATCTTTGGGGCCTCAAGTACTAGGTTAGTATTTATCTTGGGTATCTGAATGGACTTTGGGAGTCCATTCCACATGGAGGGGATGCTCTGTCAGCCTGGACACTTGAGGGAGGGGCTAGGCCCTGCCCTGGATGATATGACAGACTTTGCAGATTCTCCATGAAGGACATCGCCCTCTCTGGAGAGTGGAGTGGGGATTGGATGGGGGTTGGTGGGAGGCCGGGGCGGGGTAGTTAGAGGAGGGAGAGGGAGCTGGGATTGAGGGATTTACATGTGAAGCAAGCTTGTTTCTAATCTAAATAAAAAAATGAATAAATAATAAAAAATATACAAAAAGATTACAAATACATGTAGCACAGAGAATTGGTTTGTGATTAACTCCTTATGTCTCCAGTTCAATCATTTATGACTATTAAATTAATAAAAAGTGACCTTGACCTGGAAAGGATTGGTGGCATCAGGTGAATAAAGTGTTATTCTAGGTATAGGACATAAGCTCACATTTTATCTTTCAAATAAACCCCAGAGCAAAAAGGAAAAGAGATATTTTGTGAACAGTGTATGTGCTGATAGACCTGGAATCTTCTTGACATGAGTGTGATTGAAAATGATTTCAATAGAGATTGAATATTTTTACAACACTCTGCTTATCAAATACAAACCTTCCTTTTCTTCCTTTTTCTTATTTTTAATACATTTTCGTGATTTAGCTATCCCGTTTTTCTTTCAGTGGGGAAAATGAACAATTTGATTATATCCCACGCCCTTTACAACCCTCTCAGTGAAAGCATCACAAAGAACAGGCTCCTACAAACACTTACAAAATTCCCCTTCCACTTAACTGTGGGAGAAAAACAGCCCTTAAGATTAATTGTAAGGCTTTCAGCTGAGTGTTGCCTAATTAAGGATGACCAAAGAAGAGGGAGCCTCTGAGACTCCTTTAATTTGACAGGCAGGGTACTTAGCATGTTTGAGAGGAGGTTCTCAGGGGCAGATCTGCAATCTATTCCATTAGTATAGACCTCTGGAACAGTGCTCAGACAATAGCGGTGCACAGAGGAATAACTTGCTTCCACGAATAACAAACATTTGCTGCATTTGCTTGCCCTGTTTCTCACCTTTTTAGTAGAGATTTCATTGCTGAAATGAAAGAACTGTGTTATGGAACAATTGCTGCAGGGTAGAGGCTTTCCTGAAGTTGTGGATCCATCCACAGCAGCCTTGAGTGTAGTCCCTACCTGCGGGTCAGGTCAGACAGCAGCCTTGAGTGTAGTCCCTACCTGCGGGTCGGGTCAGAACATTTTTGAAGAGATGTGAGTTGCACTTAAGCACCACTTCTATTGTTTTCAGCAAATGGTGTTTTTAATGCTTCTTTGTTAAAGCCTCACGTTAGTAAATGCTGATTGATGCTCAAAAGACAGAGCCTTACAGGACGATCAGCATCACATGCTAATTGTTCTAAATAAGGGGACAGGGAGCGATGCAAAAAGAAATGAGTCAATGTTACAAACATTTTAGAAGAGTAGAGAATGACACACAGGGGAGAGATGTGCTAATATGGTATTCAGGCAGCAAAGCAGGCACTTGAGGTCTCTAGTGTTCTCTCTCCCTCCCTCCCCCCCTCTCCCTCTCTCTTTAACTTTCAATCCCCCCCTTTCCTCCCTCCTTCCTTGTCTCTACTCATCTCCCTGATGTAAAGGCTTATAACATAGTTTGGGCACACACATGTATAGTTGTCAAGAAAATGAATATATATTTTACATCACATAATTGACTATACATGTGGTACTTGTGAGTATATGTATATACATACATGTATATATGTGCACTTGTATACATGTGTGTGCCAGTACATGTTCACCTGTATGGGAGCAACAGGTCAATGTAGCATGTGTTCCTCAAACACTCTCTACCTAATTTTTGAGATATGATCTCTCACTGAAACTGAAGTAATTTGGCTAGACTAGCTGGTCAGCAGTTCCCAGGAAGCTCTCTGTCTCTGACTTCCTAGCACTGATATTATAGAGAAAAACTAAAATTCTAGGCTTTTTACATGTGTATTGGGCATCTGCACAACAACCAGTTCACTGATGAGTCATCTCCTTAATTCCTGGAAAAATTAATAATTTTAATGATAGGAGCACCTAATACTATTATCAGCAAAACCTCTATGCATATGCATGATGCAGCATTACTACTTTTTTTGCTGCCTAGTAGATTTTCTCTAATATAAATGCAACTTTGATAGTGTCTCATTAGCACAGTAGGTAGAACATCTGTCTCATAAATGCAACTTTGAATGCACATTTCTCCAATCAATGTTCAGCTTGATTCCCAATAACACTTGCTATACTCTGTTTTGATGAGTTATACATTTAAAAGAATGATTCAATATATAAATGAAAAAATATGTCTTTCCCCCTATTTGGTCTTATTTTACTTGGACTCTTTGGAAGCATTCCTTTTGTAGCACGTGACAGGACCTCCTTTGGAATAGTCCAATAACGTTCATGTGTGTAACATGATATATATATATATATACATATATATGTATATATATCACATTTTCATTATGCATTCCTCATAGAACATGTGGATCTTCTCCATAATCTGGGCATCTGTAAGAGTGCGACAGTGAAGAAGGAAGACATCTTGTACGATGCTAGTTTCATACCCTTTTCCGGGGAAGGGAAAGGCAGTGAGACTTGTTTTCACATCCTAGATGACTTTAGATGGAATGACCTTTACTCTGCTCTTTTCTACATCTTCTCATTTCCTAACCGCTTTTTGATTGGCCAGTACTTGGAGTGTCAATAGTTTTAGACTTCTCACCCTTCTCCTCCTTTGTCTTCAGCCCTGTCAGATTTTAGCAAACAAACGTGCCCACTTTTCTTGTTACATGCATGATGAGTTAGAAGGAATAAATACATGTTTTTCTTCCATCTCATTGGCCCTAGATCCTTTATAGAGAGTTTTTTTTCCAGTTATCCTCTTGAATTATGTGCCAAGATCCCTGTTGCTGGTTTTCATTTTATTTCTGTGTGGTTTTACTATGGTGTTGGGGGTGATCTTGACTATATTTGAAAGTTGGATCTTTTGCTCATTTTTTTGCCTTACATTTGTTTTTTTCAAAATAATAATGTCTAGTTTTTTCTATTGCTTTAACAAAACACCATGACCAAAGATAATGTATTTTTTTCCTTTTAAAACAATCTTACATTACATACCAATCCAGTTCCCTCTCTCTCCTGTCCTCCCACTAGCCTCACCTTCTTCCTACCCCTGTTCACTCCTCAGGAGAGAGAGAGAGAGACAGAGACAGAGACAGAGACAGAGACTTTCCATGGGGAGTCATCAAAATTTGTCACAAAACTTGAGGCAGGACCAAGGTCCTTGTCATTGTATCTAGGCTGAGCAAGGTATCTCTCCATAGGGAATGGGCTCCAAAAAGCCAGTTTATGCACTAGGTATAAATACTAGTTCCCCTGCTAGGAGCCCCACAGACTTCCACGAGCTACCCAACTGTCAGCCTGGGGCCTTATTCAGGTTCCCCAGCTGCCAGTCTGGGGTCAGTGAGCTCCCACTTGCTCTCACTGTTTCTGTGGGTTTCTTGAATCCTTTGCTCATATTATGGCTCCTCCCTCTCTATGACTGGTCTCCAGGAGTTCACCCAGTGCTTAGCTGTGGATCTTTTCATATACTCAAAGATTGCATACTCATACTATACGAACATTTGTTCAACTATGGAAGAGCCAGAACCTGGAAACAACCTACATACCACTCAACAAAGAATAGATAAAGAAAACGTGGTACATTTTCATAATGGAGTAATACTCAGTGGTAAAACAAAACAAACAAACAAACAAACAATGACATCTTGAAAACTGCAAGCAAATGGATGGGACCAGAAAAAAAAATCCTTAGTGAAGTAAACCAAACATGGTATGTACTAACTCATAAGGGGATATAAGACATAAAACAAGGGATAATCAGCCTATAGACCACAACCCAAGAGAAGCCAGGACACTGTGAAGTACCCTAAGCGAGACATACATCTGAAATAGACAAGGTCTCCTGAGAAAATAGGGGGAGAGGAGGGAGAGGAGAAGGTGGTAGGGTAGGGGGGAGGGAGGAGGGAGGGGAAGGATAGCATGAGGGATCTAGCAGGACCAATTGGGGAAATGACAGAGAGGTAGAACAAGGAAAGAGATACCTTTTATTTTCCTTACATGCCAGAATCATAGTTCATCTGAACGGGAGGTCAGGGCAGGAACTGAAGCAGAGGCCACAAAAAAAGCAAAGGAACACTACTTACTGACTTGTTCCTAATTGTTTCCTTAGTTTACTTTGCTATACTATTCAGGAACCCCTGCCCAGAGGGTGGCAGCTTCCGTAGTGGGCTGGGCCCCTCCCACATCAAACATTAATCAAGAAAATGTCCTAAAGACATACCCAGATGTCAATCTGGTGGAGGCAATTCTTCATTTGTGGTTCCCTATTTCCAATGACTCTAGCTTTTGCCAAATAACAGAAAAAAAACTAGCACAACTGAAGTATTTGTTAATAAACTATTTATCTTGCTACTGAAATTTGTATCATGCTTGGTATTTTGGCCCTTAAAGTAAGCACGCAATTCAATGCCCTATTCTCCTCATCCAGTGTACTCTTATTTGTATACTCATTTCTTCACAGTAACTCAGCCAATTGTAGGCAATCAATCCCATCTTTTTCTCCACGTTGCTTCTAGTCTCTGCATTTTACCTTATTGCCAAAGCTATAAACCTGGGCCATATAACCATTGCTTCCCCATTTCCTCTGTTCCTTTTTCACTGACCACATAATCAACTCTCACATTTTACATCCTTTCCTCCTTATATAAGTTCCTTCAGGAATATTGTCTCTATTTGAAACCCTCATCAATATTTCATGAATTGTTTCAATATGACTTTTCTCTAGTGTGTCCCCTAGATTTCTGCAAGCTATTCATCACACATTTGCAGTCAGTGATATATTTCTAATGTGCAAATCTGGTATCCAGACTATGTAAAAATCCCTCAACCCCCTTTAGAATGGCATCTGTAGTCCTTCAATAAACACTTAAAAATTGTCATCAATTGCTACTTGAAACAATTATGTATGGCATTTGTTGAAATACTTACAGGATAGTGAATAGACTATTTTTGTATAATATTCTTATTTATTTCATTCCATTAAAACACAATTCCTTGTTTGCATCATCTACGAATTCTTCCTGGTGTTTTCAGTCTGAACTAGCATCTATATGATCTGCCTGGTATCATTTCAAATCGCCTTCTCGTGTGTCAACACCATTTTCTAGAAAGCCTGCTCAGCACACTGTAAGATTGTTGAGAGCAGATACTGTATCTTCTACCCCTGTGTTTCTAGCACATAACATACTTCTGAACAGAAATTAGATTCCTCTGAAATTTATAGAAGAGATTTTCTGTGAACCATTTTCTAGCCAGCAGACATCCAGCCAGTAGGTCAGAACCAGCTTAATGTCTCCCTGTTCTAACTCAAGTGTGTAATGCCTTCAGAAATAGTCTTACCTTCAATTTCTGGAAGGTAACCAATAATGTTGTCAGTAGCATAGAATGATTTTTCACTTGTTAGGGTTTGTTGTTGTTGTTTGTTTGTTTGTTTGTAAGTATCTTGATGTAGAAGTCCTGGGATTCCAGAAAGGGAGCATATATGGGCTTGGGGGATTCAAACAAAGGTTTTCATTTTTGCAAAGCAAGTTGTTTATATCCACTGAGCTATGTCTCCAGTTCAAACCCTTTAAATTTATTTGTTTGTTTATTTTTATTTATTTATTGCATGAGTGTTTTGCCACATGTGTGTCTCTTCAGAGCCAAGAAGACAGTTATCATGTCTCTAAGACCCCGAGTTACAGATTGTTGTGAACTTCCCTATGGGTGCTGAGCTCAGAATCCTGTTCTCTATAGCAGCAGTCATTGTTGTTAACCATTGAATATTCTTTCCTGTCCTGCTTTTCTTTACTAGAGAACTCCAGATATAAGGCATTACCAAACCAACAAACCATTATTGACTTGAGAAAATGTCGATGGATGGACTGTTGCACAGGGAAGGAGCTGCTAGGACAACTTTTCTAGGCAAGGAACCTAAAGGGACAAACATATATCAAGGCTGTTACTGACCAAGACTTACATAATCTAGTAGCAAATGCATTAAATCTAACAAGTTTTCCTAAGCCAAATCTTGACAAGAAACAGAGATCTAAAATAAGAGTTAGTATATTTCAACACTAGAGAGCTTTCTTGATCACATTAAGGCATGCTAACAATTTCCCATAAATATGACAGATATGAGGCAATTAATGGAATACTTTGCAAATCAGTTGCAAAAAATGAAGGAAAAACTGGATAAGTAATAGCTGAAGTAAAAAAATGAAACTGCTATAAATATAGATAATAGCTTCCATTAAAAGTGTCTTCCAACATTGGAAAGTTTAATCACAGTAGCACTGAAATCATTGGTTACACTCTATTTCACAGTTACCCAGCATGGGAAAATTTACCCATCATTAAGTATGATAGGATCCATGTTTTTTTTTTATAATATCTGGTAAGCAGTGAAAAATTTTGTTAGATGATTTCATTAGCAAGTTTTAGTTTCATATAATTCTGAGAGTAATAATTTTAAAAGCAAGTGTTATATTTTTTAGATTGTAGCTACTTGTTGTATTGGTATTTATATGTATAAGTTTAGTGACAGCCTGTAGAATGGGAGGAAATTTTCTGAATTCACATGAATTGTGAAAACTATAGAGAGAAACAAATAAATTTAACTAAGTACAAAACTTATATACCTTGAACAAAGTTATAGAAAAAGTGAGTGGGAAGGGTATTTGTTTCAGATAGAAGAGAATTATTTAATATGTTGGATAATTAAAATGGTCGCATGCATCCCGAACAACCTTCTTTTAAAAGCTTAAAATATTAATTTAGAATGGTCTGCTTCAACAGTCCACAAGATGCTACTTTTCAGTAATGCATTTAAACACATTTATTCTTAGGAGCATAATTTGCCATTTATCTTATTACTCTTTAAATCCAGATGGTAATTACTTCCTAGAATTTTATTCTTAGAAGTAATATAGAACTTATTTGCACATAAGGATTTTAAATCTCTTCTATTAAAAACGATGCATAATAATAAATAGAATAGAATATCATACAGGTATTACTATTTATATTTATGATAATTTAAAGAAATAAATCATCAGGAGTAGAAATTACAAAGCAAGTGCTTACTGATATATATGCTATTTATATATCAATTACTGATAGCAGATCAAAAATTGTCTAATCTGTGACAGAATTATTGTATTTTTAGTTTCTGAATTGTTTTAGCTCTGAATTTTGAAAGAAGGAGGCATTTACTAGTTTTGTAATGAGAAAGGAAATATTGTTAATGAAAGAACTCTAGTTGGAAATAATTACATTAGGGGAATAATGTTAATATAATACTTCATTTGATTCCAGCACTTCTAGTAAGTTAGAGGTTTTGTACCCTCATTGACTATTTTGTTTTCTGCCTTCTCAGACCCAACTTTACTAAATGTTGTTCTAACAAATGGCTACTGTGACCTTTCAGGTGATGATAATGTTATTTCCTTTTTCATTCAGCTCTACCCTGTTGCTTTGAGTAATGGGATAGGCAGAAAGAACACTGTTCTTTGTGCTAAAGTAATTTAATAAGGATATTTAAACAAAAAGATAGGTTATGAAAAGAAATTAGCCATAAAGCGTTGCCTACTAATTGACTGACTTCATTTGTCTCAGAAAATGATACTTGGAAGGTGATATTCTTATTTTTCCTTGTTTGAAATTTTGATGAAAATCAAATCTGCTAGGGATAATTAAAGTAACCTTTATAGAACTCAAGGTCAGCAAAGACCTTCCATGATTGAAAAGTGAGACTTATCTTTTCACTAAGAACAGGATAAATTCTGTATTCTATAGTTAGAAGTGATAGTAGGTGTCTTTGGGACTCTGATATATTCTGGGTGTATTGCTTAGTGGCACAGTATGTTTTCTCGTTGTGCTACAAGAAGAGCTCAATCTTCCCAGGCTGGCATATTGAACACACTTTCCCAGTGCAGAATGCCTTATTCTGCAGATAGATTCCTCTTTTATCACAACACTTAACACATATCACCTAATGTTGGCATGAAGGACATGGAGCCTGGTGTCAGCCATCACTGTTCTGGATCAGAAAATGACCAGAAACTTTTAGAGTACATGGGAACCTCTCTGTTCTTTTCTCATTAGCATGACTTCACTTTTGTTAGTGTCTTGGAGTTTGACTCAAACTTCGTTTACCTTCAAAGTTCAAGATTCTCGTCCTCATTGGTGATTTGCTGGGAGACACTTAGAAATGCTTGTGGTTCGGAGAGTGATTGATGGTCCTATTGCACCTATATCAGTTAAACTCCCCATCATAGGGAAAGTTCTGATCTCCAGATACTAAGCAACCTTGATTCTTTCAGTCCTGAACTCATTCCCAGTTTTCTTTTGATATAGCCTGTTTATATCTTCATCAGAACTCTAGTCCTTCTCATTATCCTCATTATCTGCCATCCTTTTCCTTAAATGTCTTTGGGGAAACACACCCTACAGTGCTATATATCCAAAATCAAATTATTTACCATATTTTCATCACTCTCGGCTTTTGCTACATTTAAAATATCCAAAGATCCCTAAGTGACTAAATTGTTAGTAGAATCCCTTGGCTTATCAACTGTGAAGAACATACTTAGTTGTTTCCTCTTCTTCATCCTCAGCCAGTTTAGGTCTTCATAGAGGATTGTACATCAAGTACTTAATTACCTCTCTCCTACTTGGTGCTGACTTTTTTTTCCTTTTGGAGTCATTTTCCTTTTGGGTGTTACACTCATAATCTCATTTTTCCATATAGTCCATGTTTCAGTTTTTCTGATGGGCTCTAGAAGCCTTAATGATAAAATCTTAGGTAAGCTTTATCTCTAACACAAGAAGGTCAGGTCTACAATTGTCTTTGCACTTACTGCTTTGCTTACACAATTTGGAATTGTGTTTTATATTGCCATTATAACCTGCTCTACAGAAATTCTCATTCCTCACAGGAGGCCCAAGAAAGAAAAACATCACCCAACTAATACTTACTCAATTTGACAGATACTATAGACACATAATATCTTCTCATACCAATCACATAAACATTTATGTAACTCCAACCCCTAACAGATTTCTGCTAATGTGGTTGGTCTGTAAACAGATTATAAATGTATAATGTTATTAGGGTACATTTGCAGAATAATTCTTTTTCTGTCTGTGTTCAAAAAGTGCCGTGGTCTTATCATTTAGTTAAAAAACTGTGGATTTTGACTTTAATTAGTTTAGTCATAACTACGTTTTCTTCTACTAGCACTGTTGAATGTGCCAAGTGCAGGTCATTCTATGCACCTTATCTTGTTCAGTCTTCACAATTGCTTACTGAAGTCAGAATAATTCCAGCTTTGTACACCAGGATACCAAGACTGAGAGTAGTGGTAACTTGCTGCAGCTGTTGTTGGTCAACATGGAATAAGACAAGTTTAATAGAAACACATGGTAAGAGATGTGATTAATCAGAGAAAGCACTGAAATGAAGTCGGCTTGGGAGGTTACATCTCCTGGACTCCTTCCCTCACCTTCCCATAGGGGGTGCGAGAGGCCAAGCCATTGCAGCTGGCATAGAGAATTTATGTCTATGTTCCATTCAATGTCCAACGTTCATAGTTGATCTCATTTCTTCTAGAAAAAAGAAGAGAGAAGTCTATGACAACAATGCAGGTCATTTGACTGACAGGCATGGTTGTCACCTGTTTTCTGTAGTTCTCTGAGAAAGCCAGCTTCTCTGAACCTGGGTGCCTTGGAGCCCAATGGAAGGATGCCAGATTTTCTGTGAGATAGTTTAGTATGATGCCTTGGCTATGTGAAATCTCTCCTGGCCAGATAAATTATTAGTTAGAGGACTAAAAGGAAGCATTCCAGTGATGCTTTAAAATTTTAAATAGTTGTGTGTATGTGAGGGGGAGGGTTGGGAGAAGGAGGAGAAAGTAGAATTTGCAGAATTTTAAAGATTCACGTTTCTATTCCCAAAACCTGATGCGTTATCCATTGCCTACAAACATGCCAAGCTGTTGTTTACACCCTCAGCTCCTCCAAATCCATCTCACTGCCATGCAGCTGAGCTCTAACACCCTCAAGCAAGTCATACATTTTCTTTGTTCATTCCCTTTCATTTTAAAAAGTAATGTGTTTGGTATTCTTGAGAATCTTATACAATGTATGTTGATCACTTTAATTTACCTCCCCTAACTTCTCCCAGCTTCTTTACTGTTCCAACCTACCTAACTCCATGTTGCTTTACTTTCTTAAAAACAAAACAATGGCATCCAGATAGTGTTGACAGACTTCTGAGCATGAGCCCTGCCCTGGGTTGTGGTTACCATACCTCGTGTCACTCCACGGAAGGAAACTGGTATTCCCTCTCCCCGAAGCTATATATTGTAAATATCTCACTGGGTAGGTGTGGGACTCCATGTCCAGTTTCCCTCCTCTGTGCTAGGATTTTATCTGGCTTAAGTTCATATAGGGTTCATATTCATATCTGTCCTGTTGTGACAGGAAAATACTGTTTCTTTGAAGTCACCTACCACCTCTGGTTCTTAAGATCTTTCTAGCCCCTCTTTCACACAGATTTCTAAGTCTTGAAGAGGAGTATGGCATTGGCCCATTTACCGTGGAATATTTCAAAATCTCTTCTCTGAATGTTGACCAGTGGTGGGTTTTTTTTTTAATGTTAGTTACCTACCATTATGTCGAATCAGAAACTTCTTTGATGAAGGTTGTGTGATGCACTGACAGATGAATAGAGTAATATGACATTAGGTATTGTTTTATTGCTGCATTCATTTAGCAGTATAATTGTAGGAGATTTTCCTGTATCCATCCTATTTAACTTAAGTTCTTGACATAATTATTGAGTATCAGCTAGGGGTTCTAACTCATAGAGTGGGCTTTAAATCCAATAGAGTGGTTGATTTAAATGGTTCTTAGTACAATATCATCTGTGTGACTATTACATCAGTGGGAACACAGTTGTAGGCACTTTATTTTTGTAGCTCAAAGGACTCATGGCTGGTATGTTTGTGGGTTTTATTTTTCACCAGTGCTAGCACCTTCCACCTGAAGGAGAAGGCCATAGAGACAACTCACATATTCTGTTTGTACGGAGAACCTGTGCTCTTATTTTCCTGGAAAGCATGAAACCATGCTTTCAGGAATCACCTTACTTCTCTGTGACATTTTTTGAGTTCCTATCCCTTGATTTTAATTGATTATTCCTTATATATATTTCACACTACTCCAAACATATAAAAATTTCCACAAGAATTTTGTTTAAAATATGTCCCCTTCTATTGATTATGAGAAAGTTCAAGGAGTATAGAGTGTGAAAATGCATGTTGTAGAACGGGACAGAATATAAATGTGCATATAGTTATTAGAGTTTTCATATGAGTTAGAATATCAGTTAAAAAACCCACACCTACATATTATTAAGAAAATATAGATGGTCCAAAATTAAAAATCATGTTTTGAACATGTATTCCCCCAAAAACAAAGAAAATTTAAATTGTTTCCAAGTTACATTAATATCAAAATAATACAATTTAAGAATACAAAGAAATAGCAATATATAGCTTAACAAATGGTTAAATTAGAAAAGAGGATCCCACCAAGGGTCTGCAGCTATAAGCATCCTCATGCGTGGATGTGAGGGGTCTGATTGATTGAGCATGGTCTATGTTTGAAGATGGATACCAGCTGATCTTTTATTTCCATTTTTTTTGTATATACTTGCTGGAAGTACTCATCCATTTTCAACAGTCATACATTCAATACCCCAAACTAGAAACAAGCCATGTTTATCATTACTCAACTAGATACATAAAAATAAAGTGCTATTCTACAATGAAAATTAATAAATTCTAAATAAATAATACTGAAGATGATTCTTTCACATAAACTCAAAATTATTCAAATGGATAAATTAATTTGATAATATTATGCTATAAAAAGTTCCAAGCAGGTAAGACAATGTTGGATTTCTAAGTAAAATAACAAAGCCAAAACAAAACAAAAAAGAAACAAACAGGTGACACTAAACTGAGAGACAGAGAGAAGCACAGCTTGGTAGAAATGACAAAAATAAAAACAAGACACCAACTACCTTAAAAGTCAGTGTGCTCCTACATTACACAGAAAGAGATGTCTAGATGAGATGTCTCCATTAAATCCTTCCCCTCAGAACTCAGAAATCCTATTGGAAGATGAGTAGGGAAGACAGAGGGGACAGATGACAATAGGAGAGCAAGGCCCTCTGGAACAACTGAGCAAAGCTTATGCACTTGAAGATGCAGAAGCAGCAAGCACAGGGGATGCATGGGTCTGCACAATGTCCTCTGAATATTGTTGTATATCAAGCATTTTGTAGGTAAAGGGTGCAATGATATACATATTCCTGAGCTAAGAAATCATATAGTACTGGGAAAATATTAACATATGAACAAATGATTATACAGCTAGAATGACATGAAAATAAAGATTCTGGCCTCTAAAAATGCATATTTTAGTTTTGGAGTTTCCTTAGTCCTGGGAATACAAACATGTACTACAATATACAGTTTTATTTTGGATTTTTAGGATCAAACTTAGTTCTTTGTGCCTAAATGGCACACACTTTATTAATTGGACCAGCTCTCCCGCCCTGGGTTAGCTGACAGTCCAAGTAAAGTACAGTTGTGAAATGAGTGGTCTTATTACCCTTGAGAATTAACCAAGAATAACTAAAACAGCAAAATAAATGGAAAGTTAAAAATAGCATCTAAAATAAAATAAAACTTGTTTATGAATATCTGTTTAGATACATAAGTAAATGAATTGAAAATAGGGATTTAAAGAAGTGGAAATCAGGCATGGTTTGAATGAGAGTTGTCCTCCACAGCCTCTAGAATTTGAACACTTAGTTCCCAGTAGGTGGAGCTGTGTTAGGAAATTTAGGAGGAAGTATGTGTGTTGGGGGAGCTAAGTGTTAGAGGAAAAAGTCACTAGAGGCAGGTTCTTGGAGTTTAAAGACCAGTGTTACCCTAACATTACTGTTTCCTCCTTGCCACTCGAGATACAGCTGTTTCTGAAACAATGCCTAGTATCTGTATTGTGATTCTCTACCATCATAGATTCCTATATCCCTGGAGTGGTGATCACAATATTTTATTACAGCAATAAAAAAAGTAACTACTACATCACTTAAGTTACTGGGCCATTAAACTTGATAATCAAGAGACATCTGCTGTAATGTGGATCTTTAATATCCATGTGTAAAACCAGGGGTCCAGCGAGTTGCTAATGGGAAGGGATAGAAACCTGAGAAAATGAAACTAAGCAGAAAGTTTTGAGTCTTTGGAGGCATGGATGCAACAGTATGTGGGGTAGAATTCTGATCCCTTTCCCCTCTTCTGTCTTCAACATGAATTGAGGGATTTTTGCAGCACAGGGTTTTCTTGCCGTGGTGTAATGCTAAGACTCAAAGCAATGGAAATAACTACTCTTGACTGAAACTACCAAAATTATGAGCCAACATAGCATGTTTTGAATTATCTCAGATACTTAAAAACAGTTATGTTTACTCAATATATTCATCTCTAAAAATTAGTATCTAATAATTATGTTAATTCATGTCAATGCTATGCTTGGTGTTTTGTATAACTGTCAATGAAAATAGGTTCCTGTTTTCTCACAGATGATTGGTTCAGTTTGGAGGAAAACCCCTATATATTATGTTTCAAATTAACTTCTCTTTTGCATGGTAAAGAAGAGGATCTGGGGCACAATGTACTTTCTGGCTGATTTTAAATGTTATGTTAACATGACAATGTTGACTGAGGCATCTGTAGGTCTTAGATCTTTGGGTTGAGTTCTCATGCAGTGCATCTGTGACTATGCTCCAGATGTGGAAACTATGGTAAGATGGAGCTTTCTGAAGGTACCCATAACTGGAAAGAAGATAATGTGCCACCTCTTAGAAATACAGACCAATTTTTGTTAAGTGGTGGGATATCAGTTGGGAATGCTAAGTAGTGATGTGTCTGTAGGAAATGTTGTTTCTCCACGTTACTGTAAGAAGCAAGAATGCACAGATGAGTAACTATAAAAATAGGAATTCGAAGTCAAATAGCTGACTTCAGAAACACATATTTTCTGAATATACATCCCATTCCTAAATATTTCTAAAATGCTTAGGGTCCAGAAAATTCAATTCTGATATTTTGTTGTTATGCAGCTATATTATATAGTTAAAAATGATAATGTAACTTAGCTTTCTCTCTCTCTCTTTTTCTCTGTGTGTGTGTGACAGAGAGAGGCAGTGAGTGAGTGGGAGAGAGACAGAGAGAGAGACAGAGACAGAGACAGAGAGTTTACTAAAACCAAGAGGGGTATTACCTGTTATCAGGAATGTGCCTTGCTACCCAATGTGCCAAAAAGCTAGTCAATAAATATTTCTGAGAAAACAACATAAAATTAGCTATTCTGAATTTTCCTAAGTGAGGCACACTACTAACAAAGTCAACAGGGCAGACAGGCTCTAATAAAGTATGTATGTTTATGATAAATAGGTGAAATATAAAAGTTATAAATCTGTAATTTTCCTTCCTTTCTTTGCAACTACATTATATGGCAATGAGAGACAAAATAAAAATATTGCAAAAATGTACATGTGTTTAATATATGACAATATACTGTATTGTGTTAATTTTGTATTATCAGTTGTTAAACACAATGAATTAACAATTTGAGATATAGAAAGCATTAAAGATCTAAAACAATTAAAAAGAAATTCCTAGTTATTCAGAAATTACAACGTGTGATAACCAATACCTCTTAATGAAAGGGCATAGAAGTATAAATTCAGAATTATCCACTAGCTGACTTTAAAACCACATCAGAGGCAAGCTTATAAATGGAGTAGATAGTTTTCTGCTGACAGTCTCCTTTTCAGTCAGTACTCTGTGACAAAAACACTCATTGGGAGCTTGTCATCACAAAGCATATACCAGTTGTGGCTTAACAAACCTTACTCTATTCCACTTGTGTCTCTCAGTAGTTATGCCATTGTGGCAACTCTACTATTCACCAAGTCCTGTCTTTAATGATACCCTGGGAGAGATATAGCCTTTGGATGTACAGATTAGATTTCATAACCCTACTTTATACTCTCTAAACATCTTCTATTTCTATGTCCTCAATTACTGTAATTATAATTTAATTATTTGTTAATTACAGCAGAGCAATGTGGGTGCTATTAATCACTGTAATTCCAGCTTCTGCCTTACTGCCTGGCATATGGTGATGTACCAGTCATGCTTGTTGAGAATAGTACCTTCCCTTTCTTGATATCAGTCCTTCCATTAGTAAGAGAATATTTCACTATGAGATCTCTGTAGAGTTTCTATGTCCTAAAAATCTGTATTAATTTTCTTGTAATGTATTCTCATTTAAAACATTTTATCAAAGGAAAATCTAGCTTTTGCTCTTGAGTTGTCTGTAGCTTCAACTATAATAATATATAGAATATTCTTTTGGGATGGATTTCCTGCTGCAGGTACATTTTATGTGATCATGTAGTTGTATAAAAATGAAATGCTGCAGTCATTACACATGTGCTGGCAGACTATAAGCCCCCTGTGGGGAGGAAGCATGCTTACTTATCTAATTCTAGCACAGATGTTGGAAGAAAGCACAAATATTTGTTGAATTAGATAGGAAGATTTAGTGAATAAAAAGTTAGAGAAACAGGAAGAAGCTCTGCACTGGGAAACTTTGGCAGCACCACCATCAAACTTTGGATTTCCCTGCCTCTGCCCTCCATGACGACCATGCTAGGATTACAGGTATGTGCAAACTTGCCAGTGGAAGTTTTAGTTTCTAATAATGATTTTCAGAGGTTTGTAAAAGTCTATCTTTAAGACAAAATAATAATGATAATAATATTTCTTATCTGAGTTTGGAGTGAAGTGATGGCTTAATAACTAAGTTCCATCCATGTGCATACTCATGTACATACTGAACTCTGTTGAGTCTTACCTCCACTCTCTCCTAACTTTTCACCTTCTCTTCTTCCACACAGGTTCATCCACACATTCATGCTTTTTTTTCAAAGGATCAACTGATTTTAACTATTACTGCTAGAACTATCCATTTTCACACAGCGAAAGGCCCTAATTTCCCCTCAACAAAATCCAACAGTGACCTTTGGCCGCTAGTTTATCAGGGAGGGTTGGGCCCTATAAAAACCCTGAGATCCATAATTGTGTATTGAGAAGCCTTGTCTTACACAGGTCCAGTGAAAGCAACCAGCCACTGCCTCTGGGAGATCTCTGATGGCTGTGTCAACCCCTGAAGAAGGCATTTTATAATTCTTTCCCCCGTCTTCTAGATCTGAGGCTTTGTTTTTACTTTTTTATTTTAATTTTCTGCACATCTTGCCCTGCAGTGTTCCTTGTGCCTTGGAGAAGATGATGTAACTGTCCTGTTTAGGATAGGTCACTTAGTATTGTTTGTTCTAAGTATCTATTTATTTGTGTTTACTTATTCATATTTTTATTTTTTATTTCATTTTACATTCCAACCACAGTTCTCCCTCCCACACCTCCTCCTACACCCCACCTCCCCCCTAGTTAACTTCAGTCCATTGCTCCTCATGGGTAAGAGCTCCTGTGAGGAGTCAGCAAAGTTTGTCACAGTAGGTTGGGGCAGGGCCAGGCCCTTCTTCCATACATTAAGACTGAGCATGGAATCCTGCCATAGGGACTAGGCTCCAACAAGCTAGCTCATGTATCGGGATTATATATTGTGGTTCTACTGCCATGGAGCATATGGCATCCCACCCTAAGATTGGTGACTATCCCAGGTATCGTCATAGAGACCCCCATGCAGTAATTGGTGGAGCCACAACTAAGAACAAGGCTGAACTCAGGGAAGCCAGTTGAAGAGATGGAGGAGGAAATAAATGAGCAAGGCAGGTCAAGATTATGATGGATCAGTCTACAGAGACAGCTGAACCAAGCTCGTGGAAACTCATGAACTCTAGACTTACAACTATGGAGCCTCCAGGGAACTGAACTTGGCCTTCTATATGTGTGAGCCAGTTGTGAAACTTGGGCTACTAGAGGGCCTCTGGGCAGTAGGACCATGATACAAACCTGGTACATGAACTAGCTTGTCAGAGCCCATTCTTTACTATGGTCTAAGTATCTTGAGCAGCCATGATTCTCTCCATTCTGCCATTCATTTACAAAGAGAAGGTCCTCCATGGATATGAGTAGTGTTTCTCTATGGATGTAAACAAATATTTAGGCTGTAGTTTGTGGCGTGTCATTTTAGCTATACAATTATAGTAAGTATCCCCTTAGGGTCTCTGTCCTCAGCCAAAGGTTTTTGAAGTAGCTAAAATTTGACTGGTTTTAAAGAGGTATGAATCTCCTCTTATGGAGTGAGCATTAAATTCGACCAAAGAAGAGGTGAATACCCTATAGCAATTATGCCACTATTGCAATAGTTGGCCTAACTTGTCTGGCAAGTTGGCAGTGTACTTTGGAAGATTAACAGCTGGTACTTGATATCCCCAGCAGCCTACATAGCTACTTCTAGCACTATGAGCTAGCAAGGAAGGAAGAGTTCATCTAAGTTCCAGCTTGCTTTCACTATATCTTACTAACAAGGTGTGTGTTATGTTCAGCACTAATTTTTTTTATTATCTATTTCTGATGGGGAAACCAAAATAACAAAAAGAATGGCTGTAGCCTAAATTGTTTATAGGCCTCTGGGACTTCCCAGACCAATAACTCCTATGGAGATATTCCACACCTGACACTGAGATTCTTATTGATTAATTATTAATCAATTTGATAAAATAGTGTCACAAAGTACCAGCCTTATACAGTTATTCAGGATATTTCTTTTATAACTATTTTTACATTTTATTTATTTTTAGTTGAATTGTAAATAGTATGTTTCCATATTACCTTTTGTTCACTTTGGTAAACATGTCCTTCCCCCAGTCTCCCTCATCCTCCATTCTTCTCTCCACAGTACTCCTACTGTTTTTTTTTCTATATCGTATATCTTACCTTATATGAGATACATCATTATCAGATACATCTTCTATCACATATATCTTTTTCTTGTTCTTGTGATTAAAAAAAAAAAGGGAGACAAGCAACTTTAAGGGAAAAGGGTTAATTCAGCTCACATTTCCAAGTTGCAGTTCAATGTAGTGGCAGGAACTTGAAGCAGCTGGTTTTATCTGTAGTCAAGAGCATAGAAAATAGATGCATGGATGTTTACTCGGGCTCAGCTCATGTTTCCATTGTTTTGCTTTGTTTTGTTTTTTAAGAAAAAGCCCACGTTTAATGGGTAAAATACTCCCGTATGATTTTCCACGCCCCGGAAAAGAAAGATTGAAAAAGAGAGACCCAAAAACCATGGTCTGTTTTAGGTGGGGCAATTTAAATATCTTGTGGGAGTGGTCTTGAGCATCTCTGGGGGAGGAGTCCTGTTTGGCAGACTTTCTGGGATCCAGCTGGGTTTAGAGGGGTGGGGGAGGGGAGGAGAGGAGAGAGATGGGGGAGGGGTACTGAGGTGGAGCTCCCAGAACTTTCCAGACTCTCTGGGTATGTGGATGCCAGGGGCTGAGGTGGAGCTTCCAGCAGAGCACAAACTTCCCAATTTTAAAGAGAAAGGTGAAATTATATCACTTTAGTTTCCTTGTGGTTTCTTCTCTTTTTGGGGGGGGGTTGTCAAATTACGAATAAATAAATTTATTTATTTATTTATTTATTACCAATTTTTCTTTCCTACTTTTTTATTATTTATTTTTAAGTTTAAATTTATTAGAAACAAGGTTGCTTCACAAGTCAGTTCCACGTCCCTCTCCCTTTCCCTCCCCTCCTCCCATGCCCTCCCACCAACCCCCCATATCCCCTCATTTCCCCAGGGAGGGTGAGGCCCTCCATGGGGGTGTCCATAGTCTGTCATTTCATCCAGGGCAGGGCCTAGACCCTCCTCCAAGAGTACAGGGTGAGAGTGCATCTCACATTGTTGGATGGGAGTCCAAAGTCCATGTGTATACTTGGGATGAGTACTGATTTACTGCCCAAGGCTCAGTAAATTACCTAGGCCTCCTCACTGACACCCACATTCAGGGGGTCTTGATCAGCCCCATGCTGGATTCCCAGGCTAATGCCTGGGATTCAAAAGTTAACCTTTGTCAGGTTAGCTGTTTCTGGGGGTTAAACCAGCCCAGTCTTAACTCCTTTGGTCATCAGTCCTCCCTCTCTGTTTCCATTGTTAAGCAAGTTGCAAACCCAGGGATTGGTGCCACCCACTTGTAAATTGAGACACATCTATTCACAAAATCCTGCCAATTCCTCACTGACATGATTGGAGGCCAACCTAAACAAAATAATTCTTGCTTGCAGCTCTCTTCTTCAGCAGATGATTACAGATCAATTGAAATTGACAAAAGTACACATTGCTGCTTCACCTTTTGCCACTTTGTCCATAAACATGTTATTTTACACCTTATGATTCCATTCCTTGTTCCTAATGTCTCATTTACCTCATAATAAAAATAAAGTCTATCATTAAGTATCTAAAGTCTTTAAAAGTTCTAATGCATTAAAATCCCAGTCTCTTTAACTGTGACCTTCTGCAAAAAGAAAAATATTGACTTCCAAAATATAACGGCACATATTGTGCATCCTTATTCTGAAAGAGAAGAACCTGGGACTAGAACAGCCACACCAACACAACACAGAGAAATACCAAGCCTGTAACTGCATATCCAGCATCTACAGCTTCACCTTCGCACCATTCTGCCATGGCCTCTTGGTGCCTTTTTGCAGGGCTCCAGTTCTGTGGCTCAGTGCCTCATCTCAGCTGTTCTTCCTGGTTCACCCAGCCTTGTAACCTTTATGTTTTTAAAACAAGTGCTATGTGGATAATGCTTACAGCATTACCAAGTTCTGCTCCCAGCTGAGATGTGGCCCAGCCCTCTTGGGGCAGAGATATATTTCCCTAATGGCAAAGAATTCTAAACACTTTAAAAGTTGCTAGCCATTAACATCTAATTTCAAAGGCTGCAGTTATGGCTTAGTACTTAGAGTACTTGTTGATTTTCCAGAGGATCTGAGTTAACCATTCAGATGTAAGTTCACAGCTGCCTATAAATCCAACTCAATGGATCTGATAATTCTGGTTCTCACAGGCACCTGCTCACATGTGCATATACCCCCACACGTATGTAGACACACACACACACACAGACAGACACAAACACCTACACATGATTAAAAATGAGTCTTAAAATATTTCTAATTTTGGAATTTGGGGAGCTATTCAATTTCTGGTCCTATTTTTTATTTTTTACATTTTTTAATTCATTTTGGAATATTCTAGATATTATTCCTCTGTCAGATGTATACAGGTTGCTCTATTGACAATTTCTATTGCTGTACAGAAACTTAACTTAATGAAGTCCTGCTTGTCAGTTATTGGCCTTAATCCTTGAGTAACATGAATCTATCTTGTTCCCCATGTCTATATCTTCTGGTGTACCCCCATTTTCCTTCTAGCAGTTGAGAGTCTTAGGTTTTATGTTGAAATTCTAAATCTGGTTGGAGTTGATTCTTCTTGGCACCATTTGTTGAAGAGGCTGTCTTTCCCCCTTTTCCCTAGTGTGCAGTTTGGGTCTTTATCTCAAATAGCAGGTGCTTATAGTTGCACTAGGCTTATACCTGGGTCCTCTGTTTGATTCAATTCAATTATATTTGATTAGATTTAATTGTTCTGTTGTATATATTATTTGTGACAAAAGTTGTTGTGTTATTAATGTGTTTTCTGTGGTACAACTTGAAATTAGGCACAATGACAAGTCCAGAAATATTCTTTTTTAAATATTGTATTAATTCTTTGAGAATTTCATATAATTTATATTTGTTATCTTTATCCCAATTCCTCACATGAATTAACTAGCCCTAGATCTTCTCCCACCTCCCTACTACACACAATTTCATGCCTTCCTGTTTTGAAAATTTAATGACCCATTGACTCTGATTCGTGTGCTCACATAGTTACAGGTGTGGCCACCCACTAGAGTGTGCTTAGCGTACTTAGAGTCACACCTTTAAAGAAAACCAACTCCTTCTATTCTGGAATCTATCGAGTCTAAGTAGCACCTTCATTTCCTGTACTGTTCCTGTTACTCAGGATTGCTTTATGTGGATTTGTTGTGTTTCCATGTAAATGTGAATCCTTTTATTTTCTAGTTCTGTGAAAGACTGAGTTGCTGTTTTGACTGAGATTATGTTGAATCTGCAGATTGCTTTTGGTAGGATAATGAATTTTACAGTAATAATATTTGCAAATCTACAAACATGGGAAGTTTTACAATCTCTCTTCAAAATTTCTTTATTCACTGTTTTGAAATTTTCATTGTATGGTTCTTTTACCTTGCTTATGTTTATTCCACCGGACTCTGAGGCAACTCTGAGTAAGATTGTGTTCCTGGTTCTTCTGTTTGTCATTGGTGTATAGGAGGGTCACAGATTTCTGTGTTTTAATATACATACTGCCAACTTATGAAAGTGTTCATAAGTTGTACCAGTTGTCTGGTGGGGTCTTCCGCATCTCTTGTCTACAGAGTTATCATTTACAAGTAAATATTATTTGTCTTCCTTGTCTACTTTGTAGACATCCAATCTTTTACCAGACTTCAGTGAAAAATGATTTGATTATTCTGTTCAGTACAATTTCAGCTAAAAGCTCATTGTATATAACCTTTAATATAATGAAATATGTTTCCATATCCTTAGTCTATCTAGGACTTTAAAAAATCTATCTCTCATCAGTCTACCTGTCTATCTACTTATCTATCATATTTTTAGTACCCAGCTGCAGATTCCCCTCCATCCTCTCTTCCCAGTCCTTCTTCTACCTCTCCTAATACCCCCTCTATCCAGTCCTCCTCATTTTCTCTTCGTAAAAGGATAGGCATCCTTTGGTTATCAACCAGCCATGGCATATCACATTGCAACAAAACTGGGAACCTCCTCTCCTATTAAGACTAGATAAGGCAACTTGGTAGACATCACTAGTGGACAAGAGGAGTGAATGAATAGGGAAGTGGGAATGGGAACAGGAAGGATGAGGTAGGGGGAGGATAGAGGAAAAGAGTACTGAGAGAGCGAATCTCTAATACTAGCTAGAAACGTAGTGCGATGGAAACTCCCAGGAATCTAAGGTAAGACTCCTAGCAATGGCTAATAGAGAGCCTGAACTGACCATCTCCTGCAGCCAGGCAAGATATCCAGTGGAGGGATTGGGTCACACACTCAGGCACAAGCCCTCTGACCTATAATTTGTCCTGCCTACAAGATATGCTAGGGAAACGGCAGCAAAGAAATTGTATCATGCTTGGTCTTTCGTCATAAAGGACATTGAGAGCTTCTTTGGAGGTTCTAGCAGGGGAGCACAGCTACTCGTATACCCTTGCCCGAAGACTGGTCCTCCTCTATTCAGGAAAGGTCACCTCCTCTTTGACCTAGCGTGCAGCTTCGGGAGGGACACACATGGAGTGGTGAGGGAGGAAGGGGACACCCGTCTAGTCAGCCAGATCATCTGAATCAACCCTGGCGATCAATAGGGTGACAGAAGTTGCAGCCAGATCACCCTCACATCCCTTTTGTCATAAAGGGGAATGCTGGATTTTGTTAAAGGCGTTTTCTGTCTCTACTAGGATAATCATATGATTTATATCCTTGATTCCATTCATGTGGTAGACTACCATTACTGCTTTACATATGTTGGATATCCCTGTATCTCTGGAATAAATTGGATGATAGTTGTAATGGTTTTTGAGTTCAGGTTACAAAAGTTTTACTGAGAAGATTTCTGTCAATGCTTATCAGAGCAACTGATCTATAATTGTCTCTTTTGGTGTATGACCTTTTCTAGCTGCCAGTGTGGTTTCTGGCTTCATAAGGAGAATTTGGACACATTATCTCTTTCTCCATTTTTATAGAGTTATTTTTGGTAAATTCGTTTGGTTGTTGTTGTTATTGTTGTATTCTTATTTTTAATTTTATGCTTCAATTTCTTTGCTTATTATGTATCTCTTTAATTTTTCCTTTGTTCTCATTTTACCTTTCATAGACCATATGCATTCATAGATTTATCTATTTCTTTCAGGTTTTCCAAATTAGAAGAATATTAGTTTTTCAAGTGTGTCTTTGTTTCTTCTGGATTACATTGATACCTGTTGTAATATCTTCTTTTTTAATTTCTAACCTTATCAATTGGGCCTTCTCTCCTTTTTCTTTAGGTTGATTTGGCTAAAGATTTGTCAAACGTGTTTATGTTTTTCAAAGAACCAACTCTTTTTTCATTAGTCTTTTAAAATTCTGTATTGTTTGTTTAAATTTCATCTAAACTACCAACATTGATGGCAATTGCTATGGAATTAGTAATTTTGGTAGAGACATGGTGCCTTGACTTTCAGATTATTAGTGCTTGTACACTGGTATTTACCCATATGGAGTTGATGTGTTAGACATTCTAATACACATGAGTTGAATGTGCGTTTGTTTCTATGCTCAGAATTCCCACTGCTTTGTGAAATGTGGCTGGGTTCAGTGTTAGTAAAAAACCAACAGTAGAAATATATGCTGTAAACATGCATGCGGGGTAGTTGACAGGGATCTCCCCTCTCTTGGGAGAATCAGTCCAATGTGACAGGGGCGTGCAGCAGGGGTGGCAGGTTAGTGTGCCCTCTGAGCAGGGCCAGGATTTGCCAGGTATAGTGAGAGCATACTTTAAAGCTTGGGATCTAAGTCACAAGCTTGTGTGTGTGTGTGTGTGTGTGTGTGTGTGTGTGTGTGTGTGTGTGTGTGTGATAGGATGTATGCAGCAGGTATGAATGAATCACTTTATCTTGCTTACCTGGTTACCTGGTCACGGAGCACAGCCATCATCAGAACTTTGTTCTGGTTGTGGTGATGGGACACACTCCCCTGGCTTTGCCGGCAGGTATTAGGAATTTGACTCATGGCTTAGGGGTTCAGAGACCTATTGCCTACTTTGTTGAAGTGAACATTTTGAATGGTGAGAGTATGCCCTAGAATTAGAGGGTGCAGACACCCTTTCCCTGCCTACACTATGTCTTGACAGGGTGAGGGAGGTGAGTGATGGATTGGAGACTCCTTAAGTTCTGGACGGAGTGCTGGACTGAGTGCTGGAAGGACAGGGGAAGTATGAAAGGGAGAAACAGGGTCTTACTCCTCAGGGCCAGGTAATGGGTGGGGTGGCAAAAGTGTAGAGGCAGAGGTTTCAGGGATGCCTTCTGAATCCACACCCACACATTGTGGAGAGAAAAAGGAAACTGTGAGCACTAATGGCAGTTGTGAGGCAGCTTTCACCTGGGAATCTGACTAGAGGTTTAACAGACTTTCTTGTTGCATAGCAGCTTACGGTAAGCAAATTCCAATTTCCCTCAAGTCTAAGACTGTCTTTGTTGGGGGAAGTCCTGTACATTTGTCAATAAAGCACTGTTGGGCCAATAGGGAACCAAGATAGGTGGGACTAGGAGTCCAGGAGAACTCTGGGAAGGAGAAACACAGAGGGTCGAGATGTAACGCCATGGGGTAGGAAGCCCGGAAACTTCTCCAGTAAGAGACATACTTAGATTAACAATTATGGGGTAATTACTTAAGTCAGAGCTAGCCAGTAAGAAACAAGCAAGGCCAACAGCTTCATAATTAATACAGTGTCTTGTGTGTTATTTGGGGACTACAACGCGGCAGAGCCCAGGCGACTGGTGGGTGATAAACCAAAGCGGCAGACAAGAAAAAGGCTTCTCTTTACAAAATAGTGATCAGAAGCGGGATTCAATTTCCACACAAAATAACAAAAGCTTTAAAGGAATTTTAGAAACAGAAGAACAGAGAGAAGCACAGATTTTGGTAGCAGCACTTTTCTCAGGTAGGCTCTGTTTTGCTAGCGACAAGCCTTGCTTATGGGAGTCTTCCTGACTCTACATTAAAAAAAAAAAACCAGCAAGGTTCTTTTAAGAGACTCTGCTAATAATTGAAAAGTTATACGTACACCTGGAAGTGGCAGTGACCACATCTCTGAGCAGGCAGCTTTTGCTGGATGTCAGACTGAGACAGTAAGCTGGAATCAAGTTTACGGCCGCCATCTTGAAAAAAAACCGTCAGTTTAAAACAGCTGTGGTTTTACAGATGAACAAAACCTCTAAAGGTTTACAGTGTGTTTAAAAATATATGTGAGATTGAAAGAGAAAATGAAACGGCAATGTGGTAAATAAATACAAAAGCCGGCGTTGTGGTGGCCCACGCTGGTAGGATTTACTCCAGAGGCAGAGGCAGGCAGATTTCCAAAGAGAAACCCTGTCTCAGAGGAAAATAAATAAAAATTAAAATAAATAAATAATAATAGATAAATAAATAAGCCACTTAAAGATGGAAAATACACAGAGAGTCTGGATACTGTATACTATTGTGCTTTTCAGTTTTTTGATTGCTCAGGAAGGAACAACTGCTAAAGTACACTTGATTATAAATGCTGCTAAATTAATTCAACCTATATCTTTTGAAAATGCCTTGACTTCAAAATTTAAGTATAAGGATATGTTACTTGGGAAAGCAGTTTTTATTTATGTTTCTACAGAAAATGAAAAGCTGAGGATTCCTTCCAGGCTTCTATGGTTTGATGAACCAAGACCCCCGGAAGCAGTGGATCAGATGTTCCAACAATTGAAACAGCTAAGATGATGCAGCCTTACAGACCCTGAAAATAAGGACTTATACAGGTTTCTGAGTTTTGTCATGATCCCCATGGTATGAACAGCGCCCCCTTCCAGCACGAAGCAGTTTGGAATGAGCGAAGTCCTAATTCCTATCTTGTTTATAAATCTTTGTTTTCATTTAAATGGGATTGTTTATAATTGGCTAATGTTCACAGCCAATCTCTTTTTAATGGTAAAAAGGGGAATTATGGTATGGGTATTGCTTTTCATTTATTGATACAAATTCAAGGTCAATTTTGTGATGTGTATATTTCTCCTCTTGATTAAGTATTGTGCTTATACTGATCTTTTAAAACGTAATGCATAATTGAATACAGACTATAGATAGTTACTTATAATAGAATTTATAGTTAGGTAAGTTAGATTTTCTAGATATACAGAAATATATTTGAGATAGATAAACAGTCTTCAAACCTCTCAAAGACCTTCAGAAAATGGCATTTAAAATGGTTTAGGGTTTTTCTTGACAATGAGAAATGTCTGCTCCTGGCAGCACTAATTACGTCTGAGAGGAAGATGGGCATCGAAGAAACTTGTTATGGAGTTTGCTTTCAACATGGCAAGATTAGCCATTTGGGCAAGAAACTGCTCTTACCTAGACTGTTTGACTGCTGTTATATAATATGGACATGCAGAACCCACAGGAAGGTGACTGCTGAACTCAGTCTTACAGGGTTCCTGCTTCATGGAAAAGTCTACGACACTTTCTTGCAGGACACAGAAAAATGACGGACAGACTACTGATGCAGGTGGACAGTTTGAAATTTCCTGCTTTGCTGAGAAGTGTTCCAGACAAACTGTGGCCTATGGGCTGAAGATGGATGCCCCAACGTTACAGAGGAACTTTTGGTGACTGTCCAGGTGGCAAGATGTCTCTGTTTTCTAGTGTTTATGTATTATCCTTCTGTGGTCTTTGATGGAGTTGAGGGCAGATAGTTATAATTATAGTTTTCCTTAGTTATGATAAGAGATAAGCTACATATAGGACTTTGGACTCACAAGAATGAGATAGATGATATTTTCTTTAAATCTTGCTAAATGTTGATAGACAAAATATTGTAACTATATTCTTACTTGATAACTGTTCTGTTATATAATTTGATTATGTTAAAGTTAAAACTTTCCTTTATGTTTAAACAGAAAAGAGGAGATGTTACTTAAGTCAGAGCTAGCCAGTAAGAAACAAGCAAGGCCAACAGCTTCATATAGCCTCCTGTGTGTTTATTTTGGACTGATGCGGCTCTGGAACCAGGCTGGTGGGAAGGTGCTCTCAAAGAATAGGTTTGCTTTATATGTCTTGATTTAGCCAATTGCTGATTCTTTCATTTTTATATTAAATCACATTCCTCTTTTAAACTTGTGAATTCTTAGAGACCAGAAAGTTGTTTTTCCTGTATCTGACACAGTTGGTAGTGAATGCAAAGTGTCTTAAAACTGGTTTGATCCGTTGACTGGTATAACTGAACATAAAAATGAACATGAACCTGGATTTACTTTAATGTCTAGAGTTTAGATAAGACATAGTGAGAAGTTCTATATACATGAACGTAGGGATAAAAAAACCATTTCAGGAAGACAATGTGCCATCGTATCTATAGAAAAACAAGCCTCAAAGAACCACAGGCACTGTAATCACCTGCGTTTAAAAATTATAACTAGGGAAAACATAATTCTCTTTTTTATAAATGAGCCCTCCTGATTCTGACAGTTATAAATCTACTGTTTTTACTTGAAGATTTTGAGTTCTCTGGCAAGCAGCAAAAGAGAGGGAGAGTATGGATTTTTCTGAATTAGCAGCATGACTACAGGAAGAAAATAAATGAGAAGGTGGACACAGGGTTGAGAGCAAGAGTAAGAATAGGAAGTGACTGAATTGTGGTCTTTCTGTTAGGTGGAAATGATGTTCAACTCCATCGCAGTTTATATCTCACTGAATCCTTTAATAGAGTGAAGGACAAAGGTCTATATTGATACATTTAAGTTCTGAGTTCACATTGCAGCATCAGTGAATAAGGCTAATAGAATGCCAGCTAAGATTAGGGCAAATATTAATAACAGGTCATACTTTCCCAGAGTGTGTCATAAAACCACAGATCCTTAGTTGGAAAGTCCCTTAGAGGTCACATTCTCTTCCTTCTAGGCATTGTCTACTCAAAGTTTTGTGTCAAGACATACTTCTGAGGTTTAGAATTTGCAACAGCTGATTTAGAGGGATGGGATTAAAATATACAACTTATCAACTAAGTGTTCACAGTTATTAAAACTCAGGATCAATTATGACAAATTTTCAAGCATGAAATTGTCCATTGAAAAGATAGCAACACAGGTATCCCAGATTCTCTCACCTCTTAATGAAGTCAGTAGGAACATAGCTATTCATGTATTTTCTTGTCACACTTGTCTTCATAATTTCTCCTATCTACAGTATATACAAATTTCTAAAATCATGATCATAACATATAATTTAAAGGGTCACACTTTTTTGACATCTCTAAATACCCTCTGAGTCCCTTTGAACCTTTTCTCTTCATTGTATCAGTATATTTGTGGTGTATATGTACTTGGTGTGTCTATGGTATGACTTTGCTTCCAGCACTAGGTGAAGAATGCAATAGTCTGACAGTGTGCACTGGCTGCTTTTCAAGGCTACCTGTTGCTGTCATTGGCCTTTGCCGTGATGAATTCTTTTCTTGTCTTGGTGCTGACTTGACAGTGTGCCTTTGGTTCACACAAGACAGACCCTGCTGTTTTGCTACAAACTGTTACTGCAGGATCTAGTATCTCTATCTATAGCATTAGTCAGAGGCTGTATCAAATATCCATGCCTACAGATTTGTACTTGGGGTCTTAAAAGTGAACTTATATTACTGATTTCTGTTTTATTAAGTAGGTAGTATGTATATATTTAATTCCCCATTTTTATCACCATACCTTGGACTCTTGGAGTCTAGGTATCATACTCTTAATCTCTGTACTAGAAGTCATGGTTTTGCATTGTAGCACCTTATGGAATCATGGTTTGATCCAGTTCAAAATCATGTATTTTCTGCTTTTCCTCTTCCTTAACAATTGACACAGATAACTTTTGTCTTCTAAGATTACAGAGGAAAAACACATGAACATACATACATATGTATGTACACACACACACACACACACACACAAATACACACAATGTACTTCATATTTTTAGGTAAACTACTAAAATTTTTAAAACAATCTGTATTGCCACCACAGTTAAGCTCTGTTTTGACTATGCCCTACTAATTAATTACTATTTCTAACTGATGACAGCTATCAACATTCTGACCACATTCCAGCAAGGTGATGATTTGTTCTTACTGTCATGTGAATTTGAATAAATCTCTCTGACTCAGTTAACTCTAAAGTGTAAATAACAGTATTAATACAAAAATATTTCAGGTTTTGAGAATTAAATGGAGTAAAATATGGAAATTACTCAGAAAAGAAAGTGCTTTCCATCTAGTGATTGGTCTTGTGCGAGTCATTATTATTAATTATAGCTTATTATTATTGCTTAGGTCATAGGAAGACTTGGGAGTAGATGTATTTTGACCTTATTATTGAAGTTTTCCTTAAAAGGCAGTATGGACACACATTGGTAATATTAATTTTCTCAAAGAAGCATAAGTAGAATCCGATGAAATTACTTTAGCATTTCTGCAAATAGCCACATGAGTAATTGGGCAGATAAACTGCATGTCTCTTCTTATTCCAAGTTGAGATTTGACAAAAATTGAGGTGAATATACTCTAATTTTCCACAATATTATTATAACTTTTTAACTTTATTAAAAATAACTATCATTATTCATTTCCCTGGTTATTTTGTATTGTATTTCCAGTTTACTACTATCCTGTTTACATTGAGACTAATAGAATGGGACATGTGATATAGGGTGTGTCAAGTTGGGTGACATAGAACTGACATGTTGGCATGCTGACTTCTTATAGTTGACATGAATGCTTCTGTGTGACAATTTCAATCAACAAGGCTTGTATTTCTGTTTCACATGTGTTTTCATATAAGCTCAGACACCTTGTTTTACAACTGTTATCTAGAAAATAAACTGATATCTACGACATTAGTTTCTCTCCATGATATTAGTTTCCATGCCAAACTTTAAAAATGTAATATTTTTCAAATCTAATGAGATAACTTTGGATCTTGACTGTGTCATCTCGGTGTCTGCCATTGTCAAGCATCAGCTGCAACATTGGCCTTAATTAAATTTGCTGAGAAAACCATTGAAAAGGGAAGCACCAAGGACACAATTGATGCTGCACATTAGAGACCATTAGTTAGCATTGTTTGAAATACTCAGGGAACTTACTAGAATACACCACACCACAGGGCAATTTATGCTTCCATTTTGTTCAAACATTTTTGATATTTTTTTTGAGATACCATTGAAATTCACTCATAATCTACTTACAGAAATCCCATGGCATGGACTGCAGTAACCCTCATGAAAAAGGGGTTAAGGAGTGTTCACCCCAATTTTTAAAAATAGGTGGTTAGTGGCTTCCTCCCCTCTCAAAGCAATAAAATTTTGTGTTGTAGTATTTTACATAGAATTATGAAATTAGTTTTTTTGGTTTTTTTTAATTTTTATTTTTAAATTTTAATTTAAATTAGAAACAAGGTTGCTTCACATACCAATTCCAGGTCCCTCTCCCTTTCCCTCCCCTCCTCCCATGCTCTCCCCCCCAACCCCCCCAATATCCCCTCATTTCCCCAGAGAGTGTGAGGTCCTCAATGGGGGCGTCCATAGTCTGTCGTTTCATCCAGGGCAGGGCCTAGACCCTCCCCCCAAGAGTCCAGAGTGTGAGTGCATCTCTCATTGTTGGATGGGAGCCCAAAGTCCATTTGTATACCTGGGATAAATACTGATCTACTACCCAAGGCTCAAGATTACCTAGGCCTCCTCCCTGACACCCACATTCAGGGGGTCTTGATCAGTCCCATTCTGGATTCCCAGGCATCAGTCTGGGATTCAAGAGCTAACCCTTGTCAGGTCAGCTGTTTCTGGGGGTTAAACCAGCCCGGTCTTAATCCCTTTGGTTATCACTCTTCCCTCTCTGCCACTGGATTTCTTGAGTTCAGCTCAGTGTTTAACCGTGGGAGTCTGCCTCTGCTTCCACCAGCCACTGAATGAAGGTTCTGTTTCCCAGACTCTCTGGCCCCTGGGATTGTAGGCTGCCAGCCTAGTCTTAACCCCTTTGCTCATCAGTCCTCCCTTAGTTTTTATTCTAGATCTTGCACCATGTTTTCTTCCCATTTTTGAGAATGAGAGAACATATACTCATCTTCACATTTGAAGCATCGCTTATGTTATTCATGGATTACTCAAAACTGTTCAGCACTCTTGGTGTGCTGATGTATGGTAAAGATGTCCATATTGCTCAGTATCCCAATGAAGGTAAATTTAAAATGAAAATGTACTGATCAATAATTACAGCAAAAAGCAAAGCCAAGCCAGACTTATGTGGGGCACATGGGATGCATGGTCATCTATAAGTGACCCAAGATGAGAATCTTTCAGTCATTCATTGAGAAAATGCCCTTTTGAATATTCTCACCTAACTTCTACATGTCACTAGTTTTATGAATGAACTGATTATTGCCCTTTACCACAGATAAGAATAAAAATCCAGACCCTACTTCTTGACTGACTCCCTAATTTATTTATACCCATGACGATAAAAAAGATGATTGTGTCTGTGGCTTTTCTTGTATTCTCCATTAAAGAGAGACTATTAGCCTGTCATGTATATTAATCAAACCATAGCTTCCTATGACTTTAAATTTCCTATATTTAGCAAACATTCTCTTTTTACTATATTTTCTTGTACCATTTGTATAAATCCCTGAATCATTTGTGGTCATCAGGAGTTCCTATTGATCTATTTCCAGTTGGCCTCCTGTGATTTTCTTTGTTTACTGAATTATTTGTGGAAGAAAACAGGAAATTGCTTTGATCATGCAATCATCCTCCCCACACTCTAGAAAATCTGTTATGGTTTAACCCTTCATTTTATTTGGACTTTGAAAATTTGCCATCCTGGCTATTACACATCTTACTAAACAAGAGTTCAATCATTAGATCCCATGAGGCTTTTTCCTGTTTCTGTTGTATTCCTGCTTCTTACTTACTCCCTAGCCAACAGAAACTTTTAACAAGTCTGCTTTCATTATGTATTCTGTTCAGACTAATTTTCATACTTCCTTTTTCTTAACTTAAGAATTTTATTGATTATTAGGGAATTTCATGCAATACGCGCTAATCGCATTTCCTTCCCATTCCTCCCCAAGTCCACCCTCCCACTCTTGTGCCTTCTTTAGAAAAGCAAAACAAAAACACATATCAATTCCGTTTTGTGTTTTCCATGTATTCCCTGGAGCATGGGTAAACTCCCAATGGGCAGCCCCTTACAGAAAACCGAAATCTTTCCCCATCCCCCTGCCGGAAGTAATTAGTTGTGAAGAGCTACACTTCAACATCTTTATCACAATTTTTTTTTTTTTTTTGGTTTTTCGAGACAGGGTTTCTCTGTATTGTTTTGGAGCCTGTCCTGGAACTCGCTCTGTGGACCAGGCTGGTCTCGAACTCACAATTTTTAAGGACTCTTCAATAGCTTCACGTCTGGAATGTTTCTCTTTTTGCGGGAGCAGGGTAGGGAGGAGAGAGTTTGGCACAGAAATCTTCAAAATCTCTCAATTATGAGTCTCCTGTCATTGACATCACTGCAAAAGAAGCCTCCCTGTCCACAGTAACTGATTAATGGCGGCAAGGATCGTGGGCATCAATATGTACTCTAGCCGCAGCTTGGGCCATGGACATTAACCTGGTCTCCTGTGCTGGCACAGATCACAGATATCAACTTGGTTTCTCATGGTAGCATAAATCATGGCAAATCATGGGCATCAACCTGGTCTCTGGAGGCAACACAGATCGTGGTCATCCACATGGTTTGTGTGAACCACAGAAGTCCTTCTAGGATAGAAAATGAACCACTCTTCATCTCGGAGATGTTGCTCAGTCAGGGTGTTTAATCAGTAGGACAGTGTGTCGTGGGGACAGAGGGCGCAACCTACAGGAGCTCCAGGCTGCTATGCACACCTTTGCCCTCAGCACCGGTCACCCCCTACACACACCAAAAAAAAAAAAAAAATCCAGGGTGGACAGACAACACAAGCTGTAGCAACAGCACAGGCTCTGGTCCACGGGCTGGGTCTGAGGAATGAGCGCTGGCACCATGTGGCGATGAGGGAAGTGGCCAGCGTCTCCTGGTGGTAGTTGCTCATCCAGAGCCTCTACTTGGCAACGATTTGGCCCCTTATCCGTGGAGGCTGCATCTCTTGTTCTGCTTCTCTCCACCATATCTGCCATTCCGTTTGGCCATTTTTCAGAACTTTTTTTTCTGAGCACCTTCCTCTTCCTTTTCTTGTCTTCCTGCTTTTCCTTTATTTTTCTTCCATGTCACGTTTTTCTTCTCGTGTTTCGTTATTCTTTTACCCTGCCTTGGCTCTTGGGGCTCTGGCCCAGCAGGCTTGGCAGTGTTAAGGTTTTTCACACATGTATTGAGTCTTTTTCAGTTTTGTTTTCGTTAAAGTCCCCCAATCCTCGGTGAAAGTGAAAACAATGCCCAAAGAATCTCAAATAAACAAAAAAAAATGAATTTAGAAATTGCTGAAGTTGTTTATTATAAAGTAAAAAACTGAATAGAACAGAAAGGCAAGCTGGCATTTTAAGAGTTAATTATACTGTCCCCTCAAAAAAAATCCCAAAGTTATCTTAACTTCTTTTATATTAAAGCAACAACAACAAACAAACAAACAAAAAACACTGGAATCACTGGATACGAGATAGGGCAGAAATCAGGTCACATGAAGATGAAGCATCATTAAAACTGTGTATTTGAGAAGATTTAATTTCATTTACTTTAAATTTTTGAGAATAGGTCTCACTAAGTAGTTTTGGCTGTCTTGGAATTCCCTATGCACACCAGGCTGGCTTCCACATCACACAGACTTGTCTGCCTCTGCCTCCCAAGGGCTTGGATTAGAGGTGTGAGTCACCATACCTGGTTCTAGGAGTGATATGGAGTACTGTCTTCTGACAGTGGTGTGGTTCTCACAGTCACAAACTCATAGCCACTGTGGTTTTCCTTTTCTTGTTTTTACATGGGAAGGAAGTTTTATTGGGAAGGGAAGGGAGTAATGGAAGAAAGAGATGGAGGAAAGGGGAGAGAGATGGGGGCGAAGAGGCGAGGGGGGAGACAGAGACAGAGAAGAGAGAGAGAGAGACATCTCTCTGCTTCAACTGTATTTTTCTTAACAAAAGCTGCACAACATAAAAGAGAGTCAAAATTCTGACATGAATGTGGCAGGTGATCTCCATGTCTCTGGATGTGGCTCCCAGAAGGTTTCCCATGATCCAGTGAACAAATGCATAATGGGCAGCAGTAAATGGCTTCAGTGACTTATCTGGGGCAGGTATGGTAGAGGAATATCTGGAGAATTTGGTGGTGGAAATGGGGGCGGATATGATTGGGTTTCATTCTACAGAGGCATGAGAGTCTCAAAATTAAAGATTTAAGGAAGAAAGCAGAGATCTGAAAATGAAAATTCAGTCTTTAATTATTATATTGATGAGATTGGTTGAAAGTGGATAATTGAAAGAGAATTTTACAAAACATCAGCAATTGAATTTGACATATGTAAAAGTGTACTAATCTAATTTAACTTCTCTGAACCTGACTTATAGCATATTTTTACTTTTTGTAATTTAGCCTTTTCCATATAAATGTTTACAAAGATTATATTTTTAAAAATAAAATGATGAATTTTCTTATAAAATCTGTATTTTGATAAAAGACAATTTGCTAAGGAGTTCTGATTTTCTTCCTTCTATTTGTTACTACACAATAAAAGGAGGGGTGCCTGATTAACTGAGGTGCAGAGTAAAAGTCCCATGCAAATGACTGTATCTACATGGGTTGACATCTCAGATGTCTTTAATGGCCTTGGTCTGCGAATTTCATTTTGAGGCAGCACCCTGAAGTTGGAGGTTTCTGTCCTGTCTTCCCACAGCCGCTTTGTCCCAAAGCACATAGACACTATATTAATTATAACACTGTTTACAGATGGACAGAGCTTCTTATTGGCTAACTCTGTTGTAATTATTAACCCATAACTACTAATCTATACGACCTTATCTTACCAGAAATGCCTGGCACATCCTATCTTCCTGGTCTCTACACAGATTCTCCCTCTGCCTTCCTCTCCCCAGCCTTCTCCTAGACTGCTTGCCACGCCTATGCTTCCTGCCTGCCTGGCTATTGGCCAATAAGTGTTTTATTCAGCAACCAATTAGAGAAACATATATACAAAAGGACATCCCCCATCAGCACCCAATGCTGCTTTCTTTTGTTTTGTTATATTTTGTGTAGTTCAATTGAAATAACAAATTATGATACCCCAGCACTGCTGTTAACTTGCTCAGAATTGCTTTGTATATTTAGGGTCTGTTTTACGAAAGTCCATACTGAGTTACATAGTGAGGATGGAACCAGCCTTACTACCAATCAATATTTAAGGGTAAGGAGGGTAAGGAAGAGTATAAGGAAAAACTAAGCCTAATAGAAAACCTTATACTCATTCCTTGCTGGACAGATAGTCTATGAAGGACTGTCATGGGGGTGATATTTCTTAGAATGCAGATGTTTGGTTTCTTCCTTGTGGTGAGTAATAAAGCAGGATTTGCTTGGGTTTTGGGGCCAGTATTTTGTGGCTGATGTTATCTATTGCTGGGGTTATGGAGTTAGGAGACTGAGAATATTCTCTGATATAGTCTTTCAGGGCTTGATACAGATGTGTTTAAACCCTGATTCTTTTGTTAAGTTGTACTGACATTTATATTCTTCATGATAATTTTATAATTCACTTATCCAAACCTAGGAAATGATTAGGGGTAAAGTTGATTCTGGCAAAAATTCACCTTGGAATTTTCCTTAAAATAACACTTGGCATGTTCTTTAGAGAAATGACATTTTCGTATGCTTTTGTTAATTCCCTCTTGGAACTTTAACCATGAATTTTGGCAGCCTGATTAGTCAAGGGTATTTTCTGCAAAAAAAGAATAATTATGGGGAGATAATTGCACTAAAAGTAATTAAAATATTATTCAGCTATACTGATTTTAATACAGTACCAATGTTACATTAAACCAAACTGATCAATAGGTTTCAATAAAAGGCAAGAAATCTATCCAAACACCTGTAAGCATTTAGTATGTAATGGTGGTATTGCTAATTAAAGGGATACAATGTATGTTATTCAAAATGTGATGTTGGCACAACTTGAAAAAGCTAAGTTTAGATTATTTTTGTCATAGTCTCCAAAATAATGCTCACATGTACTAGGGACTTTAAAAAGCCTAGGATTTACTAAGTATTTATGTGATATGGCAGGTATTATGTTGTGCATTTTAAATGGATTTTTTGACTTACTTATAACTGGTCTGAGAAGCAGATATTAATAATAATCATACTTTATAGTGAAGAAACTAAGATAGGAGTCAGATTAAATACCAGAAGAGTGAAGGTAAATTAGAACACCCTTTCAAAGTGAACATTAGAAGGTTCTAATTCCTGGACTCTTAACATTAATACCTTTAAAGAACTTTCTGTGTATACTGGTTTGTGGTAAGAGCAGAGATGCTGCCTTTCAAAGCCTAGCACCAATAATAAAAGTCATGAAAAAGTATTCAGCTGCATAATAAAGCTTAAATCTTCTCATGTTAAACAACAAAATCATAAGGAAAACAAATCAACAATATTTCAAAAACATATGACAGAGGACAGATTAATACATTAACTGTGTAGGCAGCTCTTAGAAACAGATTAAGGCACTAGGAGGAAAATGAACATCAACATTAAGGCTATTCAGAAAAGAAGAATAAATGGCTAAAACTAGCAAAACACATCAGTCTTATTTGTAACCAAATTAATGCAAGTAGAACCAAGGACATTAGCTCAGTTTTCTGTAAGAAAGTGCAAATCTGGAGATAGCAAAGTTTTTAACCTTAGGAAACAAGCAAAAAAACATGGGATCATGTAGTATTCAAAAGAATGTCTTATACAAAATCACAAAGTTCACAATGCATTGTCAAGTAAAAACAAAGGATTGGAGCTCTAATTCTATTTGTATAAAGGCACAGGTGTGCAAATGACTCAAAATTGCCTTATGAGTGACTACATACCATGTTTGTGTTTTTGTGACTGGATTGCCTCACTCAGGATGCGTTTTTTTTCTAGTACCATCCATTTGCCTGCAAATTTCAAGATTCCATTGTTTTTTTCTGCTGAGTAGTACTCCATTGTGTAAATGTACCACATTTTCTCTATCCACTCTTCAGTTGAGGGGCATCTAGGTTGCTTCTAGATTCTGACTATGAATATAGTTGAGCAGATGTCCTTATTGTATGAGTGTACATCTTTTAGGTATATGCCTAAGAGTGGAATTGCTGAATCTTGTGGTAGACTGATTTCCATTTTGATCCAGAACCCCCCACCACAACTTGGGTGTCAGAGAACAGCCCTCAGCCATATATAGGGCCTTGGAGAGTAGATCAGTATTTATTCATGGCATAGAAATAGACTTTGGGAGTCCATTCCGCATGAAGGGACACTCTCTCAGCCTGGACACATGGGGGAGGACCTAGGCCCTGCCCGGGATGATATGACAGACTGAAAATCCTTCATGGAATCACTTACCCTCCCTGGGGAGCTGAAGGGGGATGGAGTGTTGTGGGGACTTGGGAGGACTGAGAGTCAGGGAGGAGGGAAGGGAGAGGGAACTGAGAATAACATGTGTAAAACGTTAAATTAAAAAAAGATTGCATTATGATATAAGATCTTTACAGCAGTCATTTCTAAAAGCAAAGTGTAAGGTTAAATGTACCTCTTTGCTCTGTTTCTTTCCCCTCTATTTTTTAAGTAGTCTATAATGCATGTGTTGGATATATATTAACAAAAAGTACAATGGAAAGTCAACTCCAAAGCCATTTCACAACATTATCTCCACTTTCTAGCTATTTATAGTTTTGATAATCCAATTGCACATGCAGGTTCTCTGTGTAGTTTAAGATATCTTAATTTTTAAAAATTTATTTAAACAAAAATTGCACCTATCTATGGGACACAGTGTAAAGATTTGTTACATTAACTTTCTTAGATTTCTGTTGTACTAATCTGGAGATTTATGAAGTCTTTTCAAAAAGCCTATTACAGGGCATTGTTGCCACTGCTTCCAAGTTCCTTTGAACATGTTTTCCATTGTTCTTGGGTAAACCAGGGCATTAACCCCAGTTGACTTACAAAGTAGCTTTCAGGCACAGTAGTGTGGATACTGGTTTAGGTCAGAAAACTCAGGTAGACCGTGAGATCAGGCAAGCAGTGCCCTGTGTGTCTCTGGCATCACCTTCAAAGGCCTTGGGTTAGGTGGTCTCTTAAGTCCATTAGCAGACTGACATTTGGGGATTCTTTTTTCCTGTTCATCCAGTCGACTCAGTGGTTGTAGCATCTGCTTCACCTCATTTGTAATTCATATTTCTTCCACTCTCAAGACCAAGGTCAGATCGTTTTCTTTGGTCCCAGGACTAGCATGCCCTTATCATTCGTAGATTCTGAGTTGTCTACATTTAGCTTCCACTGGAAAATGCCTTTTGCAGCTTTGTAAGACATAACTCAGCCTGTGGTTCCTGGACTGCCCTAAGAAATTGTGTTCTCAGCACACATTATGCTGTCAACTTCACTCAGCAGAATCTACTTTTTTCTGCCTGCTTTTCTCTGCTTATTTATTTTTTTCACATTTTCTCCGTGCAATCTCACATGCTTTAGCGGCACTAAGTCCTTTCTCAGTAGTCCAGTGAATTTTGGCCTCCAGTTGTTAATCTTTTGAAAACACGATAGCATTAGCTTCTCTTCACATAATTGCATTTACTTTCTGGCTTCAGGGAGAAGAGTTCAAAAATGAAGAGCATAGAGGAGACTCCCTGTGCGTTGAAACCTTGCTTTTGTGAACCCCACACAGCATTTGAGGGAGGCACAGTCTCTGCAGCCTCTTCCTTCCATTGCTCCCCAAGGACGATCCACTAATTAAATGACTGAATTTAGGGGGCCCTCTGCATTCCCAGATTATGCAGCATGGAAATACATTTACACACTCATATAAATTTTAGAGAATTTTTACTTTTTAACTCTTCAGCTTAGGCAAAAATTTCCTCCCTTTGGCCAATGCTCCTTCGGCTTCTAAAATTCAAAGTTTCTGGCATTCACAAATACTGAAAATAACATAAGTCTAGAACTATTGCCCATGCTCCCTGATTTAAAATTTAGCAGTCATAAGCATATTGTTTGCCATGATAACTATTAAATTAGAAATTTATATTTACAAATTGTAACAACCCAATGTACATATCTTCTTTATAAAGTGAAACTGAAACTATTAAGAGGGATGAAGATTTTGTATATCAGACATTTTCCAGTGTCGCTGGCTATTTGGTCAAGAGGTCTCTCAAGCTCCTTTTGTTCTGTTTCAAAAGGTTGTTTTTTAGTGTACAGATGCAATCTGACTCACTCTGTGTGACTCCATATAAGCCACTCTGTGTCTTATTTTCTCCCCTAAGAAAGTGAAACAGAAGTAATATCGCATGCATTTGTCTCCAAGAATAAATGATAGAAGCCGTAGTAGCACTCAGTAAATATAAGTTGCTGCATGCACATTACTAAATCACAGCTATTGTGTTGTGTGCATAAGCAATTTTCATTTGGGTTCCTGGTCAACACATTAATCTGCTGCCAGAGGTTAAACTCTGAAGCCGATAACAGAAACATACAAATTCCTTCCTCTGGGTACTTCTAGCCTTCAAAGACAATCTTTATACCATAGAGGTAAGGAATTTTTTTTATTCTGAATAACACACAGCTTGTCTGTAAAAGAAAACATTATAATATCCAGAGACACCCCCACTCTGCTTAATAATCCTTTTCTAGTGTCTGCTTTTTAGCTAGCAATGTTTTGCTTCCAAAATGATGGCATAAAGAAAGGCTCACAGGACCCTTTTCAGGTAGTCAAATCTGGCCTTTGATGACATTCTGCTTTGTATTCCACAGGATTTTTAATGGATATCATATTTATTTGTGAAGATGTAAACTGGGGACTCTTCATAGAGTTAAATGGAGTCCATCAACATTTGCCTGTTGGCCTCTATTGCAAATGCTTCCCATTAGTGAAAATACACACCCTCTCATTTTTTCCCTCAATGTATGTTTTTATTTAAATTAGAAACATGAATGATTCACATGTCAATCCCAGCTCCCTCTTTCACTCCTCCTCCCTTGTTCCTCCACCAGTCCCCCTCCTAGCCCCACACCCAATCCCCACATCCTTCCCCAGGGAGGGTGAGGACCATCTTGGGGGAAATCTAAGAAGTCTGTCATTTCATCCAGGGCAGGATCTAGGCCTTTCCCCATGTATTCAGGCTGAGAGACCATCCCTCCATGTGGAATGGGCTCTCAAAGTTCATTTGTACACCATAATAAACACTGATCTACTAACAGAGGCCCCAGAGATTTCTGAGGCCTCCTCACTGATACTACATTCATGGAGTCTGGATCAGTCCCCTGTTGGCCTTTAGCCATCAGTCTGGGGTTCAACAGTTCCCCCTTGTCTGGTCAGCTGTCTTTGTGGGTTTCAGCAGAGCTTTCTTGGCCCCTTTTCACATCATTCCTCCCTCTCTGTCAGTGGGTTCCAGGAGTTCAGTTCAGTGTTTAGTTGTGGGTATCTGTCTCTGCTTCCATCAATCTCTGCATGAAAGTTCTAGGATGACATATAAGGTAGTCATCAACCTTAGACACCAGAAAATGGAAAGATCTCCCATGGTCTTGGAGAGGTAGTAAAAATGGCAATTCTGTCAATGCAATCCCCATCACAATCCCAGCACAATTCTCCACAGACCTGAAAAGAACAATTCTCAACTGTATATGGAAAAACATAAAACCCAGGATAGCCAAGACAACCCTGCTCAACAAAGCAACATTTGGGGATATCACCATCCCTGACTTCAAGCTCTATTATAGAGCTATAGTCCTGAAAACAGCTTGGTATTGGCACAAAAGTAGACAGGTAGACCAGTAGAATCAAATTGAACACCCCATTAATCTACAAACCTATGAACACCTGATTTTCAACAAAGAAGCTAAAATTACACAATGGAAAAAAGATAGCATCTTCAACAAATTTTGCCAGCATAACTGGATATTGGCATGTAGAAGTCTGAAGATCTATCCATATCTATCACCATGCACCGAAACCTAAGTCCAAATGGATAAAAGACCTCAACATAAATCCAGTCATGCTGAGCCTGTTAGAAGAGAAAGTGGGAAGTACCCTTGAACGAATTGGTACAGGAGACCACTTCCTGAACATAACACCAGTAGCACCAACACTGAGATCGACAATAAATGGGACCTCCTGAAACTGAGAAACTTCATAAAGCAAAGGACACAGTCAGCAAGACAGAAAGGCAGCCCACAGAATGTGGAAAGATATTCACTAACCCCACATCTGACAGAGGGTTGATCTCCAAAATTTACAAAGAACTGAAGAAACAAGTCTCCAAAACACCAAAGGATCCAATTAAAAAGTGGGGGAATGAACTAAATAGAGAATTCTCAATAGAGTGGTCTAAAATGGCTGAGATATACTTAAGAAAGTATCTTAAGAAACCAAAACAACTCTGATATATCATTTTACTCATGTCAGAATGGCTAAAATAAAAAAAAACACAATGACAGTTTATGCTGGAGAGGATGTGGAGAAAGGAGAACACTCATCCATTGCTGGTGGGAGTGCAAACTTGTACAGCCACTTTGGAAATCAGTATGGAGATTCCTCAGGAAAATGGGACTCAGTCTACCACAAGACCCAGAAATTCCACTCTTAGGCATATATCCAAAAGATGCATATTCATAAAAGGATGTCTGTTCCATTATGTTCATAGCAGCATTATTTGTAATAGCCTGGTTCTGGAAGCAAACTAGATTCCCCACAACTGAAGAGTGGATAGAGAAAATGTGGTACTTTTACACAATGGAGTACTACTCAGAGGAAAAAAAATCAATGGAATCTTGAAATTTGCAGACAAATGGATGGCACTAGAAGAAACCATCCTGAGTGAGGTAAGCCAGTCACAAAAAGACAAGCATGATATGTACTAACTCATATATGGATTTTAGACATGGATGAGAGGAGTGTCAGCCTACAATCCCAGGGCCAGTGAGTCTGGGAAACAGGGAGGTTCCCAAGAGATATGCATGATACCCCAGAGAAGTGGAATGAGGCAAGATCACCTGAGTAGAATGGGAACATCGGGGGAGGGGAGAGAGAACCAGGAAAAATAGAGGGGGATAAGAGGAGGTGAGAAGAAGACATGGGGGACCAGGAAGGTTCAGTTGAGGTAAGAATAGAGTACATCAGGTTGAGAGATATCATAATAGATTGAGTCATTATTGGTTGAGGAGAGAGCTGACACTAGTGAGATTTCCAGAGATCTACAAGGATAACACTAACTGGTATTTCACTGTTTTATTCTTCAGGGAAGACACAGGTACCACAGTCCCTCAGCAACTCCCTGTGATGAAAATGGTGCCATTAGTTTATATCTTACTCTCCATATTTCCAAAGCTCTAGCTTTTAATGACTTATGATATTTTTATCTATTTTTATTTTCCTTTATAATTTGTAAGCCCCTTTCAATAGAAAAGTATGCCAATGCTTTCAATAGAAAAGAATGCCAATGTGTGTTTCCACACACACATTTTGAAGCTGAGGGTTGATAGGTTATCTAGAATACTTTTTGTAATTTGCATTTCATTACCAACTGTAAATTGACTATGTAAAGTATCTATAACCTAGAGAAGAGAATGCCAAGGCTAACTAATTTGTTTTCGGCTAACTTGTTTTCCTAGAACATGATTTCAAAGTTCTATGTTCCAATATGGCATGTTTGGAAATGTGACTATCCCAAGAATTGTTTAAATCATATGAGATGATGTAATGTATTCTTTTTTGTTTAAATGGCTGTTGTCTTTTTGTAGTAGCACTTTTACATTTTAGATGTCATCCAATAAATTAAGACAATAAAATGTCCAATATATGTTCCTATGAGATATCTGAGAAAATGTCATTTATGTGTTCAGTTACATATTGTTTTTCTTGTATAAGATCTAGCCTGCACCAAAATGAATATGAAATTGTAAAGGATGAGATGTTTTAAGCTTTCCCACTTTATTTCATAAGATTATGGTATGTACTTAGATCTCTTCTAACTGGGCTTGAGGATAGGGCTACTTGTGTTATAGATTTAAGCATGTTGATGTCATGGCCTGAACTCTGAATACAATGCTGAATGCATGATTGGTAGGATAGTGCATGAGTGTGAAGAGCTAAGAGTGATATGGTCACCACTGTGATCCTACCAATTTTATGAACCAAACATGCATGGAGGACTAATACTCTTCTTGTGTGTAAAGTCAAGTGTGTCCTCATATATCTCTTTTAGCGGTATTTCTCTAGCATATTGCCTTTATGCCACTCCTTGCTTTTTCCAGAGTCAATTCCAAATCAAAGATAATTGGCATCAATTCCCTGTGGCTATTCTTTGCTTTGCTTTTGTTTCTTTTTTCTCCATCAAAATAGTAAATTTTTAAAGCACTTCCTACTACTCTAATTTTCACTCCTCTCTAAATTCTTCATTAAATTTAATTAAGCTTTCCCAAGCCTTGAATGCCTATAAAACTTTCCTGAAGTTAATCATTTTATTTACCAGCTCAGCTTTCCCAGTCTCACCTGGTTTTAAGATTTCTAAACCCCAAATTATTCCTTAGAGATGTGAGTGCAGAGGAGAAAATAAATGGTGGCATTATTATGAAATGAGTGATGTCTTTTGCTTGAAAAAAACTCCACATTTCATTGTTCTTTGTGTTTCAAGCTAATAATTTAAAAGCCTTCATTTTATATTTCAAAATAAGAGTTGTCAATTCCACATAAATATTGGCCACACATGTCTTCAGTTTGGAGGAAAATGTACCTTACATTGTTCTTTGTAAACGTTGTTGCTTACCTTTACAAGTCTTTCTTATTTCAATTCTGTAAGGCATTAATAATCTTCTTAAAACTGACATATATTTTTGGCTAAGAACTTGGAACTAGTAATTAATTTTAAAGTACTGTATTTTAACTTATTTTAGAGATGAGTACTCAAGCAGAAGGGTTGGCTTGTGGTTCATCGACACTAGAAATGCTAACCACACCGTTATGCGGTTTGTCTGGAAAATCATTATTGTCATCCTAGCCCAAGTCCAGAGGTAGAGGAAGCATGTGAACACACATGCACCTGGCCAGAGTTGTCTCAGAAATATGCATAGGCAGTATTTGCTCTAATGCTAATGCTTGTCATTTTCTTTTCACTCTCAGGAAAGTTCTAACCTTCTTGTGATCCTTGGTTCTGAACTCCTTTTGGGATTTTAAACTAAGCCATTATTTACTCTATGAGTTATAGGATTTATCAAAAATTATCAAATGATACAGTTTGCATTTATCTCAGGATGTCCCAAGTCCACTTATTTCCCCTTCTTTCCTATAACACATATTACCAATATAGGTTCTTTTACTACATCTAAGGAAGATAAATACAAATATTGATTGCTCTTTGGGAAAAAAATGATGTATTGAACTGAAGTTTATTAAAACACATACCCAGAGTATTGTTACATATTAACTGCCCTGACCAATTCTTCTCATGTGGACTTAATTGTCTTTTGAGATTTCTGTAGATAATGTAATCTTTTATTTAATTTGTAAACACTTGGGGTATAAAAAATGAGTCCCTTCAATATAATAGGGTTTAAGTGCTTTTTTGTGTCAGTTCTTAGGAACTCCAGAGAAGGTTCAGTGGTTAAGCATCTTTGCTGTTCTTGCAAAGGAGCCTCATTTGTTTCATAGCCCACATATTTAGCAGTTTGCAGCCATCGGAAACTCCAGTTCCAGAGGATCCTACACCTTCTTCTGGCCTCCATGAGCACCAGGCAGGCATATGCCATACATACAAACCTACATTCACTTGTTCACATATAAAATATAATAGAAATAATTAAATATTTAAATAAGAAATTGAATATCTTCTGTAGAATCTATATACTGCTGTCGAGGTATCACTGGGAAGACATACACATACTTAGTATAATTTGAGAAAAAATGGCTATCTTGAGACCATTGGAAGAGGTTATTTATTCTTAGTAACGCCTTAAGGATGAAGTTAGTGTTCCTATGACAAAGCAGGAATGACACTCTATATGTCACTTAGGAAAAATGTCCTCTGAAAATGAAAAGATTATTGATGTTGAGATGGTAGAGTTTCTTAGGGTTAATCTTACAGAAGTAGAAACAACAAGAACACAGTATCTCTTTGTCTGAGTCATTCACATTTGAAGTTTGTATTTTGGACATTGTTGGACATAACACAGCTGAATAGAAAAGTTAGTACAGCTTGAAGTGGTCTTTCCCTAGACACATCCTAAGAAATTGCAAGTGTAGCCCTCAGATTGCCTTGTTTTTGCAGTAATGACATTGAAGTAAAGATAACTGTTCCAGCAAAGCAAATGATGTTTTCTGTTGCCCTCCTTATGACTGCATTGTTCTGGTAATCAGATCTTAAACAACAAAGTCATTGTTCTTCATGCATTACTCTGAAAGTACCTTTTGTATCAGAGAACATTATCTGTTTGGTGATTAGATGTGTGTTTGAGATGCTTGAATTTCTAAGTTTCTAACTTAGTATCTACCACAAAAGTCATTCTGAATTTAAAATAATAATTATCTCTAGTTAACTGGGAAAGCATTCAGGGTTGGCTATTGGTGCAGGGAATTTGACTACTGAATCTGTCCTTTCACACAATCCTATCATTTTCACCCTTTTATTTAAAACTGTGACAAGAATCAAACAAAGGAAATATTTCAACTGCAGAACTATTGAGAATGTTAGCATTGGAAATGCTTAATTCAGCCAGGCAGTGGTGGCATATAGCCTTTCATCCCAGCACTTAGGAGGCAGAAGCAGGCAGATCTCTGTGAGTTTTAGGCCAGCCTTGTCTACAGAACTAGTTCCAGGACAGCTAGGCCTATTACACAGAGAAACCCCACCTCAAAAAACAACAGCAACATCAAAAAAGATTTATTTCAAGGTGATCCATTTTGACTACAACTCAGATGCCTGGCATCATGTTAGGAATTAAGTGTCAGAGATGAACAAGGCAGATAGTTTGTTGCCCTTACAAAATCACATGGAGCGGTTAAGTAATAAAATATCACACCAAGAAGTAGTCAGTGTGCAGCTATGATCAGTATGTTAATAGGATGGCAGAGAGTACTACAACACTGTTGGCATCAGCATGATAAAAAGCTTGCTTTGCACCTTGTAATGGTCAGATTCCTTGGAAAGAGCTTTCCCAGCAGAGAAAACAGTTGAAATAGGAGAAGCCTACCTGATTTTAGGAGACAGCATGAAGCAGGGTTCTGTTGAAGTCACATAGTTATGTAGGGCAGTTAAAATGGCTCCCAGAAGTCAAATTATTCATTGCTTTGGAAATGAGAGTAAAGGCTTTGTGTTCTCACCCCACTGTTAGAGAAGGCACATTTGACAAAATTGGAGGAAAGGGATAGCACAATTCCTGTTTTAGAAGTTATGTGACTGTGAAAATATGTTGAAGAGAGTTAGGTTGGCTGCTCAGTTTGGGAAAGCACTTCACTGTCATGCACAAAACTCTGTTCTGTATTTGACCCTAGCACTGCATAAAATGGGTGTGGTGGGACATGCTTCTGACCCCAGCACTTGTGAGGTAGGAGCATCCTCAGCTGCATAGCATGTTTGACCCACCCTGGGCTACAGGAGACTCTGCTATAAATAAATAAATAAATAAATAAATAAATAAATAAATAAATGAATAAATGAATGAATAAATAAATAAATAAATATAGTTAACAAATACATTGAAAGAGACCAAAGTGGAAAAAGAAAGAGGAATACTTAGATATTCTAGTCACTTATGAGATAACTATTATTTAAGTTGTTGGGGTAAAAGCAGAGATTTTAAAATGAAAAGTAGGCAAATTTAAGTTGCATCTGACAGCCCAAAGTATCCACTTGGAAAACATGAAGAGTAAAGAAAACATTAAACGAAGACACTGCATTCACTTTGTGGGCAATTGTAGATGGTGCTGTGAGGTGCTAAGTTACATGTGGTGTGTGATGGGGTGAGGAGAGCAATTGTTTAGACCTTATACTTGAATTTGATAGAAAATATCTGAATAGGGTGCTTTATCATTTAGAATCTTTATTCCACTTTCTTGTTTTCCTGTCTAATGATTATGCTAATACTCACATGCATACGTATTTGTGTTTGTGTGTGTGTGTGTGTGTGTGTGTGTGTGTGTGTGTGTGTGTTTAACTAGGACTTGTATCTTAGGCTAGGAACCACATATGTTGGAGAATATGCTGCTTTTCTCTCTCTGAGAATTACTGACTTCACTTAATATTGCATGTTCCAAATGCACTCATTTTCTGTAAGTTTCATAATTTCATGATTCTGTTTGAATATTATTTTCTTTTATATATGCAAGGAAGGAGAGAATGCAGGCAAAAGAAACATGAATTGAGAAAGATGATATAGAGTGAATTTCTCTTGTTTTAACTGTCATTCTTTTCCTTTTCTGTTGTGGATTAGTGCATAAAATACAATTGATAATGAATGTGTAAAAAACCAAGCAAAGATCCAAATCTTCATTATGGCCATTCTAACAGTTTGGGTCATCAAAATGTATAGATTTTGGGAATGAGGCAAGTGTATACTAATTTAAGTGTATGGTGTTTTTATTTGTAAGTTCATTACAATAAAGTAATTTAAGCATCATAAAAATAAATTTTAATTGTAGGTAATAAAAACCAAAGAAGGCAAATCCAACCCCAAAAGAGATTTACTGGAGAATATTGGGAGGTACATAAACTTTCCCATGAGCACTTCTGTGAGAGTAACAAAGCCCTGTGTTCTTCCCACAGACATCTCCAGGGACGCACCATAGTGTCCTGCAGTTAGAATTGCAATAGACTGTCTGCAGCATGTAAGGAAATGAACAGCCATCTCTCTCCCTTTGGGAGATGTTTTACCATGAAATACAAGGTCTGGGGACAATTAAAGAAAAAACACTAGCAATCATACTGCCAATTTTAGAAACTAAACTGCAGACTCCTCAATAAGGTGCCAACATCAGCTACTTTGTATGGATTATCTCATTCAATCACCACCCAAATCCCATAGAAGGAAATAGCTGCTGCCTTTACTTCATCAATGAGGAAGTTAAGTTGATAGGTGAATTCAATATGTGGTAGACCTTGGATTTGTTTAACCCTGTACGTAGCATAATAAAGGTGAAAGCAATGAAAATAAGGATTTATATGTCTCTCCTGGTTTTGAAAGTGTGTTAAGCAGTTTGATTCCTTAGAACAAATACCTATGATAATAAAATTAAAAAGGGAGCCAGGTGTTGGTAGCACACGCCTTTAATCCCATCACTTGGGAGGCAGAGGCAGGCAAATCTCTGTGAATTCGAGGCCAGCCTGGTCTACATAGTGAGTTCCAGCACAGCCTCCAAAACAATACAGAGAAACCTGTTTCAAAAAACCAAAAAAGAAAAAAAGAAAAAAAACCTGAAAAGGGAAAGGGTTTTGTGGGCTCATGGTTTTGGGATTTTATACCAGAGCTTTTTGATCCCTACTTTGGGGTTTACCAGAAGGCTGTACAGTTGAAGAAGGTGGTGCAGGAGGCTGCTTTTCTCATAACAGAAGGGAAGATAAGCAAGGAAGAAAGTGGTTCAGATAATAACATTATGTTCAAAGGCAAGCCCCAGTGATATAGCTTCCTCTCCCTGGATTCTACCCCTAAGATTGCATTACCTTTCAATACAAGAGCCCTTAGAAGACTGCCAAAACTCAAACTAAAGCAAACACGAATCTTCAGTTATGAGGGATAGAGGCTACAAAACTTAGTAATGAAAGAGAGTGGCTTAAATGCAACCCCTGTAAGATTCTGGCCCAGAGAACATGCAGACAAAAGTGGCAATTTAATAGGCATTGATCTGCATAGGAAGGGTCTCCACTTTTCCTTCTCTTTTCTCTTCCATCCATCCTCTTATCGGTTCCCTCAGGTCTAAGACAACCCTGTATACCTGTTCAGTGCAGATAAGTGAGCTTTCTTCCTTCCAGGTCTTCTTCGGATCTTCCTTAATATACCTAATTATTTATACACTCAGAAGCCAACCACCAGCAACTTTAAGCATTTAATTTATGTTGAATGAATGCAGGTATATTTCAAAGAGACATAGGATGCTTGGTGTAATGTAAACTTTGTTATTGAATGGTGTCTGCTATTACTTGTAGAAGAGGAAGGAGAAAATTGAAAATAAACATTTACATGATTCTGTTTATTTTCCTATATATTTCTTTGATTTACCACCAGAAAAATAGGTATAAAATATCTCTGAAACTGAAAGGTTTGTGGAATCTGTCTACACATTTTATTTGTTGGGAATTGGTAGTATTTTGTGAGGCTTGTCTTCAGAAATGATCTTCTTGTCTTAAGAAATTGATATTAAATTACAATTCACTAGGTTGCCCATTGTTCTATTCCCACAGTCAGTGGGCATTAGAGAGAATTTGGAAATTGGCCACAACTTATAATATTTGCATGGTAGATCAGCCTTTCGGGGTAAAGACAATTCAGGTGAAATTCTACTTTAAGAGAGGTGTGAGCTATTCACAGAAAAGGAAGCAACGCTTCCATGAGGTCTTGATTGAATAGATCAATTTTTCAAAGTAGGAAAATCATCTTTTGCTGCATGACTTGCGGGCTTAGGGAGATATTTCTGCCTGTGGAAAACATTGCCATATGGCTGTGATATCAGACATTTTTAATCCTTGAAAATTGGATCTCAAAATCAAAAGCCAGGAGATGATGTGGGTTCTCATACTTTGTCTACATCCCTTTTGAAAACTCCAACAAATTACAACAAGAAAGGGAATACTTATTAGCCAAATATCAAGCTGCTGCTATGAGAGATTTATGTTTAAAAGTTTAAATTCAACCATAAAATATAATGATATGGAATGTCACTTGTGGATAAAGTTCAACATGATTCATTTGTCAGGAGTCCTCAAGGACAAATTTTGGAATTCAAGCACTGTTCAGGATTGGTTCAAATATAGAATTCACCTTTGACTTCATAAACAGTTCTGGAAACACTGAAACAGTTGCGTTAGATATAAAATTTTTAACCACTACAGTTTCTCTATACCCAAATTCAAATCCCATGGTTTAATGTGCATCATCTGGACCACAGTCAAAAGCTGAGGGTGAGTCTCACTTATGGCACATCCTTGCATTCCACGTGGTCTTTGGCCTTCAGTAGTGTACTGCTATTATTTCCCCAGGACCTCTGCTGATGCTCTTGACCTCTTGACTTACGTTAGGATGGACAGAATAATTTAGAAGTACTATGAAGAACATCCATGTTTGTCTGTATTTCTTATATGACTGGATTTACAAGTTCAATTTTTCCATAATAGAAATATATATTTCTGGATATTAAATAGTTTCTTTTGAATACCTCCTAGAATATTTTGACAGTGACTGAATTTTAGTCCTAATGAAACCCTATATGTCTCAGGAATCTCTCTTAGCTTCCTGAAAATCCTATGATTAATTCTAAGATATTTGGAGATTTCTATTACCTTTCCTTATCCATTCACTTTTGATTCAATTGTTTTATAACTATATACAGACATAAATTTAATATATGTGTATATATAGAGATACATATTTATGAACAGTTGTATACCTTCTTTCTTAGGAATTGTAAAGCATTTTACTTGGGGATTAAAAGATAATATTAATGTGCATTTATTTTCCTACCATGAAACATCACATAAAGTGATATCAATAATAATGTTAGCTAACGCTTATTTATTGTTCTCTGGATGCCAGATGCAATTCTTTGTGCTCTATTAACTCACATAATCCTCATCCTGACTTTGTTGTCACACTCATTTTGCAGAGGAGCCACAAGAGACAAAATGAATTCCACAAGGTCACAGAGATCCCCTATTGAGGAAGCAGAACAGGCTTCTCTTTCCAGCCACCAGATTCATAACCCCTGGTAATACTTCCCCTTACAGACTTATAGTTTTCTGCTTCACCTTCGTCTTGTGCAACAGACCTTTATCTTCAAGCTGCATCATGGGTTTGTCTCTTCCAATGCCGTTTCCTATAAAGCTTAGAAAGAAAATGAAAAGCACAATCATGTGTGGTACCCTCTGTGAAAATAATGGCACCATGGTGATGCAGAGATGAGCATCAACTACTTTCAAAGCAAAACCAGGTCTCCGTGTTTTCACTGGCATCTACTGTGTACTACATATGTAGTTTAAATATTTGAGTGTAGACAACATGTTGTCTTGGCTAGTTTTATGTCAACAGGACACAAGCTAGAATTAACAGAAAGTAAGGAAACTCAACTGAGAACATATCTCTATAAAATCTGTGTGTAGGTGTCCTCTTAATTAGTGACTGAAAAAGGATTGGCAAATCAATTGTAGGTGGTGCCATCCTCGGCATTGTGGTCCTGAGTTCGATAAAATACAGGCTGAGCAAGTTATGGAAAGCAAGCCCATAAGCAGCACTCTTTATGGCTTCTGTGTCAGCTCCTGCCTGCAGGTTTATGACCTGTTTGAGGTTCTGTCCTGGTTTCCTTCAACGATAAACCGTGATATGCAATTGTAAACCAAATACACCCTTTCCTACCCAAGCTGCTTTTCTCTCATGGTGTTTCATCACAGAAATAGTAACTAAAACTTTGGCACATGTGTTTCTAAGGATTAATGATATTCAATAGTAATGATTAAAAACATTAAAACTTACATTTTCCCCAAGACAAATGTGAAAGGCAATCCAATATCCACTCATCATTCTTGGTTTAGTGTGATTTTCATCTTTGGGCTTACAATGTGCCCACCCTAGACAACCAGAGGCGGCCTATAATTAGTTGGTCAATGAAATGTAACTGAAAGGCAGGTCTTTGGATCATTGATCTTCTCTAGAAAAAAAGGACCATTTTGCTATAAGATAGACATACCTCAGCTGTACTACAGCACTTGGATGTCATTGTCCTTTTTGCCTCAACTCATGCCCTGTCACCTGCGCATCTGACTTCCTCACATCCTGTCCACCTCCCTGACAGGCTGCAGTAACTTCTCATGCAATAGTGGGAAGAAATTGTGTTGAAAACTACTTCGGATGTTTTTCTTTTTTGCTGAGTTAATTATTTTTTTCTCACTGAAAACACTATGTGCTTGTTAGGGGTGTGGGGATTAAATTGGCAAAAGACAGGAGGTCCCCAAAGATGATTTCCATGTGCTCCCCAGAAGGAATCTTGCTCTTTCTCCCCTGTCAACTGCGCTGTTCACCGTAGGCATCACACATTATTTTTATTTTTCTTCATTTTTAATAACCATGTTCTCCTTACTAAGTAAGGAGAAACATCATGAGACCAAATGAGCCTTGCTTATTTTCAGTATTTGTTTTTGTTGGACTAAAATACATGTTGCTGCAGAGGCCCAGTCAACTTGAATTCATCTTACAGATTACAGACTTTTTCTTAGCTTTGGATTCAGAGCAATAGACAGTTCAAAAGGTTTTATTGAATAGTCACAGATCATTGCACAAGGGACAGAAAGAGCAAGGAAATCATCTGTTGAGAGAAACCCAGAAAAGTCAAGCATTTTCCACTACCATCAAAACAGAAAGTATTATTCAAAATTCAAGTTGATGTCAATGATGTCCGGTTTCAGAAATAAACAAAGAAAAAGGATGTAGAGGATAATGGAAATTTAAGGCATTTTATGTGCATTTTTGGAAACACTGCTAATGAAATTAGAATAAATTAAGCCACATTATGGAAAAAATCTGGCTTTATTAGAAGGATTTATATTCTCAATATGTATTACCAGTCAGTGTATGCTTTTATTTTAAGATTAGTGGGATTTCTTAATGCAGCGTTTGTTGATACCATGGCTTGTGGTCCTGAATGCTTTAAGTTCAAAGCTGATTGCATCTGGAGAAGTCTTTGTCATGGGCTCTCTGAAGAATGGCAAAAACAGGAGTATGTGTAAAAAGAAAAATAGAGGGGATCTTTCTTTGTTGCAGCTTATTCTCACATTAGCCAATACAATCCTAGGACAGCTGCAACTCTCTAAGAATCAGCACAGTTCAGTCCTGGGACAAAGGTATCATTTTCTCTTATTACATAGCACCTCTTGAAGAATCCACTTGTCAACATGACCACCACAATGCTAGTCAGATTTACCCATGAGTCTTTGGGCAAAAATTCTATTTAAGCCATACCGTTTGGCAAGAAACACCTAAAGTAGAAGTTAATTGGGCACTCTCTCCTTAGAAGCATTACAAACTGTTTACAAATGAAAGAAGAAGCATAGGACCAGAAAAGAAGGGAAAGCAAAACAGAGATAGGAAATATTCATCGGCACTTTATCTGAGAAAACAGATTTTCTCTTTGCCAGCAGGTATCGATTGCAAATGGGTTTCTGTGTCACATTTTCTCTCTCAGTGCTGGGACCTTGTCTCACTTGAACCTATGCAGATTTTGTCTCACCACAGTCTTTGTGAATTCATAAGTGCATCACTCTTCATGTGCCTGGAAGACTTTGTTTTCTCTCTCTCCTTTATATTTCCCCTAAGCCTTGAGGTGAGGGGTATGATGGAGACATCTACAAAATTAACTCAACGTTTTGGTGGTTGTAGGAGTTTTGCTTTGGCTTTTTTTCTTGTCTTATTGTTTTTTGGTTGTTCTCATTTTTGGTTTTGAAATTTTATTTTTAGGTAGAGGGAGATAGAGAGAGTAAAGGAGAGAAGATGAAGTTGGGTGGGTAAGTAGATGTGTAGTATCTGGAAGGAGTTAAGTGAGGGGAAATATGATGAATATATTGCATAAAAATTAAATAAAATAGTAAAGAGACACGTATTGAGCAAATGCATCAAAGAATTTTATTTCTCCATTCTTTTAGGAACAAAGACTACAGAAAACATACATTTACACACTGTAATGTGTTGGGGAATATTATTTTAAGATGTGTTACTTTTGTTTATGTTGCATTTGTTTAACTCTGTGAAGCTGTGTTACTGTGCCTGTCTAAAAACCTGATGGTGTCATAAAGAGGTGAATGACCAATATCAAGGCAGGAGAGAGGACCAGGTGGGTCTGACAGGCAGAGCGGATAAATATGAGAAGAAATATGGGAGAAAAAATATCAGAGAGAACAAGAGAGAAAGGAGGAAGCCTTCAAGGGCTAACCAACTAGTCACCCAGTCAGCAACAGAGTAAGAGTGAAAATAAGATTTATAGAAGTAAGAGAAAGAGTAATGCATGTTATTATAGAGAGAGGGAGGAAAAAGGGAGAAAGGCGGAAGCAGGAGAGAATGTAGGAACACATGAATATACATAAATAGGTACTTGAATAGATCATTTTTCCTTCAACGCCAATAGAGCTCATTTCACAGAAAACATACAAGCTTATTTCATTTTTTTTCTGTTTTGAAATAGTACTTCTACCCTGACTATTTTCACAAAAACTCTCCCTCCCACGGCAGAAGAAATGCAGTGTGTATAACCATAAACTCCTTAACCTCTGCTCTTTACCATTCTGTAAGTGAGATCTCTGGCCACTAATGGTGTAACAAGCTACCAGATTCCCAATAAATTTACGAGTGTGCTTGAAACATTTAGAAAGCTCTTTTGTTTTACTTTATTATTTTGTTTTTCTGTCTTATAAAATGTATTCTTTTGATGAACTAGGTCCTAAGTGGAGCTGTTGAAAAGATTTCCTATCCCACATTCTTCAACTGCTCTATTATGGTTCGTGTGCTCTGGTTATGTGTTAATAGTTTTCTGACATCTGAAATAACAGCCCCATTTGAGCCACATGGAGTGCTTTTATCTCAAAGGGATTCAGCCTTAAATACAGATGGGCTTGTCGGTATGGTCTAGATGACATTTTTATAACCTGTAATGTTCTTCAGCAAGATGTGGTTAATGATCCTTCACATCACACAGTCAGCGAGCACTTAGTTCCTGGTGGAAGGTCTCATTCACACCAGAATTTCGGAGCCCACTGAACACCAAGTGATTACTGTGGGAAACAGCTAATGACACACTAGACATTGCTACATTGTTCATTCTTTCATGATTAGAATGGATCCCAAGATCACAACCTCTCATTTGTACCCTCATCTTACTATATCAGCATATTTTACTTCAAGCTTTTTTCTTTTCAACAACAAACTTCCCATTCTTGGAGGAAAATGAATATGTGCCTGACTGTGCCTCCTCTTGTTTGGCTATAACACCAAAATGAACTGCTGTGTTTGAGCCTAGCTTCTAGAGGTTTTATGGATGCCCCTACTAATGTGGTAATATTCTCTAAAAGCCATGGTGGAGAGCACAATGTAGCTGAGAAATAAGTTGAGGGAATACCCAATATGTTTTCTCTCCGTGTCCCTTCTTCTTATCCCTTTACACTCATGGGGTGCTTCCCTCTTGACTTTTGGAGTTACAAGACTGCAAATAAATTCAGCAGATGGTGGCTAAACATGTGTTTGGCATGGTACTATACTATAGAATGAGAGGATACACAGCTTATATATTTCATAGTGTAGGAAAAGAGATAACATAAGTTTGCACACTCTTTCCCATGCAAAACAAAAGAAGCGCCATAACAAGAGATGTAGATAAAGTGGTAACTCTCTCATTAAATATCAGGAAACGAGAAAGTACCAAGGAGTGAGCATCTGGATGGAAAACTTAAAATGGGATTTAACAGTTATTAGTAGGAAAAAAAACACATGTACACTGTTGAGGGTTTCGAAGTGCTTGAAAAAAACGCTTGTGTGTGTGTGTGTTTGTGTGTTTGTGCTGTAATCTTTGGAATCCAGTAGAAAGCTATAGTAGACCATGGAGCTAGAATATGTACAGTGAGATTCAATTTTATAATTATACTTATTTAATATAACACATACATTTTTATTTGGTGGAAAATGATTGGAAAGGACATTTGGCATTGACCTTTGACCTCTGTCCTTCACACAGGTATTTGCACCTCATATATATTTATAACCCAAATATACACATGCACACCAAAACATTCATATATAAAACACACATGCATGCAAATATCATATACATATTCATATTAAAGGTAACTGTTATTTATACTACTTCTATTTTCTGTTTCAGAGTATATTTCTGAGATGAAAAGTGTTACTGAAAATAAACTCTAGCACCAAGGAAAATAGGAGATAAAAATCACTTGTGACTATGGTCCTTTCCATATACTTTGATGTAGATTTGCATCAGCAAACTTCAAAACTGTAATTGTTCATGTTGAATATCTCTGTAATATGGGAATCTTGTTCCCTCCTGCTGAAAAACAGTCACCTCAGGGGCAGATGGTAATGACCACTCGAAAGAGCAAAGACTGCTATAAACAGATTATGTGTAGAAGTGACACAGATCATGAAAGACTTCCAGGGACTTGGAGGCAGCTAGAACATAATTACACAAATTCAATTTGGCCTAAACAAGAGGCTAATGCTTCTTTTCTCACCACATGTTCAGGGAGACATGAGCGCTCAATTTTCTAATTTTCTCTGCAAGGAGAAACAGACAGTATAAAGCAAAATAGCCCATTTCAAAATCATTTTTGTTTGCCTTTTGGTTATTAGATATTAGAAGATTCTTGGAGTCTTTCCTCTATATATTCATTTTTAGTTAATTGATTTTCTTGTAATTTTTTGGTGTTGAGCTGGATAATGACAAAAACTGCCATTTTAATCACGTTTAAACATCTAGTGGCACCTTGTATAGCCATCGGTATCATATATTGCCACACTAAGAGACCTTATTTTTTGTTTCCTAGCCCATTTTGTTTATATAATTTTACAAGCATAAAGAACCATGTTTTAGTTGACTTTGTTTCTTTTGATTGCTTGTTATCACCTTGCTTTACCCTTACTGATTATATGACAATTTTAGAAATACATTTACCATTTAAAGTATGTCTGAACATCCAAAAAAATTAACTAAATATTCCACAAATTAGGAAGTGCATGCCACAGTGTAAGATACACAAAGGGTGGGGTATGGCTAGTCTGTCCAGGCTGCCTTCCTAGTACTTTGCCTATGAACCTTCTAGAACTGTGGTAATTCCTATCCAACAGTGAAGAGTTGACATTGTATGCCTATAAGCAATATTAGGGGACTGGTTATAAGAGGATTAATATTCTCCATCCTCTGAGAGGTAAAAACTAAACTTCTAGTTTTGATTCTTTCAAATGGTATTAGATTCCATTTGTTTATTAAGATGATGAACACTCATCTGGCTCTGTGTGCATGCCACACACATACACTGAGAGAGAAGCATGCTGCGTGAGCATGACCCTGGGCAATGGGTGAACAAGAAAAAGAGCTCAAACTGATCGTTTTTATATGAGTTGATTCACAGCTGAAAATCATCCTTGTGGCTTTTTTGAATCACTATCTCTTTGAGTTTTGAAATAATATAATTGTTGTCTCCAGAATAATATAGCTTTTTATTTTAATTAAATTACATCATTCCCACTTCCCTTTTCTTCATCCAACATCTCCCATGCACCCCGTTTTAATTTGTCATACACACACATATTACACACAGAGACACACATATGTACCTAAATATATAAATAAAAGTTTCTCAGCCTATATAATGTTACTTGTATGTGTATGATTTCAGGTCTGAAAACACACCATTGTATAATATATTCTTGCATGTTTGTTATCTACTAATTATTACAGGCATGCATACATACTTTATTAAGCTTCTTCCTAAAGTTTTGGGGGTACTATGAATTAGCTATCAGTGGTGTGCAGATGAATAAGTGAGAACATTATTCATAGTTACAGAATTGACCCAGCAGTCTGTGCAGCTCAGACCATATCTGACAAATAAACATCATTTGTATTGCCTGGGACAGTATAAGTAACACATAGTTGCACTAAATTCTAGTCTAACTTTGTTAGACTTTCCATTTTAAAGAATTTCTGGGTATGGGTGTCTCATTTAACAATGGTATTTACATATAAATTACTTCAAGAAAAATGTAATCTGTATCATGATTTAAAACATATACTCCATTTGACTCAGGAAATAAAGCTGGAGAGTTAAAAGAAAACAACAGTGGTCTGTACAAAGAAATCATTGAGATCCTAAGTAAAATATTCTTGCATCATATCTTAGGATTTCTCAACAGGAATGTGATAAAACGCCATGGCCAAATACAACTTGGAAAGGAAAGGGTTTATTTCATTTAAATGTCCAGGTAACCTTGCAACACTAAAAAAAAGCAGGGCAGAACTCAAGAAAGGTAGGAACCTAGAGTCAAGGACTGAAGTAGATTGTAGACTGGTTAACCTTTGCTCTATGTCTAACATGCATTTATGAATGAGTACATAGCATGTTTGTCTTTCTGTGTCTGGGTTACTCCACAGAAACAAGGAGGACCACGTACATGGTCCCCTGGAGTAGGGCAAAGGGGTAAGAAGCTCTTGAGCAATTTGGGAGCACAGGGGAAGTGGAGAAGGAGGTAGGAGAAAGAGGAGGGGAGAAGGTGGGGAAAGGAGAACATGAGGGAGAATGGAGTTGGGGAAAGAGTAGAAAAGGAGAGCAAGAAAAGAGATACCGTAATAGAGAGAGCCATTATAGGTTTAGAGAAAAATCTGGCACTAGGGAAATATCCAGGAATCCACAAGGATGGCCCCAACTAAGAATCTAAGCAATAATGGAGAGGCTACCTTAAATGCCCTTCCCCTGCAATGAGATTGATCACTACCCTATATGCCATCCTAGAATCTTCATCCAGTAGCTGATGGAAGCTGAAGCAGAGGTCCACATCCAAGCACTGAGCCAAAATCCTAGAATCCAAATGTAGAAAATAAAGACAGATGAGCAAAGGGGTCAAGACTATGCTGGAGAAACCCACGGAAACAGCTGACCCGAGCAAGTGGAAGTTCAAGGACCCCAGTCTGACAGCTGGGTAACCAGCATAGGACAGAACCAGCCCCCCCTGAAAGTGGGTGTCAGTTGGGAGACCTGGGCACTCTATGGAGCTTCTAACAGTGGAACCAGTATTTAACCCTAGTGCATGAATGGGCTTTGGGAGCCCATTCCCTATGGAGGGATACTCTCTCAGCCTACATACACAGGGGGAGAGTCTGGGTCCTGCCCCAAATAATGTGTCAGACTTTCATGATTCCTCATGGGAGGCCTCATCATCTCTGGGCAGTAGATGGGGAGTAGGACAATCTACTCGGAGTGTCACTCTCCACCTTGACGTGAGTTCTCCCTCTACCAATTTTCATTCAAGAAAATGCACCATGGGTTGTCCCACATAGCATTCTAGTGGGAGGATTTTCTCAGTGGGGCTCTCCCTTCTCCAAGATGCGAGCTTGTGTCAAATCATCAAAAACTAACCAGGAAAATAATTAAGTTGGCAGTGGCATGAATCCTCCCACACACTATAGGATTAGTGTCCTAAATTGTGATATACACATTAAAAGGGAAGAGTACATAGGCAGTTAATATTTCAGTGATGTTTGTACATTAATATACAGAATTTCATTTATATTATTAGCTGAAAAGGGAATTAATTAATACCTCATAAGTATGTATCCCTAAAAAAACTGTATAGCAGTCTAGTCAATGAGGATAAATGCAGGTAAAAAATAACAATAATTGACATTAAATAGCAATAGGGTTGTAGAAATGTGTTTTTACTTAGTCTCCTCTATTAACTCTACATTTTCCTTCATTAAAATTTTAATTTCTTGTCTATTTCTATGATGTATCTATCATCTATATAGATCTATACATATATGTATGTGTGTATCTGTTTTTCTACCTACCTATCTTTGTCAACTATGTGTGTATACACATGGAAGTTAGAGGACACCTTGTGTGTGTTTACTGTCCCAGGGATTAGACTCAGGTTGTCAGGCTTAAAGCCAAGTGTCTTCCGACTGAGTCATCTTACCAGAAATACCCTTTATTAATAATAAATTTGAACATATCTATTGCAAATACTTTAAGTCGAAATAGAAACTCAGCACTCCCTTCTCAATATAATAAATCAAAGTCCTTTCTCTTCATCTTTAATGACAGTCTGCTTTCTTAAATTTCCAGTGATGAACAACAACAATTAAATGAGTTTAGCATTAAAGAGCAATAGATTAATTGAACATATCTAATTGAATGCTGTTTCTAGATATAGTTCTCTGATGCAAAATAGACTGGAATGTGGATCAATAAAGGGTGAAAATACTTTTTTTTCCTTTTGATAGCCTTATTTATTGGAAGGTAATATAGCAAATTATCCTTTATACATGATATGACTACTTAAATAAAACTCTGCTACTCAAATAGGGACAGACTTTAGAAACTAGTACAATCAAAGCCAAATACATTAAAAATTTAACAAATATAAAGTTATAAAAGTTACCATAGCTAAAGCTTAAACAATGAAAGGCATACAGTTCATGAAAATATACTTCTAATTATTATGCATTTGTTTGTTATTGCTTTTCAGATTTTTCCATCTTGATTTAAACTTAGTTTATGTTTAAAGTTAGAGTACAAGAACAAAATACTAAACATGCAGTAGCAAAAAGATTCAAATAGAAGATCTATAAGCTATCAGATGACAAAAATGATGAACATAATAGTGGCCTTTGACATATATCCTTCAGATAAAAACCCAACAGAAGTCCATTTTTAGGGTGGGGTGCCATACTCAGTAACAGCAGGACTGGTACATGAGCTAGCTTGTTGGAGCTCATTCTCTATGGTGGGATGCCCTGCTCAGTCTTAATGAACAGGAGAGAAGCCTGGCCCTGCCCTGACCTCTTTTGTCAGACTATGTTAACTCCTCATGGGAGCCCTTATCCATGAGGAGGTGTGGACTGGTGGTAACCTAGGGGGTAGAGAAGTGGGAGGAGGCAAGGGATGATAGGAGAAGGATTGGAAGGGATAATAGTGGTTGTAATATAAAGTGAAATCTAATATATTTTGTATACTCTATTTTCCAGGTTATTGTCATGATTTAAAAACAAAACAAATAGTTTGCATGAATCTGTTTTCATTATGAACTTTCTCTATCAACTTGAGAACTCAATTTTAGAAGGCATTAAATCAGAGAGCATAAACCATTTAGCGATATCAAAGGAAGAAAGTAGATGTTCATAAACATTCGAAGGAATAACTTTGTTTTTATTTCAGGCATTTGTTTCAGAGTAAATAGGCTACTACTGTGTTAATAAAGCAAAGAAAAAAAGTGTTACCTTCATCAACTAAATTTATAAACTTCCTAAAAGAGAAATTATTCTGCTTTCATTATTGAATTTGTGATAAGTAGATGCTGATATGTATTAAGAAAAAAATCTAATATTGCTTCAGTATAGCAGTAAATGTATTATTTCCCTTACTATTGTGTTACTGAGTGACTGATGGATGGTTGAATTGAGCTATAAGAGACTGGTACTCAACAGTTGTATCTGTAAGTCAAGTGACACCCAGATCAAGACTAGGGACCAGGTTTCTTTCTGCCTACATGTTATAAAAAGGTTAACCACCTGAATTGTGTCTTTGGATATGCTACTCTTTGAATTAGTGCTAAGTCTAACGGTGTGCCAAGTTCTTGGAGAGAGGTAGACAAAAGTGAGATATTCATAAAAGAAAATTATTTTTCTCCAGAGGGTCTTGTTCAAATTTATTTCTATTTATGAAACATAATTTTTATTTTTACCCAAATATTAGTTTTATTCAGAAGAACAAATAATTGCAGCAGAGCTGCAGTAAGTATGACCCCAGATAGAAGGCAATGAAGCTCAATGTAAAGAGTCATGTAGGTTTAATGCTTACAATTATTGTGTTTTCTTATATTTTGTTGGACTCAGCAGATCAATTTCTCAATTAGCCAAATATGAAGCTAAAGTCTAATGCTAATCAATAATATGAACATAAATAGCTATAGGGTATTAATTATTTTCAAATGGGAATTCCTGTTGACAAAAAAAATGTCAACTTGGTTAATTTGTTTTAAAGCCTTAATCAAATCAATGAACAAAATGTTATATTTCTGAGCTAATTAGTTATCTAGGTGAGCAACATTATTGATTTAAGATTATTGATTTAATATTCCTTTCATAGACACAGCTCAAAGGGATGAAAAATATAGCAATTGTTGACAATTTGCCATTTGTTTGAAATGCTTCAACTCTGAATCCTCTAGCTATCTCATCCTGTGGTTCTACTCTTCCAAGTGAGATAGGGGAGTAAGCACAGCCAAGGTTTCTCAGAGCAAACACAGATCCTGCAGGTTTAATACCCCAAATGTTACTCTTTCTACAGTCATCCTTTTCCTTCCGGTGGCTGTGTGTGCACCATTATGAACATAAACAATAGCCAGTAGAAGTCAACATTTGCATCATTAATTCAATGAGAAAATCATTAAAATCTAATGAATCATCTTTTTTTTAATTTGATACTGGAGCAGATCAAACATGGGGATCACTTACATGCTTGGCACATGCTCTACCATTGTGCTACACGCCAACTAACAGTATGTAGCAAATAATGGCTCAATCATGGTTTGTTAGCAGTGGTGATGGTATCAGTCAAGATGATTACACGAAGCTCTCTGAAAGGGCAAACAATCTGGTGAGGGATGGCAGGGAGGAGAGAAGCTGATCTGGGGTCTGGTTCTAGATGGCTTGGTCAAGACATACTCTAGAGACAGAAAAATGAGATTCTTGTAGAGGTTTCAGGCAACTTTAAGAATAAACAGACTCGAGCTAAGTCTCTAAATGCAAAGGGAACAAGGACAATGAGAAGTCAGGATTCACAGTCTGGGGAATCAGGGAACTTATTCAATTGGTGAATGAGAAGGTAAGATACCTAGGGCTGGAGAACTTTCTAAAGTATAGTCAGATGTTCCTCAGATAAAACTTATTTTGTGTGATTTCTTGACATGGTGATGAGATTGTTTAGAACAATTGAAGATGTGGAGAGCATACAGCAAATATATTTATAAATGACATTTAACCACTTTAAATGTTTCAGTTTTAAACTCCAATGGATTTTATAAAATGAAACTTAAAACTGAAACAGGTTTTTTGTTCCAGGAAGCACTAGTAATATTCTCTTTTTAAATGAAGGTAATAAGTTTATTCCTAATTGGAGGTAATTTCTATGTAGCATCCCACTGTGGATTGTAGTAAATAATATACTGAAAGTATCTTGAGCATAGAATTGAAGTGTAGAACTCTATAATAACAGCAAACTGGCATTTTATTGTATTTGTGCTAAGTCTACTTGAAATATAAGACTTAAAAATGTATGATTACATCTATCATTTACCATTTATCTATCATCCATCTATCAATAATCTATCTATGTCTATATGCATCAGTTTTAAAGTAAAGACATTCTTATTGATATTCAAAGTAAAAAGATATCACAGGAATGTGCCCTTATTAATAATACATTTATATGAAAAAATCAATGGCTATATCACATTTCCTTGAGTGGATATTTCTTTATCCATGTTTGATTAATAAGTTCATACTGTTTTATTTTCATATTGTTAGTTTTTATATTAGTATACATTTTGATCATCTTATTTCTCCACTGAAATGGTTGAAAAAGTATTTTTGTACATGTCTTTACAATAGTGTCTGCATGTTGTCATACTTACACATCTATCATTTAAGCATATGCAAGTAAACAAACAATGCCAAAGATTTAGCACCTGTATGTCATAGAAATTGCCTCTAGGGAAAAGAGGTACCAATGTGGTCCCAACTTTCCCTGTAGGAAAGAATCCCAGATAAAATATGAATGTTTCTTCTCACCAATATCTTCTGTTAGCACTTAAATTTAGTGCTGTCTAGTTTCTTACTATGGCTGAAATTTTTTCGTTTTTGAATTTTCTATTATTTTCTTCCCATTGTGCTAAAGGTTAAAAATTTTAATTTCAAGATTTTTCTCATTAGTATTTTCTTATAGATTATTTCTTCTTGAAGTTTATTAGATACAATTTAACAATCTTAATTTTTTCATTAAAATGATCATTTATTTATCTCTGTGTTATTTTTAAAACTTGAAATCTTCCTTGAAAATCTTTGTCACCCTGAGATTATATGCTATATACACATGTATTCACGTACATGATTATAACAAGTTAAAATATAAACATGTTTTACTTATTGATTAAATTTTGTTCTTTGACAATATTTTTCTTAAGATAGACTTGTCCAGATACTTCAGCTTTTAAAATATGTTGCTATTTGTTAAACAGTGCTCTATAATTATATATATTTAACTTTAATTTAAATTTTAATTGTGTGTTTGCATGTGTCTCTGTATGTGTGACTGTATGTGAAATCCTACCCATACAAAAGAGAATATGGCACCACTACCCCCAAAGCTGGTGAGCAGTTTGACATAAGTGCTGAGAATCAGACTTGGGTCCTTGGAAGATCATTAAGTGATCTTCATGTTTGACCATCTTCTAGACCCACCTATAATTATATATTTTTTGTTTTTTTCTGAATAAAGAACTAGTCTTAAAAAAGTTCTTAATTGCTTTACTAAATCTTTGACAGTAACAATTATTTTTAATTTTATGTCTTAACTTTTCAAAATTTTGAAAGTGCCAAGTATCATGCGAGAGTGGTCTGATGATATAACTTAAGGTTTATGATGAATAACTACCCGCATTTTAATTTTTGCAGTAAACAGTCACAATAAGTGATTATTTTAAATGATGAAAGGGATTTTATTCAGATTTGAAAATACAATATTTTATTAATTAGACATTATTTTCATATGGTGTCTGGTCCTGAATGAGTATGCTAAAGTGAGATTTTATTGTTAGGATTTCATTTATGTTATTTTTTGCACATGTTTCAGTGTTTCCTTTAGTTGTCTTCTATATTATTGTGCATGCAGTAAAGAATCCCAAATCACCATAGAAATGCAGACAGTTTATATTTATCATAGTGGTTTAATATACATTGACAGTTCTTGTAATTACAGAAAATCAGCTCTATTATACATAAATGATTTATATCCTTTTTAAATTACACCTATAAATTATTGTCAGAAATGAGCAGACAGTCAGAACTCCTCTTGCATTTCAGACCTCTACTATTTGATATTTTATTAATTTCTTTAGACATTTAGCATCTGTTCCTATAAGGCTGTCTGTATTTGATTAGCACAGGGTGATTCTGTAAATACTGACAAAATATTGATTCTGAAATGTGTTAGAAGACATATTTCAATAATTTAATAAAATTTACAACAATGAATTATTACAAAATCGTCCATAATTCAGACAGTTATTTCCACACACACATTTCCTTCAGCATTCCATTCCCATTGCTCCTTAAAATTGATTTTTCTTGTGTCTATGTCTACTTGTTTCTGTTATTGTTTTGATTGGTTGCCATGCTGGATTTTTAATTGAAACAATTTTTGTTTATTTTATTTTGGATATGCTAGGCATTGAAATCATTGCCTTACACAAATTAAACAAGTGTTCTACCACTGAGCTATACAAATAACCTTATGATATTTTTGTACAAATCCTTACAAAATTAAAAACTCACTTTTGTTAATTTTGTAAATATCATTTAATAAAATTGCATTTTCAATTAGTGTCACTAAAATTCATCCTATAAGAGTGACTACATGTGTAGTTCGTTCTTCTGAATGAAATGTGATATTCTATTACATGAATTTTCTATATAGCCTGATGGATTAATTTATTCTCTTTTAAATTATTTTAAATGAATTTAAGTATGTTTTCCATAAAAACTTTTAAGAAGATAATACAATAATATATTATTTTTCTAGTAATAGAAAACTGTTTATCACATGTTTTTTGGTCATGTACAATACTAAAACCCAAACAAAAATATTATTAGAAAAATTACAGACCAACTTCATGCATTAATATGAATGAAAACTTTCTAAACAAAACATTCTAAGTCACATTTTATAACATTACAAAATGCAGCCAGGCAGTGGTGGCACACACCTTTAATCCCAGCACTAGGGAGGCAGAAACAGGCAGATCTCTGTGAGTTTGAGGCTAGCCTGGTCTATAAAACAAGTTCCAGGACAGGCTCCAAGGCTACAGAGAAACCCTGTCTCAAACAAACAAAACAGAAAACATTAGAAAATGCATAAATATAACTCACTAGAGTACTTAAGTAGAAAAATATCTCAATGGATGTAAGAGAAATCACTTATAACAACAATAAAATTATTCAAGAAAAACGTATTTACAATAAAAATATTATTACTTGTAGAATGGAAGATGCTTTCTTAAACTGATAAAAATTACTAAAGACAATAAGGTGAAAATTATAGTGAGTAAAAGCAATGATAATATTCACTACTCTTCTTGGTAAACCTATATGACAATAAAGATTGTAGTGGTGAAGTCTGGTGAGAGCGCTCGGAATAGAAAGGCTACGAAGGCTTCTGCTGCCAAGACTGTACATGCAAGTTTAATTCACAAACCCTACATGGTCGAAGCAGAGAATCCACTCTATTATCTCGTCACCTGATCTACTTATATGCCTTGTGGCATACAGCCCTCTGTCACATACAGAAAGTACGGGAGGCCAGCAGAGTCCAGCTCTGCTGATTCCCTGCCAAGTTTCACATCAGTTGCCTCAACGTAGCGAAGGACGTAGAAAATTATAGTCTAAGAAGGGCAGAAGGAGTTCACACACGTGATTTTCAGATCATGTTCTTTATTCTTCTTCTGTCATTCCGCGATGTTACATGCACACATAAAACAAAGGCAGTTTTCTAGTAATCGCAATTATAGATCTAGAATTTCTCTCAGAGTCATAAAGCAGAAAGGAGCTTTCCCCAGTGATGGTGTCAGCATCTTTGTGACCCCAGGGAGGAATTACTAGAAGGATGCCTGGGCAGCACTAAGAGACCAAAAGGCTGGTTTAGGAGCCTTTGAATACTAACAAGGGAGAAGGGGAGTTCATGAAAGATATTACATTCCTAGGAAAAACCCTGTATTGATAAACCACGGCAAAGATAGGTGTAGGGAAATAATAGCTTTCTTAGGATTAGTGTAGAGTTTAACTGAGGTTAGCACTTTCTCAAGTCATCTGTGGGTGAATTTGGGACATCCAGCCTCCTTATCAGGAAGGGTTATGAATCAAACAAGCTCGGACATGCCATACCCCTATCTTTGAACGTCCCACATGTGATCTATTAGAAAGACTCCTCTCCTGACTAAATGTCCAGCCAAATGACAGGTAATTGTTGGGAGTTGTAATCTAATTTTTATCTTAGGGAATGGAGTGGAGATTTGATTGTGGGAACCAAGATTATTGACTGCCTGACTAAATTTCTCACCGGAGGTCCCACAGATTGGGGGGAAGTGATCCAATACACCAATACATGGGAAATTGTGCCCAATAATTTACACACTGCTGAATCTTGCAACAAAAGAGAGTGCTATGTTTTCTCAAGAGATTTAGTCTTTATATGAAATGTGGTGGGCCCAGCGTGTTACCACTGAGTTTGTCTCCATCAGATCATGTTAGTTCTGGTGGGTCAATGTTCTGATGTTCTGATGTATCAGCTGAAATCTCAATTCATAATTCTTGAAGACCACAGTAACAAAGTAAATTCTTTAAATATAATAATTGTAGAAGAGTACAATAAGATAAATAAAAAGCCTGTCCATTACCAGAAAAAATGTAGAAAATTAAAGATTAACTACTAAGAGTTTTAAAGGGAGAAACAAAAGCATAAGTATTTGTACATATTATGATTATTTATGTAGAAATAAAGATCTAGAGATAATTTATTAGGTATAGTGGAGAGTCTTTCAAAGGAATCTTGACTTTGAAAGTAATTCTTCCTTGTAAGACATGTCCTGATCATGTTTGGATACTTAGCAGCACCTATGGCCTCTTTCAATATGTCAGTGCCACCATTTTCCATTAGGTAAAAATATCCCAAGGCTTTCCCAAATGTCCCCTGGGAAGTAAGTTAACCTTTAGCTTAGAACAATTCTCCTACATATAGAAGTCAGCTGTATTTTATATACTAGTAGCCAAGTCATAAGTAATGTTAATTTTACAGTCAACAAGGGTGATAGATAATATGAGCATCATATATGATATTATCTACAAAATTGGAAAATTACTATGGAAAGAGAAGGTTTAAATGTGGCTGTAGAAGTAGCTATGTGATAGAGTACATTATTAATGTGTAAGGTTTTGAACATTCAATATTTAATGCTTATCAAAAAAACTGGAGAAAGAAAAAACTAGAGAAGAGAAAATATATATTATAAAAGGTTTTAAGACTTGCTGAATAACTAAATATGAAACAGGAGACAGGGACGTATACTTAAGAAGATAGTAGAAAATATTTTTCCTTAGATAATTTGTATATTCTATCACTTTTTAATCTTAAGCCTCTTAGATGGTTCTAAGTTTTACACTGAAAAAGCACAGGGCAAAAAGAAGGCAGAAAAATTCTTAGATGAATAGATGACTCACCTTACCAATTTAAGACTTGTATGAATCTATTTAATTTGTGTAATACTGGATGGAAACTGGATAAATGGACCAATGGATTAATAAAACAAAATACAGGGTTATTTCTTTATAAATCTCAGGTATAAAATAAATGTAGCTGTCCAGACAGTGAGAATAAAGGAATTGAACAGAAAGAGTTGAAAATTTATTATCCTTAAGTAAAAATTGATATTTTATCCCTCTATCCCCTCGTGCATCAATTCCAATTAGATCAGAATGCATGAGGAAATTGTAAATTTGAAAAGTCTCAATAAAAAATAAACTAATAACTTTTAGACTTTTATAAAAAATTATTTGTTACATGAGAATAAAATCATTCACAGAGAAACTTGATAAATTCAGTTAGTTGTTAGTCTGTGGTGGTTTGAATGAGAATGAATTTCATAGGCCCTTGTGGTTGAATGCTTAGTTGCCTGTTAGTGGAACTGTTTGGGAAGGATAAGGAAGTGTGGCCTTGTAACAGATGTGTCACTGTGGCTAGGGTTTGATGTTTCAAAAACCCACACCAGGTCCAGTATGTCTTTAATTGACTGCTGCTTTCTATTCATGCAAAAGATAACGGTAGCCTTTTTGATTAAAGTCCTCTTCTAAGTTCATGCTTATCTTTTCCCTTCTGTCTCCTTCCCTCCTTCTTCACTTGTTCCTCTCATGCATGGATCTATCATTGTCAGAGGTAGAATTGTTTAAAAGATACAATTACTCTTTCATTGAAGTGTCCATATGCAAATTACTTGGGAATAGATATTTAGTGCAGTGAAAAAGATATCATAAGGAAATTCAATGGCATAAGATTCAGAGAAAATTTCTCATACATAATGAGAATGTATTGAGTATTGTCGAGTAGTAGAATATTTTGCTTTATCCTGAGATTTCTCTTAAGATGTATTACTTAATCTCACTTAATTGTAATGTTCTTTTTCCCCATTCCTTTGCTTTAACCACACATTTTGTATTTTAATAGTCTTTTTGGTCACTTTTCTTACAAGAGATTTCATTTAAGTCTCCTAATACATCTGCTTCCCTGAGATGTGTATCACTAAGTAATGGGTCTTTTCTTACGTTAAAAGTTCAATCAGCTTATTTGAGTACTGTAAATGCAATTATAGCTTGCCTTTCTATTTCTCAAATGGGGCTATTCATTAACAATGATGACATTTTGCAATCATAATGCACCTTTGCTCCAAGGAGCATAAAGACATCTACACAAGAGAGAGGGCTATTATAAGTTCAGTTTCTTAATGGAAAAATCAAGGAGGAGGTTTGGCTCAGAGAATTAGAAATGACATTCAGTTGTATTCTTTATCCTATCTTATTTTTCACACAATAGAACAGAGAAGCTGTCATTTCAGCCTAAAATGAACAAATATTTTTAAGACCTTAATATTTCCTTTTTCTGGGCACATGAATACCTTTACACTCATTTAGAAAAAAGAACTCAGTGCAGATAGCTACTCAACAGAATTCTAGAGAATGAATTTGCATTATATAACTTATATTTTGTAAAATACACACACATTGCATACTTTTTGTGTGTATACATTATTGTAATTTGCATTAATACTTAGAACTCTAAAAACAGTTACCAATTCAATCCAGTGCCTTTGATTCTAAAGTTTTCTTGTTTTTGTTTCTTGAGATATGGTTTTCTGTGTAGCTTTGGAGGCTGTCCTGGAACTCACCCTGTAGACCAGGCTGGTCTTGAACTCACAGAGATCTGCCTGCCTCTGCCTCCCGAGTGCTGGGACTTAAAGGCGTGTGCAATCACTGTATAATTTAGCATGAAGTGAAGTATTTAATTTCAAAAAATTGAATATGGATTCTAACACTAAACAATTAGTCTGATGCTACTTACATAAGAGTAAACATGATATGAAAAATCTCTTATAACATAACCATATAATCCAGTATTGTGTATCAAGTCATTTGAGAACCTTGTATATTTTAGATACATATAAATGTCATGAGGAAAGCAAACACTGTTATATTATAGTGAGTTGTAGGGATAGGATAGTGAATCTGTGCTATTTGAAATAGGATATAGAGGCTTTGCTGAAGCTTCAAGAGAAGAATGCTAGGACAAAGAAAAGATGATAAAATTTCTGTGATAGAGAAAGCTTCATGATCTTGGCAACAGAAGTAAGACTAGGATGGAGAAATACAGAACATGAGTTAAGTAAGGGAAACGAGGAACCTTAAAAACCATGACATGCCTTTTTACATTTTGATATAAGTTGCATGAGGAGTCAGTGAATGTTTTTAAGGAGAGGAGTTGGAGTTGGACTTGTTTTTCACAGTATCATTTTGGCTAATGATCAAGAATGTACAAACGTGTTCAATATGACTACATTGTACTTTCTCAGGATTCATAGAGATGTCATAGTGGTCTGGAACAGTTTAGTAGAAAAGAGGAAGAATGTGCAAACTAGGGGTAATTTGGTGATAGGATCTGTTAATGGACAGAAGTGAATAATTGTTTGCTTATATTTTCCCTCATGGAACAGTGTAGCCATTATTTTAGGATCTCATTTCCAGATCTGGCATTTCCTGATCTCATGGTCAGACTTGGGTGAATGGATGGATATACATCAACAGGAGAAACAACTGAAAGATATTAAGTCAATTTTAAATAAATTTCAGGAGAGAGGCTTTGTCTGTGAATCTAACTATGCTGTTTTAAAATGGTTACCACCAAACAGAATTAGTGAATTATGAAGCCGTAGTTACTACACAGCACAAACGTAAGACAGAAATGTTTATAGTAGATTATCATATGCAAAAAAATTAGAAGGAAAGTGAAAGTTGAAAGCATACTGAGGTAATCCAGAAGCTAATATGTGAATGTAAAACTCAAGCAAAAGTGTGCATGGAGAAGGATATGCTAAATCCAGTGCAAAAGTCTTCCAAAAATGAGACTAATTAAGGCATATGGGGCATATTCTGATTCTTAAACACTTATATTTTAATTTGAATAGTTGATTCTGATAACTGGTTGTAATGCATACTTGATAAATTGTATAAAAGAAAGGAAGGCATAAATCCCCATAATTTTGTTGTGTTACTATTTTCTATTTGATTTGAGTCAAAGATTAACATCTCATTAAGGGCACAAAAGCTAATAAATTACATTATTAATCTCTTCTGCTTGCCTAATGTTCTAGGTGATGATGAAATTACTAATCAGTATCATTTGCCACTAAGTGGGAAAGAAAGAAAGATTTGAAAAGACAACCTTGAGTGACAATTAAAAGTACATTTATCTCTTTTACATTTAAAAGTAAACAAATTATTACTGAATTGTCTTCCCTCCCTCACGGAGGACACACTGCAATATGAAACAAGTCATCAAAAGAGTAGATAAATATAGTTTGGAGGAGATTATATTATTATGATCATCTCAGAAGTGAGAGTTATATGTAAATAGGGTCACTTGCACAGATTCCACAGCTAATTTGAAGACAAGGAAATAAAACTTCAGTCCCTAGGTTCCAAGACTAGACTTTCCCCCATATCACACTCAAAGGAACCAGCATTTTGCTGTAAAACTTCCTCTACAGAACCATATTAGAAGTACATGATATGTCGAGTAATAAAAAATATAATTTGTCTACACATTTCCTGTTGAACAAAAACTACTCCAGGAGATGTGTAGATCCTGAAGGCAGTTCCTGACTAGTAAAAATGTCACGTCACAAATCTATGTGTTTTCTCCCCTTTTTTCACAGGTCCACATAGATGGAAATCATTTGAAAAATGTAATGTATTATAAAATGTATAAAATAACTACAGTGAAAGACAAAAATGAAAGACAACCACAAAATTTGAGGGGTGTAATTTATAGAATGTAAATAAACACCCAAATAGTCTCAATTAAATATATTCATTATATTTCTTACCATAGCTCTTGTAAAACTACAATAAATTAATAAATATTTGAGTAGTTCACAGGCAGAATTTATTCAGTTTTGCTTTTCAGAATGGCCAATTTCAGAACAAAAGATGATTTTTTTAAACAGATGGCAAACATCTGGAAAGGAATGAACCACTAATGAGCCCTGCCTGGCTATTCAAGGATGCTCTTTGTTTCATAGTCCAGGATTCTAGGGAACTTGTCTAAAATGAGTCAACATTCAATTGTGCTACCGCCTGATGTGAGAAGGTTGATGTAATTCAAAAGCATGCTTAGCCTTGACCAGAAAGCAGATTAGGAAAACAAGATGCAAGCCCGATGAGTAATACAATATGCTTTAGCTGTGAGTAATTAACTCAAAGACCACTCAAACAAACACCACACTTTGGGGTTGTTTTGCATCGAGACACTGATGACAATGGGAAAGATGGGAGGTATTGTAGATTAAGTTCACACTGTTATGAAGAAGATGGGCAAAAGTTTGCTTGAGAGTGTAAGAGGGTAATTCTTTTTTGTTTGTCTGTAATTTATGGGATGTTTGCTCTGTATTGATTGATAATAGATCTGCTTCTGTTTATACTAAGGAGACAAATGGCTCATGAAAAATAAAGCACATAGTAGACTCTCAATAAATATCTCACCAACAAGATCATATGGCAGATATATATGCAGAAGAAAGTGGAGAATTTGGTTGATCCAGGTTGGAGAGAAAGAGGTAGTTAGGTCTATGACCAGTTTTTATATTTTGTTAATAGTTAAGTTGAATTTTTATTCTTTAATGTAATTTAAATTAGAAACAAGCTTTTTTCACATATCAATCCCAGTACCCTCACCATGCCCTCATCCCTGTACCCCCCAATCCTCCCAACCCTTCAACTGTTCTCCTTTCCACTCCCCAGGGAGGGTGAGGCCTTCCATGAGGGGATCTCCCAGAGCCTGTCCTTTCATCTGGGGCAGGGCCAAGGCCCTCCCCTATGTGTCCATGCTGAGATGTGTGATGGGATCCCAAAGACCATTTGTATGCCAGGGATAAATACTGATCTACTACCCAAGGCCACATATATTGCTCAGACCTCCTCACTGACACACAAATTTAGGGGGTCTGGATCAGCCCCATGTTGGCCTTTCATTCATCAGTCTGGGGTCCAAGATATCCCCTTTGTTCATGTCACTTGTCTTCTTGGGTTTCACCAGTATAGTCTTGACCCCTTTGCTCATCACTGCTCCCTCTCTGCAACTGTGTTCCAAGAGTTCAGTTAAGTATTTAACTGTGGGTGTTTGCCTCTGCTTCCATCAGCCACTGGATGAAGGCTCTAGGATGGCCTATAGGGTAGACCTCCAGCTCATTATCAGGAAAGGGCATTTAAGGTAGCCTCTCCACTATATCTTAGATTGCCAGTTGGTGTCATCCTTGTAGATCACTGGAAATCTCAATAGTGCAATATCTCTCCTCAAAACTATAATGACTCCCTCTACTATGGTATCTCCCATCCTGCTCTCCTCTATTCTTCCCCCTACTTACCCTTCCTGCTCCCCCCTTCTCTTCCTCTCCCCCCTCTCCTCTCCCTCTCTTTTTCTCAGCTTCGTTTCCCCTCTCCCCTTGCTTCCAATGCACTCAGGAGATCCTGTCCCATTTCCATTCTCTGGAGTACCATGCATATATCTCTTGGGGTTCTCCCTGTTTCCCAGACTCTCTGGCACTGGGATTGTAGGGTGGCACTCCCCTGATCCATGTCTAGAATCCATATATGAGTGAGTACATATCATGCTTGTCTTTTTGTGACTGTGTTATCTCACTCTTCTAGTGCCATCACCCATTTGCCTGCAAATTTCAAGAGTCCATTGTTTTTTTTTCCGCTGAGTAGTACTCCATTGTGTAAATGTATCAAATTTTGTCTATCAATACTCCAGTGGAGGGGCATCTAGGTTCTGGCTTTTACATGTAATACTGTTATGAAAATAGTGGAACAGATGTCCTTCCTTATTGTATGAATATGCATCTTTTGGGTAAATGCCTAAGAGTGGAATTGCTAGGTCTTCTGGTAGACTGATTACCATTTTCCTGAGGAATCTCCATACTGATTTCTGAAGTGGCTGTATAAGCTGGCACTCCCACCAGCAGCCCTCCCCCCACTTCTCCACATCTTTTCCAACATAAACTGTCATTGGTGTTTTTGATTTTAGTCATTTTGACAGGAGTATCTGGTATCTCAGAGTTGTTTTGTGTTGCATTTCCCTAATGGCTAAGGATGTTGAGCACTTTCTTAAGTGTCTCTCAGTCATTTTAGACTCCTGTATTGATAATTCTCTATTTAGTTCTGTACCCACTTTTTAATTGTATCCTTTGGTATTCTAGAGCCTTACTTCTTGAGTTCCTTGTAAATTTTGGAGCTCATCCCTCTGTCAGATGTAGGGTTAGTGAATATCTTTTCCCATTCTGTTGACTGCCTTTTTGTCTTGCCTACAGTGTCCTTTGCCTTACAGAAGCTTCTCAGTTTCAGGAGGTCCTATTTATTAATTGTCGATCTCAGTGTCTGTGGTAATGGTCTTATTTTCAGGAAGAAGTCTCCTGTACCAATTCATTTAAAGGTATCTCCCACTTTCTCTCCTAAGAGGTCCAATATGCCTGGATTTATGTTGAGGTCTTTGATCCATTTGGATTTAAGTTTTGTGCATAGCAATAGACATGGATCTATCTGCAGTCTTCTACATGCCAGCATCCAGTTAGACCGGCACCATTTATTGAAGATGCTTTCTTTTTTCCATTGTATAGTTTTAGCTTCTTTGTCAAAAATCAGGTATTCATACTGTATGGATTAATATCAGGGTGTTAAATTCGTTTCCATTGGTCTACCTGTCTATTTTTATGCTAATACCAAGGTGTTTTCAGGACTATAGCTCTATAATAGAGCTTGAAGTCAAGGATGGTGATGCCTCCGGACATTCCTTTGTTTAACAGGGTTGTTTTGGCTATCCTGGGTCTTTTTTTCATATAAAGTTGATTATTGTTCTTTCAAGTTCTGTGAAGAATTGTGTGTGGATTTTGATGGGGATTTCATTGAATGTGCAGGTTGCTTTTGTCAAGGTTACCATTTTTACTAAATTGATTCTAACTATTCAAGAGAATAGGATATCTTTCCATTTTATGATACCTCCTTTAATTTCCTTCTTTAAAGATTCAAATTTCTTGTGGTACAGGTCTTTCACTTGTTTGGTTTACATTATTCCAAGTCTTATGTTTTTGTGGCAATTGTAAAGAGCGATGTTTCTCTGATTTATTTCTCAATCCTTTTATCTTCTGTATATAATAGAGCTGCTGATTTGAGTTGATCTTGTGTACTGTTACTTTGCTGAACATGTTTAGCAACTGTAGGGGTTCCCTGGTAGAGTTTTTCAGGTTACTTATGTAAACTATCATATCATCTGCAAATAGTGAAAGTTTGACTTCTTCTTTTCCAATTTGTAACCCATTGATCTCCTTTTGTGGTCTTATTGCTCTAGCAAGAACTTTAAGTACAATATTTAAGAGGTATGGAAAGAATAGACAGCCTTATTTTGTTACTGATTTTATAGGAATCCCATTGAGTTTCTCTCGATTTAGTTTGATGTTGGCCATTGGTTGGCTATATAGCTTTTATTAGGTTTAGGTGTGTTCCTATTATCTCTATTTCCTGGATATTTTATGTTAGGAATTTGTTGGACTTAATATTTTCTTTGGTTTATGAATCTATTTCTCCTAGTATATCTTCAATGCCTGAGATTCTGTTTTCCATCTCTTGTATTCTGTTTGTTATGCTTGCATCTGTAGTACCTGACCATTTGTCCAGCTTTTGTTTATTCCAGCATTCCCTCAGACTGTGTTTTTTTTTAATGTCTCTATTTCAGCTTTCAACACTTGCACTGCTTTAATTGTTTCTTGCAATTTTTGTTTTGTCTTTTCCTCCATTTCTTGCAGTTTTTGTTTGTTTTGTCTTCAATATCACTTTAAGGGGTTTTTTCATATCCTCTTTGAGGACCTCCATCATTTTCATGAAGTTGTTTTTAAGGTCATTCTCTTCTGCTTCATCTGCATTGGGGTGTTCAGGTCTTCCTGGTGTAGAGTCTCTAGACTCTAGTGGTGTCACATTGGTTTTTCTGTTGCTGAGTGTGTTTTTATATTGTCTCCTTCCCATTCTTTTTCTAGTGGGTACAGAAGAACTCTTCCTCTCCTGGTGGGTACAGGACCAGAGTTCCCTTCCTGTGTGTGCAAGCAGGTCCAATACTCTGGTGACTCTCCTCTACCTGTGGATGGACTCAGTCCTAGTAGCAGGGCCTTGGCAGCCTCAGGGTAGGCTGGCCCTCATTGGGACTGGATCTGCAGTGCACAGTCCCCAGGTCCCAGCTTGTTGTACACAGGGCCTGGAAGGCAGGCTGGAAGCAGGCCCAGGCTTACCTAGTCCCATGAGCAGAGAAAGGGATTGGATGCTGGCAGTCTCTTTTGGATTGGCTCCTGCCTGGTTAGAAAAATAGTGGCAGTTCCCAGGCACAGGAAGGTGGTACAGAAACAATCCTTTGACCAGTTTCAGATGGTCAAGTTCCTACAAGATGCTTGGCTTGAGCTGCAAATTATCGGAAGGTGTTAGAAGAAAGAACAAGGAATTTTCTTTTATTTTTTAAATTTAAATTTAAATTTGAAACAAGTTTGCTTCACATTTAATTCCACGTCCCCCTCCCTTTCCCTCTCCTCCTCCCGTGCCCTCCCCCAACCCCCCCAATGTCCCCTCATTTCCCCAAGGAGGGTGAGGCCCTCCATGGGGGTGTCCATAGTCTGTCATTTCATCCATGGCAGGGTTGAGATCCTACCCCGAGAGTCCAGGGTGAGAGGGCATCTCTCATTGTTGGATGGGTGCCCAAAGTCCATTTGTATACCTAAGACTCAATAGATTACCTAGGCCTCCTAACTGATACCCACATTCAGGGGGTCTTGATCAGTGGAACAAGGAATTTTATGTGAAAAACCGAATGGCAAATCAAATTGTGAGGCAATCAGGGAACTGGATTTTCAGTTTATTTGGCATTCCATTGAAAAGTCATGTGGATCAGTAATAAAAATACCATGTAAATCATATTTTCTTACAGATTTCCAAAAACAAGAGTGATAGTAATTTAAACTTATGTAATATTCACTGTGTTTTTACACAGATTGGTTTATTTAATCATGTAACTCTTTGTGTAAGGGTTGCTGTCATTTTAGTTTACAGGTAACAAAAGTGGGATATAGTGAAGCTGAGAATATATCCAAAACAGTAACATCCACTAAGTGGTAGAACAGGGGTTTGAACCTGTGCAGATCTAAGAATTCATTTTCTTGATCACTTTCAAGTTTTCCCCCTTAATACACTGTCAAATCTGAAATGATATTGAAGTATCTAAGTTAGAAATTATTATACTAGGGATAGTGATTCTCTCATGAATAAACTACCAACAGGTATTCTTTTAACTGGAGAAAAAAGACACCAAAACAGCTAGCCATAAGTTTATACATAACCCAGCCTGCTGTCATCATACACAGATTACAGAAGTGTCATTAAAGATTTTTTAAAAGCAGTTATTTTATGGACAAGATGACAACAATGGGCATTTTAGGTAGAGCAAACTAAATATAGTCTTATTTTTAATGACATTTAAATATCAGAAACATGTTATTATGATGACTACAAAGTATGTTTTTCAATCAGAATCCTGTTACTAAATCTTAGTAACTGTTTAGGCATTACTTACAGAACTTTTCATATTCCTTTTGCCAGTATATATAGATATTTACTAAAAATGAGTATGGGGTAGATCATATTATTTAATTACCTTACTTATTGTTCCAAGTGCTTCACAAGAATTGACTAATTTAAATTTCATAAGATCTCGATGAAGAAAAATATCATTACCCATACTTCACAGAAGTCCACAGGAAATACATAAGAGGCTAAATAGTCTGAGAAATGTTTTGTTCATGAATAGAAAATAGGTTTCTTCTCGAGCAGCTATGGAGTAGTAACATAATACTGGCTGATTAAACAAATTGTCTTTTTATTCTTCAATTCCTTCCTTTGTTGATTTATAAAATAATTTTTACATGAATGACTGAAAATATTAATTAGTAACAAAGCACATATGTACTGTTCTTCATGACCTCAAGGTACATTCATGTTCTTTACTCGGTCTTTACTGCACATGAAAAGAGTCATACAAATGAATGAGGAATTCAACATGAGCATGTAGCCTTCTGTCTTATGTCAGTGATTCTTCCTTCCAGTGCCGTCTCCTGTAGACTCATCAGTCTTTGGTAGTATTAGGATCTGTGTTCTTAGAGATTTCATGTCGTGTTCAAATTTTAGAATAAAGTCAAGAAAATGGGGCTATAATAAGCACATCTCAGTTAAGTCCCATGAAAGCATTCTGATTGCAACACTGCTACTCTCATTCTAACTAATTCTAATTCTTACTCTACTCTCATTATAACTATATGCAAGTTGATAAACTACATTTAACATTTTTACAAATATTAAGATTAACCTTTAAAATCAATTAAGAAAACATTGAAGGCTGGAAATACATAACATTGACCCATTTAAATGTTAATAATTTGGAAACTATGATGTAGAAAGAGACTGTGAGAAGAGAAATGACATCTAAATACCCTTTGAGGAAAGGGGGCCGGCGAGGAGAAGATAGGCATCAAGGAAAGGAATTGCTGTCAACAGAGTGCTTATAGTTAAGAAAGAATAATCCATGAAGATGAAGGGAGGTCTAAAAACTGGTATAGCAAAAATGTCTGTGTAGATAGTGCTGTGAGATGGAATGAGAAAACATTGTGTTCTCTCATTCCTTTCTACTCTTAGACCTGCGATTATATAGAAGTTAATAAGAGGGAAAGTGAAAGTGAGGAGAAGTTATCAATAGAAAAGATGAAAGCTTCCAAGAGCAATGGAGTTTAGAAGAGACTAAATTCCTCGCATCCTGCTGCTCTGTCACCATTACACTCATCACAGGGAATCACGAGGCTTTGATGATTTCAGAAGAGCTGGGCTTCTCCACTGTTCACTCTGCATTGCCCAGAGGAGGTTTCCAAGAGCAGCTTGCAGTGATGTGCTCAGAAGCAGTAGCGCTAAAAAGTGCACCATCTTCATATTGGAGCGGAACTCGCCATGAAGTCAAGCACTTAGGTTTCTGGCTTGGTTGTTCTGTCAATTTTGTGGTGATATTTGTAGATCGTATTGTACAGTGTCTGTCAAATTTCATTGTGTGTACATTTTCCACATTAAGACAGTATTGAATATTCAGACTATCAATTTTATTTATTTAGCATATATGTATATATATACATATATTACTTAGCTTGGCTACTCATCATTTACTTTCTAATGTATATAATATAGTCCATTTTATCCTTATATGTGCATCTAGGCTGATTTTTATGTGAAAGTTATTTTACTCTCAATAATAACCTCGTATGGATTACAATCTTCGTGTCCCTTACTACACACAATATATTTTTATCTGCCATACTTCATTAGAGGAAAATAAGCCCACTGGGCTATGTTCTATACTTTATTAACACTTTTTCCTAATCTTTATAGGCAGTGCTGGTACACCTGTCACTTTTAATGAAAATGGAGATGCTCCTGGACGCTATGATATCTTCCAGTATCAGATAAACAACAAAAGTACAGAATATAAAATCATTGGGCATTGGACCAATCAACTTCACCTAAAAGCAAGTATCATTATCCTTATGCATTATTGTAACTAGCTCTTAAGGGGGAATGATATTTTAAAGCATTAAACTTGAACATCTGCAGAAAAATCCCACAATTCATAAGAATAAAGGAAGTCTAATCTTCTTTTGAACTTAAATACTTAGAGTCCAGTCTGATGTGGGGTCCCAGTGTCTAAGGCAGCTGCCATTTATTTGTCTGGGTTTTGCCATTTAGTTGGCCTCACAATGGGAGACTGACAGACCCAAGGAATCTTTCATCACTTGGAGCCCAGAGAATCTCCTAATAAGCAATGAATCCCCCAAGATTTTGAGGTGATATACTCCATGATGACACCTGACAATAGTGTAGGGGGCTTTGGACTATGAAGCCATCCTGAGCTTGAAGGTAAAGAGATTCCTAGGAAAACCCACAGTAAAGGGTCAGGTTTGGAGTTGGGAAAGAGGGATTGGAGCATCTTTTATTCCAGGCCGAAGACTTATTCACATTTCAGCAATTCCAACTCTATTTTAAACACACATTGACTTCAGGTATAGAGCGTGTCCTGTTGACTCAACCACGAATAGGAGATTCTCTTACACTGTACCATTCTTCCAAGGCTGAAAAATGCTTACATCCAGCACGTAATGTCTGAGGAATCACTAAGATAGACAGTGCTTTCTCTGCGGGCCTTAGGATGCCTATAAAAGTGTTTCTGCAAACCTAGAAACATTCTCCACTGATGTGTATTTGCAATGTGCAATTAATTTAAAAGACTTTTGTAATGTTAGTACCTTTCTCAAAGTCACATAATCACAAGGGCATGATGACAAGCTTTCTTGTGTTTGAGGCTATTCAAAAACATGGGGTGATATATATATATATACATATATATATTATTTTTTTACAAGACAGGGTTTCTCTGTATTGTTTTGGAGGCTGTCGGTCCAGCCCAGCCTCGAACTCACAGAGATCCGTCTGCCTCTGCCTCCCGAGTGCTGGGATTAAAGGCGTGCGCCACCACTGCCCAGCCGATGGGGTGATATATTAACACAGTTTTCTCCTCCTGTTTGTTCAAACGTCTTTTGAAGTAATATAGTTTCATAGTATCTGTCATACAAGTTCATAGCCAAGAAGTGGATGATAATAAATTACAGAACTGTAGTTTGTTTCTTTCAAGTAGCTTCCTGATGGTTGCCTCAGTTCTCTTTCACCATGCAAAGGCAGCTTTGGTTCTAGCCACTGTAAAAGGCAGTCCTGAATTTCCACAGTTATGACTTTAGCTTCTTTGTGAAACTCTTATATTGTTCTGAAACCCAATATGATTTATTTAAACTTAACTTTGAAAAAATGCCACAGAATATTTATTTATACTCTGAAAATATCTTTTAGACTGTCATCCTTTGGAAGTATAGTTCTGTGAAGTAAACTTAATATGACACAGAAAAATTTGAGAATGGTTTAAATAGGGAAGATACTTTTATCTGACTTTTGTCAGCACCAAAATGCTTATCATATTGTTTTGGTTAAGAATTTACATAGTAAAAAGAATTTTGTGGGACTGCCATATGCTATGTATAATATCAAAGTCCCTATAATGTACTAAGGGCCCCAAATAATTACACACACAAATGAACACACAGCTATCTCTTTTTTGTATGCATAATCTGTTTATTGTAAAACTTAATGTTGAAGCTTAAGCTGTGCTTTTATGTACATTTAATGATGCATGAATACTTTATGCTTTGAACTGTAATCTCCCATAAATATATCAAATCAATCTCTACAATTTCTCATGCAGGCTATCAACGTTTATACTATGCTATAGGGCTAGGCTTATTGAAAGAATGAAGTTGCCACTCTAAGGAATAATAGGGAATGAGGCCCTGGAGGGGAGATATAAAGCAAGGACTGGATTCTGCAGACTGTCAGGATAAATTACATAACTCTCCTGAAAAACTATAACAGACCATTGTTTGAAGGAGCAGTAGTGGGAAGCTACTGATCAATATGCATTCTGCTTAGATATCCGTGTAATGTTAAGCATTGTTTTACCCTAGTTTCATAAACTCCAAGGTGAAAATAGTCGCAACAACTTCATATGTGTGTAATAAAAATTAAATGAAATAAAGTATGAAATTCTTTAGCCCATTTACTGATGCATATTATGCCCATAAACATGGTCTCATGTATTACTCCCTATCCATGAATTCTAAGCTGTAGAATTCTGATAGATCCCTGTAAGTGGAGAGTTGAAATCCTTTTAGAAGAGGCACTTGAGTTTTCTTTAGAAAGTTCTGAATGCGGGGAAGGGAAGTAAGAGAGGAAGAAATGACAATATGGAGAAATCTTAAAGAGAATTCCTGCATTTAAAATGTTAACATAATCAATACGTCTCCCTTTAATGATAGTTGCAAAGTTTTCTCTGCACTTGCATTGTAAACTTCACATAAGATAAATGTATAGCTCTTTTTTCCCACTAGTAGTATTTGGATAGATATTGATATCTGGATGACTATGTGGGGATGAGTGGTTTTTAAGATCTTATTTTAAAACCATAAAAAGCTTTCTTTCCAAACTGAATTTAAAACTTCATTTTTAATGACTTTATACATGTATACATGTATGCATACATACAAGAACATAAAATACAGTGTTTTGATAGATGATCACAATGTGGAATAGTTATGATAGGCTAATGAACAAAATTACCACCTTTCTGTTATGCTATTTTTTTGTAATAGAAACATTTACATTAAAACTTTTAGAAAACCTGAAGTCAGCTGTGGTGGTGCATGCTAGTATGATTTGCTAAAGGAGGCAGAGGCAGGAGCATCATGAGTTCAAGGCCAGCCTGGGCTACACCTTTTGGCATGTGCTGACCACACAGTTCCTATAGTAGACCATTCAGAGAACCCTTCAGTGCCAGGGTTCTCAGAGGTCTGGGGCAGAACAGATGCCTGATCAAGCTGGTCAAGTCCTGACAGCATTACAGTCCTTGGGCTGGAATAAGTCAAGTCTGAGGCAGTGTGAGCCACAGTAAGATGTGCTGGTTTGCTTGAGAAAGGGAAGAAAATTTGAAATTTGCAGAGCAGCATTGTTGTTTGTTTGTTTGTGATCACTGTTCTGTTTTCAACGGGTACAGAGTTTCAGGTCAGTTGGAGGAATAAGAACTGCCACTGAATTGCCTTGGTAAGCTCACTTGTGCTGCTCAGAGGTTGTAGAGATGTAGACATTGATATGTGATGCCTGCCTTAAGGCACTCCATGCTAGGAGGGAAGGCAGATTCAGACCAGAACTGCTCCTGTAAAGACTCAGGGATCCTGATTATATGGTTTGACCTAGTAGCCTGGTGAGAGGGGTCTACCTGTCTCAGCCACTGTTTGGAATCACTGTCAGAGAGCACAGTGAGGATGATTTATTTTCCATATCTGCAGTTTCTCCTTATTATAATAGACCAGATTTACAACTGGTTTCAGGCTCTCAATGGTGAGCATTTATCAGCCTTTTATTGGACTGCATTCTTGTTTTGTTTTGTTTTCCTATGGATGAATTCAAGCACATGATGATTTTCCACATACACAGTAGATGGTCAGGCACATTTGAGTGCAGCAAATCTTTCCCAAATATCTCTTAGTGAAGTGAATGGATGTTTGAGATAAACGAACCATTCTTGAGCCTGGAAAATGTTTCAGATATATGCGATCCTCAAAAGTATCATCCTTATAGTTGGAAATATTACTGTCTCTTTTCCTTTTAGTGGAATGAATGTATGATTTTAATTCAGCAGTTACTGTAATTTGCTTATTTTGATGTAGGATTTCTACCCAGTTATCTTGGTTCACATGTGAAATGTGTATCTGTCTACCTGGGAGTGAAGTTGTGTAATTAGGTCTCTATTTTGCTAGGAATGCATGTCTCAAGAGACAAGTGGTCCTTAAGGAGATGACAAAACAGATTGTAACCAGAGGTTCTGGCTAAACAAGGAATTGGAACTGCAAGACAAACAGCCATCTGCTAGTTTAAGTCCACAGGGGAAAGAAGCAGTAAGGTTACTGGGTGGACTAAAGATAACCCAGGCATAACAAGTTTGTGCTTCCAACCAGAGATGCTTTTTTTTAAATTAATGTAGGAACCACACAGATTTTTTTAACTGCTTTGTTTTTCTTGTCACTTTATTCAGCAAAATGAAATAAACTAAAAATAGTAGCAGATGTTTTATCTCAATAATGACTCAATCAGGATTAGTCATAACACAGAATCCATTGGAAGGGTATGGCAGAAGAAAAAGATGTCTTTGAGCCTGACTTAATTGCTCAGTGGAACCTTCTCTAGAGGAGTAACTTCTGATGAAGCTATGAGTGTTGAGCCTTGAAATTCTCAACTGTGAGTGCAGTAAAAATTTCCATGACTACTAAATACATTGTCATATCATTACACAGATTAAAATTTGGAATGACAAAGGTGTTTGAATTCTGATCTCTAATATAGTTTTTACCTCTTATATCTCATTTAAAATCTGCAGAGAAATTATAATATCAACTTCATGGAGTCATTGAGATACTTTGGGAAAACTGTACATATATATTTAGAACTATAAGTAAACATGATGATGATATTGTTTTGACAGTACAATTAGCCTATTCACATGGAGTTATATATTTTTCAACATGAAATTAGATAGAAATAGTATACAAAACCTGCAATTTTTACCCCATGCCTTGATATTTTGAGAACTGAATGATTGTTAAAAGAAGATGATATATCATGACAACGTGTGTCTATTAATTAAGAACAAAGTATCGAAGTATACTTTCTGTAAAAATAACATGTCCTCCATCATTCAAATTCTATTTCATAAAAATAAATTGAAGAAAATTTCTAGTGTCAATGAACCCCATTAAGTTCCTTTATTATAGCTTGTGTTGTAGTCACTATAACAGGTATTTTAATTGCACATATAACTTTGCTTCAAGGGTTCCTTGCTCTAGATAAACGTCATCAGGTTTAATCAAAATCATTTAATTCCTTGGTTTAATTTGGTTGAAAACTGTTGCAATGAAGGAGATTAAAGTAGTCTTGCAGTAGTGATGAACTGAATGGAACTTGAAGTGTCTGAAGATGAGAGTGCAGATGTAGCCATACCAGTCAGTCATAGAGGCCAGAAGTAGTGGCACATGCCTTTAATTCCAGCAGCCACACTAGTTAGTCATGGAAGGTGGGCGGTGGTGGTGCATGTCTTTAATACCAGCACTAGAGAGGAATATAGATAGGGTGGGTAGAGACAGTAGTGCAGTGTATTCAGTCTGTAGTCATGCTGAGGATAGGTTCTCCTCTTTAGGTCTGAGCCTTGGTAGAAAGAGGTAAGAACTCACTAGTGGCTTGGCTGTCTTGCTTCTCTGATCATTCATCTTTCCCCCCTAATATTTGTCTATGGGTTTTTATTATTTGTACTATGTGGTGATGATATCTTGCTTGTACAAATAAAATCTGTCTAAGGTTCAGAGAATAGAGCTTGCCACTAGTTAACCATAGAGGTCTAGAGGTCTGTAAAGACAGACAGGAAGTGAGCTAACTGAGCAGAAACAGGATATAAGCAGGGAGAAGCTAGCTCTCTTGTCTGTGGAGACACTAAGCAAGTTAGCGGTGGTGATGGCTTACTCCTTCTTCTTTCTGGCTTCTCTTCCTTTTTCTTCCTAGTCTTCTAATCTGGTAGCCCTGCCTATACTTCCTGCCTGACTACATCCTGCCTGTCCATTGGCAATACAACTTTATTTATCAGCCAATGAGAGAAACATATATCCACAGCATACAGAGGGACATCTTCCAAAAGGAAGAGTCACATGTTGTCGAGAAGCCAAGGGCAAACTATAGAATAGAGGCAAAGTTATGTATGCAATTAAAATACCTGTTATAAGAACTACAGCACAGGATATAATAAAGAGATTTAATTGGGTTCATAGTCAATAGAATTTTCTTATGCTTTTGTTTATGAAATAGAATTTGAATGGTGGAGGCCATGTTTTTATGGAAAGTATATTTTGATAATTTGTTCTTAAAGAAGAGATACAATGTCTGTGTACTCAACCCAGACAAAACTTAGTAAGTTCAAAGTTCAATTTAGTAATCAAGAGAAATTATAAAGGTATTTTTTTACTATTCCAACTGGCATTTCTTCCTTCACATCCCTTGTGTACAACTTTCTGCATTTTGAAGGGCCTTGGAGTCTCTGAGTAGCTTCCCATATTATCTTTGAGGAGCAGTAACCATCAACTGGCAGTCTTAGTCCTATAACACAAGGATTCCATGTTGCTTTATAAAGATGAGAACTCTTGCAAAGACAATCACAGATGCTGGTTTCCTTAACAAGCAGAGTGACCCAAAACTCCTAGAATAGAGGCCAATCTTATGGGAGAACATTGTAGGAAATGAGTAAAGATGGCTGGAAGCTAAATTTTGTAATATCTCTACTACTATGGGGACAGTTCTAAGCATAGTATAAGATATATCATGAGTTTTGCAAGAGATATCATCAGCTTTGAATCTAGGACTAAAGAAAAAGTTGTTTACTGTATTGGGTAAAGACTTTACATAATTTTTGATAGATTCTCATCACCTTGACTCATTTACTATTTGACCTTCTCCCAGAAAAAAAAATTAAAGTGACTCACTAAATAACTTTTGTCTTTGGACAATACACAAATGAAGACACATGAAAAACAGGTTAAAGAGATTTGCTACATGTCATCTAAGATGTTCAGTAAAATAAATGAATGAACTGTGCTGTTATTTTATAAAGCAAAGCACTTTGTGGCATTGTCTGCAGAGACATTCATGCCTTTTCAATCCAGGGTACTGATGACAAATCAAAGAAAGGGTTCCACCTCCCCATGACATGGCAAACCAATGTATGTATTGGAAATTTTTAAAGGGATATAGGTGAAGAGTTGACTTAAAAGAACACAAGAGACTCAATGGTAACTATGTTGCTGAAAAGTCCATCATCTTGGTGAGACTCTCAAAGGGTATGTACTTAGAGATCAATGCTCAACTTTTCGGCGCTCCTCGGAATAGTCTCCCTTTCCTCATCAAATGTCCACTTCATAACCTTGGTGAGGGATCCTGTAAGTCATATACATTTCTAGAGATCTAGGACCTCTTGAATTTCATGATTTTTAAATTTCATGCGTGTCTAGGTTCCTAAGTACCCCTTTCCTCCGTCCAGGGGAGGATGTGTTATTTTGGATGTCATAACTAAGTCTACAATGCTATGTGTTTGAATCTGATTATGAGTTAGAAGCTACCTTCAGTCTGGGAATTCAGTTTGAGGCAGATCCCTGGAGCAATCTAATAATACTAAGGGTATTTACTAGTTTATTTTGTAAAAATGGATCATTAAAATACCGTTTGGTACAAAAACAGGGGAATTTACAAGGGCTTACTGAAGATCTATGTAACAGGGGACTACCAAATTCTTTAAATAATAATGAAAACAAAACAGAAAATGGTAAATAAAGCTAAAATAATGATGGAGTCAATTGGAAAAAGTCTAAGTAGGAACATGATATGAAGAATGGTATGGAAAATTAGAAAATGCTTTCTTACTTCAGCGCCAGGGAAGGATAAATGAAGATGGTTATTCCAGACTGTTACGGGAACTATCAACTAGTAAAGATAAGAAAAAATGGTTTTCAATCCTGATTCTAACCTTGGGAAGAGTAAAGTAAGCTAGATTTCAACACAATGCATAGAATAAGTAAGGTTAAAATAAGGTTATAAACATAAAATGATACTCTGCAGTAGAAGAATTGCTGGCACAAATCATTTCATATGTTAGAGCTACTAAAATGTATGTGGACTCTGCAGCTTGCGGTACTTTTAAAAGCTCAAAGGACTCATCAGTGTTATGTGAAATCTACAATGTACAAGAGAATTACAAGAAAGAACTCAGAAGTATGATGTGCGAATCAAATATGTAGTCCCCAGCTGTTGATAAAGGTCACTGGCTGGCAAGAACATAAAACCTTAACAGATGGAGTTATTATGCCCGTTGACTGCATCAGAAGTCTAGCTTGACCATTTCCCTTAAAGTTGCCAATGTTTAAGGAGGAATAGAATGGGAAAGATGTGTTGTCCACAAGTCTCTGACCCACCTGCCTAAGATTACAAACTATGTGAACTTGCAAACATCCTATCCAACACTTTTAAAAATGTGTTTTATACTAAAGGGTTAAATAAATCTTCTGAAAATAGTCATAGATGGAATTTTGTTCAGTTCTGGGGCAAGATGTCACCCTTAATAGACCCCACTGACTTTTACAGTGATTTGGACAACATAAATAGCAGTTAATGGGCTAACTCTCATCTGGATTTGTCACTTACTAACTCAATATGTAGATCTTCAATTCCCATACTTATGAAGTTAAGAATTTCTTGTATTCAGTAAAACTTCTTTAAATATCTGACTTTCAATATGAATTTTCAGATACTTAGGGTGGAGATGGAATTTACATTCTGTTTCCTTACATGGTGATGTGTAAAAGTGTAAGTCCCAACCATTCATCCACACAGAAGGGATGCTGGTGTCTGATCATAGTGTGAGGTTGCATGTCTCATTTTCATCTCAGAGTCTCTAAAGAAGACTGTTTACCATCTGTGGAAACCAAACCTGAAATGTAATAAGATAACGCTACAGCAATTGTGTCGGCTTTCACTGGAATAAAAAGGTGAAATTGATTAACATGACATGGATCTTACTTTTATTATCAGAGTTTTATAATCTGTTTAAAAACAGGCTGTGCTGTAGATAGGGGTGAGGTTTCTTTTATTGGACAAACTGAATTTGAAGAATGACAAGTAAATAAGATTAATGTGACTTGTGAAATTCTAATTTATTCGAAAAACATTTTTTTCCATTAAGATAAAAGAGTAGTTGAGGCTGTGTTCCTGAGTCGTTTTAGTGATGCCCTGGTTGAGAGAAAATTAGGCCATGAGTGAGCAATAAAGATGAATACAACTTTATTTTTGTTCTCATAAAAAGAAAAAGTAAAATGATTTTGGAATTCCCATTATGCCATCTAAAATGTGTTGTGCTCAGCTTGTAACATCAAGGCATTCACTCACCGGTGGCTTTTGCCCCTTTACTTGTGCATAGCAAACAGCTCTCTGTTGGGAAGTGAGTGCTCAGAACTCAGAACTCAGGTAGCTATGTGTCCATATGGCCTTCTCCACTTCCAGGGACAACTAGGAGCTTGACTCACAATTTATACAGTTTCCCATACTGTGTTAAAAGGTATGATAAACCTTTCTACTGAGATGAAGTTTTGTATATTCTCTGGGCTGCGTAAGCAATTACTGGGTACTGCATGAAAAACAAAATGTCTTCACAGTCTTGAAGTTGTTGTGAAGAAATAATTGGCCTTGAAGGGTTAATGCAGTTCTATTGTTCTTGGGTCAAAACTACCAGCTGGATAGAACATATTTTAGAATTTGGGGTGCCTCTGAATATTAAAAGATGGTTTCTTTTATATTGATTATTTGCTAAATCCTGGGTCTAAAATTATTTCCAAGATAATTGTATTTCTTTTTTCCATTATATTTTTATTTAAATTAGAAACATACTTACTTCACATGTCAGGTCCAGCTCCCTCTCCCACCTCTCTTCCCGTATCCCTCCACTAGCCCCCCAAGGGCCCCACCTAATCCCCATACCATTCCCTAGGGAGGGTGAGGCCCTCCATAGGGGACCTCCAGAATCTTTCATTTCATCTGGGGCAGGGCCTAGGCCCTCCCCCATGTGTCCAGGCTGAGAGAGCATCCCTTCATGTGGAATGGGCTCCCAAAGTTCATTCTTAAGCCATAGTGAACACTGATCTACTACCCAAGGCCTCCTCACTGACACCACATTCAGGGTGTCTGTATGAGTCGCTTGCTGGTCTCAGTCTGGGATCCAAGAGCTCCCCTTTGTCAGGTCAGCTGTCTTTGTGGGTTTCACCAGCATGGTCTTGACCCCTTTGTCAAGGAGTTCAGTTCAGTGTTTAGTTGTGAATGTCTGCCTCTGCTTCCATCAGTCATTGGATCAAGGTTTTAGGATAGCATAAAGGTAGTCCTCAATCTCATTATCAGACAGAGACTAGTAAGGTAGTCTCTCCACTATTGCTTAGTTTGCCAGTCGGTGTCATCCTTGTAGAACTCTGGAAATCTCACTAGTGTCAGCTCTCTCCTCAAACCTGTAATGACTCCCTCTATTATAGTATCTCTCATCCTGTTCTCCTCTATTTTTCCCCCGACTCAACCTTCCTGCCCACCCCCATGTCTTCCTCTCTCCTCCTTTTCTCCCCCTCTCTTTTGCCTGGTTTCCTCTCCCCTCCCCCATGCTCTCAATCTGCTCAGGATATCTTGCCTCATTAGCCTTCTCTGGGGTATCATGCATATCCCTCTAGAGAATTTCCCTGTTTTCCAGACTCTCTAGCAGAGGGATTGTAAACCGGCAATCCCCTGATCCATGTCTAAAATCCTTATATGAGTGAATAATACATTATTTGCCTTTTTGTGACTGGGTTACCTCACTCAGAATGGTTTCTTCTAGTGCCGTCCATTTGCTTGCAATATACTTCATTGTGTAAATATACCACATTTTCCCTATCCACTCTTCAGTTGAGGGGCATCTAGGTTGCTTCCAGGTTCTGGCTATTACAAATAATGCTTCTATGAACATAGTGGAACATGTTTGTTGTATGAATGTGCATCTTTTGGGTATATGCCTAAGAGTAGAATTGCTGGGTCTTGTTATAGACTGAGACCCAGTATCAGCACACACACACACACACACACACACACACACACACACACACACACACACACATTTGAAGTATCAGAGAAGTAACATAGGATAGAAGTTGGTGATTGGATGTGGCAAACAATGAGAAAGTGGACCATAATATGATTTTTTTTAGTAGATCACAATGCAGAAAGAAAAGGGAGAGAGCTTCTAGGAAGCTACATATAAACTCAGTGGACCTAGATTCTAGGTCCTAGAAGTGACAAAAAGGCAGGGCACAGGTTAGGAATGGAGTGAACTTCACCAAAGCAGAGAGAGGAAGTTGGAGAATATTCATGAAGAACTAATGGTTTTGGAAGCAAGTTGAAGCTTCATATAGGAAGCAATGCTGAATGTGGATTTCTTCCTGTATCTAGAATCAGACACTGAAAATCAATTTCCTGATCACAACTGGGATCCATGTACTCGATATTAAACTGATAGTTCTTAGAGACAGTCATCACTTATTAGTGCTACTAGACCAGTCAAACTCTCAATAAAAATGAAAGTCTTTAATTTAAAGTTTACTTATTGGAAAAATATTTTGTACCTTAATTACAATATATTCTTAGTGAAAATTAAAGCCAGGGCCTTTTACATGCTATATGAGTACTCTGTCACACATCTGTAGCCTCTGCCATCTGGAGCATTTATTTGAACTTAATACGAATCTGCTAACATTTTAGGAAGGTTGGGGAAATCTGAGACAGTGATAGAAATATTAGAATCCTTTGATAGTTTTTTCCATTATTGAATCGGTGTATCACATAAATATCTTATTGTTAAACTAGTCAACTTTTGATATTCCCTTAAACATTACATTTTGGCATATGAAAATGAATCATTTAGTGGATAAAAGCAAGAGAAATCTAGGCTTAGCTTCAGTTCACTGGAAAAATGAAGGACATTCTTAATGGCAGGCAAGTACTTTGATATCTTTCATCATCCATTGACTGACAACTCCTAGTATATAGGGGTTCCTTTGTAAAAAAACATTTTCTTATGAATAAAAAATGTTTTGAGGTTAAAGCCAGTTTATAAACTTCAACATGTTACAAAATTATAATAATTTGTTATTTGTGGAGGATATGATATTTTTGAATAGAAAATACCAGTCACACAAAAACACTGAAAAATTCCAAACTCTACTTTTTCCTTTTGTTCCTTAGGAGAACTTGGACATAATTGAAGCAAATATAAATGAAGTCAAACTTGAAATAGAATCTGTTTTGTTTCTTATTTCTCTTTATGAGAAATGGAAAAAGGAATTTCTACAGCTATCTTACAGAAGGTCATGTCTGTGAACCAATTCTTATATTGTACTTGAAAATAAAATAGTTCACAGTCTGTGTTAGAGGAATTTGATATATTTCATCTCAGATTTGTCAATTAAATAAGGCATGTTTAAAATAGATAAAGCCACAAGGAAAAGACAAAATTATCCTTTTATTCTCTCTATTTTTTGGGAGCCAAATTGCTATTCTTTGACTGATACGTTGTTTAAATGCTACTGGAAACAAATAACTGAATTAAAAACCCAAATTAAAGAATGCTAATTTCTTCATAAATGTATTTTTCTCGAGATTCCTAATAGATCATATTTAAAGCACATAAATATAGCTGCTTTTAGTAAAAGAAGATCTCTCCATTCAAGAGTATACCTCCACAGCATGGCAGCCATCTGCTAGTGCTCCCTCGTGGCTGCCTCCAAACTGCCCAGATTCTCAAATATTAAGTGGAAGGAGAGAAAGGAGCAGCTGTTCTGGAGCTCAGTGGCTGCCTCTGCCCTCCTCACCACCTGGCAAGTACACGGTTCAGCTGGAGTTGCAGACACAGTAAGCCAAGTTGGGTCCCTCTCCACAGCACTAGCTCCTGTTCGCTGGAACCCCTAGCCCCTTTCCTGCGATGCCTAATCCTTTATCTTATTGACATTCTGACTTTTGGGTCCTCTGTGGGAATGCAAGAGGGAGAAGAGAGACTGCTGCAATTGGGCACATAATTCTTACCAAAGTGTCTTCTTTATTATCTCATTATTATTTCTCTGACCAATAAGTCTCTGTCAGATTGTATATATAACATATGTATAATATTAAATAGATATTTTCTGACATAGACAACATTAAATGCATAATATTCTATAAATATAAAGTGTATTATATAATATAGACATGACATTTTATATTCTGACATAGACAATATTTTATATATATTACATATACATTGTATACCATATACCTAATCTTAATTTCTTTCCAATCATCTAGGGTAAGTATTGCTGTCCATAAAGAACATGTAAAATATGATTACATTCTACTGTGAAGTTTCTACTCTGTCTTTGAAAACAGCAGCATTGCAGCTACCTGCAAGTGGGGTGATGGATGGTAAGAGGACCATAATCATTCAATCAGCCTAGATGATTCATGCTGACAAGATTAGAAAAAGAAGGAATGCATCTAGGAGATGAAACAGAAGATGAGAAAGAACATCAATTGGGTTTGGTGGGACAGGATGTTAGGAGGCAAGCTATAGAATGAGAAACATGCATGTCTGAACAAAAGGTGATAAAGAGAGGGAATGACAAAATGGTGAGTTGGAAGCATGTTTTGTTTCATTTTTGAGACAGAGTTTCTATGAGTAATAGTCCTGGCTGTGCTGAAACTCACTTTATAAACCAGGCTGGCCTTGAACTCACAGAGCCTTGCCTTTCTCCTGAGTGCTGGGATTAAAGGTCTCTACCATCACTGCAGACTATGTGGGAACATTTAGGATCTTTTCTATGGAATAAAATATGTTTAAGATGTGGGGGAAACCAAGAGTTTAAGATACTATATTGGTATATTTGTGTTTCATTGAGATTCTTATTTTGTCACACCTGAGACATTTCAATGAATACTTAAGTTGCCTCCAAATTTTGCTGTGGATATTTTGGATTTATGCCATAGTTTTGTGAGGCTACAAGTACCTCATGTTTTACCACTGGAGTGGAAAATGTCAGATTTGTGTAATTTTTGGAGTGCAGCATCATATAGGACAAAAATATCACTTCAAAGCAGTTCAAGATGACTATGTTCTTGTCAGTGATTGCTTCTGGAATAGTATACCAATATTGGAGGGAAACTTTGCTGTGGAGATGAGAATAATGCCATGGGGGCTGGTGATACGGCTTAGTGTGTAAAAGCAGTTGCTGATCAACTGGTTTGAGTCTCCAGAACTCACATAAAAGCTTGACATGTATCAAGAGTGTCTGCAATGACAATTCCTTAGGGACATGGGAGTAAACAGAGAGGCTTCAGAAACTTCCAGGCCAGTTGATATAGCATGTAATGCAGAAACACAAGAGAAACTCTGTCTTGAGCAAGGAGGAATATGAGGATCCAAAGCCAATGTTACCATCTCGCCTATACTTGTACCATGTAATACATATGCCTGTATTTACAAATAGTAATTATACATGGGAACCAACATAGACATCACACACACACACACACACACACACACACACACACACACACATTTCTTAAAATAGCAATTATTAGAGTTAATATACTATCTTGCTTTTAGTTACTTTGAAAATAAATAATTTTAAGTGAATACACTAAATCAATACATTCTAGAAAGTTCTTTGGCTAGACAAAGGCTATGATGTAGCCATCTATAAGTATTTAATTGAATTTAGTGTATTAAAAATAAGTGACCATCTTATAGCCTGCCACTTTGCTGAAAGTATTTATCAGCTGTAGGAGTTCTCTGGTAGAGTTTTTTTGGATCACTTATGTAAACTATCATATTATCTGTAAATAGTGAAAGTTTGACCCCTTCATTTCCAATTTGTATCCCCTTGATCTCCTTTTGTTGTCATCTTGCTCTAGCTAGAACTTCAAGTACAATATTGAAAAGGTATGGGGAGAGTGGACAGCCTTGTCTTTTGTTCCTGATTTTAGCAGAATCGCATTGAGTTTCTTTCCATTTAGTTTGATGTTGACTGTTGGTTTGTTATGTATAGCTGTTATTACGTTTAGGTGTGTTCCTGTTATCCCAGATCTCTCATGATTTGTCAAAGTCTTTTTCTGCATCTAGTGAGATGATCATGTGTTTTTTTTTCTCAGCTTGTTTATAGGGTGGATTACATTGATGGATTTTCATATGTTGAACCATCCCTGCATCCCTGGGATGAAACATACTTGATCGTGGTGAATGATTGTTTTGATGTGTTCTTGGATCCTATTTGTTAGTATATTATTGAGTATTTTTGCATCAATGTTCATGTGGGATATTGGTCTAAAGTTCACTTTCTTAGTTGTGTCTTTGTATGGCTTGGGTATAAAGGTTATTGAAGCCTCATAGAAAGAGTTTGGCAAAGACCCTTCTGCTTCTATTGCATGGAATATATTGAGAAGAATTTGTTTTAGCTAATCTTTGAATTTCTGGTAGAATTCTGCACTGAGGCCATCAGGACGTGGGCTTTTTTTGGTTGGGAGACTTTTGATGACTGCTTCTATTTCCATAGAGGTTATATATGTATTTAAATTGCTTATATGTTCTTGATTTAATTTTGGCAACTGATAGCTATCCAGAAATTTGTCGTTTCCTTTAAATTTTCAAATTTTATGTAGTACATGATTTCAAAGTATGATCTCGTGATTATCTGGATTTCCTCACTGTCTGTTGTTATGTCCCCCTTTTCATTTCTGATTTTGTTCATTTGCACACTCACACTCTGCTGTTTGGTAAGTTTGGAAAAAGGTTTGTCTATTTTGTTGATTTCCTCAAAGAAGCCCAACTATATACAGACAATAAAAGGGCTGAGAAAGAAATCAGAGAAACATCACCCTTTACAATTGCCACAAACAACATAAAATACCTTGGGGTAACACTAACCAAACAAGTGAAAGATCTGTATCACAAGAACTTTGAGTCTTTAAAGAAAGAAATGAAAGAAGTCATCAGAAAATGGAAAGATCTCCCATGCTCTTGGATAAGTAGGATCAACGTAGTAAAATGGCAATCCTGCCACAAGCAATCTACAGATTCAATGCAATCCCCCTTAAAATACCAGCACAATCTTCACAGACCTTGAAAAAAACAATCATCAACTTAATATAAAAAAATGAAAGCTAGCCAAAACAACCTTATTCATCATAGCAACATGTGACTTCAAGCTCTATTACAGACTTGTAGTCCTGAAAACAGCTTGGTATTGGCACAAAAATAGACAGGTAGAACAATGGAATCCAATTGAACACCCTGATATTAACCCATACAAGTATGAAAATCCGATCTTCAACAAAGAATCTAAAAATATACAATGGAAAAAACAAAGCATCTTCAACAAATGGTGCTGGCATAACTGGATGATGGCATGTAGAAGACTGTGGATAGAACCATGTCTATTACCATGCACAAAACTTAAGTCCAAATGGATCAAAGTCCTCAACATAAATCCAGCCACACTGAACATCTTAGAAGAGAAAATGGGTGGTACCCTTGAAAGAATTGGTACAGGAGACTGCTTCCTGAACATAACACCAGTAGCACAGACTCTGAGGTCAACAATTAATACATGGGACCTCCTGAAACCGAGAAGATTCTATAAGGAAAAGGACATAGTCAATAAGACAAAAAGGCAGCCCACAGAATGGGAAAAGATATTCACTAACCCCACATGTCAGAGGGCTGATTTCTAAAATTTTCAAAGAACTCAAGTAGCCAGTCTCCAAAACACCAAGGGATCCAATTAAATAGTGGGCTACAGAACTAAATAGAGAATTCTCAATAGTGGAGATTAAAATGACTGAGAGATTCTTGAGAAAGTGATAAACATCCCTAGCCATCAGGGAAATGCAAGTCAAAACAACTTTGAGATACCATTTTACTCTTCTCAGAATGACTAAAGTCAAATACACCAAGACAGTTTATGCTGGAGAGGATGTGGAGGAAGGGGAAAACTCCTCCACTGCTGTTGGGAGTGCCAACTTAGAAAGACACTTTGGAAATCAGTGTGGAGTTTCCTCAGAAAAATAGGAATCAGCCTACCACAAGATCCAGCAATTCCACTCTTAAGCATGTATCCAACAGATGCACATTCATACAAGGACATGTGTTCTACTATGTTTATAGCAGCATTATTTGTAATGGCCAAACTTGGAAGCCACCTAGATGCCCCTCAACTGAAGAGTGGATAGAGAAAATGTGGTACATTTACACAATGGAGTACTATTCAGCAAAAACAAACAAACAAACAAACAATGGAATCCTGAAATTTGCAGGCAAATGGATGGCACTAGAAGAAACCATCCTGAGTGAGGTAACCCAGTCACAAAAAGACAAACATAGTATGTACTCTCTCGTATATGGATTTTAGACATAGATCTGGGGAGTGCCAGCCTACAATAGCATGACCAGAGAGTCTGGGAAACAGAACCTTCATCCAATGACTGATGGAAGCAGAGGCAGACTCCCACAGCTAAACACTGAGCTGAACTCAAGTAACCCAGTGACAGAGAGGGAGAACAGTTGAGCAAAGGAGTTAAGACTGAGATGGTTTAAGCCCCATAAGCTGCTGACCTGACAAGGGTTAGCTCTTGAATTACTAACTGATGGTTGGGAATCCAGCATGGGACTGATCAAGACCCGCTGAATGTGGGTGTCAGTGAGGAGGCCTATGCAATCTCTGGGGCCTTGGGCATTAGATCAGTATTTATCCCTGGCATACGAATGGACTTCGGGTGCCCATCCCACAATGAGAGATGTACTCTCACCCTGCACTCTTGGGAGATGGCCTAGTCCCAGCCCTGGACACCCCCATGGAGGGCCTCTCCCTCCCTCATGAAAGGAGGAGGTATGCGGGGGTGGGGGGCATGGGAGCAGGGGAGGGAAAGAGAAAGGAATCTGTGATTGACATTTGAAGAAACCTTGTTTTTAATTTAAATTTAAATTCAAAAACTAAAATAAAAATAAGTTACCATTATTCAATTCAGAGTAGACAAAGAAATTCCTTGAATTGCTTATGTCAATATTCCATTCATAGGGGTTTCATCTAAAACACTCAAATGATATTAGGAATTTAAAGAAATGATGAACAAAGACAGAAAATATGCTCTGAATTATGGATATAGTTACTTACTATAATAATACAACTGGGGTAAACATTGAAGGCCACACACTGAGGGATTGCAGTTTTGATGTGGATGTTTCCCCAGAGTCAAAGACTGTTTTTACTTTGTAATTTTAAAGAAGACTGCCTCACTGACCTAGAAGAAGATCAGCAGGGGCAGTAGAGATTGAGAGTATAGTATATTATTTTATCTATATTGAAGCTTTGATAATAAAGTTTGACTTCCATCTATGCATTTCCACTGTGGGGAATACATACTCTGGGCCCCTGAAGGTAGACTTTCATTGAAATTTTAAAGGGTTAGTAAAGGTACCTACCCATATTATAAGAGCACATGAAAAAAACAAGCAAATTCTGGTTTGCTATTGGAGAAATTATTTGTGTTGTAAAGGAAAGAAAAGACATGAGAATAGCTGAATGCATTAGAGATAGTAAGGGGTAGGATGAAGGGAGAAACTGGAAAATGTTCAGGGGAAAGAAGAGGAAAATGAGGGATAGAATACTGGAATCACAGCTAAAATTAATTGCCATTTGAGTTGTATGGGTAATTAATGGAATAGAAGTATCCTCCAATATATACACAATATAAAAGTGATATAGATGAAATCACCAATTAACAGGGGAGGTAGATTCCAGCTGGATATGTCTCGTTACCAAGAAAGCCTCCAGTATGGGGAGTGGGTTACAATAATATAATTCAGTAGTAAGCCAAAGAGGTCCTATGAGAATCCAAAACAACCGAAGCTGTTGCTCAGACAGTAGATTGCTCTCTATAAACTGACTGATGGGAAGTCCCCATTGCTGAAGACAACATCTACACAATTCATTGAACATGGAGAAGTTGAGCTGGTGCCTACACAGAATCTTTACCTCTGGTGTAACCATTGGTGTAAGAAAGGTACTCTGTACAATACCAAAGGAGAAAGAACCAACCCAGTCAAAAACCCTTTTATCTACAATGGTGTCCTGCTGGCAATATATGCTAGGGCAATGTTTGCACAAAACTTGTGGAAGGAACCAACCAGTATCTGACTTGGCATAAGGCACACTCCACAAGATGGGACCCATACCTCACCCTTCCTCGGTAATCAAAAACCTGAGACTAGACAGCCCAGGAACCTAGGGAAAAACAAATGCTACTGTTCTACTAAAGGAAAATAGTGAGAAACAATGCCTAATGACACTCTGCTATACGCATATCAGTGACTTGCTCAGTCATCAGGAAAGCTTTCTCCTGCAGCAGAAGGAAACAAAGGGACCTACAGTCAGACATTATGCAGAGAATTAGAGACCTCAGAACATACATCCCTAAACAGGATGTTACCATGAAATCCTTCCCCTCTGGCCTCAGGGAACCCCGTAGAAAAGGAGGCAGACAGGGTTTGCAAGCAAAAGGGCATGGAGGAAACCAAGTAATCAAGGCCCTCTAGACACAACAGGGCTGGCATGCATATGAACCCACAGAGCCTGAAACAGCATGCACAGGGCCTGCAAGGGTCTGTACCAGGTGGAGTCCTGAGCTGGAAGGACAAGTAGATGCATGGCCCGTGTGTTTACTGGACATAAACCAGAAGTTATGTCCAACAGATAACCACTTGCAAAGGAAAATTCAGCTTTCTCCAAGGGAATATCACTGAGGAAACTACCATTAAGGGGAGGTTGCGTGGGCAGCAGTTGATGATCAACAAAAACGTTCAAATCAACTGCATCTATGGATATTCCTTGTCTCATAATGTTGTCAAGACTTTTTCTTTTTCTTTTTTCATATATTATTTTAACTTTTTATGCATGTCACTTTCAGTTCCCTGTCCCTCCCCTCCTCCTCACCCCCCAATCTTCCCAACCCATCACTCCCACTCCACCCGCCCCTGCTCCCCAGGGAGGGCAAGGGCCTCCATGAGGGATGTTCAGGGTCTGTCACATCATCCCGGGAAAGGCCCAGGTTCTTCCTCATGTGTCCAGGCTGAGAGAGCATCCCTCCATGTGGCATGGGTTCCCAGAGTGCTTCTGTATGCCAGGAATAAACACTGCTCCACTCTCCCAGGTCCCACAGATTGCCAAGGCCTCCTCTCTGTCACCCAGGTTCTGTGGGAGGGTATCTGGATCAAGACTTTTTCTATTTTTCCATTTATTTTCATTTTTCTTTAACCTCCATCTTTCTCAACTCACATCCTTCTTTTCTTCCTTTTTACTTTATATTTTTTTATTTTAGCCTTGTATATATATTATGACTTTTGGTTTTATGTATTAGTGGGATTCCTGAGTGTGAACATGTGTGTTTCTGAGTCTATATCTTTTCCAGTCCTTTTTCCTTCAGTTTGTTTGTTTTTTCCTATCCCAGTGTGTTTGTTTTTGTTTTATCATATTATATTCTATTGATTATATTCTATCAAATTATTTTTATTGTACCTTAGAAACCTGTTTGTTTTCTAATGAGAGACAGAAAGAGGGAGGATCTGGATGGAAAGGATATGGGAAGGAACTGGAAGGAATAAAGGGAGGAGAATCTGTAACCAAAATATATTACATTTTAAAAAATCTATTTTTAATAAAAAGGAAAAGAGAGTCCTGTACTGAAAATAAAACTTCTCCACTTACTGCATATAATATCAAGGAAAACCTGGAACTCCTAAGACCAGGGAATTTTCATTTGTCTTTGGAATGTATGCATGGCAAGTAAGTGGTTGTTTTTCTGCCTTGATTACATTAACTCTATCTTTGTTTCCTACACAATGTGGTCTGTTTCTACACCATGCAGTGTTCACAATGACTGGGCCACTTTCTGTCCTTCAGTGAGGGAAGATAAAATCTCTAGGTTCAACTATTGAAAGTGTGTACCCCAACTGAAAGCAGTATATTTGCTTATGTTTGCTATTGGCATGGGTTCAACATTCTCCTAGTAAGTATAGTCATGTGTTTAAAGTGGATTTTTAATTATTTGTCTTACTTTGAAGCAGAGGCTCACATATCCTCTTCTGCTTTGAACATGGTATATAGCTAACAGGAAACTTGAACTTCTGAATTCCCTGCTGCTGCCTCATCCCAAGTGCTGTGATACAGGTGTACACCACTAATAATGGCTTATAAAGTGCTGGGGATTCAACCTAGAGCTTTGTTCATGCCATGCATGCACTGATGCTCTGTGCCTACAGAGCTGCATGCCCAGTGCGTTGCAATGGTTTACTAAGACAATAACTGACAAATTGCATGGGTAACATTTTCTGAAGGTAGAAATATATAATATATATTAATATATATAAATATATAATATATATCCACACATGCACATATATATTATATATAATGCACATCAGTTGATGATGAAGGCAGTATCTCTTAAAATGCTACATTTTTGGTTTTTAATTATCTTTTTGTTTGGTTTGATATTAGAAAAACATATTTGAGTAGAAACTAAGAATTTTAATTATACTACTGCAGATCATAGGTTCCTCATAGAAAAACAGCATCCTTTATGAGAATTTGTGATAGTAACTTTAGATATTATTTTTATGTTTTAAAACTTTGATTTTATATTTTTAAATTATTTTTATTCAAATTAAAACAATCTTATTTTACACAGAAATCCCAGTTTTATGAGTTAATGAAAAGAAAAATAAACATTGTTAGATATTGCTTTCCATTTCATTTTCATCATTTCCTAATATCTGCATTTATGATATAATTTTGGAATTTAAATTTTCTACCATCATGAATTTTTGTCCCATACCCAAATGTGCACATCTCAATTTCTGGTTCCTACTTTATGACATATATCTTTTGGCAGGTATTATTACTCCATTGCTATAAAATAATCACAATACATATGTATGATACATAATGCATATACACACATACACACACACACACACACACACACACATTTTCTGTTCTTTCTTTTGTGGCTTCAATATTGAAGAAAATACATCCATCACCAAGCACCCATTCACTGCCAATGGTTTCTGGAAGGAAGAGGTGATACTTTGTGAGTCTTTCCATAGTAGTAATTATTTATAAACCAACAGGAAGGAATGGGAATTATGAGAGTCAACTCCATGCAGAATTCTATTGGGCAGAATTCTTTGTGGTACAGGTAATCACAACTGATGTGAATATTCATGAGTGCTAAGGCAATATCCTGTCCAGAAAACAGTATGTCACAATCCTCCCCTTTCTCTGGCATTCTTTCTTTTCTCTCCCTTTGTTCCAAAAGCCTTATAAGCAGTCGTGCGGATATCCAGTTAGTGATGATTGCTAAATGGTCACTTTCCTTCAGCACTTTATGTAGTCTCTGCAGAAATAGCTTCCCCACTCATAAAGAAGCTTCTTGACTAAGGCTGAGAGCAATACTAATCTATAAGAATAAACACAAATATTTTGAAGGCACTTTTATGCACACATTTAATAAAATATCTGTAGTATCTTCTCTGTTTGAACCCATGAATTTCTTAGCCATGGGCTTTTTAATCATGTTTACAATGTGAAGTATGAATTTCTTCCTTTGGGGGGAAATGCCTCAAATCCAACAGTAATGTAGTTGGTTACAATCGTAGCAGGCATGCCACTATTGCACCATTACACACATCTTGCCTGACAAGTTGGCATGGTACCTAACAAGGCTCACAACTGTGTTAGACTGTTGATCACTCCCTTTTCTCACCTCTAGAGACTTGAATAGCACCATCCAGAATTTTGAAGCTTGTTCGTGGGGAAGAAGCATACAATTTGGTTCCACATTAAAGTTTGTACTATCCGTAAGCAGTTTGGTGTTTTCCCGAAACAGAGTCTTACACTCTAGTTCTGATGGGAAGCCCAGTATAGAGGCTGAGTATTATACTACTTTTTGGATGGCAGGGAAAACTTCCTGACCAAAAACATAAAGGGAAATTGCTAAAGTGGAATGTTTTTATCTTGGAGATTACCTCATTTCTATAATACCTACAAAGTTTGCCTTTATTGATTTTTTTAGCTGTTGTGGATACTAGTTCAAGTAGGTTCTTTGTGATTAGGCTAGATTTCCTCTGATGCTGTGAAAGTAAATGGATATTTATATCTCCAGAACTCCGATCAAAAATGTAAATCATCCCTGTAACTTCTTTAGGTCACAGAAAGTTAGGGCATACTTTTAGCAGGTGAAGAGACAACACACATAGTAGAAACCAGTTTTCCATATTTTCTTCTCAGTTTCCGTCTGAGATGCCCCAAGGTTTCCTTCTTATGAGTAAGTGTTAATCAAGAGATATGGTTAATTCTTCCTGGTCTTGTATGGAGATGCTCTATCATCCTTTTTATTGACTTTATTTTCAGATATGTCTCTAGTTTCAATTGACTCTCAAAATTCAAATTAATTTCTGACTTGTGGTATGTTTTCATGGAGTTCCCTTTAGGAAAATTCCTCCCATTGAACCATTTTTGGATTTAGATTCTTGCATCAGGGTCATGTTATGAATTTTTGACTTATTTTATCTACAAGACTGTGAGCCTAGAGTATTGTTACAATTTCCATTTGTAATTGTGTATCTAAATAATATTATAGTGATTTTATTCTGTATTGTACATCTGAACTCTTAATGTTTGGGAGTTTAGGAGAGATGTGTATTAAATTTATGCTTCGTGTTTTGAAAGCAACTTCACAAAGTGCTTCTTGTTGAAAGGTAGCAGCAGATCTACTGCAAATGACTAGATTTAGAAAAAAAAGTGATAAGCATCTTAGAAATGACACTTTAGGATCCCCAAATGTGGGATGAATATATGTTAATTTGTCATCAATTTTCCAAAAAGAGTTATAAATTGTGTGCTGTTTTCCACTGTATCTGATTCCCCTAAGGTGGACTAGCTAGGAGAAGTATTGTCATGGTAACCCTTACAGATGAGCATTTTGGGAAGAAATGACAGACTGCTTCTTCAATTTTTAAAAGTTTTAGAATATATAAAGAAAGGTGTTTTTAAGAGCCTTCAACTTTGCAACAGTGGATAATAGAAATATTATTAAAGTAAATTATTCAGTGTTCCTAGTTATAAAAATATATTTAAATACTTATAGTCTTTATCGGTTGGTTGAGTTGCTACTTAAGAATGGGACATATTTCTAATTTGTAGTTTATTTTATATTCTTGATATGAACATGGCTATTACTGTTGGTGTAGGTTGATGTTTAGAATGTCAGTGTTTTTAAAGAAATATCTTGCTTGACAGGCGCCTAAATTTTATACCTCTTTTCATACTCGTGATAAAAGGATCATCCAATCAATGCTACTTTATACTGTTTCTTATTAGGAGAACACAAGCTATCTGAAATAAAAATAGTAGCCAATGGCAAATGGCAAAAATACACATTTATGATGTGGAGAATGGACATGAAAAAGTACTGGCCAATAGAAATTAAATGAAAAAGAAGAGACTAAGGAAGAAAATTATAACAGAAAGCATTATTAGCTTTGCAGATCAAGCAAACTGGAACAGAGGGATGTACTCTGGAGCCAAATAAGGTTAAAAAGAAGCATGCCAGGTGGTGGTGGTGCAGGCTTTTAATCCCAGCACTGGAGAGGCAGAGGCAGATAGACCTCTGAGTTCGAGGGCAGGCTGGAATGCAGAGTGTGTTCCATGTCAGCCAGGGCTACACAGAGAAACCCTGTCCTGGGAGGAAAGAGAAAAAAGAGAGAGAGAGAGAGAGAGAGAGAGAGAGAGAGAGAGAGAGAGAGAGAGAGAGAGAGAGAGAGAGAGAGAGAGAGAGAGAGAGAGAGAGAAAAAGAGAAATACAAATTGTCCAGGTCATAATACATAATACCCAAGAGAATAGGCAATAAAATCCCATTCCAGGTGAATTTGAAGAGGAAATTTAATTCCGGGGAGGTAGGCTGCTTTTCAGGGCATGATAGATAGCTACAAGTAATTTTAAGGACTAGACTTTTAAAAAAGATCATGTATAAAAGGGTATTGTTTAAATCTAAAAATACAAAAACAAACAAAAACTGGTAGATCTTTGGTGGACTTTAGAGCCTATAATTCACTTTTTTGTTGGGCTTCTACTCTGACAGTTTTGAGTTGATGACAGAGTTTTGTTTTTAAGTAGATTAGATCATATTTTTGGATAATATATGTTGTCAGATGGGTATGACTGATGTGCCCTCCTGTAATATCATAGCTAACAGAGAGCTACTGTCTGAGGAAACGTCCCTCCTCCCTGTGGTTCTAATTCTAGTGACAGCATGCCTACTTCACTGGAAAAGTACTGGTTTGTCAGCATATTGATGACTGGCAGCTCAGATCTGAATACAAAGTGTCCCTTCCTTCTCATAATAGAATAACTTAAAAATAAAATTCACTTTCAGCAGTTTTGTTCCTTTTTGAAGAATTTTGGTATATCTTAGGGGAACAAAAGTTCAGTTACATAGAGCCTGTCATACTTGTTAAACACCCAAGTTGAAAAGTACCTCTTTGCAAACAATGGCTACTCAGCCAGTTCGCCAGCTTCATTGTACGCAGCAAATTAGAGAATAACCACGGGCTTGTGACTAAATTATAGGAAATGAAAAGCAAAACTACCCAGTTTTCACAAGGCCCACTGTTCTCAGTAGAGACCTCTTGTGAACCTCTTGTGTGTCCCTTTGGAAGGGATACTGTGAGGGCAAAAATTAAAAAAAATAATAATAAGGGCTTATGGAATGGAAATTTGAAAAAGTAGGGCTTTTGGATTATCATAGTGGGAGGATTAGTTTCCAAAGACATTGTTCCCTGTTCTGATTTTCAGAGAGTACTTGTCTTATAGCTAATTTCTTCTTCCTTCTAGATTTCCCTTGGAGTATTTAAAACTTTGGTAGTGATTTTCTGTTTGCTTAGTACATTTCTTCCTGGCCAGAAAACAATCACAATCCTGTATAAATGATTTCTTTCTTTCTTTCTTTCTTTCTTTCTTTCTTTCTTTCTTTCTTTCTTTCTTTCTTTCTTTCTTCTCTCTCTCTCTCTCTCTCTCTCTCTCTCTCCTTCCTTCCTTCTTTCACATTGTCGATGTGCATTTCCTTAATAAATTTTATTTAAATTAAAAACAATCTTATTTTACATATCAACCCCAGTTCCCTCAACCTCCTATTCTCCCATGTCCCCCACTGACCCCCATCCACTTCTCAGGGAGAGTGAGACCTTCCATGAGGGATCATCAAACTCTGTCAAGTCATTTTGGGGAGGGCTAGGCCCTCCCCTGTGTATCTAGGCTAAGAGAGTATCCCTCCATGGGGAATGGGCCCCCAAAGTCCATTTGTGCACTACAGATAAATACTGGTTCCACTTCCAGGGGCTCTGTAGACTGCCCAGGCCTCCTAGCTGACAGCCACATTCAGAGGGCCTGGTTCAGTCCTAAGCTTGTTCCCCAGCTGTCACACTGGGGTCTGTGAGCTCCCACTTGTTCAGATCAGCTGTGTCTGTGGGTTTCTTCAGCAATTCTTGACCCTTTTGTTTATCACTCCTCCCTCTCTAAATGTCCAGAGATCCACAAGGATGATCCGAACTAAGAATCTAAGCAATAGTGGAGAGGCTGCCTTAAATGCCCTTCCCCTCTAATGAGAATGATGACTACTTTAAATCCTAGAGACTTCATTCAGTAGCTGATGGAAGCAGAAGCAGAGATTCACAGCTAAGCACTGAGCCGAACTCCTGGAATCCAGTTGTATAGTGATTTCTAATCCATCAATGCACTGCAAACAATTCCTACAAAGCTGTAGACACCAAACAGATCTAGCAGCATCATCCTAGGTTTCTACTTGCTTTTAATGTTATAAAAACTTTATGGAAGGGCGGTTCTTATTATTTTTTTTGTTAAACTGGTATGTTTTTAGCTTAAGTATAACTGTTTATAACATAAAATAAAAGAAAGCATTGTAAAGCCTTATAATACATTTCAACAGAGAGCAAATAACATATATACAAATTGAAGAGGATAACAGTTTATCCTAGCTGATTATTTTTTTAAATATTAATATTTGGAACTGAATAAGCTAATATAATATGCCATTGAAAATATTTAGGGGGCAATATATATCATAAAGATGAATATGTATATTAGAGACAGGGGAGAGACAATTTGGTTTCAAAAGTGCAACCCACAGTGGTAGATTTTTTTTTTGTAGGCTACTCAGGTAACCTTAAATTGTGTAAAGATTTGCATCCACTGTGAAATAGCAATGTTGCTTAACAGGAGTTTCAAAAGAAAAAGAAATAGTATATTATTAGGTATATATTTTGGAAACCTTTCATCCTGTTCACATAAATGTATTAATTCCATGCCTTTTAAATTCTCTGTGTTCAGGGCAATGGATCCATGTTGGAAAGGTGTGATCAAGAGACACAATTTGGAAGCTTTCATCTTATTTTGCCTTCTTCCACTGCTGGTCTGTTCTAATCTCCAAACTTGGAAGCCTCAAACTGACATTAAATAGCAACTGTGCTTCTTATTTTCTATTATAACAACTTTAATAAATTTTGATTTATTAGAATTTTTCAGAGGCTGACTAAATTCACTTCATGAGATGATTTCTACTTGAATTCCTTTTTGGAATTGACATAATTTCAGGTTTTGTTATGTCCAGTGAATTTTCTCATGTTTATGTGCTTCATTTTCTTCACTATTATTGTGTTAATAGACACAAACTCATTTCCATCAGCATTTCCTGTGAAAACAGTTGGAACAAAAGTCAATGTGCAAACATCTCTTTGATCCATTTACTAAGAGGGTTTTTTTTTTTTTTTAGTAATTTCCAGGTGTAGTAGAGATGAGTGATGTGATGGATGTGTTTTTTAAAATTAATCTCTATAGTGGTTTTTAGAGTGGATGGATCAATACCATTCTCACCAACAGTGTAAAGAGTTGCTGTTTCCTCACCCTAACCGGATGTTCTCATTTTTCTTTTCTCTAATGATTGCCCTTCTATTGTGATGAAATGGAATCTCAAAGTAGTTCCATTTTCAGGTTCCAATAGATAATGAATATTATTGTGTGTTTGTACTTCATCTTTTGGGAATTGTCCATTTCTTTCCTTAACATGTTTGCTATTGGTGTGTTCAATCTGTATATTAGTTTCTTTAGATCTGTGCATATTTTGAGTAGTCATTCTCTGTCGTAGTTTTAATTTGGAAAGCTTTTCTTCCATTCTTTAGGTTGTTTGTTTTCTTTTTGACTCCTTTTCTGTGTAGAATCTTTTTATTTCCATGCAACCCATTTTTAGTTATTGGGTATATTTGTTCAGTAATTGTGATTTTTTTTAGCAAGCTATGCCAGATGTTTACAAGCTCAAGAGCGTTTCTTACTTCCTACTCTAACAAGTTTCTTAATTTTAGTTCTTTAATCCATTCAGAATTGATTATTTTTATTTTATCTTTTTTTGTATGACTTTCATATTTTTTATCTGTTTTGCATACCAACCACAGTTCCCCCTCCTTTGCCTCCCTCTCAACCATATATCTGGAAAGTTCAGTAACTTGTATGGAAAATGTGACTCTTACAGTCTTACATAATGTAGGTGATCATGAAATAGATAATTTTTAAGTATCAAACAATTTTACAACAAATTGAAACTAAGCAAAAAAATTAGGAAAACTTAACTCATTTTAGGCTACTAAAATTAAACTAACAACAAAATTATTATTTATGGATTCATTTTATTGACCTTCCCGTAGTACATCCTGATAAATACATATGTATTTTTGCTAAATAGTAATACTATCCTGATCACATTTCTAAATATTATCCATCCCAGAACTGTTTAATCCTGGCTGGGTGCAAGTGCTTCACAGTGGAGCCCACAGCTGGAGTGCAGCAATGCCTTAAAATGTCTTTGGTCTTTGAGAAGCATGTTACCCAAGGGGACCTATTTATTCTTTGGGCATACCTACTTAACACTCCATGTTCTTGCTGAAGATGTGCATATTTTGATCAGTAACCCTATAAGTGCTATTACTTTGGTATTGCATGCTGTTCTCCTTGCTATTTTCCTGGTTCATTTCATCTCTAGGCAGAAGTTTCTATTTATTTATTGGCTTATTCAAAAGCAACAATAGAAGGCTGACTGCAAGCACTTTCCCCAGCTGTTTGAAATCTCACAGTGTAATGAAAAAAATGTCTAGAATTTCCTACTTCAGAAATACAGTAATTTTATATAATTTTCTCTGTTCCTTTCTTTCCATTAAATAGAATAATGATATTTTTCACACAATGAATCAGATGAAACATTAGCAATTAGTTATAATTAGAAGAAACCTTGATGCTAACATGCCTTTCAGTGAAAAATCAGATTTAACACAACAGCTAACACAGACAAAATTAGGTTTGGAAAACATTATCATTTTCTTTATGTCAGCTCAGCCATGCCTTTAATAATGGGTAAGGGCAGCACTGGATACAGGTGCGGCTGCTGAAGCCTGGAGCAGTCTCTTCTCTGACAACACAGCTCTCCATTCTAGGCTCACACGCACTTGTTGCTCCAACTTTCTCAGATGGCAAACTGATCATGTCTGTTGACACACTTACAGATGCTTCTTTCCAGTCTGGAGAGGGATTGAAGAGAATTTTAAAGAGAGAACGCAACTTGTGCAGTTGGAAATAGAGATGTGTACTGTTCAAAGAGGCTGTAAAGTTACCCTGAGGTCACACAGCAGAAAAATAAGATTGAAAATTTCAGTTCCAATTTAAAACAATGGTTTATATTCCTATGGTGTGGGCTTCTGGAAATTCCATTTACACTCAAATGTGTTTACACTGATGGGACAACTTGCAGAATCAATTGAGAAATCTTTAGTCCTGATTTGAAGGTCACCCCAACCCCCAGTTTAGCTTGCTAAGTCATTTCTATGGTAGTTTAGAAAAAACTGTGGCACTGCAAAACTGTGTGATCTAATCAGGAATTATCTAGCATGACAGTAATTGTGACCGTGTGTAAGACTAGTTAAAGGTGAAGAGTTCCTGTTGGTCTTGCCTTGGTGTGGAAACTATTGGCAGCTGATATAATTTCGAGATCAGTATTTAACTTTTTTATCCAGATTTTCATCTAATTACCATGTACTCCCTTGTACACATGAATCATGTGATTTAGATGTTCTAGCAAAATGAATGGAAGATTACCTTACACAGATCTCCATCTTGTTACTAGTTTTTACTCTAGCTCTACATTTTAATTATTGGTTCTTTACCTATCCCTGGTTTTGAATTACGGTACATGACTGCTGTTCTACATAGGGATCAAGTCAATTTTAACAATACTTACATGAAATATGATGTTTGTAATACAGCATACAGGGATTCAGCCAGTAGCTTTCTAGAGCTTTTCTAGCTCCAAATTCCCCAAACTTCCACATTCTTCCTGAAGTAATCCCAAAGTATACTAACCACATCTCCAGAGTTTTCATAGCAACAGCCCCTTTCCTGGTACTGAATTTCTCATTTAATTACTCCACAGTTTGCTGAGATAAGATATTTATAAAAAGCAATTAAAGGGTGGAAGGGTTTTTACTTTGATTCCGGACCTGTGAGTATCATAGCAAGGTTGTCAGGGCATTGTCAGGAGCTTGTCACTCTTGGACACATTGTGGTCACAGTAATGAAGAAGAGAACAATGGGCACTCCTGCTTGTCTAGTTTTCTGTCTAATTCAGTCCAGAATACAAGACTTGAGAATAGTGCATCCCACTTTTAGTGTGCAAGTCATTTGCTTCAGTTAAAAGAAAAGCTCTTCAGAGTATGTCTAAAGACTAACATAATCAAAACAATCCTCAGGCATGTCTAGAAGATTGTCCTTAGGTGACTCTAGATGTTTTCAAGTTGAAAGCCAACATCACATCATGCATGTAATAAAGGATAGAGAAAAAAATCAAGAATACCACTGAGAAAACGTGAAACTATCTTTAGAGATGAAGCCATTATGTTACGGTTAGCTCTTCCTATATTTACTTCTTCATTGTGAATTTTACAGTACATAGAGTTATGAGGCCACAGACATGATTTTCTAGATATTATCATAGTTGCCACTTACGGTTCTATTAAAACTGGAAAGAACGATATGTTTCTAAGCCTGAAGATGCGTTTTGACGAGATGGAAACTGGAGGAACAATGAAAGCCTCCAAAATGGTGCAAGAGAAAAGAATATAAGAGAGTAAGTGACATCACAGAATGAGCCCATGGGCCGAGAAGATGGCTAAGAAGGTAAAGATGCTTGCTATGCAAACCTGGTAGCCTGAGTTTGTTCCCCTAAACCTGCAAGGAGAGAAATGACGCCATAAAGTTGTCTTCTGACCTCAATGTGTCCACTGTGATATGCATGCCCTCTCACATACAATGCATGTGCACAGATACACACAAAGTAATATTGTTGATTATTGCATTAATATTTGTTACATATTTGTATATGATTATATAAATGTATAAGTAATATAATTTATTTTTATTATTATTGCAAACTCAACATTTCAAAAAAAGAGTTCATAGTGACATGTACGTTCTATTTTCCATATTATTCACTATCATTCTTGTGCTGAGATTTTACTTTACTTCATCTCATCCTAATAGAGCTACATCTGTCTCTGTCCTAGTATTTCAAAGCTCTCTTTCTAAAAATGACTTCACTCGGAGGAAGTGACCTACCTAGCCTAGTTGAGACCCTCTGTGTTTGCCAGTGTCTTCTGTGTAGAACATTCCCGTGAATGCTATAGGAAAGGAGAAGCTGTTTGTCTTTGACTGATCTTTTCCAGGGAAAGATCTGGGGTTTTCTCTGTAGGTCTTTCTTACTTGCTTCATTTTTGAACTATCCACTTACAGCAATGCAATACACATTTTGCTAAATCTGCAGTTTCCCCATCAGTCCATCGTTTTTAAATAAAACTGAAGATAGCAATAAGGAGATCTTGACATTTATGTTTTATTAGAAAATAAAGACAAAGGAATAGAGCTAGCATTTGCTTGAGAGGCAAATATATTTCTCCCCCTTGTCTTCCAGCAAAACTGTATTTAGAGTCTTTCGTTTACAGCCTTGTTTTGTTGCTTTTGCTCTGTTTAATTTTGTCTCAATCACGACTGATGTGCCCCCTATAAGAGGGGAAAGTTTTCTAACTAATACTACATTCTATAAGTATGGGCACTCTTTTTCTTGATTTTCTCTGTAAGAGAAATGCCTCCTGTAACTCTGACTTCACTGGCATCCCTGTATTGTTCAAACCCGCCACGGTTTGAACTTTTATGATGTCGTTGTCCATTTGAGACACACAAAACAAAAAGTAGTTTAAATTGCCTGCCTCCTTTGGAAATAGCTATTATTCAAACCTGCATCTATTCTCAAGAGTCCTTTCACTTCATAGATACAAAGTGCTTTGTCTCAATAGCTTCATTCAATAACTTTAAACAAAGAGGTATAATTTTCTAACTTTGTGTGCCTGTCACCAGAAGAATTTATTTCAGGGACAAAGGAAGAGAAAAATCCCAAAGCTTGATTTTTGGGATTTTCGTGGTGCAGCTATGCTTGATTTCCAGCTCCGTGTGTCTGTGCTTCACTGTCGAGACTAGATTTCTTTATTTGGTATTCCAAAGTGTGAGGGTTTTCATAGGTGTTTCCAAATTTTACATGATGATTTTGAAAAAGGATACTCAATGTATAATTCACTGCTTCCTTGGAGAGAATTCATAACAATACTTATTCTGGGAAGAATAAAATATTTGGGCATTTGCATTTATACAAGCAAACAATTCACCAAGTATAAGAATAAAACAAAACTATGAAAGTTAAACATCAGTAACAAAATTCAAGTGGTATTTTCATTTAATAATCGGAATTGTCAAAAATCATTTTGAGTAAATTAGTATTTAAATTAATGAAATAATTGATGACAATTATAACAATTTAAGAACAATTATAATTATATATTATATGTTGGTACTTTGAACAATTAAGAATATGGGATAATATAAGAAGTACAGTTGATTAAAATGCTTATGTTAATTGATAATTTCTAATAACTAATGAATTGTTAAACAGAATTATTTGTGTAACAAAACGGGAAATGTAGTTCATAGTTGTTTCGTGGATAGTATAATTTTTAGAGCTATATAACTTCAGACAGGTTCTGTTGTATTCTACCTAGCTCTTAACTAAGGCTACAAAGATAATCTCTTGGTCTGAGCTCCTAATTCACTTCTTTGGATCCATCTGGGGACACTCTACTAGCAGCCTAGCTTGGCATGGGATCAGGCTATAATTGTGCCTTGCTCTCCTCTATTCACATGGATTAGATTAACCATCCCATGACTCCATCAAAAAGATAAATTGCAAGTGTTTTGCTCCAGTGGTGTGTCTGTTCCTAATGCTGTCATTAATGTTCCTTGTGTTTGTTTTGTTTTAAAGTGTTTTCCTAATTTAGAGATCATAATTTTTACTCTCACCATTTTCACTCCTTTCATTTTGAGTTGAGACAACACATTAATCATCCCCAAAGTGGTTTTGTCTGGAAATAAGAGGGCTCTTTGCCTCACTAATAGTTCAATATCAGAATTTTTGTGTCTTTTTGCATCCATTCTATTATTTGCCAAAAAGGCAGATATTAGCTGTGTGATATTCCCAAGGTATTTTAAACAGAGTTTTAATCTGTAGTGTCCTGGAAAATAACATGAATGAAAATAAAGAAGACTAAAAGCAAAAGTCAGAAAAAAAAACAAAGTACTTCTAAAATCGTGTGTTAAATAACATAATCATCTGCCTATTCAGTTTTCCCCTTAAAATTTAATAACTTTCTAAGTGTTGTTACTCTATGCACATATATTTCCTGGCCTATATTATTATACCTTTCTTTCTCATGATTGTTTATCTGTTCTCTAGCACCTTCTTTGTGTGTGATTTTGTCTATAAATTTCTAGCTATTGTGTCTGTCTTCACACAGTTACTGATACAGATAAGGAACTTTCTGTTTCTTCATACTGAATCAAAAAATGCTTCTAGAAAGTTCTGTTTAATACAACCTGCCCTAAGTCTCTGTTTATCTGAACACTTTTCTTTTTGTTTATACTTGGTTGATGTTGTACTTTTAATTCTTTTAAAGTTTAATACATGTATTCCATGATAATTTTTGTCACTTTTGGCACCCTGTAATATATTGAGTAGTTATTGCATATGCATAGGCAAACAATAGAATTTAAAATAAAAAATAACAAAATACCGACAAATGAATAAATTCTGACTGTGATGGTTCCCTATAATCCTAGCCCCCAGGAGCCCCAAAGAAAGAGGAACTTGAGTTTGGAGACAACCTTAGCTATAAGAAAAATACCAAATTCAAAAGATTATTATAATGTTTGAGAGAGGCAAAAATGCTGTAACCTCTCCTGAGTATTGGAGAAAAGTCAAGAAAACTGCTCCTCCACTAGCCATTCAAAGGGCATCTAATTTTATCTTAAATCTACATGGACTTCTAGTTTAATTGATAAGGATATTATCTTCATTTTTTACTAAATGCATAGTTATGTGTGCTCCTGACACAATCATCATCACCTAGTTAATCTCTGGGGACCTTAGGACAAAGAACTCATGACTTAAATGTAATATAGTCACTTGTTTCACAAGTGATCCATGTGGTTGGCTTAACCTCCTGGAATTCAATGAATGAGTTTAAATTACTTGACTAGACTAGATGTGTTAGAATTCATGACAAGCTTTGGAGACAAAGCCATATTACAGCCCAGGCAAAACAAAACATCCCATTCATTCATAGGACAAATTCATTTTTTAGAACACCTAGGTCAAACACAATAAAATGTCTTAGAGAACTTATGTTAAAAGAGATATTTTAACAACCTATTGTCATACTTAAAATAAAACAGATTTTTTTGTACAGAAGTATTTTTTATTTAATTGGCATAATAAAAAAGAATACAGCACAAAGAACTCAACAAGCACAGAATTCTAAGGAAATGGTACTGATGTTGGCTTTACAGTTACTTATTTTCTAGAAAATTTGAATAAATGAATTGAAGTTTGAGATTTTTTCAAATAAATCATATGTTTTTATCATAGGAAATCTTTATTCTACTTATACAAGAACCCAAGTTTGTGCTTATTTTGGATTTTTGGAGCTAGATGTGTTGGTATACACCTATAACTTGAACACAGAGGAGATGGATGCAAGAGGATGAAGGGCCCAAAGCCAGCCTACAATACGCAGACAGACCCTGTTTCAAACACAAAAAAACGTAATTTGGGAAAGAAAAGCAGAAACCTCAGGGTTTGATTGAATCAGTGTGTGAGGATAGGGGACTGGTAATAACTGTGATCAGTAGGCTGATAATGATTGCTCTTGTCTTGATCACTTATATGTAGTTAGCATTCAACGTCAAGAAACTCATTTGAAGGTTTTATTGACATCTTTTCATAAATGGAGTAATGGAAGCTCAGTGATATACATTTAGCAAGTTGCATATCACGGATGGAAAGCTGTATCTCATTTGAACTCCAAATGTTAATTTGAAGACAGAGATTTTCAAGGTGCTCAAGTCAAAGTTGGTTTTAGGTTACATACGGTGATAATCTTATTGGAATGTACAAAATTACAATGACATAAAAAGCAAGATGAATTTTCATTAAAGATAAACCTTAACTGAAGCATATGTAATCTTTTTCAATATATGAAACAAGGAAAGTGTTTTGAGAAACACCTAATATACCATAAGTACTAGGAGATCCTGTCATTACATATTATATTTTACATTTGGAATGAGGTTAACTAGGGATTCAAGCTTGGAAATCATTGTAATGCAGGGAAAGTGCACAGAAATTAATTTTAGAGTATCATTGTGACTTATACAACTCTGCAAATGAACAGAAGGTGAAAGTGCATATTTACTAATTTGAGTTTTGCTATCATTTCCCACTGTTGAGAATCAGATTACATTACCTCGTGAATGTATTTTAAAAATATCATTAGTACCTGCATCCTGTAATGCTAGGTTAAGTAGTACAATATGTATCTAATGTATGAGGTATATTTAAGGCACATATTAGACATTATCTGTAACATAAAGGAGATTAGAAAGCTAATAAAGTAGTTAATTATAACATTAGAACATAATGAAATCTCACACAAATGATTCAACAAAAAATACATAAGGTGAGGAGAAAAAGACTACTTAGGGTTTATGTGATCAGGGAATAGATTTACCAGGGAGACATGTACAAATCATTTTAAAAAAATAGTATTTTGGCAATTATTGAAATAATCTTCTATATAGAAATAAATAAAATGAAAAGTCACAGGAAAAAAAGCAAAAATATCTGCAGGAAAAAAAGATTGAAATATTAAGTAAATAAGCAAATCCTGAAGGAGGCATTCATTTTTTTATAATGCTACTAAGATAGTTGAGGCAGAAATTTCAAGAGTTCAAAGTCATATTTTTCCATAACCAATTAGAACTTTGAGCAACTTTTCAAGAGGGAAATATATAAGCAAAATAATATCTGAGTATTTTGTTCTTGTCTTAAGACAGGATCTTTTGCTGTATCCTATGTTAATCTCAATCTCGATGTTCTATTGCCTCTGCCTCCTAGTTTCTGGCATTCCAGATATGCATTTTACAATGTGACTGGAATGTTCTTCATATCTTGCATAATTTCTGCATGCAAGATGGAAAATAAGAGAAAAATAGAAAATTGCAAGCTTTTCATAGTTTTCAAGGAATGGCTGTTTGATGATTGAATTCAGAGAACTGCACAGAACTGTGGATGTCTTATAGGGAAAATATGGGTTATGAAATTATTTTCAAATTTAGAAAGGCCAAGAAGAAATTGTTGTAATCCCAGTGATGAATATATTTCATGTATTAATTTTATTAGGCAGTTTCAAATTATATGTGTGTTAATTTTAGTGAGATTTTTTCCCCTTTGCCTTTTCTTATTCCTTTTCCACTGAAAAGCTTTTACTTTCCAGAATGGACTCCTCCTACTTTCATGATCTTTTATTTTATCACCCACTATCTTTTTTTTTAAATGAGAAACTGAGATGTTTAATGCCAATAAAAATTGAAGGTTTAGTCAAACCAACAAAAATATCACCCACTATCTTTATTAGGGTTTCTTTACATAGGTGTGGGTGGCGGGCTATTGGCTGGAGCTTAGGCCAAATACGTAGTTAAATATTTTTATTTGAAATACACTTGCATTGCTTTCTCCCCCCATTTCCTTTCTCTTGCCCCTAGCAGCACTTCCTATGCCACTGCTGCACTCTCAAGTTGGTATCCTTTTATTCATTGATTATTGCTGTTGCATTTGCTTTTGTTGTTGGTGGTGGTGGTGGAGGTGGTGGTGGTGGTATGTGTGTGTGGTGTGTGTGTGTGAGTGTGTGTGTTTTGGGGGGTGTGGGTGTGTGTGTGTATGAATAGAGAACCTACTGAGTCCAACCAACAACATGCATGGGATAGGTTAGTTCTCTTCTCCTTTTGTCCAAATGTGGGAACTTCTGTATATTTTTCCCTTTTGTGTTAAAATGTCTGCTGATATTGCCATTGTTCCAGTCCTGTATATGCAGCCATTACTGTGAAGACATTTTTTTAAATTTATTTTTTTAATTTAAATTAGAAACAAGCTTGCTTCACATGTCAATTCCTGCTCCCTCTCCTTCCTCTCTTCCCCTGTCCCCTTCAACCCTCCCAGAACCCCCACCAAATCCCCACTCCACTCTCCAATTAGGGTGAGGCCCTTCATGGGGGGTTGCCAAAGTCTGTCATATCATCCAGGGCAGGGCTTAGGCACTCCCCCATGTGTCCAGACTGAGACAGTATCCCTCCACGTGGAATGGGCTCCCAAAGTCCATCTGGATGCCAGGGATAAATGCTGATCTATTGCCCAAGGCCCCAAAAAATGCCGAGACCTCCACACTTACACCCATGTTCAGAGGGGTCTGGATCTGTCCAATGCTGACCTCTCAACTCTCAGCCAGGGGTTCATGAGCTCCCCCTTGTTCAGGTCAGCTGTTTCTGTGGGTTTCACACACCAAGTCTTAACCCCTTTGCTCATCACTCCTCCCTCTCTGCAACTGGGTTCCAGGAGTTCAGTTCAGTGTTTAGGTGTGGGTGTCTGCCACTGCTTCATTCAGCTACTAGATGAAGGCTCTAGGATGACAAACAAGGAAGTGCTCAATGAAAATATCACATTAAAGGTAGCCTCTAAACTATTGGTTAGATTGCCAGTTGGTGTTATCCTTACCCTCAGGTGAGAGCACTGTACCTGAGATCTTCCTTTTAGACCATTCAGGAGAATCCTATGAATCTTGCCTGTTTCTTATAAAATCGCATTTATCAATGGTTTTGTGTTACTGAAAAGTGAAAATTTTTTGAGAGTGTGAATACATAAAAATGTCTTCTATTATCCTTGAAGTTTTATTATAATGCTTAACAATAAGTTTCTAAGAGCTAGGCTAAAATAATTTTACTTCAAGATGAATAGGTACTACATTATGTTCTTTATCTCAAGTTTAAAATAATCTACAATGTGCAAACTTTTTGATGGGGGGAAGCTCAGAGTGGCAGTCTCCAGAATCATTTAAGAAATGTTCACTCCCAGGGTTTTGGATTTGCAACATGATAAATCCTAATATTTGATATAGTTACATATTTTCTGGTAATCTCAACAAAACCATTAGACCTAAAATTTCATTTAATTTTACTTTGCCCAATCTTCTTAGATATTTTTGTCTAATATTCTCTGCTCCTTTTTCTTAGATGTTTATAATATAGATGTTGGGACTCTTAGATTCTCTTTTAGCTCTATTATTGCTTTACTTCTCACTCCTTGCCCTTTTATCATTCTAACTTTGAGTAAGGTACTTCATGTTTTTGGATTTATCTCATTTATGAAATTTATCTCATTTATGAAATTATAATTTATAATTCTATGTATATTATATAATTAATCATATAATTCATCATAAATTAAAATAATAATAGCCAGTCCAACTATAATTGATGTACTATTAACCTCAGAAGTTCTTTAATACCCCTCTCATATTCTTTCACTAAAGCAACATTTTATCATTTCATTCATTCATCCACTTTAAGAAATCTCTGGGGCCAGCAAGGTGGTTCAGCAAAATGGTAATCAGAAGAAAACTGACTTCTGCAATTTTTTCTCTGAATGTAGAAACACAAATGTGCACACACATACTAATTATAAAAAAGGATGTTTCTAAGGTCATTTAAAATCTTTTATGCTTTCTTTTCTATGCACTGCCTGTACTTTTCCAAGTTACTCCTATTTGCTTAAGATATCTTTCTGTCAGGAAATTTCTTCCAGTGCCTGATGATCTTTCAACTCCCAGTACAGAACAATAAAGACTCATTTAAAATTTTTGATACATGTTTTTTCTGCTGCTTTATTGGAAAACACCTGATATCAAATCTAAACATATCCAAATTTGATGTAATTCTGCTGGTTTGGAATGCTCTGGGATAGTAGCATTAATATTCCCATTTCAACAGTGTTAAGAAACTGGGATCATGCTAACCTTTATTTGCTATTAGGAACTGTACCAATTAGAACTATTTTCAATAAAACAGGGCAAGTGGATATTGTAATCTCCGTGATGCTGTTAGATAAAAGGACACAGCTAGATCTCTTCCAAGTTCCACTGCAGTGACTGGGAGGGGAGTGGAGTCACAGGGCTGTAGGGATTCTGAGTCAGGACACACTTTTCGTTTTCGTTTTCTGTCTCGGGTGTGCTGTGTTAACTCCCCACCACTGTAGCAGAGGCACGAGGCACTCAGCTTACAAAGAAAAAAGGGTTTTGCCCATGATGAAATGAACATGTTGCTATTTTCCATAGAGGAGTTGCACACGGCAATGGTAGAGCATGCATATGAGAACAAAACTGTTCACATTCAGTCAGGAAGTGAGAAAGGCAGAGATTCATGATTGCTAAGGAAGACATAACCCTCAGTGAGGAAATTTATTCTGATAAACCTTGTCTCTAAATTCTACGTACCTTCCCAAAGAAGCCATGATGGGAATTAAACTCTTACTATACTGAGCTTGGAGAGACACTACAGATCCAATTATAGCTTCTCATGTGTATAAAAAACAAAAACAAAATTTTCAATAGAAAAAATAAGATAATTATTGATCACTCTTCTCCTTCTCTTCCTTTTTCATTCTCAGTGAACTGGGTCTGTTGACACTCCCTTACCCCAGGTTATTATCTTAAAACTGTGCCTACTTCTATGTCTCCTGTCTCCTCTACTTCCTACTCTGTATGTGCTTGATGTAGCCAATTTTCATGAGCGGTTTAGCTGTCTGCTATTGTCCTTCACTACCCTGGGAACTATGCAGAGAGGCGAAAGAACATTATTGACGGTGTGGCTGGGCTTGAATCTCCTCACCCTCATTAAATAGCAGCGTGACACAAGTGATGTTATTTACAGTCTTGTCCTCCTTAAAGAAGTTGGTGAAGAAATGTTTGACTCAGGATTGTTTCAGCTGTCATTGTTCAGTCTTAGAACACATTGGTTTATAATAGGCCCTCAGTAAGTGTTATCTGCTATTACACGTTAAAGTGTTCTTGCTGTCTTTATGCCTTACATGTTTTGTGGTACAAAATGGCATGCTACTGAATGTGTTAATTCCAAACCCACCCATGCATGTTTGTATTTATTTTTAAGGTTATTTTTCATTCTGTGTGTGTTTGTGTATTATGTGTTTTTCCATTTGCATGTGTGTATATGTATGTGTGTTTGTGTGTCTGTGTACCTGTGTTGTGCACCTGAGTGCAAGTGCCTTCAGTGGCTTGAGGCACTGGATTCTTTGGAGTTGTAGTTACACATGGATTCTCTGCTGTGTAGAAGCTAAGTCCTCTGAACTGAACCTGGGCCTTCTGCAAGAGCAGCAAGTGCTTTTAACCACTGAACTTCCTCTCCAGCCTCTACATGTGTATCTTAATATTTTGAAAGCATCTTTTCCACTAATATCCATAGGAGATAAGACTGAATGGAAAAGTACTTTAATGAGCAAATTTTTGAGTATGTTGTTTAAGCAAACACATAATATTTTGCAATGGACATTAGTATATAAATGGATTGAAAATTCATGTTATGTCAGAAAAAGTAAGAAATATTCATAATTAAATGGAATGTTCTGCAAGTTTCAAGAATTGTCAGCAGTGAGTTTTAGTCCTGGTTTGAATTTCACTTTATTGACTTTTGCTTCTAATTAGTAATGAAAGATCCATTTAAATGAATTTAGCTCCCATAAAAGACTGACACTAAGTTTTTAATGCAATTGGTTATGTGACATTTAAATTGTATTTTAATATTAGGCTGAATTAAGTTCAAAATATAAATGCTGTAAATACTTTTTAAGTAATAATCAAATGTACTAAACTAATCTGAGAAATTAACTATTAATTTTCTTAGAAAATATCTAGGTAAATTATTCCTATATAGAAACATTATTAAAAGAAGTAGTCATCTAGAGTATGGACTAGTGCACATAGCAAAACAATCATACCTCAATGGCTTATGACTGAGAATTATCACTCCATGGTATTCAAATTAGAATGACCATGGATTTAGAACTGAGATTCTGTCTTGATATCATTGAGCAAATATTTCATGGGGCTGGGGAATTTGCACATGCATGGGTTTGGGAAGAGTGTTTTTTTCAGGCTTGCTATGTACTTCAATATATAATATTGAAAAGCTGTTTTTCTGGACTCTTCATTAGTCTATACATTCTGCTATATATAATTCAATACTTATAATCCAGTCATGAATCTCCAAGTTCACGGTCAAGAGCTAGGTGATTTTTTTTCTTCTGTATAGAATTACAAGTAAATACACTTGACCCATATGCTAATTGTCAGAAAACAGCAGGCAGAAAATAAGTTATGGAAAGATAAAAACAAAACATATCAGACCTTGATGAAATGCAGAGACAGCAATGTTTGACCTGTCACTGTTCATCTTTTTTAGATGAAAACCAAGCAAAACAAATAAAAAAACTAAGTATACCTAGAATGTGGGTTCTTCTCAATGTTGTAGAACCAAGGAATTTGCAGCTTTTTTGATTCACAAAATATTTTGGAGATCTTGTAAGATTTTTCTAATATCGCTTCAACACACAAGGCCATAGATGGCTAGTCTCCCCAAAATTAGTTGCTTTCAAACTATGGATAAAATATTCTAGTCACTAAATCAACATGAGCTAAGCTCATGTAAGCTCACAGAAACAGAAGCAGCATGCACAGGGTCTGTACTAGGACCTCTGTGTTTATGTTGCGGTTTTAGTTTAGTGTATTCATGGGATTCCCAAGTGTGCGAAAGAGTAGGTCTGATTCTTGTGCTTTCTCTTGTCTCTTTTCCTTCTGTTGGTTTTTCCAGTCCAGCTTCAATGAGATAGCTTTTGTTTTGTTAGATTTCATTTTGTTATAATTTTTAAATGAATGAATGAATGAGTGAATGTATGAATGAATGAAAACCTAGTCACTAAAGTAATGTTTAATGACTGAACTATCATTCTTATCTCCTGGTAGAGGAAAAATTATAGCTTTCTTATGGAATGACACTGAGTATATCATGTTCAAGTGCTTTTATTTGGAGAGTTTGGTGTGGGGTTTTTTGTTTGTTTGTCTTTTGGGTTAGTGCTTTATTTTGTTGTTTTCAGGGTTTTTGTTGTTATATTGCTTTGTTTGTTTGTTTTGTTTTTTCTTTGTTTCCTCAAGACAGAATTTCTCAGATGTCTCTGGCTGTCCTGGAACTCAGTTGTTTCCTTCTTGAGAAAGAATTTAAAATTGAGTGGATAGGGAGGAATGGAGAGCATTTGGAAGGATGTGGGAAAGGGAAAGAATTTGGTCAAAATGTACACAAATAAAAATGATTTTATATAATAAAACATAAAAAATTTTAAAAAGAAACATTCTAGTGTAAGAAGGAATGTGTCCCTTGCTCAAAGCCATAAGACTCAAAACACCAAAGAGAACAGTTACAGAGATATGGTTACAGGCCAGGGTACTGCATGTTCTGTTTATTTATCAGTGTACATCGAGAATGAATTTATACTGAACCTACAGAAACTCATACACAGCAGAATTGGTGTCTTGTCACTAGATCAATTTACTTTCCCTTTGATACAAACAAACACAGTATAAAGCTGATGAATTGTGAAAGATGTATGGGCTGGATATTAGTGACATACAGGGTCATTTCTAATTCTGTGGTGTAGAGTAGATGATAGAAAATTTCACAGAAAAACTAAGTTTGGTGTCATGAAGAAAGCAAGGGATGCTTTTCAAATTCTTTCCTCATAATACCTTTGGGTATCACTGGTCACTTCTTCCCTAAGATCACTAGTCTACTTGGCTGCTTGGGTATTAGACTGGATTATTCCCTACTTTCCATCCGACTACACCTTTTCCCCTTCGCTAATCTTCTTGAATCTATTGTGTTCTACTACGTTCAGTGTTTCCCTTCTTGGGGGTTAGAAATTCATCATAAATATTTATTGCCCCAATTGGCTAGCGCATGACTGAGCCTTTGTAATCTTATCTCTAGGCAATTTTGACTCAGAAATTCATGAGCCAAATCAAGATTTGAATTTCAAAATAAATTATCCTTCCATACTACCTCTTACATTGAAGATCACCACTGCTAATTCCTTTTTTTCTTGGTTTTTATTTAACATTTACATGTTACTCTCAGTTCCCTCTCCCTCCCCTCGTCCCCCAATCACTCAATACTTCCAACCTCCACCCCACTCCATCTCCCCTCCACTCCCCAGGGAGGATAAGGACTTCCATGAGGGATTTTCAGAGTCTGTAATATCATCCCAGGAAGGGGCTAGGTCCTCCCCCATGTGTCCAGGCTGAGAGACCATCCCTTCATATAGAATGGGATCCCAGAGTCTACTGGTATGCTAGGAATAAATACTGCTCTACTCTCGAAGTTCCCACAGATTGCTGAGGCCAAGGCCTCTTCTCTGACACCCAGGTTCAGGGCAGGCAGCAGGGGAGGCGAGGTGTCTGGAGCAGTATAATGCTGGCCTCTCAGTTATCAGTCTGGGGTGCATTAGTTTCTCCTTTGTTTATTTCAGCTGCCTCTGTGTGTTTCTCCAGCCTGATCTTCATTATTTTGCCCATCACTGCTCTTTGCAACTGGGTTCCAAGAGTTCAATTCGGTTTTTAGCTGTGAGTGTCTGCCTCTGCTTACTTCAGCCACTGGATGAGGGTTCTAGGATGGCATATTAGGTAGTCATCAATCTCATTGTCATGGGAGGGCATTTAAGGTAGCCTTAATGCCAGTTGGTGTCAATCTTGTAGATCGGTGAATGTAGAGTGAAGCCTTTTCCTTGTCAGCCACTTTGGTTTTTCCCCACCAGTCGCCTGGGCTCTGTTGCATTGTAGTCCCCAAATAACAAACAAGATGCTGTATTAATTATGAAGCTGTTGGCCTTGCTTGTTTCTTACTGGCTAGCTCTGACTTAAGTATTTACCCCATAATTGTCAATCTGAGTATTTCTCTTACTGGAGAAAAGTTCTGAACTTCTTATCCCTATGGCAGCTACATCTTGACTCTCTGTGTTTCTCCTACCCAGAGTCCTCCTGGACTCCTAGGCCCACCTCTATTGCTTCCCTATTGGCCAACAGTGCTTTATTGACATATAAACAGGACTTCCCCATCATGTGAAGATCTCACTAGTGCAAGATTTCTCCTCCAATTTATAATGACTCCCTCTATTAAGGTATCTCTCATTCTTCTCTCCTATATTCTTACCCTGGATCAATGTTCCTGCTATCCTTTTTGTTCCTCTTCCCTCCTCTTTTCACCCTCTCTTTCTCCCATCTTCTTCTGTCCTTCCTCCCCCCAGGACCTCCTCATCCCTGCTCCCAAAACAATTTGAAGAACTCCTCCCATAACCCTTCTCTGGGTTCACAAGCATAACTTCCTTAGGTCCTCCCTGCTTCCCCAACTCTCTGGCAGTGGGATTGCAGGCTGGCAATGCCCTGCTTCATGTCTAAAATCCATATATGAGTGCATATATAACATGTTTTCATTTTTGTGACTGGGTTACCTCACAGGATGGTTTCTTCTAGTGCCATCCATTTACTGTAAATTTCAAGATTCCATTTATTTTCTGCTGAGTAGTACTCCATTGTGCAAATATAACACATTTTCTCTATCCACTCCAGTTCAGGGGCATCTAGGTTTCTTCCAGGTTCTGACTATTACAAATAATGCTGCTATGAACATAGGTGAGCAGATGTCCTTATTGTCTGAGTGTACATCTTTTGGGTATATACCTAAGAGTGGAATTGCTGGATCTTGGAGAAGACTGATTCCCATTTTCCTGAGTAATCTCCATACCGATCTCCAAAGTGGCTGCATAAGTTGGCATTCCCACCAGCAGTGGAGGAGTATTCCCCTTTCTCCACATCCTCTCCATCATAAACTGTTGTTAGCGATTTTTATTTTAGCCGTTCTGACAGGAGTGAGAGAGTTGTTTTGATTTGCATTTTCCTGATGGCTAAGGATGCTGAATACTTTCTCAACTGTCTCTTAGCCATTTCAGACTCCTCTATTGAGAATTTTCCTTGGGATCAGTTCAGTGTTTAACTGTGGAACCTAGCGACAGAGAGAGAGGAGCGAAGAGCAAATTGGAAAAGAATGGGCTGGCAAAACCAGCAGAGACAGCTGATCTGAATAGGGGAGAGCTCTTGGACCCCAGACCGACAGCTGGGAGGCCAGCATGGGACTGATCCAGACCCCCTGAATGTGAGAGTCAGTGAGGAGGCCTGGGCAACCTATGGGGCCCTGAGCAGTGGATCAGTGTTTATCCCTCGAATACTAACAGACATCGTGTATCCATAACACAAAGAGGGATGCTCTCTCAGCCTGGACTCTTAGGGGAGTGCCTGGCCCCTACCCTGAGTGAAATGACAGACTCTAGATATCCCCTATGTGGAATGAATTGGCAATAGGGTGGGAGGTTGGGGGGAATGGTGGGGGGTGGGGAAGGAGGGAAGGGAGAGGGAACTGGGATTGGCATGTAAAACAAGCTATTTAAAATTAAAATAATAAAAAATGAAAGTAAAAAAAATAATAACAGGGTTTTCAATTTGATTCCATTGCTCTACCGGTCTGTATTTGTGCCAATACCAAAGTGTTTTCAGGACTATAATTTTATAATAGAGCTTGAAGTAAGGGATGGTGATGCCTCCTGTAGTTCCTTTATTGTACAGGGTTGTTTTGGCTATCCTGGGTCTTTTGTTTTTCCATATAAAATTGAGGATTGTCCTTTCGAGGTCTGTGAAAAATTGTGCTGATATTTTGATAGGGATTGCATCCAATCTGTAGATTGCTTTTGGTAAGATTGCCATTTTTACTATGTTGCTCCTACCTATCCAAAAGCATGGCAGATCTTTCCAATTTAGGTTCTTTCTTTAAAGAGTTAAAGTTCTTGTTATATAGGTCTTTCACCTGTTTGGTTAGAGTTACCCCAAGATATTTTATGGTGTTTGTGGCTATTGTAAAGGGTGATGTTTCTCTGATTTCTTTCTCATCCCCTTTATTGTCTATATATATATATATATTAGGGCTACTGATTGTTTTAGTTAATTTTGTATCCTGCCACTTTGCTGAAGGTGTTTATCAGCTCTAAGAGTTCCCCGGTAGAATTCTTTACATTGCTTACACAGACTATTATATCATCAGCAAATAGTGAAAATTTGACTTCTTCCTTTCCAGTTTGTATTCCCTTGATCTCCTTTTGTTGTCTTATTGCTCTAGCAAGAACTTCAAGTACAATATTTAATAGATATGGAGATAGTGGACATCCTTGTCTTGTTCCTGATTTTAGGGGTATTGCCTTGAGTTTATCTCCATTAAGTTTGATGTTGGATGGTGGTTTCCTGTATATAGCTTTTATTATGTTTAGGTATGCTCCTGTTATTCCTGATCTCTCCAAGACCTTTATCATGGATTTTGCCATAGACTTTTTCAGCGTCGAGTGAGATAATCTTGTGGTTTTTCTTTCTCAGATTGTTTATATGGTGGATTACATTGATGGATTTTCTTATGTGGAACCATCCCTGCAACAGTGGGATGAAGCCTACTTGATCATGGTGTATAATTTTTCTGATGTGTTCTTGGATTCTATTTGCCAGTATTTTATTGAGTATTTTTGCATCAATGTTTATGAGGGAGACAGGTCTGTATTTCCATATCTTGGTAGTGTCTTTGTGTAACTTGGGTACTAAGGTAATTTTAGCCTCATAAAAAAAGTTTGGCAGTGATCCTTCTACTTCTATTTTGTGGAACAATTTGAAGAGTATTGGTATTATCTCTTCCTTGAATTTTTGTACAATTCTGCCCTGAAGCCATCTGGCCCTCGACTATTTTTGGTTAGAATTTTATGGCTGCTTCTATTTTGTAGGGGTTATAGATCTGTTTACATTGTTTATCTGTTCTTGATTTAATTTTGGTAATTTATATCTCTCTAGAAAATTATCCATCTCTTTTATATTTTTCAATTTTAGTGGAGTACAGGTTTTCCAAGTATGACCTGATGATTCTTTGGATTTTCCCATTTTCCCAGTGTCTGTTGTTCTTGTTGTTTCATTCCTTTTTTATTCATTGAACAAATACTTACCAATGAGTTTTAGGAATTAGTCATCACATTTAGAATGCACTGGTAGGTAAGTGAATGACTGATGGTATCCTGAGGAAGACACAATTTAAATGAATGTTAAGCAAGGTATGCTCTTAATTGCTGTGTAAAACCCACTAGGAATAAAGAGGACATTTTAAAAGGAGAACTTAGTCTCCCTTCCCAGACCTTTTGAACCATGATCTCTAGCAAGGAAAAATGTGTAATTTAAGTAAACCTTTTTAATGGTTCCCAGGCTATAACCTATAATCTTAAAAACACACTACTTCATATAAATTAGAACCAATCAAATAAGTACATATTTACATGCCATTAAAATACTATGTAAGAATGTTATAAGTGCTAAGGTAGTCTGACCCATAATGAGTATTCATCACCTTGGTGCTTCACAGGATCGTTACACATGGCAATGGAGGGTAGGAATAGATCAAATGTAAGAAGTGCTATGCCTGAATTTCACTTGAGAAATCTATAAGTCATTTTGATTCCTTTCTTTCCTTTACTCTCTTCCTATTTTTGTTGTCTTTGGTACATTTCAAGTCTCTACTACCATCTTTATTACTATACTGATGTGAAATGCAACTCTTCTTACCACAAAGGAAAAAATTACGTTAAAACTAAGCTGAATATGGGTGATAATTTTACTTAATATGGGCACGGGTCTTAGTTTGCTCTTTTACTTGTAAAAGCCCAGTAATCTTAACATCTTCAAAAAAAATCAATTGACCATACCATGCATCAATTTATTTCTAAATTATTGTTTCCATTGTGATATTTTGTTTATTTTTTGCCAGTATCATAATTCTTCATTCTTCACCTTGTTTCTCTGTTTTGGTTTTTCAAGCCAGGGTTTTTTTCTGTGTAGCCCTAGCTGTCCTGAAACTGTCTCTGTAAACCAGGATGCCCTCCAACTCACAGAGATCTTGCTGCCTCTGCCTCCTGAGGGCTGGAATTAAAGGTCTATACCAGCATTGCCTGGCTTTAAAAATCAGTTTTAGTGGGATAAAAAGTTAACTCAGAGATTAAGAACACTTGGTGCCCTTCCAGACCAAACAGATTCTGCATGCAGTGGTCACATGGCAGTTCACAACCATCTGTTACTTCAGATAAAAGAATATAGAGCCCTCACATGGCCTCTGCTTGCAGTAGGTATGAACATGTTACACACACAAATAGGCAGAAAAACACTAATACTCAGTATTTTTTAAAAAACTGTGAATTCCAAATTTGTTATTCATTTTCAAAATTATTTTGCATTTTCTAGATGCCTTAACATGAAATTTGGATCAACTGGTAAATTTCTACAAAGGATCCACCTTTTTTTATCTGTAGATAAATTTGAGGGGTTATCATCTTATCAATAGTAGGAGTTATTGCCTAAAATAATGGGATGTCTTTTAATTGATTAAGCTTTATTTTCATTTATTTTTAATGTTTTATAATTTTAAGGAAAAATTATCATACTGCTGTAGCCAAACTTATTTATGAGCCTTTTAATTTTAATGCTACAACAAATGAAATAATTTTCTGTTGGGGAAGTCCTATTATTTGCCTGTTATTTGTCAATAAAGTACTGTTGAGCCAATAGGAATCTAGATGGGTGGGACTAGGAGTCCAGGAGGATTCTGGGAAGGAGAAACACAGAGAGTTTGAGATGTAACGCCATTCGGGTAGGAATCCCGGAAACCTCTCCGGTAAGAGACATACTTAGATTAACAATTATGGGGTAATTACTTAAGTCAGAGCTAGCCAGTAAGAAACAAGCAAGGCCAACAGCTTCATAATTAATACAGCGTCTTGTGTGTTTATTTGGGGACTACAATGTGGCAGAGCCCAGGCGGCTGGCAGGAGGATAAACCAAAGCGGCTAGCAAAGAAAAAGCTTCTCTTAACAATTTTCACTCTTGAGTTTTATTTTTTGTGGTCTTTAAAACACATTATTCATTTTTATTTTAAGTGGATGAGAGTTTGCCTGCATGTATATCCATGTACCATGTGTGTGACATACCCAGAGAGTCCAGGAGAGTATGTCAGATCCTCTGGAACTGGAGTTACAGTTATTTATTAACTGCAAGAAGAGAGTTGGAAACTAACCTCAGGTTCTCTGTAAGAGCAGCAAGTGTGCTTAACTGCTGACCCATATTTTTATAGCCTTCCTCTGATTTTTTGTTTTGTTCTGTTGCATTTTTTAAGGTTATTTATGTAAAAATGAGGATTTAATCTTTTAGTATCTTCCTCAATTTCTTTCCTCAGAGATTTAAATTTTTCCTAAATATATGTTTTTATTTAAATTAGAAACATGAATGTTTCATATGTCAATTCCAGTTCCCTCTCCCACCCCTCCTCCCTTGTGCCTCCACCAGCTCACCCAGGCCCCACCCAATCCCCACATCATTCCCTAGGGAGGGTGAGGGCCTCATTGGGGGGGATCTCTAAAGTCTGTCATTTCATCCAGGGCAGGACCTAGGCCCTTCCCCATGTGTCCAGGCTGAGAGAGCATCCTTTTATTTGGAATGGGCTCCCAAGGATCATTCATACACTATGGTAAACACTGATCTACTACCTAAGAAACCTGTGATTTCTGTGACCTCCTCACTGACACTACTTTAAAATTTTTATTGTAACTTATTTTGACCTCTTTGTTTGTTTCTATATATTTTTGCAGCTATTGTGAAGGGGCATTTGTATATGATCTCCTCAGCAGGCTTGCTATTGATATCCAAAAGGATGATTTAGTGTCTTGACACTTTGTCTGTATGTATTGATCATCTCTAGATGTTTTCTGGTGTAATTATTATGACCTCTTATATATAATAGCTTAACATCTGCAAATAATAATTTAATTTATTTTCCTATTGTATTACTTTAAGGTTTTTCTCTTATATTAATGATCTAGCAAGTGTTTATGAGCTCTAAAGAAAAAAAACAAAAGAATGGTCACAGTAGATAAGCCTTTCTTAATTTTGATTTTAATAGAATTACTTTGAGTTTTTATCAATTTAAGATGGTGTTGGCTATGGTTGTAATATATTATTTAGTATTTTAATCATGATGGCACGTTAGATTTTTGTCAAAGAGTTGAAAGATAGCTTAAGCTATGAGATTTGGTTTAACACTCTATCCATTTACCAGCATGATTTTATTAGATTTTCTATTAGTGCCAATAACCCATCAAGTCATAGGCCAACAATGATGACAATAATGGGTTTCATTATTATATGGGACTTAAATCCAAGCAGAAAGTGGTTGGTTTTTCCCAAGATGTTCATGCCACTATTGCAGAGTGGCGGTGTTTTTCCAGGCAAGTTGTTACTCTTTGTTGTTCATTTGAAAGCAAGTTTCACTCTAAACTGCTGGCTAGCCTGATTAGGGCTCACTATGTATGCAGGCTGGCTGGATGTTCATGGAAATTTCTCCGCTTCAGACTCTCAAATTTTGAGATTGTAAATATGAGTCACTATGCCTTACTATATTCAATAATCTTATAATTTTATTGATCATTTACAGAAAAGATTTTTCACTGATGTAGTTCACATAAAACTTAGAAAATGACAGTGTAGTGACTACTGCAATCATAATTTTAATTAATTTTTATTTAAGTTGAAAGCAATCTTATTTTACATACCAATCCCAGGTTCCTCCCACCAGACCACCCATTACCCACACCATCTGTCCATCCTACCCCTATCCACTCCTCAGGGAGGGCAAGGCTTCTCGTGGGGGATCATCAAAGTCTGTCACATCATTTGTGGCAAGTCCTAGGTCCTCCTCCATTCATCCAGGCTGAGAGCGTATCTCTCCATAAGGAATGGGCTCTCAAAGACCATTCCTATACTAGGGATAAATACTGGTTCCACTGCCAGCAGCTCAAGAGACTGCCCAAACCCACCAACTGACACCCACTTTCAGGAGGTCAGATTTAGTCTTATGCTGATTTCCCAGCTCTTAGTTTGGGGTCCATGAGCTCCCACTTACTCAGGTCAGCTGTTTCTGTGGGTTTCCCCAGCCTTATCTTGACCCCTTTGTTCATCAATCCCCCCTCGATACAACTGGATTCCAGGAGTTCAGATCAGTGCTTAGCTTCAAATATCTGTTTCTACATCCATCAGATACTAGATGAAGGATCGATGATGGCATTTAAGGTAGTCATCAATCTCATTACAGGGGCAGCGCATTTAAGGTAGCCTCTTTACTAACTACTGAATTCTTAGTTGGGGTCATCCTTGTGGATATTTGGAATTTTCCCTAGTTCAAGGTTTCTTGTTAAGTCCATAATGGCTCCCTCCATTAAGGTGTTTCCTTCCTTGGTCTCCTTCTCTTTTCTTTCCCAACTAGATCTTCCTGATGCCTCATGTTCTCCACCTCCCTCCCTCCCTGATTCCCCTGTGCTCCACATTTATTGAGGAGATGTTGCCCCTTTCTGCTTCTGGGGGTCTATGTATGTCTCTCTTATGTTCCTACTTAATCCTAGCTTCTCTGGGGTTGTGGATTATAGGCTTGATATCCTTTGCTCTATGTCTAATACCCACTTATGAGTGAATACAACTCATGTTTGCTTTCTGTGTCTTGCTTACCTCACTCAGGATGGTTTCTTCTAGTTCTATCCATTTTGTGCAAATTTCAAGATGTATCTGTTTTTTTCTTCTGACTAGTATGTAAATGAACCACATTTTCCTTATCCATTCTTCAACTGAGTGGCATCTAGGTTGCTTACAGGTCTGGCTATTAAAAATAATACTGCCATGAACATAACTGAACAGATGTCCTTGTGGTATGAATGTGAATCTTTTGGGTATATGCCTAAGAGTGGAATTTATGGGTCTTGAGGGAGATTGATTCTCATTTTCCTAAGCATCTGCCATATTGATTTCCTAAGTGACTGTAGAAGTTTGCATTCCCACCAGTACTAGAGGAGTGTTCCCCTTTCTCCAGCATAAAATGACATGGGTACTTTTGATTTTAGCTATTCTGACAGATGTAAGATCATATTTCAGAGTTGTTTTGATTTGCATTTCTCTGATATCTAAGGATGTTGAGCAATTTAAGTGATTTTCCGACACTTGAGATTCCTCCATTGAGAATTCTCTGTTTTGATATGTACCCCATTTTTAAATTGGATTATTTGGTGTTTTGGTGACTACCTTCTTGATTCTTTTTTTTTTACATTTTATTTTCCAGTTTAAATTTAGATAAGAAACAAGGTTGCTTCACAATTCAGTTCCAGGTCCCTCTCCCTTTCCCTCCCCTCGCCCCATGCCCTCCCCCCATTCCCCCCCCCCGTTATCCCCTCATTCCCCCAGGGAGGGTGAGGCCCTCCATGGGGGTGTCCATAGTCTGTCATTTCATATAGGGCAGGGCCTAGACCCTTCCCCAAGAGTTCAGGGTGAGAGTGCACCTCACATTGTTCTATGGGAGTCCAAAGTCCATGTGTATACTTGGGATGGGTACTGATCTGCTGCCCAAGGCTCAATAGATTACCTAGGCCTCCTCACTGACACCCAGATTCAGGGGGTCTTGATCAGTCCCATGCTGGATTCCCAGGCTGATGCCTGGGATTCAAGAGATAACCTTTGTCTGGTCAGCTGTTTCTGGGGGGTTAAACCAGCCCAGTCTTAATCTCTTTGATCATCAGTCCTCCCTCTCTGTTACTGGCTTTCTTGAGTTCAGCTCAGTACTTAACCAAGGGAGTCTGCCTCTTCTTCGATCAGCCACTAAATGAAGTTTCTGTTTCCCAGACTCTCTGGCCATAGGATTGTAGGCTGGCACTCCCCAGATCTATGCCTAAAATCCATATATGAGAGAGTACATGCCATGTTTCTCTTTTTGTGACTGGGTTACCTCACTCAGGATGTTTTTTTCTAGTGTCATCCATTTGCCTGCGAATCTCATGATTCCATTATTTTTTCTGCTGAATAGTACTCCATTGTGTAGATGTACCACACTTTCTCTATCCACTCTTCGGTTGCGGGACATCTAGGTTGCTTCCAAGTTCTGGCTATTACAAATAAAGCTGCTATGAACATAGTGGAACAGACATCTTTGTTGTATGAATGGGCATCTTTTGGATATATGCCTAAGAGTGGAGTTGCTGGGTCTTGTGGTAGGTTTATTCCCATTTTTCTGAGGAATCTCCATACTGATTTCCAAAGTGGATGAACCAGTTGGCACTCCCACCAGCAATGGAGGAGTGTCCCCCTTTCACCACATCCTCCTCAGCAGAAATTGTCATTGGTGTTTTTTATTTTAGCCATTCTGACAGGAGTGATATGGTATCTCAGAGTTGTTTTTATTTGCATTTCCCAGATGGCTAAGGATGTTGAGCACTTTCTCAAGTGCCTCTCAGCCATTTTAGACTCCTCTATTGAAAACTCTCTATTTAGTTCTGCAGCCCACTTTTTAATTGGGTCCTTTGATGTTTTGGAGACTTGCTGCTTGAGGTCTTTGTAAATTTTGGAGATCAACCCTCTGTCAGATGTGGGATTAGTGAATATTTTTTCCCATTCTGTGGGCTGCCTTTTTGTCTTGCTGACTGTGTCCTTTGCCTTACAGAAGCTTCTCAGTTTCAGTAGGTCCCATTTGTTAATTGTTGACCTCACTGTCTGTGCTACTGGTGTTATGTTCAGGAAGCTGTCTCCTGTACCAATTCGTTCAAGGGTACCACCCACTTTCTCTTCTAAGAGGTTCAGTGTGGCTGGATTTATGTTGAGGTCTTTGATCCATTTGGACTTAAGTTTTGTGCATGGTGATAAACATGGATCGATCCGCATTCTTCTACATGCCAGTCTCCTGTTATGCCAGCACCATTTGTTGAAGATGCTTTCTTTATTCCATTGTATATTTTTAGCTTCTTTGTCAAAGATCAGATGTTTGTACATGTCTGGGTTAATACCCGGGTTTTCAATTCGATTCCATTGGTCTACCTGTCTATTTTTGTGCCAATACCAAGCTGTTTTCAGGACTATAGCTCTATAATAGAGCTTGAGGTCAGGGATGGTGATGCCTCCGGACGTTGCCTTGTTGAACAGGGTTGTTTTGGCTATCCTGGGTCTTAGCTTCTTGATTCTTTGTCCATTTTGGAGATCAGACCTCTATCAGTGTGGGGTTGGTAAAGATCTTCTCCCATTCTGTCTCATTGACTATGTCCTTTGCCGTACAGAAGCTTCTCAGTTTCAGGAGCTCCCATTTATTAATTATCGATCTCAGTGACTGTGCTACTGGTATTATGTTCAGGAAATGGTCTCTTTTGCCAATGTGGTCAAAGGTACTTTCCACTTTCTCTTTTAGGAGGTTCAGTGGAGCTGGGTATATGTTGGGGTCTTTGATCTGTTTGGACTTGTAAATGCATATAGATAAGGTTCTATCTGCAGTCTTCTACACACTAGCATCCAGTTATGCCAGCACCATTTGTTGTAAATGTTTTCTTTTTTCCATTATATAATTTTAGCTTCCTTGTCAAGACTCAGGTTTTAATAGATGTGTGAATTAATATAAGGGTCGTCAATTAGATTCCACTAGTCCACTTGGCTGTTTTTGTGCCAATATCCAGCAGTTTTCACTGCTATAGCTCTATAGTAAAGCTAAAGTCAGGGATGGTGATGCCTCCAGGATTTCTTTTAATGTACATGATTGTTTTGGCTATTCTAGGTTTTTGTTTTGGCAAATAAAGTTCAGTATTGTTTTTTCAAGGTCTCTGAAGAATTGTGCTTGGATTTTGATGGGGATTGCATTGAATCTGTAGATTGCTTTTGGTAAGATTGCCATTTTTTACTATTTTGACCCTACTTATCCAAGAGCAGAGGAAATCTTTCCATTTTCTGGTATTTTCTTTAATTTCTTTCTTTAATGATGTAAAGTTCTTGTCATACAGGTAATTTCACTTATTTGGTTAGAATTACCCGAAGATATTTTATGTTGTTTGGGGCTACTCTGAAGGGAAATATTTCTCTAATTCCTTTCTCAGCCCATTTATTGTCTGTATATAGGAGGGCTACTGATATTTTTTGAGTTAATTTTTCACTGTCCACTTACTGAAGGTATTTATCATTTGTAGAGTTCCCTGGCAGACGTTTTCAGGTCAGTTATGTAAACTATCACATCATCTGCAAATAGTGAAAATTTGACTTCTTTTCCAATTTGTATTCTTTGATCTCCTTTTGTTGTCTTATTGCTCTAGCAAGAACTTCAAGGACAATATTGAAAAGATATGGAGAGAACAAACAGCCTTGTCTTTTTCCTGATTTTAGAGGAATCCCGTTGAGTTTCTCTCCATTTAGTTTGATGTTGGCTGTTGGCTTGCTGTATATTGCCTTTACTATGTTTAGGTATGTTCCTGTTATTCCTGATCTCTCCAGGAACTTTACTGTGAAGTGATGTTGGATTTTGTCAAAGGTTTTTTTCAGCACCTAGTGAGTGATCATGTGATTTTTCATTTTATAATTTGTTTATAAGGTGTATTACATTGACAGATTTTTATACATTGAACCTTCCCTGCATCTCTGGGATGAAGCCTACTGATCATGGTGGATGATTTTTCTGATTTCTTTTTGGAATTGATATGTCAGCATTTTATTGAGTATTTTTGAATCAATGTTCATGAGGGAGATTGGTCTGTAGTTCTTTGCTGAATCTTTGTGTGGTTTGGGTATCAGTGTAATCATAACCTTGTAAAAAGAGTTTGGCAATCACTCTTTTGCTTCTATTGTATGGAACAATTTGAGGAGTATTGGTATCAGCTCTTCTTTGACTTTCTGGTTGAATTCTGCACTGAAACCATCTGGTCCTGGATTTTATTGCTTCCATTTAATTAGGGGTTGTAGGCCTATTTAATTTACTTATTTGTTCTTCATTTGACTTGGTAAAATTATCAATTTCCTTTAAATTTTCCAATTTTATGGAGTACAGGCTTTCAAAGCATTACTTGATGATTTTGTAGATTTCCTCAGTGTCTATTTTTATGTTCCCTTTTTCATTTCTGATTTTGTTAATTTGCATGTTGTCTCTCCACCTTTTGGTTATGTTGGATAAAAGTTCGTCTATCTTGTTGAATTTTTCAAAGAACCAACTCTTTGTTTCATTGATTCTTTATTTCTACCTTATTGATTTCAGAGCCCAATTTGATTATTTTCTGCTGTCTACTCTTTCTTTTTGTTCTAGAGATTTCAGGTGTGCTGTTAAAGCTTTAATGAGACTATTCTCCAGTTTCTTTATGTGGGCACAGTACGATAAAATTTCCTTTTTAGCACTTCTTTCAATGTGTTCCATAAGTTTAACTATGTTGTATCTTCATTTTTTTGAATTCTAGGAAGTTTTTAATTTCTTTATTTCTGCCTTGACCCAAGAGAGATGCAACTGAACATTGTTCTATTTCCATGAGTGTGCTGACTTTCTGCAATTTGTGTTTTGTTGAATTCTAACTTTAAACCATGGTAATTGATAAGATACATGGGGTTATTTCAATTTTTTGTATCTGTTGAGGTTTGCTTTGTTGCATAGTATGTGTTTGATTTTAGATAAAGTTCCATGTGGTGCTATGAAGAAAACTCTTTAGTGTTCGGATGTCTTTTAAACCCAATTGAATCATAAGTTTTCTTAGTTCCTTTTATCTTCATTAATTTTCTGTCTGGTAGACCTGTCCAGTTACGAAAGTGGGGTGTTGAAGTCTTCCATTATAAGTATGTGGGGTTTTTCTTTTACGAGACAGGGTTTCTCTGTATTGTTTCCGAGGTTGTCGGTCCAGCCCAGCCTCGAACTCACAGCAATATGCCTGCCTCTGCCTCCAGAGTGCTGGGATTAAAGGCATGCGCCACCACCGCCCAGCGTATGTGGGGTTTTATGTATGTGTGATTTAAGTATTAGTAATGTTTGTTTTGCAAAAGTTGGTGCCTTTGTATTCAGGTATAGATATTCAGAATTGATACTTAATCTTGATGAATTTTTCCTATGACAAATATGAAATGACCTTCTTTATCTCTTTTGATTAGTTTTACTTTGAAGTCTACTTTGGTAGATATTAGGATAGCTACACAAACTTGTTTCTTTTGTGCATTTGATTGGAAAATATTTTCCTAACCATTTACTCTGAGGTAAGGTGTGCCTTTGAAGTTGAGGTTTGTTTCTTGTATACAGCAGAAGGATGAATTCTGTCTTTGTTTCCATTCCTATTTGTTTGTGTCTTTTTCTAGGTGAATTAAGACCATTGATATTAAGGGATCGTTATGATCACTGATTGCTGATTTTTGTTATTTTTGGATTGTTTATAATTGGTGGTATTTTGTGTGTTTTCCCTTTTTCTGCTTTTGGTAATGTGGGTCTATCTATTGCCTATCTTTTTGTGAGTGTATGTAACTTCCGTGGGTTGGAGTTTTCCTTCCAGTACTTTCTGTAGTAAATGTGGCTATGTGTTGTTTAAAACTGGTTTAGTCGTGGAATATCTTGTTTTCTCTGTCTATAGTGATTGAAAGCTTTGGTGGATATGGTAGTCTGCCCTGGCATCCCTAGTCTCTTAGTGTTTGTAGAACATCCATCCAGGACCTTCTGGCTTTCAGAATTACCATTGAGAAGTGAGGTATGATTCTGAGAGGTCTGCATTTATATGTTACTAGGTCTTCTTCCTTTGCAGTTCTTAATATTCTTTCTTTATTCTGTATGTTTGGGGTTTTGATTATTATGTGGCGAGGGGGACATCTTTTTATGGTCCAATCTATTCAGTGTTCTGTAAGCTTGTACTATCATAGGCATGTTCTTCTTTGGCTTAGAAAACTTCTGTGATTTTGTTGAATATGTTTTCTGTGCCTTTGACCTGGGCTTTTTAGCCTCCTTTTACATCTATTATTAGTTTTGGTCTTTTCATGGTGTGCCATATTTCCTGTATAATTATTGTTAGGATGTTTTGGAATTAACATCTTCTTTTGTCAATGAATTTATTTCCTCTAGTGTATCTTCAACACCTGAGATTTCCTCTTCCATCTCTTGTATTCTGTTGGTTGTGTTTGCATCTGTGGTTCCTGATCATTTACTCAGATTTTCTATTTCCAGCATTTCGTCAGTTTGTGTTTTCTTTATTGCCTCTATTAAAATTTTGCTGGTATACAACCCCTAGTCTAATAATGGTAGCATATTACTCTTTAGTTGTTGAATGTGTTCTTATACTGTTGCCTTCCTCCAGTGGCTGGGCCCTGTGATTCACGGGATTTCTTTTCCTCCAAATGGTGTAGGTTGGGTCTATGGCTTAATTGGTTGATTTTCCTCTTCCAGTGGGGGCAGGGCCAAGGCTCCAATGGTGAGAGCTGGTTTGGAGTGTTAGGAGTGTGCCCCCAGGTCTCTGGGCTTTCTCTCCTGGTACAGGCAGGGCTAAGGTTCTAATCAGAACAAATGCAGTTCTTGATGGTTTGGAGCTGCCCCTAGGTCTCTTGCAATTCAGTGGACAGGACAAGGCTATGTACCCAGGTCAAGTTCCTCCAACAAGGGGTGGGACAAAAGTCCTGGCATCAGCCCTTCTGGTGGGGGCAGGGCCAAGCCAGCAACCATATTTTTTGTGAATATGTTCTAAATCCTTTGGAATAAATGAAAGTGTGTTGAGAGTTAAAGTAGCAAATATGTAGTTATAGACAACAATTACCTTTCTTTTATTTGTGAAGTTTAATGTTTCTGAAACTTTCTGCTAACTTTAATTTCTGTTTTGGATTAGACTATGATAAATGTATAGAAGTCTTAGACAAATTGATATTTAGAACTATAATAATTACCTTTAAAATATAACTTTCAAGTATCCTTTCTTATGAGTCTCTTGTGCTCTAAAATCATTATTTCAGCCACTAAATAGAATATTTTAGATTTTAATATTTTTAGAAGGTCTGACTACATGCTTTTAGTTCAAGATTTCCTTCTATCTCACCGAGACTTCAAGTAAATAAATATCCCTTTGTAGTCATTAAAACTTCATGGAAAATTAATGAAGTTGTAAAAAAGTTAGCTTTACTTAATGGAAAGCCAGGCAGGATGACTCTGGTCATTCTCTGTGACACATGAATTAGCATCACCTTTCTCAAAGAAGGGTTAATTAAAGACATTTAAATTATTTACTCCAACATAGGCAGATTCAGATCTTCCAAGAAAGTGCAGAGCATAGGGACTAGGGACCACAAATCCTGATCTCAACAGGCATGGAAATTCAAGTAAGGAAAGCATTCTTGCAATTTTCCATAAAAATAGCCCCTTGGCTTTAGGAACTCATTCCCTATGGAGAAATACTCTCTCAGCCTAGACAAACAATGTGATAGACTTTGATGATCCCCTGTGGGAAGCCTCATCCTCCCTGAGGAGTGGATAGGGATGGGTTAGGAAGATGGTGGGGGAAATGGGAGAAGGGAAGGGAGAGGGAACTGGGATTGATATGTAAAATAAGATTGTTTTTTATTTAAATACAAATTATGTAAAAATAATAAAAGAAAAGTTTTTTTCTGTAACAGTCGAGAAAAATGGCCCCAATCAGTCAGTCCTCAAAGGGATGCCACCTTAAATGCAATAGGGGAATACAGCTGACACTTGGTGACTTTAAGATACATGACTCCTGTTATCTGGATTTACTTCTCTGTGGATTATCTAGTCAATGTTAGAGTTATGGTGACCGCAGACTTAATTTGAACCGCATTACCTTTTTAATGTGGTGTAAAAATAACTACAAAATGTATAGGCTTATAACTAAGTGACTATAATATAATTTAATGAGTGTACCAATCAAACAAAAGATATGATAGAGCAGTTGGGGAGAGGAAGATCAATGGAAGAGGAACAAGAGAGGGTAGTGCAGGTAAATCATGCTCAACATATATTCTATACATGTATGAAACTTTTCAAAAAATATAGAAATAATAAACACCCTGTATACCTTTTTAGCTTGAGAATTCAGGGATAGCTTAGCTGGCCTGTTCAAGTTCAGTGATTTCCACAAGTCAAAATGAAAGCAAGAGCTGAGTTCATCTGAGTGTATGATTAACCCAAGCAGTTACTTTTTGGTGTCTCTGAACAAGGCAAACTGCTTGCTGTTGCTGACAAGAGACCTCCAGTCTTCACCTTGAGCCTGCTTGAGAATTTTCAGGACACTGTAGTGGTGCTCAGTGAGCCTGAGTGACATAAGGAAAAACAAAGCTGAGGCCAAAAGTGACTTCATGACCCAGCTTCACAAGTCATGACTACCATGCCGTGAATGCAGCATTGTTTAAATAGGTTGCTGTTTTCCGGGTGAGAATGGACCACAGAGGTGCACACATTCAAGGGAGAAAGGGCATTGGGGACTACTTGGGAAGATGGCTAACAGGGGGTGCAGTGATTCTTCTTGTAGACTGTTAATGAAGTTGGCCTTGGCAAATTAATTATTATTTTTTTATGTTTGGTATATATGTGTGCCTCTAAGAGTTATTTCAAGTTTGCTCTCCACTTGGCTCATCTGCGTGGTACTTATTTTTTTCTTCTCCCTATTGTATCCTCATTGGAAATAATTTCATTGCTTTCAGTCACCTTTAAGATTACAAGTGTTTAATAGTAAGCATTGTCTTTAAGTCTTTTATTCACAAGTTTTTCAGTGTATGCATAACATAGAATATGAGAGTCAGAGATTAGCTTCTCGCATCACTTTCTTTCAAAACCAACACATTGTCCTCTAAATTTCCCCAGCTATTTTAGAAAGACGCCAGTTTATATACTTGTTTCCTAATTTAGTGTTTGAAAGATTTTGACTTTTATCTCTGTGATAAGCTCCAAATTACCTTTCTATGGGGAGTTTTGTTTTTGCTTTGTTCTGTTTTTCTCATCTTATTTATTTTTTAAAGCTTTCATATTAAAGCTGTTTGGGCCAATAAATCTTTCTTTGATATCATAGTGGTCAGCCATGAAGAGGTAAGTGGAAAGTAATGACACTCATCTAGTTGATGATCCAAGTGATTGACTGGATCAAATCATTTAACAGTTTTATAAAGTCAATATCAGGGAAAGAAATGAGGCTCTTATTATGGTAAACTGTATTTGTACTGTCAGCATTCAGTGATTTATTACAAACCTGTGGCTAGGATTAGGATATTATAAATGGGGAAAAAATGAAAGGCTCATTAATTTTTTATGCCCACAGGTGGAAGACATGCAGTGGGCTAAGAGAGAACACACACACCCAGCGTCTGTCTGCAGCCTGCCGTGCAAGCCTGGAGAGAGGAAGAAAACTGTGAAAGGGGTCCCTTGCTGCTGGCACTGTGAACGCTGTGAGGGTTATAACTACCAGGTGGATGAACTCTCCTGTGAACTCTGCCCTTTGGATCAGAGACCAAACATCAACCGCACGGGCTGCCAGAGGATCCCCATCATCAAGTTGGAGTGGCATTCTCCCTGGGCCGTGGTACCTGTGTTCATAGCAATATTGGGAATCATTGCCACCACCTTTGTGATTGTGACATTTGTCCGCTATAATGACACACCTATTGTGAGAGCTTCTGGGCGGGAACTTAGTTACGTGCTCCTTACGGGGATTTTCCTCTGTTACTCGATCACCTTTTTGATGATTGCCGCACCTGATACAATCATATGCTCCTTCCGACGGATTTTCCTGGGACTGGGTATGTGTTTCAGCTATGCAGCACTTTTGACCAAAACAAACCGTATCCACCGAATATTCGAGCAGGGGAAGAAATCTGTCACAGCACCTAAGTTTATCAGTCCAGCCTCCCAGCTGGTTATCACCTTCAGCCTCATCTCCGTACAGCTCCTTGGAGTGTTTGTGTGGTTTGTTGTGGATCCCCCACATACCATCATTGACTATGGAGAGCAGCGGACACTAGATCCAGAAAATGCCAGGGGAGTGCTCAAGTGTGACATTTCTGATCTGTCACTCATTTGCTCACTGGGATACAGTATCCTCCTGATGGTCACCTGTACTGTTTATGCCATTAAAACCAGAGGGGTCCCAGAGACGTTCAATGAAGCCAAACCTATTGGATTTACCATGTACACCACCTGCATCATTTGGTTAGCTTTCATCCCCATCTTTTTTGGTACAGCTCAGTCTGCAGAAAAGGTAAGCAGCAGGAAATCCTTTAGACAGCGCTTTGCCTGGATTTATTTAAATTTAACCTCATTTAGAATTATTTTCCTATTTTAGTTCATTTGTATTCATTCCAGATACTTCTGTCTGTGATATGTGTAAGGTGAGTGAGTGCGTGTGTGTGTGTATATGTGTGTGTGTGTGTGTGTGAAAGTTACATTGCTTTGAGTATTATGGCCTATGAATGACTCCCCCACCCCCTAGTGCCACTATTGCATGCTCTTTAGCAGTGTTGAAGATTGACAGACTCTGTATCATTTTCTGGGTCTCTTTTCCCAGCCCTGTTATCTACAATGTCACTGTTCTTTTCCAAATGTTAATTAAAAGACAGAGGCAGAAAGGGCAGATGGGCTCACAGGGGTGAGCAGTCCCTGAGAGATCCTACTGCATAGCAAATGACATCTTTTCCTTTCTGTGTAAACTCTGGGAAAAAGCCATTTCTTCACAGTCATGGTTCTAATCACACACAGTGGCAGAATTTATAGTAACACAACCAAAACCAAAACATATCAAAATGTGCTAATACACTCCTAACCACTGACCACATCTCCCCAGCCCCTAGTCTTGTTAATTTTATAGATGATCGTGGTGGTGAATAATTAAGATGGCAGTAGACAATTGTATAAATTGTTTATATTTGTAGGTGAAGATCATTTGACCCTCTTGAAGTAATTTCTTTCCTCATTAATCTTCAGTTCGCATTTTCCACATAAAACACTGGATAGTAGAGAAAGGCTTCCTATAAGATGTGATGATTGTTGATGTAGGTGCATGGGTGCATGCAGTTGTACACACGAGGAGGCTGAGAACCAAGGTTAACCCTGAGTTTTCAGATTTGGGCGTTGGAGTGAGGATGCTCATAGCACACAAGGAGATGTTAGATTTCTGTAGTGATAACCCTTTAGCCTTAATATGTTTGTAAGTAAGCTCTGTTAAAGAGAGAACTTAAACATCTGCCCAGCATCCATCATTAGAAAGACATCAACTATCTCATGGGAAATTATATTCCTGGGATTGTAAAGATGCAGTGCAGTTCTTGCATAACTTAAAATCTCAGCCAAGCCAGATAGAAAGTTCTCTACAAGGGGACAGAAAGCTTATTAGGAAGACCACTCAGCACTTAGTGGATCAGTGTGGCCTGTAACTATGAGACAAGCATGAACTTGCCATGGATTCATGATCCCTAGCATTGTCCAGATGGCCTGGCTTTGTGGGAGCCACAGACATTTTATGTGGTATCAGTCATGAAGAGGGGAGTTAAAAGTAAGACATTCAGGACTAGACCCTTATTTAAAAAATGATGTATTTCAATATATAAGGATGGGAATGTATTATAACCTATAAATCTAATGTGTGAAAGAATATATGAGCTGGGAAATAACTGTCTCAAAGTTCAGTGTTGAATTTGATTTGTTGGTTTAGTCATAGAAAATAGTATTTTTTTCAGAATTTGAAAATGCCCATGTGTATCCATAACTAATAACAACTATGTAAGCAGCTGTTATGTTCACTGCTGAAACCTCTTCTTAACTAATGCATTACCTACAGAGGACCATCACATGTTGACTGTGCTTCAGGTGACTAATAATTACATGAAGTAGAGGATATTATCTGTCTAATATAACTTGGTATTCTTCCTCGTCTCTTTTTAATTTTTTATTTTATTATTTTAATTTTAAATAGCTTACTTCATGCTTCACATGGCAATCCCAGTTCCCTCTCCCTCCCCTCCTCCTGCACACCGCCACCATCCCCCCCAACCTCTCACCCTATTGCCACTTCCTTCCACATAGGGGATATCTAAAGTCTGTCAGTTCACTCAGGGCAGGGTCCAGGCACTCCCTCTTCTCTTACATTTTAAACAATAGAACGGTTATTTTTAATATAATGACTTCTACAGGTGGACAGGTTAGAAAACAATTGAGAATAAGTTTGAGTCTTTTTTTCTTTTGAAAATTAAATGTTTCAGTATTTAAATAAAATCATCATCTTATATCAAGGTATTGGATAAAACAGTAATTCAAGGGAATTTAAGGTTATTAAAGTGTTTTGACCCAGCAGGAGCTAATGATGTCCTACCGTAAGTGAGGAGCTACTGTCAGTGACAGCAGCTGGGGGATGAGAAGTCATTCTTCTTCACAGATATGGCACAGACACAGGCTAGCCATGCTCCTGTAGGCAGCCCCAACAACCATTTACATAAGGGTAGCATTAATTGAACTTAATATTTGGTTTTGTTTTTTAAAGAAGGGATGTTTATTGGATGGTGGACCTGGGCAAGAACTGGAGGGAGAAATGACAGCATGAATATTAATATATTTCACTGTACACATCCACAAAATTCTTAACAATTAAATTTTTCTAAAGAAAATATTTTCTCCCCAAAGAATAATGTTATTGATTTGTAGCTGTTTCCTAAAAAAAACAGCACTTGAGATGAAGATCTGAACATGAAATAAACACAGAAACATACCAGGAAATTGAAGCTGCCCACTATGATGTTGAGCCTATGAGGGGTGTATATCTATTTTAAATTCTGAAATTTATATTTACTTTTATGAGTATGGGCCTATCCATGCCTTTAGAGACATGGTTGAATGTGGTTAACCAATTTGTTTTTTCTTTCTTAGCTTTGTGGAATATAACTATGAGATAAATTGTAAAACAAAAATATTCTAACGAATTTATTTTGTATTTATGATGTGATTAAATGTGAGAAAGTCTGAAGAACTCAATAATAGGTAATAACCGTTTGGATTTTCTGAATGTTATAGAGATGTATCATTTAGTCTGCAGGTTGTGTAGAATTTAGACCATCACTACAGCAAGAGCTATTGGATCGTAAATAGTCTTTGCCACTGAAGTACTTTATACAATTGAATTATGTGTTATCCTAAAACTCACCTTAAAATTTACTGTCTGCTTTTCTTTCAAAGTATCTTTGTTATTCAAGATGATAGATAAAATGCTTCAGAGTATTTTTAACATTGTTAAAGATATTGGCATGGATATTAAAAATGAACTAGACATTTCTATCTCTAAAAAAGCCTTTTAAAAAGTTTATTGACTTTACACGAGAGGAAAGCTGATCACTCCTCCATTTTCATTTATAATGCTCAGCCAATTAGCCCAGGTTATCAACTTGAAGCATTTACAACAACCAGGCGACACACACATCCATTAATTCAGCAGATCCTTATTGAGCATTGTGTCTGGCATTGGGCTAATTATTGAACCCATGTCAGTCTACATCTCTGAGTGTCCTTGTAAGGATCAGCTTGGCTCTCAGCCCATGCCTTCTTGATGTCTGCCAGCACCAGCAAGATACCAGGCTCAAGGGCAGGGAAGATGGTGAGAGGTCAGATTTGAGATGAGAAAGCAAATAACTATTCAGCATATAACTGTACATTAGTGACAAAGAATTTGTAACATGGGAAACAGCAGCAGGAGCAGTTTCTACCAGTGTGCATATTGTCATGTCTGAGAGTAATGTCTACTGTAGGAAAGTTATTGAACCATGCAGCTCTCTCTGAAATTACAATAAGCAAGAAACCAAAGAAAAGGTTGTCAAATAATCTGTATAGGTGGTTTAGAAAACATTTCTATACAACCAAGTTTTCAGTTATACAAAGAACAGACAGTGTGGAGCCACAATGACTGATAGCTCTTTGAAGTGTGGCATGCCTACTTTAAATAGCAAATACCATTTAACTTCATCTGTTTTTCTTTAGATTTATAATTATGTAATTTGCTCATACTTCTGACTCTGCTAAATATTGGAAGAAATTTACTTTCTCCTTGCTTATAGAGAAACAATATAAAGGAACTATAGAATTACTGAGACATCCCATAGGTATAGCCAAATTCATGTAATTGTGCTGAAAAGACAGAAATGTATTTAAAATCATTAACTTAACAGTCAGGAAAATAATCATTAATGGTAGTCACAGGCTGATAGGGTGGCAGAAATCTTTCCTAATTTGGCACATAAGAGTCAGATAACCAGACAATGATTATGACACTGCCAGACTCTAAGGAGTACAATGTTTCAACAAGAGCACAGGATATGTAAACATAAACAATCAATTAAGCAAATGAAAGGCAATATCATGATAGAAAATATAAAGCTGAAATATGTCTTAGTGTTTCTATTGTTATGAGAAAGCACCATGACCAAAAGCAAGTTGGGAAAGAATGGGGGGTTTATTTAACCTAACTTTTCCACATCACAGTTCATCATCAAGGGAAATCAGGACAAGAACTCAAACAGGACAGGAGGCAGGAGCTGATGTAGAGTCCATGGAGGGATGCTGCTTACTGATTTGCTCATTATGGACTGCTCAGCTTGCTTTCTTATGGAACCCAAGACATCTAACCCAGGCATGGGACCACCCACAGTTGGCTGAGCACTCCCCATCAATCACTAACTATGAAAATGCCCCAGGGGCTTGCTTACCGTGCAATCTTATGGAGGCATTTTCTTGATTGAGGTTCCCTCCTTTCAAATGACCTTAGCTGAAAATGGATGTCATACTTCATTAAAAAGTCTGTCAAACATTCTGGGCCTATGGGCTGAAGAATAGTGCCCCAACATTACAGAGGAACTATGCTTGACTGTCTAGGCGGTGAAATGTCTCTGTCGATTCTAGAGTTTATATATTATCCTTCTGAGGTCTCTGATAGAGTTGAAGACAGATAGTTATGATTATTGTTTTCCTTAGTTACTGTAAAAGATAAGTTACATATTAAACTTTAAGATAGGATAGATGATAAAATATTTTCTTTAAATTTTTCCAAATGTTAGTGGACTAGATAATGTTAGTTATACTTCTTGTTTGATAACTATTTTGTTATTTTTAATTTTACTACATTAAACTAAAATTTTATACAGAAAAGAGGAGATGATTGGGAATGTCCTTCTGTGTGCTGGGAATACATGTTTCTCTTATTGCCTGTTGAATAAATGCTGATTGGCCAGTAGCCAAGCAGGAAGTAAAAGCAGGGCTACCTGACTAGGAGAATTCTGGGAAGAGGAAGGCAGAGGGAGACACCATGTAACTGCCATAGTTGTAACATACCAGAGCTTTATGTTAAGCCACAGTTTCATGGTAATACATAGTTTAATAAAAACAGGTTAATAATTAAGAGACAACTAGCCAATAAGAAGCCTGAGACATCAGTCAAACAGTTTATATTTAATATAAGCCTCTATGTGTTTATTTGGGAGTGAAGGGTGGTGGGAGCTGGTGGAAGAGACACTCCATCTTCACTTAGCTTATGTCAAGTTGACATTAAATTATGTAGTAAAGTTAGTAAGACAAACAACCCCTCCACAACTCTCCCAACAAAATGCCCTAAGAGTGACATCAGTAAACCTGAACCAACTTTGCCACCCTTGCCATGTAGAACATCTACCCCACAACTCAAGCCAGAGACCTAGTCATCTTCAACCCCACTTTTCTAGTAGTTCTAATGTATTGTTTTCTCACCTTTAAATGCCAACCCATATAAACTTGCAAATCATACAGCTTGTCACTTAGATACGTATCTGAATGAATACATTCCTAGATAGAGCCCTTTATTAAAAATCTTCTCAGTAAGTGCCTGTTAAGTAAGTGGATGTCTTAACTTATGCATTAGGTGCAATATAATAATATACATGTTTGCTTAGGATTTGTTAGCTTAGTGCATAATTCGAGTCCGTTAAATACTTTTTCCTGTGAACATATTATACCTGTTGTTGGAATTTTTGCTATTTAAATCACTGATCACATATATCCCTCAAAATCATTTGTTACTTTCGCTTACTCTGAAGTAGGGTTATAAAAGACTTAAACCAAAAGGCAAAAAATAATTATGATTGTGCTTTTATTCCTATGTAAAACTCACAAGCAAAGAAGCACTGTAGCACTGTGCTACTTTGGGCATTTTATTCTTCCTTTTGCTTTCCATGTGTCTGCCTGTGTAGAGAAGAAAGAATACAGGGGTAAGGGAAGGTGGAGATGCACTGACCATAAGGAGGAGCACAACTCTGGAAAATCAGTACTGGAAATTAATTTCTGAATCTGCCCAGTAAGCTTAGACTATGTAAGCAAGAGAGCTTACTCCCAGTAATGGGAGGAAATTCCCCAAGACTACAAATCCAAATGTAGAGATGTAAAAAACACTAGCCTCTGTCTTTGCTCATTCTTATTCTCAACCCAGAGTATACTTGATTTTATATATTCTGGGAAATAAGAGGAAGATGGTTTATTTTTTAAAAACTGATTTCATCTCATTATTAATTTTTAAACTAATAGAAACCTTATCCTGGTTTTGCAGTTACACAGTTTGTGAGGCATAAAAAGTATTCAGTACACAGTAGGCAGTGAATCAGTGTTGGGCATCATCACCCTTAAGGTTTCATCCATGAAGATGCTGGGGGGAGGCGTTTCTATTTGACTTCATTCACCATTGTATTCTAAAATACATGCATGATGACAAGTCTGAAACAGTCTTAAAGGTATTTGTTTAATGACTAAAGTATCAAAATAAATGGAAGTCATGGATCTCATTTGATTTAAGTGGACACTTAATCTCAGTTTCTCTAGCCATTTGTACGTACATCGTAAGTGATTTTATCAAACATAGGCATACTCTTGTGACCATAGGTATGTAAAGGTGTCAGTGAAATAGCAATGTCAGTGAGGGAGACATTAATCTGTAGCAGAAGAAAGGAGATCTTCCTGAGGCAATGGATAGCTTGCTTCAAATATCTAGCAGTAAAAAATGTGGAGGTAAGTCCAGGAAGCAGTTGTCAAAATCTTTATGCTTCAATTGGAACTGTGAACAGCTTTAAGAGGGGTTGTGAGAGAGTTCTCTCTGACTAGTAATAAAATACCTGCTTTAAAGAATAGTCCAAGAGTTAAGAGCTTTCAGAACGTGGAGTGCCAATGCCTACAAAGCCTGGATATGCATGGAGATAGATGCAGGATAGACAGCTCAGACCTGAGATCCTTACAGTCGCATGTGGAAATAATGAGCAGTATCTTCTTTGCTTGTCTACACCTGTATGTTGTCCTGGCTGCTGAAGAACTGTATATATACTGCATTTTGGTTTTGTTTTTCTTGCCGCCTTGTAATCATTTGAAGTGGTTCCCTTTGGAGGCTTCAGTTACCTTAGTAGTACTATTTCAGGTGGTAGGGTAGTTTATTTTCCTAGATAATATCAGTTCCACCAAGATGATTTAATACTACTTTAGAAGGGGAGAAACAAATGAGAACAGAAAACTGAAAAGAAAATTTTTATCTGATACTACTTTTCCAGGTAAATAAATTGATACACATATGTGAACATTTAGAAGAAAAAATGAATTTCTTATAAACACACAGGCATGCCTGGGGAGGGGTGCCTTGTCTGAGTTTTTTGTTTGCTAATGACTATGTACATATTGTAGCTACAGAAAACTTCAACTTTACAGATTTTGTACAATTCTTTTGGACCTTATTACTTGACACTACAAAGGTATATGTATTCAATGAGCCTTGTTTAGGTTTCATAGTGTCATATTTAGGACACTCAGGGAAACAATAGTCCTAAAGATATTAATTATACACATTTGGCTATTATGGGGTTGTGGCATTTTCTTAACTTTCCTTTTAACCTGAACTGAGTTTTAGAACTTTGTAATTGTCTTTGCCGAAATTCCAGTGACTTCATGAACTAGATCAGTACTGAGTCAGCTGGGAAGTTGGTGATATAGCTAATACACCTTGTCAAAATCATAACTGTTAATATGATTCAAAGTTCTATGATACTCAATTTAATTAATATTATTTTTCAGAATATATAGATTATGGCTTTACTTTAAACTATTTAGAGATTTGTTATATAAAAAGACATTTGTTTTCTGTATTGATAGAGTGTTAGTGACAGCCAGACACTTGATAATAGAGAACATGGTGACTAATTTACTTTCTGTAGATTCAAGTTGCATTTTCCATGATTCAGTAGAAATTTGTGTCTGAGGGAATCACACAGAATACCAGAAAGACAATATTGTGACAAGTAAATAGATCTTTTTGGGCTAAAATTATAATACAATTTTATGTGGAGAAATTAAAAATATATATCTAAATAGTGTGTCACATAAAGGCCAATATCATTCACCTTAAATTATGAAAAATATTTAATCAAGTGATAATGTTAAAGACACCTATATAAAGCATAAGCAAACAAAATATACTCAAATATTTATATGAATGATTGAAAATAAAAACTCAAAGTTCTTCTCATTCTATGCTTTATATAAATCAAAGGGCATAAGTGATTGTCATCAAGCAAGTCCTAAACAACATCCCAATGAAAGATCAACAAGTAACCTGAAGATGCTATGGTGGCCATCAGTTAAACATGCAAAAGAATGCATTTCAGAACAAGACTCCCACATTTATGCCTTCTCTTCCAACCTCAGTATAAGGAGAGGGAATGTTAAAATTATAAGGCTTTGAAGAATAAGGAGTATCTGGCAGATGTGATCTTCTGTGGGTATAAGGCACAGAAAGAGAAGGATGCAAGTGCTTTTATGTTAGACCTAGGTGGGGTGGAGTAATAGGAAACGTGTCTTTTCTAGAGCTGATCTAGTCTAGCACATTCCTCCTGTCATAAGCACCCAGTTCTTACCTGTTAGTGTCCTTATCTTTAAAAGAGAAATCAGTCAGGAGAAACAATCGTTACCTCACAAGTCCAAATCCATTCATCCTAAGCAAAGGACAAGACCTCCACTGGCAATCTTTCTCAATTAGCCTGTCCTGAAATCATAATTATACATCAATAATCATGGCTTATTGAGAATGAAAAAGCCAATGGCACAAATTATAAAAGACTACAACACAAATGGGAAAAAAACTAATTCCAAAGGAGAAAAATCACTGAAGCAACTCAGAAGATATTTGAATCATAACATTCAGCATTCTCAGATAGAATCAAGGGGATAATGGATATTCATACATATGCCTAGGTATAGGATCCCCAACACAGGTGAAGAAAAATCTGAGTCATGGAAAATAGATGAAAATGTGATTCAATGATAAAAATGTATCTGAGAAATCATATACTGGTGACAATCACAGAGGATCCAGTAGAAGTAAATCAGTTTATGAAGCAATTGTAAACGTAAAAGCATTTAAGATTGCTTTTTTCATGCTTTTTTCTTTTCTTTTTTCTCTCCTCCTTTCTTCCACTCTTCCCTCCCTCTCTCCATTTATCCTTTCCTTCTTTTCTTCTGTTTATCTTTTTTCTGTTAAATTGTGTGTGTGTGTGTGTGTGTGTGTGTGTGTGTGTGTGTGTGTGTGTGTGTAGCTGACAATTGACTCTAGGGAGTCTTACATGCTAGAAAATCCTACTAACACCTAACTACAAACCTAGTATTATCTTTACATTGTATTATGAAAACATTATAAGCCTTCAGTCTGACCCTGAAATAATCTGGTATCCCAGACAGGTCTTGAAATCCCTTGGTAGCTCAGGGCATTCTTGAACATGCAGTGTAGTTGTTGTGCCTCTTCTTAGTAAAGGTACCAGTAGTCCTGCCTAAAATGCTTACCCTTTTCTCTGCAAATCTAACTATGCTTCCTAGACAAGTCTCAAGTAAATAATTCTTAGCAGATATTAAAAGCAATCACATTAGGTAATGTTCTTACATTGTTAAAAGAATCCTGGAGACAATATATACATTAGGAATTCATTTACTTGAATGAAGGTAGATATCTTTAGCTCTGTATTTCAATCTTTTAAACTAAAAATGTTTACTTGTAATTTCTTTTATTCAAATTGAAAAATGTTTATTTATTTATAATTTCTTTTTATTTTAGAAATAATCTTATTTTACATATCAATCCCTTGATTTCCTTGCCCTCCCATACTCCCATACTCTCCACCGACTCCACAAGGAGAGTGAGACCTTCCAGTGGGGATCATAAAAGTCTGTCACATCATTTGGGGGATGTATTTTTACTGCAATGGTATCCCTCCATAGGAAATGGGCTCCAAAAATTCATTTATGCACTAGGGGTAAAAACTGGCTCCACTGTCAGAGGTCTTATAGACTACCCAGACCTCTTACCTAGCATCCACATTCAGAGAGCTGGGTTCAGTCTAATGCTGGTTCCCTAGCATTATTACTAGGGTCTCTGCACTCTCACTAATCCAGATCATCTGTTTCTGTTGCTTTCTCCGGCACGATCTTGTCTCCTTTGCTCATCCTTCTTCCTTCTGTACATCTGGATTCCAGGAGTATTGCTCAGTGTTTAGCTGTGCCTGCTTCTGCTTAGATCAGCTACTAGATGAAGACTGTAAGATAGCAATCAAGACAGTCATCAATCTCGTTAGAGGGGAAGGGCATCAAAGGCAGTCTCTCCACTACTGCCTAAATTCTTAGTTGTCATCATTCCTGTAGATTCCTGAACATTTTGTCAGTGCCAGACCTCTCTCTACACCTATACTGACTCCCTCAATCAAGGTGTTTCCTTTCTTTATCTCCTCTATTCCTCCCCTGTCTCAGTCATTCTTATTCCTCTTGTTCTCCTCCCCTTTTCTCATCTCCCCTTTTCTTTTTCCTACCACATGCCTCTCTCCCCTCAGTGCTCCCAATTTGCTCAGGGGGTTTGTCCCTTTCCCCTTCTTCAGAGGACCATGTGTTTTTCTCCTGGGATCCATTGTGTAAGCGTACCACATTTTCTCCATCCTTTCTTCAGTTGAGGGCCATCTAGGTTGTTTCCAGGTTCTGGATATCACAAACAACGCTGGTATGAACATAGCTGAACACATGTCCTTGTGATGTGAATGTGCATTCTTTGAGTATATGCCCAAGAGAAGAATTCCTGGATCTTGAGGTAGATCGATTCCCATTTTCCTGAGAAATAGCCATATTGATTTCCAAAGTGGTCATACAAATTTGCACTCCCACCAGCAATGGAGGAATGTTCCTCTTTCTCTACATCTTCTCCAGCATAGACTGTTATTGGTATTTTTTTTTATTTTAGCCATTCTGGCTGGTATAAGATGGTATCTCAGAGTTGCATTTCTCTGCTGACTAAGGATGGTAAGCACTTTCTCTAGTGTCTTTCAGCCATTTTATATTCCTCTATTGAGAATTCTCTATTTAGTTCTGTACCCCACTTTCGAAGTGAATTGTTAGGTATTTTGGTGGCTAGCTTGTTGGTTCTTTTTAAATTTTGGAAGTTAGCCCTCTGTCAGATGTGATGTTGCTGAAGATCTTTTCCCATTTTGTGGGCTGCTGTTTTGTCTTGTTGGCTATGTCCTTTTCCTTACAGAAGCTTCTAAATTTCAGGAGGTCCCATTTATTAAGTGTTGATTTAGTATCTGTGCTACTGGCTGTATGTTCAGTAAGTGGTCTTCTGTACCAATTTTTTCAAGGGTACCAACCTATTATGTGTAGATGATAAATGGGCTGAAAAATTGTTAAATGACTTAAAAATTACCAAGTCTAGTTAGGTGTGGTGGTGTGTACCTTTTAATTTCAGTGCTCAGAAAGCAGAGATCAGGCAAGCTCAGTAGGTTTTACATCAGTCTGACTTACACAGTGAGTTCCAAGCCAGCCAGAGCTACATAGTGAAATCCTGCTTCAAGAAACAATTCAAAAAGAACAAAGAATCAGAAAAGGAAGTCTGTAAGGGAAATCCAAGAGAGCAAAATATGCCTGTTCATCATGTTATCCATCTTTTCCTTTAAATGGCTAAACAGTAGTATTTAAAACTAAGACTTCAGACACATAATTGTACTTTCTATAAAAAGGAAATGAAAAATGAAAGCTTAGTTAAGCTTACCAGTTTCATAGAATGATACCAGAAGATGGGTAGATGAAAAATGGAGAGCTTCATTTTGTTGATTAAATTCTTAGATTTAATCTAATTACTCATGTGATATAACAATAACTGTATAAGTAGGAACTAAATGGAGATGCCAATACTCTTTCCAAAGCAACATGAACATATATGCTTATATTAGGAATTTTTAATGTTTACTATATTTTAGAAATCTTATAAACACATGTATATGCAAAGACACATTGGTTTAATTCACTTTAAGCCTCATGAGTACATTCTGTCACAAGTATCTGTTGATGTGCACGTACCTTTGCTGTGCTGCTTGGTATTCAGTAAAATGAAGAAATTAATAATAAGCTGTTATCAAATTGCTTACCATCAAGCAGTGGTGAATGTGAAACACACGGTTACCTTGATAGGGAAGTCCTCCTGTGTATATGTTTGTCTTATTATTTGATAAATAGAGCACTGTTGGCAAATAGGGATGCAAGATAGGTGGGAATAGGAGTCAAGGAGGATTCTGGGAAGTATAGTAAAGAGTAGGAGTCGCCATGTGATCCTGGTAAGAGAGTACACATGAGGCTGACGTCCTCTGTATGATAAGACCAAATATATGTAGTTATGGGTAATACTTAAGACAGAACTAGCCAATGAGAAGCCCCAGACAATGGCCCACAGCAATGTGACTAATAGAGTCTCTGTGTGTTATTTGGGACTGTTGAGGCTCCGGGATTAGGATGGCAGGGAAGAATGCTCATTACAGTACCTTATACAAAGCAGAAAGAATAACAAAATCTTGAGGCCCTAAATGGTGGATGGAAGAAAAGAGCAGTACTTTAGGGAAATTAAGCAAGTTTCACAAAAGAGGTGGATGTGGTGGGAGCAACAGATGGAAAATAGCCTCTCATGGACTGTCATGACACTGGTTTTAAATACTCCAGAAAGGGAAAGTCAGATATCACTTCCAAACCTGTGAGAAATTATCATAAGATTGGAATAGATACAAGAGGGCTGGAAGACCATATGCCTCTATTTACCCTGCAATTGGTACAACATTTACTTTGAGAAGGTATTTCCCAGTATGGGCAATAAATTGCATGATTACTTGCAAGATTAGGGTAACCAATAATTGGGAGCCATTCTGTGGAAGAACTTCTGCCAAGTGTGTATGTTATTTACTATGGATTTTAGTATATTTGAATCTCTCAAAGCCTGAAGATACTCTCAGTATAGCTATATGTCAAATTGCTCTACCCTTGGTGAATTGTATGGATTATAATGTACAAAGATAAGAAGTAAAGTAAGTGTATTGAAGAAATTCAGGCAAGAAATGTTTGCATGCATTTCAGATTGAATTGGAAACGGAAGACGAAGCAAAGCCTGGCTTCCTGTGTACAGGCTGTCTGTGCACATGCAATAGCAAAGCTTGTCTGGGGCAAATGTGAGGCTTCCACCCGTTTCTGCTTCAGAAGGAGCTGAGGTTTTCTTCTGGTGTTGGCTAGAACAAAGAAAAGAATTCTTTTGCAGGGAGCTAGGACCCAAAGCCTCGCTTATGCTAGACAAATGCTACCTTTGAGCCCTTTAAGGCTTTTTTTCTAATTTTTTATACTAGGAGGTTGTTCTTTTCAATTTCTGATTACTGTTTCTAGCAAAGAATGGAGAGACTTACTTGAGGTTACAGCACAGAAAACAGGTAAAAATCGTTTTCGCTAATAGAAGTCAGGATACACTTAATGGAGAATACATTCTGGATTACAATTTTGAATAAATACAATATAATAAATAACTGAATGATGAGATAAATGTTAAACTATCTATAAATTTACTTATTATATGTTGTGGGGTCATGTGAAGGTTAGAGGCTAACTCGTATGAACTGATTGTCTCCTTCCACCATGGAGGTTTCAGGGATTGAACACAGATCTATCGTCTTGACAGCAATTGCCCTTACTACAGAGCCATCTCGCTGGTACCTGAAAGAAATCTTAATAGTTGAAATATAGGGCCTTTGCAAGTTCAAGACATGCTGAGTCTCAGTGCTGAGAGGGGGAATGACCATGAGTTCACATCCATAACCAAAAAGCTATCACCATTTGACAATCACTTGCAAAGGAAAACTTATTTTTTTTCCCAGTGGAACCTCACTTTGTATACAACCACACTTAAGTGTAGACTTCTAGGCTCCAGACCTAAAAGTTGATAGCCTACACAAAATGTACTCAATGGAATTTTTTTGTAGATTTCTTCTTCCTTCAGATTGCTTCGTTTGGTCATTTTTTTTTCATCTTATTGCTCTTTTGTTGTATATTATGGTTACTGATTTTGTGTTTTTATGTGTTTCAATTGTGCATCTGTCTGTATGTGTGTGTGTGTGTGTGTGTGTGTGTGTGTGTGTATGTGTCTTGTGCTTTTTCTTAATGATTTTAGTTTATTCCTTCTGTTTTTTGAAAACAAGAAGACATGGAGTTGCATAGGTGGGGAGGATCTGGGAGGAGATGGTAGAGGGGCAACTGTGGTCACAATACTTTTTATGAGAAAAACTGCTTTTCAATAAAAGACACCAAGATTATTTTTAAATGATAAATCACATCTAAATAAATAATCTTTTTTCATTAAGAAATGAGTTTTAAGTAAACTTGGGAAAATTTTAGGGCAATCTTGATTTCCTCTATTTGCCTTTGTAAAATTATATTCAATATCTATTTCACTTCCTAACATTTTTATGTAACTTAAGTATCTTGCATATAAATCTAGTTTATTGTCTCTTTAATATTGCTTTTTAAGATTCTTGTAAATGAGTCCTTAGAGGTAACCTGAAGATTTTGCCTTTTAATAGGGTCCTGAGCCCTGTATATAGATTAGTTTTAAACCAATGAATAACAGCAATACTAATTGTGGGTTTGAGTTCTTATTGGCTTTGAAGATGAATAGGGTTACTCTCTTTTTTATTTAATTAAAATATAATTATATATTTATTCCTTCCCCCTCAAAACCTTACATTGCCCTTCCTACTCCTTTTCAAATTCATGGCCCCTTATTATTTAACTATCATTGTTACATTATACATGTGTATATAAAATATAAATACAACCTACTGAATCTATTTAGTATTATTTATGTGTATATCTAACCACTTGGGATTAGATAATCATTTTGTAGAAGGCTAATTCTCCTTCTCTCAGCAGTTTTTAATTGTCTGTAGCTCTTCATTTAGGAATGAGTCCCAGTGCAATTTCCTCCATTACTAGTGTTTACCAAACAATGCTATAATTTAAAAATTTCAATGAGTTCTTGCTGCACACTCATATATAAATGTGTACAACCACATAGCCACACTCCCATACCTCCCTACACACATATATACATAGAAGGTATGTATATACATACTAAAGAGTAGAAGATTTCAAATTCTCAAGGAGTTTTAAGTGTTACTCGTCTTGACAGCTGTTTTCTCTTTTAAGTTCTCATCTCTAATCTACTTTGAATTGAAAATAGTATTGAACACAGTAAGGTTATTAACAAAACTCTTGAAATATTTACTACATCATCAAGCAAGCTGTCACCATAGCTCCTCCCTTTCTTCAAATAAGCACTCTCCTGGGGCCAAAATGACCAATCAAATTCCTCTTTATTGAACATTTGGTTATGTTGGATACTTATTCTAAAGAACTGACAACGACAAAGCAGGAAATAAGCTACAATCAGAATACAAAAGTGTCTTTTAGATATCGGCACGTGATGAAGCCATGAGCAGAGATAAGCAGAGGCAGCTAGCATCACAGAGTTATAAGACACCTCTGAAAAACATAGCCTTATGGCAGGGTTTTCTATTCTGATTATTATTTATAGTATTTTACATAGAGCAACACTTATATTTGCCCCATGCTCTTAGTTTTATCTTTTCCTTGTATACATTCTGAGAAACCACACTGCTTTAAGTCTCCTTACTTCTTTGTCTTATCATCTTCCTTCTGCTCAACTTGTCCCTGATCTTGGCCTTCCTCCCAGCACCATTCCCTTCAAATGCTCATCATTAGATAGCTTCTTCTATGCAAACTTGCCCAAGCCCACTGCTCTGTGTTCCTGAGCTCTGCCCTTTTCCATGTTCAAAGAAAGGGTCTGGAACAAAACAACACTGAATTCTGAAAGCAACACTAAACCCAAATTGTGAAATTGAGCTATGTTAAAAATTATAATGAAAATAGCCACTACTTACCAGATTTATTTTATATGACCAAAATATGGTTAAATCTTTCATATTTAAAGCCCTTCCCTTTCATCTCAAACACTCTAAGTCACTGAAGTGAATTTGTAGAAAAGTTACTAATGTTTGCATTTGTATTGAAGGTGGACCTGTGGTTAAACTAACTCTGTCCATGAGTTTGGGGTGTTTTAGCTTTTACTTCACTTTTCTCCACTGTGTTTAGTTTATTTATCTTATTCCTTCTTTTGCAGGAAAATGAAAGGGCTGTTCAGAGTCTTACACTTGGCAATTGTCTCTGATTTTTCCTTTACTCCTTTTTTAAAATTTCTGTTAATGAATTACATAATTATGTTTTTTTCTTGAAATGTTTTCTGCACCCACACTCTCTCTTATTTCAAAGGTAAAATCCCTAGCTTATTCCTACACTACTATTGAGCCTTAAGTGTTAATCTGCTTGGTTTGCTATTTGTCTTAGTTACTTTTCTAATGCTGTGATGTGTCATTATGCCCAAGGCAACTTAGAGAAGAAAGAGTTTATTACGGCTTACAGTTTCAGATGGTGAGTCCATGATCATCATGGCAAAGACCATGTCAGCAGGCAGGCAGACAGGCATGGCTCTGGAGCAATAGTCTAGAGGTTACATCTGACCCATTGTTGTGCCCAAATTCTGAACCCCAAAATCACCAAGAGACCTGTTCCCATACAAAAGCAAAGAAGCAAAGCAATGCATCTTTAATAATTTTATGAGTTAACTGCATTAACTCAGTTCCTCTGTTCTTCTGACATGGTGGATGACTCGAGAATGACCAGGAGGGACAATGTAGCAGGGAATTTATTGGGTAGAACAAGGGGAGTGTCTAGGGGTCTGCAACAGTCTCAGGATTAGTACACTTCCAGGACTGGGTTACCCATCCTTTTTTGATTGGTCAACTGGTTACTATGACCTATAGTCCTTCCAAAGGAAGTTGCTCTGCTCTATATGCCATTGCTACAGTAAAGCACATACAGAGCCCACCAGCTACCTTGGGATTGGTTCCTTACCATGTCAACAGTATCTGGCTTCCTAGTGACTGGGGCAGGTTGGGCAAGGTCAGAAGCACAGAAACTCAGCAATATATGCTGAATCAGAGGCCTACATCTTGCTGGGTCTCTTCTGTAGTCTCTTATGGCTGCCAAAGCAGGGGTCTGGGTGAGGGCATGGTCACTTCATCATAAGCATGAGTCAGAGAGACATAGAAGTAAATATGATTTAAGTATTGGAAACCTCAAAGCCTAAACCCAATGACACATGTTCTCCAGCAATACCAAACCTCCTAAGCCTTCTCAAACAGTTTCATCTAGTGACTATCAAACATTGAATATATGAATTTATGGGGAGCATTCTTATTCAGATTATTTGGTAGTTTTTCTCTGATGTATGTCATGAATCTTTGTCATTCTATAGCTCTTCTCATTTAGCCATATTTTACTTACCACCTCCCCCTGGTTGAATATAGATAGTATTATTTGAACCAGAGATGGGTTACATTCCTGAAGTTCAGTATCACTATTAGAGCATCTAGATTAAAATACATAATTGCAGAATTAATTACTCACTAAATATTCTTATCTGTTTCATCAGTGATGCTACAAAGGGTTTTAAACTAAAATTATTTTCTATACTCCATTAGTTGAAGCTTAAAGATTTTAAACATTGTCTTCCTAACATTACTTTTAGTATTATTGAAATCATTTTTTTAGCCAATCCATACATTTTCTTGCAAACATTACAAATTCTACATATAAGCCTATTTAACATATCACAGCTGAATGTGGCATCCAGGTTCTCCCAGCATCCCTCAGTACCTATCTGTTACAGGGTATGTCTTGAACATCCTTCCCCCTACCCTGAGCACTCCACCCCAGGGACTTGGTTGCCCTTCCCCCAGAGGCTCTTCCATATATAATGGACACATTTTGTTTACACTTTCCCTCTTGTTGTTGCACCTGGTTCTCCTCTCTCTCTTTTGTTCCCACCCCCACATACACACACACACACACACACACACACACACACACACACACACACACACACACACGGCCCAGCTCAGTCTGTATTCTCATGTACACTCTGTATTCTCCCAGATGTCCCTGTCTCGGACTGTGCTCTCCCTTCTATTTACATACCTAGGTTCAGTCGAGGTATTTATTTCCTTTCCTTTTTATTTCTTTTCTTCATTCAGTATCTTTTCTAGATTTCTGCTAGGTTACATTTCTAAAATTGTGTTGTGCTATCCATCTGTACCAACCCAGGACTCCCTGAGACCAGCCCTGTCAGTGGCCTGAGCCTGTTAAGACAATGCCATAATACCAGGAATTCTGGGAATGCAAAAGACCTGGATAGCCTCTCACACCTGCAGAAATGCACACCCCCAGGAACAGACTATGACTTTTTGCTTTTAGAAAACTGCCTTTCCTTTTAGCTGGGCTGAAGTCTCACTGAACCAAGGAGACTGCAGCTGCAGCCTAAATCAAATCTGACTGATTGAAATCGAAATAGATTTTGGGTTGTCATTCCTGGTGGTCTTGAACTCTGCAAAATGTCTATGGTTCTAACAATCCTTAGTAATTCTCTAGGAAGAGATGGTAATCTCAGTTCTTTTGTTTTCCACAGTTCTCACTCCCTCCAAGCTGGAAAAGCCTGTCAAAGTGCTTTGCAGCTAGGTTCAGGTAAATGTATATATTAAACTGGATAAAAAGGAAAGTGGTAAAAATATTCAAACCAAGTATGTGTCAATGTTATTTGAAAGCTGATTTAAAGACAAAAGCGGAGAAAGTATTTACATTGAAGGTTCTTGTCTCTTTACTTTGGCTTTGATCACTCAAGTTATCTTCTCTGAATTTTATTGTCTCTATCTCAAATAAAAATGAGGCCATTTTGTCTGAAATTATAAAATGTTCCTATTGCAGATAAAGTTGACAGTTGCATAAGAAATGGTCAACCACTTAGAGGCATGGCCTAATTTTTAACCAAATGCACAGGAAGATTATTGTGCATATGCAGTAAAGGATGCAAATTAATACATAAAGCATTTTAGAAGATAAATGTACTTAAGGCAGATTATTGGTCTCATAAATATCAGTCAAGTTCATTCATATCAACATAGCATAATACAAATATATGATCCAGAATCTGAATTGCTTTTCCAAAGAGCCCTATGGGGCTTCCACTCTCACCATATGTTTCTTTCAGTTTTATGAGATATCCTAGACAGGAAAATGGGAAATATACTAAGCACATTGATTTCTCAATATCTTTGCTCTCCACTTTCAAAGAAAAGAAAAAAAAAGAAGGATGAAAGAAAAGGGGAGAAAAGTCTGACTGACAGCAGATATACATTGCCTGGGTCATCAGATTTTGATTGCTGCCACATTGTACTCATTCCTCTTTATTTTCCATTCAAATCACTTTTCTTTTGCTGGAAAAACTTGAGCCACTGACTGTGAGACTTGGATGTGACTCCAGAAATGTTATCTTATGCAGTAATCTCTTGCTGGAGACTGCCTTTGATTTTACCTTACATTAGTGAGCTCCTTATCCCCTTCTACCACATTTTCCTTGTACTTCCAGGTAATGTGGTGTCATAAATCACTCTCCCACAATGTCTAAGGAGGAGAGGGAAAGTATATCTGCAGAACAGACCCCTCATGATAAGTAGTGAGTCTTGGTAACGAGAATCTTCTAAATACTCTTGTGTATCTTTGAATTTTTCCCATTTGATTTCTTGTTTTCTTTTTCTAATATCACTCAATCTGTGGGCCCTAGGAGAAAGCCAATATTTTAAAATCTTTTGGTAGTTGGAACATGAAAGACTTGATAAAAAACAGTTTTGAGAATTTAAGGCTTAATTCAAACAAAAAAGCCAGGTATCAAATTTCTCTTTCTTAGTTGAAGATTGTTATTAGGAAAATTTGTATATATATTATCCATATTATACACATACACAAACACACACATATATATAGCCTTAAAAACATTCGAAAGTAACTGCTTTTGCCAGACTCTTCATTTCTCAACCTTTTATAGGATTGCACAAATCTTCCTTGGAGATACTAGTGGAAGCTTTATATGGGTTTCCATTCACTTTTTAAATAATAAAAGTAACACATTATTTTTAGGCCAGTCCCAACAACTAACTGATCACATCTGTTGTAGTTACCAACTCTGCATTATTTTAATATCCGGATAAAGTAAATTGCTTTCAATTTTTAGCATGGAGGCTGAGGCATGGTATTATAGTCACAACCATGGCTTCGGAGCCTGCATATGTCAGAAAAAAATCCTCTTGTGGACATTCCCCAAATGATGCCCCAGTTGTCACTTCGCTATGCTTCAGCTCTTCCTTGTGAAAAGAGATACAGCTTTTAGCTCACAAGGCAAATTTGGGCATCCAGCAAGGTTACAAGCTTTCCTTGTCCCATTGTTGGTGTTATGCCAAGATCAAAAGAGCCCCCCCCAAAACCAACAAGGACAGCAAGTCCCATATGTAAAAGCAAAGATCCTTTATTCAATTTCAAACTTGGAGCCTCTGTGTGTCTAATGCATTGGCATGATTGGAGAGTCTCAAGCTCGGCCTGGGTGGTGTGTTTATCATTGTAGGGGTTGGGGTTAGAGGATTTCCGAGGATTAGGATCCCTGATTGGCTGACATTTTCTAGTACTGTCTTGGGGAAAGGGCATGGGTGTGTTCTGTGCTAAGGGATATCTGGTGACTCTATGTAAGATGGCTGAAATATTAGTTATTTCCTTTGGAACATTAGATATTTTCCCCTTGAATGCTGATAGGTCTGTTCCTGGGTGGCACCTGGGTGGTTCCAGTTTGTGGTATTTCCTGCAGTCAGGTGTTACCATAGGGTAAACTGGAACATATGCCTATTTTCTGGTTGGTCTCTATTGTGTTAGTCATGGCAACTGTGTAGCCAAGAGGCAGGTGTGTAACAGGCTGCCCAGGTCCTAACAGTTGGTAATGGTGATGAGTAGCTTGCCAGCCATCATGTTTCCTGACCAGTGATATTAACCTCTTTGATATTCTCTATCCCTGCTTTCCCTGCTTTCCCTACTTTCATGCTGAAGATCTTGGTTTGGATTCATTTTAAGTTTATCTAATATTATGTAAATCTCCAAAAGTTACAGCAAGCTCTTTCTTTAATCTAAAGGCTAGCCCCCAAAACACTGAATTTTTTCACATTCTTGTGTGGTATGTTAAAAAAAAACCTAGTTTTCAATATTAATTATTTCATGGCTTCATACTTATAGTGAGGCTTTTGTCACTCCATATAGAACCATGTTATAATACAGTTTGCTTATAATTTTTAAATGCTTTCTTAAACGTTTTTTTCAAATGATTCACCTGCTTTGTTTGCTGAATATTATCATACTGTAAGGCTGACTCATATGATTAAGTGCTGTACCAAAAGGATCCCTGTTCTTGTCACTCCATCATCATACTGTGAAGAACTATGCTGTCTCCAATTTAGGCTTAAAAGTCATCTTGTACTAAATACTAACAAGGTTCATTCCCGATTATTATTGAACCTTTGTTTCTCAAGAGTGGTCTATGCCTCACCTGTACAAATGGATCTGTACAGCCTGTTCCAGGAATGACAATCATGTCTTTAATTGAAAACTTGTTTATAGCCATCTTGCATCCCTCTTTTATTTTGAAGTTTATATGACCACCTGTAACTAACTACTTTGTTGCGACTACCGCTTTTGACTACTGTGTTGTGTCCACCTTGCCAGCGTGCCTTTGTGTCAATGGGTCATTAGGGCTAACATACATGCTTAGGACTAACATGCATGCTTAGGATTAGCATGTATCCTTAGGACTAACATGCATGCTTAGGACTAACATGTATCCCTAGGACTAACATGCATCCTTAGGACTAACATTTATCCTTAGGATCAACATGTATCCTTAGGACTAACATGCATCTTTAGGTTTTACCTCTACACTTCCATCTATTTTGCCTGCCAAACCCTATATTTAGAATTCCCCTAATATTGAGTTCTAAAATCCTTGTTTTTCTTCCATCCAAGGCTGACTCCTCAATCCCCACCTTAATGAAAGGCAGATTCTGTATTTAAAACAAAAAACAAAAAATCCCAAACCCTTATTTTAATTAATTTCAGCATGATGATTTAAGTCAGTGGTCTTTCTCCTTCCATCTTTGGGATTAACCACTGTGTATCAGGAAGGTGTGAAAGCCTGGTCGATTTAATCTCACATGGCACAACTCTTAACTGAACATTTATTTTCAATTATCTATCATTCTGGATAACCTTGTCCTTCCATTTGGAACCACCTCTTGTAACTGGAGTTTCTTTCCCACCAGGTCCTACCTATCTTCAGCCCCAAAGAAGCACACAGAGACATATATTAACTTATAAACTATTGGCTGTTGGCTAGGGCTTCTTATTGCATAGCTCTGTCTTAACTAGTAACCATTTCTATAAATCTATGTATTTCCATATGGTCTTGGCTTACCAGAGAATGGCCGGAACTGTTACACCTTTGGTGGCTACATGGCATCTCTCCGAGTTCTCCCTCTGCCTACCTTTCCCATAATTTTCCTCATCTCCTAGTATTGCCCATCTTCCTGCCTCTATTAGACAAACTGTGTTTTATTCATTAACCAATAAGAGAAACACATATACATTAATGTCTATATCAGCTGCATCTGTGTATACATTTCATTTGCATATAAATGTTCTTACAAGCTGATGCTGTGTGTTCAGGTCCATAAGAGCAGTATTTGTGTTCTTTGTGCTTAGGAGACACTTAGTGAAGAATAGTTCGCAACAGATACTGATCCTGTATTTTTCTTAATCATTGAAGTTCTCTTTTCATATCCAGTGTTTATCTCCAACTGACTTGTATTGAACTGAAATCCTATATATATATATATATATATATATATATATATATATATTTTTTGGTTTTTATGAGACAGGGTTTCTCTGTATTGTTTTGGAGACTGTCAGTCCAGCCTGGCCTCGAACTCACAGAGATCCACCTGTCCCTGCCTCCTGAGTGCTGGGATTAAAGTCATGCGCCACCACCGCCTGGCGAAATCCTATATTTCCTAATAACAAAGAACTATATTATTCTTCTAAAGTAAAATTTCATAAAAATATTCTGAAATCTCCATGACCTCAAATATTAAAGCCAATGAATAAATTTTAATGTGTATACATATGTATAAAAAGACAATTATTAATACTTTTAATAATAGAATATTCTATTTTTGTATGAAATGCTGTTAAAATGTATCATTCAACTTCACATCTCAACTCAGTATATATTAAATCAATATTTTCAACTTTTTAAAAAGGGTGTTGTGTCAGAGTTGCAAGATTTAGGACATAAAAATATAGATGTTCAATTAATTTTGAATTTAAGAAGAACAGATATTTATTTTGAGCATGTTTTGCATATTTATAACATATAAAATATTTGCTCATCTTAAATTAAAACATAATTGAATGCTCTGTATTTTGTCAGGTAGGTTTATACTAGGTTGATGATCACTCACTGATGAAATGAATGCAAGTAATAAAACAAGGTTAAAATCCTCAAATTATAAGCTATGAAAATTGAATAAAGCTTTATGAATAGGTTCAATCTACTGAATATTTTTTCTTTTCTTTTTTATTGTTATTTTTTTAAGTTTAAATTTAGATTAGAAACAAGGTTGCTTCACAAGTCAGTTCCAGGTCCCTCTCCCTTTCCCTCCCCTCCTCCCGTGCCCTCCCCCAAACCCCACCCATTATCCCCTCATTTCCCCAGGGAGGGTGAGGCCCTCCATGGGGGTGTCCATAGTCTGTCATTTCATCCAGGGCAGGGCCTAGACCCTCCCCCAAGAGTTCAGGGTGAGAGTGCATCTCACATTGTTGGATGGGAGTCCAAAGTCCGTGTGTTACTTGGGATGATCTACTGCCCAAGGCTCAATAGATTACCTAGGCCTCCTCACTGACACCCCCATTCAGGGGGTCTTGATCAGTCCCATGCTGGATTCCCAGGCTGATGCCTGGGATTCAAAAGTTAACCTTTGTCAGGTCAGCTGATTCTGGGGGTTAAACCAGCCCAGTCTTAATCCCTTTGATCATCAGTCCTCCCTCTCTGTTACTGGCTTTCTTGAGTTCAGCTCAGTGCTTAGCCATGGGAGTGTGCCTCTTCTTCCATCAGCCACTGAATGAAGTTTCTGTTTCCCAGGATCTCTGGCCATGGGATTGTAGGCTGGCACTCCCCAGATCTATGTCTAAAATCCATATATGAGAGAGTACATGCCATGTTTCTCTTTTTGTGACTGGGTTACCTCACTCAGGATGGTTTCTTCTAGTGTCATCCATTTGCCTGCAAATCTCAGGATTCCATTGACTTTTTTCTGCTGAATAGTACTCCATTGTGTAAATATACCACATTTTCTCTATCCACTCTTCTGTTGAGGGGCATCTAGGTTGTTTCCAAGTTCTGGCTATTACAAATAAAGCTGCTATGAACATAGTGGAACAGACATCTTTGTTGTATGAATGGGCATCTTTTGGATATATGCCTAAGAGTGGAGTTGCTGGGTCTTGTGGTAGGTTTATTCCCATTTTTCTGAGGAATCTCCATACTGATTTCCAAAGTGACTGAACAAGTTGGCACTCCCACCAGCAATCGAGGAGTGTTCCCCTTTCACCACATCCACTCCAGCATAAATTGTTGTTAGCGTTTTTGATTTTAGCCATTCTGACAGGAGTGAGATGGTATCTCAGAGTTGCTTTGATTTGCATTTCCCGGATGGCTAAGGATGTTGAGCACTTTCTCAAGTGCCTCTCAGCCATTTTAGACTCCTCTATTGAAAATTCTCTATTTAGTTCTGCAGCCCACTTTTTAATTGGATCCTTTGGTGTTTTGGAGACTTGCTTCTTGAGTTCTTTGTAAATTTTGGAGATCAACCCTCTGTCAGATGTGGATTAGTGAATATTTTTTCCCATTCTGTGGGCTGCCTTTTTGTCTTGCTGACTGTGTCCTTTGCCTTATAGAAGCTTCTCAGTTTCAGGAGGTCCCATTTATTAATTTTTGATCTCACTGTCTGTGCTAATGGTATTATGTTCAGGAAGCTCTCTCCTGTACCAATTCGTTCAAGGGTACCACTCACTTTCTTTTCTAAGAGGTTCAGTGTGGCTGGATTTATGTTGAGGTCTTTGATCCATTTGGACTTAAGTTTTGTACATGACGATAAACATGGATCAATCCGTATTCTTCTACATGCCAGACACCAGTTATGCCAGCACCATTTGTTGAAGATGCTTTCTTTATTCCATTGTATATTTTTAGCTTCTTTGTCAAAGATCAGATGTTCATATGTGTGTGGGTTAATAACCGGGTTTTCAATTCGATTCCATTGCTTCTACCTGTCTATTTTTGTGCCAATACTAAGCTGTTTTCAGGACTATAGCTCTATAATAGAGCTTGAGGTCAGGGATGGTGATGCCTCCGGACATTGCCTTGTTGAACAGCGTTGCTTTGGCTATCCTTGGTCTTTTGTTTTTCCATACAAAACTGATTATTTTTCTTTCAAGGTCTGTGAAGAATTGTGCTGGGATTTTAATGGGGATTGCATTGAATCTGTAGAAGAATATTTTATGCAAATATAATTTTAAATAATGATAAATAGAACACTTTTCCATCTCTAAGTGGCATTAAATATAATGATGAGTAGTCATAGCAAGAGGAATCAAGGTCTCTCAAACATAGGAACATTTTTGTCACTTGAATCTGTGAATGGGTTATGCTATCTAGTAAAGGAAAATTGAGCTAAGGGATGGAATTAATGTTATTTCTTACCTCCTGATGAGAAAACAAGGAAGTTTTGCTGGACTGTCTAGGTGGATCCAATGGAGCTATAAGAAAATTGAAATGTAGAAGAGGCAAACAAGTCAGTACCACAGAGATAATCCCAAGAACATGGCTGTAGGACACTTGATATCTTTTGAAGCTGGAGTTTAAACTCTTACTACTTGGACTGAACTCTCCAAAATTCAAGCTGTTTAAACAGTATTATGTTGCTTTGCTTTAAATATCCACTATAGCATTATTGAGTTTGGTTAATATAAAACCCATAACATTGAAATGCACCTTCTTCTAAATTCAGTGACACCAAATTGCTTATTGGTATCCCATTTGCCAGTCTGCAGAGAAGCAAAAACAGATGGATCATGACTGAGACATCTGCTGCATTGGCTGAAGATGTTTAAGTCACTAGACACTAAGGTTTAGAAGGCTTGAGTCATAGCTCTGTCTCTGTATCTCCTGTACTGAGCACAGTGCTTGATACAAAGTGTGTAATAAACTTTCAGAGGAACCAAGTAAGTGAATATAATGAAGAATGTTGACTTTTTTCTCCACATGTTGAGGGGTTTTGTTTTGGACCTAAAAAATGAAATTATATACTTGAAAAGTCAAAGCAAACTTTATGAAAAAATAGACATGCTTTGTCAGCAAAGCAACTGAATATTTTATGGCCTATGTGCTAAGCATTTCCATTTTGTCATCGGTATTAATATTTAGTTAGATGGAAAATTAATGAGGATAGGCAGATCTATCTCCCTCCTGTTATTACCTACAATCTCAATGCTTCTACTTTTGAGCTTTGCTTCATAACCAGAAGATAAATAGGTTGTACCTGAGTTTCTCTCCAGTTAAAGGAGAGGAGATAATGAACGTGGAAGCAAGTAAACTGTGCCAGCATGATAAAAGCAGAAAGCAGAGTAAGAGAGTAGAGAAGCAGCAGACATCATGCTGACGGTGTGAGTCTAGCCTGGGACGGGACCATAGGAACACACTGCTCTGTGATGCACCATCAGGCTGTGACCATCCTTAACAGAGTTCCTATGGACACTTAGTGTAAGCAATGCAAGCACAGACACAAGGCAGGAGGGGATAGTTGTGGAAGGAGAGCTATTGCGTTTAGTGTTTATTTGTTTCATCAGCCTACGAAACACACATGTGGTATATGCTCCTGTGGCTGCAGATTGCCCTTTGGTCTTGTTAGCATAGGCAATGGCTCAATGCTTCTAGTAAGTGACCATTCATTCAAACAATATGATCATACTGTGGTAAGCACAGGGTTTAATCCCCATGAGCTCCACAAATAGTTCAATGTCTCCTGTTTTAGTATGAGAGACTTCTCTCTTTCCTGGAAGACTTGGATATATCAAATAACACTCGTGTTTACATAGGCAATGGCTCAATGCTTCTATTCATTCAAACAATATGATCATATTGTGGTAAGCACAGGATTTAATCCCCATGAGTTCCACAAATAGTTCAATGTCTTCTGTTTTAGTATGAGAGACTTCTTTCTTTCCTGGAAGGCTTAGATATATCAAATAACACTAGTGTTTACAAGCTAATGACACTGACAGAAAGAATAATTTTGTTGAATGAGTCACACAAGAATCTTGAGAACTGGTCATTACAGAATAACTCAAGGCATCTTGTGACTGACATTTTGAAACAGAATGTCAAAATAGAACTACCATTAGATTCCTTAGGGATCTTGGTCAGTAAGACTAATTGGCCCATCTTAAAATCTCCAATTTAAAGAAATTGAGGTAAATTTGGGGTTTGATTAGACACTATGTATTTTTCTTGGCTAACACATAGCAGCAACATCAGCATCTGCCCCTGCCTCCTGAGCAACAACATCAGCATCTGCCCCTGCCTCCTGAGTCTTTTTTTCTTTTTACTTTTTAAAAAAATTTAAATTAGAAACAAGCTTCCTTTACCTGTCAATTCCAGGCCCCATCCCCTTTCAGCTCCCCAGGGAAGGGGAGGCCTTCCATGAGGGATCTTCAAAGTCTGTCACATCATTTAGAGCAGGGCCTAGACCCTCACCTGTGTGTCTAGGTTGAGAGAGTTTCCCTCTGTATGGAATGGGCTCCCAGAGTCCATTTGTGTACTAGGGATAAATACTTATCCACTACCAGAAGCCCCATAGATTGCTCAGATCTCCAAACTGACATCCATACATCTACGTTCAGGGAGTCTGGAACAGTCCTGATTCTGTGTGTGATGAGATAATCTTAGTGTGGAAGGAACTACGGCATGTGTCTTGCAGAGTTGTGTATATCATTTTTACTACATTTTCCAATCAAGTTCTAATGAAGTTTTGACGATCAGGGTTCAATGTTTGTCTTTAAGTTTGCTCTTAATCAGTACTAGAAGAATCAAGGAAAGTTTGAGGGGCTGTTATCCCACGTGTGAACTATGGTGTTTGTAAAGTTTGTCTATTAAGATTTGGGCATCAGACAGAGCCATAACCCAAGATTTGGAATAGATGACACATGCTTAATTTCTATTTGTGGAAACATACATTTGCACATGGAGTTTACTAGAGGCCACAGTACAGTGAGAACAGGCATTAAGGGTGTGGTCCACAATGACATAGTATTTCATTAGTTGTGTTCTATATTATTGCCACTGAATGTGAGGTTCCCTTTGAGCCTCACTGTGTGATGAGTAAGAATACCTAGACAAAACTGGCATCCATACAGTCTAGTTAAATGGGTGTCAGGTTCATATACCAGCAGACTAGCATAGTTTCTTTGTTTGTTTTGCTTTATTAGAAGAATGTTTTTATTTTCATTGATTTTTAATGTGTGTATATGTGTGGCTGATTAGTTATACACTCTACATTCATGTTATGCCTATGGAGGCCAGAAGGAGTTGTATCTTTGAAGTGAGTGATGAGAAGTGACTCCAGGTTCTCTGTAAGAACAGCAATTGCCCTTTGCCACAGAGTCATTCCTCCAGCCACACATATTCAACTTAAAAAATGAATTTGTATTAAAATACAAAAAGATACATGTTAGTGGGATACCTAATACATATATATTTTTCTGGCTCAGCATACCAGTCTCTCCAAACACTTGTTATAACCTCATGTTGAAGGCACTCCAAACTTTCCTTGTAGCATTTTGAGATGCACAGTACATAATCACTGAAGCATCCCTATTATGTTATATCACCTTGGAACTTCTTTGTGATGTGTCATGGCAATCTAGTTCCCCTTTATGAACTTCCTGCTCCTCTCCTATTGGCCTCTAGTTCTCAGTTTCTATGAAACCAACATTTTGTGTTTTATAGAAGAAAGAGCTCATGAGCTACCTGTTTTACAGTGCTCATCAGATTAATATCTAACTTATTCTGGGTAGAAATATAGAGGCTTTGGGAACAAAATCTCCCATTTCATGTGTATTGTTATGTTTCTAATCCTGCAATACTTATTACCAGTTCATAGGGAGAAAAATCTCTTCTATACATTTTTATTTCCAGTGAAATTTGTATTCTGTAACTTTGGCCTTCTGTATTGGCTAAGTCAATTTCTTTTCAGAATATCAAACTTTTGTCTTAATTTAACTCAGTCTTCTATATGTTAAAACTTTCTCTTACATCTAGCAGCAGATATAATTTTGACACTTTTTTAACACCTACTTTTTTTTTGGCTTGGCCTTTTTTTACATGCTTATATGTTGCAGCTCATAGATATAGTAGAGATCCCTGTGGGGTAGAAAATCACTTCAGTACTTAAAGTTTTATCAGGCTGATTGAGGTCTTCTCTCTAGCACTAATCACACACAATTTTGCTGCAGTTTTAGGTTTTTAAACTTATATTAGTAGTATGTTTCTTGTCCTTTGCCCGACATTTGATTTTTCTCTCTTCAAAGAATTTGGTTCCATTAATAGTCAGTTCGTAGCCACATCTCGTTTATCTTCTGGATGGTTTCTGTGGTGACTTTCTAGACAGCCTCCTTTCAACAGGATGAAAGACAGAATCCAAAGTGCCATTCTCATTACAATCCTCCTGGAGGGAAGAATTACTTAATAATCACAAGAAGCACTAAAAACTATCAGTTCGTTCATAGATTTATCCAAGATGAGTTCAACCTAAAACCCTCAAGGAGAGGGTTATGTCAGAGTTCATCACACCATATGCTCAGCCGCAGCAGCTACTAGAATTTTTCAAAAATGGAAACCAGGGAATAATGTTTTATCTTGTCTTAGAAAGATGTGAGCAGGAAGCACAGCTTTGAATTTCTGAGTATTTTCCTGGAATTACTCATGGGGACACAAGTCTTCTGTATACATGGAGACCCTGAAAAGTCTGATAATGTTATCCCTATTCCCACACCCTCCACAGTGAATCAAATGCATTTACACATCTTCTTTGTAAATGATCTTTGGCCAGGGTTATATAATAGCAGGTTGCAAGGATGTATTACTGATGAGGGCAAGGAAACAAGTTAAATCCTCAAGTAGACAGTAATGCAAGTCCTTAGGATTCATTATTTCACTGTATGTAAAGGGAGATATCTAATTTTAGTCAAATATTTCACAAATATGCACCATTGTGGAAAGGGGCTGTGAAGAAATCTGTGCATATCACAGTATCAATATCAATAATTATCTTTAATAGAGGTGTGGCAATGACTTATTCTGATCCCTAGTACTCATGTAAAAATCCAGGCACAGTTGTGTGCATCTATAATCTCAGTGCTAGAGATGTAGAGGCAGGCAGACGACTGGGACTTGCTAGTCAGCCAATCTAGATCAATCAGGGAGATCGAGGGTCTCTGAGAAACTCTGCCTCAAATCATGAGGTGGAGAGTAGTGGAAGGAGACATCATTATGCCAGCATCTGGACTACACATGGACAAACAATTCAGCCTATGCATGTGCATAAAGGCAAACAATCAGGCTACATATATACTCACATAAAAAAGAAATCTTCAGAAATTCTGAGTCCAATTTCCCGTGAAGAACTGATGGTAAACCTTGTATGTCTAGATGATGCCTAGAGGAGCTCTTTAGTGCCTTAAGACTCTAGGTAATTACCCTGGTTAAGACTTCTCTTTGAAACATATACTGATGGGGCCATAAAAGAATAAAACAACAATAAGACAAGACTAATCCCCTTCCATTTGAGAGTAGTAGGTCTTTTCTAGATATGCAGAAAGCCACTCTGCTTCATTTGCACTTTGTTTTCATCCTAAATATGCTTATTTTCTTTAAAAGATTAATTATTTCATTCTGTTTCTCATTTCAAACATTTGATGGATTTATCTTGAAGTCTTTATTAATAGCCCACATCAGTTCTGAGGAAAAATTTGGTAGATATTTTTTGTTAGTCATGCCCATTCTTGAATAATGTTGATAGTTTTTTAACTGTGTTTTAAATAATATTTTAGCTGATCCAGGGATGTCACTGAATGTCCCTTGATGGCTCAGTACAATTTATAAAGGCAATAGAGTTTATCAAAGGAAATGAGACTTGCAGCAATACTAACTAGATGAACAACTAAATCCTAGCTTCTAAGTCCATTTTGTGCTACTATTAGAAATATTTTAATAATTTATAGGTGTCATTTGGCTCAGGTATAATTTTGTATTTCTATAGAGTACCTCAAGAAGATTTCACCTGTCCTTCTATGTCTAGATGGTGTGTGTGTGTGTGTGTGTGTGTGTGTTTTAAAGATTCTTATGCTATTATTACCAGAATGAGAATGGTTATTCAATTTTCTCATGTTTGGTAGCTTAAAAGTTCTATTCTTCACATATATTATCATCATATTTTCATTGCTTATGCCATGTATATAGAGATGAGTGACACCATTTAGGATACTTTTATTTAATGTGTTTAGATATAAAATCAGATGATTCTGGTTTTGAATTTTACTACCTCTGAGGTTTTATTAAAATTAAACCAATAAAATTGCAACTTAAAAATCTGTGTATTGGGTATACCAATTATTATCAAAGGGATTTTAGAACCTTGAATCGGGTTTCTTTTACCTGACAAATTGTATATCTTCAGTGGATGCTAACAATACTTGTTTTTGTTATTACTCTGCTATATTAGGGTTTCTATACTATATTCATCTTCTTAATATTCCCAGCTTGTAATTGATTTCACAACTTAATTTGACTTTTATTCATCTCCATCCATGTTTAATTTAAATTAATTGCATGTCCATCAGCAATTCTCTAAACAAATACATATTCTCTGAGATTCATAAAATAATGTACTTAGTCTCCTCATGGATCATGCTTTCTGGTATCATAATACACAGTTCAGAAATCATAATCCTATCATATGACATCACCTATGTGGCCAATCATTATCCACCAGAATATTGAAACATTATTTAGAAGAAAAAGCTTTAAAGCCTGTTTAATATGAAAATATTAGCTTCCCCACTCCTATTTTCAGAGTCCTAAGATGATTTTCATTATTGTTTTTTGTAGCCAACATTTGTTCCTTTGCCCTATAAAATAATTAGGAGGCAGTTACAATGAGGAAATATAAATTTTAGCTTCCTATGTATAATTATACTTGGTAGGAACTGGTTCTTGCAAACATAGCTACTACCTCGCATACCTCATATAGGCTAACAGTGCTTATATGTTCATATATTTATGCCATCTTAGGGTTGTAAGATATCATTAAATGATTTTTATATCTTCCATTTATTCCTCAGCTGTTAGATAATTTGAGAGGCAGTCCATATGACTTACTCAATATACATTTTCTCTAGAGAGGTATGAAAAACTCTTAGTAAAAAAAATCTGTACTTATTAATTTTGAATCACACAAGTCCTGGCAGGTTGATAATAGTTACTGTAACAGTTGAAGCGAAATTCTATCTACTTCAAAAGTTACTAAAATATATAGCTAAAATAATCATATGATTTTATTAATTTAAAATGGGTATGCTTTGAATATTTTCTACTCAAATACTCATGATGCCTACTCAAATACTCATGTTGATATTTATTTGTGAATTTAATAGTCTTGAAAGGTGGGACTAATGAGAGACTTTAGATTATGATGGCTCTGTATTCATGATGAATGCCATTTTGTATAGGGCTTTTTTGATGAAAGTCTCTATTTTTGGCTTTTGCCATTTGAAGTTGCAAAATGGGGCCCTTGCAATACATCACACTTGGTTCTTGACTATTCAGCCTTTGGAATGCGAAAGTGCTTGTGTCCATTATACATTACCCGGTATATATGACTATGGATTAGGGAGTTACATAGATTTTAAACATAAATTTTATCCCGAAACTTCAACTTGAAATGTGATTTTCTTCCTCAGTCCTATTTAATACATGTGCTAATGAGCTCATTATGTTACCATCCTGTCCTTCCAGTGTTCAGACAGCTTTCAGCATAAATAAAAAATGGAAGCCTGGTTCTCTTAAAGACAAGGATGGAAGCTCAGAAAAGTGAGAGTCCAGACCTAGGGAAGACATTTCAATTGATAGAAATGGGGTTCTGTCAGAACAAACTGAGATTGTGGAAAACACTGGGGAGACATAAAAGCTGTGCTGCTGGGGATTAAAGGGTGTGGTTTGTATTCATTTACATTTCCTGAAAGGAAAACAAAATTCCAAGCAGAAGAAACTCCTCGTAAATGCAGAAACTTTCCTCTGCTCACACATGATTTTGATCTTGTTTCAGGAGCATAGTAACAATAAAAATTGACTAAAAAGAGAGGAACCCGGGGATCCGTACAAACAAGCCTCCATCTGGAAAAAGTGTTGAGCATCTATTGTCTGCATTTAGTCAAATTGAAGAACTTTCTGAATTGAAACTAGCTTGATTAAAGGTTTTAGTTTTATAAATAAATTTCTGATTGCTGAAGAGGAACTGATATGTCAAAGTCCATATTTATTAGTTATTTAGGGGTACACATTCCTATAGTAGAGCTCTAAATGTATTAAATCAATTAATCTTCATTCAACACCATGAAACATGAGCTATGGTTTTTCAATTTGATAGATGAAATGGTAGAAAAATTTATCTATAGATGGGGACCTCACATGGATGAGAACACAGACATAGGAGACTGGCAGGTCTAGAGTTTGAAGCTATGCCCAATAGCTGCAGAATTAATGTCTTTATCATAGAGAACACTGCCGGTAGGCAAAGTATGTGGGGTAAGACATGAAGGGACACTTATTTGGCTGTACACATTTTTAAAAGCTCCTTAAGATTAGACTAGCTTTCTCTCCTTGTACTTCTGTGACATCCTTGTTTGCCATACCTATGTAATTTAATGCATTATTATATTTTACATGTAAATTTCTATCAATGCCATCACTACTAGATTATATTTTCCTTAAAGTGAAAAGTTATGTCCTTTATATATTGTCTTGTCTAGCAGAAGCCACACTGCTTCACATTTGAGAAAATTATTGACTGAATGCATGCCTGTAATCCTATCACTTGCAAGGCAGGAGCAGGAAAATTACAATTCTTAGTCAGCCTGTCTGAGTAAAGCAAACAAAACAAAATTACTAAACAATTCTTACATTTTAAATATCAAGTATGAATTTTACAAAAGTAAAATGGTTTTCTAGAAAGTTGGTTCCTTATGAAAGTATATACAGAACATAGTAGAGGTGACACATTTCTAATTATTCTTCAATGAACACACTTGAGAGAAGCATCATGAGGAGGTGTAGAGACACTTTCAATACCTAGTGTTCAATGGAATAAGAACACATGGTATGTATATGCAGTGGAGTGTTATGTAGACTTACAAAATGAGGAGATCCTGCCATTTGTGTCAATAATGATGAAGCTAGAGAGTAAGTAAAATAGTGTTGATATAAAAATAGCAAATACTATATGATTTCACTTACACATATAATATGTTAGGCAAAATCATAGAAACAGTGTTGACCAATGGTTCTCAACCTGTGGGTTGCAACCCCTTTGGGATTTAAATAACCCTTTCACAGGGGTGACATATCAAATATCCTGCATATTAGATAATTATAATTCATAAAACTAGAAAATTTATAATTATGAAGTAACAATGAAAATAATATTCTGTTTGGGGGTCACCATAACATGAGGAACTGCATCAAAAGGACACAGCCTTAGGAAGGCTGAGAACCATGTGTGAAGACTGATGCTTGGCATAAATTGGAGGCAGGGAAAACTAGTCAAAAGGTACAAAGCTGCATTAATACATGATAGCTAATGAATAGCGTGGTGAATGCACTTAACTGATGTGCTGTAATCTTGAAATTTACTGTACCCCCACCATGAAGTAAAAAAGAAAACAGTTATTGTGCCATAGATATAGTCATTAGCTTAGTCTTAGTGATCATTTCGTAATGTATATGTATATTAATACCCGACCTCACACTATTATACTTAAGAATAGATGATGTAGCATAATAAATAAAAGACCCAGAGACAGATATTGGGGTTCAAGCTTCAAGCTGAAGATCAGATAAACAAACAGCTGGCCACTAGCTTTTACTATATCTCAGACTGAAAAGTGATCCTGGCTCCACTAAACCACAGACTGCTGCTTCTCCTCAGTGTGCCTGGAGAATCCTGAAACTTCAAAGTCTTCTTATCCTCAGTGTGGCTGGAGAATGAATACCAGCTTTAAGACCTTGCTCCTGTCTTATGTACCTCCCTAATGCTGGAATTAAAGGTGTGTGATCCCAGGTGCTGGTATCAAAGGCATGAATTCTGTTAGTCTTCATTCTTGTGTTGGCCATGGTGGCCTTGAATTAACAGAGATTTGTCTACTTCTTAATTCTGAGTCCTGGGATTAAGGGTGTGTACCATCAGTTCCTGATCTCTATAGCTTGAGGATGAATTTGCTTTCTGAACCCTCAGGCTGGCTTTAATAAACAATAGATAATATATTATAACAAGATGGTGTTTGTTTTTCAACTATACATAAATATTTTTAAAGTGAATTAAAACCTACAAAAATTAGGAGGGTCAGTTTCTATATATTCTCTATTACCTTTTCTTTGTAGTCTTTATTTGCAATCATCTTTGTAAAATAAACAGCAGCAGAAGAAAGTAATCACACTTTTGTTCTATGGGATGAACAGTACTGATTTTTGCCCCGGACTTTGGAGAGGTTTCCCATTCATCACTGATCTCAACTGACTCCATGGAATAAGTACCATCTTTAAATGTAGGGTACATGAGAAAACATTCAATCTACATTCTATACCAAACTCCTTGGAAAGATGTGATATGATGGCCTATTCATGACCACCCTAGAGGTGTTAAACTCTGTTTTATGATTCTGTTAATTATTGGTTGGAAGAATTAGCCTACACAGTAAGTAAGTTATCACTGGAATGTTGGCTGATGATCAAAGGCAAAATGCATTGTTGTAGGTTTTATATGACTATGAGTCTTCTTTTACAACAGATCAATTTTAGTCCTAGTAAAAATTTGCTTGCATCTATCAACATGCAACCTAATTGGTGACAAGAGCTGCTTCTATGTTCATCACTCCAAGGAGCCTAGAAACTGATAAATGACTCCAGCTGCATAATTGAAGGCATTCATCTTTCCTTCTTGCTATGAAGGTCTCTATAATTTGGCTTCCCTACCAGTTATCATCATTTGCAAGCTTTTGAATTTGATGTTTTACAGAAGAGTTAGTGACAAAACCTTAGTTATTTGGAAATTAGTGGTTACAAAATTATTTTCTACAATACTTTCATAACATTTCTGGCACATAGTCACTTCTCGTGTATAAACACTAGCTAAATATCTGAGCAAAATTCAAGCATAGCTAGAATCAACTGACAAGACAGAATTTTTATTTTTATCATGTATGACTTTGGCAGAATAATTTAAAAATACTTTATTAATATATTGAATGTATTTGATATATAAATTCATTTTAAAATATATATTAATATATGATGTTCCATATGTGAGTCACCTACACAATCATTATATATTATATATATGTTTATATGTATATCTATCTATATATATATTATTGCAAATGTAGTGATCAGAGAAAAAGTTAGCAAGGAAAAGTCAGTATTTTTTATTTAAATTAGAAGCAATCTTATTTTATATATCAACCCCAGTTCCCTCTCCCTCCCATCCTCCCATGCCCCCACCAACTTCCATCCCATCCCTCTGCTGCTCCAAATAAAGGGTGAGATCTTCCATGAGGGATCATCAAAGTAAGCCACATCATTTGGGGCAGGGCCTAGGCCCTCCTCCATGTGTCTAGGCTGAGAGAGCATCTATCTATGGGCAATGCGCTCCCAATGCCCATTCATTCACTAGGCATAGACACTGTTCCACTACCAGAGGCCCCATAGATTGCCCAGGCCTCCTAACTGACATCCATGTTCAGGGAGCCTGATTCTGTGTTTCTGTCCATTGCTGGTTTCCCAACTATCAGTCTGGGGTTCATGAACTCCCCCTTGTTCAGGTCATCAGTTTCTGTGGGTTTTCCCAGCCTGGTGTATATATATTCCAAAATTTATAAGGTTGTCTCTTTTTAAAATACTACATGTGCAAGTGAAAGTTAGTCGCAAATTATGCAGCATTTCACAATTATAATGACTTAGAATTTTCACAAAACCTTCTCACATTTCCAAAGTAGTACTTGCATGGAAAAATTGGGGATCTTTTTCTGAAAATCCTTATTCACATTATATCAGACTAAATCTCATGAATAAAATGAAATTGGAAAGATAGATAATAGGTTACACTGTGTTAACATAATTCTCAAGGCTCAGCACTCCATAAGGACAGAGGTTTCTTCTTCAGTCATGAAAAGCTTGAAGTGGCTTAGGCGACTTTCTAAGGACACAGTCCTCTAATGGGGTGACAAATTAGAGACAGGGACCCACCTAGGCAGAGGGTATGGAGGTGGAGCACACAGTCTGCAATCCGTGAGATCAGTGCTACTTCTGCTCATGGTGCATTGGACTTAACTGGTCATGTGTCTCTCTTCTTAGGTGAGTATGGATAAAGAATCCTGTCACACTGGTATGGGTGAATGGTAACTCTCTGATAGGTTGGTTGACTTTTCAACAATTTCTTTTTTTATCCATATTAGAAAAATAGAACCTAATAGTAATATAAAGTAAGGGAATTTTTATACTTGGGTATATTGACCTTTTACATATTCACTCTCTATTATGATTTTAAATCCTTCTATCTATTTTATCCTTCAACATCTCCCTTTTAATTTAAAATCTTTGTATTGTATTTTCCCCTATATCACACATCTGTAAAAAAGGATGCCACACTGGTCTTTGTGAGTCTGACTGGTATCACTTAATATGAATATTCATCTATTTTCCTGTAAATGATTTATTCATATTTTTTGGATGAAGAAAGTCCCATTATATGTACAGCAATATCTTAAAAATTGGATTAGGTTAGTTTTTCAGTATACTCTATACTTATCTTTTAAGTATACATTAAAATAAATTGTCTTAAAATGCGGTTTGTAAATATGCCATAACTCAAATATTTATCAACAAATTGTCACCATATCTGCTTGCTAAATAAAATGTTTTCAGCAAAAATGCTAGGTGTAATGGTTTTTGAAGTCTTCCTTTATAATTCCCTTTCTATTTAATGTTTTGCTCACATTACTATTTTAGATACCCAAAGTGCCTCTTAGTACATAAGTAACTTGGTCATCATATTTTGCTTGCTTAAACTTTTATTCATGAAGAGGACACTAGGCTAATGGTGTGAAATTTTTGCCTCCTGTGAGATTTCTTTTTTCCAGAGTCACTCCTGTTCATCTTACCACTGTGTGCTCTGACCCACTTTCTCCATCCTGTTACCCCTCTGCTGTGTCGTTGTTTTCTTTGTCTGCTTTCTTGCAGCTGCAGATGTGTTTCTTCGTGATGGGAGAACATCAAGATTAGCAGTCCCACATCATTTCCTCCGGGATCAGCAACTCCATCAGAAAGAGAAATGAAATGTGCTTTGGTTCTTGTGAATGACTCAGATGGAGCCTCCTTGAATCTAATTCCCTATCTTCTACCTAATCTTGGTTGCTAAAGGAATGTAGTCCTTTCCTATATGAATTCCTGGATACAAAAGCTCAACATTGAGGGTGGTCCATGACAATGAGGGCCTTTCCATGGAACGTGAAGTTTGGGACTGTTTTCCAAAGACCAGATAGGCCTCAGTCTGTCTGTTCTATAGTCTTTAGTCATTATATTCAGTCTTTATGCCTCTTCTCCTAACTATACCTATTGAATAGCCAAAATTACCCGATATAAAGTGTGCATTCAGTCAGCAACATTTTTATGCCTGTAATTTTTAAACTGTATTAACTAAGCAATAAGCTGGAGATAAGAGCATTATCTAATAATTCACCAGAACAACTCATGAGAAATAAAGAATGAAGCTCTATTTTAGAATATAAAATCAGGATATGAGAGTCTGCAGAAATTTTAGTATAACAGTCTCAGCACATGAACTAGAGGTTTATTTTTCCATCAATATTTTGCCAAACCTTCTTTACAAGTCAAGTACAAATATTCATGTTTACTCTTTAAAATTAGTATTGTTTTACATATGGTAATTTAGAAATATTTGCATATTAAAAGAGACTATCTACAGTCTAGCTTTTCTCTTGCACTTTAATCAGATAGTTTTGGAAATTTTCTCTCTCCTGTAAACACATCCTGAAGGAAGGCTCATTTGCATTTTGTTTAAGAGTACTGCTCTTACAGACTGTCTAAGAGCCTATCCTACTATGTCGTTACTTAGCTTGTCACAGACTTGGCATTTTACTGCTGTAGCATTCATTCAAGGGTAAGTAGCTGCTTTCCATCTTTTCTCCATCTTGAAATAATCAAATTGGAAACCTTTTTTCATTCTTTTAATAATCATTCCTAGTCCCTGAAGCTGAAATATTTATAGGTACTCTTGGACTCTTATAATTGCACATTCTTCTCCATTAAGAAAAGGAGTTTATAGCTAACCCCAACAGGTCGCATGGTAACTGAAATCAATCCAACCTTGCTTCTGGTCCTGCTCTAAGAAGTAAATCAAATCTAGCCAGCAACCCTTGTAAACACGTTACAGCACTGTATCATCTAGACATTGATCTCCCCGTAACACGTTCCCTGCTACTGCACCTGAGTTCTAACTGATTAAAATCCAAAGTACCCACAGGTGGCTTGCACAGGCCTGCTGTCAGTCTTCTTGGACCCATCAACATGCTCTTCTTCGATGAAGCAGCTGTCATTGATGTCATGTTCTGAGATACCAACTACCTGCCTGCCTGGACCTGCTCTCTGACACAGACTTTGAGTCTCCCAAAGAATTTGCTACATTTCTAGAACTGATCCAACCTCTTCTTGCCTTACCCCAAATTATCCAGACCCCATAATGACAGCCTTTGTAAAGAATTCTCTGGCTCCAGCTGCTTATCCAATCTTAATACAAGAAATGTCACCTTGGGAGTCTTGATTCCTTCCAGCACGATCAAATGAGGCATCAGATATATGATGAATACTTCTGTTGTACCCAAAACTTTAGAGTCCCAATATTTTACAAAAGTGATCTATCACTCTATAATACTGGTTCATGGACAATCAATGTTTCATGTGTGTACCTCTGCATAAAGTCAAGTTCTTTCAACTACTATATGAGTTTTTAAAAATCAATTTCTAGATCCATGCTCATTTGAAATTGTATTTTTAAAAACTATTTTTGTAGTGCTTAGAATTGAACACAGTCACTTGAGCATGCTAGATATATATTCTACCCACTGAGATAGCACCCCCAACTGCTTACTCATTTCTGAAAGGTTTGAAAAACCAAAATGCTTGTATTTACTTGTATGACTCTCCCTGCAGTTAAAAATAAGTAATCCATGCAGAACGTTTAGAGATTCATTCACAAATTGCTTGATTTTTGTACAGTCTTACCATTATTCAAATAAATATCTTAATAATTGTTCTTTGCAATTCTAATAAAAGGCAATTATAGAGGAATTACAAAAATAAAGTATAGAATTAAAATTATTTATTTTTAAATTTTAGAAAAATTAAATACTGTGGTTTTATAAACCAACACTGATTGAGCATATAAAAGAAAACAGATAGGTTAATGGTTAACAAATTATACAAATATTCTTGAATGCTAATTTGACCCAATGTAATTAAAATTAAGTTGAATGCCTTTTGGGTTAATAACTTGACTCATAATTTATATTTATAATGCATTAAAAGCTACATAAGGGAGTCTGACTTATATTACCAGCAAAGAATGAGTGTCTGCTATATAATAATTGGTCATGCTTTTTACATTTATTACTCGGTGCCAAGCACTATTTCATTTTTTTTGTGAATTAAATTGCAGAGTCTGTTTCACACAGTATCCTTTTTCATGTTATTTCTCTGACTTATTATTTTTATTTCTGGCCTCTCCTTTCAGTGCCAGTCCTGCCTTTCTAGGCATTGCTGAACAAAATGGCTCTTGCATCTGGGATATATTCCAAAGAGCACAAACCAAGAATGGGAATGAGGGGTTTTCCTAGGGTCTCATCTCTGGCATTGGTACAATACTTGGCCCATGATCATTGGCTCCTCTGTCTCTTACATTCCCCATATGCCTTTTGTCACCAAAATCTCTCAGTTCTAAAATTCTCCAGAAGTCTCTTAAATCTTCCATTAAATCTTCATTACTGCTACCTTTAAGAAGGTTCAAGGCTCTGAAATTTATCACCTATGTTAACAGATGTGCCCTTACTCATCTCCTAATTGCTGATAACCTCTGCCATCTAAACTCTGTCCTTCACCAAATCCATTAATGGTTTCTTACAAAGAATTGTAGGAGTAGAAGGAATTGAAAATCATCATAGATTTGTGTTGGTTTCAGCTTCACAGCTCATATTGTCTCTCTTCAACCCACAACTCTAATTAGGCTGTAGCCATCACAAGATTTACTGCTATCAGACATGTTTTCTGTTAAGACATGTTCTTCATCATTGTGTGTGGAAAATGAAGGATCTCCTGGGACACCAGAATCCCCTGTTCCTTTCCCTCTTAAACCCATCAAACTTAAATTGTATCACAGTTTGTATGGCTGTAGTTGCTGAATGAGTCACATTAGACTCATCAAAGAAGGAATTTCTGACAATTTTCCTAAGTAAATGCATATATGTATGGTAATTCAGAATTTTAGATTATATAAATAGGTTAGAAAATATCAACATTTATTTTACTTCCAGAATGGAGATAAAAGTCTATAATTTTAATTTATATTTAATGAAGTTGAACTATTTATTATCCATGCATTGAAACCACCAATTTCAAGTGCTCTTTCTTGGACAGGAACATTGTTCTTCCTCTATGATGCCTTAGAAAGAACCATGTACCTTGGAGTCTTCTCACATGATATGTATGTTCTGGCACTTATACTGTAACAAATTTATGGAAAATTAACAATGAAAGACAGGAAGTTGAAGACCCAAGAGCTTGTAGATATAATCAAGCCAGTTGATAAAGATGGCCACTAGGGCTGTGGCCTGTTCCATTTGAAGTAACATCAAGAAATTGTTAAATATTTAATAATCAATGTTAAATTAAACAAATCAAAGTTAATATATCATTTATCTGAATGCAGAACTTTTGATATATGCATCAAATTTGAGTTCACAGACAAAAAATAAGCAACAACAACTAGTATTAGAGAAAAAGCTTATAGAGGAATTTGAAAAGATACTGTAACAGTAAAATATCAGAGAAAATGCTAATTTAGTTCATAGTAAGTTTAATAATTGAGATATACTGGCTAGTTCTAAGAAGGTAAAAGGGAAATATTGGAACACAATAGCCTTGAAAATAGTAGAAGAATAAACCTGTGATTAACTATGAGATGTAGGGTAAGAAGGCATGCTGAAATAAAGGAGTATTTTAGAGGCAGGGATTGGCTTTTAGAGATGCCTCTGGTGCCCCCAGAAGCTTGCAGAAGGACCTCCTGGACTTGACTCAGTCTTTGGAAAAAAGAGTGATACTAACTGGGCTAGTTCTCAATGGAGACAAACAAGGCTCCTCTAGGAGTAGTGATGGGGCCTAAATGCTGCAGCTGGGACGCTGATCATTGCTGGGTGTCCCTCAGAAAGAAGAATCTGCTTCTCTTCCTCGTCTCTGTCTCACTCAATTACCTTCTGTTCCCAAACAAATCAAAAATTGAACCAGCCAGAAAAACTGTGTGCTTTGCATCTAGAAAAGTAGAAATACAGTGTAGTGGTGTTTGCTAATGACTGGAGGCAGAAGGGAAATAAACAAAGGCAAATGTCAGTCAAACTGCACATGTTCATTCGGAACATCGGCTTTTGTGTTTTGTTGCCCAGTAAGACTAAAATAATGCAGTTAATAACTCTATTTCAACTAGCTTTAAAAAGTAGATTTTCATTAGTATCACAAAGACATGAGAAGGAAAAGGAAAGGGAGAAAGGAAACATATAAGAAGCCTGTTCCATCAGCAAAAGCTGAACATGCTGAGTTTAGAGAGATCCAAACTCAGAGACATTGTAACCTCATAACCTGAAAAAATAGATAATCTGAACTCTAATAACTCTCAAATGGATTTTTCCAAGGAAGAGAAGTTTACATTTGTTTTAGTGGGAACTTTAAAAATTGTACATGCCTAAAAACAACGAATATGCATTTGTACTCCTGTCATGATGTTCCTCTTTGTGCCAGCACTAAATGCAGAAGACGCTCACTATAGGTCAGTACCTTTGATTTCTTCTAATTAACAAGTTACTTTCATCAGTTAATGCAAGAGGAATACATAATTTATGACCCATAATCAGATTTCACATAATAAAAGGCCTCATTTGACACCATGGCTACATTATGTCCATTAGAGCTCACCGTCTTGCAGGCGCTGCCAGGAAAGCTTGTGCAGCTTGTGCATATCGCTGTAGAGCAGGGAAGAAGTCAGGTGGAAAAGTCAACTAAATTATGCTATGAAATATTTAATATCAATTGTCAGCTCATTAATCAGACAAACAGTGGCTGCAGCCAGCAGTGCCATGGCTGCCTTTCTTGGAGACACAATGTCTCCTGTGCTGGTGAGTGTGTTCTGTTGTGAACTTTTCAGTTGTCCGGGGTTGCGTGCCAGAAACACGTGCCAGAAACATCTTCCTGTGCTGTTACAATGGAGTCCTGGAAACCAGTGCTGTTGCCTCAAGCTTCCTCTCCTGAGGAGCCTGCCAGTGATCAGCGGTCAAAGGACTGATGGCCCTGCTTGGTAGTGATGTAGAAGCAGAAATCTTTATGCCTTAGAGCTTACATCTCATCACAGAACCTTCCAACACTTGAATAAATGGGCTGGGCTTCTTTTAATTTCCGGCATGCTTCCTGTCTTCTCTAGGAAACAAGTCAGATGAAGGCGTTTCATTGCCTGAGCCTTGACTTCCTACTTCTCATCTACGGATCTGCTGCTTTTCACTTTAAGTTTTGCTTAAACTTTCACATTCTCTTTAAGAATTGGAGGTCCTTCCTATACTCTACAGACACATGCTATTCTTTGTTCTTTTTTCATGTCAGATACACTGATTTCCCTAGTTCCCTCATGCTTTGCAACATGGACCTTCAACAGGACACTTCTTCTGGTTGTCTACCCTTTAGGACTCACATTGTTATTCCAGTTTCAACAGCATTATCCCAAACTGCCAAGGAAAGGCGGTTTCTCCTCTACCAAATGCAGGTAGATTGTAGGCCTTTCAGAGAACATAATGCTCTATTCAGAATAAAATGAACAAAGTTGTAAAATGATTTCTGAGCAGTTATAATGATAGACAGGAGACAACAGGTCAAACAAAATGCTTATGGTGGGCAACTCCAACTGTGATAATTAATGTTATGACACATAAACACACACACACACACACAAAATGGGGGGCGGATCAGGGAGAAAGAGAACAGGAGCCACAAACACTGGTCATTTTATGGGAATATCTGTTCAGTCCATCTTTCCAAATGAGGAAATTTAGGCAAATTCAGCTTGAATTACTAAGGCAGGTAAGTGTCATTGTGCTGACTGAAGGAGTCTGAAGTTTGGAGGCAGAAACAAGTATGTTGGAATGTCATCCTCTTTGCACACCATTTTGCTCTAAGTCACTAACTTAAACTTGCTACAGCTAAGTTTCCTTGCACTTAGAGTTTATAAGGTGCTTATGGAAATACACAAAGCAGCAAATGTAAAGTTAAAGCAGAGAGTGCTATTTTGTGATAATTGGCAACAGTTCCCCGATGCACCTATGTTGTCTGTGTACATTGCTGCTTCTATTTCAGGCCATCAACTCTATGCTCATTTGGTCTGTAAAGATGCTGAAATTCTTGAATGCCATGATGTGTGACATTTCATAAATTCTTTCTGCATACACAGTATTTAACACTGCCCTAATTCATGCTTTCTCCATGGAGACAGTATTGCCCCAACTAGGCTGAAAATTGAGTTTGGAGCAGCAGAAACACATCTCATTCTATGAATAACATATAGATATATATTCAGTATTCAATACAATTTCTTTGTGATATCAAAGTTTAATTTGTTGGAGATTAAGGAAACATGACTATAAAGACTCTTGGTGGTAATACTATGAAAAGCAGGCGTGTACTACTGCTCAGTTTAGTTGGGGTGTCCCCCCAAAAATTGATTAGTCCTGTTGTGATGTGAGAGGGCCCAGTCTACTGATAACCATACCACTCCTGGGCAGGCTGTCATGGGAGATATTAGAAAGTGACCAAGAACCAGAAGAGCAACACAGTAAGAAGCACTCTTCTTTGGTTTTACTTAAATTCCTGACTCAAAGTTGTTGCCCTTGGTACTGTCCTGGCTTCTGTAAGTGATAGACTGTGAAAACCAAACCCTTGCTTCCCCAAGTCACTTTTGGTCATAGACTTTATCATAGCAATAGAAAGCAAAGTAGGGCAGAACAACTTCTTGTGCCACTGCCCCTAAGTACACAACATTATGTTTTGGGCTACAGTGACTTATCCAAGGCCAGAGAGACAATAATAGTCACATGATGTAAGTGTAACAGAGCTCCTAGAGACTTGCACTCAGAAAAATAAATGGACAGATTATAGATGCAGTGAAAAATATACAAGAAAATGGGCCCCACCAGAACTTTGTCATGTACCTTGGGTCACAACACCTGAGAAATCTCCTGAAAGCACAAATGGAGTTGCTGACATATTCCTTACAGAAAAATGGAGGAAATGAGGACCAAGGCTTGAGTCTGTCTGTGCAATGGATGTGGGAAGCATCGCTGAGCATCCTTACAACTCATGTGTCTCCTCTAAGAAGTCTGTGTGTGCTTTCTCACACCCTTTTCTCAGGAAGAGAAAAAATCTTATTCAAGATGGTATTTCTTGTACGATTATAACATAAAAATAGAAGAGGCAGGGCCTGGGTCTCCCTGCACTGAATTCTACTACAAGTCATTGACTTTGCAATTGGTGGGAGCAGACTTTAGCTTGCTCAGCTGGCTGTAACACCATTTTGTGTTTGAAGCCTCTGCAGACTGACCTTAGTTTTAGAGCAAACAGGTTTCTGATGCCTCACTGAGTCCTTTATTTGGAGTCGTCAAAGTCATATTTCTCTCTAGGATTCTTTCTTGGCCTTGGACCACAGACTGTCTCAGTGCTGTAGCACAGTTTATGAGTACTTTTTTATTATAATGAGCCATATCCACTTGAAAACACAGCTACATAATATTTAAATACAGTGTTTTTGTTTACTTAGCAGATTTTTAAATTGTTTGTTATTATAAAAAGAAGCCATTGGTAAATGCTCACATAAAATTATTTATGCTGTAAACTTAGTGGAGCATATTTTTTATTAGCAGTCATTTACTTAACCAGATATATAGCACTTCCAAGTATTAAGTTTTATTCAAAGGGAAAACATAGTACACATATTCAGATGTTGCATTTTGTGTGATTATAATGACCTGGGCCAGCACAGTATCAATATTTTTTTCAAGAAAAGTACAATTTAATGTCTCTATTGTGAAACACTACTGGAGACATTGAAATGTATGAAAATTCTCTTTTTGAATAGTTGAAATATATATTTTTCTTTAATTTTATGACAGTTGAAGAAATACACATACACATATGTGTGTTAGTGTGTCTATATTTATATATGATTCCTTGAAATTCAAAGTTCAGAATATTGCCTGCTTTATCTTCCCTAGGAGGGAAGGGCTCATCCAAGTACTTTCCAAAATCACTCTATTACACCATGGTTTTATTTTTGTTTGTTTGGTTGTTTGATCCAGGATCTCACTATGTAACCCTGATTATCTGGGAACTTGCCTTTGCCTCATAGACCAGGTTGGCCTTGAACTAACAGAAATCTCTCTGCCCCAGCCTCCTGAGTACTAGGATTAAATTAAAAATGCCCCCATGCCAGACTATTGTATGATTTTTTTCAATTGGACTGATTTTGTTTAAAGAGACAAATGTGTGAATTTGACTGATTTTCTGTTCGTTTGTTTTTTGTTTCAAGAGATAAAAATATAGGTCATGAGCAAAAAGCTTGAGAGTTAATGGTGTGGTAGTAGTTAGGGCCTCTGAAAACCAGCACACTTGGGAGGTGTGACATTGTAAATTATGCTGAAGCTGGTAACCTGAGGGTCTCTAATATTGAAATAATTTTCATTTCACACAGTTTTAAGTTGTGTGTCCACCTGTTTGAATGAGGTAATCTTGGCTGTAAAAATGCTGAGAACTTACTCTATTGACCACAGAATCTGTATGCCTCCCAGATTTACACTTCCTTGATAATACCAACTTTCCTTGAGAGTCCATTAAGCCTGATTTCTTGAAACTCATTATGGAAGAGGAAAACTCAGAGCTTAGACTTCACTTGTCAATCACACCAGAGGAAGCTGTTCCTCAAGACACTGGTAGCAGAGAGCCAGGTAAGACTCTTAAAGCAGCTGATTCCAAAAGAAGAGAATCTGGGAGGAGCTCAAGGTCACATTCTTGAAGTCTTTGCCTTGCATTAGTGATCAAGTGAGGAACACACAGGAGATGGCTGGGCTGGAGATAAACCTCCAGATAGAATTCCTGATGGAATGGCTATTATTTCAACTTAGGAATGAGCAAGCCACCTGGCAGAGGTGAGAGACTTGGTCAAGGTGACAGAGTTAGTAACTGATGGACCTATGTGTCTGGTGTTCTATTCAGCCAGGCTCCCATAGTCAAAGAAGCACAGCTGTAAGCCTGTGTGATTGTCCATCTGCTCACTCTCTTCTCACAGAGAGACTGCCACGGGGACTTTTCAAAAGCCCAGCCCCTTCTTGTGTTAATTTGTTCTTCAGGGAAAGATGCTAATTGCTCTCTTAGCACATTCCTTTGTATCTTTGGCACAGGCTTCTCTCCTTTGTCTAGGAGACTCTGTACCAATACTCTGAGGGAGGATCTCCTTTGGCTCAAGGTCACTCTCCTTCCCTCATCTTCTCCTCTCTGCTCTGTTCTCAATCTGGAATGTTCTGCCTCTCCTGCTGAGAGTCTTACATAAGCTTCTTATAACAGAGCCCCTGTTTTATTTTTTTAAGTTAGATGCCTTTAACCTCCATTTTCTACATTAGAGATATTAATAGTTCCTAAGATACTTAAGCAGAAAGGGGACAGGAAACTTTATAATGTAACAGTTTTATTAGGAGAAGACACATTTGACACTCCATTTTGTAGCAGAAACAAACACATGGGTAGGTGAGATGGCTTGGTGAGTTAAGGCACCCAGCACCAGGTTGAACAAGTCGAATTCAACCGCCAAGACTCACATTGTGGAAGAAGAGATCAGACACCTGCAACTTGTCTTCTCAACTCCACATGTTTATTTGGGACTTCTGCTCATGTTACTTGTAGACTATTTATTAATTTTTCCAGGAAAAAAGTAAGAGAGTTCACTTAATAGCATTACTTAATCTTGAAATCTACTTTGAAAGTGTAGGTAAAGTATAGTTCTATTTCTAGAATCACCATTAACAATCTATTAAGTATACCTCAATTCAAACTGTGGGCTAATTCAAAATGTAGAAGAGAAATTGTGCTTGGTGACATATCATCACATGGTTGATGCAAACCTATCCTTATTAATAGAAAACTGGCATGAGGCAAAGAAGTAGGAACGAGGATGCAGGCAAGAAGCAAGCTGAGTTAGTAACCAGCTTCAGCAGCATGGTAATGCTGCAAGCCAGGGATCCCTCACCTTTGTAGTAAAGGTTTGCCATGTGTAGACTGTGTGAAGAATATTACCCAACTCATGGGCTGTAATGTAGATTATGTTATAATACAATAATGAATGTAATGTTTTGAGTACAATGCCTGAATCATAAAAATTCTTTATAATTGTTAGTTGTGGAATTACTTGGTTTATCAGCCTTACAAAATTCACCATGATTAATATTTTTCAAAGAAAGAAAACAAATGTTTTGATTTGCTTTTTTCTCTCTGAGGTCAACATATCTGTTTAGATATGGAAGCAGAAAGAAAAACAAATGAGTAATGAGGATTGTATATTATGGAAATGTAAAATCTGTGTGAATGACTAAAGTATTCTGAAGTGTATTGAAGGATAGATTTGTGTAATGAAACACTTTTCTTCATTCACAGACATTAATTTTTATTGCTAAATTTATTTCTAACTGATATTTTATTTTTGAAAGCAGGTCTATCATTAACCCAATTTTAAATACAAGATTCCTGTGGGTAGAAAATGTAAAAAAAATTGGTCAGGGTTTATAGACAGGATAAGAAAAGAGAATGAAGCAAAATATATGAGGTTTTTGTTTCCAGTACTTTGCTGTTTCTATGACCTCATTCTTTCTAGCAGTATGAAACTTTGCAAAAAAGTTTTACATACTTTTAAAATGCAAGAACTCTAAATTTGTGAGTAGTCTTTTTCCTTAAGTTCCTTGAAGAGGCACATAAAAGTTATATGAAAACACAAATGACAAACAACAATAGCCATTTCACTTTAAATGACTGTAAAACAGAGAACACAGATCTACAGTATTGTAGGACTCATTTAGTTTTCAAACATTTATACAAGTGTTGGATCAAATTTCATTATAATAAAAGCAGAAGATGGGCTACATTGAGAAACATTTCTAGGGTGTATAGAGAAAGAAGTACAGTTTCTCTGTAAAAGCATATTGGGTTGTGTAACTCAACACAAAATGTGTGTTTGAAGGACGCTGCTTACTGCTCAAATCTTAAAATTAATCAGTTTGATCAGAAACTTTCAAACTCAGATTATAATAGAATTGGCAAACATAGATTAAGGAAATCTCTCTAATTGTTTTAAATATTCTTTCTAAGGATAAGACATATAGGAGGGATTAATTAATTGTTGATGAAAGTACCATAGCAGGATCGATAAATAGTTTAAGTTAGAGTGGAGTAGTTCTATTGATTTCTCATATTCTGAATGATATGATTTATCTTCTTGGCTTTTAAGATATAACCAAACTACTTTTTAAAATAAAACTATCTGGAATGTTCCAGAACTAGCCAGAGATCATCTACTTGAAGAGACTTTAATATATCATTCAGGTTCCATAAAAAGTGATGGCTGTCTGAGTTTGAATTTCATTGAAAGTAGAAGCCTAAGGCAAAGCAGCAAGAGAAACTAGGAAGGAAGTACTAGAAGCAAGTGTGTGGGAGGAGCAGTGAAACAGGCAGGGAGCAAAGGAACCTCAACATAGGACGTATTGAATCAGCAAGCTCTTTTCTGAGACCTCTTTACATACAGACACTACGTCCCCTATCTTCTGTGTGAGTAACAGGAGACCAGAGCAATTGTCTACAGCATAGTTACTTCTGTGTAGGTTTTTTTCCTTTGAATTTTAAGAAGTAGGTCACGTGATTAGATAGAGCCAATTTATGGTACAGAGGTTTGAATATCAAAAGTTTCCAAGTCTGGTGTTTCCATGGTGGTAGTTTCCTGCTGAAAGAGTGAGTTAAGCACTATGTTGCTATTGTATTCAAGAGAATTCTTGTCAGCATGGGAGAAAGTGTCTTTAGCAAAGAGCTAACTGAAGTGAAGATGATGGGCACCTGTGGGAACTTGGATATGAGGAGAGAGGAATTAACAGGGACAGAGTACATAGGTAAAAATTCAATGATACTCATACAAACTGGAACAATAAGATACAGATTTAATAACATAAAGAAGGTGTGTGTGTAAGGATTGGCTTATCTGCCATCTGCAAAATGGAGACATAGAAAAGACAATGCCCAAGAATTACAGGGAGTGTGATTCATTGGTGTAATTCCTGAATCTAAAGTTTCAGAACCAGGAACTCCAATGTATGAGTGCAGGGGATGTCCACAGTTATTGTTCAGGGAATGGAAGATAATTCCCCTTTGCTCTGTTCCTACCTTTGAACAACTATATGATCCACCACATTGCTAAGGGTGGACCTACTTTAGCTCTCTAGAGATCAAATGCTTCTCTGTTGTAGAAACACCATCAAAACACACACAGTAACACTATTTGCCAGCCATCCGGGCATCAGACACACAAAGAACCCACCAACAGTGGATTTTCAAAGCAAGAGACAGAAGCAGTGGATGGGGATAAAGAAACAAGTCTCCAAAGCACCAAAAGATCCAATTAAAAAGTGGGCACAGAACTAAATAGAGAATTCTCAATAGAGGAGTCTGAAATGGGTAATAGACACTTAAAAATGTACTCAACATCATTAGCCATTAGGGAAATGCAAATCAAAACAACTCTGAGATACCATCTTACTCCTGTTAGAATTGTTAAATCAAAAACACCAATGACAGTCTATGCTGGAGAGGATGTGGAGTAAGGGGGACACTCCTTCACTGCTGGTGGGAGTGTCAACTAATACAGTTACTTTGGAAATCAGTATGGAGATAATTCAGGAAAATGGGAATCAGTCTATCTCACGACCCAGCAATTCCACTCTTAGGCATATAACCAAGAAATGCACAGTCATACAACAAGGACATCTGATCCACTATGTTCATAACAGGATTATTTGTAATAACCAGAAACTGGAAGCAACCTAGATGCCCCTCAACTGAAGAGTGGATAGAGAAAATGTGGTACATTTATGGAATGGAGTACGATCAATGGAATAAAAACAGTGGAATCCTAATCTGCAGGCAAATGGATGGCACTAGAAGAAACCATTCTGGGTGAGGTTACCCAGTCACAAAATGACAAACATTGTATGTCCTTACTCATATATGGACTTTAGACATGGAGCATGGGAATGCCAGCCTACAATCCCACTCCCAGAGAGTCTGGGAAATAGGAAGGACCCTAAGAGAGACATGCATGGTAACTCAAAGAAGGGAAATGGTACAGGATCTCCTAAGCAGATTGGGAGCATGAGGAGAGGGGAGCAGGAGCTGGGAAAAAGAGAGGGGGGAGGAAAAGGATGCGAGAGGAGGAAATGGGCGAGTAGGAAGGTTAAGGGGGATGTTGGGGAAGTCCTGTGCATTTGTCAATAAAGCACTGTCTGGCCAATAGGGAATCTAGATAGGAGGGACTAGGAGTCCAGAAGGACTCTGTGTAGGAGAAACATAAGAGGGCAAGATGTAACCGCCATGGGGTAGGAAGCCCGGAACTATTCTCTGGTAAGAGAAGTACTTAGATTAACAATTATGGGGTAATTACTTAAGTCAGAGCTAGCCAGTAAGAAACAAACAAGGCCAACAGCTTCATAATTAATATAGCCACCTGTGTGTTTATTTGGGACTGATGCGGCTCTAGAACCAGGCTGGCGGGAAGGCTCCTCTCAAGGGGGGAGGGGTGAGGGGGGGAGTATAGAAGAGAGCAGGATGAGAGATTACCATAATAAAGGCAGTCATTATAGGCTTGAGGAGAGATCTGGCAATAGTGAGATTTCCAGAGATCTACAAGGATGACACCAACTGGCAATTTAAGCAATAGTGGAGAGGCTGCCTTAAATACCCTTCCCTGATATTGAGTTTGACAACTACCTTATATGCTATACTAGAGCCTTCATCTAGTGACTAATGGAAGCAGAGGCAGATACCCACAGCTAAACACTGAATTGAACTCCTGGAACCCAGTTGCAGAGAGGGAGGAGTGATGAGCAAAGGGGTCAAGACCAGAGTGGTGAAATCCACAGAAACAGCTGACCTGATCAAGGGGGAGCTCTAGGACCCCAGACTGATGGCTGAGAGGCCAGCACGGGACTGATCCAGACCCCCTAAATTGGATGTCAGTGAGGCCTTGGCAATCTATGGAGCCTTGGGTAATAGATAAGTATTTATTTCTAGCATTCAATGGACTTTTGGAGCCCATCCCACATCGAGGGATGCTCTCTCAGCCTAGACATATGGGGGAGGGCCTAAGCCAAGCTTGTTTCTAATTTTAGTTAAAAAAAAAGATAAAAAAAACAGCAAAAATTTTTAAAAGGAGAAAAAGAAGTGTTTAGAATTTTGGATTTTTTTTTGGTGGTGATATATACCACTTTATTAGCAGTGATATGTACCATCGGATTTGTCATTCTTCTATCTTGGTGTTTTTTAAGACTTTCTATGATGTACCTACTAATACTGGACTACATGGCCCTTTCTTTATATGTGTTACACACAAAATATATGCACACATAAAACATTACCAAGTAAGTGGAATGTTAGGTACCTCAAGCTACTTGGAATTAATTTTCCAGTATGTCTCAACTATGTCTCAAGTTCTTCTTGGTTCTTGAATATTCATTTAGTCATCCTAAAATTGATAGTGGTTTACAATCTGTGTGGGAGTCTAGGGCAATTGTTGTATCAACATATCCCAGGTGATGATTATGATTTCTTTTCATACATAAATTCTTCATTTAAATGTTTCTGCAGGGAAAGCCTTTTACTGTTATCAGTACGGAGGCTCAGATTAGTTTTGTGACTATGAGATCACTTGGATCTTTATGTCTCCAGTGTGTAGACACTATAGTCTTACTTTCTATCTTGTTTTCTAGTCTGATTTCTACTGACTGCATAAACTTGCAGTAACATAATGTTTACATGTCTTAAAACGGTGCTTATATATTGATATTCTATAGTAAATAGAGTATGTATTTACTATATGTCTAAAATAACTAATATAAAGTTTTACTATGTAATTATACTCATAGTATCATATGCATATTTGTGACCTTGCTAGAACTATTGAAATAAATTTTAAAATTTTATTAGCATCACCATTATCATAAAAATATTTCTAGACAAATGCAGTAAAAGTAGAAATATTCTAAGTGGGTTCTCATTATGATGAACTAGTAATCTAAGGGTGGAGACACCCAATTCCCAAATAAAAATACAGACAATATAGAATTGAGTTCAATGATGATGATAATGAGGCCTGTTTTGATTCACACTTGGAACAGTACTCCTGCCTCAGTCTCCTGATTACTGGGCTGATAGGCACGAGCCACTATTCTCTACAGTAGGTCTTTAAACAACCCCATTTCAGGTAAGTGCTATAAAAAAACAGCCGAAATTATAAAGTTTTTAAAGACTGCTTTTACCAGGTTTCTACATCATGAAGAAGAAATAATTCTTATGCCAAATTATGGTTGTTTCAAGCTCTTATAAGGCTAAGATGCAGCTGAACTAGTAACTTTTTTTCACTGACATTTTTACTTGATGGGATGACTGACACATAAATTATGGTGATTCAAACTTGGGTATAAGGCACATATTTCTTTGAAAAATGAATAGACTAAGCTTGTCACTTTGAGGAAAATAACTAGCAGTATTTGTTTCCAATGGCTAAATTGGAGTTTTCATGGGAAAATCCCAGGTTTTTGGAAGACTGATGCCATCACCATGAGTGATAACTTTCTATTTGTTAAATATTTTTCTGATTAGATTAATAGTTATATTAACAGATATAATATTAGGGGCATGGTGTAATGAAATCTTTCAATAAGAAAGCTTATGTTACCTAGTGGAGTGAGAGTGAATATTTATAAATGTATGATGCTATGAAATTATTGTGAATACATAGATGTCAAATTGAAAAATACATTCTAGGTGCAAAGTGGACCAATAGCTGTTGATACAGTAGTATATGTAAAGGTCACCTGTATTGTTTTGAATTCTTCATTACATCTAACCTTTAAGAACTACAACAGTCAAATAACTTGGTAACATAACAATATAATTATCGGGAAAGGTTATTAAAATACTTTTTCATTTCTCAAACTTATTATTTGTATGAGGCTTAGCTTTCATAATAGCTTTAACTAAAAAAACTTACACATTAACTCTAGAAGAAAATAAAAAAGACCAATTATCTTTTATTAAACTAGAAATGAAAGAGCATTACAAAAATGAACCAAAATGACCACAATAATCCTTTGTTTTTAAAGATAGTTTTATAATATGTGCCTTTTGAAAATGCAGCGTTTTTCTGCTTCTAAATGAATGTTTTATGCAAATATCAGGAGGAGTAGCCCTTGTAAATAAAAACATTCATGTATACACAAGCATCTGTAAGCAGGCAAAGGACTTGAAAACCTAGACGTTGTTGCCTGATAATTCAGCACCTTTACTCTGATTTTCCTATAAAAGAGAGTTCTAGTTTAAATTGATTTGAGGGTTTGTTTTGATTTGAGGGTTTGTTCCTAGTCTTGTTGTAGCTTGTTATGCTGGGTTTGGTTGATAAAGTAGATCTGGAGCTGAGGTGACTTGCAGGAGTGGATGGAGAGGAAGCTGCTGTCAGGATGTAATGTATGAGAGAAGCATAAAATAATTAAAAAACACGCTAGAGAAAAATTGATGCCTTATTTCATTATTCTTTATCAGTAAAGAATCCAGAGTCAGATATTAGTGTCAGAACCGATAGATCAGAGAAGTTGGAGTAGCTACTAGCGACTTCCCATGCCTGCTGTTCTTGCCTCCAAAAGTGTCGAGATCCTCTCTCAGCCTGACCTTACTACCTCCTCTATCCTATCTGTCTACAATCCTGCAAACCTCTATGGTTAATGTTAGTCAACTAGTAGTTAGCTCTTCTCTCTGACTCCAAGCAACCTTGATTCCTCAGATACTACTATTCAATTCACCAACCACAGTTACTGATATGGAGATAAAGTACACACACCGCAGCCTGTTATGCCAGTCACACGTTAGACTTGTGCTGTTTACCTTTTTGCCAAAACCCTCTTGGTTGCTCAATAAATAATGTAATGCAATAAAACATTAGTTCAAAGAATGAGCGAGATAACCACTTCAGAGTGATTTCAAGTCCCAAAGAAAAAACAGTATGATTTAAGAACAATTTGATGTGCCAACAAAAGATGAAGGTACCAGGCAAATTCATTTTTTTCCTTCCTTATAGTTGAAATCAAGTAATAGCAAAACGTTTGACATAACGGTTCTAGAGAGGTGTTTAAGTGGTTACAAAGACTAACTGAAAACCAAGGTTCAGTTCCTAGGATTATTATGGACACTCATAACTCTCTGATTCTTGTTCCAGGGGATCCAACGTGTTTCTCAGGTCTCTGTGTGTGCCTTCATTCATGTGCATAGACACAAATACAATTAATTAATTAAATCTTAAAAGTTTGTTTGATAAAAGCATCTAGCAGTAATTCCATGCAAATTCAATTTTACTTAGTTTTCAAAAATGCGTTATTTAATATTTTTAATGCCACTTACATTTTACAAAGACTGACTTTAATGCCTTAACCTTTCAATAACTTTAATGGTTATTGAAATATCTAATTCTTGAAAAATATATTGCCAAAAGTTTTAAGGAAACAAAAACCAGGTGGTTTTGAAATAAGATTTTAGCATCAATTTAAAAGTTCATTATGAAAATATTAAAATAAAGAGTAAATTCAATAAGATTTTTAAAATTCTGTTTGAGTAGACCCATACTAGATACTTAAGGTCCATTGCTTCAAATAGCTAGAGTGTCTGTGCAGAAGTTGATTGGACTGTATAGGTTTGGAGGACTGGAGAAGTATTTTAGTGATTGCTTTAAAGTAGCAGTGTAATGTTTACTTGTGAGTTAATTAGAATAAACAATTTTTATTTCATATAAAAAGAATGAATGCAACTTCATGCAAATGTGCTCACTGACCTAGAGTGACTGACTCACCAGCACAGAAGAAACATTTTGACCACAGAATAGAAAGCATTGATTTTTAGTACTAATGCTTAAGGATGGTGAAAGCATGTTAAGAATTGCAAACTTGTTGGATTGCTTGCATCCCTGAATATCACTCCATCCCAGCTATTTTCTTTACCCATGATGGAAGTCTATTAGCATACTGTGTGGGTTCAGTTTGCACAGCTGTCCTTGCCAAGGGCTTCCCTGCAGTTGCTCCATCATTGGGGTAACCAGCTGTTACTTATTTAAAGCTTCCATCATTTTGTATGACAGAGTAACTTAATTATGCCCTGCTTTAGAGATGTTAAATGAAATTATCTTCAAAACAATGCACTTCATTTAATATTTCTCTCCATCAAGTACTTGAACTGTGACATTTACGTCATGAGCACTAAGTAACTGAATGTTTTATAAATTGAGGCTTTTTGATGGGGTAATTATTGTTGAGGCAGAGCACTATCCTCAAATACCTGTGATAAACACTATGGTAGCCGATCCTCTTGTCTTGGCTCTAGGGATTATGGAAAAAATGAAAATTTGATAAAAATATTTAATAAGTTGTAATTTTTAACACCTCTCCAATGTATTAGTATTATTTTCCAGAAATGGATTCTAGATATTTTAGTTGCTTTGATGAGTACTTCAGTAAATCATAAAATATGTTTAATAGAATTTGACAAGCAATGAAATAGACAGGAAGAAGTAAAGTAAAGAGGGATAGAAGAGAAGAGAAAAGGAAGGGAAGGGAAGGCAGGTATTAGCAAAGAAAGAAACAAAACAATTATAAAGTGATAATAGGAGAAAAGTTTGTGTTATGACAACTTAGTTTTACACACACACACACACACACACACACACACACACACACACACACACCCTGGATTGCATATTGATTGATATCTCACAATGAATGTTGTGTCAGAAAAGTTTGAAAACCAAAGATAACCCTGGATACACATAAACATTTTAGGGTGGTTAACATTTTTGTCACTGAATACGATGTTACATGTGGACATGTTATGTGTGACGTTTAGTAAACTGAGGAACTTTCTAGCCAAAATGTGTTGTGAGTTTGCCCTGAAAACTTGTTGCATGTTTAAAAAAAAACCACTTTGTGTCTTTTGGGAGGTTCACAGAATTTACACCCTTCATCCTATTATTTTAACTTGGGACATTTATTGATTGGTTTATGTGGAACTATCCTTGCATCAGATGTAATTCCTACTTGATAGTGCATGATCCTCTTAATGTGTTATTGCATTCCTCTCCAGCAGCTTTATGACAGGTGATCAGCATACATCTACAGGGCTACAGGGAAAAGGCTCTAGCTGTGCTCCAGGTGTCTCTAAGAAAATTTGCATCCAACTTTAGCAAGTCTCTAGCCTGCTGTAAACTATTTTTCAGCATCGAAACAGGGTCACTTAAGGCAAGATATAAATGTGTGTATGTAATATATATGAATATATGAATGTATATTAATATACATGTCCATATATTTGTCTGTATTTTATCTATATAGATATACCTGTAGATAGATATACCTGTAGATAGATATACATCTAGCTAGCTAACAGATAGATGATACATGGATAAATAGATAGATAATAGATGGATAGATAGATGGATAGATGAGAGATATATAACTAATGAGTTCAATAAGGAATAGGAAAGAATTGAATGTATTATCATGTGTGGACAAAAATCTCACTGAATTTTGTAAAATGATGAAAATTATTTTAAAGGCTTATTATGCCTTATAAGGTCATGATAGGTTTTTGATAAATTGGCATATGGAAGTTTACTTGTTTTATGACCACAATAATTTGAGGAAAGTGGAACAGCTGAGAAAATTAGTGAGAGAAGTAAACATATCTAAGATGTTGTCCTTTAATAAGTGAAGGTTATGGGGTATTTTGTACATGTGGGTGTTGGCCTGAGATTTTTAACAAAGCTCAAATAACTATCACAGACAACAGGCTCTAACTCACAGCGATCAGCCTGCCTCTGCCTCCCAAGTGCTGGGATTAAAGGCATATGCCACCACCGCCCGGCACTGTGTTTTAAGGAAAGAGATGCCAATGACTCATATATACTTGAAGAGTAGGAGAATGAATTGTCAGGTCAATGTTACAATATAGTAGACCTCCTGAAGCCAAATGGAACTTATCATTAACAGTTAAAAATTGTTTTAGAACAAAGTAGACTTTTTGTTTCTGGCATCTACAGCCACAGAGGTGGCAGTGAGTTCCATGTAAATGAAGTTGGCATTCTATGCTCTAGACATAGACAATGACAAGACAGAAAGAAAAACATGTGGAGTCATCTCAAAGCCAAGCTTTGAATGACTGATGGTGAAGTATAAGAGCGATGAAGAAGGATTAGAGTATTTGGGGGAGGACTCAGGTACTGATTTATTGGAAAACATTGCATAGCTCAAACATAACAGAAAAACAGGAGAAATCAGAGGTAAGGATGTTTGAAGTTGAGATTTGTACTTATTCACTTGTAATTAAGAAATAATAATATGAGTGGTCTGATTTGTGAAAATGGGAAATTGTATAATCAGGCCCAGGGATTAGGTGGACCATTAGATGTTGATGCTATCACGAATAATGGAGAGAGTTTTAACCACCTGCTGAAAGTTCCAATATTATTATATAATATAACACTGTAGGCTCTCTTGGGTTTTTTGTTGTAGGTAATTAAATCAATTTCTTTTTTAGCATTGGTTTGTATCTCTTAGACTTTATATAAGTGAAAAAGAATGGAGTACAACCTACACTACTCAGTTCTCTCTGTCAAACATATGTGCCCCTGGGAGTGTACTCACGTCATCAGGCTTGGTGGCAAGTGTCTTTACCCAGTTAGCCATCTTCAAGGCTATGTTTATATTCTTCCTTTGAGTAGGAATATGGAGTACCTGCCTTGTTTTGCTTGGTTTATTCAACTCAACACTCTCTGCTATTTATCATTGCAATCAATAGGGTTTCCTTCTTTTTGTAACAATGGTACTCCTTTGAATACAGGACATTTTATTCAGCCATTTATCCATTGATGAATGCATTCATTCCTTATTGTGCCTCTTGTGAATAAACTACAATAAATATTATAGTTTCAAATCTATTGATTGATTCAGAGGAAGTTTATATACTGTGGTGCTACAACAGGTACCTTTGTAGTTCAAGTTGGACCCTTTTCTGTTCCTGGACAAGTGGACCTAGCATTGGTATACATGCTTATTCTTCTGAAAAGTTGGGGCAAATACATTCCTCCCTCAAAGTGTTGTATGTGAATTTATCAGAAGTGTGGCTACATATAAAGTGGTTAAAGGGTCAGTTACATAACAAGCAATGATAAAATTGTTGATTATAATTGTAGTTTTATCAATTCTTCCTCTGGAATGCTGTATCTTAGTTTTGTTCTCAACTGTAAATCAGAATAGTCTCTTTTGCTACCCTGGTGGGGCTTTAGGATCTCTACTTGGAACATGTCCCAGGCCAGATGAAGTGGTCATTACCTTTAATTACTCTGTTGGCCTGGCTATGTATGTAACAGTCTATTTGCCTCTGGTCAACATTTAGTGAAAGCAGGAAGTTGCAGAAAGCTAATATTTGACAGGAAAGCTAAAAACAGAACTACTTGAGGGAACGTATTGATACTGAATAATATTAGCACCCAACAGTTGTGTGCTATTTCAGTACTTCCAAAACACTATTTTATTCAATATTCACAACTAATCCTGCGAGTTTATCAGGTCACGAAAAATCTTCCCTGTTTTACATATGGAGACCAAGAATCACGTTAGGTAATTTTATGGCCTAGAGTTGCCATAGCCAAGGGGTGAGGGTAAAGTTAGGTGTTTAATGTTGGTTTTCTGGTTTTTTATGTAGAATGGCTCAAAATAAACTAAATTTTAGTCTTCAGAACATCTCTGGACTACATATATATATATGTATATATATATATTTCTAATAACTATCCCTCAAGTCAAGTCAGTGGCTTACAAGACTCACCAGCATTGCCTGTTGCTGCTGAAGGATAGCTCACATCTAGAATAAACCATAGCCTGCCAAAAGTAACCAGCAAAGACTATCTAGCCATAGCCAAAACTTCTGGTCATATGCAGTGAAGCTACCTTTCCAGACATTCATTTTCTGAAACATATCACAATTAATTCTGTCATGAAGGGAGAGGAGAAACAAGTTCTTTCCAATGGGAGAAGCAGAAAATGTAGTGGTCTGACGGATGACGATGTTATAGAGAAAGGGAGTATGCAGTTGAGCGTAGTGACATGATGTAAGCAGGATTAACTTCAACAACAGGATGGGGGAGGCCTTTAAAGTAAACATGCAAAGAAAAAAATCAGCACCAAAATACGAAACATGAGAGTTTAGACTTCGGAGAAAGTTAACCAGGCAGAGGGATGTTTACCAGGGATAACTTTATTTTTTAGATATTCAGAGGCTGGGAATCTTCATTTCTAGTAGCAAAGAAGTTTCTTAGCAAGCACTGCCTCAGGTGACCAATTTGTGGGGATGAGCTTAGAGAGAAAGATGCAAAGCAGGTGTTTGATTTTTTACAAAACTGCTTCCTTCTGTAAGTTCCTGGTGATATTCACTTGTTTTTCCTATAAACTCTGCCGGTCCTGTAGCCAACCTAACACGTGTGAAACAGCCTTCCTTGAAAATTTCATGGGAAATATAGTTTAGTACCCTCTATATCCAACACCCGAGGTCACTGAACCTAGAAATGGATTTAATGCCTTGTGGTTATATTTGATAGACAAGACACATTGTTAGAACATGGGAATGGTGTAAGCCAGGTCAATAACCATAGTTCATCTGAGGGTGTTGTAACTTCATTCTTTCTGTCACAGTATTGGAAACCATTCCTCATCCTGAACAGTCACCCCCCATTAGTCAGAGGGGCCGATTAACTATTTGTCTGATAAATATAGAGAAGCAATGTAAGATGCATGCTCTGAACATATAATATATCCTCTCTTACTGAATAATCTTACTTTCTGGGTAAGTGGTCACTAAGGAACTTCTGTTGCTTCTATCTAATAGGACTGACATTCTCAGCTGCCTGACTATCATAAACAGAGAGGCAGCAAAATTGTGAAAATGTATACAGAAAGTTCATATATACTTGGTTTCTTATAAAAAAGTTTAAACTGTATGACATTCATAATTTTTCCATTATTTTAGCTGAGAAATTAGTCTGCATTGGCACAACCACTCAGAACATTCCCTGAGTAACAACCAAGCATTCATCAGAATCATTTCTATACAATGGAAGGAAAAGCATCCACTGTGTGCATGTTGCGATTTCTTTGGCAAAAAATCTTCTTCCCTGTTAACAACGCCTATCTTTCCTTTTTATTTTTTCCCTCATAAGTTACTATACTTTAAAGATTTCTTGGCAAATATAACAAAATGAGGAAAAGCGTAAGGTTTAAAACAACTCAATCCATAATATTAGATCAAGAACTCCCAATATTTTCTCTGTGGCAAGTCAAAGCTTCATTTGCTCTCAATTTGCCTGAAAACCAAAACATTAGTATTTCATACATCTAAAACCTATTGCATCATTTTTACCAATGCTCTTCTTTATCCTACACCTGAGAGCTCAGTTACGTTGGTGCCATATAGATGCCACTTCAGTCTCCAATCAGCTTACTTCTACAATTCGGCTTGTGAATTAAAATGTGGAATTAGAGGTATTTTATGCATAACATCAAATATGGTAAGGATCTTTATACCGACTACAAATTTTAAATTATTTAGGTGAAATACAGAACGTTCACTGAAAATGCCTTCAGTGAAAACTAAATATTCTTGTGATGTTGGTAATTACCATAAAACTCCACAAAAAGGATATTCTAAACATAAATTAATCAAAATGTTGGCAGTATCATATATAAAATAGTTATAATGGTGGAATATGTCTTACTTGGTAATAGCTGGTTTTATTTACTTATTATCTAGGAAAACGCGAGTGGTATTCAATATTTGCATTTTCACTATTAGAAAAGTACACATCCTTCCACAGTGAAAAGTAGACACAATTAACCTCAACTTTCGAATACTTGTAAGACATCACAAAGAATTTATTAGAAAAGATCTGTGTCTGAATTTCCATTAATTCCTTCATAGTGATGGACTTTTTGTCAATCATTTTGATGAGAAATAAACAATGCCCACCCCTTTTGTGTATTAACTTCTCACCCCTTGCAACAATATTCATATCACTGAAGCCCATGAGTATAATAGTTTGTTTTGTGAGTAGAGAAATGTAATAAAGGTAGTTAGAAATAGATGTAATCTTGTAGGTTAAGAGAAAGATAGGTACTCAAAAGAAAGTAAGACACACTCAATGATACAAGTGTGAACTTTTAAAGTCCAAGAAAATAAGACACATACAAATGTGGGTATGGACTCATCACAGAAGAACCATCTACAAAATTTTATGTTTATTTTACGGGAAAAATGGAATGGCTTAAAGGAAAATATGATACAGTATTAATACTGCATCATCTCAAACATCATACTAAAGTAAGCATGATGTACAGAATTTATTATATGAAAATGCACAGTATTGAAGATGTAGACTATGGTGAGACCAATGCTTAAGATGAGCTAAAGAACATCACTGGAAATGAGAAACTTTGTTAATAACAACCTATGGCTCTTATGCACTCAGATGAAGAATTAATACATCTTTTGGAGTTGAAAGCAGATGTTGACCAGAATCTTAACCTGAACCACAAAAGAAAACCAAAACAAAACAAAACAAAAGATAACATGTACAGGGACAATAATTAAAGAACATTTATAATTAAGATTATTATGATTTAAATGTCAGGGTGTTTGGGCCAATTTCAATAGAAGGGAGCAAAAAGGGCCCCAATTGTATCTCCTTCCTTGATGGACACTAAGAAGTAGTAAAACAGCCACTTTGAAAGGCTCTAGAGACAATATTCCTGAGCACAAGATTTCTACAAATCCACTAGGTGGGGACAGAGAGAAGATGCTGGAGATATCAGCGGGTTCTTTGAGGAATATCCAAGATAGATTTATAAGTGAGCAAAGAAGAAAGAGCCACATGAGGTTTGAGGAAAATCTAGTATATTCTGGGCAATGTCTCCACAGATATCAAATGCCATTTGGTGATTGTAGTAGTAAACTACAGTGTTATTATAAACCCAACATGAATTCACAGGAGGGGAAGACTTAGTAGGATTGCCAGTAGGTCGTGCCATTTAAGCCCTGAACATCATATTGAGAAGCCTGTGTGGAATTAAAAGAATCACATGCAGCCAGAATATAGATGAGCCAATTACATGCTATGAAAAGGAAGGAAACTGGAGAAGGTAGCAGAGCTCACTTTCCCATATTTAAAGGCTTAAGAGTTGGATTACCTCATAGCCCTTAGAATAGTCTTTGTAAATGTCTTGGATCATAGGTCACAACCCTTGAAATTGGAATGTCGTTCAGAATCATTTGGAGGAAATGGTTCTGATGATTGGCTGACCTCTTGTGGGAAGGCGTGTGGGAGAGTTTCCTACTGAAAACTCTAGAGAAAGCTCCTCTATCCTCTTGTATGCTACTACCTTGTGTTCCTAATGATTATCTTGAAGTCTTTCTAGGTGTTTCAGGTATACCCTTGACTGCCAAAGTCAGACAAGGCGTTTCAGTCTTTAGATTGTTGAATGACTAGACCTTCTTTCACAGCATAGAGCACATAGTATATTGCACAAGAATATGACATTTAGGTGTTCCCTGTAACCTGAGCAGTATTCTGTACCTTTGACTAGTTGGAATATGGGACCCACAACATTTTAGTTTGTGTTCCCTGGGTGTTCATGACTTCTTAACCATTTGAAATAGTTTGACTTGTCTTGAAACTAGATGGCAATGCCTTAATGATTGCAACCCCAGCATGAGAACCCTAGTGACATTTTTTGGTAGTGAGCAAACAATATGGCATCTCCTCTGATGTGAGTGTTGTGGCTTCCATGACTCAAGGAGGTCACCATGTATTAGGATAAATTCTCTGAAAATCTTCCCCAGAACTACTTTCCATGCAGTGTCTGGTGTTGGCATCCAGCCCAATATCGGACTGTTACATAAAGTCTAAAGTTGTAGGTCTGAGGGTTTCCTCTTTAGAAGCCTGGATAATTTTACCTTCAGACATTCATCTGTATATTCTGGAATCTCTGTTCTTTGAAATAGTACTTCATACAGTGAGAGATAGTTCTATATAGAATGAACTAGAAATGGTCACATTATTAGTCCTCAGATGCCAGGATCCAGACATCTAAGAAAAGAGAAGGTGCCATAGAATAGTAACTGAGTTATAGGAGATGTAATCCATCACAGTTCAAAACACAAATGGAATTATGAATTTTGGGGCTGAGTTGGATGTGGATAGCTATTTTATTATCACTGCCTTTTCTGACAGAGCTTCACTTAAATCTTCTCACCTCACACAACCTCAGGATTAATCAAAGTTAATAGACCAAACAATAAATATTTAGGCACTCCAGAGAGGGTTTAGGAAAAGGGGGTCAGTGGAAGCTCTGCATTGTAAGAGTAATTAGTGCTTTCAGTACTCAGGAGAAGGACACACTTCACGGTTTTCTTCCTTTCAAAGAGTAGTAAGGCACTAGAGAGTATTAGAGGAAGGAGCCAGGAAAAGTCCTGCTGCTAGTCTGTTCAGAGCACTTGGAGTTTGAATTCCAAAAGGGACTTTGCACATTTGAAACTCTCATACCCTACAGATATAAGGACAAAACGCTGGTGCAAGTTTCTCAAAGGGCAAGAAGTAAAAATGCAGCATATCATTTCTGTGAATTCACTCCACGGTCTAAGAACAATGTATGTATACTTTCTCTCTGATTTCCACCCTGGACTACTTCAGATCCACCCCTTATCACTGCAATTCCTAAGCAATTATGCATTTTTTCCTAGATGCATATAGTTAATGCATGAAGTTATGCACAATTTGCACATTTAATTTCAAAATCTAATTTTGTACCTGTATTTATAACTTCTTTCTCATTTCTATGTTGATTAGTCATATATTACTACTTTTTCTTTTATTCAAAATAGATTTTTGTATAATATATCCTGATTAGGTTTTCCCCACTTCTATTCCTCCTAATTACTCCCCACCTCTCCTCCTATCCAGATCGACTCCTGTTCTATAGCTCATTAAAAACAAACATGATTCTAAAAGATAATAATAAAATGAAATAAGATAAAATAAAGCAATGAAAAACATATCATAATACTACAAAACAAACAAAAAGAGCTCAAGAAAAGGCAAAGGAAACAGATACAGACACAGAGACCCACTCATTTGCACAACCAAGAATTCCATAAAAACATAAAACTGGAAGTTATCACATGTATACAAAGGGCCTATAGGATAAACCAATAAAACAAAAATAAAAAAGATAATATAAAATGTTCAACACCACAATGTAAGCCAAGAAAACTCCAATGATGCCATTGAGTTCATTTTCTGTTGGCCATGTACTGCTGGGCAAGCAAACCACCAGTAAGAGTAGTTTGTTTCCCCAGTGAGACTCCCTTGGATAAAATTAAAATGTAATTTCAAATAGTTATTAATTAAAATGGCATGTGGTTAGGGATGGAAGCTTGTGTCCACTTCTTTCCACTCTAGGATCTCATCGGTGCCAACCGTTGCGTATTGACTGTACTGTGCCTGCTGCCTTGGTTTCTCTGATTTCTTATGTACTAGCATCCTGTGTATTAGAGAAGTCTTATTTGCTGGGTATCCTCTAGCCCTTCTGGCCTCTATACTCTTTCTGCATCCTCTTATACAGAGAGCTCCCACTTGCTTGGGTCAGCTGCTTCTGTGGGTTTCCCCAATACTGTCTTGACCCCTCTGCTCATAATAGTACTCCTCCCTCTCTACAACTCAACTTCAGGAGTTCAGCCCAGTGCTTAGCTGGGCATCTATGCATCTGCTTCCTTTAGTTACTGGATGAAGACTCTATGATGGTAATTAAGGTAGTTTTCAATCTGATTGTAAGGGAAGGGGAGTTAAGGTTCCTTTTCCTTGTAGATTCCTGGGAATTTCCCTAGTGCCAGGTTTATCCTTAACCCCATAATGGCTCCGTCTATCAAAGTAGGTAATTTCTTGTTCTCCCTCTTTGTCCTACTAGACCTTCCCAATACCTCATGATCTCCTCCCTCATCTCCTTGTTCCCTCCCCACTCTCCTACCACCCACCCCCTTTCCCCAAGCAGGAGATCTTGTGTGTTTCCCCTTCCCAGGCATGGGTGGGGTGGGATCCATGTTTGTCTCTTTTAGAGTTTCATAGCTTCTTATTTCATAGCTTTTCGGAAGTTGAGGACTGTAGGCTAGTTGTCCCTTGCTTTAGTTCAATATCCACTTATGAGTGAATACTTACCATGTTTGTCTTTCTGGATATGTGTTACCTTATTCAGGATGGTTTCTTCTAGCCTGCCAACTTCAAGATGTCAATGTTTTTTTTCAGTTGAGTTGAGTAGTACTCCACTGTGCAAATGTAACACATTTTCTTTATCCATTCTTCAGTTGAGGGGCATCTAAGTTGCTTCAAGGTTCTGGCTATTATAAATAATGTTGCTATGAACATTTTGAACAGATGTACTTGTGGTATGATTGTGTATCCTTTGGGTATATACCCAAGAGTGGTGTTTCTCTGTCTTGAGGTAGATTGATTCCCAATTTTCTGAGAAACTGACATACTGATTTCCAAAGCTGGTATACAAGTTTGTATTCTCATCAAACCTCACACACAAATAATGAGAGACATCAACGCTCCACTCTCCAACTGGGCAGAACTACCAGACAGAAACTTAACAGAGAAATAAAGGAATTAACAGAAGTTATGACTCCATTGGGTTTAGTAAACATCTATAGAACATTCCACCCAAACACGAAAGAAATCTACTTTCTTCTCAGCCACTCATGGAATCTTTTCTAAAATTGACCATATACTCGACAACAAAGCAAACATCAGGAGATCCAAAAAATGGAATGACTGCATGTATCTTATCAGGTAACCATGGTTTAAAGTTAGAATTCAACAACAACACAAATTGCAAAAAGCCTACAAACAAAGGAAATTTAAGCATGGAAGAAAAATAAAGAAATTAAAGACTTCTATAATTCAGTGAAAATGAATGTGAATGCACTGCATACCAAAACCTATGGAACACTTTGAATGCAGTGCTAAGAGGAGAGTTCATACCACAAAGTGCCTAAGTAAAGAAGATGAAGAACTCTCACACTGGGACTTAACAGCACACCTGAAAGCTGTGATTTCTTTATAATTCATGTTTTGGCCCATTTTTCATTAAATAGTGAATTATCTGTTCCCATTAATTTGTAACCTTTTTGTTGTAAATGTTGTTGATATCCAGCTTTAATCTGTCGTGTTAAGATAGGATGCCGAGTATTATTTCATTTTTGGTGTGTCTGTTGAGACTTGTTTTTTGTCTTTGTATGTGATTAGTTTTGGAGAACGATCCTTGAGGTGCTGAGAAGGTGTATTCTTTTGTGTTTGGGTGAGATGTTCTGTATTTATCTGTAGGTTCATTTGGCTTATGATGTCAGTTAGCTCCATTTCCCTGTTTTGTTTTATGTCTGAATGATCTGTCTGTTGGTGAGAGTAGGGTATTGAAGACCCTTAGCATCAGTGTGTGAGTGTCAATATGGGGTTTAAGCTATAATATTGTTTGTTTTATCAGCTTTGTTTCTCTTGTGTTTGGTGCATAGATGTTAAGAATTGCAATGCCCTCTCTGTGAATGTTTCCTTTCCTGAGTTTGTAATTTCCTTCCCTTCCTCTTTTGATTAGCTTTGTTTTTAAGTCTATTTTTGTCAGATTTTAAAATTGCTACAACAGGTTGCTTCTTCAGTCCATTTGCTTGGAGTATGTTTTTCAATCCTTTTACCCTGAGGTGATATCTATCTTGATGTGAAGATGTGTTCCTCAGATGCAGCAGAAGGAAGATCCTATTTTCAAATACATTCTTTTAGTCTGTATCTTTTTATTGGTGAATTGAGACAATTAATGTTGAGAGATGCCCAATAAAAATTGTTGATTACTGTTATTTTGTTTTTATGCTGCTGCCATTGCTGGTGGTGATCAGTGTATGTTTCTCCTCTTTTGATTTGTTCATCTGTGATTATTTATTTATTGTGTGTTTGGGGGTGTGAGTATCCTATTTTGGTTGAAATTTTCCTTTTATTGCTTTCTGTAAGACTGGATTTGTACCTGGAGGTATTTATTTATTTATCTATTTGTCTGCTTATTTATCTATTTATTGTGAAATAATAGTTTCTGTCTTACAATTTTTGTTTCTGCTTTTGTAGTCCATGCTCAGTTTTTGTGATGAGCCCACTGCCATTATAAAATGATTCATTGGTGTTTGGGGGACACTGGCAAGATGACTTAACAGTTATAAACACTTCTTACTTCTGCAGACCACCTGCATTCAGCCCTCAGCACCCACATGGCGGGTCACAAACATCTGTAAAGCCAGTTCCAGGGGATCCAGTGTTCTCTTCTGACTGCTATACACACCTCACACATACACACATACATATAAACACACATACACATGTCGCACCTGCTGTGCGGCCTGCATCCGAGAATGTAGCGAGGTGGTCAGATAGATGACACAGAGACCGGTCGGTTGCTTTAAGAAAACTTTATGCTTCCCAAGTCAGCTTAGGAGGAGATTCCAATTCCACTTAGGAGAGAGAAGTCTCAGGAGAAGTCTCCCCAAGAAAAAGGAGCTTCCCTTTTTAAGGACTTTTGCCATTCATCTACATACCATTCTTTCCAGACTTCTCACCCTCCTGGTTGGTGGTTTAATCTCCGGCCCCAGAATCGGGGAGACACTACAGGGGGGACAGGAAGAGGCATCTAGCCGTAGGGGGTGTGAAAGGCATGGTATTTCAGTGAGCAAGCCCTTATCTGAGCCCCATCAAGAGCTTTAGCACTGAATTGTTTTCAGTAAACATTACACAGCTGCCTGCTCCCAGGCCAAAGGGGAAGTGGGTTTCTGCTCAAGGTCTGGTGTCCCCACATACACACATGCACACACACACACGCACACACACACACACACACACCCATACATATACAAAAAAACTTAACGATGTAAAAATTTTAAAATAATGTATTGGAGATGGCAGATTTATTATTTGAATTGTCTTAATGATTTGTGCTTTTAGTTACACTTTTTATACTTTAAAAATGATTCATTTAGTTTTATTTTTGTGTGTATATTTTTGTTTTCATGTATGTCTGTGAAACATGAATGTGTATGCCACTGACAGAAGATATTAGTTCCCTTAGAACTAGAGCTATAGACAACTGTAAGTCAACACATGGGTGCTAGAAATCAAACCCACATCCCCTGGAAGAACAGCCAGTACTTTTAACTGCAGAGCCATCTCCCCTGACTCCTGTTTGTAGATTTTTTTTGGTGTTTTTCGAGATAGGATTTCCCTGTATTGTTTTAGAGGCTGTCCTGGAACTTGCTCTGTAAACCAGGCTGGCCTAGAACTCACAGAGATCTGCATTCTTCTGCCTCCTGAGTGCTGGCATTAAAGGCATGTGCCACCAACGCCCTGGTGTTTGTAGATTTTTAAATATCTAAAATTAATTATAATCTCATAGTTACATGCACTCATTCACAGGATCTGCCTAAATCTCATAATAACAGAGAATGCCTATATCTCTCCCATGGATCTTTTATTTTCTTGGAACATGGTATGTAGAATCTTGGTGGCCTTGGGTTTTTTTGATGCCTACAGTCAGTTTTCAGCAACAAAAACAAAGATGCTGTATAAGTCCTTTGTTACTGTTCTTATCCCTAAGATTGGCTCCCTCCATGCTTATTTGAAGTTTTCTATAAACTTTCCTTTCAAAACTTGTAGCTTTTGTGTGTGTGTGTGTGTGTGTGTGTGTGTGATGTCCTCTTGATTTTGTCATTTTCTGTCTTTTTAATTTTTCTATTTATAGACATTGATACTGTGTTTCATAATATGAAAATAATTTTTGTTTCACAATTCTCAAAGTATTTCCTAGCCATTAGTTGTATATGTATCTGAGTTTGTGAATTCCACTTTATTTTTCCTACTATGTTGTCTGCATCCTGTGTCTGATGACTTCAGGGATGCTGGATACCCATGCAGGATGATGACCTGGCAATTTGTCTTCTAGATATTAAGAAGTCTCATTCTTAACATTTGTCAGTGGCAGCATGGTCTCTCTATGTAACTAGCCTCTCCTGGAATTGACTTCCTGCTGCTCATTGTCATGTCCAGAAATACACAATCTTTTTGCTTCAGCTTCTGATTGTTGGATTTAGAAGTGTGTACCTGCACACACACACCTAAAGGATCCTTAACCTCTTCAAAAAACATCATTTCAACTCTTAACGAAACTGATTTGATCATGCATTTTTCTATAGCTTCTAATCTCATAACCAATAGTTCAAAAGTAAGGACTCAGAGCTTCTTCATGAACCAATCCAACAGTAAGCTGATAGTCTTTATTCACAGTGCTGCACTGTTAGCCTTTGATTTGACACTCCATTTCACAAACATGCATCCTAATCCCAAAGAGAGTGTAATGAGAATCAGCAAATAATTCAGATCAAAGACATCTGTGTCTTCTCTAGTGAATTCACAGTGACATCTCTAGCCTACTGATGGGTTCACAACACCCAGGGCAGTGATTTCTCCTAGAGTGAAACTTTAATATGATTCTTTGTATGTGCAGAACCCAGAATTTTACTCACACATAAAGAATATTTGTTTTTCCTTTGCACCTATTTAGTAATTTCTAGGAGAGACTGTTCTGCAGCATATAGGTACGTGTACATATGCATGTATGTATACACTCCCATACACATGTTTATAAATGTGTTTATAACAAAAATTATAAAAATAAAGAAGCTATCAATTCAAGAGTTGGACTATGAGCCAGCTTTAAGAGAGGGTGGTTGGAACAGGTTGGAGGGGAGAAAAGTAATTAGGGGAAGGCACATAATTCTATTTCAATGTAAAGCTTAAAATAATTTTAAAAGACAATATTTATTTCTTCACTTTGTCTTAGGCAAAAGGCTAAAATAAATAGGAAGAATATTTTTGTAACAATCATATACTTTAATTTGCATTTTTGCTTCTATTAATATGAAAAGGGGATAAAAATGTGAATTAATTTGAGAGGGGCATTGCCCACTGTTTATGGTGTGAGAAACGAAGGAAGGTTATCATAAAGTTGCTTTGTTTCTTATTTCTCACAAAAGATTACCTTAGTTGCTAAGAGATTGAAAAATTACCAGGTGAGATGTTGGTATCTGTGGAAGTCTGTATTCAGGTAGCTCTAGCAAGAAAAATAAGAACATTATTACAGATAATTAAAATACCCTCCTGATTGGGGGTGTCCTTCCATATGCTGTGAATATATGTTTCTCTTATTGGTTGATGAATAAATGTTAATTGGTAAGTAGCCAGGCAGGAAGTAAAAGTGAGGCTACCAGGCTAGGAAACTTCTGGGAAGAGAAAAGGCTGGGAGCAGTCACCAGGGAGAGATGCCATGTAGCTGCAGGGAAGGTAGGATGCCTGGGCATTTTCTGGTAAGCCAAGACCATGTGGAGATACTTAGATTAATGGAAAAGTGTTTATAATAAGGAGAGAGCTGGCCAATAAGAAGCCTGAGCTATTGTACAAACAGTTTATAATTAATATATGCCTCTGTGTATTTATTTTGGGACAGAAGGACAGTTGGACTGAGCTGAAGAAAAACTTGTGTCAACACCCTCCCATCTTTCTTTAGGATTCTAGGCCTTGACCTATTTTAGGAGATCTTGGATGTTATGCAAGGTGCTAGGAAAAGATATCACCATTCTGTGCCCCATTTTGGTTTCTCCTCTGAGATTTTTTCAGAGTCTGCTTGTATCCACTTCAGTGCATCTCACTGTTTCAGGTTCAAATACTGAAGGGATGTGGAAGCTGAGGAAACAGCAGTCCAGTAGAGAACATGAAGAAACAGCAACCTTTCCTTGGACATGGGAGTCTGGGGGGAGGAGGGAGGATGAAATGCTATGAATAGAAAGAAAAAAATCATTAATACCATATTACTGTCAGTATCTCTTGATGAATTTTCATAGTTTAGTGTGAGCTAATATAATCCCTTCCTTTATCCAGTGACCTATCACACTAAGAAGTAGATGTTATTCTAGGAATGTAGCTCTCAATATCAACAAACAAGTTGAGTTTGAAAAAAATAGTTTTTCCTGCTTCAAAGTGATCTTTTCTAGCATCTGTTCATCACTCCTCAAACCCCAGGGCTTACACAGCTGTCTATGGATATTTCTCTTGTCACATATACCTGGAAGGCGGCTTTCTGAGGTCCTTTGTAAATTCAAAATCTATGTTAACACTTTTGTTAGGATTTTGGGTCTGTATTTTAAACAAAGATATATCATTTTGTTAAATAACACCCTGTCTTAGGCAGGGTTTCTGTTGGGGTGAAGAGACACCATGACCATGGCAATTCTTATACAGGAAAACATTTGAGTGGGGCTGGCTTGTGTTTTCATAGGTTAGTCCATTATTGTCATGGCATGAAGCATGGATACATGCAGGCAGACATTGTGCTGGAGAAGGAGTTGGGAGTCCTACAACCTTGTCTGCAGGCAGCGGAAGGAAAGTCCACATGTACTGGGTGTAGCTTGAGCACCAGTCACACAATTTCTTCAATAAGGTCACACCTACTCTAACGAGGCTGCACTTTCTAATACTGCCACTCCCTATGAGCCAAGCATTTTCTAGATAATAAATTAAAAGCCAGAGAGGAAAACCAGATCATACATTTGTCCAATTATCGTGCATGGATGAGGCTTTTCTCATGCAAGTAAACTACACACACACACACACACACACACACAATTTGTAATGATGCTAGAATTGAAACTTAAGCTTGATGAGACATGTTCCTTTAGAGATTGTAGTTAACCATTGTGTGAAAGTCAATGCATGGACTTGAAACATCTAGTTATAGCCACAATCAATATTCAAGAGAAAATGCATGCAAGTACTCTGCTTGTATGCAGTCCTGTTTCTACACTTATGTGGTCCAGGATCCCCTGTCCAGGAAACGGTGCTATCTGTAGTTTGCTAGTTTTACCCACATCAATTATCAACATAGACAATCCTCTCTAGATATGTCAACAGGGCACTCTGATATAGATGATTCCCCCAGTGAGACTCCGATTCAGTGTTTCTAGAATGTTCCATCTTGACAAACAAAACCATCAAGCACTATTTGTATTAATAATGTATGTATTAGGAAGGCTAACTGATTAAGACACATTTAAAAATCCAACCAATAATTTTGTGAGTTTCTATCATGTGAGCGTTATTTGATTCTCTTTGCTTGTTTTGAGTTTGAATGAACTTATCAGAGTCTGACTGGGGTAATCCTGATGATCATCAATTGATGTAGTTTTAAAGTATATGTGGATATAGTTTGAATTTTGTCACATTCTTTGTATGCTTTCCCCTTCATTCTGATAATTTTATTTATTCTTCGAAAATTTCAAACAAGAACACAATGTATTTGATGATATCCACCACCTACTTCTGCCTTAAGTTTCTACAGACTCCCTCTCATACACATTTCCTTCCCAATTTCATGATCCTTCACTTTTCTAAATTTCTCACAAGAACAAAGAGGTTATAATAGTGACATGTGAAGAGGAGTCAACACAGGGAAGTGCGTTTCAGAGTATGCTGCAGATACTCCACTGCCAGAACAGATATCTGACATCTGATAGGAGGAAATAGTTTTTGTCTCAATTACATATTTATTATATTTTATGTGCATGTGTGTTTTGTGTACATGTATTTCTGTGTACCATATGGGTTCATTTTGCCCATGAAAGTCAGTGAAGCGTGTTATATTTCCTGGAAGTGGAGTTATAGACAGTTGTAGGTACTGGGTCCTCTTCATGAAATACAAGTGTTCTTTTCTCTCTCTCAATTAAGAAAGGTCTCTTTATTGTGTAGAAAGTGAAATACAAGTGTTCTTAACCACTAAGTCATCTCTCTATCCCCAGGAGGATATCTTTCACATTTTGTTGACTCTCCTATATTTATTTTTATGTGATATGAACACTGAGAAATTCCAAAATGTGTTCTTTAGACAGGCTATTATAAAACAAAACAAAACAAACATAAAGAAGCCACAAGGAAAAAAAACCAAAAACTTTTATCACGTTTGTGATTTTTATCTGGTTGGGTTATTGGGACGATACAGTGATGTGAGAGCCATCATGCTCCATGAGCAATGTGTATCACGATAACCTAGATTGCTGTGCCGTCTCTGCGTTCACCACATGTACTTTGCTCTTTGCTTAAGTATTGAGATGGTCATTTGGTCCACTAACCCACTTTTAGTCTGTGTCAGAGTGTATTTTATCCTCTGATTTATGCAGTTTGTTGCATGAAAAGTAACAGCAGCTCCAGCCTTTTCCAATTTGTTTTAAGGAATGAGGATTTTAAAATATAAAATCACTCATTTTTACTTGGAGTTTGTCAGAATGAAAGCTTGACTGCATTCAAAGGGCAATTTCAGTAAATATTCTCAAATATAGATATAGATGAAAAACTGGAATAATTTTAGAAAATGGTGTGTTATTTGCGTTATCTCCTACTAGTGAGACTTAATAACCATGATTCTTTTCCTTTTTTCCTCTTCTCAGATGTACATCCAGACAACAACACTTACTGTCTCCATGAGTTTAAGTGCTTCAGTGTCTCTGGGAATGCTCTATATGCCCAAAGTTTATATTATAATTTTTCATCCAGAGCAGAATGTTCAAAAACGCAAAAGAAGCTTCAAGGCTGTGGTGACAGCTGCTACCATGCAAAGCAAACTGATCCAAAAAGGCAATGACAGACCAAATGGCGAGGTGAAAAGCGAACTCTGTGAGAGTCTTGAAACCAACAGTAAGTCATCTGTAGACTTTCAGATGGTCAAGAGCGGGAGCACTTCCTAATAGATGTACGTTGAACATTCTTCTACTAGTCTTGGGAACTCTACTACCTGGTTCTATGGGCACGATGGTACACACAACCTCAGACTGTCACAACAGTCAAAACCATTGAATGATGCCTAAATATTCATAGGATGAGCAGTGGTTCCCAGCATACAAACTGTCACTTTGAAGTCTTTAACAAAATATGGTAGTTAGCTCTGGTGTTGAGGTATCATAGAGCTTGGCATGTGGAATGCAATTTCATTTTCAAATTTTAGGAACTGTTCTAGAAGATTTGCTTCTTCATAATTGACTACTCTTTGTTGTTTTAATTTATCAGGGATATTTGTGGAATGAGGTACCCCAGATTTTGTACAAATAAATGACATGTTTTTTGGATCTTTGGGAAAATGAGAAAAGAGATAGTTAATGTGTATAATGGAGTCATTGTAAGTACTTGGTTCCCCCAAGTGCTTTCTTCTTTTGACTTTCTTCAATTTCTTTCTTGAATATGTTAATTTCAAGTAATCCTTGAAAGCCTCTTGGCCCTGCAGACAGAATCCATTCTACCACATTCCTCACCTTTCTTTGCTCTGCAGTTGACCCAGAAACACCATATGATAATAGTGCACTGATACCCAGGATAATCCAGTTCAATTTACCTTATCAAAGTTAAGGCTTTCTTGGTATCCATAGAAAAGCATTAGACAGGTTAGACATTTGTATTGTAAAGGTTCAGAAGGCAGAATATAATACAAGTTTAATTTATGTTATATGGTTGCATAAACAAATTAAAGTGAAATAAATTGAAGCTGGAGACCTTACTCCAGAATGACCCATAATCTTTTGGGAATGCCATAGTATAAGTCTGTAATAATTAAGAATAGGAGTTTGTATTAGTGTTATATATCTGTAATCCAAACAACTGGGTCATGATGATTGAGACAAGAGGATTGTGAATTTTTGGCTTGGGTTATGTAACAAGACACCATCTCAGAAAAATAAGAATATCCAATCACAAAAATCATTACTTCTCCCCCCAGAATCCTTTATCAGGCTCTATACCCTGCTTGCTATCCTTTTGACACTGTCTTAGTTAGGGTTTCTCCTGTTGTGAAGAGACACAATGACCATAGGAACTCCTATAAGAAAGTATTTCATTAGGGCTGGCATGCAGTTCAGAGACCTAGTCCATTGTCATCATGGCAGGAATTATGGTAGCACACAGGCAGACATGGTGCTGGAGAGGAAGCCGAGAGTTCTATATTCTGACCTGTAGGCAACTGGCAGACAGAATGAGCCACTGGGCCTGGCCTGAGCATCTGAAATCTCAAAGCCTGTCCCTAAGGGCACACTTCTTCCAACAAAGCCACACCTCCTAATAATGGCACTCCCAGTGAGTCTGTGGGGACCATTTTCACTCAAAACACCATAGACATTTAAATACAAAAGAAGAGTAGGGCTCAGTCTTATTTGGCTTAATTACTAAAGAAATTTATAATTTCTACTGGATTGACCAAACTTCCTCTGAGTTGAACTCTCAAGCTGTCTATGTGAACATTGAATATTGTAACGTTCTACCAACATAGATAAACTCTGTTACATAAGCATAAACTCATCATTTTAAGGACTAATGACTTGGCAGAGTTGGCAGAGTTGAAATTGTACCAGCTCCCACAATTTGTCCCTGACTTCTACACATACTCTGAGATACACACACACACACACACACACACACACACACACACACACACACACACAGTACAAACAAGCAAGCAAGCAAACAAACTAATGGCTTAAGCTATCCTCTGAAGCCATCTTGACTCTGGGAAGGTTAGCTAATAAAATCTCAGTCAGTCATCAGTACAGAAAGAGACCTTGTAGCAACTCTGCAAACACTTTCCACACAGACACCATTCAAAGACCAGCGGTAGAGCAAACTGTGGGATGGATGTTAGTAACAAATGCCTATAATCAGCTCTAGTGATAGATAAATGATTTACTAACCACAGGGACATTAAAAAAATGCTGGTGATTTGGGGGCAGAATTTTTCTGTTTTCCAACTAGAAAGCATGAGTATAGGGATTTACAACCCAGGCAGATGCCAGTAAGCTGCTGTTGGCACTCTGTACTTTCAACATTGGCACTGGGAATATGAAATGCCAGAGTCTGCTGCTCTACCTGCATTTTTGTAACAATCCAGGAAAGAACATAATGGGGTTTCGAATGGGAACACCTAACATTTTGGTGGAATAAACAGCAATTGTCCCAGGCCCAGTTAAGGAACATGATGGGAGGAAAAATCAATAGCTTTATCCAACCCCTTGAAGAACAAATAGCTTCCCTTAAAAGCAAAGTAGCAGTCTTGTATTGCTAAATATGTCTCAAACATACAGGCTGTTTTCCTTGTTCTTTTCTGTGGATGTTGAAGTGGAAATTTTATCACCTATATACAGTTTTCAGATTTCTTTAAAATAAGAAAGGAAGATTACAAACATGAAGGCTGTTGTGATGGTGAGCTTATTGAATTCTGGAAGAGTTAAAAGTCACATTTTCAAGGTAAAGGAAAGCAGAAAATATGGATCAGGATAATTCAAATTTTATTCTGAATTGAAGTTTGGAGTGTGGTTAATAAAGCTATTTGAAATGAAAATAAAGATCAACATTCATTTAGCACCCCCCTTATTTTATGGGTACTATCTTGATAACTGTGGCTACTAGTCTGTTGCTGACCTTTTTGATTCTGGCTAGTGTTACATTCATATAAACATAACACATATATACACACATACTGGTATATATATTCATACATAATACATATAATTCAGTATAGCTTCTTACATCTAGAAGGCTCATTTTAAAGTTTATTTTTAATATATATGCATATTTGTATATATGGGTGTATGTGTGTGTATTTGTATATATACAATGTACATATATGAATGTGTGAGCGAGTGCTATATGTGGGTCAGGGTGCCTATAGAACCCAAAAGAGGGCCTTAGATTCCCTGGAGAGGAAGTTACAGATGGTTGTGAACTGCATGGTGTGGGTACTGGGAGCCAATCTCAGGTTCACTAGAAGTAAGCTTTCTTCTTCATTTTTTAAAATCCAACTTTATTGGCTGCTCATTTTGAGCAAATGAATAATAAAATTACCACACAGAACAATCTAACAAAATGAAAAAGAAATATTTCTGTTGTTTTCTTATTCTGTTTGTGTTAATAAATACCAAGGAGAAGTAAATATGTAAATAAATAATTCAGTGATTTGCAAATACAGGATTGATGGAAGGATTGCAGACCTCAGTGGTCAGGTCTTAACTGGTCTGCTTTGTAGGTGGCCAGGCACTGTTCTGTCCATGCAGAGCCCCCAAAGATCTTCTGTCCTCTCCCCTGTCCTCTCCCTGACTCCTGTGGGGACAGAATTGTGCCCCTCAAAGACCTTCCATGGTTGCATCATTCCAGCTGGCCTGGATCAAGACAAGTACTCACTGTTAGAAAGTGCGCTTTTCCTGTGGACATTTTCTGCTGGCATTTACAAGCTGGAGGGTTGCTGGGATTGTAAACAATGACTCTCATATCCTCATTTTCTGCCAGACACTCAACACTGACTATGTTAGAGACTAAGGGCTTATGCTACAAAACAAATGTCAACAGGGCACATGAGTATATTTGTTCAAAGCCACACCTAGTGGTTCCTGGGATGGGAGCATACCCTCCATGCCAATAGCCAAGTTCTTGACTATACTCGGTCAGCAGGGCTTAACTTACATGTAGGTATGACTTCAGGAAGGTGTCCCCTTCCATAGCTGGGCTGCTGACTGAGAGGAGAGCAAGATAAGACATACCATAAATAGAGTGAATCATTATAGGTTTGAAGAGAAATATGGCACTAGGGAAATGTATAGAGATCTACAAGAATGAAACCAACTAACTAAGCAATAGTGGAGAGGCTACCTTAAATGCCCTTCCCCAATAATGAGATTGATGACTACCTTAAATGCCATCCTATAGCCTTCATCTAGTAGCTGATGGAAGCAGAGGCAGACATCCAAAACTAAACACTGAACTGAAGTCCTAGAATGCAATTGCAGAGAGGGAGGAGTGATGAGCAAATGGTGTGAAGACCAGGCTGGTGAGACCCACAAAAACAGCTGAGTTGAATAAGAGGGAGCAAATTGGCACCAGAATGATATCTGGGAAACCAGAATAGGACCAACTCAGACCCCCTGAATGTAGGTTTCAGTTAGGAGGCCTTGGCAATCTATGGGGCCTCTGGGAGTGGATCAATATTTATCCCTAGCATAAAAATGGATTTTGGGAGCCCATTCCACATGGAGGGATACTCTCTCAGCCCAGACACACAGGGGAGGGCCTAGGCTCTGCTCCAAATGATATGGCAGACTTTGAAGATTCCCCATGGAAGGCTTTTTAAGTAATGAATATCTCTTTGGCCTCAGAAGTCACATTTTCAAAGTGAATTGTGGTCCTATCCCAGACTGCCATGTTGTATGATTGAAATTTCACAACTCCACATAGTAATTTTAAGGAGTATGAAGTTAGAAAGCAAACTAATTTCCTGAAATTCCATAGCACTGCATTTTCTATAACAAGAGATCCTGTTGTTTCAGGACAGACAGGGGAGTGGCAACAAAGTTTATATATACAAGATTTCCACCATTATGTTGTTTGTCAAACCTCTCTCTACCTATGTTCCTCATAACATACTCAGTAATAAGTAATGACAGCACTTGCCTACAACCCCCGTGTAGCACACCCAAGGAAGTTTATTATTATCCTCTTCAAAAGCTTGTTTTCAAGAGAAAACTGTCAAAACAGTTCCCCTGTAAGTTCATCAGAATATCTTTAATCTTTTTTATCCATAATATTTCTAAATAATGATTCATGAAAGTTATCTGACATTTAGAGTCATCCCTTATTGTTGCTTTCTTTTTATTTCCTTTTATGGAAAATAATTTATTTCTCTAATAATATAACCTAATTATTTTCTCTACTCCTATAGTTCCTCCCCACCTCCTTCTCCGTCTGGATCCACATCCCCTTTCTGTGTCTTATTAGAAAACACATGGGCTTCTGAAGGATAATGAAATAAAAATAAGATAAAATAAAATAAACCCTAACAATATAAAGCAAAACTAAGATATTGGAATTGAACAAAACAAACAGAAGGAAAAGAGTCTAATAAAAGTCACTAGAAACAGGTATCAAGGCACAGACCCACTCATTTCCACATTCAGAAATCCTACAAAAATACTGAACTGGAAGCCATAATATATATGCAAAAGACCTATGGCATAAAAGGAGACACAGAAGATAGACACATGCATGTGCGCGAGCACACACACACACACACACACACACACAGGGACTTAGGGCAAAACTAAATAAAACTGTTCAAAAAAAAGTATTAATAAAATGACTCCTAAGGACATGCTGCTACACTCATAGATCAATACTTGCTCAACCACCACCAGAGATGCTTCCTGCAGCGGTTGGGAACAAACACAAAGTCCCACAGTCAGACATCTTACAGAAATTTAGAGACCCTGGAATCCTCAGCCCTAAATGGGATGTCTCCACCAGAGCTTGGGGAATCCCAAGAAAGAGATGTAGGAAGAGTGAAAGAGCCAGAAGGGATGGGAGACTCCAAGAAAGCAAGGCCCTCTAAATCACCATCATCAATGCACATATGAACTCACAGAGACTGAGGTAGCATACACAGAGCATGCTCAGATCTGCACCCAATGGGGCCCTAGAGCTGAAAAGAGATGTGAACGAATGCCACCATCCTTATCCTGGAAGCTCTCTCCAATTTATAACCACTTGTAAATGAAAAGGGAGTCTCACTGGGGAAACATTATCCTTAAGGCTTGGTCACATGCCCAACAGTAGATGGCCAAGAGAAAGCAAACTCAAAGACATTTTTGGTGGTTCCTTGTCTCACAAGACCATGTCAGGACTTTTCCTTAAAAAAAACAGTTTCTACACTAATTTTTATTTTTATTGTTGCTTTCATAATGACTAAAGCATCTGTTTCTAGAACTTTATTTTGGCCAGTGGAAATTAACATTGTTTTTCTGTGAATCACAGTCTCAAAATGAGATTTCACATGGTTGTACAATTTCCCCTAGAAATTGCTTTTAATGCTTTAGTTCCAAATCTTGTTGAAAAACACTTAAAAGAATAAAGTATGGATCCTTGCTTTGTGATAAACCCTCTAGGTTACAATGACCCATAACGGCAGCCTAATCCCCAGTCACTACTTTTTGAAGAACATCTTTAGAAAGCTGTATCGCTTAAGGTGATTTTTCCCTATTACAGATGTGATTTCCCTCCCCTTTAACTTTCAATTAAACTGTAATTACATAGTTTTCTGCCCTCCTTCCTTCAAATCTCCCCAGAATTCTCCTTGCTTTCTTCCATCCCATGGCCTTACTTTTAAATCTTTATGTTACTTGTTTGTATATATTTTCAGGACTGGTCATTTCATGCTGTTTCACCAACAGGTGTGCTCTCCCTGGGATGGCAATTTCTCCTGTTTACAACATCCCTTAGTTGCCTGCAGTTCTTAGACTTAGGTTTGGGGTCTGGTGAGATTCACCCCTTCCACATTAGCATGTCTGATGGTGTCTTTTCCTTTTTACAGTCTATATATTTAGCAAAGATTTCCTGTACTTCCAGATATTTCTGACAATCCTGTCACAGAAAGCTCAGTGGTTCTTTTACTGTAACTTTTCTAAATTATGGCATGTTTTATTCACCTCAGCTACAAGTAATTAATGAAATATCTATGAAAAACTCATAAATTATATACAATTTATTCAGAGAAATTTAGAAGCACAAAGTGTAATGCACGAATTAAAACATGAGAATTGTAAGTAAACCAGTACAGAAATCATTTTACCTCATTTTTCATGAAAAAATAAAAATAAATGCAGTAGCCAGATTACCTTTTGGAAAGAGAGCTATCCAATAGGATCACAGAAAGACAGGGAATTATTGGCTCAGTCACTAAATGCTTGACACAGAGGCATGAGGACCTAAACCAGATCCATAGCACTCACATGAATACCTGGGCATGGACACCATTTCATAATCCAAGTGCTGGAAAAGCAGAGAACTTACTGGCTGTCCAAGACTAACTTAATCAGTAGTCCCCACTTTTGAGGAAGAGCCTCTGTCACAAGGAACAAGATGAATGACTTCAAGGGATGGTATCTGAGATTGGGCTCTGGCGTTCACATGCATGCCTATATGTTCCCACAGACACTGAGAGACATTCACACACACAGTGATCTATACAGAGACAAACCTGCAGGGACACTTACAGAGACACACTCAGAGGAAGACATACAGGGACACACACACACATACAGGGACACATAGACACATACACATACACACACACACACGTAAGGCAGAGGAAGGAGACAATAGTGTTTTTTTCAAAGTAAAAATTATTCTCCCTGCAATATTCTCTCATTCTATTCTTACAACATGCTATAGTTGCTTTTGCTACAGCTTTTAATTAGTAGTGAGAGTGATGCACATGGATGTGATTGATTGTTACTCATTTTGTAGAAATAGAACGCAATATATACCATATACCTGGAGTCAAGTCCGCTTTTTTCTTCTATTCCATGATAATACTCAAGTGTAATAAGTGAAGATAACATAAATTCATGAAGGACATATTTTGATTATTTACTTAATATTATTCAATTTACTAAAAGTTGTTAAAGTAATATATGACTAGTACTTCATGGACTGTGTTAATTTTAGTGATAGACTCAGCATGCCTTTGCCTGTAAACAGAAAGGGTCCATCACAAGTGTTTAAAATTGCAGAGGGATAAGTCTAATTATCAAGTATGTCCAAAGAACAGCTTTATGATTTCTAGTAGTGCTCAGTGTACACAACTATAATAAATTATTTAAAGATATTATCATTCTGAGTTAAATCAGTGCATTAAAATACATGTCCATGTTTTAAAATGCAATTATTCTAGTATTTAGCTTAAAGTAGGTAACTATAATTATATATTTGAATTGTGAAATTATTTTTATTTAGTTTTGTATTCTCTGCAAGTATCAGCATGAGTGTAAATTTGACAGAATATTTTGTTATTTGCATCATTCTAATAGTCTTACAACAATGAGTATTGTTTCAAAGTCAGTTAGTAAAAGAGGTATCAAATATTAATTTCATCATTTGGAACTTTATTTCCATGTATACTTTAGTTAAAATGTTTCAAAGCCACACATATCTGTTGACTCTGTCATTATTTAGTTAATTTGTGTGTACTTGAGATTTTTGTTTGTTAATTTCTAAGTTCAAGATTATTGTTAATTTTCAAATGGAATATATACATTGCCAAGGTACAAATAATTATAACTATTGGGTTATAGGAGTGGCTGAAGTGATTAAAATTTTTGATTTAGTCTGGAAGATTTTTTTTTTGGTTTTTCGAGACAGGGTTTCTCTGTGGCTTTTGGAGGCTGTCCTGGAACTCGCTCAGTAGACCAGGCTGGTCTCGAACTCGCAGAGATCCGCCTGCCTCTGCCTCCCGAGTGCTGGGATTAAAGGCGTGCGCCACCAACGCCCGGCAGTCTGGAAGATTTTTAAATATATATTTTGTAGGCCATCAGTATCTTCTTTCTTTTTATGTATATAAAAATTTAGTTTGTTAAGGTAATTTATAAATAAGAATTCACCTACGTTTTCTAATGATTAGCATTTTTTGCATTCATTCTTCTGTGTACTATCCATGTACTGTACACCAGACTGGGGGCTTTTGTGGATTAACAATTTGGCTGAATTTCTCATTGGATTTCTACTGCACGGTTTAGAATACCAAGTAACATGTTTCAAAACTTTATCATCAGACAGTCCAAGCAGGATTTGAATTTTGAAATTGTATCAGCAAGGTAGTTATTATGCACTATTAATATACCCTATTCTGTTTTTAACAGCTTCCTCTACCAAGACGACATATATCAGCTACAGCAATCACTCAATCTGAACAGGGAGATGTTACCATCTGAAGAATGGTGGTATATGTTCTTAATGTGGATCATGAGACTGCAAAAAAATCACTCCTGGAGAACTCCGTAGACTACAATCATTCAGATCAATAGTCTTGTAAGGAACAAAATTAGCCATGAACCAAAAGTATCAATACTGAGGAGCAAAGAACCAATTGTATACAATACGACCAATGAGTGTCAAGCTAAAGTATTGCTTACCTGTGAGCATTTAAAAAAATTCAAAAGGAAAACTAATGTTAGCTTGTGAAAAAAAAATGCCGTTGAAATAAACCATGTCTGATGTTATTCTTGTAAGTATATTTCTGTGATTGTGAGAACTCCTGTTCCTGTCCCACACTGTTCAACTTGTATAAGACTCAGTCTGTTTCTTGTAATGGCTGACCGGATTGAAGCCCTGGGTTGTGCTATAAAATAAATGCAATGATTGACGCATGCAATTTTTATACAAATAATTTATTTCTAATAATAAAGGAATGTTTTGCAAATGTTGAGCATTGTTTCGTTCCAGTTTTAAAACTAGGGTCTCTCCATTCCATCTGACCCTTCCACTGTTTTTAGGTTCTTGTCTTACCTTGTGTTGATATTACTTCTTCCAGGGACATAGTTTTAGATGGTTGGTGTTTATGAGGAAACTTTTATTGCTCTATGAAAAAGTATCACTTGTATAAAATGTTGCAAATATTTTCTTGATTCCTGTTATATATTTTCATAACAACTATCCTATGAAGAATACAGTTCTAGCTTGGTATAAATTTACGTTGTTATAATAGACAGCTAGTAAGTTAAACTTTAGTTTGGAGAATACGTCATGAAATTTGTCACAGAAAAATATATCACCACATGACCAAATTGCTCCATAGTATTTTTAATTCAAAACTTTTGCATAGGGAAATATTCCCTGATATTAACCTTCTCTTACCAAAATCAGTAGAGTAATGGGCCTTACCCAGGTCATTCTTCAAAACTCTGAATTAGCATGTTTATTCCCCTGGCATCATTAAAGAAACCACAGTTTAGAAAATATGTCAATGAATTCTTATTTTCCAAATGAAAACATTCATTGCTTCATAAAACAGTATCATTAAAGATAGAAAAAATAACAGGAAGTCTGTCTGGTGCCAATAAACCATACTAGGGCAGATAGGAGCAGCCTGTTAACTGCTTTTGAATCTGTGACCATTTTTGTCCTGGGTTCTTCTATTACACACAATCCCAGACATCCATCAAATCAATGGGTCCCTACAATGATTGTGTTAGTAAATGTTCTCTATGCTGAGTTAGCTTAGACGGCTCATTGCTTTCCTTATAGATATAAAGAGCTATCTCTGTAGCTTCAACCAAGACATTAGCATTCACTTTATTCAACTCATAAGGTTCATGTAGCACACTGCAGGCTCTTTTCATACAGAATGTCATTTTCTAGATCTCCAAGAAGACAGATGGCAGTGGACAGAAGGAAAAGCATATCGGCTGGGTTTATGTCATTTCTCCAAATAATATTGTTTCTTTTCAGGTAATGTTTTAAACAAAGAATAAAAGATTAATTCTTAAGTATCTGAGCTGGGGAAAGTACAGTTTGATAATCAAAATACTAAATCCATTTCTGGGTGTGCTTTCTAGATGAAACCTGAACTGAGAAGCAAAACATGCACTGTATTTCATTTTATTGTACTGTCTGGCTCAGAACTGTTAGAGATACCAAATAATTTTCATTTTGAATTGCTCGGTTTCTTCATATTGAAGATTTTGATGACTCATTAGATTTTTAACTTGATTTTAGCTAAATATTCATGTCTAATTCAGATAAATTGTTGAATTTAATAATTCTTTCCTTTCATTCACAGGGAAAAGCCAAGTACATTTAATGTATGATTAACAGGATCACCAAAAGCGAAGCTGGCTCACAGGGCAACTGGAAGGGTTTATCATTATTACTTTAAAATCTTCAATAGTTGGGAAAATATGAAGCATGACACATGGCATTTCAAAATTGTTATTATTATAAATTTACCAGTGAAACGTTTTACTTAAGTATATTTTTATAAATAGTTGAGACATGTTTGGTTTTATACACTGTCTGATTTAGATCATAGTAGCATGCATAATGGTTCTATGAATTTGTAGACCCCTGTCTACATCTGTAAGGTTGCACCATTAGAAAATGGCCTCCTGTAAAACACTCTCATTCTCCCTGACTGAGGAGACAGGAAATTCCAGCAACTTCTTACAGTAGACAGTGGAGTATTCTACCCTCTGCTCTGGCTATTTTCTTAAGGATTTTTCTGTGGGTTTAGATGGTGTTATAGGCTGGGACAACTGGAGCATCTTGTGAGCAGGATTTAGCATGTATTTGGTAGTGGTCCATGAGGCCTGTGATTTAAAATGAACTGCCTGTGTCCCATAGATAAGCAAATGCAAAGTTGCACAAAAAATACAGTATTATATTCTTTGGAATTGACCTTGTGTTTTATTCTGGAAACAAATGTCACATCTAATCTCAGCATGCCAGAGGGAATGCTAAAAATGTAGCTTCAAGTAATATTCAGCAAATGTCACTTGCAGACAATGAAAGATGTATTAGTGTGACCTTGGGCCAAGTCTGACCTGAGTTTAAGAAAAATTAGCTTATACTGGAGATTTAAATCAATGATAGTATGACACAGACTACTTCTAGTTTTTAAGTAACTTAAACTTGAGGATAACCATTATGATATGAATAGTGACTGATGACTAACTTAATTTGTTATAATTTTTAAATGTTTACAAAAATTAACATTTAAAAGTAACAAGATTTTATGTTATTTCTGTCAATTACCATAGTACAAAAAAACCTCACCAGGAACAGAAGTTTTGTTAGATATTTTTTCTGACTTTAAATCAGAACTCTGCGTACATTTTTTTATTTTAAAAGCACTCTTAATTACATATCCATCCCCCCATTTCCTGGCCCTCCCATCTTCCCATGCTTCTTACCAACCCCCCAACTCCCACCCCAACCCACTCCCCAGGGATAGTGAGGCCCTCCATGGAGAATCATCAAAGTCTGTCACATCATTTGGGGGAGGGCCCAGGCCCTCCTTCCTGTATCTGGACTGCAATAGTACCCCTCCATAGGGAATGGACTCCTAAAGTCCAATTGTGATCTAGCGATAAACACTGGCTCTCCTGTTACAGGTCATATGGACTGCCTTAGCCTCTTAGCTGGCACCCTCATTCGGAGGGCTTGGCTTGGTCCAGTGCTGGTTCGCCAGCTTTACGACTAGGGTCTACATGCTCTCATTAGGTCAGGTCAACTGTTTCTGGGGCTTTCTCCATTACAGTCTTTTTGCCTTTCCTCATCCTTCTTCCTTCTCTACAACTGGATTCCAAGAGTATGACTCAGTGTTTAGCTGTGGGTGCCTGTTTCTGCTTCCATCAGCTACTGGGTGAAGGCTCTAGGAATGGTAACCAAGGTAGTCATCTATCTCATTATAGGGGAAGGGCATTAAAGGCAGCCTCTCCACCACTGCCTAGACTCTTAGTTGGGGTCATCCTGTGAATCACCTACATTTCCTCTGTGCCAGATCTCTCTCCAAACCTGTTCCCAATGTCAAGACATCTCCTTTCTTGCCCTCCTCTATTCCCCCGTGTCTCAGTTTTCTGTTTACCTCATCCCTCCCCTTCACCCCCTCTCTCTATCCCACCTCCCTTCTCTCTCCCCCAATGCTCGCAATTGTCTCAGTGATTGTTGTTCTCCTCTCTTTCTTCAGGGGACCATGTGTTCTTCTATCGGGTTCTTCCTTATTTCCTGGCTCCTCTGGCGGTGTAAATTGTGGTATTCTGCATAGTTAACAAAACTTTTTGAAACCAGAAATAATAACAATTTTCTGAAATATGTTATCTAGCATTTATGCTTTATTCAGACTGTGGGTAGAAGTGATGTCTTAAACTTCTGTTATATAATCATCATTTTTCTCATTTCATCTATTGAATTGTATTTAATATCAGTATTTTCATCCATTTTCTAGAATGAGAGGAACAAAGGGAACAATAAGGTTGCAAAAGAGGATGAATAAGCAGTAATTCCAAATGATGTCATACTCTAATCCTGAGAAACGATCATCAGAAGTGCTTCTAGTTGCCTCTATGGTTGTCATTTAATGACAATAAGGGTAATAAAGTAAAATGGCGCTTATTAAGAAGAAATGATACCATCAAAAGAGACTCACATCCAGTAATGTTCAAAGACTTGCTGATTGGCACTTTGAAGTGTCCTAATACTGAGATAAATGAAAATGCAGCATATAATTTGATTTTAAAATGTATCCAATTTTATATTACTGTATGTTTCCTTCTGCAGCATAATCCTCAAGGTTGGTGTAATTTTACTATTGCATCATTTTCCACCTCTTTAGTATTCTATAAGTCATTCAGAATGTTTCTTCATTTTAAATTCAGTCTATTAATAATACAGAATCTTGCACCATATTTGACTTCCATTTCTGCTTTCAAAACAATAAAGATAAAAACACCATTTGCCAACTAAATATACTTTTGTGCTTGTCTACTAAGTTGTAAAGAAAACTGACTTTACTGATACTACTATAAATAAAATCAGTAAAGTCAGTTTGATTTTGAGATGATAATATAATTTTATCATTTTCTCCTTCCCTTTCCTACTTCCAAACTTTCCCATGTACCCCTCCTTTCTCTTTTCAAAATTCATGACTTTTTAACATTAATTTTGTCACATAAATATATATAAATGTATGTATATACATCTTTCTATATGTCTATATCTGTATAATACTAAAAATGTTTTTAAAATCCTTACAAAAACTAAATTAATAAATCAAGTACTTTATTCATTTAATTACCTGGTAAGGGAACTGATAAGATGGCAAAACCTACATAAATGTATTTGAAACAGCAAGAATGTACATTTGTTATATAAACACTTCAATAAATGAGAGACACTTAGAAATGGAGTAACATCCAGTAATATGATAAGCTATAGTCACTGAGGTCATTTACTCCACTGGACAGATATAGTTTGGATTTGTACTGGATGAAATCTCCTAATGAATTTCTCTACCTGAAAAAGCAACTGTGCCGACACGAGTTCTGGCACAGGTAGAGGAACACCCATCTCTACTCTGCCCATTGCTAGGCCTTGGCTAATGTCTCTGGTAAACATGGTTCTTCAGTCTGGCAGTGGTGACACATGCCTTTAATCCCAGCACTTGGAGGCAGAGGCAGGAGGATCTCTGTGAGTTTGAGACCAGCCTGGTCTACAAGAGCTAGTTCCAGGACAGCCTCCAATCCAAAGCCACAGAGAAACCTTGTCCTGAAAAACCAAAATAAAAACCAAAAAACAAACAAAAAAATCAGCCAACCAAACAAGCAAATAACATGGTTCTTAAATGTATTACTTCTAACCAAGTAAGTAATGGAGGGGCTCGTAACACAACTCTGCTTTGTCTGTTCTTACTCACTCTATCTCCATGTCAGAGTCAGGACTATATGACATGGTGAGAAGAAAAACTGAATAAATAAATATACATTGGCATGTGTTTTCCACAAATAATCTGTGAAATGCTTCTTTTGTCCCCTAGAAATTCTTCTTTTTAATAGGCATTTTCTTTCTAAATTTGTAGTATATTACTTTGAGGAAGGATATCAATTTTCCCAAAGCAACCTTGAAGATGACAAATATAAGACAATTTGCTCTATGTCCATGGATTATTGCCTATCATTAATGATTAAGGAACTTCCTAAATACAGCCTTTCTTAGGCTGTTAGAAAAAACAAGAATGTAGAATGTTTCCTAGTCAAAAATGAAGAGTGAGAACTGTGTTTACTATCTACCTTTCCTCCTCACTTTGACTCTGCAGGGCAGAATGAAATGGTGAGTACAGATGCCCAAAGCTCCATTTTCAAATGAAGTTCTTTCCTGAAGGAGCATTAGTACCTCTGAAAGTCAAAGTCCCATTGAGGTTCTTTACTAATGTCCTCAGAGGATGAAGAGGAAACAACTAGAGCGTACAGAATTATTGAAGTAGATGAAATGCGGGTTATTGATTTTTGTTTCCCCCTTATGTTCTCCAACTTTCTTACCTGACTTGCTAATATTTCCCAAGTGCCTAATGCCTTCTGTGTATGTTCTAGGTTCTGAGAGATCCATGTTTTTCCTATATTCATCTTCTGACTCACTAGTAGTTTACTGGGTGCCAACAATTCATTGCCAAATGACTGTTTTATACACAACATTTCTTCACCCAGTGTACACATAAATATAAGGAGTCATTCCAGAGGCTCCTAGGGAGACAACTGAGGCTGGATTTTAACTAATATACTTTATTATTATTAAAATAATCCGTATATTTTACTCAGACATGATGTTGTAGAAATTGTATGGATGCTGTGAATACAGCAATGGACCAAAAATCTGTCTGTGCTCTCATGACTACTATATTTTGGCAGAAGAGAAGGGAAAATATGGTGTATATGTAAGATTTAGACAGTGGTAACCACTGACAAAACAATAAAGAGAAAATGGATAAGAATAAGTTAAGAAGTATCCCAGTGAAGTAGAGGGTTAGATTAGCACTTTAATTTGGCTGACATTTGAGAGAATAAGTGTTTGATATGTACAGTGCCTTAGCAAAGAGATATGACCTGAGGCAGAAGACCCATCCAGAATGATGACTGTAAGAGCAAGAATAGATTATGTGATTTAAGATTATATATGTCATTGAAAACACTGTACCTTTGGCCTCTGAGGGTTTGAGCAAAGAGATGACTTGAGACTTAATTTTATGTAAATTCTGCTGACTTTTTGATGAGGTGTGGTAAGCTTCAGGAATACAATGGCAGAGACAGACTCCTATCAGCAGACTCTGAGGTGATAGGTTAGAAATGACCATCTCTAGCTGGCAGAAGCACTGTTGGTAATGTAAAGTGGTTTAGATTGGATACATTTTGGCAGGAAATCCTACTGACTTGTTAATGAATTATAATACTGAGAGGAAAAAGGATGATAAATGGACATTTTATAAGTCAGTGAGAAGACTGAATTGCAATTAATAAAGATGCGTTACACTATGAGGAGCGTGAGCTCCAGGCAACAGAGGAACCAGTACAGTCTGAATGTCCATGGCCTCTTCTCACTTAGGCTTCCCCATTTGCATTTTAAAGATGTGTAAATTATTAACTTGAGTAACTGTAGAAACCCTGGGCCAAATTTTGGGACATGAAAGACAATGAGGAAAATAATTTGTTTTGTGTGAGTCCTGTGTCAATTCTTTTGTGGTTATTTTAAAATTGCTTTAATTGTTCTAGATATTTTGTTTTGTTATTTTCTCTATTGTGAAGGAGAATATTCTGGTCAGCTTTGATCCTTACATTTCTGTTTTGTCTTTATCATCTCAACAAGGTTAAGTGGCTTTTCAATAAGTTTATTATCCTGAAACAGAATGGATGAAAGGTATACTGCCTGGTCTCTCAGGTGTTCAGAGCCTGTAGGCATGTATTGCTTTAGTTTGCTATATGATTTGCTGTCAACAGTTCCTTATCTCTCAAGGGCTTGCCTAAAGTTTCTTCCATCATTTTACCCATTTCATCATTTACTTTGCTCATTCTAACAACATAGGTAATAAAAAAAATTATGTATTTAGTTCTGTCATTGACTTCTAGACTCTTTGAATACAGCGCAAGAACAGAGTCCGGGGAAGGGACTTCTGAGTTTTTGTGAGAAAACTAAAACAAAACAAAATAAAACACCAAAAAACACAAGAGTTGTGTGACTTCACTTTCATCAAAACACAGAGCTGTTCTTAAAATGTGTTTCCACATTTCAAGAATTGTCTGATGCTCTGAATGAAATTGGCTGTTGGATGGGTCTGCTGTATTTTTAGGCTCTGGTTTCCCAGACTCATGCTGACAACTAGAGTGGTAAACAGTATGTAAAGAGTGTAAAGTACCTACTACATCCAGAGGATAACAGGGAACTAATAATAGAATTTACATAAATGATCTTAACACTAATTATATAGGTCAAGTTATTACCACTGACATCAAAACCTGATTCCAGAATATCTTTATAGATTTTCCTTTCTTTGAGAAGTACATTTAGTCTGAGGGATATATTTTGGATGAATTAAAGCTAGCTGCAAATTTCTATTTGATGACCATTTTTTGTTTTCATTGATTTTCCCCCCGATATATAGTTTTTAGGATTACATGCACATTGAAAGAAAAGATCATAAGTATGCCATTTTATAGTGTTTTTATGTCACATTTAAAACATTCTTAAATACAATGAAAGAATTTAGGAAACATAACAAGTCCATTTGAGGGACTTCCTTCAGCTTAGTGTGTTAGTTACATAAGTTTATATTTTTAAGATAATGTTTTTCAGACATTTATCTAATATATTTATAACGGTGATTTTATTACACTCCTGAGATGGCAAGCTGTGGTTGTTTTTTATGCACAAGTAGTTTCTTAGTTAACTAGTGCATAAATTTATTGATAAGATACAGTGCATTATTATTATAATGTCATCCATATGGGAAGATTGGCCCTAACAACTAGTAAAACTCAACGTCAAATCATGTATCAGTAAATGGGCCAAGAATAGAACCTCATGATACATAAGTCTGGGTTAACACCCTCTACTAGAGCAAACTGTGCCCAGTAATTATCATTTTGTCTCAAGCATGATTACTACCTAGTAATTATTTCCTGGATCTAAAACCTTCTTTCTGTTTTTTCAATAGAAGCTGTGTGCATTCTCAAAGTCTATCATAAGGTAAAATCTTGGCAGAAAAGGATAATAAAAAGAATTGCCAGTGATCTTTCTACATTATTCTGACAAGCCTAAATCTTTAGAAGAAAGGTGTTTAGACACTCAGTTCTGTAAGACTGGATTCAGCAATCAATTTTAAAAAGCAGATTTTCAAAACTGTTTTAAAGTTTTGAATGTCTAGGTCCTAACCTGTTATCTCCACTCCTCATGAGTTCCCACACAAGAACAAACTCTCTCTCTCTCTCTCTCTCTTTCTCTCTCTCTCTCTCTCTCTCTCTCTCTCTCTCTCTCTCTCTCTCTCTCTCTCTCTCTCCTCCCTCACATAAATGATAATTTATAAGAAATAAAGAAATAAAACTAGACTCCATTTACAAAGGTATATAAAATGATATAAAATGAAAATTTAAAATTTCTAATTCTTACCTACATCCATTTTGTATCTTGGATTTTTAAATATGACCCTCCATCAGTAGAAATCTGAAATCCAAAATAGATATGTAATGTGTCCTTGGGGCTGCTGTATAGGTACAAAATTCTAGTTTTATAGACTGGATGAGTAAACCAGAACACATAAGAGTTTGTAGGCTCATGTGTTAGTCCTTAACTATTATGAAGAAGCTGAAAAGCCTATTGTAGAAAAACAAAAGCAAAATCCTCAGTTTTTAGAAAGGTGCCTAAATACAAAAATACTAAAAAGGAGTTGTTAGCTCACAGTGGCAACTATCTCCTATTGACTAGGAAATTCTTCTTTCTTTCTTTCTCTCTCTCTTTTTCTCTCCTCTTTTTCTCCCTCCCTGCCCCCCTCTCTTTCTCTCTCTCTGTACTAATAACCAAAAAGGGAAGAATTTGGGTGCTTTTACTTAATTTCTAAGTATTTTGACTGTATATATTCAAATACAATTACCATATTATGGATCTCATTCTGCTTACAGAAAAGTGGAACTTTTAATATGAATAATAATAAGAAAATGTCATTTTTGTACCTTCATTATTGCTGTCAGCATTAGAAACACAGGAGTGTGTTAAAATGTGTTTTAACTTAATTTTAACCACTTATACATGATAATAATTTCTTTTTTCCATCATTTTATGTTGTGAGGCTAGCATTAAAACCCAGAACAAAATGATTCATGGTGAATTAAGCCAAATAAATGCTTCAAATTGCTGTGGACAGGCAGTAATCACAAGGTTCAACTATGCTATGAAATTGAAATATTTAATGGGGGCATTTTATTTAATGGAACCATTTTGTGTAAAGGCTGTACAAAGGTCACTTGCATGAGCACATGTTAATTTTTAAAAAAATTTTCATTATTGGAAAAAATTACAAAGATTACAGATGCTTTATTTTATTTTAATTTTTTATGGAATTAATGAATGATACTAATAACAGGTCCAAAAACTCGTGACTAGCTATTTTACTGGTGTCAAGGGAAAACTAAAATGCTATAGTTCAACTGCATTCTACGTTCTTATCTGTATTATACCCATAAATGAGCATACCAGTCAAGCATTATCAGAGAACCTTCTGTTTGCAGTAAATGGTGATTAACCCAAAGACCTACAGCTGTTGCGCATTCAGAGCTTAAGAATGCATAAGGCTACCAGGCTATGGTGGTGTATGCTTTTAATTCCAGTTTGTAGGAGGAAGAGGCAGGCATATCTCTATGTTCAAGGACAGCCTGGTCTATAAAGTGAATTCCCAGACAGCCAGGACTAACACTGTTCCAGAAAAAAATAAACTACAGGGTGTACATCTCTAAATGGTACATCTTCATCAGAACTACTCCCCCGGTAGGCTCTGGGCTCATTGTGGAAGATCCGGCCAAGAGATTATAAGAGGGAGTGGTTCTGACCTCATACTGCAAAATAGTTCTTTCTGGACATGAAGTGTCCTTGCACACATGGACTCACAGTGACTGAAACTGAATGCACAATATATGCACAAGATCAGGCCAACCAAATCCAAGCTGAGGAGGTATTGGTAATGCATGGCTACTGTGAAGGAGGGATCTGTTTTCTTTGGGATGCTGTTTCTAAGAGGCTAAATAGCTCCATTAGATAGTTCTACATCCATGTACAAACAGGTGGCATCAAATGAACTCAGTGGGGTTAGAGAGAGAAGTGTGTGTGTGTGTGTACATATATATTGAGAGAGAAAGAGAGAGAGCACATGAAATTGGGAGGGAAAGTAGTTGGAGATATGAGAGAGGAATTGTGGAGAAGAGGATGGGGTGGATTTGATCAAAATACATTATATGCATGCCTTCCTGAGAGATTAGAGAGGAGGAACAACCACAGCACACCTTACCTCCAAAGCATCTAAGCAGACAAAAGAGTGACTTCCTATTTCTTCTTGCTTACAAGCTATTTTTGCCCAGCTACCCCACTTCCTGTCTCTCTGTGGGATGCTAGTGGCAAGCTCCATTCTCTGACCTCCAGACAGACTTTATTTTTTCAAGTAAGATTTCACCACATATCCCCCTTTTTTGTCTAAAAATTTAAAAAGGTTATTGGTAACATAAGACTCACACTCACACAGGCTTTATTTGTTCAAGTAATACATCACCAAAATAATAAGAATTTTATTGTTAAAAATTCAAATACTTCATTTTAATTGAAATGTTTACATAATATCCATGTTGTCTTTTCCAGTTATACAGATTTTTAGGGAGTACTATAATTATTTAAAGTATGGAATGTCTTCTAATATAAGATAACTAACACAATTGGCAATATATTTTAAGTTCAAAATAAATACATAAAGTATACTATGTATATCAATATGTGGTGATGGTTATCTAAGACAATACTTTAAACATTTATAGACCTATATGTGAACAAGTGATTTTATAAGTTAAAAGGCAGCTAGAGAAATATATTCCTATATTACAACCATGCATATGTCAATTAAACTAACTTTTTCACTATTAAAACAGAAGTAGAAAAACTAGGTTATGGGAATTAAAATATTTAAATTTCTAAGTCCAAAATTAGCTTAAGGGACAGGTGTGCTAATGCATGCTTTTACTCCCTGCATTCAGGAGGCAGAAGCAGACAGATCTTGTGATTTTGAGGCCAGCTTTGTCTATATAGAGAATTCTAGGACAACCAGGTTTAAATAGTGAATCTGTGTCTAAAACAAATTTGCTCAAAATTTGGATGCTCTGGTTGGCAAGTTTATTTTGAGGTCAAATAGGTGACAAATATTTCAGAAACCACATAAAATGACAGCATTTCAAAAATGACTATAGCCCATTGTTTCTCCAACAGTAGTCTGAGCAACGTCTTTACCAGCATCAATATATATGTGGTTTTAGAATATACATTACAATATTCCAACCTACCAAACTAGAATTTCTTTCTAACACCCACAATGTGTAAATCACAACCACCTGCTGTTCCAGTTCCAAGACCTCTGATGTCCTCTTTCACCCTTCTTGAAACCTGCACCCCCCTATACACACCTACAAATTCTCTTCTTGAAGACAGTAGAATTTGTGCAGCCTTTAAATAAGTATAATGTTCACACACAAATTGAAGAGTGATCACATCCAAGAGTACTCTAACCTACCAATAGCTTCTTACATCTGGTCATAGATGAAGCAAGATGGTAGCAGCTAAGAGTATAATGAGATGGACATAAACTAAAATCAATATAAAACAGGAAGTGCATAAAATGTGTTTTAAGTTTGAAGACTGCAGTAGTGTACAAAAGCAGGTAAGTAATTTCATATGTGGAACAGATAGATTAGTTGTCCTCAGAGGGACTGATTTGGTCCATCCATAAGAGATATGAGAAGCCGGCACAGACAGTGGAAGGAGGCAGGAAGCTCTGGAGACTGGCAGTATTTATATACAAAACCAGGAACTAGAATGCCGGATAGAAGAAAAGTACACAGTAGGACCAAGTTCCAAGGTATAATTGTGCTCTACCAAAGCTGAGGCAGGGAGGCTTTTTGAGTATTCTTGATTATTTAGAATAAAAGTACAAATTGAACATTGTAAAAGTTGGTGTTCATCTTGGTATTGTGGCACACATCTTTAATTCTAGCACTAGGGAAGTACAGATAGATGGATTTCTGAGTTTGAGGCCAGCCTGCTCTACCAAGAGACTTACAGGACAGCCAGAGCTGTTACACAGAGAAACCCTGTCTCAATAAACAAAACAAAATGAAACCAACCAACCAAACACACAGAAAACCCAACATCAACAACAGAATTAAATACAATTAAAATGGGTAAAGAGACATATTTTGTTGCTTCATAAGCCAAAAAGAAATGTTATGACTAATTTTTCAGATAGAAAACTTTACTTCCTTTCATGTTAGTAGATGAAAAGCCAGATATTTCATACAGCAGGGCTTCATTGTTTTTATTTAAGGTCTTACACCCTTGAGCTGTGAAACACAAAGGACTTAGATTCTTTGAGGCTACAAAACAATCATTTAGCCTTTGGGCCTTGATTACTTTATCTGTAAAATGGAAGTAATAAGACTTTCTATTTCCTGCAGAAGACCTCAATGTTTGATAACTAATAAGAAACTAATAATAACATGTCTACAGCTCCCTGGAGGTCAGCCACTAGCTGGATAAAGTGGATTATTGCAGCAGTACCTCTTGAGCTATTGGTACTTACAGCAACTTCAAAACAAAATATATCATATCCTGTTCAAACTGCCCTTGGATAGAAAGAATGCAATTATCCCAGGTGGAAATTGATTGCAGGGTGTCTGTGAACATCTGGACTTTGATAAAATGTGTCTTTGAGCCTGAAGATATGTGCCATATTTGCAGACGTGACTGCTGTCACAAAAGAGCTAAGTAAGTGCCAGAACTCTTCCTATTTGGGAACTTTAAGGAGTGTGGGAATGTAGAAACAGAGAGAGAATCCTTATTTTCCTTTTACAGTATTAGTCACAAGAAATTTTGTCACTTTAAAAAGGGTAGAGAAACAAAGAGTTTTCTCTCTACTGAAAGAATTATTTGTATGACTGTTGAAAAGACACAGATGTATAAATAACACAGACAATAGAATTTCAAACCCAGTGATGCACTGTGCATGATATTGAGTAAGTCTTTACAGGTCTCTTATTATGAAATGAGACCTACTGAAACAGATCCTACAGGAGTGCATTGCAGGCTAGTTTGCCTTGAGCAATTCACTCAAGAACTTCAACTAAGCAGGGGAAGTAGATAATGCAAATCTGTTTATGAGGTGGTGTCAGGCAGCCTCATGTTCTTTTTTCTGTAAGATCCTTTAATTAATTAGTTAACTAATCATTATTATTATTATGCATGCATTCATATGAAGTATATTAGTCACATTAACTTTATAGAGTCAATCTCCCCTTCCAGCTTTACACGGATTCTGGGAATCAAGTGCAGGTCACCAGGCTTATTTTTTTATATCATTTTTTATTTTAATTTTAAATACCTTGTTTTGCATGTCAATCCCAGTTCCCTCTCCCTCCCCTTCTCCCGCACTCCCCTTCCCCCCCCAGCCTCCCACCCTATTGCCAATTCCTTCCACATACGGGATATCTAGAGTCTGTCATTTCACTCAGGGTAGGGTCCGGGCATTTCCCTAAGAGTCCAGGCAGAGAGAGCATCCCTCTTTGTGCTATGGGCACACGATGACTGTTTGTATTCCAGGGATAGACACTGATCCACTGCTCAGGGCCCCATAGGTTTCCCAGGCCTTCTCACTGACACTCACATTTGGGTGGTCCAGATCAGTCCCATGTTAGCCTCCCCGCTGTCAGTCTGGGGTCCAAGAGCTCTCCCCTGTTCAGATCAGCTGTCCCTGCTGGTTTTGCCAGCCCATTCTTTGCCAATTTGCTCATCACTCCCTCTCTCTCTGCCACTGGGTTCCTTGGGTTCAGTTCAGTGCTTAATTGTGTGTTTGCCTCTGCTTCCATCAGTCACTGGATTAAGGCTCTCAGATGGTTATAGACATCAAGTTCATTATCAGGAATGGGCATTCGAGGTGTTCTCTCCACTATTGCTTAGCTTGCCAATTGGTCACCAGGCTTATTAGGTGAGCACTATTATCCACTGAGCCATGTAAACAGAACCTCTCCATAAGCTCTCAATACCTGTAACTCAGGCCCAACTTCTCTCTGCAACAAGGGAAGTTTAGCTGTAAGGACCTGTCAGGACCCACAAGTACCATCTCACACTCCATCTTTCCTACAGTGAAAGAGATAATAGTGGTGTCTGGGGGATAGCTTTATTTTGTTATCCCTTAAGGATGCATTAAATCTAAAGCCAGTGCTAAACTAGTTTTTATTTCGGCCATTTCTCTTGACCTTGAAATACAAATCAGAACATGAAACGTCACAGGTTTACCAAGTAGAGAAGGACTGGTAAAAAAAAAAGTGGCAAAAAAGAAAGGCAAAGGGAGAGGAAGAAATTAAAAGATATATTTATGACTAAAAAAAGAAAGACAAAGGGAGAGGAAGATATTAAAAGATATATTTATGACCAATTCTTGGGAAACATTAAAATATTAATTTGATAATTCCAGACCAGCAAATAAAAAAAGAGGAAAGCCAAAATGCATGGACCCGCAGGAACGCATGTGCACGTGTGCGCGCGTGTGCTCACACGCGCGCGCACACACACACACACACACACACACACACACACACACACACACACACACATCCTATGGTAGAGGCTACAAAGAAAACAAAACATCCTAGCACCAGAATAAACTTCAAAGCACGATTAAAATACAATGTAACTTAATCAGAGCATTATTGTGTCACCTGGACAATTGCTGGAAGTATACATTGTCAAGGTTCAGCCCAGCTTTACTAAGTTAGATGTTCTAGAATGGTTCCTGGACGTTTCTTTTTAACTGGCCCTTTAGAGGAGCATACTTTACTACTCAAGCTTGGAAACCACTGACAGCAATGTAGACTATGGCTACAGAATGTTCCCCTCTCCTCCCATCCCCTCCTCTTCCCTCCCCTCTCCTTTCCTGTTCTTGTTCTTTTTACTTCAGGCAATAGCTGTTGTACTGCTGGCCTGACAAAACATTGTGGATAAAGTCACTAAGTGTTTATGACCCACAAACTGAACTGCCATTGTAATGAGGGAAATACTGTTTTTAGAGTGTGTGTGTGTGTGTGTGTGTGTGTGTGTGTGAAAAATTACTATTTAATCTATCAAATGTTTCCTTTTATAGTGGTACATACTATACCATGCCATCATCTTTCAATTGTTTCTAAGTGATTTAAGATTGTTCTAGAATACAGGCGAGAGTATATAGATCATACACTCAAGAAACTGTGAGAGCTAGTCTACCACTCTTCTCACTTGGAAGCACGGGGTATCAGTTGTCCTCTTTCCCTTAGGGTCATGGGGGTCACTAAATCTCTATACTGTTGCTGTCTACCTTTTGATGCCCATCCACTGGTTATTGCTTTGAGTTTGTATGTTTATATTCTCAACAGGAAGTAACAAACACTGGATCTTTTCTCTGGATGGGAGGGACTCACTTGTTATTTGTGCTACCTTTGGAGGAAGACAACAGATAGAGACATGAATGTGTAAATTCATGGACCACATTCCTTCCTATCACCATTACACAAAAAAGGTTCTCTTTGTGCCCCAATAAAATATTTTAAGTAAGCATATTTTTAAATAAATCCTATTTCCCACACATCATTTTGTTCTTCAATCACAAAGAAAACAACTGGTTTTAACTTCTCATCTTTCCTTACTCCTCTGGTATTCTCCCAGATGTATACATATGCTCAATCTAAATCCACACACTGAAGAATTCAAAAGCATATATACTACTGATAAATTCCTTGAAATTCATATTTGCACCTGCCATATAGTATTTATGGCATTCTCTCTTTTCTCATCATTGTACCAATTTGATCTATTCCCAGCAAACCTTGCCTGATAGATGTTAAGAGCTGATGTAATTTCTAAGTTGTTTTCCATGGTTATAGAGACTAGAACTCAGTGTAGTGTTCAGCAGGGCCCTGGAATGTCATCAGCACACACTTCTAACTTTTCTACAAGACAAATGTTTATCATATAAAACAACCACATTTTAAAATTTCTTGTTCTCTTTCAAATTTATTCCCTGCCTCATTCATTAATTATTGTTACATAAATTAACACATGCACATATACATACGTATTCTTTAATACATAAATACAACCTGCTCAATCTGTACAATGTTATTTACATGTATGCATTCAGGGCTAATTGGAATTGTATTTCAAGTGTAAAGACTGAGGTTTCTCAATTACTTCTGGCCTTTGTATTTTTCTGTGGCTAGGAGAGATGGTGATTTGTTTTCTCCACCAGGGAAAAAAAGAAAGGGGCAAAGTTTTTGTATTAAATGCAGGTGAAAGTATTTAGTAAATCCATATGCTTCCCCTGGTGTATATGTGTTCTGTGTTTTTATTTGATTTTTTTATCTTGTTGCTATATCTTTGTCTTTGCTGATATGGCCTGAAGAAATGTCTCAGATCTATTCAACAAGTACAAATTACAGGTATCTCTCTTAGAACTGAATGATTTGTAAGTGTTAAGCAGTGGAATATCTTAAGTTTAATAACTCTGCATCTGGAAGAAGTAAAGGACATTTTTACTCATTAATACTCAGTTTCAGGGCAGAGATAAATATTATGAAGGATAGTTATGAGATTATTATAAAACTGAGTTTTTACATCATAAATATAAGACATCTCACTGAGAATTATGTTTTGTAAATAACATTTTGTATGCTAGATTTGTTACTTGTTACTTCACATAGATTATAGCATACTCTAATACCATGATAGAAATAGATAAGTTAAAATTTTATAAACTCATCATTCATAAAAGTTATACTACCATAGGTTTAAAAAAGTATAGATAAAATACTGCAATGATAACTTGTATAAGTTAGAGTCTAACTCTGAATCTAAAATTAAATAAGCAATGGCATATCCATAGTAATATTTCTCCAAATTATACTAATTCCTAGATGGGATAATCATACTTGGAAAGAAAATTTTAAAATATAGTTATAATTTGATCTTACAATATCAAGAGAAATGATGACAGCATAATTGCTCAAAAGACAGGTACTGGTCTTTCATCTTCATATTTTAAAATAGAGTGTGTAAACCAATATTTTATTCCATGAGAGGACGCTTAAGCAGATAAACTTGTAAGATCTTTCCAGAGTAAAGCATGTAAGTACACATTCCTGAGCAATAGTGAGAAGTTTATGACTCTGTGGAATTGGGCTCCCCTTTAGGGATTGACAGTCTCATTAATAAAAGAATTTAAGAATGGACTCAAGTGGAGGTCAAGGACAATTTCATAGAATTTAAAAGAAAAACCACCAGGCTGAAATGGTAAACTTCAGTGGCTTCTGCACAAAGCCAAAATGCTCTACTCAGGAGCTCACAGCAAGCATCATTGTCCATGAAAAACCCACACATGATCAAGCCATCAGCATTGTCACACAGGAAGGAAGAAGTTCATAAGTCTCCACTCTTAGCTGAGGAGTTATGAAGACTTCTGGGTTATGATGGCAATCAGTGTTCTTTAAGGCGTGGCTCCTGGTTGATAAACCATGACCCAGCAGATGCACCCACAGCTCATTATATATGAAGAGTACAAATGATGGATTGATAAATAAGAAAACAAAGAAGGCACAAACTAGTTGGATTTTGAAGGAATTTAGAGGAGGAACTGAGATTGGATACAATTAAACTACATTTTATGGAATTCAGAAAGAACTAACAGAATATTTTTGAACAAAAGAAGCACAAACAAAAGTTGTGCCTAGCTTACTCAGTAAATCCTGCTGAACCTCAGGATAGGTACTAGGGCAGAGGTGGGGAGCAGGAATTGGAGGAAGGAAAAATGTAGTGTTTCATTAAAGAAAACAATTATTCCGCTGATCTCTTTAACATTCTCTGAGATGCATCTGCCTTCCTAGGGGTGGTTCCTTGGTCAGGTGACTGACCTGGCACAACTGGAAGGTTAGGTCTCCACCAGATCACAGGAAGTATTCTCTTGACTAGAAGGACTTTTCCTTAATGGCCTCTATTGCTACTTTAATAACAGTAATCCACTAATTGATACAAGGATAGTATTAAACTAGTTTTTCTGTTTGTTTCTTTTTTGCAAACAGTTTAAACGTTTTTTTTTGTACTGTTCCTTATGGTTTTATTGTTAAGAGATAACATTAAAACTGAACTATATAAAATGCAAGTAAATAATAATTTTTTTTTCATTATCAAAATTTTGCACAATAGCTTTCTCATGTGGTAAATACTTGCTTTTAGGTATCTGAGCACAAAAGGCTAAGACCTCACCCTACTTTGGTGACTGCATCACAGACTCTCTAAGCAACAGGAAAGACTTCAAAGCCAAAGGCCCCTCTGGTCTCTGTGTCCAACTTCTGCTGCTTAATGTACAGTTTTAGTTTTCTTATAATGTCTAGACATCACATGACTTTAAGCCCTAGGAATTTAGATACTAAAGATCTTTTTTCCCCAGTAAATTGAGTTGCTCTTTCTTTAAAATCAAAAGAGAACAAACTCATTCAAAAGTTTCATTTTGCTTTTATCACTAAAATGACTGAAAAGCTCTCTGATGATCCTTTTATAGTTAATCAGAAGAAATGAATTCATAATTTGGTTTTTTGCTTTTATACATGAAAGAAACAGTATACAGTTTGAGATATGCTGAATTATAATTATCTTGCTAGATACAGCTGACTAGGTAAAGTTTTGTCAAGAACAAGACAAGTAACCAGAGACTACATATAGTACTGTGTTGGTGAGGTTGAACAGCTATTCTTCAACACACATCTCAGAAAATGTGGTGACCAATGATCACTGCAATTGTAATGTTTGTCATGAAGACAACAATTTTTACATCAGTGGGAGGTTCTGCTAGTCCAATCTGGCTGCTGTAATGAAATACCACAAACTGGGGACTTACATAGCACACAATTTTATATCTCACAGCTCTGGAGACCAGGAGCAACATGTACTTTGGCTCCTCCTAAGGTGGATTCACATAGTTCCAAGAGTAAGAGAGCAAGCAAGCACTTTTTTTTTCTATGCAGGCACTAACTCCACCATTATGGCTCCATCCTCATGACTACAACTCAACTTATATGCCCACAATAGCCCATCTTCAAATAACGTGGCAGCAACAGATGAGGATTGAATATGTGAATTATGAGTTAACATAATTATATCCATAGCATAGGTAGAATTGGGGGAACAGTTAAGAGGAGGAAGTTTGCAGAAGCAAGAGTCTGGGAGAAAAACCTAATTCCTTAATCCACTTGACTTTTGTAAGGTATAAAATAAATTTTTATTTAATTATTTTGTTCTATGTCATGAAACAAAATTAAAAAATAAATCTCAAGAACTACACGATGAACATTAAGTTTAGAAAAGTTGCATATTCTATGTGTATTCTCAAAGTTGGGTTATTGTTTAATTTTTGTGAACAATGACACCGTAAACAGAGATAATAAATTCACTTAAGCTTAAACTGAAATTGTAATAGTTGAGTGTCCCTCAGCTGCTAACTTTGAAAAACATTGGATTCATTTCACTAAGAGCAACTCCTTCATTTGAATTGTCTTTATATCAGCTAGTCAGTCCCGACAGATCAATAACAATGTACTTCAATTTATATCCTTATATCCAAACTACATTCTTTAAAATATAAAATATCCTTTTCCATTATCTTATTAACCATTTTCTAGCATGAATTATGAAAGAACACTTGGGTACACTTTGTTAACAAAAACTGCAAAAACTTGAGAATCTTGACCTAATGACAATGACATTAGCTAATCAATAGTTAAACTTGAACAATATTTTTTTCATTAATATGTCCCCTTGCTAATTATTGTATTAGGTTTTGACCCACAACTTTGTCAACATTTACCCCTAACTGAATCAATAAAGGGAATGCCTCATAGAGAAACATGGAAAAGAAAACAAACAATACTGGTAGGGCTTTGAGGACGATTACATGTCCTATTGAAATTCTGAAACAGCTCCTGAAAATGCTCACTGGATGTCTGGAAATTGTATTTCTAAATGTTATGGGCTTCGATTCTTTCAAGCATATAATGAATGTATATTTTTCTCCATTTATTTATTATTGGTAGAAACTGAGTGATGGACTTTTCCACTGACACTCCTGTCCATGTGTGTTTTCATTGCTCTCATCAGCCCTGTTATCTGACAACACAAAACAAGTTGCGTTTGGGCTGATAGACAGAGGCAATCCTTCTTTCAAAGAGTTTTCATATGTCACCATCATCGCCACTAAGATGCAGAACAGGGGATGACAGAATGATTGGTTTTATCTGTATTTTGGTATATTTTTTTCTCTGAATGGCAGCCCCAGAGAACACAATTTTTGAGATAAAATAACAAAACTGTGATTACTTCAAATGGCAGGGTCTGATGGAGGATTATAAATTATTGCCTGAAAGTGCCAAATATTTCAGACCCAGAGCTGAAATTGTGTTCTGGAGATTGTTTGGAGTAACTGCTTCTCTGAATCTCTTTCTTCATTTAAGAAAATGAACTGTGTCTTGAAAATGGCAGGATGCCAAAGGAGAAACAAAGAAAACCCCTAAACACATACACGCACACTGGCAAGTTCAAAAGAAATTCAAGTAAAAGTGGCCATGCATTTCTCTTAACATTACATGAATTTGCCAGTGTGTTAAAAATGCTGTACCCCATTGTTTTCAAATGGAGAAGAGATTTTTCTAGACCCTTTTCTGCTTCAGTCTTCAAGTGTTGCACACTTAAACACACCTGGCTAAACCTGATACTCCAGGTAGAGTGTTTATCATCCACTCTAACAGCAAGCTCATTACAATATTAAGTACATTAGGTCAAAAAGAGGAGCTTTGTAGAGACGAACATAACACATAAGTTTTGACTTCTCATTTAAAATGAGCCCTCAAAAAGGCTTCTGGGGCTTGTGGGTGAGCAAAATGGTGAACACCAGGGGAAATGATGGTCATCATGACACAGTAATCCAAGTTCTCTGGTTCTTACAGCAGAACAGTAACCAAATCTACAAACTTAGATGAAAATGTTCCTGTGCTGAATCCCTTTGATTTCAAAATGTAACAGTATGTGATTTGACCATGTTCCTAAGTGGGTTCCTTAATTCCAAAAGAGCAGGGAAGACTGTAAATAATTCTGTCTTCATAACACACCCCGTGTGTCCATTTATTAATTATGAATTCATAATGAGTTCATAAGAACAGTATCCAGGGAGACTATGGTGGCAGATTTAAGAATAAAGTATCTGATTCCAAGGAAGAAACTTGTTAAATCTGAAAGCTATCTAATTATAGACTCCACTGATTCCCCCAGGAATATTCTCCAGCATAAAAACAAAATAGGGATACCAGCAATGATAATACTTGGTCAAGATTTACTTTATGTAAAAATATCTATCCACTCAAGTGGCTGAGGTAGGATTACCTTAAGTTAGAAGGTAGCTTGAACAATTTGAGGTTGTCCCAAAATAAAACTTAAAATGGAATTTTATTCATCCTGTGTTGCTTAATTTTGGAATCTCAAATGAGAAAATGCTCCCAGCATATTGGTCTTGAGGTGAGTCTTTGGCCCCTTTTATTGATTAATGACTGATACAGGAAAGCCCAACACAATCCTAGGCATGTAGTCCTGAATAGTAAAAGAAAGCAAACTGAGGAAGGTATGGAGAGGAGGCTGTTTTCCCTGTCCTCTGTGTTCTTTGTTTTGCGTCTCTGCCTCAGTTTCCCTAGCCCCCAGGTTCCTGTCTTACTCCCTTTGCTAACAGACTATAACTTGTAAGCCACATTAATTTTTGTCAGTGTTTATTAGGGCAACAGAGAAGTAAACTAAGACAGAAATTGGTACCAGAAATGCTGTTGCTGTTGTGATGGACCTGGCCAAGTCTGTTGTTTTGGAGAGGATTGTAGAAATGCAGGGAACATTGGTATGGAATAGCCATGAAATGCTCAAAGCTCATGAGCTGCTTTTGTGGTGCTTGGAAGATAAGAATCTTGAGAAAAAGCAGACAAGGAAGGCCTGGCTGGTGAGGCGTCAAGGAATATTCTGTGATATATTTGAATTGAGTGTGTATGCTTTTGGACAGTTGGGGCTGAAGTTCTAGCTGTGATTAACAGGAGAACAGTACAATTTAAAGAAATCTCTTCTTTACTGGGCTAACTGATGCTGGTTAGTGGAAGCTAAGAAATCAGCTGTAATTAATAAGGGACTAGGACCACAAAGATGGAGTCTTCTGGGGTGTACTTCCTTAGGGTTATCACACAGAAGCTCTGGTTTAAGCAGAACAAGGCTGGCCTCAAGCTCACAACAAAACTTGGTTATGTGTAACAGTCCCACACATAATATGGGTTTTGAAGGAATGAAGAGTTTGTGGAGAGCAGATAAGGCTTGGCACTACAGACGGCCAGTGGAGGGCATTGATGAAAGTGTAGCCTCACTTGCAATGGGGCCATCAGGATTGTACGGGTCAGGGACAGAAGCTGGGGCTTGGCACTCTGAGTCAGAGCCAGAGGCCTTGAAGAGCCCAGGATAAACTATTTTGAAGGTTCAGCCTTAGTTGCTAGTGCTGTAGAATGGCCACCAAGGACACTGGCAGGTGTAGTCTGGAGCTAAGCTGAGCCTACTAGAATCTATTGTGCAAAGGAGGACAAAGCCTCAGAAGTGGAACTGTCAAAGCCCTTAGGGGCCCAGAAGATCGTGACTGAGTTCCTGACATCAGGCATTTAGCTGTTTACTCTGTTAGATGATTTATTCATTTAGAGACAGGGTCTTGCTGCGTAATCATAGTTGGCCTGTATGGTAATTTTAAGCAAATTACAAATAATAATTCCTTGTGGCATTTTCAAATATTCTTAGTAGATTTTTTGTCCTTTGTCCTTCACTGTCCTTTTCTATTTCCTCCCTGTCTCTCAGTTAAATCCTTAGACCCCACATTTTCTCCGTTTTTCATAATAACTGTATTTCTCTCTCCTCCAGTCTTCCTCCTTTCCCACATGATTTCTTGTACTTACCTGGGTTCTTTGGTTATTCCATGTTACAGACTCACATGTGAAGAGTTGGAGCTGAGAACCTCAGATGACAAACAACAAGTAGTGTTTGTCTTTCTGAGCCTTGGTTACCTCATTCAATAAATTGTTTTCTAGTTGCATCTATTTGCTTCCAAAGTTCATGACTCCATTTTTCTTCAAAGTGGTATAGTATTTAATTACTTCAGATTCATTGTTAACAAAATTTTAAAAAATACATGTGTGGTTTCTATATAGTAGGAATAAATTATTTGAATAAAAAATCTACATGTAGTTAATGGTCCAGAGCTTCTGATCTTATAAATAAAGTTTGTTCTCAGAATATTTATTAAAGTAGGAGGTTTATTTTATTTCCCATAGAATGAGATAAGTAATACCGAGAACTGTAGCAAATGGGTGGTGGTGGTGCAAGCCTTTAATCCCAGCACTTAGGAGGTAGAGGTCGTAAGACCTCTGTGAATTTGAGGCCAGCCTGGTCTACAGAGTGAGTTCCAGGACAGCCAGGACTACACAGAGAAACCCTGTCTTGGAAAAACAGAACTGTAGCAAGTGACATATTGTCTTATTCTCTTTAAAAGCATATTGAAGGAAGAAAGGCATTTTGTAGAATCAAAGGCCAAGAAATAAAATTCAGTGTTGTTGCTAATGTCTCCCCAAACCCATAGTTACACAAACCTATCTATTTCCTTTTCTTTGTGAAATTAACAGTAGTATTTAGATGAATATGTATTTACTATATTACAATTTTAAATTACATGTATATACTGTGTATGATATTATGTTCTGCCATTTGAAGAATAGCCAGATCAAGCTGGTTAATATATGCATTACCTCATGTATATTTCTTGTTCCAAGTTTAAAACATTTAAAATCTATCTGTGGTAATTTCCAAATATAAACTTAATAAGATATTTGTGTTCTATTTAATCAAAACAGTTTTAGAGTTGTGTCTAAGTTCTTTGAACAATCAATGGAAAGAAAAATGTAATGACTAAAATGAATGATAATGTTCAAAGTAATATTAGAGGGATTAGATGGAATAAAATGAGTAACTCAATATGTGGATTATTTTGTAGTATGACATGAAAATAAAAGTGAATCTGTCTACAGGGAGGAGGAAAAGGGAAGGGAGAGGGTACTAAATGACACAACTATGTCATCCTTAGGAACTTACCAAAAATACTTCAAGTCCACACATCCCAGAGGTACTTGAACATCAATGTTGACTGCATCTCTATTAACAATGCCTAAACGTGGGGGAAATACTTCATGAAAAGGATCCCTTACAAAAGTGTCCTTATGTAGCAGCAGCTTGTATGATCATGTACACAATGAAAACATTTTAAAGTTGAATGAGTCACTTTAAAACACATATTAATGAAGCAAAATATTTGAAGGTGTCCTTAAATCCTAATATGTATTGTAAATATGTATCTCAAGTGCCAGTGTTGTTTATTTGCTACTAAATTCTGAACTACTAGCCGAATGTAACTATATTAAGTACTTATGAATGAGTAAATAAATGAATAAATACTTAGGAAATATTTTATTACATTATCCGAATGAAAAATTCAACAATCATAACTTGAATGGATTAATGCCTCTATTATGTATAGTTTCTATCAATGTCCTAATTTACTTGTGATAAACAAATGCAGAGGTTAATCAGTCTTTCACCTGAGAGCACTATTTATTAGTGTTGGAAGCATTCGAACTTGTCCATTTGGCCTGAAATGCCCATCTCTTAAGTTCATTTTACCAAACATGCAACAGGTTTTGTTGCTTCTTTTTCCTAATACACTCCAAATTGTGAAGTGTAAGTAAAAGTTGATTGCTGAACATACCCTTGTATATGTGTCAAAACTCACTGATAAATGTGTCAAAATGCACCTGCCATTAATGATCAACTTGCATATGTAATTCTAGAAGTACGTGATGAGTTTGACATATTCATATAAATCAGCATTATAATGAAAATTGTTGTCACTAGCTGATCAAAATTCTCAGTTTTCTCCTGTTTTAAAATTATTTGGAATCTCAAATATAATATTTGTAATGCTAAAAAAGAGGTATAATCATCTCCTAAGGCACCCTTGAGAATTCTGTATGTTTCTCCCCCTCTCTGTCAGTCATGAGAAAGCCTAGTTCACATTGACAAGATTTAACAGTTTTAAGAAGAAAATGAAGTAACAGGAATGTCAGTTTCTCCCCCAGTGGGTCACAGGCAGTCTGATTCATCTTTTAATGACTTTCATTGCCTGTTCCAGCCAAGCTTCCCTTCCAGCTGCAACCTGATGCCAAAGCTCCTGGATGCAGACCAGCCTGATCCTCCCCTGGATCCAGAAATGGCTCAGAATGCACATTTTTAAATGATATTTAGTTCCTCATCTGAGTAAAGAGAAAAAATGTCAGAGAACCCTTGGGCACCATTTAGAATATCAAGTGATACCAACTGCCACCAATCTAATGAGATACAGTCAACTCTGCTCCCCTAATTGTCCCAAGTAACTTTGGCCTGAGGTTCCTTGGTGTAAATGTGTCTTTTCCCCAAACATTTAATTCAACACCATTTTTCTAAGTCCATCACTCATTTCTCCCTGGTAACACTAATTACTATGGAAAAACAAACCTTTACCATGAATACATGAATCAGTAGCTATTATATCACCTAGAATTTACTTGGGTTGAGTCAGAGATCATAAACTGTATGTGAAGCACAGCCAAGAAAAATAATTCAAGGGTGATTTACCAAGCTCAAGGCTGTGTTACTACAGTTAGGATCAGATTATGAGGGAATGAAGACAAAGGGATGGCATTCAGTATTATAGCTTAAACAGTGAGGCAGGGAGAATGAGTTGGAGAACTTCAGCCCTCAGAGATATTAGCTATGCCAATTCTCTGCCAGATCTTGATGGGAAGAAAAGCTGCCAAACTGCTGAATCATGGCTTTGGCTTTGTTTTTAAGACAAACTGAAGACTTCTAATTGTCCCTGAATATTCATTATTCTTTTCTTATACAGCAGACATCCAGTATTTAGTGGAACACATGCTTCCATGTAAAAAAAAAAACCCTATTTTCTTGAAGACACATCTGAACTCTTCCTCTGATTACAGTGCCACTTAAGAAAGGCAAGTATTTGAAATGTTTAAATTCTGTTACTTAGGAGACACTGAATGGATTTGGATGTCATCCTACTTATTGAAATAGACCAGCCACACAACAGCAAGTATATAACTATGAAACATAAAACTATAAAACTTAGGAAATCAGACAAGATCGGGCATGTTCAGGGTGCTATGGCCATAGACTATAATCCCGCTGCTAGGGAGTCTGGGAAACAGAACCTTCATTCAGAGACTGAGTGAAGCAGAGGCAAACACCCATAGCTAAACACTGAACTGAACTCCTGTAATCCATTGACAGAAAGGGAGAAATGATGAGCAAAGGGGTTAAGACTGGGCTGGTTTAACCCACAGAAACCATTGACCTGAACAAGGGGGAGCTCTGGACCTCAGATTGATGGCTGTGTAGAAAGCATGGGACTGACCCAGACCCCATGAATGTGGGTGTCATTTAGGAGGCCTAGGTAATCTATGGGGCCTTGGGTAGTATTTATACCTGGCGTACAAATAGACTTCGATTGACCATCCCACAATGAGGAATGCTCTCTTAGCCTGGACTCTTGGGGTAGGGCCTAGGCCCTGCCCTGGATGAAATGACAGACTCTGAAGATCCACCATGGAGGGCTTCTCCTTACCTGAGAATGGGAGTGGAGATTGGGTGGGGGACTGGGGTCCTGGTGGGGTGGGTGGGAGAGGAGGAGAGGGAGAGGGAGCTGGAATTGGCATGTGAAACAAGCTTGTTTCTAACTGAAATAAATAAATAAATAAATAAACTTAAGAAATCAATCTCCATTACCATTCTGCAGTAGGTTCCTAGGTATAACATGAGTGTCAAATTTCTATATTTGTTAGTCACTTGAATTTCCATTTTTTTTTGTATGACTGGAGATTGAACTCAGGGCCCCATGTTCACAAGGCAAGCATTCTACATGTCCTAACCCTTAAAGTTAAGATGTATCAAAGAAAATATTATTGTCCTCTGTGATAACTTCGTCTTGATTGTCAGCTTGGTTTGATCAATACACTTCTAGTGAAAAGTATGCCAATGTTTGTGTCTGGTAAGGAGTTTTTTTTATAGACAATTAGAACATGAAGCTCTGGTCTAACCAACCAATAAAGTACTTGATAGATTACTGGTCTGCAGAGCAAGTTCAAGGACAGCCAGGGCTGTTACACCATATCTAGAAAAACCAAAAACCCAAAACAAACAAACAAACAAACACCTTTTGATAGATTTATAATATTTATTATTGAGAGGTGTTTAAAAAGCAGGCAGAGAAGTCATTGGAGGACGTGTCTGGGGACATATCAATTTAGCATGTTTCTGCTCACAACTTCCTGTGTTCTTTCTCTCTCTTTGCTGTCTGTCACTTTGTAAGAGTCTTGTTTGGTTATGTCTTTTCTATCATGATGGATAAAACATTCTGAAAACATTAGCTAAAATAAATCTGCATTTCCTTAAGTTTCTTCCTTAAGTAATTTGGTTTCAATAGTTTTAATAATGAATGACTAGGAGTACAATTTCCATTAAAATTAAATACATTCTGTGGAAGATGAGGTTAAGCAAATGACAAGACAAGTAATTAATTTAGAGATAATACTTATAAATAAAATAGAAAGGGATCATATATAGAGTACAGTGACCACTCTCACTCCCTCCCAACCTATAGCTCAATTTGTCTTCTTCCTTCTCACCAGTTTCTCTCTTGCATTATGATTGTTCATTTTATTTTGTGACCCCCTGAGGGTCACACAGAGCTGCCTGTATGACCTTAGGTTTGGAGCTATCTATTGGAGCCTCGTGGGCCCAGCCGTAGGCACACAACTAATTTCCCCTTCCCTGAGTCCATGAAAACACAGAAGCTGAGAAACAAATAGTAGGGTCTCTCAACCTTAGGCTGGATAGTATACATGCTTTGTTCAGGACTGAGCCCACAATTGCTTTATTCTCCCCATTTAGAACATCCAAGAGTTTGCAATCACCACATTCTTGGTATTGGGGAGCCACTAAGACAATAATTATCTTTGGTCTGTGGCTATAAGCACAGATACTTAGAGGCCAGTTTACAGTGTGAATGAAAAATATACTCCCCTATGTCATCAGAGAATGTGTGCAGAGAATGTGTGTAGCTGATAATCTCAGGAAGGGATGTTCAACAACATTAGTCATTACAAAATGCAAATTAAAGTGGCACTGTCACATCTCTGATGTGCTTGTTTTCATGAAAATGTACTCCACTGGCTCAGGTATTTGAACACTTGGTGGCACTGATTGGGGAGGTAGTACAGCCATACTTGAGGGTGCACATTGTTAGGCACTGGTTTGGAGACTTGATAATCTCGCTACTCCTGTAGTTCTCTCTCTCTCTCTCTCTCTCTCTCTCTCTCTCTCTCTCTCTCTCTCTCTCTCTCTGCTCTCTCTCTGTCTCTCTCCGTGTATGTGTGTGTGTGTGTGTGTGTGTCTGTTTTATGCTTACAGTTGAAATAAATTCTCATTTTTTTCAGTTCCTACTCTGCACCTTGCTGTCATGCTTCTGGCTATTATGGGGTTTCAAGTAAACTCTTTCTTCTGTAAGTTGCTTTGACCACAGCACTTTATCACAACAACAAAAATTAGTTAATTCACCTGGGTAAAAAAAAAGGGAAACATATATATTCAATTCCTGGTGAGGTTGTACACTAACAGGATTTCTCATACAATTCTGGTTAATGTGTACACTGAAAAATTTACACTGTCTTCCTTTCTATTTCTATACCTATATTTACCATATGACTCAACACAGAATCCTGGGCAATTATCTTGAGGAAATGAACATCTGTATATGCAAGTCTGTACATGAATATTTATATCAGATTATTTGTTATAATTCACATTGAAATGAATCAAACATCCTTCTGTGAGAATGGCTGAATAAAAATAGTGATAGATACAGAAAACATAATACTATTGGGTGATAAATAGGAAAAGAATCCTGATATGTTTGATGAATTGACTTTATATGAGGATATTATTCTTAGAGAAATATAAAACCCTACTCTCAAGTGTTAGTTACTGTGTGATGCTATTTATCTTGCAATCATGAGGTATACAAATGTAGAGAATTAGTGATTACGAGGGTTTATGGAAGAAAACCTAAGTGGTGAATATAAAAAGGATAGCCTGGTTGAGACTGACTGGAGTGGTGTGGCAGTCCTGGATTTTCTTTATGATGAGTCTATGAATCTATTCATGTGACAACTGTCATAGGAATAGTCAGTCACCTTTACCCATAACAGAGAGGGAATGGAAGCACACTGAGACCCAAGCAAAGTCAGCAGTCCAGGGAACATGCTATTCTAACCAGTCTTTTGAGTTTAAAGTGCTCCAGAGTTTTGTGAGACATTCCGTTTGGTACAGTTGGGTGACAGGTTCACAGGACCTCTTTGTGACATTTTGGTAACTCCTCATTAGCATTTGTTTATAATTGTTTCAAAATAAAGGCTTATATAGACCAGAGGTATTAAGATGGTAAGAAACAATTAAATATGATGCGCCCCTCTGTATGCAATACCTTCAATTGCATGTGGATGATATCGGTGATAAAACAAAAGTTAATTTCAAAGGCAAAAGAAGCAAAATATAAGTGTAACAGTCAGAGTTAAAGCTGCTTTCAGGGTTCTGATTTTGAGAGAGAGTGACATGCATAACAGATAACTGAAGCCCTGGAGTACCTGTTATAACTGGTCTTGCTGATTTATGCCTTGCTTATGTCAAAATTATTTCAGATTTCCATGCCCCACTGATCATCATAGTCGTACTATTCCAACTATGTAGTTGTATTTTATTATGATATATTCAAACAAATCACAGATAGTTGTATTTGACATTTAACTAAATATAAACAGGTTCATATAAAAAATAAGCAAATGTAATTAGCATTTTTGTGAATGCTAAGGTCAATCAAATACCAAGAATTGGGATATGCATTTTTGTTAAGATATTTCAAAGCTCTTATGTGTAAATCTATGTGAGAGTGTTCCATGTTGAGTTTGTATGCATGGGGTTGGGTGGTTATGTGTGCACACATGTGCAAGTGTTAGTGCAGGCCAAAAAAGAGCACATCCCTTCCCCTGGAGATGGAGTAATAGGGGTTCTGAAGCCTCATGATGTGAATGCTGGCAACTGAGCTCAGGTTCTCTGAAAGAACAAGGAGAAATATTAACCACTGAGCCATCTCTTCATTCTCAGGACCCAGCTATACAGTTTTCCTTACTTGTTTATTGGATTCCACATGATTTCCCTGGCTTCTTATAATCATGGTCTCATCATTGAAGACTGCATGACAATAAAAACTGTATTAAATCCAATGAATAGTTTGCCTACTTAGAGTATAATTTGAATTGGGGGGTACTACTTTCTAGGGCTCATAGGTTCTTACCCTTACTGTGTAGTACAAATTGTCCCTTGAGACTGAATTTCTATCCTTGCTGCTGTTTTTTTTTTTAAGTTGGTAAGAGCTCAGTTGGGATGAGAGAATCTCAGTTGAGAAAATGTCTCCATAAAATTAGCTTGTAGGCCTTTAATCCCAGCACTCGGGAGGCAGAGGCAGGCGGATCTCTGTGAGTTCGAGTCTGGGCTGGACCGATAGCCTGCAAAACAATACAGAAAATCCCTGTCTCGAAAAACCAAAAAAAAAAATTAGCTTGTAGTCAAGTCTGTGAGCATTTTCTTGATTAATTATTGATAGTGGAGATTACAGCTCACTATGGACAGATCCATCCCTAGGAGGTGGTCCAGGGATGTATAGGAAAGCAGGATAAGCAAATCAAAGAGCAAGCAGAAAGCGTCACTTCTCCATGGCCTGTATTGCAATTTATGCCTCCAAGTTCCGGACTCCAGCTCAATCCTTGATTCACTTGGTTGATGGATTGTGATCTGAGACTCGTAAGATGATGTGAACCCTTTCCCCAACTAAATTGGATTTGGTCAGTGTTTTATCACAGTAGAAAGCCATTGAGAACACTTAGTCTAAACAAAGACAAAGTTTTTGTTGGCTGCTTGATTTTGTACAATGTTGTGCCCAGATTGCAGCGCATTCTCTTTCACACATTTTTAATAAACATGCTTAATGTTTTATCAGTTTTAAGTGACTCCTTTTTTCTTTATGGAAGTTTGTCTCAATTGAGATCCAAATCTCAGTGCCAACCTTTCAGTAAAAAATGACTGACAGTGCACCAGGGAGAGCCACTGGTCACCAGAAATTTGTCCATAACACTATTGCACACTCATAGTTGCCTTAATTTAAACATGGTTTATGATTTTGAGAATTTTACATCAAGTAAATTTCCAGGTCTTATTTCATATTTTATTTTTCTCACCAGAATGAGATATGACTCTAAAGTATGTTTTTAGATTATTATCTTAAAATCTTTTAGCTGTATATCACGTAGTTCAGAGTACTAAATATTACTCCATATTAATTTGAACACAGTTTGGGTATACTAGATACATTTCATTCAAAAGCATGAGAAAAATCATAGATGTAAGCAGTCCAATTAGTGAGCTAACATGTCTTCTATCAAAGGATGGTTTAAATATCCTATTAAGTACTGGATTCTTCTCTCAATATTTATAAAATATCATAGCTGTCCACTAATTACACCTACCTGTTTTTCAGTCATTTTAGTTATGGTCGAATATGAGAGGATCATAGTAGTTTATGGACATATTCAAAACAGGAGATTTTTGTTTGTATCAATTTACAAATCATTGCTTCTAATGGTAGTGTGCCTAGTAGTGAATAAAATGTACGCCAGTAATCAGCTCTCAGTAAGTGATCACCCGTATCTAGTAGATATGGGCTGGTTATTTCCATGTTTGTTTTATGAGTGCAGAAAGTAAGCCCAACATCATTCTTTACATTTATTAAACATATGTTAAGTGAATAATTAAATGCATATGCAAAGAAAATGAATGGTGGAGGGAGAAACTTGCTTCCTATCAACAAGATAACTACAATCTTAGCATGTCTTTTCTATTGTAGTAAGTTGTTTATCATGGCATAAGGGGTGAAAAATTGCTTTCTTGGGAAATATGGATTTAAGGATGAGAAAGGATTAACCATTAAGATAAAATTTACGAGTCCATCATTAATTCATGATGCATTGCTGCAATAGAAATATTCATGCTGAGCTATCTTTCTTTTCTTACAAATTCTTATTTCACTTTATTTAAATTAATGAATTTACTTAATTCTGTTTTTATTGCCATATATTCAAGTACATAGAACTGCATTTAATAAAATCATGTATTTTTCATTTGTTAATGTTGAAATAGAATTATTTAACTTTCATCCTTCCTTTATTTAGTCCCTCCTAAAATATTTTCCATGTTTCTTTACCAATCTCAAGTTGGTAGCCTGTTTTTTAATAATTGCTACATATATACATATGATTTATGTTTGTTTTTGCACGTACACAACATGCTGCATTTACTTTTTGCTGACTCTGTAAATGGTGTCAAGGTTGTCCACTTTGCATTGGACAACCATATAAAGGGATTTATCCCTGGAAGAGGCTAATTCTCCTCTAAGCAGTTATCAGTTGCCTTTAGTTCTTTGTTTAGGAATGAGAACCTAGGAAATGTGCTCTTTTCAAATTGCCATGTTCATTGACAAATTGCAGTTTTGTTTGTGAGGTCATTTCTGTAAGAGAGTCAATGGTTACGAGCACTTCATAGGCAAGCATGAGTACCCATGTTCAAAGCAAATTCATGCTAGTGTTGTGGTCTTACAATTTCCACCTCTTCTTCCACAATTTTTCCTGATAAATGTACGTGTTATGCTGTTGATATGTCCATGGGGACTGAGCTTCCCATGATCTATTGATCTCTTTATTGTTTTTAGCTGTGCTTTTTCTGTGATAGTTTCCATATGATGAGTGTTGGTAGCTACACTTATGTGTGTGTGTAACTAACAGATATTAATGTAATAAGGAATTATGTTGGTCTAGCAAAATGGCAGTAGTCATTTCTTTTCTAAGGTCCATGACATCCCTAGTCCTGGGAAGCATGGTAGGTTTCTGCTACCAGGCATAAATTCTCTTGTGTTGAGTGTTAATTCCAATTAGATAGCTGTTGGTTGATACTGCCATGAAAGTGACTCCTATACCTTTATGCTTATATTGCCACTCTGGCAATTGTCATCGTTTATAAGGTAGATAGAACTGTGCAATTGCTCCCCTCCCTTTGAAATATGCACTGAATTAAGCCAAGTTGCCTGACTGATCCCCATAAATACCATAAACTAACAAAAAGCCTAATACTAGTCCAGAGAAACTACCTTTCAAGTGGTTCTTCAGGCTAGTCCAAGTGACTCCCTCATGGGGAGGTCCTTATGTATGCTATGAATATATTTTTCTCTTATTGATTGATGAATGAAGCTGTTTTGGCCAATGAAAAGGCAAAACATAGCCAGCTAGGGAGTATAGGCAGGGCTACCACACTAGGAGAATGCTGAGAAGAGGAACACAAAGAGGAACTTCCAGGGAGATGCCATGTAGCTACTAGGAAGATAAGATGCCTGGTATTCTCTGGTAAGCCAAGACCATGTAGAGATACATAGATTAGTAGTAGTGGATTAATAAGTAAGAGAAAGCTAGCCAATAGGAAGTTTTAGCCATCAGCCAAACAATTTATAATTAATATAAGCCTCTGTGTGTTTATTTGGGACTAAATGGCTGCAGTACTAGTTGGGCTAGGTGGGACACAGAAACTTCCATTTATGTTATGGTATTCCTGCCTGAGTCCCATCGCCTCTTTAGAGTCCCCAAATTACACACTGAGATTATTAATTACAATGCTGCTGGCCAATGTCTAGGGATTCGTGTAGGCTAGCTCTGTCTTAAGTATTAACCCATAACTACTAATATATATATATATATATATATTTTTTTTTTAACAAGGTCTTATTTTACGGAGAATGCCAGACTCATGCGTTCTTTCCTCCCAGGATCAAATGGTGACACCTACTACATTTCCCAGAATCCTCCTTCTCTCCTAGTCACGCCTATCTTACTTCCCTCTGTAAAAGTCCCACATGGTGGATTACTGGATAGATAATAGATGATATGTAAGAAACATTCAGATAAAGCTAATGAGAGAAATGTATACTTTTCAGATTTTCAACAACTGGAACTGGAAAATACATTATCAATATTCATAACTGAGTTGAGGAGATGGCTTGGTGGGTAAGCTCATGTGATATTCAAGCATGAGGACCTGATAGTTCAAATCTCCAGAGCCCAGACAAAGAGCCTGGTGTGGTTGCTCATGCCTATAATTCTGTCATTAAGGGAGGAGGTGGGGATAGGTAGATCCTAAGTGTTTGCTGCATGACCAGATTTACAGTAGAGGATGAATAACTTCAATGACTGTACTTTTAAAAAGAAGTTGAACAGCCACAGAAAACATACCTGTGTCCTCTTTTGGCCTCTAAATACTCATATATGATTGCACATACCTGAACACACATAGGTGTTTTTCTAATATAAAGACAAAATTCTACTCTGGAAGGGAATATTAGGAGGTAATAAGGAAACCAGTATTTGATAATTAACAATGAAAGATAATTTTTCTCTTAAATAACATTAGATCTTTGAGTGGCTTGCATTCAAAGAGAAAAAATAATTGAAACAATGTACAACATAGGAGGCAATGACATTTCTTTTTCTTTTCCCTTCTTTTTCCACTATGAATTTCACAAGTGAGAGAGGGTCTGAACTTCAGACATAGTGAGAGTCAAGTTCGCTCTCATATGTTTGGGGAACTAGCCCTTTGAGATAAAAATATAGAGAGGTTAATAAAACTCTTCCTTCAAGTGAAACCTGTGATGGCATGTTACTGACACTATCTTTTGCCATCTTAGTTTGTCTTTCTTTAAAACCATCACAATTTAATTTATTTATTAATGTGTGGGTGTTTCATGGCACAAGCGTTGATGTCAAAGGACAATTGTCAATCATAAATTCATGCTCATTCTGGGTGATCAAACTCAGGTCTTCAGGCTTAGCTGCAGGGAAGCAAGCCATCTTACCATCTTTTTGGGCTTACTATTCGTTTCTCTATCCTTAAGCTATCCTCAAGATTTTGATGATGACTATTATGTTTTTTATTTTTTATTTTTAGCTAGAATAATAGCTCGATATAAGAAGTGCTGGCATACTAAGAAAATGTTCGCGTTGTCTGATAAGATGAATCAGTATGGGAAAAGCATTATCCAAATGGGAGCTGACAGGAGATCAGAACAGTGCAAGTGGTCAACATGTGACCACGAGGCTGCACAGAGCACAGATGAATGTATTAATGGCTCTCAAAAATGAGGAGTAAAAAACCCAGCATGCTCGGAGCAGTTATGACAGTGGAAGCTTGGTAATGAAAGGATGAGACAGAAAGGCTAGTCAGGGATGTTCAAAGTATTTCCGGTTCAATGGATAGATTGCTTAAATAAAATTCTACAACTTGTTTTGATAAAAAGCTATCATTCAAGTAAAAGTTTGTAGGGAGGTTGATGCTTCGGAAACTTGTCATTATTTGTTGAGGTTAAATCTTGAAAAATACTCCTATTGAGTTTGGCTTTGTTGTTGATTTCTGCCAATATATGTCTTAAATACAAATGGCATTATTTGTGAAACACAGCTCTTTGATGCACAATAATTAGCCTAGGACTAATTGATTCAAAGTTTCAATTTGAAAAGGAAGAGAGCAAAGTACACCCCCACAAGGCTTAAGGCTTTAGGACACCTAGGCAATGATGATAAAACAATGCTAAGAGATTAATCAATCTAATAAATTAGATTGAGGCAGCCAAGCAACTTGAATAATAGTGTAGAAGTATTTTCATTTTCTTCAGTAGCAAGTATTTTCACCTGTAATTGTTCTTGATTACCCGAATAAATGAATTAACTGTTTTTATCTTCCTATATGTGAATTTTCTTGACTTACCTTAGTTTCTCCCTGAATGTTAAGGACTTCATTTCTAAAAAGGTTCTACCAAATGCACTGCTTTTGTGGGTGTTCATCTAACAATTTGTCCCTATGTCATATTTTTCTCTATAAAATATGTATTGTTTAAATTATCTCATTTTTCTTCTTTCTTCCTCTTAACAGTATAAATGTATTTGATGATAACCACACATAGATTGTGACCTTGATGTTCCTGCTTAAATCTCACTTTATCTCTTTCATAAATTTTTCACTTAGTTTGTCTATACATTTATCTTAATTCGCTTGCATTTCCTTCCCTTAAGTATATCTCTATCAATGTTTGCTGTGACCAGGACAAGTGGTGGATAACAGTGCTATTTTAAGCAAGTATGAGTCAGATAACTGCAGCCCAGGAAAGCTGTGTCTTTCCTCCTTTAGAGTCCAAGGCCAGGGAAGGACAAAGGAAGTTATCACAGTGAGACATTCCTTCCTAGGAGGGAAGGGAGGCAAGCATTATAGTTACTCCTGAAGTTTGCTTTACTATCCAAATATCATTCTTTTATTATGAAGATGCTAAATCAAATGTTTGTATAATTTTCAGTAGCAGTCACATATTTGGGGGGAATCCTATTAATTTTGAGAAACTGGCACTTATTTTTTGCAGATCAAGAAGTACAGTTATGATAATTCAGTCTGAAGAGTAAAAGTCATGACACATAAAAGTGGTTGGTTTTCCTATTGCTCTGTTGTCATGAAAATAGTGATATCAAGGAGAAAGAGGAGCCACTTTACCCCATGATACTGAAAGCTTTTGTAAAGGTAGTTTTGTGCCATGTGAAAAGATGCACATAGATACAAGGACTTTCTGTTCCACTATGTTCATAGTAGAATTATTTGTAATAGCCAGAACCTGGAAGCAACCTAGATGCCCCTCAACTGAAGAGTGGATAGAGAAATTGTGGTACATTTACACAAGGGAGTACTATTCAGCAGAAAAAACAATGGAATTCTGCAGGCAAATGGATGGCACTAGAAGAAACCATCCTGAGTGAGGTAACCCAGTCACAAAAAGAAAACATGGTATGTACTCACTCATATATGGATTTTAGACATGGATCAGGGGAGTGCCAACCTACAACCCCATGGCCAGATAGAAACAGAACCTTCAATGAATGACTGATGGAAGCAGAGGCAGACACCCACTGCTAAACACTGAGCTGATTTCAAGGAACCCAGTGACAGAGAGGGAGAACTGATGAGCAAAGGGGTTAAGACTGGGCTGTTTTAACTCCCCAAAAAGGCTGACCTGAACAACGGTTAGTTCTTGAATCCCAGACTGCTGTCTGGGAATCCAGCATGGGACTGATCAAGATCCCATGAAAGTGGGTGTCATTGAGGAGGCCTAGGCAATCTATGGGGCCTTGGATAGTAGATCAGTATTTATCCCTGGCATACAAATGGACTTTGGGTGCCCATCCCACAGTGAGAGATGCACTCTTACCCTGGATTCTTGGAGGAGGGTCTAGGCCCTGCCTGGATGAAATGAAAGACTATGGCCACCTCCATGGAGGGCCTCACCCTCCCTGGGGAAAAGAGACGGTATTGGGGGGTTGGTGCAAAGGTGTGGGAGGAGGGGAGGGAAAGCAAGATGGACCTGGGATTGACATGTGAGGCAACCTTGTTTCTAATTTAAATTGAAAAAAATAATAAAAGATGTGCTGAGAGAGAGGCGAAAGTATGTTAAACATGCACATTTAAAATACCTTTCTTAATCTATATAATTTTTGCTTAAACCCTATTTTATTTCTCTGCAGCCTCCTATGTGATTTGGTCACCATCTCTACTCTCATGCTTGCTTTGTAAGGTTCTAAAAGACTTGCTACTTGCTTTACTACTGTAAGTTGTGAGTGTGTAGCTTCCATAAATCTTTCCTTACTAGAAAAATGAAACTGTAGTTGACCATATCCAGTTAATCCTATTGTTGGTTAAAAGGTAAGTGTATATGACAATACAAAAGACACAAATCTATAGGTTTATCAGAAATATCCTTTTAAATAAATATCAAACTAAGGCCCCATAAGGTTTTGTAAAATCACCTAATTTTAAATGTCCATAGAATAGCAAAAGGATTTTTACCCAAATTCTTTTGTTTCATTATACATTTTTAATTGCTTGTTGAGAATTCCTCAGTCAAAGGCAATATATCTTGAACACATTCTAACCATACTACACCACTCTAATTTCTCAAAGACCTGCCCCACCAAATTGAGTCTTCTCAACTTCATATATTCTGTCTTTAACCCAAGTAGTCAAATTATTGCTGCCAATACGTGGATGGATATAGGACCATCCACTGGAGCACGAGAAATGCATAATGTATACACCCCTGAAGAAAACTGACATTTGCTTAAGTGCCATTCATCAACCACCAATTGCTCCCAAGCTAAGGGTAAGACTCCTCCATCTGTGTGAACCTTTGAGTGAATTACCTTTACTGGTAACCATGGGGACTTTGTTATTTCAGAAGACTCTATTTTGCTATAGTCCTCTCAAGCATCTTGCTTTTATAATTTTCTGACCCCTCACCCTTGAAGCTGCTTGAACACTAGGCGAAGGGAGTAGGTGTATAGATGCCTCATTTAGAACTATAAACTCCCAAGGCATTAATTCTTAACACTTTGATCAGTTATGACTCTCAATATGAAATACTGTTGATTCTGAAAAGAAGCTTCTCCAATGAAGTTTGATAGCTGAACTCATCTAAGGATATAAAGACGGGTATCTAGAAGACATTTTTGTTCTATGCCCACTTAGCAAAAAAATAGTAGAGTTCCCACCAGGTCCTATGACCTTCGTTTTCTAGTCCAGTTTAAACCAGGCCTGAATTTTTTCCTGTTGAGTAGAAAGAAGTTGTTTTTTATCCCTTACAACAGCAATGATGCTATTACACCATGTGCATACCTAACCAGGGTAATCATTATACTTCACAGGTTCCACAGGCAGGTAAGACTCTCTATGACTTCCTCCAGATTGTTTGTATAGGAGTTCATGTTGAAAGATAGCCAGTAGGGTGGAAACAAGGAAACCAGCAAAGTACCACAATATAGTATATGGTGTTTTAAAAATTAGGATTTTGCCATCAGTTTAGATCGCAATACAGAAGATAATAGCCAGTATTGTTTGTGGATCTATGGGACCCCCTTAATGAACAACATGAGAAGTATGCCACATCCGGCACTGGACTTTTTGTTTAATAATCTATGGCATTTGGGAGGAGCAGACTTAATCACTACACCTGCTGTGAGGAGTAATTTTATCAATTTAAATGTGTGTGTGGGGGTATATGTTCAAAATCTCCAAATATACATGCATATTACATTTTCTTTACTTTTCTAATTTAGAAATCAAGACTCAGAAATCTCAAAGTATTTGTCCTGAGGTGTTGCATTAGAGTGAAATTAACTGTAGGTTGTTAGACCTGTGTCTTTGTGTGTGTGTGTGTGTGTGTGTGTATTTCTTGTAGTTTTTCTTTGACACTTTTTTCTGTTTGTTTTGTCTTATTCTGATTTGTTTGCTTTTTTATTTTATCATTTTTTTAAATTTTAAATAGCTTGTTTTACATGTCAATCCCAGTTCCCTTTCCCTCCCCTCCTCCCGCACTCCCCTTCTCCCCCATCCTCCCACCCTATTGCCAAATCCTTCCACATAGGGGATATCAGAGTCTGTCATTTTACTCTGGGTAGGGTCCAGGCACTCCCCTAAGAGTCCAGGCCAAGAGAGCATCCCTCTTTGTGCTATAGGCACACGAAGACTGTTTGTATATCAGGGATAGACACTGATCCACAGCTCAGGGCCCCATAGGTTGCCCAGGCCTTCTCGCTGACACTCACATTTGGGGGGTCCAGATCAGTCCCATGCTGGCCTCCCCACTGTCAGTCTGGGGTCCAGGGATAGCTCAGCCGTTAAAGGCTAGGCTCACAACCAAAAATATAAGGGTTTGTTTGCTTTTATATCATTATATCATCTTATTTTTATTTTTAGATGTTTCTTTGAGAGACACAAAGGGTGTTGATTCAATTAGGAAGGGGTGGGAAGGATCTTTAGAGGTTGGAGGGGAGCTGTAATCAATGTATTGTATAAATTATCTGTTTTCAATTATAGAAAAAAATAGACAAAAAATTCCCTCATGATCATAACGTTTTTATGAGGTAAGTTTTCACTAAATGTAAAGAAGACATACTGAGGGCTCATTCCTAAAGAAATTAAGAAATCTGTTTAGACATACATTAATAAAATTTTCTACATTATACTTATTCAACTCCTATTGCTAGGTGTGTGGAGTACGCCTGCTTTCTCATCCCTGCCTCCTTAATACCCTTTGAACTACCCCTGAGGACTAAAGGAATGATGACTGTTTTATCCTAGATTCCTCTCTCTTTTACTAGCTAACAGTTAATGCCGTAATTTGATAAATGACTTTGTGATATTTGTTCTAGCTCACTAATTTACTACTAAGCATTCTGTGAATTTAGTCCTCCATATTGCCCTGAAATGCACTGAATACAACAAAATTAACTGAAAATTTTACAAAGAAATTGATGTGCTTGTCTTACTGGACAAATCCTGTTTTGAGTGCCCAAGGCAAAATAAGACTTTTTAAATGTAAGTTTTCTTAGAAAACCCTAAGGAATCCCAATAAAGAATTAATCTCAAAGATAAATCTAGAAAGGCAAGGGTACTAAAAGACCTTATGCTCACTTTTATTAAATAAACAAATGCTGTGCAAAGATACCACTATGGAGTGATCTCTACCTCATGTGATTCTGCTCATGCACTCTGCGGATGCACTTGCTATGCATCAGGATCTGTGGCTATGAGTTATTAGAACTGTATATTCTACTACACTAGAAACACAGGTTGGATATTTGGGAGCACAGTTTTCTTCTCCTGTGTTGTACAGTCAGCACAACCTGAGATCCCGCACCAACAAAACCTACCACATAGGTCTGTGACTCAGTTGGTGTTGAATTCTTCCTAGCTCTGCAATCTGTGCGCTGCCCATGTACAGTGGGTGCAGACAAATTGTGAGAGAAAGTTCACTTAAAGTCAAGAGACAACGCTCCAGCTGCTTACAGAAGGGCAGTCTTCACTATTTGTTGGCCTCGTGCCTTTAAGTACAAGAAGCCAACTTCAGACTTCTTGTGTATGCTAATAATTTTCCTATATTAGGTATTCTCCACTATAGAAAGCAAAATTTATCCACCTTATATGTGGACTGACACCAGAGCCTATATCTAAATATAAGGGAACCTTTGGATGAGTATGGAAAGTCTTAATATACAAGGGTCTTCTTTCACTTGTAGAGTCTCTTTCCCCTCAGGGTATCATCAACCATAATTGTTTTTTAATGGCTCCAGTGATCTTAACAACATTGTATTGTGGGTTTGTTTTGATTTTCCTGTTTGTTTAAAGCTTTTATGACAAGATAATCTCTGACATTTTCTATTTCTTTTTTCATGTAATTTTCATTTATGTCCCAGAGTCTTTGTTTCTAGAAGTGGGAAATTGAAAGTTTGACTATGCTTAAGGCTGTTAATGAATGTAACTATTTCAGTTTCAATCTGGCAATATTATGTTTTTGGGTCTAAGCTTCAATGTGGGAAATAAAGGAAAGATGTTAATGCTTACTGGTGTATTTTGTTCTTTATTTTTATTTGATATTAAGAACCAAGGAATAGTAACTATAATCCTGATGTCCCCAGGATAGGAAAGTTCATACTCATCTATAGGTTTTAGATGTAATTTGTCAAGACTTTAATGATGTTTAGTTGCACTCTGTCCCATGCGTGTGTTCACCAGGATTCCAGCTATAATTTTCAAAGCTTTAAGTCTGGACCCATGGAGCCATAGTTGATGTAGAACAACTAAATCAGTAAGTGAGATGATTGAGTCTTTCAACATAGTAATCAAATGGTGATATAATAAAGTCATCTGAAAATTTGTATGGAAGTAACAACTATGGATTCATAAATAAGTTATTGTGAAGATTTAAAATTACAGGACTAACATAATGAATCTTGCAAAAAATGTTTTCCCCCAGTTTCTATATTCTTTTACAGAGCATATTTTTAAATGAAAAATTAGGAGATATGAAAATCTTTAAAATTAGAAGTTGATTAACTCAACACTGAGAATTTTGCTATACGCTAGTGTCAGTGCCACCCACTACAGACACAGGTAGAAATAACAGTTGTGAATAAGTATTGACTGAGAGCCTCGTGTGTATCTCCAACATCAGAACCATGCTCTTGAAAAGGAAAGAGAATCAAACAAACAAACAAAGCATCCTAAACCCAGATACTAACTGCAGGTATAGTATTAAGTCCTGCCCAGAAATAAAGTATCACCTTTAAATTTTATGATAGAATTATCCTAAGATCACTGTATTGAAATAGGGAAAATTAATAAAAGTCTAAAAAGTTAAGACTACAAAGCCCACATAGGAAAAAGAGAATTTTTCAGCCCTCTAAGACAGCACAAAAGAAAGGCCTGAGGATGTGACCAGAGGCCTAAGTTCAGTTAGCATACCACCAGCTGTGTCAACATTCCTTTGTTCTAAAGAACCAGATAGCTACCAATTTGCAGTTGTAGAAATCCCTGGCCCAGGAGATAAGTAACAAGCCCATAACACAATATCCCCTACAATATCCTGCTCAATTGTATCCTGCTTAAATACACAGTTAGTGTTTTATCCTACATAACCATGGAAGCTTCGTAATCTCAAGGCTTTCAGTCTTATGGTCTTTCCCTTAAAAAAAAAACCCTTAGAGCTTGTTTGGAGGCTATACACTTGACCAAAGACAGTGCTCCTCTATTCAGGGAAGGTTACCCTCTTTGACCAAGAGGTTACCTTAATTGCCCTCCTCCAATAATGAGATTTATGACTACCTTATATGTCATCCTAGAAACTTCATTCAGTAGCTGTTGGAAGTAGAAGCAGACACACATAGCTAAACACTGAACTGAACTCCTGGAATGCAGTTGCAGAGAGGGAGGAGTGATGAGCAATGGATTCAAGACCATGCTAGTGAAACCCACAGAAACAGCTGAGCTGAACAAGGGGGAACTCCTGGAACCTGAACTGACAGATGGGAAACCAGTATAGGACTGACTGATCCAGACCCCCTGAATGTGGGTGTCAGTGAGGAGGCCTTGGCAGTCTATGGGGCCTCTGGTAGTAGTAGATCAGTATTTATCCCCAGCATAAAATGGACTTTGGGAGCCCATTCTACATAGAGGGATACTCTCTTAGTCTAAACACAGAGGGGAGGGCCTAGGTCCTGCTCCAAGTGATATAACAGACTTTGAAGATCCCCCAAGGAAAGCCTCACCCTCCCTGGGGAGCATAAAGGGGATGGAATAGGAGGTTAGTGGGGTCAAAGGAGGAGAGGAGGGAGTGGGAACAGGGATTGACATGTAAAACAAGCTTGATTCTAATTTAAATAAAAACAATAGAAAAAATAAAATAAAAAACCGACTTAGCTGAGAGCTGCATTCCACTTGATCCTGAGCAGGTGGAATCCCTGCTGCAGCTTGATGATAAAGAAACCTTTGTCTTTACAGTCAGTGAGTCGCCTCCTTGGTGGTGGTCTTTTTGTGGTCCCACGAGCTTGACATAACAGTATAAGACAAGGATATTCATCCAGGACCTGTGGTTGCTGCACACTGTCAGAACCTCATCCTTCCTCTATGAGTAACCACTGCTTTTACTTAGAAAGATCAGCCTTCTGCATTCTTTATCATTGTATTACCTAAATATTAGAGTAGATCAAAGCCTCAGAAGTAGCACATACTTCCTTACCTCCTAGGCAAGTTGCCATTGACTATTCATTGTTAAAGTAAGGACACCTAGTCCCTATGCTTAGTTTTGTCCATTTTAATTAAAATATTTACAGAGTATTTACACATTAAAAAGTAGGTGTTTGTGCGTGTGTTTGTGCGTGTGTGTTTGTGCGTGTGTGTTTGTGCGTGTGTATGTGTGTGTGTGTGTGTACGTATGTGTGTGTTTTGGTGTGTGTGTCTATGAAGACTCCGGAGCATGTGTGCAGGTCAAAAGATTGCTTGCATGAGTTGGTGCTCTTCTTCTATCACATGGATTCTGGGGCCTGAAGTTAGGTTGTCAGTCTGGGTGGTACCTACCTCTACCTGCTGAGCCATCTTGTTGGCCCTGCCTATACTTTTGATTCAATATTTTTGTGAATTTTTGATATGTCTCTAACATCACTATGATGGGAAATCTCCATTGTCAAGTATTTTGGATTGGGAACAGCCTGTTTTAGAGACATACCTCTGTTTGAGTCTCTGAAGTTCTTTTTACTGACTTTTAATTGAAGACTGAGAATCCAACCTGAATGTGGTTGGGACTATGCCAGGGGGCGTTCATGGCCTGAAAAAGCAAACAGGGAGAAAGGGAGCTGAGCACTGATTTTCTTCTATCTGCTTCCTGATCCACCTAAATGTGAGCAATCCAGTCACCATCAGACCTTTGATGAATGCTATGTTGGAATGTGTCACTTATATTGTGAGTCAAAATAAATCTTGTCAACTTAAAAAGGTTTTTTTGATACTATAACTTCATAATTTATTCCTTTCCTTTCAAACACTCCCATATTGCCATTCTTCTTCAAATTCATGGTCTCCTTTTTTAAAATTGTTATTGTATGCTTATAACTATGTTTGCCTATGTTCCAAAATCTAATCTTCTTACTTTGTATAAGGTTACTTGCATGTACATTATTAGGACTGATGAGGAAAGATTTGATTTGTTATTTATTTATCTGTATGTACGTGTGTGATTGTGTCTGTATACACTAAGTGCAGTGGAAGGTGTTGAGTCCCTTGGTGTTTGAGTTACATGGGTGCTCCGTCTGAACTGTGGTTTGCCCATCATTACTGAGCCATCTTCCCAGCCCTGGAGCTTTCTTTCTTTAAGTTGCTTTCTGTCATGTGTTTGGTCACAACAGTTAGAGAAGTAGCTAGTAAGTCACTAATGCCTTCTCCCACTTTCTAACTTTCACTGCTATTTGTTTGTGAGATAATTAGACCTCCTTGACATGTAATGCTGATTGTTATTGTCCTCTTTTTCTTATCATTTGACAGACGAGGTAGGTATTTTGGCAATGATGCAATTTGTATCCTGTTCTTTGCTAGGGGCATGTGTTTGGTTGTCTTTTTAATGCTACTAACCACTGTGGGTACTGTGACTAAGCTCACTAATGAGATGGTGTTTGTAAAACAGTATTACTTTACTGCTGGAATTTCCTGCCTACCAATTGGCTGCAATAACCACATTAAAAGAAGATATTCAACTAGAATTTGGGTATGTGATAACATTGATGAGTCATGATATGCTTCTTCATTCTTTCCTTCTATGTCCTGTACTTTTAATAACCCAGTTGTTCTCAATTGCATCCTCTAAGTGACTTGTTACTTTTTTCTCTCTTACTTTTTTCTCAGCTTCAGGAACTCACATATTAATACATTTCATAGATTTCAACCCATCACCTTGATAAAACTTCTTGAAACCCAAACCACTTTATCCTTAGCCACTAGGAATGTCTCTCCTGTGCCTGGCTACCGATGTTGCAACTATGGTGGTGTAGATGACTGACCATGCACATCTGTCATCTCTATCACATGGACATTTACTTCCTCACAGGGGTTCCAAGCTTCCAGGAGGAGCAGGAGAGGACAAGCATTGCTAGAAAGGAAGTCATGAACTCTCTTCTTGATTTTAATTTTTGCTTGTCTCACTAGTCAAAGCAAGTCAGAGGGCTACTCAGCCTACGCCCAGTGCTAGGGAGGATTATTGCAGAGTGGACACTAGAAATTCCTGTGATTCGCTGCTTATTCTGATTTTCTTTAAAATCTTGCTCTTTTGTCTAGATTCTTAAAACATTTCTTTCTTGTCCTGTCTCTTAAATCCAGTAATTTTCATAGGTCTCTTAAATCCATTAATTTGCATAGATTTTTCTTTAGATTTTACTGATTCCGGAATAATATCTTGGGGTATACAAAAAATGTGGCATTTTGGAATCTGCGTTACGAGTTTGGGGCTATTTCCTTCACATTTTTTATAATTCATCTCCTTGTTGTATTGCTTTGATTTTCTCTAAGTACTTTCTTTATCTACATTCTTTTTATTTAGCCTTGATTTTTATTAGTTAATCTTGAAAACACATTGTTTTCTCTTAAATTTACAATATTTTCTTTCTACTTTAAGACTTTGTATGCTTCATGGTCTTGTTTCTTGGAATTTGTTTATTTTCCGTTTCCGAGAACTTTCTCCAATGTGTTACTCTTTGAAATTACATTATCCCAGTCCTTGGTTTCCTAATTTTAATTTATGTTATTTTTATGTTCTAAATATTTTAGTTCATTCGGAAAGAGGATATCAGCTCATAGGATGGGAGGGAAAGGCCGATGTTCAAAGGAAAAGAGCTAGAGTAGAAGGGTTAATATGATGGAAACTATTTTAATTAAAACCTATTAAAATAGCACACAAGAAAGAAATATAACTTATTCAACAATGCACCGTTTCATGATTTTCTTCTACTTAAATTTCTACTCTCATACAACATGAAAAAATGTACTGCATAGCATGAAGAAAAATTTATCAGGGTTAGGAACTTAAAATGAGCTTCTACAGGGGATTTTAATTTTCCAGTAGTTATTTCCAAATTCTCTTTGGAATTAATGACAACAATTTATAATATGCCAGGGTAAAAGTAACTACACCTGACTCTCAACAACATCCTTTAAGTATATGAACTTGTAGAGCATATACAGTTTTAAAGAATATTCAGTATGTTTTCCATTAATGCAATCTCTGTGTTGCCAAAGTCATGTTTATTCATATAAAAGTAAGTGACACATTTCTGTATGCACCAGGAGAGAGTGGCCCATGCTGAATTCAAATTACATATTACAAGTCTTATGTTTATAGATATTTCCTTAATTATAGAAATTGCCAGGAACCAGCCTTTAATCTAAAGCAAGTCAGACTGCATTGCATTATAATGTTATTTGTGTCTCCTTCCACCAAATGACAAGTTTGAGCTAAAATATAATCTAATAATGTGATGTAGAGTGCCAGATCAAATAAAATAGGACTTGTCTGACAAGTGGATATAAAAATAGTACTGCAACACTCTTATCTTGACAGGACATGTAAAATGTCTTCTAGCCAACCAAGTTGTCTTTGTTATACCTATATTTACATTTCTGAATGAAATCAGTTGCTGGAACTGAAAGACAAAGTCTCATTGAAATATTATTGAATATGATGACAATTTTGCAAGAAGCAAATTCCAAAGCAAATTCAGTATATACTTTTGGGTCATTTGAAGCATGATCAACTATTTTAAAATCAGTGTTTGTCATCTCAATTTAGTTATGACACTAAGGATTTTCTTGCTAATATCAGAGGTAGGTACATGCATATTTGGGAGAGGAAAGACATATAAATGGCAAGTCACATTGCTATTGTAAACAGCTGGCTCTTTCCATCATGTCACTATCACTTTGGATACTAAGGATAACAGGTATTTATGAAGCTGATATCTCTTCTCTCAGTAGCAACAAAGGTTTTGGAACTTATCCATAATGGGTGGAGCTGCAGAATTATGAAAATGCTCCAAAGGCTCAATTTGCTTGACAGCAAGTGAGGCTCACAACTCATTGTAAAGTCAAATGTATTGGCAAGACAAGAATTTAAAACAGTTTGGTATAAGTTAGGATATATTAATTCACTTTAGCCTGGTTATACACTCTTGGTAATATGTGCTTTCCCTTATTCATATTCATATTAATTTTGTGTTCAGCTGAAGTCACTAAATTCTTGAGACATTAAAGATTCTCTTATATAACACAAATGATTGCTTACTGTAAATCAGAACAGTAAGATAGATATTCCAAGTCTCTGGTAGGATGTTTGCCAGACTAGAGTGCTTTCAGCTTTATATCTTCGGTCATTGTCAATTTAGAAAAGTTTTAGCCTGAAGATAGGCTTTTCATTGTAAAATAAATGGATCTAGATGAGAAACATTCAATATTTTTTAACCTTACCATTAATATATTGCTGTTATAAGATTCAATTCAGAGAAGAAACCAGTTAGTTATAGCATTAGGTAAAGTACTAAATTCTGTTTTCACAAATTATGTTTTATTCTATCAATAGTTCATTTTTTGCATCTTTGGCACTGCAATCTCCTCTTCAGGCTCTAGCTCTTCTGTTGTATCACAATACCAAAGTAGTTCCTAGAGCTCCCTCCATTATCAATTAAGCAAAGTGACCTGTTTCTATCGCATTCTTTGTATCAATTCACACTAATAATAATATTTTCTGGTTTATCCCCTGCCTCGAAAATGATGTTTGTAGAAAGAACAATTCTGGTAATGAGTGACAAAGTGGGGACCAAACCAAGAAATCATCTGCTACCATGGCGAGTATGTTCAAAAGAGGCAAAATTAATCTAAAATAAATGTCAGTTATTATTAAGTGTAGCACAAATAATAAAAACCAGAGACAGATATTGAGGTTCAAGCTGAAGAAAAGAAAAGCAAAGAAGCCAAGTCACTAGAATGAGTTCTTGCCTCTACCAAGACTAAGATCAAAGAAGGAAGATCCTTCCCTCAGGTTGACTGCAGACTGTAATATTCCCTACCAACACCTCAGACTGACTGCCCTGAGACTGCATTGAGCTCCTGTCTTATATTTCTCTGTAGTGCTGGGATTAAAGGCATGTCATCCCAAATGCTGGGATTAAAGGTATGAGCTCTGTTTCTCTTTTAGTCGGATTCGCTCTCCTGAAGCACAGGGTGGCCTTGTACTCACAGACATCCATCTGCCTCTGTCCCTGGAGTACTGGACTAAAAGGTGTGGCCATTGCAGCTTGTCCCTTTTGGCTAACTAGTGGATTAGATGTATGGCTAACTAGTGGTTTAGCTCTTAACTAGGTGTGCTGTTACCTAGTGGTTTAGCTCTACATTCAGATCTTCAGGCAAGGTTTATTTGTTAGATTACAAACAATGTATCAGCATAATTAAGTGCTCTAGAGACAAGAAAACAGAATAGGGGAGGTGTAGAGAAATAACATTCTAGAGAGACGTTCTGTATAATTTTAATCTAGGACATGAATTCAGTTTGGAAGCGAACAAGATGAACTCCTGAAGAAAGTTGTCTGTCACTTAAAACATTCCTAGACAAAGGGCAGAGGGACATCAGTTGAGGAGTTGTGTCCTCAGATTTTCCTGTGGGAAACATCTGCTGTGCATTTTAAAAAGACTAGTATTCGATGCAGGTGGGCTTGCCCATTGTGGGTGGAACCATACCAGGACAAGTGAGTCAGGACCTTAGGGGAAAGATACATGACCTAGACAGGGGAAGAAAGTCAGTTAGGAGCATTCTTTTTCTATTGGTCTCTGCTTTGGTTCCTGCATCCATTTTCCTACCTTGAGTTCTTGCCTCCTGCACTGGCTTCCTGCACTTACATATTTTGCCTGGAAGTGTGAGCTGAATTAAATCATTTATTCCCTGGGTTGCTTTTGGAGAGTATCTTGTCCCAGTAACAGAACACAAAGTAAAGCAGAAATTGGTACCAAAGAAGATGATAGTGTTGTGGTGGTATACCTGCTCATGTATTTGCTTGGGTGAGTGCGTGTGAGGGAACACAAGCATTTATTTGTCTGTCTGTTTTGCTGTTGTTGCTTGAGGATTGTGGAAGTGTTTGAAACTTTGAACTGGAAAAGTCATTGAGTGTTCAGAGTTTAATGAGTGTTTGGTTGGATATAGGAAGATAGTGCTGAGAGGAGCAAACACTCTGTCAAAGATGTTCAGGTAATAATCTGGGTTATGAATCTGTTAACCTTTTGTTTTATTGTGACCATTGATGCTGGCTAACTAGGGCTGAATAATCAGCTTGCTTAATAAAGAACAAGCATCATTGAGTGAAATCTTCTAGAAAGTTTTCCTTGGGGTTAATACACAGAATCTATTGTGATCTTGACGGGGTGAAGCTTGTTTCTCACCCTAATAGCTGAACTCAAGCGATATGCAGGAGTCTTCTATATTGTATTGGTTTTGGTGCCATGGAAGCTAAAGGACTAAAGAACATGAAAGGTCATGGAAACAGTTGATACTTGGTAGTATAACAAGCCGGCTGAGCCCATTAGGAAGGTACAGGCTGAGTTGCAATACAGAACTCTGGATATCAATGATGCCAGGACCAAGGGATGTCTGCCATGAACAGGGAAAATGTGTAGTGCAGTCTGACTGAGCCTAGCCAGGAAGGAAAATTTTTAATTTAAACAACTTTTCGTGTTTTGAGACAGACTCTCCATTTGTAGACCTGGCTGTCTTGGAACTCATTATGAGACCAGGCTGATCATGAACTTGTAGAGATCCACCTGCGAGGCTGGTAGAATTAATTTGGAGGATGGTAAATACTTAAGAGGGTGCTAGATGGATGACGTGTGCCTCTGGATGTGTTTTTACGTTACTCCTCACCTGTCTTTTCTGTATCTTGCTTTTCGGTGGCTGTTGGCAAGAGAGAAACTTTCATGGTCCTATGATGTTCTCCTCCGTTGTCTGCAAACAGACCAAAACATCTGAAACTAAGAACAAAAATGCCCTCTCCCTCCTTTAAACTATTCTTCACAGTCACTTGCAGCAGCTTAAAGAGCCTGTTTAACAGGGTGAATGAGTGGAACTGAATTTAGATAGAGAACTGAGAGGGAGAGTGGCCTTACCTAAACTGAGAACTGGTTGTGAGTAAAGAATACTCTTATCAAGATACTGAAAAGGGAGGCCAGTGAGGCAAGAGGAAAACAATAATGAATCCTTCAGAGACTAAGCATAGAAAGTTAGCGAGCATGAAGCGCATCGAGTGCTGCAGGAAGAAAAGGGTGATGATTTCATAGACTCTGGCTTTGAATTTGGCAGTGTGCAGTCATTGGTGACCTTGACAAGATTAGTTTTGATTAAATAATGGAAACAAAAATTTACTTTGTACAAGCTTCAGAGGAAATGATTAGGTCCGGAATGATGCAATGTGAAAGGACAGGAATGTGCTGTTAAATGTAGCATTGAGAAAGAAGCTGCTGTCAGGCAAAGTCTGAGCTAAATCCTGGAAGGAAATCAGGGAGGCATGCCACGTTGCAGTTTCAGAGCTGGAAGCCCCCAGGGAAAGCTTATGGTTGATGTATGGACCCACTAGCTTAGATTCACACAGTAGAAAAGAAAAGTAGGAAAGGGCCAACCAAAATAGCATTTAGTAATTTTGGTTGGAGCATTTCAATGTTTCTGTGCTCTGTTTTCATTACTTAAACTTACAAGATATTCTTGTATGAAGGTGCTTTAGAAATAGTAAAAAATGAACATTAGTGTTTCTGTTTCCTTATTAATTGTTATTGACCTAAATGCTGCTTTTATACTGCTGTGTTTCAAATGGAGAGCTTGTTAATATTATTTGAGTCACAGCCCCAGTGTATTAGTCAAGGTGTTTTAGAGGATATGAACAAGTAACATGCTTACATAATTATAATAGGAGATTTCTTATCTTGGATTACACAGTCAGGGGTTTGATACCTTCACAATGGCTATGGACAAGGTGCAGAGAAAGAGAAAATAGCAGCTACAAAGACCATGATGCTTGTTGCCCCAGAAAAAGAAGTAGCTACGATGCAGCCACAGTCAAAGGTTAAAGGTCTGTGCAAATCCATGTTCAATGCTGAAGAATTTGGAGTCTGATATCTATGTGCAACGACAGAGGAGAAAACTTTACGCTGGCTGGGGGTTTGTTCAGTGTTAGAGTGTTTGTTTAGCATGCACAAGGTCGTAAGTTCAACTCTCAATGTTTCAAAACAAAACCAAGAAATCTAGTGAACAGCAACAACAGCAAGAACTCAGCAGCAGCAACCAATACACATGCTCACTGAAGAACTGATCTTGTAGGGACAACTGCTGTTCTCCTCTTCTGTCTCCATTTGTCCTATCAGGTCTCCTGACTATTTAAGCCACCTTGGCTTTCATCTGGTTCATTTCACTGATCACTATAATGACTATTCCTGTAAACATCCTTAATGATGCCCCCAGAGAATATTTTAGCAAGGTTCTAAGCATCCCTCATCCACTGAATCTGACAACCAAAGTTAGTCATCACACTCCTTGAAATCTTCTTGCTGAATATCTACAAATTGATATCTCAAACTGAGCATGCTTAGACAAAATTATCAAGATCCTGTACTCTGTGTTCATTTCTGATGTCTGTCTCCCAGAAATAGTCTTAACCATTCCTGCAACATACTGATTGGTAGATAAACTTGGCTTCTTTACCTATGTTATCTCCATTTACAGAGCTACGTTAACAGTGTCTTCTGCCTTATTTTGAGTTTGTGTAGCTAGTTTCTTAATACATCTATTTGTTGATACCTTAATTAACCTTGCTATAGACCACAATCTCTTCCTTGTATTGTTTTATAATCTGATCTTTCAAATTGTTAAACTATTCTTACCATATGGAGAATGATATTACTTCTAGCCTCTGCTGTCTTTTTGAATGTTAGTATGTAAGATTACTAACCCCTTGGGGTTTCCACTGAGGTGTCTAGTCATTTCATTTTATTCTAATTATGAAGATGGGCAATTTCCTGGAAAGTGGGACCTGGGTAGTGAGAAAAGAAACAAGTGATGACAGGCCAAGTCTGATTTTTTTCCCCTGGGAGGGAGAGAATAGTTATGTAATGTCAAGATTGAGGAAAGAAAATCCAGCTGGAATTGAGATTTTTCTCTTATTGATTGAAAGTAGAATTTAATGTATTTCTCATAAGAACTAATGAAAATCCCAGTTATCAAAATCAAAATAGGAACAAAAATAAATAAACAAACTTATCTAATCTCAAATCAGTCTAGTTTTCCCAGGCAAAATCATTAGCAGCTGACTGCTACTCCTACCTGAAACCTCAGAGATAATATTAAAACCTATAAGGAAAGTAGAGTAATGGTTAATGTATACTGTAATTTTTGTTTAACAAAAATGATAGTAATAATAATGAACTATCTAAACTATTATTTGAATTAATTGTTTCAAAAATACATTGTTCAACAGGAAGGTGTATTGGCATTCAAATAGTCTGAGGCAGCATAACTGTGAACTCAGAAATGCCCTAGCGACACAGTAAGACCAGACTGGGCTATACCAGGGAATTCTGCTCCAGGAGAACAACATTGTACGTTCTGAGGAGCAACACTCACCCTGCATCATCTCAATATGTACCTTTTATATCATATCCCTTAGTGCCAATTTGTCATTGCTATATCTGTGCTCATACCATCTGGTCTACTTTCCATACCTTATTTTTCTTAATTATGATCAACATTTCTCCTACATTTTAAGGTGCTTTAAACACTGTTTCAAAGACTGTTTCTGTCACACTTTGATTTTTTTTTAGATTTTTGCATTTATTTTAGGCCCTTTTTTTCTTTCTGAGGGGTTAACTGATTAGGTTTCTGGCGTTAACCACATCTTAATTTTCTTTATCCTCACAGCAGCTGTTATAGGTTATCTCTAAGTAGTTGATTGATTTTATTTGAAATGTTGGGGCTTAACATCCAGCACATCTAGGGGAATTTTTAATATCAGTGGCATACTTCTAGAAAAGGTATGTCTTTCCAAACAAACTATAAACCTATTTCTTCATTTCAGTTGTTTTATTGGTGTAACAGGCAGTATTTTTAAATTAACTATGCAATTAAGAATTTTTATATATTTTCAGCTTTGTGTAGCCATCAGGGTATCTAATTCCAGACACTGTCTAAGACCTCACTAATACAATGAGTTAAAGTCAATCTCTTAAATCAATTCTCACAATCCTTATCTATAGAGATATCTATTGTGGACATTTATGCAAATCTTTGGGCCATGTGACTGTGAATCATTTCATTTACTTACTGTAATCTCTTGGGGTTAATTCACACCATAGTAGATATCACCATTTCCTCTGTCCCATTTGGATGAGTGATATCCTTCTTTATATATGCAATATTTTACCTAACCATTTGGCCACTTTTGATAACATATTTATCATGGCCTAGTAAAACTATGAAAGGTTGTAAGCATAGTAAATGAAAGAACCAGAGACAGATATTGGGGTTCAAGCTTCAAGCTGAAGTTCAGAAAAGCAAAGCAGCCAAGCCACTAGCTCTTACCCCTGCCTCAAGCTAAAAGAGCTGATCCTATCTCCACAAACTCTTACCAAGGCTCAAACTGGGGCCTCTCCTCAGTATGGCTGGAGAATAATCCTCAGACTGACTACTGAACACCCTGCTTCTATCTTTTATGCCTCTCTAGTGCTGGAATTAAAGGTGTAATCCTTGTTACTCTTTTAGACTGACTCAATTTTGTGTAACATTGTCATTGAACTCAAAGAGATTCATGTGCTTTTGTCTCCTGTATCCTGGGATTAAATGTGTGTGCCTGTCTTCTATGAATAGCTATCATGGCTGCTTTGCTATTTTGATCTTCAGTGGCTTTAATAAATCATAAACAATACATCAACATAAATGATCAATTTCATTTTGTAAGTGTTTTATCATTGCAGAGCTTGTATTTGCATTTTATTTTTATTTAAATTAGAAACAAACTTGTTTTACATGTCAATCCCAGTTCCCTCTCCCTCCCCTCCTCCCCTATCTCCCACTAACCCCCTAACCTAACCCCTTTCTGCTTCTCAGGGAGGGTGAGGCCTTTCATGGGGGATCTTCAAAGTCTGTCATATCATTTGGAGCAAGGCCTACATTCTGCCCCATGTGTCTAGGCTAAGAAAGTATCCCTCTATGTAGAATGGGCTCCCAATGTCCATTTGTAAACTAGGGATAAATGCTGATCTACTACCAGAGGCCCCATAGATTGCCAAGGCCTCCACATGGACACCCACATTCAGGGGGTCTGGATCAGTCCTATGCTGGTTTCTCAGCTATCAGTCTGGGGTCCATGAGCTCCCCTTGTTCAGGTCAGCTGTTTCTGTGGTTTTCACCACTTTGCTCATCATTATTGTATGAGTCTTTTGCTTGCTTGATTAAATTTGTTCTATATTTTTAAATCTACCCAGTGCAATTTAAATCCAATATCTTATGTTCTAATTTTATATACATTTGATGGGGGATGTTCTTATATATATATATACATATATATATATATGTGTGTGTGTGTGTGTGTGTGTGTGTGTGTGTGTGTGTGTGTATGTGTGTCCCTTATTAGTTAATGAATAAAACACTGATTGGCTAGTAGTCAGGCAGAAAGGATATATTGGACTTCCAGAGAAGGGTGGTTTGGGGAAAGGAAGGCAGACAGAGAGAGTTGCAAAGAGACAGCATGATGCCCAAGGAGTAACAGGCTGGAATACAGGTAGGCCACAGCCTTGTGGAAATACATTAATTAGTAGAATGGCTTAATAATTAACACAGTGGTAGCCAATAAGAAGGACAAGCCATCGACCAACAGATTTATAATTAATATAGGGTCTGTGTGTTTATTTGGGACAAAGCAGCTATGCAATCAGGTGGTAAATAAACCTCCATATACATACACTAATTTGTTTCATGATGACCCACAGTTTTTTGTAGTTTTTGTTCACTTTCTTCATTAATTTTAAATTTCTCATCTTACACTAGAATATTATCTATTGGCTTTTACTTATGCTCATACATTTTCTTTCCACCGGTTCAATTAATGGTTGGGAAACTTTCCTGAATATTTGGTTTTTGTTATTAGATTTCAGTTCCAGAATTATGATTGTATCACTTCTCATAATTTATTGTTGAATAATGTTCTCTTTATGTTTGAGATATGATTTCCTTTAAGTTTTTATTTATCCTGTCCTTTTTTTACATATTTTTTATTTTTAAATTTAAATTAGAAACAAAGTTGCTTCACATGTCAATTCCAGGTCCCTCTCCGTTTCCCTCCCCTCCTCCTATGCCCTCCCACCAACGCTCCCAATATCCCATTTCCCCAGGGAGGGTGAGGCCCTCCATGGGGTGTCCATAGTCTGTCATTTCATCCAGTTCATGGCCTAGACCCTCCCCCAAGAGTTCAGGGTGAGAGTGCATCTCTCATTTTTATCTTGAAATAAATCAAAAATGACTAATTTACAATTTATACCTCTGCTTTGTCTTCATTTCCTGCTCTTACAAAAACTTGATCTGAATCACAGAAGGGGCTAGAGTACACATCACATCTATTTCTTGCACACACGTAAGTTATGTCATTTCACTTTTTAATTACGGGTGGTATAGCAAAGCATTTTAGTTTCCTGACCCTGAGGCCTGGTTTTCCCAAGGATATGTTCAAGTGTTTTGGTTTGATTATTGTTTATTGCAGCTGCTATTCACTGGCTTTACATATTTGTGACTAATACTGACAGGGCAGTGACTTAAGTGTTTAATGAATTCATTTTTAATATAATTTTTATTGAAATTAGAAAAAAGTTTGCTTCCCATGTCAATCTCAGCTCCCTCTCCCTCTCCTCTCCCTTTCCCCTCCATCAGACCCTCATCCCCCGACCTAAACCCCACACCGGTCCCCTCCATGGGAAATCTCCAGAGTCTGTCATTTCTTTCAGGGTAGGGCCTAGGCCCTTCCCCATGTGTCCAGGCTGAGAGAGCATCCCTCCATGTGGAATGAACTCCCAAAGTTCATTCGTAAGCCATGGTAAATATTGATCTCCCACACAAGGGCCCAAAGATTGCCCCGAGTCCTCCTCATTGACACCACATTCTGGGAGTCTGGATCAGTCCCATGCTGGTGTCTCAGCCATCAGTCTTCGGTCTAAGAGCTCCCCATTGTCAGGTCAGCTGTCTCTGTGGATTTCACCAGTGTGGTCTTGACTCTTTTGCTCATCACTCCTCCCCCTCTGTCATTGGTTTCCAGGAGATCAGTTCAGTGTTTAGCTGAGGGTTATCAACCTCTGCTACCATCAGTCACTGGATGAATGTTTGGCTGAGAGTTAGTAGGCTGGCACTCCCATGATCCATGTCTAAAATTCCTATATGAGTGAGTACATACCATGTTTGTCTTTATGTGACTGGGCTACCTCACTCATGGTGGTTTCTTCTAGTGCCATCCATTTACCAGCAAATTTCATGATTCCATTGTTTTTTTTCTGCTGATTAGTACTCCATTGTGTAAATGTATCTCATTTTCTCTATCCACTCTTCCACTGTGGGGCATCTAAGTTGCTTCCAAGATCTAGCTATTACTTATAATGCTGCTATGAACATAGTGGAACAGACGTCCTTATGGTGTGAACGGGCATCTTTTGGGTATATGCCTAAGAGTGGAACTGCTGAGTCTTGTGGTAGACTGAGTCTCTTTTTCCTGGGGAATCTCCAAACTGATTTCCAAAGTGGCTGCACAAGTTGGCATTCCCACCAGTATTGGAGGAGTGTTCCCCTTTCTCCATATCCTCTCCAGCATAAACTGTCACTGGTTTTATGTTGTTGTTGTTTTGTTTTGATTTGATTTTAGTCATTCTGACAAGAGTAAGGTGATGTCTCAGAGTTGTTTTGATTTGCATTTCTCTAATAGCTAAGGGTGTCTCTCAGTCATTTTAGAGTCCTCTATTGAGAATTCTCTATTTAGTTCTGTACCCCCACCTTATAATTGGATTCTTTGGTGTTATGGAGACTTGCTCCTTGAGTTCTTTGTAATTTTTGGAGATCAGCCCTCTGTGAGATGTGGGATTAGTGAATAACTTTTCCCAGTCTGTGGGCTGTCTTTTTGTCTTCTTGACTGTGTTTTTGCATTACAGAAGCTTCTCAGTTTCAGGAGGTCCCATTTATTAATTTTGGATCTCAGTGTCTATGCTTCTGGTGTTATATTCAGGAAGCTGTCTCATGTACCAATTCGTTCAAGGGTAACCCCCACTGTCACTTCTAACTGGCTCAGTGCGGCTCGATTTATGTTGAGGTCTTTGATCCATTTGGACATGAGTTTTGTGCATGGCTGCAGACATGGATCTGTTGGCAGTCTTGTACATGCCAGCATCCAGTTGTACCAGCACCATTTGTTGAATATGCTTTCTTTTTCCCAGTGTATAATTTTAGATTCTTTGTCAAAGATTAGGTGTTTGTAAGTGTATGGGTTAATATCGGGGTGTTCAATTCTATTTCATTGGTCTCCTGTCATTTTTGGGCCAATACCTAGTTGTTTTCAGGATTATACCTCTATAATGGAGCTTGAAGTCAGGGATGGTAATTCCTCTGGATTTTGCTTTGTTGAACAGTGTTGTTTTGGCTATCCTGGGTCTTCTGTTTATGCATATAAAGTTGAGAAGTGTGCTTTTTAGGCCCATGAAATAATGTGCTGGGATTGCGATGGGGATTGCATTGAGTCTGTGGATTGTTTTTGGTAAGATTGCCATTTTTTGGTTGTTTTTGAGACTAGATTTCTCTGTATTGTTTTGGAGGCTGTCCTGGAACTTGCTCTGTAGACCAGACTTGCCTCAAACTCACAGAGATCCGCCTGCCTCTGCCTCCCGAGTGCTGGGAAGGGTTGCCATTTTTACTACATTGATTGACCTATCCAAGAGCATGTGAGATCCTTCCATTTTCTGTTGTCTTTTTTTTTACTATGTAAAAAGTAATTTATTAAATGGATGACATAGGGAAGATTTCAGGTTGTGGGGACAAAGGCAACCATATGCAATAAGAAGCCATGCTTTTTGTTGACGCTAAAGAGAGGTGAACCTACGAGATTTGATGGCCAGGAGAGAAAAAACAGAGCACAGAGACTATGGACTCTGTTAGCAGTGTCAGGAGTTTGGATCAGTGGGAAGGAGGTAGTGCTGCAGTCAGATTCTTGAGTTAGAAAGATTACACCTGAAGGCTACTTCACTAGGTGTGAATCTACAACCAGGTGAGAGGAACTGAAGGAGGTTGGGTGGTGGCTTTTGGGTAACAGCACAGAATGGGGAGGCCTCTGGGTTTCGTATCCTGCTAGTTTTGTTGTGTGAGATGAAGAGAAAGGGAGATAAAGAGCAATGATTCTGGGAGGCAGAGAGGGTGTGTGTGTGTGTGTGTGTGTGAGAGAGAGAGAGAGAGAGAGAGAGAGAGAGAGAGAGAGAGAGAGAGGGAGGGAGGGAGAGAGAGAAAGAGAGACAGAGACAGAGACAGAGAGAGACAGAGAGAGAGGCAGTATTGCGAATTAGCTTTCCACCAGACATCTGGAGATTACTCTTTAGTATTTGAACATAGACTTGAAACAGCATCAGCAAGGTGAAAAGGCAGTGTAGCCATCAAATGTTAATTATAATCACGAATTGGCATGTGTGCTCCAAGATGCATACAGAGAACAGGGACCATGGGGCAAGGGTTGGTGTCACTAACTTCAGTGTGTTGCCTTCATTCATCTGTATAATTATGGGGAAAGTGACGTAAAGGAAAGCGAATCTGCCTGCAAGCTGGGCATTTGTCCTAAGCACTGCTGCTCAGATATGTCTGAAAGAATGGTGCTGAGTATTGCTTTAGTTTGCATTCAGGAGATTAAGAATGTGATGCTGACCAGGCACCAGGCTCTGCAGCAGAAGGATAGGAGAAAACTGTGGTGTGCACTCTACCATAGCAACAAGGTTGGGGGTGGCTCCGTCCACAATGCACTAATGATCTTTTTATTTATTTTTCTAAATATATGTTTTTATTTAAATTAGAAACATGCATGCTTCACATGTCAATCCCAGCTCTCTCTCTCACCCCTCCTCCTTTGTCCCTCTACCAGCCTGTGTCTAGTCCCCAGCATAATCCCCACATCCTTCTGCAGGGAGGATGAGGCCCTACTTGGGTGATCTCCAGAGTCTGTCATTTCATCCAGGCCAGGACCTAGGCCCTTATCCATGTGTCTAGGCTGAGAGCATTCCTCCATGTGAAATGGGATCCCAAAGTTCATTTGTAGCCCATGGTGAACACTTTCCCAAGGTCCCAGAGATTTCTGAGGACCTCCTTACTGACACTGCATTCATAGAATCTGGATCATTCCCATGTTGGCCTCTCAGCCATCAGTCTGGGTTCAAGAGCTCCCCCTTGTCTGGTCAGGTGTCTTTGTGGGTTTCACCAGCACGGTCTTAACCCCTTTGCTCATCACTCCTCCACCTCTGTCACTGGGATCCAGGGGTTCAGTTAAGTGTTTAGCTGTGGGTATCTGTCTCTGCTTCCATCAGTCCCTGGATGAAGGTTTTAGGATGGTATATACTGTAGACATCAACCCTATCATCAAGGAGTGGCTATTACTGTAGTCTCTCCACTATTGCTTAGATTGCCAGTTGGAGTTATCTTTGAAGATCTCTGGAAATCTCACTAGTGTCAGCTCTCTCCTCAAAGCTATAATAACTCCAACTATATGGTATCTCTCACATCATGCTCTCCTCTATTCTTACCTCAACTCAACCTTCCTGCTCCCCCATACCTTCTTCTCCCCTCCTCTTATCCTCCTTTTTCTTTGGCTGGTTCCCTCTCCCTTCCCCCCATGTTCCCAATCTGCTCAGAAGAGCTTTCCTTATTCCACTTACCTCGGGTATCATGCATATCTCTTGGGAACCTCCCTATAACTAGATTCACTGGCCATGGGAATGTAGGCTGACACTCCCCTGATCCATGTCTAAAATCCATATATGAGTGCATACATACCATGCTAGTCATTTGTGACTGGGCTAACTTACTCAGAATGGCTTCTTCTAGTGCCATCCATATGCCTGCACATTTCAAGATTCCATTGTGTTTTTTTCTGCTGAGTAGTACTCCATTGTGTAAATGTACCACATTTTCTCTATCCACTATTCAGTTGTGGGGTATCTAGGTTGCTTCCAAGATCTAGCTATTACTTATAATGCTGCTATGAATATAGTGGAACAGATATCTTTGTTGTGTGAATGGGCATCTTTTGGGTATATGCCTAAGAGTGGAACTGCTGGGTCTTGTGGTAGACTGAGTCCCATTTTCCTGAAGAATCTCGATACTAATTTCCCTAGTGGCTGTACAAGTTTGCATTCCCACCAGCAATGGACATGTATTCTCCTTTCTCCACATCCTCTCCAGCATAAACTGTCATTGGTGTTTTAGATTTTAGCCATTCTGACAGGAGCAAGATGATATCTCAGAGTTGCTTTGATTTGTATTTTGCTAATGGCTAATGATGTTGAGCACTTTCTCAAGTGTCTCTCAGCCATTTTAGACTCCTCTATTGAGAGTTCTCTATTTCAGTTCCCCACTTTTTAATTGTATCCTTTGGTGTTTTGGAGACTTGCTTCTTCAGTTCTTTGTAAATTTTGGAGATCAGCCCTCTGTTAGATATGAGGTTAGTGAATATCTTTTCCCAATCTGTGGGGTTCCTTTTTGTCTTGCTGACAGTGTCCTTGGCCTTACAGAAGCTTCTCAGTTTCAGGAGGTCCCATTTATTAATTGTCAATCTCAGTGTCTGTGCTACTGGTGTTATGTTCAGGAAGTGGTTTCCTGTACCAATTCGTTCAAGGGTACCTCCCACTTTCTCTTCTGATAGGTTTAGTGTGGCTGGATTATTTTGAGGTCTTTGATCCATTTGGTTTAAGTTTTGTGCATGGAGATAGACATGGATCTATCTGCAGTCTTCTACATGCCAATATCCAGTTATGCCAGCACCATTTGTTGAAGAGTCTGTCTTTTTTCTATTGTATGATTTTAGCGTCTTTGTTGAAAATCAGGTGTTTATAGGTTTGTGGATTATTCTCAGGATTTTCAGTTCGATTCCATTGGTCTACCTGTCTAGTTTTGGGCCAATGCAAAGCTCTTTTCAGTACTATATAGCTCTATAATAGAGCTTGAAGTCAGGAATAGTGATGTCTCCATACTTTGCTTTGTTGAGCAGGGTTGTCTTGACTATCCTGTTTTTTTGTTGTTGTTTTTTCATATAAAGTTGTAAATTTTTCTTTCAAGGTCTGTGTAGAATTGTGCTGGGATTTTGATGTGTATCTCATTGAGTCTGAAGAATGCTATTGGCAGGATTGCATCTTTTACTACATTGATCTTACCTATCCAAGAGCATGGGAGATCTTTCCATTTTCTGGTGTCTCCTTTAATTTCTTTCTTTAAAGTCTCAAAGTTCTTTTGCTACAGGTCTTTCACTTGTTTGGTTAGTGTTATCCCAAGGTATTTTATGTTGTCTTTGGCAATTTTAAAGGGGGATGTTTCTCTGATTTCTTTCTCATCCCTCTTATCATCTGTATATAATAGGGCTACTGATATTCTTGAGTTGATCTTGTATACTGCCACTTTGATGAATGTATTTACCAGCTGTAAGAGTTCCCTGGTAGAGTTTTTTGGGTCACTTATGTAAAATATTATATCATCTACAATAGTGAAAGTTTTGCCTCTCTTTCCAATTTGTATTCCCTTGATCTCCTTATGTTGTCTTATTGGTCTAGCTAGAACATCAAGTACAATATTGAAGTGGTATGGGGACAGGGCACAGCGTTGTCTTGTTCCTGATTTTAAAGGAATTGCCTTGAGTTTCTATTAAGTTTGATGTTGGTTGTTGGTTTGCTCTATATAGCTCTTATTATGTTTAGGTATGTCCCTGTTATCACAGATTTCTCTAAGACCTTTATCATGAATAGGTGTTGGATATTTGTCAAAGGGTTTTTCAGCATCTTGTGAAATGATCATGTGCTTTTTGTTTTTCAGCTTGTTTATATGGTGGATTACATCGATATTTTTGTATGTTGAACCACCCCTGCATCCCTTGAATGAAGCCTACTGGATCATGGTGGGTGAGTTTTCTGATGTGTTCTTGGATCCCATTTGAAACTTTTTCACTGAGTAATTTTGCATCAATATTCATGAGGGAAATTGGTCTGAAGTTACCTTTCTTAGTTGTGTCTTTTTGTGGCATGTGTATAAAGGTTATTGAAGCCTTGTAAAAAGAATTTGGCATTGACACTTCTGCTTCTATTATGTGGAATACTTTGAGAAGAATTGGTATTAGTTGTTCTTTGAATTTCTGGTAGAATTCTGTACTGAGGCCCACTGGACCCAGGTATTTTTTAGGAGAATGTTGATGACTGCTTCTATATCCTTAGATGTTATAGGATTATTTAAACTGCTTATTTGTCCTTGAGTGAATTTTGGCAAGTGATATCTATCTAGAAAATTGTTCATTTTCTTTAAATTTTCAAATTTTGTAGAGTATATGTTTTCAAAATATGATGTGATGATTCTCTGAATTTCCTCATTGTCCATTGTTATGTCCCCCTTTTCATTTCTTATTTTTTTAATTTGCATGTTCACACTCTGCCCCTTGGTAAGTTTGGATGAATATTTGTCTATTTTTTATGATGTATGTTAGACCTAATTGGGTCATAATTTCAATCACTTCGTTTGTTTCTTTGTTAAGTTTCTGTCTGGTAGTCTTTTCTAGTGGTGAGAGTATGATGCTGAAGTCTACCATTATAAGTGTTTGAGGTTTTATTTGTGATTTGAGTTTTATTAATGCTTCTTTTATAAACGTTGTTGCCTTTTTATTTGGGGCATAAATGTTCAGAATTGAGACTTCATCTCCGTTTATTTTTCCCGTGATGTGTACCAAATGATCTCCTTCATCTCTTTTGATTGATTTTAGTTAAAAGTCTATTTCGTTAGGTATTAGGTTTGCTACTCCCATTTGTTTCTTGAGTCTATTTGATTGGAAAATCTTTTCCCAACCCTTAACTCTCAGGTAATATCTGTCTTTGAAGCTGAGGTGTGCTTCTTGTATGCAATTGAAGTATGGATTCTGTCTTCGAATCCATTATGTTTGTCTGTGTCTTTTTATGGGCAAGTTAAGACCATTAATATTGAGGGATATTAATGATCACTGATTTCTCATTCTTAATTGTTTTAGAATGGTTGTTGGTGGTGAAATTGTTTTCTGGATTTCCACCCATTTTTCTTTTTGCTGTTGGTAAAGTGAGATTATCTATTGCCTATGTTTTTCTGGTTGTAGTTAATTTCCTTGTGTTTGGAGTTTTCCTTCCAGAACTTTCTGTAGGACTGGATTAGTGGATATGTATTGTTTAAATCAAGATTTGTCATGATATATCATGTTTTTTCTGTCTATAGTGATTGAAAGTTTTGCTAGGTATTGTATTCTGGGCTGGCATCCGTGGTCTCTTCGTGTTGGTAGAATATCTATCCAGGACCTTCTGGCTTTCAGAGTTTCCATGGAGAAACATGTATAATTCTGATAGGTTTGCCTTTATATGTTACTTGGCCTTTTTCCTTCCATGCTCTTAATATTCTTCCCTTATTCTGTATGTTTGAGGTCTTGATTATAAAGTATCTATGGAATTTTTTTTGGTCCACTCTATTTGGTGTTCTGTAAGCTTCTTGTACCTTCATTGTCATGTCTTTCTTTAGGTTGGGAAAGATTTTTTCTATGATTTTGTTGAATATGTTTTCTGCCCCTTTGCAGTGGGTTTTTCACCTTCTTCTATATTATTTTTACGTTTGGTCTTTCATGGTATCCCATATTTCTTAGATATTTCTTGTTAGGCTTAATATTTTTTGGTTGATGAATCTCTTTTTCCCAGTGCACACTCAAGACCTGATATTCTCTCTTCCATCTCTTGTATTCTGTTGTGTATGTACCTGATCATTTTCCCAGCTTTTCTATTTCCAGTATCTGTGTTTTTTGTAGTTTCTGTTTGAATTAGTTCTTGTAACTTATGCTTTGTCTTTTCCTGCATTTCTTGCATTTTTTGGTTTGTTTTTCCTTCTAACACTTTCAGGGATTTTCACATATTATCTTTGAGGACATCTATCATTTTCTTGAAGTTGTTTTTAAGGTAATTCTCTTCTGCTTCATTTCCATTGGCATGTTCCAGTCTTACTGGTATAGAGTCTCTAGACTCAGGCAGTGACATATTTTTTCTGTTGCTGAGTGTGTTTTTATATTATTTCCTTCCCATCCCTTCTTCCAGTGGGTGCAGAAGGAGCCTCTTCCTCTCCTGGTGGGTACAGGAACAGGTCTCACTTACAGTGCATGCAGGCCAGTCCAATGCTCTGGTAGTTCTCCTCTTCCTGGTTCTGTGGGTGAAGAAATGCACTTGGATGCTGGAATGTTTTTGCTCCTACCTGTGATGGAAGCCACAGTGGCAACCCCATGCACAGGACTTGATGAATTCTTTCAAAAGTTAAAACAAATTATTTGAGCAGGTCTTAAATGATATCTTACAATGATTAGAATAATTGATTTATAATCATTAACATTATTTACAAACATTAGGGTTTGAACTGTAAAGGTTCCAACAGAGTTTGTTTGGTATCCTTATTCTCAAGATATCAACACTATTTTGGAAGGTTATAAAAACCTTATGAGATTGGACAGAGCTATGAGAAGTAGATCAACAGGGGTGACCTTTTAAATATTATGTTCTCTCTTCTTGGTATACTAGATTGTTGCTACCACAGACTAAGTTTTTACACTATACATTCGTTGACAGGTTGATCATAACAATTAAAATAATATTTAAAAATTAATAATAAGAGTGAGGTAGTTTGCAACTACATCCCACTATGACAATATTCTTAGACATTTGGAATTTGTCTACAGAAAGAGTTTGGGTAAATTTGGAGATGGAGGCAAGAGAAATGCTTGTATGCTCTAAGGTTCACATAGCAAAAGATTCTGTTGAAATTTAAGAGAACAGAATGCTAACAGAAAGATGGACAGTGAAGATGGTATGCTTGAGGTTTAAGATGGAAACTTAGACACCATTGAGCATTGGATAAGATAATTCTTGCTACCTTCTATAAAATAATTTGTTTATATTCTACACTAAATTTGAAAGTTCAGCTGAAACTTTGTCAAAAAATAATGGACAAATTAGTTTCAGGTAGTAAAGTTCGAGACAGCACAGTCTTTAGATTGTGGTACAGTTGTTGATGCTGAATTTTAGCAACATTTTTAGTAAGAACTGGGAATAGAAAATGAAGATATGAAAATATGGATTTTAGTTAGGAAAAGAGTGCATTTAAAGTTGTAGACAATATATGTATATATAGGCTTCAGTTGTTAAAAAGATTAACACCATTAAAAATAAGGCACACATTTCAAATTGGTAAAAAAAGACAGCTTTATTATGGGTATTTCTGGAAGTTATCAAGTCTCTGCCTCACAGAGGTTTCAAGAGATAAAACTCAGACATCATTTAAAGGGCCTGTTTTTAAAAGAATGTGTCACATTTTCATTTTTAATTAAAATATAGCACTCCCCTTTACTTTTCCTCCCAAACCCCTCTCTCCCAAACCTCTCATGGCCCCCTCTCTAAAATTAATAGTCTCTTCTTCTTTAGTTATTATTGGTTTACACACACACACACACACACACACACACACACACACACACAGGAATACAATCTGCTCTAACCACTTCTGAAACTATATACACATATTATTGAAGACTCTTGATGTTGCAGTAAATGCATTATAAGATTACAATGTATCTTTGGAGGCAGAGGTGGAATATTATTCTTTGAATTTGAATTTGAAATGCTTCTCAGAATCTCCTATTTTGAGTTAATGTTTGCTGGCTAAGGGCACTATTTCGAAAGACATTAGGTGAGGACTAAGTGTCAGAGTTCGTTATCAGAGGTGGGCCTTTGAAGACTAGGACACAATCCCGGGTTCAGTGAGGCTCTCTGCAGCATGATGTGGAAAACTTCAGGTGCTCTGACTGACATGCACTTAGCCACTCCACCTTGTGTTCCTTGCCCAAGTAGACTGAAATCCACTGCCACCCTGAGCTATTATAAATCTTTTCTTCTATAAAAGATTTCTCTTAGGAATTTTGGTCACAATAATGTAAATGCAACTTGTTTCTCTTCCTTCCTTTTTCCCTCTTCTTGACTCTTATTGTATCATTATTTAGACAACTTTTATACAATAAAAATAAAAAAGCACTGCACAAAAGGATTTACCTCACCTCTATAATCACCTTTGAAAATAAAAAAATCATATCACAGTATTGAAAACAATTTTGTTACAAGTTCTGTGACATAAATCCCATGTATTACTTAAAAGTGGTTTAGATAATTCTGTGTGCACTGGAACTAAACTTGGATAAAATCTATATACTTTGCATTTTGGAAAATAAGTATTGCATAATTTCTAAAATGATTACATGGACTTATTAAAGAAAACTATGTTCTTCAATTTTAAGTAGCATTTACAACATAATTAGGGAGGTTATCTTACATCTGGAAGAAGCATATCATAATTGAGTGAGAATTTTTTATTGTTTTAATTTATTTAATTTAGAAATAATCTTATTTTAATACCATTTACATTTTAATATGCCTCCCATCCTCACATGTCCCCCACCGAACCTCACATCTCAACTCCCATCCACTCCCCATGGAGGGTGAGGCCTTCCCTAGATCACCAACTTCTGTCACACCATTTGTGGAGAGGGCCTAGGCCCTCCTCCATGTGTCTGGGCTGAGAGAGTATCCCTCCATGAGGAATAGGCTTCCAAAGTCCATTTGTGCTATGGATAAATAGTGATTCCACTGTCAGAGGTCCCAAGACTGCCCAGGCCTCCTAACTGGCACCCACATTCACAGGGATTGATTTGGTCCAGTGCTAGTTCCCCAGCTTTACAACTGAGTCCCTGTGCTCTCATTTGTCAGGTCAGATGTGTGTGGGTTTCTCCAGCATTGTCTTGACAAATTTGCTCATCCCTCCTCCCTATCTACAACTGGATTCCAGGAGTTTGGCTCAGTGCTTAGCTCTGTGTATGTTCTGCTTCCATCAGCTACTGGATGAAGGCTGTAGGATGGCATTTATGGTAGTCATGAATCTCATTATGGGGGAATGGCATTTAAGGTAGCTTCTCCACTGTTGCTTAGATTCTTAGTTGTGGTCATTCTTGTGGATCTCTGGATATTTCTCTAATGACAGATTTCTTTTTAAACCTAAAATGGCTCCCTCTATTAAAGTATCTCTTTTATTGTTTTCCTCTATGTGTTCTTTCCCCAACTCAGTCTTCCTGATGCTTCATATTCTCCTCCACTCTCCTCTTCTCAACTTCTCTGTTTTCTACCTCTCTCCACCCTCTGACTACGCTCCCAAATTTCTCAGGAGATCTTGTCACTTTCCCCTTCTTCAAGGGACCAATTAAGTCTTTTTAGGGTCCACCTAGTTTCCTAGCTTCCCTGGATGTGTGGATTGCAGTCTGGTAGTCCTTTGCTCTATGTCTAATATCCATATATGAGTACATACCACACTTGTCTTTCTCTGACTGTGTTACCTCAATCAGGATGGTTTCTTCTAGTTCCATCTATTTACCTGTGGGTTTCAAGATTTCATTTTCTTTTCCACTAAGTAATACTCCACTGTGTAAATGTACCACATTTACCTAATCTATTCTTTGTTTGAAGGGCAACAAGGTTGCTTCCAGGTTCTGGCTATTACAAACAACACTGCTATAAACACAACTGAACAGATGTCCTTGTATGAACATACATCCTTTGGATATATACCCCAGAGTGGAATTTCTGGATGTTGAGTTACACTGATTCCTGAGAAACTGACATACTTATTTCCAAAGTGGACACACAAGTTTGTACTCCCACTAGCAATGGAGGAGTGTTCCCCTTTACATCTTCTCCAGCATAAATTTTCCTTGGTGTTTTTTATTTTAGCCATTCTGTCTAGTATAAGATGATATCTTAGAATAGTTTTGATTTACATTTCCCTGATACCTAAGGATGTTGAACAATTTCTTATGTATCTTACAGCCATTTTACACTCCTCTAATGAGAATTCTCTATTTAGTTCTGTACCCCACTTTTTGATTAGATTATTTGGTGTTTTGGTGACTACCTTCTAGAGTTGTTTTATATTTTGGAAATCAGCTCTCTGTCAGATGTGGGGTTGGTGAAGATAATTTCCTATTGTGTTGGCTGCCATTTTATTTTATTGACTGTGACTTTGCCTTAAAGAAACTTCTCAGTTTCAGGTCTCACTTATTAATTGTTGATCTCAGAGTCTGTGCTACTGGTGTTATGTTCAGGAAGTGGTTTACTGTACCCATTCATTCAAGGGTACCTCTCACTTTCTCTTCTAAGAGGTTCAGTGTGGCTGGATTTATGTTAAGGTCTTTGCTCCATTTGGACTTAAGTTTTGTGCATGATAATAGATAAGGATCTATCTGCAATATTCTACATGTCAGCATCCAATTATGGCAGCACCATTTGTTGAAGATGCTTTCATTTTTCCATTGTATAATTTTAATTTCTTTGTAAAAATTCAGGTGTTCAGGGGGTCTGGGTGTCAATGAGGAGGCCTCAGCTTTCTTTGTGGTCTTGGGCAATAGATCAGCATTTATCCCTGGCAGTCAGATGAACTTTGGGAGCCCATTCCACATGGAGGGATGCTTTCTTCACCTGGACACATGGGGAAGGGCCTAGGCCCTGCCCCGGAATACATGACAGACTTTTGAGATCCCCCATGAAGGGCCTTACCCTCCTTGTGTAGTAGAGTGGGGATTGGGTGAGGGATTGGAGGAAGGGTTGAAAGAGAGCAGGAAAGGGGGGAAGGGTGAGGGAGCTGGGATTGACATGTGAAGCAGGCTTATTTGTAATTTGAATTTTAAAAAATGCTGGTGAAATAAAAAATAAGGTATTCCTAGGTATGTGGCTTAATATCAGGATTATAGAAACTTAACAAAGAAACAAAGGAACTAGCAGAAATTAGGACCCCACGTGGTTTAATAAACATCTTTAGAACATTCCACAAAAATACAAAATAATATATCTTCTTTTAACTCTACATGGAAACTTCTCTAAAATCCACCACATACTCAGCAATATAGCAAACCTCAAAAGGTACAAAAATTTGGGATAAACCTCTGTATCTTATTGAATCACCATGGTTTAAAGTTAGAATTCAACAGCAACACAAACTGCAAGAAACTTACAAACTCATGGAAATTGAGCAATGCTCAATTGTATCACTCCTGGGTCAGGAAGAAATAAGGAAAGAAATTAAAGACTTCCTAGAATTCGATGAAAATAAAGACACAACATACCCAAGCATATTGGACACCTTGAAAACAGTGTTAAGAAGAAAGTTCATACACTTAGTGTCCACATGAAGGAACTGAAGAATAGTAACTCTAGAGAATTAGCAGCACACCTGAAAGTTCTAGAACAAAACAAAGATAAGTCACCCAAGAGTAATAGACACCATGAAATAATCAAATTGAGGGCTAAAGTCCATATAGTAGAAACAAAGGAAACAATACAAAAAATCAATGAAACAAGGAGCTGGTTCTTCGCTAAAATCAACAAGATAGACATAACTAACCAAAAGACAGACAGACAGAGAAGAGAGGGTGAGAGAGAGAGAGAGAGAGAGAGAGAGAGAGAGAGAGAGACAGAGACAGACAGAGAGAGAGAGAGAGAGAGAGAGAGAGAGAGAGAGAGAGAACATGCAAATTAACAAAATAAAAAAATGAAAAGGGGGACAGAACAATGGACACTGAGGAAATCCAGAGAACCATCTGGTGATACTTTGAAAATTGTATTCCACAAAACTGGAAAACTTAAAGGAATTGGACAATTTTCTGGATAAACATCACTTACCAAAACTAAATCAAGAACAGAAAAGCAATGTAAGTATATGTATAACCACTAATGAAATAGTCTCCCAACCAGAAAAATCCCAGGGCCAGATGGTTTCAGTGCAGAATTCTACCAGAAATTCAAACTAGAACTAATACCAATACTCCTCAAAATGTTCCACACAACAGAAGCAGAAGGGTCATTGTCAAACTCTTCTTATGAGGCTACAATTACCTTGGTTCCTAAACCACACTAAAACACAAATAAGAAACAGAACTATAGACCAATTACCCTCATGGACATTGATGCAAAATACCCAATAAAATACTGGTAAATCAAATCCAAGAACACATCAGAAAAATCATCCAATATGAACAAATAGGCTTCATTCCAGGGAGGCAGGCATGGTTCAACATAAGAAAATCCATCAGTGTAATCCACCATATAAACAAACTGAAGAAAATAAAACCTTATGATCTTCTTACTAGATGATAATAAAGCCTTCAATAAAATCCAACACCCCTTTATGATAAAAGTCTTGGAGAGATAAGGGATAACAGGAACATAACTAAATATGATAAAGGTAATAAACAGTAAGCCAACAGCCAACATTAAACTAAATGGACAGAAACTCAATGCAATTTCTCTAAAATCAAAACAAGACAATGTTGTTCACTCTCTCCGTATCTTTTCAATATTGTACTTGAAGTTCTAGCTAGAGCACTAAGACAACAAAATGAGGTCAAGGGGATACAAATTGGAAATGAAGAAGTCAAACTTGTACTATTTGCAGATAGTATGATAGTTTACATAAGTGACCTAAAAAACTCTACTAGGGAACTCCTACAGCTGATAAACACCTTCGGCACAGTGGCAGGATGCAAGATTAACTAAAATCCTGTAGCCCTACTATATATAGATGATAATAGGGCTGAGAAAGAAATCAGAGAAACATCACCGTTCTCAATAGCCACAAAAACATAAAATATCTTGAGGTAATGATTACCTAATAAGTAAAAAGAGCTGTATAACAAGAATTTTGAGTCTTTAAAGAAGGAATTCAAAGACGATACCAAGAAATGCAAAGAACTTCCATGCTCATAGATAGGTAGGATCAACATAGTAAAAAATGGCAATCTTTCCAAAGGCCATCTACAGATACAATGCATTCCAAATCAAAATCCCAGCACAATTCTTTGCAAAGCTTGAAAGAACAAGACTCTATATGGATAAACAAATAATTCAGGATTGCTAAAACAACCGGGTACAATAAAGGAATTTCTGAATGCATCACCATCCCTGACTTCAAGCTCTACTGTATAGCTATAGTCCTCAAAACAGCATGGTATTGGCACAAAATACAGACAGGTTAGATCAATGGCATCAAATTGAGTGAGAATTTTAATAGATCATGTTCAAATAAATTTAGTTCATGTTTGATTACTGAAAATATTATGTCATTTGTAAAATTACTCATTTTCAAACATAGAAGCCAAGTTTTCCAACATAATCAATAATCATTCTTGTGAATGCTTCAGTATTTGTTCAACCTATTATCAAAAGTACAAGAGACAGCCTCTTGACTAATTTAAAATGAGGAACCAGCAGTGGAAAAAAAAATTGATCAGGTTGATTCAATGAAAGCAAAGCAAACTTGGAAGTGAGGTTTAAATATCAGTATAATTATCTAATAAGTATAGTTGGTCAGATTTAATATTATTTGGACACAATATTATAAGATGTATTTTCCAATTAAGAAAATTATTATAGACAATTATTTAACTAAAATGAACTCATAAATAAAACTTTAACTTTTGGAAGTCATGTGGTTTCATTACATATTCAAAATCTGCAAAGAATTCTTACTACAGGATATATAAGGAAAATGTCTTTTAATCATCAGTAAGCACTAAACTTTATTAAATATTTTATTTATTTTTTACCTTTTTAATTTAAATTAGAAACAAGCTTGCATCACATGTCAATCCCAGTTCTCTCTCCCTCCCCTGCACCCAGTCCTCCATCAACCTCTCCAAACCCCAACCAAATACCCACTGCTCTCCACAGGGAGGGTAAGGCCCTCCATGAGGGATCTCCAGTCTGTCATTTTATCCAGTGCAGGGCCTAGGCCCTCCCCCCATGTGTTCAGGCTAAGAGAACATCTCTTCACGTGGAATGAGCTCCCAAAGTCCATTTGTATGCCAGGGATAAATACTTGTCTACTACCCAAGGCCCCATAGATTGCCAAGGCTTCCTGGCTAACACCCAAATTTAGGGGATCTGGATCAGTACCATGCTGACCTCTCAGACATAAGTCTGTGGTCCACAAGTTCCCTCTTGCTTAGGTCACCCATCTCTGTGGGTTTCACCAGCCCAGTCTTGACTCCTTTGCTCATCACTCCTCCCTCTCTGCAACTGGGTTCCAGGAGTTCAGTTCAGTGTTTAACTGTGTGTGTCTGGCTCTGCTTCCATCAGCCACTGGATGATGGCTCTAGGCTGGCCTATAAGCTAGTCATCAAACTCTTCATCAGGGAAGGGCACTTAAGGGAGCCTCTCCACTCTTCCTTAGATTGCCAGTTGGTGTCATCTTTGCAGATCTCTGGAAATCTCACTAGTGTCAGATCTCTCCTAAAGCCTATAATGATTTGCTCTATTATGGTGTCTCTCATGCTGCTTTCCTCTATTCTTCCCCCAACTCAACCTTCCTGCTCCCCCATCTCCTCCTCTCCCATGTTCTCTTATTCTCTTATTCTCCCCTCTCTCTATGCTCCCAATCTGCTCAGGGGATGCTGTCCCATTCTCCTTCTCTGGGATACCATGCATATCACTCCTAGGGTCCTCCCTGTTTCACAGACTTCTGGGCAGTGGAATTGTAGTCTAGCACTCCCCTAATCCATTAACAGTATGGAGATTCCTCAGGAAAATGGGAATCAGTCTATCACAAGATCCAGCAACTCCACTCTTAGGCATATACCCAAAAGATGCACATTCATACATCAAGGACATCTGCTCCACTATGTTCATAACAGCATTATTTATAATAGCCAGAACCTAGATGCCCCTCACATGAATAGTGGGTAGAGAATATGTGGTACATTTACACAATGGACTACTGCTCAGTGGAAAAGAACAATGGAATCTTGAAATATGCAGGCAAATGGAAGGCACTAGGAGAAACATTCCTGAGTGAGGTAACCCAGTCACAAAAAGACACTCATATGTGTATTTTAAATATTTTACTGTGATTTAAATTTTTGTTCTTGTATATGCCTAAATAATTTTCATTTTAACTATATAAACTTGTTCTTCTTGATTGGAGTTGGTCTTTAGAGCATGTTGGAACTGGATATAGAGTTTGGAATCAGTTCTCTGTGTACCAATGAAGACTTAAATGTGTCACAAGTGGATCACTTAATTTGAGTGGTAATTTTTTCTCATCATGCACCATTGTTTTCCTTTAAAGAGTCAGTTGCAAATTATTCTGTAAATGAAATTTGGTATCAGTGTGGAGAATTCAGTTAACATATTCATTAATTTCAACAAACATGACAGTTATTATTTCCCAAAATTTTATTCAGGAAATGATAATAGTGCAAGTAATGGTGATGGTGGTTACAATTGCCATACTGTATTCAGTAGAGACAGTGGTGATGGTGATTGTAGTAAATAATAATAATAATATTGGTAACTAACAAGGCATAATTCTAAATATCTTACATGTGGTCTTTGAAAAACTGTTATTGGCATTTTAATTACAGTCATTATATTGCTAAAGAATACTTGTGGATCCCAGTCTCAATGGATACATATAAAAAACACTGGCACCTAAGGCTCAGGGAAGAAGGGACAGAGAGATTGTAAGAGACAGAAAATCAGGGTGTTTTGTTTGAGATTGTACCTCCTAGTAACATCAGAAGCTATACGCATAGACTCTCAAAAGCATGACTGTGCAAACTGAAGCTAAATAAGGACTAAACCAATGGACATGTCAAAGTGGACAGGGTAAAGCCTATGACGATTCAACCCTAGAGAACCTATATATAAAAGCATAACAGGAGACAGAAAGTACAACCTCCATTTAGAGATATGAAAACTCCTGTGTCCTACAGGTCCATTCATCTCTGGGTTATGATCTATCTAGACACTCATGAGTCAGTCTCCTAGGAGTCTAAACAAAAATTTACTTTGGAGTCATATGCTGTATTCACCAAGTAACTAATGCTAGGTGGCATAATGGATTAAACCAAGGCAAAAAAAAAATCCTCAAACCTCAAAAAGCCTTTGATGATGAGCATAGAGGCATTTTAGAATATGAATGGCAAGCTGTAATTTACTTATTAGTATACATCATTCTCATCACAGGGCCATTACCAGGCATACATGTAACCCAGATAGAATCCTAGTGTAGCTACATGATAAATCACTCTTACCCACTCAAGTTCTTCCTAGCTTTTGACTCTATGAAAATTTGAACCTTAGTCAAGTTATTTTTTTCCTCTGTAACTTTTATGGTTAGTGCCTTCTGTTTGTATTGTTATTATTTCTGTTTACTCTACAAGGAAAGTAGTGTCATTCTGTAAAGATATTCTTTGATGTTATCTTCAATTTGTCTTTCTGGAAGCATATTTTAGTATTGGTAATAAGGTTAATTTACTACATAGAATTAACATTTGGTATTAAATGAAGTCATAGACAAAATTCATATTTTCCATTCCAAATATATTACAATAAGTTTTTATTTATGGGACATCTTTGAGGAAATTCAGTTGATAGTGCAAATGTGAGTCTATTTCTAAATATTTGATTTTATTACTTGTTTATCTTCACAATAATATCCTGTAATCTTGGCTTTGCAGAATAGATCTTGAAATAAACTATTCTAATTCTGTCAACTTTTTTCTTTATTAGTTATATAACTATTATAAACCTTTGTATTTTTATGTAACTAAAACATCAGGCTTTCATTTTCGACATGTCAAAAATGTACTGTTGAGATCACAATGAAAACAAAGAGTTTTGGAAGAAGGAATATCTTTTTCTTTTTTCTTTTTTTTTTTTTTTTTTTTTTTGGTTTTTACGAGACAGGATTTCTCTGTATTGTTTTGGAGGTTTTCGGTCAAGCCTGGCCTCAAAGGAAGGAATATCTTAACAACACTGAATCTCCCTGTCTATACAAGTGCAGTACTCATGTAGCTTTTAGGGGTTTGCTTTTATATTTACTTCAACATTATTTTTGGAATATATACCATGAATGTTTCTTACATAATTGTTCACAATAATTTTATGCTTCTGACATTACTGTAAATGATATAGTTATACTTCCATTTAAAATTTTTTCTTGTTAGCTTCAGAATACATCTTCAAGCATAGAAGAACAGAATTGTGGTTGTATAATCATGAGGCCTTAGGGCAAAGGATAAGTACTGTAAAATTATGAAATTTAACTCTTGATGCTTAGATTATTTCTTGGGACTAAAAATAAAATATAATCCTTAGGTTTAGCAAAGCTGGGGTAAACACTTAAAATTTTGTTGTAAGAGGGAATTCCATAAGTGTTTTTAGCACCAAATTAAAATAACACAAAATGGATGCAAGGTCTCATTGAAGGAGGAGATGTGTTGTTTTGACTTGGAGCCAGTAGCACTGGTATACAATCTCCATAGTCATTTATTGTATTAAATATAAGCAGTCCATTTACGTCAGTGAGCTATTGAAGAAAAAGAAAGTAATGCAATTGATTGCTGTATGTTGAGTTTACATTTTGAAAACCTGTCAAGTCACTTATAATTTCTAGTAGTTTAGTGGTAGGATGCTTAAAGTTTTTAATTGTGCAACATAATTACCTATAAATTAAAACATTTTATTTCTCTTATTTTTATTTATATGCTAACCATATAATCTGTATAGATCAGGTATATAATTCTCTTACAAACATAAATGCTACAGTGCTTTTGTGATTTTGAAAACTCAGAACAAGTCACTTTTCTAAACATCAATTTTTGTTCACTATTATTAATACTAGATATGCACAGTATATTTCTACAGTATAATAAATGACACAAGTGGCATGGAGTCACATCTCTTTCACCCATTAAATTTTTGTGAAGTATTATTAATATATGTATATTAATAAATGTTAGCATATCCTGATGTGCAAAATGACTAATATATGTTTATTGTTGATATATCTCCTTGTAGGAGATCCTGCCCTATTTTCACTTAGGATTATAAGGTGGATTTGACCTCAGTCATCTCCATTCTTTGTTCTTTCTGTATCCTTTATTCTGATTACACCAAATGCTTCAGTCACAAGCAGGTGATTCAGTAGAGCAAAGCAATATCTTCTTAGGTATTTTTGGGTGTTTAGTCAATGCTTGCCTTATTCCCATTCTACAAAACTAGAGATGCTTCTCCATAGATTGTTACCATGCCATACTAAATAGAGATTGCTTATTTAGTTAGAATTCAGAGGATATACATATTAATGTACACCTGTGTTAGGCGAGGAGATAGTGAGTGTAGGAGGTAAGAATTGAGCTAAAATAATTTTGAGCTTGATAATGTTGGTATTTATTATGTAACCATTTTGGACTCATGTATGATTTATTCCTATGTAAGAAACAGACTCAGTGTAATCTGAACAAAAATATAATTAATTGAACATCACCAATGTTAATTGCCATCTGAATGGTCCAGGATGCCATTTTTTACATTTAATTTCTTTTAAATACTTTAAGAAGGTACACATGGTGTTCAGTTAGTTTTAAGTCTTCCCCTAAGCATTATCTTTTCACCGTGAACAGGTATAAAATGATGTGCTTGACATAAATAAAAAAATCATCATTATACCTTACAGTTAATGAAAATGATGACTGCCTTATATGCTATCCTAGAACTCTCATCCAGTGGCTGATGGAGGCAGAAGCAGACACCCACAGCTGTGACCCGAATTGAACTCCTGGAACCCAGTTGCAAAGAAGAGTGATAACCAAAGGAATCAAGATCAGGCTGGTGAAACCCACAGAGGCAGCTGACCTAAACAAGGGGGAACACATGGACCTCAGACTGATGACTGAGGGGCCATCATGGGACAGATCCAGACACCCTCTCACTGGGTGACAGAGAGGAGGCCTTGGAAATCTGTGGGTCCTTGGAGAGTGGAGCAGTGTTTATTCCTGGCATACAGAATGACTCTGGGAATCCATACCACGTGGAGGGGTGCTCTCTCTGCCGGGACACATGGGGAAGAACCTGGGCCCTTCCCTGGATTCTGTGACAGACTCTGAAAATCCCTCATGGAGGCCCTTGCCCTCCCTGGGGAGCAGAGATGGGATGGAGTGGGGATAAGGGATGGGAGGGTTGGAGGGGGGGTGGGGGAGGAGGGCAGGGAGAGGGAACTGAAAGTGACATGCATAAAAAGTTAAATTAAAACATATTTTTTAAATAAATTTTTAAAATAAAAGAAATTTAAAATGGCAAGAGCTTCTTAAAAGTGTCAAAAAAACCATGGACTCACAACTAAGAGTTCAGCGATAGACACTAGCATAATAGGCGGTCTGTTTTCTGTTTGCTTGTTTTGATTTCAGCACATCTCTTATCTTCTAGTTCTATTTAAGTAACTAGGGTTCTTCATTTTAGAAAACTTTGAGTATCTACACCACTCAAAGCAAACACAGTGAATAGAAAATATGCCTAGAGACATGTTGCTCATTGTTTTAACTTTATTTCTCAGAAGTAAAAAATCTTTGGAAATTTCTTCAATGAGCATGAAGATCAAACACAGATAAACAGTTACCATATACACTATTTTAACTTGATTTTTCTGTATTTAAAAATGAAGTTGATTTTTCCCTTGCCTTCATGAGAATCAAAGGGAGTTCTAATTTGTATTTGTCATTTTTCACTATGACAAAAAAGCTCAGGTACCATAAATGTTATTTTAGAGCAAAGTTCTGGTGGTTCCAGATCATAATTGCTTTGTTCCAATATTTTAGGTCTGTGGTGAGGCCAAGAGTCATGGCAGGGCATGCATGGTACATCAGATAATTGCTTCTCAGTAGGTAAGCAGGCAGGTGTGAAGAAAATAGGAATGGAGGAAAAGCAATAGTAAGAGGGAGATTGAAGGAGGAGGAGACTAGAAAGAAGAGGGGTGGGGGAGGCAAGCTAGAGTTGCAATGCCTCCTTGAAGCAACCCTCTTTTGTAGCACCTATGAACTTGTGTATGTTCTTATCTGCAGCGGACTTTATATGAATATAAGATACAATGATGTCTAAAATGCTCAGCACAATAGATTTAAGTGTTATAAAGTTGAACATATCTAATACAATTCAAACTAACTAAACCTAAATTTGAAAGAATTACAATAATTGCAAAATCAATTGCCTTACTCTTGGGAAGAATCTTTGAAACAATAGTACAAATTAGTTAATAAGTTGAATTCTAGACAGAAAACACAATTAGGTTAATTCAATGGGAATGTGAAAAGCTCTGTAGGTAACATCTGAAGGATCTATATTCAGAATCATGCAAGAAACACTTGTAAACAGTGAGCCGGTACATGACCATGGAGCAAAGTCAAGAAATTTCAAAGATGAGCATCATGGAAATGCCACGCCCACCGAGACAGCAAGAAGAACAGGGCAAACATTCTTCTACTGCTTAATAAATACACAGGATTTGTCCCACACTTTAGAAATGAGCAAGAACAACATATAAAAAACATAAAATAAATAAATAAAATGCAGTAATAAGGTGAATACCTTAGCAAAATGTAAAAACAAGCTAATAATTTATCAATCAAATGTCATGACTTAAGCAGGCATAGTCAAAGAATGTAAAATTGCTTTTTTTAAATTTAACACTGCAAATCATGAAAATACAGAGATGAAAAAGTAATAATTGGATACTACAAAAGGTAGAGACAAATATTTGGTAAATTTCAATACCGGCTCATGATGAAAATGTCTAGCAATATATCAAGATAAAGATCTGCTTAATTTAAATTATGTGCCAGTATTTTTCAGCAAAAATATTTTCTTCTATCAAAGAACAATAAATTTTGCCACTGTCATAACATACTCATTTTATTGGAGACATTGGTAATAGCAGTAATATAAGAAAAGTAGAAAAAGTATTGTTAGTTAAGTGATAAATATTTGTCAGAACTGTAATTATAGCATTTGATTAAATAGTTTTTATTTAAGAAAAAGTATTAAATATAGAACATAATCAGTTTAGCCTGTTCGACAAGGTTATCAACTATATCTACAGTAAAAACATTAAACATATTTGCACTCATTAAACCGCTGGCCATCCTTATATTCTCAAGGAACCATTTCAATTTCTGCCCAGTATTTGATGATGGAAGCTGGCTGTCTTTTAATCTTATTAGGGCTTACTTTTTATGAATGGCTCCACAGGCTCACTTATTTGAATGTTTGTTTTCCAGTTGGTGGGCTGTTTAGGGAGAAATCAGAGATGTGGGTTTGTTGGAGGAGGTGTGTCACTAGGAGTGGGCTTTGAAGCTTAAAACTCCCGTGTAACGCTATCATAGAGCCTTCATCCAGTATCTGATGGAAGCAGAAGCAGAGATTCACAGTTAAGCACTGTGCCAACCTCCTGGAATTCAGTTGTAAAGAGGGAGGAGTGATGAGCAAAGGGATCAAGACAGTGCTGGGAAAATCCACAGAAACAGCTGACCTGAACAAGAGGAAGCTCATGGACCCTATATTGACAGCTGGGGAACCAGCATAAGACAGAACCAGGCCCACTGAATGCTGGTATCAGTTGGGGGTCTTGGGCAGTCTGTAGGGATGCTGGCAGTGGATCTAGTATTTGTCCCTAGTGCACGATTGGGTTTTTGGAGACCAGTCCCTATGGAGGGATTCTCTCTCACCCTAGATACATGGGGGAGGGGGAGGGCCTAAGTCCTGATGAAACACTTTGATGATCCCCCATGGGAGGCCTTATCCTCCCTGAGGAGTAGATGGGGCTTGGGATGGGAGTTGAGGGGGAAGTGGGAGTATGGGAGGGAGAGGAAACTTGGATTGGTATGTAAAATAAGATTACTTTTAATATAAATGAAACTAATTTTTAAAATCCTGTGAAAGACCCAGTCTCTTTTGCCCTAACTCTAATTTGAGAAAGATGTATAATCTCTCAACCACTGCTCTGCACCATGCCTTCCTGCTACCATCATTCCCATGGTGTTCATGGACTAACCTGCTGAGACAGTAAGCAAATCCTCAATTAAATGCCTCTCCTTATAAGTTGCCGGATTTAGATGTCTGTTATGAATCTACCTTAGGACCTACAAAGTAAGATTCTGAAGGTGAGAAGTTTGTCCCCATTAAGGACTTTCAGGACTGAACAGGAAAGACTGAAAACAATTGCCAGTGACTTTGGGATACTTGCTATAAAACCTGATTTTATAAATCTGCCTATAGTTTGTCTTTAAAGGAAGTTTCTTCTTACCTGTTCGCAAATGTAAACCTATCACATAAAAAAGAATGTACCTTGATTAAGTTTCACTTCAACCTAAAACTTTAGACAAAAACAGATAAATTACTGTAGAAACAACACACACTTAGGATTTGTGCTGTTGAGATTGGTAAATGTAGTTGTCCTCTGTCTCCCATCTCCTTCCCTCTGTCTTATCATCTAGAGAACGTCAGTCTACTTCAGAGCTTTTGTCATCTTTAAGCAGCTCAGTGTCTGCTCCGCTTGCTTTTTCTATCTACTTATTTTTGGTCCCCATTTATCATTATTTTTAACCGATATCAGCATTAAACATGATTTGCCACATCAGTTAACTTCCACAGTAAATGCGAATCTTTCTGACTTTCACTGGCAATGTCTGGGCTTCTAGTCCTTTCAGATCTGGTTTGTCAGCACCATTTAGTTTTTTTCCATTAAGGGCAGGCCTCCTGGAGATTTCTATTGTTTGAAAGATGGCAGAACTGCAGAGAAGAGAACAAGTATGTTTAGTTGCACACCATTCTTCAGCTACATCAGCTGGAGCACTTATTTCAACAGTTACAATCCACAGACTGTGCCATCCTGGGATAGCTTTACACAGTTAGAATTGGGGTACCAGCACATTAGACTGCACATGCAACCTCTAGGTTTTCATTCAACGACTTCGTTAAAACCTATAATTTTGGATTTTCTTTTCATTTTATAATTACTAACACTTTTTCCATTTTTATTTCATTTTACATTAAAGGCACAGTTCTCCCTCCCACCCCTCCTGTCACTCCCCTCACCTCCTCCCACCCCTCCTACCTCCCCCCCAGTCCACCCCCAGTCCACTTTTCCTCAGGGGTAAGGGCTCCCATGAGAAGTCAACATACTCTGGCAACATAAGTTGGGGCAGAGTCAGGCTACTTCCCCATGTGCTAAGACTGAACATGGCATAGGTACCATTCCAACAAGCTAGGGCACCATTCCAGAAAGCTAGCACATGTACCAGGATTATATTATTTTTGAATTAACGATTAAGGTAATGCTTCATTGTGGGTATCTAGGCATATCATTATCGAGAAATTCAGCTTACACATTAGATCGATTTTGTCGTCATATTTAGATTTTTGATGGGAAATATGAATTACTTTTCTAACACCACTTTGAGTGTTGGAACAATATTGCTTTTCAGGTGCCATAGATCACAGTTACATGTGTTTCTATAGACATACTTTGAACTGTATCACAGGATCAGTCAAATACTCATACCTCTACATGAGAAAGAAGGACAATGACTTTTTTACAGTTTGCTTAATCAAATTATGACTGACTGGCAACAAATGAATTGTTTCTAAAACCTAAGCGATTGTTTTCAAAAGGTGTAAAGAAAATGGTGACATGTTTACATACTAGGTATGACCTTTTTATCCACAGTCATTGTGTTTTGTTATAAAAGAGAAGATGGGAGTTGGTGCGTTGACTCAACAGGAAAGATGTCTGCTACTAAGTCTGGGAGCCTAGTTCAGTAAAACACGGAGGAAAGAAAGAACCCACTCCTGAAAGTTGTCTGCTAAAACAATGAAAGGGAAAGAGGACTATGGTATCATTGTCCATTCCTACTTCATACTAGAGAAAATGAGCACTGAGGAGCAAAATGTGAAACTAGTGAGATAAATAAGATTGTATCCTATGAACTGACGGCATATATGTCACATGAATTTGGTAGAATAAACAGTATATTTGTCATCCCTGAAAGAAGATATCAAGATCGTAGGAACTCTCTAACATCACATGAAAAAAAATAAGATGTGTTGCATTTGTGTTACACATCTTTGATGTGGGAGGCCCTGTAATTATGTCAATAAAGCACTGTTGAGCCAATAGGGAACCAAGATAGGAGGGACTAGGAGTCCAGAAGGACTATGGGTAGGAGAAACACAGGGAGTCGAGATGTAACGCCATGAGGTAGGAAGCCCGAAAACTTCTCCGGTAAGAGACATACTTAGATTAACAATCATGGGGTAATTACTTAAGTCAGAGCTAGCCAGTAAGAAACAAGCAAGGCCAACAGCTTCATAATTAATATAGCCTCCTGTGTGTTTATTTGGGACTGATGCGGCTCTAGAACCAGGCTGGCGGGAAGGCTTTTCTCAAGGAAAAAAGTTTTCCCTTTACACATCTTGAGATTGGAATATTTTTGTGTGTTCTCCAGGAGAGCAATATGTGCAACCACATGTATTTTTAAGTAAACTAAGCAGGACTACCTCTCCAGAGAGAGGTAGACTTGAAAATGGAGACAGACAATGACAGAGAGGTGAAAACAGAGGTGAAGAAAGATGAAGACAATGAGGAAAGGAGAGAGAATTCTGAAGAACTAGAGGCGGAACGACAAGCTGGCTCCTGAAGTCACTTCCTCAACTCCAGAATCTCTGAGACCATGTTTTCCCTGTATCCTGAAGCCCTTTTCACAGGCAAATCATGTCTGGTAATAAACTTCAAAAGCATCTATAGTGTGAGTATTTACCTTTGCTGAATGCTATGTCTTTTCTGTCTGCCACGATTTTAGTGTAGTTCCTTGACCTTTATTTGGAACTCTTTTAATTTCCCTTGTATCCCTGGTAAATGGTTAAGATTCCAATACTCTCTTCTTAATCTGTATTTTATTATTCTTATGTTTATGCCAGTTTTTTCTTGTTTTATAATTATTCTATATCTTCTCCCCACATCCACAGAAGGAACATGAAAGATGTTAGCAATATAGAAATTGTGCTTTACTAATAAAACAATAGTCAGTACTTTTATCATTTCTTTACATTCTTTCCCATAACAAGAAATTAATTTTAATTTTATTGAGGCTACTCCAAGTTTTTATGATTCATAGTTATTTATATAAATACATATATTCATAAATAAGTAGATAATGAATACAAGAAAAAACTTTTATGATATATAAAAACTGTACTTGGCATGAAATAATTTTTCTAGGTAGTATCAGAAAGCATTTTATGCTAAATGTTGAAATATTGAGTTTAGAGTCTCATAAACAGAGAGTAGACTATTTCAGTATTTTCTTTCTGATTCTGTCACCAAGTCTCATAAAACTCAAACTTCTAACAGTTCGGTACGTTAAAGTGGAAGTTAATGTGTTGACTGGCATTAGTGTGTCAAGATCATTTAAAACTTGCCTACCTATAGTTTCTGAAGCAAGACATGTGTGCTTCTGTGGATTGTAAAGGCACCAAAAATGTGCACGTGTAATAAAAGAATAAGAGAAGAAACGAATAAAGACTGGAAAGTATGATGAGAATTAAATGGACTTTGAACAGATACATTTAAAAGGAATCTTCAACTCCTTCAACAGTAGGTTTTAATAGCCTGTGTTGATGAATATCTGTAAGTACTGTATAAAGAAACCACTTGCAAATAAATTTCATTCAGCAGTGAAATTATGTACTGTGGTCTTCAAAGTGGTTTCAAAACAAATAATAAGTTTTATAGTTTGTATTCTTTCCCAAAATAAATTTGTTCATTTTATGTTTTCTCTTGCCTTATCAGTTCATTTACCTGCAATAAACATGTAGGGAAAGAGTAACTATTTAAAATATTGTGGTTCTTTGGAGTTAAAAAATTGACCTGAGTATTTAGAGAGCCATCCAATGAAGTGTTGAAGTGTTTTGCTTAAAGGTTTTCCTTATTGATATACATACATGAAGTAAACACATTATTTTTCTTTTTTCTCTCAAGACATGGTTACCTTTTGTATCCCTGGTTGTCCTGGAACACACTCTGTAGATCAGGCCAGTCTGTAACTTGGATATCTATCTGTATTTTCCTCCTGAGTGTTGGGATTATAGGTGTGTGCCACCATCATCTGCTCATGATTTTTCTACAATATAGAGATTTCATCAAATTTTCAGAGAAGTAGCTTAAATAGCCTAAGTTATTGCTCCTTAGGCATCTGTCCTGAAAATCTGTTCAGACAAACCCTTTCCTGACTAGAAGTCAAAAAGCTTCAAAATGAACACTGCGGAAATGGCTAAGTTGGAATGGGTTCGTGTGATGATCTTGCCACAAAACATCATGGAAGATACCTTTCAACCTTCCTTCTTGAGAATGAAGCCCATGAGGAGCAGAAGTTACTGACAGTGAGTGAATGTGGGGAAATAACTGTGTTCAGGATTTGTACAGTACGAGGAGCATTATTGCATCTACTATAAGAAGATTCGCCTTATGGTTACCTGAATATTAGAGGTTAGTTTAAGATAAACATTGATAAATTCGATCATTTGAGAGAAATTGAATTAGAAGAAAGAAAAAAAGATAAGAAAAATGGAGAAAGAAGGCACGATCTCTCCTTTATTCCCCTTGAAGCTTGGGATTTGCATATGCTTGGTAAATACTCTACTATGAGTTAAAGCCCAACCCAAAATAGTGATTTGATAGGAGTGATACAGTTATCTAATCAATTGCATCAGGAGAGGAAGAAATTAAAATAAATCAAATCATATAAATTGATAAGCAATATTAATAAAATGTCACATGAGAAACAAGTAAAATTAACACCAGTAATACATTCATCATGCTTGAAAACTAAGTCAAAAACTGGCATGGATAACAAACAGGTGGAGAATATAAATGCTATGTAATTGTGTTGAGCATTGGAGCTAGTAATGTTGGCTTCTTAGCTGCTTTTGATATATTTTCAACAAATGTGAGAGGCCTTGTGTTTTTTCAGAATGAAAATGTATATCAAATATGAGAAATTATAGTGTTCGTTATTATTAATGGTCTGGTGTTAGGAATATAGTTCTTTTGAATATCCCTTTTTTCTACAGAGTGAGAAAGACAATCTATTTAAAACTGTATGATGATTGAGTGGTTATAGTTGAGAGAGCCTATTAGGAACTACTTCAACATAGAGAATGAAAAACTCATTATCTTAATTTCCTGCCAACAGGTCTTTGGAGCTGTTTGAGCCTGCACTAAGTTGTCATGGTGATGGCAAAAGCTAATGGAGCATGAGGTGAGAATTCTGACCTGCCTCTCTCATGCATTGAACAAGGTTGTTCTGCCACAAAATGGAATTGACACATTTGTTGGACTTCGTAAGAGCAAGAATAATTTTTGATAATATAGGTTTATGATCAGAAGTATACCCTGGGCCTCTTTAAAAGCTCAATTGTCTTTCAGTGATCATCAGTGAATATTTTCTTATGTTTCTTTGGAGAAGATTTTGATGTGGCTAAACCTTTGGGAAAAAAATCTATTTTGATGTTTCCTTATGTCATTATGAAAACCACCGTAAGTAGTAGTTCCTTTCTTCTTTCTAGCTCGTATTTTATTCAGTATTTTGCATGCAAATGACATAAACACAATTATTTTTCTTTCATGTAGTCATCCTATGCTCTCTCTTGCAGTATAATATGGGACTATATCATAGAATAATACTTAAATTTGAATTATGTGAGAGTGAACACTCATACTTATATGACTAGAATCCATGGTTTCCGATTCATTAGCTGGCAGGATAATATGGAGAAGAGAGATATTAAGATGTGCCTTTAGGATGATTCACAAAGCCTGGATGCAATCCTGTGCTGTGAATATTATTTCTATAACTCACTGGGAATGCTTCAAAGAGAGTGATTTTTCCTTACAAGATGACTAAAGTTAAGGGGATCAAGAGGGCTAAAGTAAAACCTCAAAGGATTTTCCTTGGAAGATAGACATTAGTGTTTACTTACAGACAATCAGAAAGATACATCCTAATGTAAGCAATCTCTGTCACCCCGGGATTTGGCTTAAGCTGCAGGGTATTACACACACTTGTGTATACAAAACATCTATTTTGGTGGGTGGTGGGAAACTTATCATTGCATTTATGATCTTTGACCTGTATTACCAGCACAAATGAAGGGGTTTACTGCAAGTAAAAATATATATATTTCACTCTGGCTTGTTGTATTTTAAGTGTATGGATCTATATTTTGGCCAGAAATGTCATGGGGATATAAAAACGCAGATAACTCAGATCTGAAGGATGTTCCCAAGCCATACTAAATTCAAGGAGTCCAACTATCACAACTCTAAAAACTGTCTTGCCCTTCTCGGGCTCTGGAGGTTTTACAGGATTTTATTTGGATCCCATCATGTTCCTTGTGCCACATCACTGAGTGATACTTCAAGTCTTTGTAGACTGTTTTTATTTGGCTTGCCTTCACTATTCTTTCTCTGCGTTGTCAGACAGCCGTCGTTAATGTCCTTTACTTTTGGCTCATCTTCGTCTCTTGTAATCTTCAACAATGTTCTCAGTACTTTGAATGTATTTTCCCTTTTATTTTCCACTAAAAAATTATATTGATATTTTATTTGTCAGAAAATGGAGCAATAATGGCCAACAATAGCTAAAATGGGCCATTAAAAAATCTATTCAAGTCTTACAAAACTTAAATTTGCTTAAGGTTGAATTCATGGCATCTTGGAATTCTCCTGATTTAGAACCTTATATTTTTAAGTTTAATTTATTTTTATATATCACACTATCACATCATTATTTTGAAGAAATTCCTCTGTATTTCATTAAATAGGCCTGCCCGCAATTGATTTAACAAATTGTGTTCAACCATGTTTGAATTTTATCCATGAGTCAGTGGATAAAGGACTTGGTTGGTGAGTATGAGGAGCAGAGTTCGGAAATTCACATCCCTAGAACTCACAAATATCAAGTGAGGCAGGCGTGTTGTAACTGCAGCCCACCCACTAATGAGTCAGAGGCGAGAGCCTTTGTAGTGAGTGAGCTGGCTGGATTAGTTCAAACCGGTAAACTCCAGGTTGAGAAAGGGTCTATGACTCAATCAATAGAGAGGAAATAGTGGATACGTTTACAAAAATTCATGTGTATCCTCACAGTCCCTGTACCCTCACATATTCAAACACACACACACACACACACACACACACACACACACACACATTCATGAAATAAGTTACTTTCAAATAAAATTAATTGCTGAGTGGGGTTGAGGTCTGCTGATCTCAAAAAATAAAAGAAATAACTAAAATAAACTGTGAGCATTAATATTGATGGCACTTATTAATATTCACCCTTAAAAGCAGAAAAGCTTTTAAACTTTGATCCCTCATTTTGAAACATGTACAGTATAACATTTGGTTTTAAGTTTTTGTTCCAACTTTATCTCAATTTTTAGTGAACATGATATACCAGAAAAAAACAGACATTATTTTTTCTTCAATGTCGGAATTTATTAAATAACGATAAATTCAAAAGCTGCAATGACAGCTATTTTTTTCAGATAATCCCACCTGCAAATCAGATTGACGCAAACCAAACTTTTGTTCTTAATTACTAATACTATCAGACCATACAGCAAATGTGTCCATATATGTATATATTGTGGTTATAGAATGAATGAATCTTAAGGCTACAGAAGAGGTGAGGAGGATTTGGAAGTGAGCTGAATGTTATGGAAGTAAAGTCTATATTCATAAGAAAATTAACCTTAATCAGTAGCAGAAGGCCTTGCCGGGTCAGGTTTGAGAGAGAAGATATATTAACTAGAGAGGACAGAGCTGGATTGGAACAGGAAACTGGGTTCAGGCCCTTCAGGGTGAGCAGGTGGAGAGGCAAACGGAAGTTGAGTGACCCTAGTTGAAAACTGGGGATAAGGCAGAGCTGAAGCCCCTATGGAAATAAAGATGTCTATTACTTAAGAAAATGGATAGAAATTGGGCTAAATAAGTGTTTCAGTGAAATTATTCGTATGCAGTTTTTATATACTGTACTGTAACATATGTATAGACTATTTGGTAATCAAATTTTCCAACACAAAAATTCATTAATATTAGAAAAATTGACACATGAGCATTTATAATTCAATGACATTTCACTGCTTAAAATACTATGTGTAATTGGCTGTAATTGAGGTACGTTTAGTTTTATTCTATTTTAATTTAGAACATGCATGGTCCTAGTTTTGTGATATTTATTTTCATATGATACAATATATACCTAAAATTATTTAATTGAGGAAGATAATATTTCAGTGTTTTGACATATATTCCAAAACATCTTTCCAAAGTGGTATAATATGTAGTCCCAGAAGAAATACAACAGTATTCATATTTCACACGTATAATGACATATCTTCATAGGCTATTAAAATGTTTAAAATCTGTTGTAGACATTTTCATTTCCACATGTAGTCAATACACAAACATTCCAAAGTCTATTATTTGTATTAACTGTGAGACATGATATGTATATGTTTTAATAGTTTCACAACATCTCAATTCAGTCTGAATTTATATTCAGTATGCTTAATTCACATGGAAATTAGATTAAATTGTAACTGAAAACTCATAATTGCCTGCCCACATTGTCTGAAATATACATAGCAAAAGTTTCCTAATAATGAATCAAATATCTTTTTTAAAAATTTAAATCTGAGTGATTTCAACGTAAGTATAATTAAAGTTTAATCACTGTAGTTAATCTAAATGGCTCCCCAGCTATGTCTGTCTTGGGACCACAGTCTTCCAATGTAGACATAGAGAATCTTTGGTCTGAGAAGTTTCCTATGTGAACCAGTTCACTGTGAATTCTAGGATCTCATTTCCTACCATTTCCTGCTCATCCCTCCCTCCAGTCAGTTTTTCTGTAACCCAGTAGCTTCCCAGGGTCTTATTCCCAGGGTCTTAGCAGCTTTTCTCTCTGCCTACAATGCTATTTACTCAAAAATTCCTCCTGGGCTGTTATTACTACTTTATATCTTTGCTTTATATGTGCCCTTGTCAATGACAGCTTGTCTAGCACAATTATTTCTCACTTGTTTCCCTTCTCTGTCTGTGGTTTTTTTTTTGTCTCACTACTGGAGAATGTAAATGCTATCTAGGCAGGGTATATGCTAGTTGTCCTGACAAACAGCAAATTCTCAAATATTTGCTCAGCAGGAAAGGTTACATGTACATTCTAATTACTATAGGCCCTGTACATGTGTGTACACATGTCTGGAACTGCTCTCCAATTCATTCTTTTGATTTACTTACACTATGATCATTCATCTATGGATCATTTTCCCTTCTTTAATTGTGCCTCCATAGCTACCTAAAAATTAATTTTCACTAGGCGTAGAGTGGGTAAAAGCATTTCATTTTTAAATTTGTACTCATGGTATGTGAGTAGAGATAGAAATTTAAAACTCTTGAAAAGAACTATTTAGAATTAAGGCTGAACAGTGATATGGATCATAATTAAATTTTACCATATAAGTGAAAACATATAATGTAAACAGTGAATTATCTCTCATAACTTCTGTTTAAAAAGATCAGTTTTTCCAAAAATCTATGACTCATTGTATGTATTTTTGAACTGTTTCCATGATGAATATTTGTTTTGGAATATAACATAAACTCAGAAAATTGCATCAACATTATTAAAATAGGAACCAAATCAATAGCTCTACCAGCCATTTTCCGGTAAAATCTTGGATCACATTTGTAAACATTTATTGTGAACACTACATACAAGACACATTATAGTTGTAATAAAGTACCCAAAATTATGAAGCAAGTGATAATCATCTGCAGGTGGCTCACCTCTGCTTAAGAATTTATTCTATAACCTTGTTTCTGATGTGTTTTATGCAGGTACACAATCCAGAAACTAATAGACGTAATGGTTTAATGAAAATACCAATTTCACAAATATTATCATTCCGTAAAAGCTTCCACGATCCAATCCTTGTTGTGATGTAGAAAATAAATGCCCCCAGGGGTAACTTTCTCATTTGCCCATTTGCTTAACAGCACCTGCTGTGAATCCTCCACTTCTCAACAGGGGAATGCCTGCCCATCGCTTACCACTGTCTTTGTTATTTCAGGACGGGCTTTCCTAATGCTTTCTAATTAAATCTCTATTTGAAGACTCTCAGGGGAGCTAGGTTGTAAAGCTGCTCATTTGTAGTGAAATTGAGCATATGGAACACGTAATGTTGGACTAGCATCCCAGCAACAGCTCACTATTGAATTCAAGCTAGCTATACCTTGTTTTACCAAAGCTCAGAGACAACCAGAATAAATAGAAAACACAGAGGGAACAGATAGCTTGTTTTGTGGGTCTTGGTGTCAGTCAATTTTCCTTGCACTCTTCCCACAATTCTCTGTGTGAAAGGCTTTTGGCAGCCTTTCAAGCAAGACTTGTGTAAATGCCTATCTCTTCTAGAAAAGTTCTCCAAGGTTTACGGGCAGCTGTTTCTTAACCCAGTGTAGCACAGCCTCTTGCCCATAGACAAATGTGCAGTACTTTGGCTACAGATAACAGACCATTTATGGGCAAAAGTTATATGCCTAGACAACCACCCATAAGTCTTTCTCTCTCTTTCCTCACCTCAGTCATCAGAGTCTTTACATTTTGTTCTTACTATATGTAGGAGGTAAATTACTGTTTTCTAACATGAATAAGTTGTAATTGTTAACACTGAACTTGGACAGAATCTGTAGTACTTTACACTCCACTTTTTTCATGAGTACGTGGTGATTATAGAAGCCACACCTCCTTTTAAAATTGTGTGTATTAATTAGATGTATCAGTTGGCATGGGACTCTGCAACTCTGCATTTCCATTGTGGTTTTCTGTAGCAGTCTCCATCTATTGCAAATAGAAGTTTCCTTGATGAGATATCAGGACTATGCTTGTTTGTGGGTATAAGGACAAATATTTAGAATACAGTTAGGGATTATGCTACAATGGTAAAGTGATTGGTTATATGTATAATATCCATGACTTCATTAGCCCTGAGTAATTGGCTAGTTTTCCAGTAATGACCAGTCATGGAGTTAAAGAAAAAATAGGACATGAATTTTAAAGAGAGCAAGAGGAGTGTTTGCAGAGAGGAAAGAGAATGTGAAATTATGTAATTATAATCTCAAAAATAAAAAATGAAAAATTACAAAATCTTCAATGTGATATTAATTAAGTAAAATTTTAAAATAAATAAATGAATAAAGGTTCAAGATGCTTTATACTTCTTTTAAATGAAGCGTGATTTGTGCTTTCTAGGTAAGAAAGGCATATTGAAGTTAAATTATTAAAAGAAAAATAGAAAGTGGCCTAAGTAGACCTTTTGGGTTTGTTGTCAATTAGCACATTTTGTTCTATTATTTAGAACTTTAATTTGAATACATTTTCAGAAAACATTATAAAGTATACTTCATGGATTAACACTAATGTTGGAGCTATCAGTTCAAGACCTGTAAACTATATAATATTCCCACTATCCTTACTATTTGTTTATTTATTTGTTGCACAAATTCTTGCAACAGAAAAATATCTGTATTAGGATTTAAATATAAACAAAAATAAGATGCATGGAAAACTACCATTATTGTCTTACTAAGTGGACATGACATAAACTACATATCAAGTATGAGTCTGTATACAGAGATTATTGCTCTATTCTTCCTTGATCAGAGAAGCTTCTATTTGTAGTGGACACCAATTAATGCAGAGACTCACAACTACTCAAAGTGTTGAAAGCAAAAAATGCAATTTCTGTATTTTTCCTTCAAGGTTCACAGAACATTTTTTGTGGTTTTATTTTTTTTTTAATTTTAAAGAGCTTGTTTTACATGTCACTTTGAGGAATAAGAGGCAGGGTGATCTGCGTCTGTGTGTGCGTGCGTGCGTGTGTGTGTGTGTTGTGAAATGATATCCTTCATTTATGACATGGCTGATGAACAGCAGTTGTGGTTAACTCCATAAAACCTATACAATCTGGAACCATCCACATTTTATCATAAGTTGGATAGGAGCTGATGACCCCAGTCACTTAAGGTAATTAATTATTAACTGAAGGGTAAAGTGAAAAAAACAGAAAAATCCCACGGAATAAAATAGCACCAAATATATATGCATATATTCTATATTGTAAAGAAAAAGATTTCAGATTCCAGAGAACATAAGCATCAAGAAAGTAAGGAAACACATTTCCACATAATATTGCTTGCATGAATCTGCAATACATGACAGCCAAGCCAATACAGACAAGTGAATTGTTACTTGAAAATAACTTTGGCTAAGAATTCTGACATTTTCTTTTGGTTTATCTGTGTACTGTACTTGTTTAATCAAATTTGAGCAAAGTTTTTGGTAAGTCAGAATAGGAAAGAATCGTCATCTCCAGTCTATGCATCTGATGGTCCTTCACTTCTGAGCAGGTACTTCATCCTTTGCCATTACTATGTGATTGCTCATGGGTATCTGCTAGCTTTTTGCCTGAAATGCCCCCTTTCATGAAATTTCTTCCCAGTGGTTTTCAACTCACACACTCCTCACTCTCACTTTGGCTATAAATTTCTATTTCTGCAAGCTGTTCTCAGAGTTGAATATGTTCTTTGCTATTTACCCTACTGCCCTTCTGTGGGGTCTCTGCATTGAGTGTAATGATTTCTTTTTTTTTTCTCTCTCCCTTTTTTAAAAATTTAAGTTAGAAACAATCTTGTTTCACATGTAAATCCCAGCTCCCTCTCCCTCCCCACCACCCCCACCATCCCCACCAGGACCCCCAGTCCCCCACCCAATCTCCACTCCAATCAACAGAGAGGGTAAGGCCATCCATTGTGATCTCCAGAGTCTGTCATGTCATCCAGGGCAGGGCCTAGGCCCTCCAAGAATCCAGGCTGAGAGAACAGCTCTCATTGTGGGTACTCAAAGTCTATTTGCACCCCAGGGATAAATACTACCCAAGGCTGTTGGGGAAGTCCTGTGTATATGTCAATAAAGCACTGTTGGCCAATAGGAAACAAAGATAGGTGGGACTAGGAGTCCAGGAGTACTCTGGGAAGGAGAAACACAGGAAGTCAAGATGTAACTGCCATAGGGTAGGAAGCCTGGAAATTTCTCCGGTAAGAGTAATACTTAGATTAACAATTATGGGGTAATTACTTAAGTCAGAGCTAGCCAGTAAGAAACAAGTAAGGCCAACAGCTTCATAATTAATATAGCCTCCTATGTGTTATTTGGGACTCATGCGGCTCTGGAATCAGGCTCTTGGGAAGGCTTCTCTTAGGGAAGGCTTCCCTTTACACAAGGCCCCACAGATTACCTAGGCCTCCTCACTGACACCCACATTCAGGAGGTCTGAGTCAGTCCCATGTTTTCCACACAGCCATCAGTCTGGGGTCCACACAGCTCCTGCTTAAAAGTACAGAACTTATATAAAAGATGAACTGCAAATATTTTCATATGTAAACATAATGATTAAAATGCAATGCCAGGTTTGTGACAAACATAATTTCCTACTGAGATGCTATCGTCTTTTTCTACATAAAGAATGTAAAAACAGCATTAATTCCAGTGTGAACACATAAACTGATGTTTGTGTAGATATGATGCATTTTGATGGCCAGAAGAATTTAGGGTCAATTCAAATTCCACAATAAGTAGATCTGTACAATAACTGACTACGCCAAACTAAGGCTTAATAGATGGTTTTGGTGTAGATGGGAGACTCATACTTTTCCCATCCTAGTGAACAGGGGTCTCATAATTGGGATTTATTGTCATTATTGATGAGCATGGATTGCAGAAGGGGAGCTAACTGCTAATACAGGAATGATTCCATCAATTATGGTATCTCTCATCCTGCTCTCCTCTATTCTTACCTCGACTCAACCTTCCTTCTTCTAACCTCCTATTCCCCCTCTCTTTTTCCTGGTTTCCTCTCCCCTCCCACAATATTGCCAATCAGTTCAGGAGATCTTGCCTCATTCCACTTCTCTGGGGTATCATCTCTCTGGGGAACCTCCCTGTTTCCCAGACTCACTGACATGGGATTGTAGGCTGACACTCCCCTGATTCATATCTAAAATCCATATATGCCATATTTGAGTGAGTACACACCATGTTTGTCTTTTTGTGACTGGGTTACCTCACTCAGGATGTTTTGTGGGTTTTTATTTAAGATAGGGTTTCTCTGAATTGTTTTGGAGGCTGTCCTGGAACTCACTCTGTAGACCAGGCTGGCCTTGAACTCACAGAGATCTACATGGCTCTGCCTCCTGACTGCTGATTAAAGGTATGTGCCACCATCACCAGGCTCAGGATCGTTTCTTCTAGTGCCATCCATTTGCCTGCAAATTTCAAGATTGCATTGGTTTCTTTTTCTGCTGAGTAGTACTCCATTGTGCAAATGCACCACATTTTCTCTATCCACTCTTCCGTTGTGGGGCATCTAGGTTGCTTCCAGGAACTAGCTATTACATATAATGCTGCTATGAGCGTAGTGGAACAGACATCCTTGTTGTGTGAATGGGCATCTTTTGGTATATGCCTAAGAATGGAATTGCTGGGTCTTGTGGTAGACTGAGTCCCAGTTTTTTGAGGAACCTCCATACTGATTTCCAAAGTAGCTGTACAAGTCAGCACTCCCAGCAGCAATGGACGATTGTTCCCCTTTATCCACATCCTCTCCAGCAAAAACCGTCATTGGTGTTTTTGATTTTAGCCATTCTGACAGGAGGAAGATGATATCTCAGAGTTGTTTTGATTTGCATTTCCCTAATGGCTAGGGATGTTGAACACTTTCTTAAGTGTCTCTCAGCCATTTTAGATTCCTCTATTGAGAATTTAGTTCAGCCCCCACTTTTTAGTTGGCTTCTTGGTGTTTTGGAGACTTGCTTTCTTTAGTTCTTTGTAAATTTTGGAGATCAGCCCTCTATCAGATGTGGGGTTAGTAAGTATCTTTTTCCAATCTGTGGGGCACCTTTTTGTTTTTCTGACTGTGTTCTTTGCCTTGCAGAAGCTTCTCAGTTTCAGGAGGTCCCATTTATTAATAGTCAATCTCAGTATATGTGCTACTGGTGTTATGTTCAGGAAGTGGTCTCCTGTACCAATTTGTTCAAGGGTACCTCCCACTTTCTCTTATAGCAGGTTCAGTGTGGCTGGATTTATGTTGAGGTCTTTGATCCCTTTGGTTTAAGTTTTGTGCCTGGTGATAGACATGGATCTATCTGCAATCTTCTACATGCCAGCCTCCAGTTATGCCAGCACCATTTGGTGAACATGCTTTCTTTGTTCCCTTGTATAATTTTAGCTTCTTTTTCAAAGATCAGGTGTTCATACATGTATGGGTTAATGCCAGGGTGTTCAATTTGATTCCATTCATCTATCTGTCTATTTTGTACCAATACCAAGCTGTTTTCTGGACTATAGCTCTATCATTCAGGTTGAAGTCAGTGATGGTAATGCCTTTGGATGTTGCCTTGTTGAGCAGTTTTGTTTTGGCTATCCTGGGTGGTTTGTTTTTCCATATGAGAATTGTTCTTTCAAGGTCTGTGAAGAATAGTGCAGGTATTTTAATGGGGATTGTGTTAAATATGTGTATTGCTTTCAGTAAGATTGTTATTTTTACTAGCATGGGATGCCTTTCCATTTTCTGGTGTCTTCTTTAATTTCCTTCTTTAAAGATTCAAAGTTGTTGTGATACGTGTTTTTCACCTGTTTGGTTAGAGTTACCCCAAGGTATGTTATGTTGTTTGCCGCTATTGCAAAGTGTGATGCTTCTCTGATTTCTTTCTCAGCATTTTTATCATCTGTATATAGATTTTCTTGAGTTGATCTTGTATCCTGCCACTTTGCTGAAGGTATTTATCAGCTGTAGGAGTTCCCTTGTAAACTGTTTTGGGTCACTAAGGTAAAGTATCATGTCATCTGCAAATAGTTAAAGTTTGACCTCTTCCTTTCCAATTTGTATCCCATTTATCTCCTTTTGTTGTTTTATTGCTCTAGCTAGAACTTCAATTACAATATTGAAAAGGTATGGAGGGAGTGGACAGCCTTGTCTTGTTCCTGATTTTAGAGGAATCATGTTGAGTTTGATATTGAATACTGGTTTGCTGCATATAGCTTTTATTATGATAAGTTAAGTTACTGTTATCCCAGATCTCTCTAAGACCTTTACCATGAAGGGGTGTTGATTTTTTCAAAGGCTTTTTCAGCATCTAGTTAGATGATCATGTGATTTTTGTTTCTCAGCTTGTTTATATGGTGGATTATATTTATGGTTATTCGTATGCTGAACCATTCTTGCATCTCTGGAATGAAGCCTACTTTATCATCGTGGATGAGTTTTCTGATGTGTTCTTGGATTTGGTTTTCCAGTATTTTACTAAGTATTTTTGCATCAATGTTCATGAGGGATATTTGTCTGAAGTTCTCTTTCTTAGTTGTGATTTGTTTGGCTTGTGTATCAGGATTATTGAAGCCTTGTAGAAAGAGTTTGGCAAAGACCCTTCTGCTTCTATTGCATGGAATACTTTGAGCAGAATTGGTATAATCTGTTCTTTGAATTTCTGGTAGAATTCTGCACTGAGGCCATCTGTCCCTGGGCCTTTTTTGGTTCGGAGTCTTTTGATGACTGCTTCTATTTCCTTAGGAGTTATAGGTCTATTTAAATATGCTTATTTGTTATTTATTTAATTTTGGCAGGTGATATCTATCAAGAAAAGTGTCTGTTTACTTTAGATTTTCAATTTTGTGGAGTACAGGTTTTCAAAGTATGACCTGATGAATCGCTGGATTTCCTCAGTGTCTGATGTTATGTCCCCTTTTCATTTCTGATTTTGTTTATTTGTATGGTCACACTCTGCCATTTTGTAAGTTTGATAAAGGTTTGTGTATATTGCTGATTTTCTCAAAGACCCAACTCCTTGTTACATTGATTCTTTTTATTGTTTTCCTAGTTTCTACTTTATTGATTTCAGCCCTCATTTTGATTATTTCCTGGCATCTACTCCTCCTGTGTGAGTTTGCTTCTTTGTGTTCTATAGCTTTCAGTTGTGCTGTTAATTGATTTCTTGCTGTACATTAAAAATTATCATCAAATCATCCTCTCCAACCACATTCTCATAAGTTTATTATTACATTTACATCATTGGTGCTTGCTAAATTGGCTTTTTACCAATGAGACATGTGCCTGCTTTGCCCTTCATTGGCAATATGTGTGGGTTTTAATAACTAACTACTTTATGATTTGTATTTTGTGCAATTATAATTTCAGAAAATAATTTTGGTAGGTATTTTTGTCTTTTTGTGGGAGAAACAAAGAAACTTATTTATTAAACAATAGCCTCAAACCTCAAATTTATACAAGTAGTTGTGGAGAAAACTAGTTAAAGTTTTAGTTGTTTATAATAATATGCAAGATATTCTATTTTTTAAAATTGTATTATCATATGAAGCTGGCTATTATACTATTAAGTAATATTCACTTTATCAGTATCTGTAACATGGAGTTCAAATTCACTTTTCTAGCATGACGCATATCCTAATCATGTGCATAGTCTACCCTTCTGAGACAATAACAATTTTAGGAGTCATATAAATTCACATAAACTGGTTGAAAAGAAAAGATTTCCAAATGGCTGTTTGAAAACCAATATTAATAAAGAAAATATCAAATATCAACTGACATTAAGACAAGTGCCTACAAAGGTAATATATTAAGTGTAAATTATGAAGTTCTATGAATAAAAGCAATCTGTGGTCAACCTATTTTCTACCTAACTACCCAGAATAGAGCAAAGACATTCTATTTCATTCCATGTTCTGTCCTGTAATTCAGATTAGTGGTTATACATTCACAAATGAGAAATCTGATTTGTTAGTGTAGTGGTTTCAATGAAAATGGTTCCCCAGGCTCATAGGAGTGGCATTATTTGAGAGGATTTTGACACATGACTTTGTTGGAGGAGGTGTGGCTTGTTGGAGGAAGTGTGTCATTAGAATGGGCTTTGAAGTTTCAGAAGCTCAAGCCAGACCCAGTGACATTTTTTCCTGCTACTAGGTGATCAAAATATACGACTCTTGGCTCCTTCTCCTGCACCATGTATGCCTTTGTGTCACCATATTTCTTGCCAGATTGATAAGGGACTAAATCTCTGGACCTGTAGGCCAACCCCAATTAACGGTTTTCTTCACAGCAATGGAAACCTTAACTAAGGCAGATTATCTTCTGTTAAGTGGAAAATATTCATATGTTGGCATCAAGTGTACTTGCATGAAAAATCTTCTAAATATTGTGATGTTGAACAAATTTCTTCCAACAGTTGATGGAGAGCTATATCTCCCATAGAGGTTGCAATAAAGTCGAGTGTAACTGCAGGAAATGAATCTGTACAGTTACCAGAACTCTTGTGGACTTGGTAGTGAATAGAGGAACAGATTTGATTACTGGAAAGGGAGCAGGGACATAAATGCCCCTTATGTTCTCTTAATTGACCAGTTTTGGGGATGATGAGATAATTTTGTTTAGGAAATAGAATACTGTAAACAACATAATGTGTGATGATATTTAGAAAGGTTACATACAAAACGCTAACAACAGCATTCCATAAATAGCTAATAAACATTTGAAAGAAACTCTAAAACTAGTACCTAAACTAATGAAGGTGAATCCTCCATAACACTGGGTAAAAAATGTCACAGAAAAAGAGCTACATGGATAAAAGTACAATGGGAGAACCATTTAGAAATACACAAAATAGGAACAAATGTAACAAAGGTGAGATAACAAGAAATGATGGGGGAGAAAACCAAAGCAAAGTATTGATGGGGAATTGAGTCTCTGTCAGCATCTACACACAGCAGTAACTTGTGTCACTCTTAGGATTATCTATTTAAGAAATGTTTAACTTGAGGTTTGTGCACAGATTTAGCAAGTTTTTAACCATGCAAAGCTAAGTAAAATCTTGTTCCATTTTTGTGGAGAGGACTTCTTTGCTACGTAGAGGCACACATCTTTCACTGAATTCTTAAGGTCTTTAAAACCAAGAAGGTTCAGAGCTATGGTTCACAATAAATTCAAGATGAAAGATTATGAGCAAAGAATTTTATCTTCTTGAGGATTGCTTCCATGTGAGATGGAAATAGAAGAACATTCTCAACCTAAAGCATCTCAGGAATATATACCTTCAGTGACCTTGGAAAAACTTCCTTCACACTCGAAAAGTTTGTACCAATATTAAAAAGCATACAAATTGGTAAAGTGTAAAATAAAATATAGATAGAGGTTACAGATTAATTTGGGTACATACTTAACAAAATTTTTTGTTGTTTAAAGGAGACTATAAACAATAAAAATATATGAATTCAAACCTTGGGGTAGCTTAAAACATAAAGAAACAAGACAACGGAAGCATCAAAATTTAAAATAAATGAGAGAATTAATAAGCAACGTTGTAACACCACATGCTATAGAAATCTCCTCACAAATGTAATATTTTTCATCTTAAAAATTTAGTTGAAATTTCCCTATATGAAAAAAATCATACTCAACTCCCAGTGCCACATATGAGATATTTTCCTTCAAGTTGTTGATCAGGTGAGGTCCAGAGGTCCACAAAATTTAATAGGCTATTTCCCTTCCTTTTTAGAACTTATCAGAACTTGTCACTTCTGTGACAATTTGGTCACAGAACACGGAGAAATCAAGTTTCTACTGATTCAGGCAAGGTTTCATATTACAGGAAGGATCTATGTGGGATATTGGGGAATAAGAGTCATCAGCACATTTACTGAGCTGTGAAATCTTTGATCTATGATAATGACCACCCTGGCAAAGAGCGCATATTCATGCAATGGTAGCATGAATACATGGAGTAACCAACTACTTTCTGATTGAATTTAAGGTGTTCCGCAGAAAAGAATTCATACTAGGTAGGAATGCATACCATAAACCTGATTAAAAAATTATCAAAAAACATGATTGAGGAGGCCATATATCCTAGAGGACAGCCTACTATTGTTATAAAATGTATACAGCATAAAATACCTTTTTTTTCAAATTTTTACTTAAAATTTAATTTTCATTTTACAAACCAGCCCCAAATCCCCTTCCCCTGTTCTATGCACTGCTTCCCCCACACCATTCTGTCTTCACACCCCCCAATCCACTCCTTGGAGTGGGTAAGACCTTTCTTGAGGAAACAAAAAAGACTGGCACACCAAGTTGAGACAAGACCAAGCCTTTTCCCCTGTATCAAGGATGAGCAAGTTATCTCACCATAGGGAATGGGCTCCAAAAAGCCATTCCATATTCTGCCTGTTGCAACAGATCAAACCCCATAATTGTCACCTGCATTCTGAAGACCTAGTTGGGTCCCTTGCAGGTTCCCCAGCGTCCAGTCCATAGTCCATGAGCTCCCACTAGTTTGGGCCAGCTGTCTCTATGGTTTTCTCTATCATATCCTTGAATCCCTTCACTCTTGTTCATATGGTCCTTCCTGCCACTCTTCAACTAAACTCCAGGAGCTCACCGCAATGCTTGGCTGTGGGTCATTGTATCTGCTTCCATCAGTTACTTGATGTAGGTTCTGTGATGAAAATTAGGCAAGTCACTAATCTTATTAAAGGAGAAGGCCTATTCAGACACCCTCTCCACTATTGCCAGAAGTCTTACCTGGGGATATCCTTGCAGATGTCTGAGATTTTCTCTAGTACCGGGTTTCTGACTAACCCCATAATGACTCCCTCTATCAAGATATCTCTTTCATTGCTCTCCCCCTCTGGCCCTCTCCTGACTCAGATATATATAGTATCAAGAAAATAGACTCCAAAATTCCAAATAAGACAATTTTAAAAAGGAGTATAGTACAAACAGAGTTTTCTCAACAGAAGAAACTCAAATGGCTGAAAGACACTTAAGGAATTATTCAAAACTCTTATCCATCTGGTAAATGCAAATCAAAAGAACTTTAAAGTAACATCTTACACTTAACAAAACAGCCAGGATCAAAAACACTCATACCAGCTTATGCTGGAACAGATGTGGAGTAAGGGAACACTCTTCCATTGCTGGTGGGAGCACAAACTTGTACAGCCACTTTGAAATCTGTGTGGTGGTTTCTCAGAAAATTGGGAATCAATCTACTCAAGACCCAGAAATACCACTCTTGGGCATATACTCAAAGAATGTACAATCATACCATGTGGCAAGTATGTTCATAGCAGCATTGTTTATAATAATGTAGAAACAATCTAGGTGCCCAGCAGCCAAAGAATGGATAAAGAAAACGTGGTACAGTAGTACACTAAGAAAATGAGGTACTACCCAGTGATAAAAAACAATGATATCTTATAATTTGCAGGCATATGGATGGAATGATTAATAAAAAACATCCTGAGTGAGGTAACACAGACCCAGAAAGACAGAGACAAAGTATGTATTCACTCATAAGTGGACATTAGATGTAAAGAAAAGGATAACCAGGCTACAATCCACAACCCCAGAGAAGCTAGGTAAACAGAGGGACCCTAACAGGGACACACAGACACACATAGAGGGTCTCAGCAAGGAAATGAGTTAAAATCTCCTGGGTAAACTCAGAAGGGTCATAGAAGGGATGGGGTGAGAGATAGGATCAGAAAATATTTTTATAAACGTTTATCTTTATGCTCAATAATTAATGAAGCCTTAAATGGCTGTTCTAATTGGACTTAGTGGGTTATAAAGAAAACATTAAATAAAAGGGGAATGTGAAGCTGAAGGTGGACATGGTATAGGGATATGAAAAAAAACTATCAGATAAGTGATCAAAGTATATTCTACACATGCGTGAATTCTCAAAGAATACATAGGTATTACCTTAAAATGTCCTAACACACTTTATAAAAAACACATTTATATAAATCACAGGTTGAATATTAACTACACATAAATATTGCTTTTAAATGTATAAACCAAATGGATATGTAATGATCACATTTATGAGTAGAAGGATATTCTTTTAAAACAGCAATAAACTTGAACTGAGGAGGTTTCTCAGTGGATAAAATCCTTGTCCCATGAACACAAAAACAGGTGTTTGAATCCTCAGAACCTGTAGAAAAGCTTGGTAGTGTAGAGGTTTTGTGCAGTTCCAGCACCAGGAAGGCAGAGAAAAAGGATCTCCAGTGACAGGTGGCTATTTAATTCTGGTGGTTTGAATAGGAATGGCCCCCAAAGAATCATGTGTTTTAATGCTTGGTTCATAGGGAGTGACACTATTAGGAGGCATGATTTGGATGGAGGAAGTGTGTCTCTGTTGAGGTAAGTTCTGATGTCTTTTATGCTCAGACTGTTCCCATTGTGGCTGGCAGTCCCCCACTGCCTGTGGATAAAGATGTAAAGTTCTCAAGTCCTTCTCTGGCACTATGTCTACCTGCTCAATGCCATGCTACCTTATATGATGACAAAGAAACATAGTCTCTGAAAGTGTAAGCCAGTTCAAATTAAATGTTTTCCTTTACATGAGTTTCCATGGTTATGGTGTTTCATCACAGCAACAGAAACACTAACTGAGACACTAGAATAATCAGAATCTGAAAGCTTTAGGTTTAACAGCAGACCCTGCCTTAATATTAAGGGGATCATGATAAAGAGAGCATCCCATGTACTTGTACATCTCATAGAAATGACTCTGAACAGAAGCTTACTTAATTTCTGTGAAATTATTTGTCCTTTTAGTACTAAAGACTCCAACTTTCTCTGTAGGTGGACATGAGATAATGTTTCTGAGCAGTGGATGCACTAGTGCCATTGTATAGTTTCTTCTCTTTTCTTCCTAGTCTTGGATTATACACAGATGTCTTGATTGGCAATAGATTGGTCTTTGGGGATCAAGAAGAGATCTGGCTCTAGAGAGATTTCCAGAGATCTACAAGGATGAGGCCAACTGGCAATCTAGGCAATGGTGGAGAGGCTACCTTAAATACTCTGCCCCAATAAAGAGAACAATGATTACCTTATATGGCATCCTAGAGCCTTCATCCAGTGGCTGATGGAAGCAGAGGCAGACACCCACAGCTAAACACTGAACTGAACTCCTGGAACCCAGTTGCAGAGAGGGAGGAGTGATGAACAAAGGCATCAAGACTTGGTGGGTAAAACCCACAGAAACAGCTGACCTGAACAAGGGGGAGCTCATACAACCCAGACTGATATCTGAGAGACCAGTATGGGACTGATCCAGACCGCTGAAAATGGGTGTCAGTGAGGAGACCTCAGCAATCTATGGAGACTTGTGTAGTAGATCAGTATTTATCCCTGGAATCCAACTTGATTTTGGGAGCCCATTCCACCTAGAGAGATGCTCTCCCAATTTGGACACATGGGTGAGGGCCTAGATTTTGGAGACTCTCATGAAGGGCCTTAGCCTCCCTGGGGAGCAGAAGGGGGATGGGGTGGGAATTGGGGGAATTGATGGAGGGCAGGGGAGGGAGAGAAAGCTGGGATTTAAATGTGAAGCAAGCTTGTTTCTAAGTTAAATAAAAAAAAAAAAGAGGACAACTACAGCAACGAAAAGTGGAAGTAAAACATCTAGGTCAGTAGAAGAAAGGAAAACTGAAACTCTGTCCAAACCAACAGCAAGAAAGAAAAACAAAAGGAACTTGGATATGCAATAACTGATTTATGGTGTTACCAATTTTCTTTTTCTTTTTCTTTTTAGTAATATAAAAGACATAGATTGCTTCCATAGAGCGTGTTAAGGTAGTAGTTTGTTAAGCTGCTATTTGATGATCTGCATTTCAATGTATTTGTCTTGCTTTGATTTTATAGTTCCATAAAAGAATTAGACTCCAGAACATGAGAAAAATGTTTACATGATGGAAGGCTTTATACTTTGAATCACTGGACATATACATTAATAATAATATAACATGACGCCACCAAATTTGAAAACTCGGTATTTCCCATTGCTTCCTTCCCAGCATTCTACCTCATCTTTTACCCACCATGACTTCAATCTAGAAGGGAAATAGCTATCTATACTCATTTGTTATTTCACATTTCCATGTTAATACATTTGCTACAAAGGTTGATGATAATTATTTTCCAGACTTTTAAATTTCAAAAGTATTGCAACTTGCTGTGTGTAGTTTGCCAATTAGATTTTATCTAATTACCACTTTTTCTAGACTAATGCATGGTGATATTTTCCCTTCCAGTTTATTCATTTTAACAGTAATGGAAATCCTTGGATATTGTTACAATTCACCCATTATTAATTTTCTTTTTGGTGGTCTATTTTGCTTCGACTATTTTCATCTAAAAATATATACTGTCATGTTTAGACCTACATGTTTTTTAGTGGGTGCAAAGCGGTATCAGTATTGCTTAGCTGATAATGTAAATTTTATTTCTGTATGCTCGTGCGTGCATGAGAGTGTGTGGTGTGTATGTGTGTGTTTGTGTGTGTGTGTGTGTGTGTGTGTGTGTGTGTAGGGGTGTGTTCACTCATGCTAGTGTTTCGAGAAATAACACTGACAGTTTAACAATCCCCAATCCCAGACTAATGCTTACATGAAAGTCTCCTTTGATCCTATTCAGCAGATGTCCCAGTCAGTTTTATGGGACAGCTTAGAAGGGAGAATAAGTAGAGAAACTAGTAGCCAATAGTTTAACTAGAACATGAGTAAGCAAGAGTAGACTCTAGAACAGTAATGGTCAAGAGCAATAGCTCCAGTCTAGGCAGACTTGAAGCTTATACTTCTCTGTGGGACTCTCCTCTGTGCCTATTCTAAAGTGTATACCTCTAGGAAAAGTGCACAGTATTCTCAGAATCCTCTTTTCCCCAGAATCGAGTTTGTTTAAATAGATAAATAAGATGCAAAAATATCTATAGTGGGTTGTGTTCCCCTAAAGTTGAAAGGCTAACTAGACGAAGGATCAATAGCAAAGTATCCATGTTTCTGTGGCGTGAAAGCTGCTTTATTGTTGTCTAGATAGCACGGGAGTCTATCACCCATTGTCCCTCAGATCTGATTGCTGGCAGTGTGCTGGTACATTTGGTGCTGACCACTCCTATCCTGTTTTTTCTTTATTTTTTCTTTTAATTTTAAATAGCTTGTTTTACTTGTCAATCCCAGTTCCCTCTCCCTTCCTTCCTCCCACAGCTTCGTGCCATCCCCCTCCTCAGCCTCCCACCCTATTGCCAATTCCTTCCACATAGGGGATATCTAGAGTCTGTCATTTCACTCAGGGTAGGGTCCAGGCACTCCCCTAAGAGTCCAGGCTGAGAGAGCATCCCTCTTTGTGTTATGGACACACGATGTCTGTTTTGTATTCCAGGGATAAACACTGGTCCACTGCTCAGGGCCCCATACGTTTCCCAGGCCTCCTCACTGACTCTCATATTCGGGGGGGGTCTGGATCAGTCCCATGCTGGCCTCCCAGCTGTCGGTCTGGGGTCCAAGAGTTCTCCCCCTGTTTAGATCAGCTGTCTCTGCCAGCCCATTTTTGCCAATTTGCTCATCGCTCCTCTCTCTCTGTCACTGGGTCTTTATTTTTAATCATGACCACTGGTCTGCTATTTCCATTTTCTTTCATTCTTGTTTCAAGATTTGGGCTGGCTCTGGTTGTTTACCTTTCATTGTTGGGGGCCTGTTGACTAGTCTCTCCTAGAGGTAAATTCAAGTCCAACACTTAACACTGTCAGTTTTTTAAGTTACCAATGCGTTAAAGTGAAATATTCCTAATTTTCTTTGTGTTTGTTTTCATTAACAGTGCAGATAAGTTTTTCACGTCTTTCTATGAAACTTAGTATTTCATGTCTGTGTCTATCATATTCATATCTTGGTGTGATTATGTATTCAGTTGTTATTTTATGAGTTATTTTTGACTGAGATTGAATATCAATTAAATAAATCTTCACTAAATGGACATTGACTTAGACACAAGGAGTACACTTTGATCTGTGTAGATACTTGTGGTGAATAAATAATAGACATTTATTTCTCATCAGTTTGGTTGTGGGAATCATCAGATGCAGATACCAGGGAGGGGACAGGGACTTCTTAGATATCTACTCTATAGGACTTGGCTATTACTCTTAAGAACTCTATCCTATGACTTCTTAAAGCCCCCATCTAATCTCACCATCATTTTGGGGATTGTTTCAGTGTGTGAGTTTTAGGAAGTCACAAATAATAACAAGTATGACTATGGTTTACAGTTTATAGTTGTGTGTGTGTGTGTGTTAATTTTCTCTCTCTGGTGTCATAATCAACGAACACAAATATAGAAGCTTAAGATAACACAAATATCATTCTCTAGTTTGGTAGATGAGATGAATGACAGAGGTTTCTGAGATAACCATAGAGAGAATTCCCTTCAAGAAGCCTAGGAGGGAGTTGCATTCCTAACCTTGCCCGGGTCCTAAGAAAGACACACTGTTGGTTTATGGTTTTCTTCTGTATCCTTACAGTCGGCAGCAGCATCCTGATCACTGATTGTTGCTCTGGATTCACATGTCTCAGATCAGCTTCTGGTGTTCTGCCCTAACATGTTCAAATGACCAGAACTTTAATCTGTGGGAGTCTCTTTATTCATGCAATGCGCCATTCCTATTGGGTCTGAGAATCAGAGAAGAGTCATTTTGAGAATATCTGTTCTCAACATATGTCCATATGCACAGAATGATCATGGTTCTTTACAAGTTAATATGTTACATTTACAGCATATATAAAATCACCATGATTCCACGAAAACACAGTTAATAGTGGCTAATTAAAACAATGGGTCTAAAGTAAAGGTGTAACTTTATTTTTTCCTTATTTTTAATTTTGAATCATGTAAATATTGTAACTCAGACTCAAGCCACTTTACAAAATATGACATTGGTGTAGATGTAAATCAGTTTCATCCCTCAGGACTGTGTGGCTGAAGAATAACACAAATGACTTAGGAATCCTGTGCAAGAACACTGGTGGTAAGGAAGCAGGAGAGATGTCCAAAGAACTGTCACTAACACCAATTTACTGACCTGCCTACATAGGGATTCTCCTTGTGTTTCCATGTCAGCACTTCTCAGGAGTCAGGCTGGAAACATGCACTGCAAATTGTCACCTACCAAAATTAAAGATAGATGAAATCCAGCTGCTTCTGTTAGCATCACCCATTGAAGAGCCTGAGCTGGTAGTTTCTCCAGTTCTGAGTAAAAGAACACAGGCAAAACTAGGAAAATTTATCTCTTAAAGGCTTTTGAGTTTCTTGTTGTTACATTCTTATTGATTTGTGTCCATGCATATATGGCATTGGGTGCACATGCCCCAGCACACATGTGGAAGTCAAAGGACAGCCTTCAGGCACTGGTTCTCTTCTCCCACCAAGTGGGTCACTAAAGTTAAACTCAGGCATCAGGCTTGGTGACAGGTACCTTTTTTTCCTACCACTAAGCCATATCTGCATCCCCACATTCAAGTTATTACACCTTTACCTGTGACTCAAGGACACAGATATCTACACAGTTGAATGTGTACTCCTGACTTATAAACAGATGTTCATTTTGATGACATTTATTCAACTAAAAGGAAATTCCATCTATCAAATAATTAATAGCACAATGTTAAGAGAAGCTTTTTCCTTGAGAAGGAGCCGTTGCACCAGCCTGGTTCCAGAGCCGCTTTCCTGCCAGCCTGGTTCTAGAGCTGTATCAGTCCCAAATAAACACACAGGAGGCTATATGAATTATAAAGCTGTTGGCCTTGCTTGTTTCTTACTGGCTAGCTCTGACTTAAGTATTTACCCCATAATTGTTAATCTAAGTATGTCTCTTACCGGAGAGGTTTCCGGGCTTCCTACCCCAATGGCGTTACATCTCGACTCTCTGTGTTTCTCCTTCCCAGAATCCTCCTGGACTCCTAGCCCCACCTATCTAGATTCCTATAGGCTCAACAGTACTTTATTGACAAATAACAGGCAAATAACAGGACTTCCCCAACAGCACAATCAGTAACCGAATAATTAATCCATCAAGGATTCTCCTATGCGATTTTTATTTCATATTCTGTGAATTTTACCTCATCTTGCCCTTCCTTCTTTCCTTCCAATGTTTCTATTTATGTTTATTACTGCAGAATTTATAGATATTCTTCTTAATGATCTGCTAATGTTTTTTTTTACTTCCAAAAGAAATACCTCCTTTTCCTTAGCCTTGCCTTCTAAATTTCAGTCAATCAATATTTAAAGAAATTTTAAAATTGTATGTTACCCAGTAGCTGATGTAATCAGAAGTAGGCACCCACAGCTAAACACCGAGCCATACTTCCAGAAGCCAGTTTTAGAGAGGGAGGAGGGATAAGCAAACGAGTCAAGATCATGCTGGAGAAACCCACAGAAACAATTGACCTGACCTGCTAAGAGCACAGAGACCTTGTTGTAAAGCTGGGGAACCAGCATTGGACTGAACCAAGTTCTCTGGGTTTGGGTGCCAACTAGGAGGACTGGGCAGTCTATGTGACCTCTAACACTGGAGCCAGCATTTTTCCCTAGTGTACAAATGGACTTTGGGTGCCTATTCCCTATGGAGGGGGCACTATTGCAGCCCAGATACATGAAAATGGGCCTAGGTCCTACCCCAAATGTTGTGATAAACTTTGATGATCCTTGTAGAAGGATTCACTATCCTTGGGGAGTCGGCAGTGTGTGGGTTGGAGGGTTAGTGGGGGGATGGGAGGATGGGAGAGGGAGGGAATGGAGGGATTGATGTGTAAAATAAGATTGTTTCTAAAATAAAAATTTAAAATATATTTATATAGTTAAAATTAAAATATTTTTGAATTTGGGTTCTATTTAATGTTAAAATCTGTTTAACAATATAACTTCTGTAGGTTGTTAATTCCTATATTTCTTAGTACCAGTGTGAATCCCACTCTTAAGATGCACTTAATAAAACCAAACTTCTACTGGAAACATATGTGATTCATGATTATAAACTGAATTTGCCATTAAATAATCAGAAAGCTAAAAAAAGTTTAAGACACCAGAAATTTGAGACACTGTTAATCCTTTAAGTGTATATAAATTCATCATTACTCCCTTAAAGTTTATATTTCTCCATAGTATATTTCAAGAACTTGGCTCCTGATGCAACTATATTCGTGAGGAGGACAGTGATGATGTGACTAATTCAAGTTATTAGTATGGAGCTCTAGTTGTATATAATGATTCCCCTCATAAGAAGTAACATCAGCTAGGTGTGAGTGGCACAATCAGGGTGCGGGGTGGCAGAGCCAGGCTGAACTCTGTGAGTTTGAGGCCAGCCTGGTATACAGAGCTAGTTCAAAGACAGGCTCCAAAGCAATACAGAGAGACTCTGTAACTCTATCTCAAAAAGAAGAAGAAGAAGAAGAAGAAGAAGAAGAAGAAGAAGGAGAAGGAGAAGGAGAAGGAGAAGGAGAAGGAGAAGGAGAAGGAGAAGGAGAAGGAGAAGGAGAAGGAGAAGGAGAAGGAGAAGGAGGAAGAGGAGAAGAAGGAGGAGGAGAGAAGAAGAAGAAGAAGAAGAAGAAGAAGAAGAAGAACAACAACAAGCAGACGAAGAACAACAACAACAAAATCAAGAACAAGAACAAGAAGAACAAGAACAGGATGAACAACAAGAAGAACAAGAACAAGAAGAAGAAGAAGAACAAGAACAAGAAAAAGTAACATCAACAAGCATGTTTTTTATTTCCCTACTCCATGGGGACACAGGGAGAAGGTGAAGTCTACATAGTAAGGACAAAATAAAAAAAGAAACAAATACACCAGAAAATAAAATAGCACCTTGGTCTAGCTTTTAAAACTGTGAGAAACAGTTAAAGTCTACTGTTTCAGCTTATTTTATAATGATACGTTGAGCATTTTAAGCCAGTTGCATGGAAATCTTCAAGATAATAATAGTACTGTTGTTACATACGCACCAGAGGTATGCATTCCTTCACATTTCTTTACTGATTCTTTTGCCACTCAACTTGACTCTAAGGTATAGGAACAAAACAAAAACAAACAAAACAAAAAATGAAAAACAAAAACAAACCAAAAAACTTCTTTCTTATTATTTTGTTACTTTCTTGTTACTTCTTTTTAAAGCACTTTCACCAGGTGTTCAGAGTAGGCTATGATCAAGATATCATTTCCGCTCCTGTCATCAGATGGCCAATGACTGACTCTGTACCATCATTAAAATGGTCAGTCATTTACAAGCTATCATCTTGACTATCCTATGCTGTCTGGCCACTCATTTATAAAGATCTCACAGTGACTCATCCCTATCTACTGAACCCATATTCTCTTGAATTTTTTTCCTGACTCTGTTTAGTCACAGAGAAGCATTTGAATGTCTAGGATGCAAGTTTCTTAAACTTGCCAGTTCCTTATTGCATGTTATTAGGTAAAGAGAAAGAAAAAAATAGAGAGTATGGGGAGAGAGAATAGAGAAAGGAAGGAAGGGAGAAAATGAAGGAAAAGGAGATGATGAAGATGGTGAGAGACAGAAAATGAGAGAGAGGGTGGAGGAAGGGAAAGAGAGAGTGAGACACAGAGAGAGAGACAGAGAGAGAGAGAGAGAGAGAGAGAGAGAGAGAGAGAGAGAGAGAGAGAGAGAGAGGGAGAGGGAGAGAGAGAGAACACAAGCTCATTTCATTATTTGGCTGCTGCTTCTCTATAAATTGGGCTTGGTGAATCAACCATAGAATTGTAAAGCCCTTAGCCCTTAGAACATAAAACCTTAGTCACCCAGTTCTGAAAAACAGAAAATCAGTCCTCCTGGATGGAAGTGAACATTTTTTTGTTCCTACTATAAATTTCCCATTTTTAAATAACAATCTTAAGAGCTACTCACCCCAACGTATGAATCCTTATACTTTTGAAATTTGGTGAAATCTATACTAACCATCTCTGAAAATCAGTTGTTTAACTACATATTCTAAAACAAGAACAGACAATTAGTAAAAGTTTGTTTAATAAGTGATCAGCACATCCATTCCCAAGTCACAGATTTTTTCCTCTGGGAGAAACTATCAGTGAGTCCTCTATTGTAATCATTTATGCTTTTTCATTGGAATAATTAGGATATCCTTAAGATTTCAAGTATGATGCCCTTGCAATTGATTTAGTCTCTGATCCTCAGGGCATCAACAGCCAGCCTGAACCATGTGATTCAAGTCATTCTGTGTAACATCTGGCAGCTGAGTTCCAGGAAGAAAGTACCATCTATTCAAGAGCAGCTGAACGTGCTGCCTCAAAACATACCATTTTGACATAAACATTATTTTGAGCTAAAGTACTCAAAAAAACCACTCTCAAGATTTTTATAAAAGGAGTAGTGGAATTTTTCTCCTGTAAGATGGCTTTCACATACTAAAGAAAAACAATATTTTCATCATCAAACATAAGAATTGAGGCTAAGATCTTGCTAAACTCATTTCTGTCTTTTGTTAGCATCTCTGCATAATATATTTTCTTATGACTGATTGTGCTGGCTAGTTTATGTCAACTTGACACAGGTGAGAGCCATTTAAGAGATGAGAACCTCAAGCGAGAATTTACTCCATAAGATCTGGCTGCAGGCAATCCTGTAAGGCAAGTTCTTTTCTAAACAATTTTTTTAACATTTTAAAATAATTTTTAAATTTAGATACATGTGGATCATATTCTTGCTATCTTCTAAGATCCCATCCTTCTTCCTATCCACCAACTTCTTCTTTTTCAAAAACCAAACAGAAACCCAATACAACAAAAACTTCCCCTAAAATATCAAAATAAATCAACACCGAAAGATGAAAAACAAAACACCAAACTGTAATCAAATAAAATCATACAGCCGGGCACTGGTGGCACACATCTTTAATCCCAGCACTCGGGAGACAGAGGCAGGCGGATCTCTGTGAGTTCGAGGCCAGCCTGGTCTACAGAGCGAGTTCCAGGACAGCCTCCAAAACAATACAGAGAAGCCCTGTCGGAAAAACCAAAAAATCACACACACAAAAATGTAGAGTTCATTATATGTTGGTCAGCTACTACTGAACATGAGATTGTCCTGGAGTGGTTGGTATACCCAGTGTCATCCCTTTGGAGAAAACTGATTTTCCCACTCCCAGGTGTTATAAATGACAGTCCTGTTGTTAATAATTGCCCTAGTGACTAGGTTTTCATTTATTCATTAATTCATTCAAAAATAAAATAAAAACTATCACATTGAAGTTGTACAGAAAAAAACAACAGAAGGAAAATGGCCCAAGAAAAGACACAGAAATCAGAGACCCAATCAGGATTTTTCTTAAAAACACTGAACTGGAAGCCATAATATAAGTACAGATGACCTGTTGCACACCCATACAGGTCCTGTACATGCTGCTTCAGTCTCTAAATTCATATGAGATTTGCTCGTGTTGGCATAGAGTACATTGTATTCTTGGTGTCCTCCATCCACACTGACTTTTTTTTTTAATGAGACAGGGTTTCTCTGTATTGTTTTGGAGGCTGTCTGTCCAGCACAGCCTCGAATTCACAGAGATACGCCTGCCTCTGCCTCCCGAGTGCTGGGATTAAGGCCCGGCCCATACTGACTTTTACACTCTCTCTGCCTCCTCTTCTACAGATGTCCCTGACTTCCAAGGGGAGGAATTTGATGCAGATATCCCATTTAGGGCGATTGTTCCAAGGTCTCCCTTACTCTTACTTTCTGCATAATGTCTGGCTGTGGCTCACCTTATATATTCCTGTCTGCGGCAGGAAGAAGCTTATCTGTTGATGGTTCAGCAAGGCACTGATCTATGAGTATGATGGGGGATATCCTTCTGTATATATGTTTGTCTTATTGGTTGATGAATAAAATCCTATTTGGTAAATGAGGCAGGAAGATGGGTGGGATTAGGAGACAAGGAGAATTCTGGGAAAGGTAGATGGAAAGACCCCACCAGAAACAGACAACACGTAGCTGCCAAAGGAGAAAATAGGTCCGGGCATTCTCCAGTAAGACAAGACCACTTGGAAATACATAGATTTATAGAAATGGGTTAACAATTAAGACAGAACTAGCCAATAAGAAGCCCTAGCCATCAGCCCACAGTTTAATAATTAATATAGTGTCTGTGTGTTTATTTGAGGCTGAGAAAGGTAGCTGCAGACCCTGGTGGGACAAGAAAGCCACCAGGAAACATGAGTGTATCAGAATATCATTAGGAGCCAATTTATCTCTACTTTTTTTTTCATTATACTAGCATTATTTGGTTTTACCCTACATCCCTGAGATTTCTAATTTCTGCATCTTGTTCGCCCAAGCAGTGTCAGGTATGGGTTCCATCTTTCAGGGTGGGTTGCAGATCAAGTCAGTTATTGGTTGGTTTCTCTTACAAACTCTGTGCCATATTGCCTAAGTATATTTTGTAGGCAGGACAGATTGTAGATCAAAGGTTTTGTGGTTGAATTTGTGTTTACATTTCTCCTTTTGTGGCCTGTAAAGTACTTCCCCATACTGAAGACACTGGAACACATCAGTGAAGGTCCTATGTATGCACAGGCTCAACATCTCCATTTTCAATAACGTTTGTAGATGTTATCTTCAGTAAAAGGGCCTAGATGTTAGTTTGCGGCAAGAATCTTTAGTATTGTCAACAGCCTTATTTGTTTTGGAATTTCCACAGGAGCCACTTTGACCAATAATTCAGTTAGATGCTATCCAATCCTGGTATTGAAATCTTCATCCAGTGACAAGAGATGTACAGCTGGATCACTATCTCCCCAATTATTTGGCAATATCCTTTAGGTCCTGCACATGTGTGTGCATCTGAGGGAGATTTCACTGCATTAGATTTCCAGATGAACCCTCAAATGGCTGTTAATTTTAGCTTTCTCTCCTTATTCTCACTTAATTCTTCTTTCCCCTCTCCCAATTTGATCCTCTTCTTCCAGTGCCCACTTCCATCCATCCATAATTATTTGTCCTTTCTCCATTTCTATTTCCCTATAGAAGATCTGTATGCTCCCTCTAGTCCTGTACTCTAAACTTAATCTCTGCGATTATGTTGATTGTAGTTTGGTTATCATTGACTTAACAGCTAATATCCATATAATATAAGTGAATACATACCGAATTTCTTTTTGTGGGTCTGGAACACCTCACTCAAGATTGTTTTCCTATTTCCACCAACTTGCCTGCTAATTTCATGATATAATTTTCTTTTAATGGTTGCGTGATGATCCATGGTGTATTTTCTTTATCTATTCTTCTGTTAATGGACATGAAGGTTGTTTGCAATTTTTGGCTAATATGAATAGATCAACAATGAGTATGGTTGAGTAAGTGTCTTTGTGGTATTATGAAGCCTCTTTGGAGTGGTATGGCTGGATCTATATTCCTGGAGAACTGACACAATGATATCCATAGTACCTATATGAATTTGCTTTCCCACCAACAATGTATGTTTTCTTCTTATTCCACATCCTAACCAACACGTGCTGTCACATGTTTCATTGATCCTAGGTACCTTGACAGGTGTAACTTGAAATCTAAAAGTAGTTTTGATTTTCATTTCCATGATGGCTAAGGATGTTGAACATTTAAGTACTCCTCAGAAATTTTAGTTTCTTCTATTGAGAATTCTGTGTTTAGATCTATACCTCATTTTAAATTGGATTATTTGTTTTCTTGATATATAGATTCTTGAGTTCTTTATATATTTTGGATAACAGCTATTGGATGTAGAGTTGGTAAAAAATCTATTCCCATTCTGTAGCTGCTACTTTGTAAGAATTGCAGGGTAATTTTCCATACGGACACTTGTAAGTTTCATGAAATCTCATTGATTACTTGTTGATCTTAGTGCCTGTGCTAATGGTTTTCTACTTAGAAAGTATTTTCCAGTGCCAACAAGTTTAAAGCTATCCCCCAGCATCTATTTTGTTATTCAATGAATCTGGTTTTGTGTTGAAGTCTTTGAACCATTTGGAGTTGAGCATTTTGTAGGCTCTGAAGTATGAATATATTTGTACTATTTTATATGCAGCTATCCAATTTGACCAGCACCACTTTCTGGAGATACTGTCTTTATTCTAGTGTGTATTTCTGGCTTCTTTATCAAAAATCAGGTTTCTATATGTATGTGGATTCATTTCTGGGTCTTCAGTTCAATTTCATTGATTAATGTGTCTTTTTGTTTGTCAAAGTAAACTTTTTTATTTCTATTGCTTTGTAGTACAACATCAAATTGAGTAACTTGATACCTCCCGCAATTCTTTTATCATTCTGGATTGATTTAGCTGGCCTGTTTGTGTGTGTGTGTGTGTGTGTGTGTGTGTGTGTGCTGTGTCTGTGTGTCTGTGTGGTTGTATGAATGTGTGTGTTTCCACATGAAGCTGAAAATTGTCCTTTCAATGTATTTAAAGACTTGTGTTGGAGTTTTGATGGGAATTTCATTGAATCTATAGATTGCTTTTGGTAGGATGGCCATTTTTACTATTTTTATCCTACCTACTCATGAGAATGGAAATTCTTTCCATGTACTGATATTTTCTTCAATTTCTTTTGTCTTGAAGTTTTTATTATACAAATCTTTCACTTTCCTAGTTAGAGATTCCCCAAGATATATGTTATGATTTGAGGCTGTTGTGATAGGTATTGTTCCCCTGGTTCCTTTCATAGTCTATTTGACATTTGTACATAGGAGGATTACTGATTTTTGTAAAGCAGTTTCGCATACAGATACTTTGCAGCATTTATTAGAAGTATGACTTTTCTAGTGGAATTTTTTGGGTCATGTGTATACACTGTAATATTATCTACAAATGAAGACACTTTAACTTCTTCCTTTACAATTTGTATTCCATTCATCTACTTCAGTTTTCTTATTGCTGTAGCAAAGGTTTCGAGTACTCTCTTGAATAGGTATGGAGAGAGAGGAAAACATTGTCTTCTTCCTTATTTTAGTGGAATTGTTTTGAGTTTTTGTCCTTGTAAGTAGATGTTGGCTGTACTTCCTCTGTGCAGTTGTCTTTACATGTTGATGTAGGTCACTTGTATCCCTAAGCTCTCCTGGTCTTTTGTCATAAAGGGGTGTTGGATTTTGTCAAAGTCCTTTATTTTGCATCCATGATCTGACCATGTGGCTTTTTTTCTTTAGTCAGTCAATATAATGAATTACACCTATCAATTTATGCTTGTTGATCCACTGACATATGTTACAGAAATTGTACATTTCCTCTTTAAGGACCTTTATCATATTTATGATAACTATTTTAAGGTATTTTCCTTATGCTTCAGCTATGTTGAAATATTCAGGGCCTGTTGTTGTAGGGTTGTTGGGCTCTAGTGGAGACATATTACCCTGACTGTTATTAATTTTATTTTTATGCTGGCATGTCTACAGCTGGGGTTGGGAAAATTGCAATTCTCTGTGCCAATATGTGGTCTTGACTTCATTGGTCCACTGTTTTGTACTTTGGTTTGTGTCCTTTCTGTTTCATTGGAGAGTGTGATGGCTGTCTTTTTCCTATAGGAAAATCTTTCGGGATCCTGATTGGTTGGGGTACTGGGATTATGGGTAAAACATGTTTCTGAATTTTTAGGCGCTGAACTCAGGAATAAAGTTGGGTTGAGAGGGTGGTGGAGAAGGAGGATGGGGGAAGTGAAGTGGGGAGGAGATCATGAGGGATCAGGAAGATTGGATTGGGAGAACAGAGGAGAGCAACATAACAAATACCTTAATAGAGAGAGGCATTATAGGTTTAAAGAGAAATCTGGCAGTAGGGAAATGTCCAGAGATCCACAAGGATGAACCCAACTAATAATCTCAGCAATAGTGGAGAGGCTACCTTATATGCCCTTCCCCTATATGAGATTGGTGACTACATTAAATGTCATCCCAGAGCTTTCTTCCAGTAGCTGATGGGTAGCAGAAGCAGATATCCACAGCTAAGTACTGAGTTAAACTCCAGGAATCTAGTTGTATAGAGGGAGGGGTGATGAGCAAAGGAGACAATACCATGCTGGGAAAACAAACATAAACAACTTACCTGAGCAAGTGGGAGCTTAAGGACCCCAGTGGGATAGCTGGGGAACCAGCATAGGACTGAACCATGCTTCCTGAATGTTGGTGTCAGTTAGGAGGCCTGGGTAGTCTATGGGAACTCTGACAGTAGAACTAGTATTTATTTCTAGTATGTAAATTTACTTTGGGAGCCCATTTCCCATGGAAGGTTAGTCTCTCAGTTTAGATACACAAGGGAGAGCCTAGGCCCGGTCTCAAATGATGTGATAGACTTTGATGATTCCTCATGGATGGCCTCACACTCCCTGGGGAGTGGATGGGGGGTGGCATAGGGGCTGGGATGGAGAGGTCAGAGGGGTACTTGGGAGGATGGGATGGAGAGGGAACTGGTATTGATATGTAAAATAAGATTGTGTCTAAATTAAATAAAAATATAAAAAATTCCATGTTCTATGTAGTTGAACATAGGTTTATATATATTTGTGTGTCTGCTCACATATGTGTTATGTATTTATTTATGTAATAACAATAGTAATTAAAGAAGAATATGTAATGAATTGAGAAAGAGTGTTGTTATGCATAGGTGCAGTTGAAAGGAAATTGTGGAGTGGAAATTGTATAAATACAGTATTCATTTATCAAAGTATCAAAAATATGTAAAATAAATAAATAATCAGGCCACTACCTACATGAAAAAAGAAGGTTGAGCAAGCTGTGGGGAACAAGGAAGGAAGGCAGACTCCTCTAGGGCATCTGCACCAGCTCCTGCCTTCAAGCTCCTACCTTGTTTGAGTTCCTGCCCTGACTCCCTTGGATGGTGAACAGTAACATGGAAGAGCTTTGATCAAGGTTCCTCACTGTAGCATTCATCCTAACAAGGGCACTGACACTCTTTTAACACACTGTATAATAATAAGCAAATGGATTTTGGCATTTCTTTATGGCATAACTTCCTTATTTGCTCACACATGCAAAACTTTCACTTTTTTGCCTTTTCTTGAATCTTACGATTTATAAATTTATTTCCAAGGCTCAACTACATCTCCTAAATGCCAAAGGACCAATTTTATGATCTTGCAGAACTTTGTTCATGAAAATAACCTATTTTTTCCTCAAAAAGATAAAACAAAAATTAAAAATGGAAACCAACTTTTCTAAACCTTGAGATCTCGATTTGTCTTTATGTGTTTCTGTGTCTGGGTTTTTTGTTGTTGTTTGTCTGTTTAGTTGATTTGTTGGTTTGGGTTTTTGTTTTCTCAGAAAAAAATTTTCTTTTGGTTTTTCGAGACAGGGTTTCTCTGTGGCTTTGGAGGAGGTCCTGGAACTCGCTTGGTAGTCCAGGCTGGTCTCGAACTCATAGAAATCTGCCTGCCTCTGCCTCCTGAGTGCTGGGATTAAAGGCCTGTGCCACCAATGCCAGGCTTTCTCAGAAAAATTTAAATAACAATTTGCTCCACCGCTGTAGTCCTGCTGATACTCCAGGGAAAGGGGAATGAGTTCATTCACACTTAGGCATAAACAACTCTAAAACCCTAGAGAGGTTCTAACCTTCTCCCTATATGAAGGTGCTTACCTTAGAGAGGTGCCCTTTGCATTAACTATGAACAGGGCAAGGGACAGATAGGAAGGACCTTAGCATGTTCCCATAGATGTGGGGTTTTTAAGTACCCAAGAAACTATTTCAAACTGCAATTTCCTGGCTCTAAAATAAATCTGTGGTATTTCCTTGGGTATGCATTTTGAAAACTTACATGTGTTTGTGTATATAAATGGGTAAGTCTCAGTTCAAAGTGTTAATTACCAACACTATAACATTTCTGGCTTCATCTATTATCTCTCACATCATTACTTTTTCCTATCCAAAGGCAAGTCCTTTAACCCTTGTGTCGCTCATAACCTGTAGAAAACATTGTCTCCATAAAGTTATAGAAATTTAATGTTATGATGCATCTACAGTACATAGCCTAGATATTCAATGCATATAATTGCATATAATTATTATTATGAGGCAAAATAGTGTTGGTGTGTTCTCAAGTAGCAGATGAAATCTGTTCCTATTCATTATGATAATGAACAGGAATAAACATTCTTAAGAAAAAGGAAGAGTTCATACTACTTTGAAATATTCTGCTCTGGTGAAGCTCATTTGGTCAAAACATGATCTTAGAATAAAATGAAATGAAATGAAATAAATAAATAATATAAGCCAAGGTCATGGGAAGAGCTATCATAGAAACTAAAGATATTCCATTTAATTCTTTTTCTAAGTTTACAAACAAGCTCTGAAATTGCCTGTCTCTACTTAAAGTGCCTTCAGCCAAGACAAGCAGCTCAAATCCCTTTCTCAGTTTATTCCTTAAATGAACATCTTATTGTGACACCTCTGGTGCCACCTGGAGTCTGCCATACATTCTTTGGCTGCTGTTTATTTTCCTGCCATTCTAATGAAATCAGAAACCCATCGAGATCCCCAACTTCTGGCTGTTTTTAAGTGGGGGAATTTACTTCAATACCCATTATATTACAGGAAGTAGACCTCAGCACCTCCATACATGAAAATGATATGAAGCTGGACAGAAAACCTGACTCACTACTTTCAAACTAAAGTTTGAAGAAACAATTACAGAGTCCATACTAGGCACATATTATACAGTCTGGGCTGCCAGACAAGAGGCTACACTTCCCAATATGTCTTAGGTAACACTGTAAGAGCAACTGCTTCCAGGGAATTCACATTAAGCATCCCCAAGTCTCCCAAGTCAGGAGGACTATGATGCTCATCCCATCAACATATTGGGGGACAGAAAAATTTGGAAAAGATTGAGATTCATAAGTGAGCACTATAGTCTATAGACATGGAATTCTTCTAATAGATAAATGTATCAATTTGTTGCTTCCTTTCTGAAAATAGTGTCAATAAAATACTATACCAATCCTTAAACAATGCATCTAGTTGAAGTAATAGTCGGGCTGGAGGGATAGCTCAATCATTAAAGGTTAGGCTCACAACCAAAAGTATAAGATATAATAGTATAGTGACAATTATACAATTCACTAGATCTATAAGCAAACTGTATAAGAAATGCTGATAGATGACACATATGATTCATGGAAAGTTCTAGCTTAGCTAAAATACCTTTTTGCTGAATAAGCTGTGTATTAATAATATAATGACTGGCTAAAGGTGTATATGGTGTCATCTTTTAAAGATTCACTCATTTCTACCAGTGAAAATTTAATAATGTTAGCCAGGCAGTTGTGGACCATCCTGTCAATTCTAGCACTTTGGAGGCAGAGTCAGAAAAATCTCTGAGTTCAAGAGCAGCCTGGTCTACAGAATGAATTCCAGGTGCTAACTTCTTTATTACATTCCATGGTATGGCTTCTGATATTACTAATTAAATGTTGTTGTTGCTTTGGAAAGCTCTTTACCTCTTAGTTCCTTAAATATTATCTATATTTTAATGATGAATGAACTTTTATTTCTTTTTTTATATATATACATTTTATTTTTAAATTTAAATTTAAATTAGATACAAGGTTGCTTCACATGTCAGTTAAAGGTCGCTCTCTGTTTCCCTCCCCTGCTCCCGTGCCCTCCCACCAACCCCCCAATATCCCCTCATTTCCCCAGGGAGGGTGAGGCCCTCCATGGGGGTGATCACAGTCTGTAATTTCATCCAGGGCAGGGCCTAGACCCTCCTCCAAGAGTTCAGGGTGAGAGTGCATCTCTCATTGCTGGATGGGAGTCCAAAGTCCATTTGTATACCCGGGATAAATACTGATCTACTGTCCAAGGCTCAATAGATTACCTAGGCCTCCTCACTGACACCCCATTCAGGGGGTCTTGATCAGTCCCATGCTAGATTCCCAGGCATCAGTCTGGGATTTAAGAGCTAACCCTTGTCAGGTCAGCTGTTTCTGGGGGTTAAACCAAGGGCTACTGATTTTGTGTGGTGATTTTTATGTCTTACAACTTTACTATATTTACAATATTTATCAGAGCTAAGAGTTTTCTGGTGAAATAATCCAAACACAGCCTGGTTTATTTAACTCACCATAACATTCTAGTCCCATCCACATTTCTGCAGATGTAATAGCTTCATTTATTTATTTTTTTTGGTTTTTCGTGAGATAGGGTTTCTTTTTTTTTGCGGGGGGGGATGGGTTACATTTATTCAACTATTGGCCCAAGTGCTTCAATGAGAACATCTAAACAATTAAGGATAATGATAAGTCTATTGGTTGCTTTCTACAAACGGATGATGAGACACTATTACTGAAGACAACACTTACTGACAACTCACTGACCATGGAGAAGTGGTGTGTTCATAGTACTGGAAGGCATTTTTCACATGCATCTACAAATCATGCCATATACAATGGTGACCTTCCAGTCAGATACACTGGTACAACAGTGACATAAAAGTTTCTGGAGTAGCCAACTATACTATCTGATGGAAATTAAAATCTTTTTTTTTTAACAACCTGTACCCTTTTCTTTTTTTCTTTTTTTATCATTTTTATTTTAATTTTAAATAGCTTGTTTTACATGTCAATCCCAGTTCCCTCTCCCTCCCCTCTTCCCGCACTCCCCTTCCCCCCCTCCCTCCCACCCTATTGCCAAATCCTTCCACATAGGGGATATCTAGAGTCTGTCATTTTACTCTTGGTAGGGTCAAGGCACTCCCCTAAGAGTCCAGGCTGAGAGAGCATCTCTCTTTGTGCTATAGGCACATGAAGACAGTTTGTATACCAGGGATAGACACTGATCCACAACTCAGGGCCCCATAGGTTGCCCAGGCCTTCTCACTGACACTCACATTTGGGGGGTCCAGATCAGTCCCATGCTGGCCTCCCCACTGCCGGTCTGAGGTCCAAGAGCACTCCCCTGTTCAAATCAGCTGTCTCTGCTGGTTTTGCCAGCCCATTCTTTGCCTATTTGCTCATCACTCCTCTCTCTCTGTCACTGGGTTCCTTGGGTTCAGTTCAGTGATTAGTTGTGTGTTTGCCTCTGCTTCCATCAGTCACAGGATGAAGGCTCCCGGATGGTTATAGACATCAAGTTCATTATCAGGAATGGGCATTCGAGGTGGTCCCTCCACTATTGCTTAGCTTGCCAATTGATGTTATACCTTTAGATCACTCGAGGTCACTCTGGTGCCTGATCTGTCTTCTAACCTATGATTCCCTCTTCCCCCTATTCTACCCCCACCCCTCAACTTCCTGTTCCCCCATGACCAACTCCCTTCCTCTTTTCCCCCCTCTATTCTTCCCAGGTCCCACTCCCTCCCACCCCTCGCAGTGTTCCCCATCCATTCAGAGGATCTTGTCTCCATCCTCTTCTCTTGGGTACTATGCATATATGCATATCTTTTAGGTTCTTTCCTGTTTCCCAGACTCTCTATCTGTGGAAGTGCAGACTGGCACTATCCTGATCCATATCTAAAATCCATATATGAGTGAGTACATACCATGTTTGTCTTTTTGCGACTGGGTTACCTCACTCAGGATGGTTTCTTCCAGTGCTATCCATTTCCCTGCGAATTTCAAGATTCCATTGTTTTTTTCTGCTGAGTAATACTCCATTGTGTAAATGTACCACATTTTCTCTATCCACTCTTCAGTTGAGGGGCATCTAGGTTGCTTCCAGGTTCTGGCTATTACAAACAATGCTGCTATGAACATAGTGGAGCAGATGCCCTTGTTGTATGAACCTGCCTCATTTGGATAAATGCCTAACAGTGGAATTGCTGGGTCTAGTGGTAGATTAATTCCCATTTTCCTGAGGAATCTCCATACTGATTTCCAAAGAGGCTGTATGAGTCAGCATTCCCACCAGCAGTGGAGGAGTGTTCCTCTCTCTCCACATCCTCTCCAGCATAAATTGTCTTCGGTGTTTTTGATTCGAGCCATTCTGACAGGAGTAAGATGGTATCTCAGAGTTGTTTTGATTTGCATTTCCCTGATGGCTAAGGATGTTGAGCACTTTCTTAAGTGTCTCTTGGCCATTTTAGCCTCCTCTACTGAGAATTCTCTATTTAGCTCTGTACCCCACCTTTCAAGTGGATCCTTTGGTGTTTTGGAGACTTGTTTCTTGAGTTCTTTGTAAATTTTGGAGATTAGCCCTCTGTCAGATGTAGGGTTAGTGAATATCTTTTCCCATTCTGTGGCCTGCCTTTTTGTCTTTTTGACTGTGTCCTTTGCCTTACAGAAGCTTTTTAGTTTCAGAAGGTCCCATTGGTTAATTGTCGATCTCAGTGCCTGTGCCACTGGTGTTATGTTTAGGAAGTGGTCTCCTGTACCAACTCGTTGAAGAGTATCTCCCACTTTCTCTTCTAAAAGTTTCAGTGTGGCTGGATGTATGTTGAGATCTTTGATCCATTTGGACTTAAGTTTTGTACAAGGCGATAAACATGGATCTATCTGCAGTCTTCTGCATACCAGTACCCAGTTATGCCAGCACCATTTGTTGAAGATGCTTTCTTTTTCCATTGTACAGTTTTAGCTTCTTTGTCAAAAATCAGGTGTTCATAGGTGTGTGGGTTAAAATTAGGGCTTTCGATTCGGTTCCATTGGTCTACCTGCCTATTTTTGTGCCAATACCAAGCTGTTTTCAGGACTATAGCTCTATAATAGAGCTTGAAGTCAGGTATGGTGATGCCTCCTGAAGTTCCTTTATTGTATAGGGATGTTTTGGCTATCCTGGGCCTTTTGTTTTTCCATATAAAGTTGATTAATGTTCTTTCCAGGTCCTTGAAGAATTGTGATGGAATTTTGATAGGGATTGCATTGAATCTATAGACTGCTTTTGGCAAGATTGCCATTCTTATTATGTTGATCCTACCAATCCAAGAGCATGGGAGATCTTTCCATTTTCTGGTATCTTCTTTGATTTCTTTCTTCAAAGACACAAAGTTCTTGATATACAGGTCTTTCACTTCCTTGGTTAACATTATCCCCAGATATTTGATGCTGGTTTTGACTATTGTAAAAGGTGATGTTTCTCTGATTTCTTTCTCAGTCACTTCATCATCTGTATATAATAGGGCCACTGATTTTTTTGAGTTTACCTTGTATCCTGCCACATTGCTGAAGGTGTTTATCAGCTGTAGGAGTAACCTTGCGGAGTTTTTTGGGTCACTTATGTAAACTATCATATTATCTGCAAATAGTGAAAGTTTGACTTCTTCTTTTCCTATTTGTATCCCCTTTATCTCCTTTTGTTGTCTTATTGCTGTAGCTAGAACTTCAAGTACAATATTGAAGAGATATGGAGAGAGTGGACAGCCTTGTCTTGTTCCTGATTTTAGAGGAATTGCTTTGAGTTTCTCTCCATTTAGTTTGATGTTAGCTGTTGGTTTACTGTATATTGCTTTTATTATATTCAGATACGTTCCTGTTATCCCTGATCTCTCTAGGACCTTTATCATGAAGGGGTGCTGGATTTTGTCAAAGGCTTTTTCAGCCTCTAGTGAGATGATCATGTGGTTTTTCTTTCGCAGATTGTTAATATGGTGGATTACATTGATAGATTTTCTAATGTTGGACCATCCCTGCATTCCTAGAATGAAGCCTACTTGATCATGGTGGATGATTTTTCTGATGTGTTCTTGAATCCGGTTTGCAAGTATTTTTTTGAGTATTTTTGCATCAATGTTCATGAGGGAAATTGGTCTATAGTTCTCTTTCTTAGTTGTGTCTTTGTGTGGCTTGGGTATCAAGGTAATTGTAGCCTCGTAGAAAGAGTTTGGCAGTGAGCCTCCTGCTTCTATTGTGTGGAATACTTTGACGAGTATTGGAATGAGCTCTTCTTTGAATTTCTGGTAGAATACTGCACTGAAGCCATCTGGGCCTGGGCTTTTTTTGTTTGGGAGACTTTTGATGACTGCTTCTATTTCATTAGGGGTTATAGGTCTGTTTAGATTGTTTATCTGTTCTTGATTTAGTTTTGGCAAGTGATATCTATCCAGGAAATTGTCCATTTCCTTTAAATTTTCAAATTTTGTGGAGTACAGATTTTCAAAGTATGCCCTGGTGATTCTCTTGATTTCCTCAGAGTCCGTTGTTATGTCCCCTTTTTCATCCCTGATTTTGTTAATTAGCATGTTCTCTCTCTGTCTTTTGGTTAGTTTGGACAGAGGTTTGTCTACTTTGCTGATTTTCTCAAAGAACCAACTCTTTGTTTCATTCATTCTTCTCAGTGTTTTCCTGGTTTCTACTTGATTGATTTCAGCCCTCAATTTGATTATTTCCTGGCATCTGCTCCTCCTGGGGGAGTTTGCTTCTTTTTGTTCTAGAACATTCAGCTGTGCTATTAATTCTCTAGTATGACTGTTCTCCTGTTTTTTCATGTGGGCACTTAGTGCTATAAACTTTCCTCTCAGCACTGCTTTCAAAGTGTCCCATAAGTTTGTGTATGTTGTGTCTTCATTTTCATTGAAATCGAGGAAGTCTTTAATTTCTTTTTTTATTTGTTCCTTTACCCAGGGATGGTGCAATTGTGCATTGTTCAATCTCCATGAGTTTGTAGGGTTTCTGCGATTTGTGTTATTGTTGAATTCTAATGTTAATGCATGGTGGTCTGATAAGATGCAGGGGGTTATTCCAATTTTTTTGTATCTGTGGAGATTTGCTATGTTTCCTATTATGTGGTCAATTTTAGAGAAGGTTCCATGTGGTGCCGAGAAGAAGGTATATCCCTTTGTATTTGGGTGGAGTGTTCTATAGATGTCTGTTAAACCCAGTTGGGTCATAACTTCTATTAATTCTTTTGTTTCTTTGTTAAGTTTCTTTCTGGAGGTCCTGTCTAGCGGTGAGAGCAGAGTGTTGAAGTCTCCTACTATTAGTGTGTGAGATTTTATGTGCATTTTGAGCTTTAGTAATGTTTCTTTCACGAATGTAGGTGCCTTTGTATTTGGGGCGTAGATGTTTAAAATTGAGACTTCGTCTTGATGTATTTTTCCTTTGATGAATATGAAGTGCCCTTCTTCATCTCTTTGGATTGATTTTAATTTGAAGTCTAATTTGTTAGATATTAGGATTGCTACGCCTGCTTGTTTCTTGGGGCTGTTTGATTGGAAGATCTTTTCCCAGCCCTTTACTCTGAGATAACGTCTGTCTTTGGTGTTGAGATGTGTTTCTTGTATGCAGCAGAAGGAAGGGTTCTGTCTTCGTATCCATTCTGCTAGTCTGTGTCTTTTTATAGGCAAGTTGAGGCCGTTGACATTGAGGGATATTAATGACCATTGATTGGTGATCCTTGTTTGCGCTTGATTTATTGTTAGTGAAGTTATTTTGTGTAGTTTCTCCTCCCTTTTTCTTTTGGTGTTTTGTAAAGTATGATTATATATTGCCTGTGTCTTTGTGAATGTAGTTATCTTCCTTGGCTCTAGGAAGGTTTTCCTTCTAGCATTTTCTGTAGAGCTGGATTCATGGACAAATTAATTCTGTTCTTACCTTGATCTCCCAAATGTTTTACCTGTTCCAACACAAATTTTATCCCTTAACTTTTTACTTTAAAATTTATCATCTAGGAGAAACTACTAGAACAGGGGACATTTTGGGGGCGAGGTAGAAAACTGGTGCAATGGAATCTACATGTGTGACCCTAGCAAAGACTCATAGAAATGTAGTTTATGGAGACTAAACCAGCCATCTTCTGAAACCAGGCAAGGCCTCAAGTGAAGGGATTGGGACACCAACCCAGCCACAAAATCTTCAATTTATAGTTTGTCAGCATGTTCTGGGATCAGAGCCTAGCAGAATTATCATCAAAGAGACCAGAGAGACTCCATTCAGCAACTTTTGAGAGCAGATGCAGAGGCCACAGCCAAACATTTGGCAGAGTTTGGAGAGACCTGTGGAGGAGAGGGAATAAGGATCTGAGAAACCAGAGGGGTCAGGGACACCAAGAGAACAGGGCCCACAGAATCAATTGGCCTGTTGTCATGGGGGATCACAGAGATCAAGGAGCCTGTAGGCTTTGACCTAGGTCCTCTGCATTTATCTTATGAGTGTTCTTGTGGGATTCCTAACAGTGGGACTAGGGGCTTTCTGTAACACTTTTGGATACCCCTTTCCTCCTATTGGGTTGCCTCCTACAGCCTTGATGTTAGATAGTGTGTATCTGATCTTAGTGTAACTTGTCATTCATGCCATGTTTACTTGATGTCACTTGGAGGTTAGCTCTTTTCTGAGGAGAGGTAGAAGGGATATGGGACAGGGGACATGAGGAGAATTCTGGAGGAGGGGGGAAATTGGGAGGATGTAATACAGGAGAGAAAAAAATAATAAAAGCAAGGAGTAAAGGAAGAAAAAAATTTAACTTTTAAGTCTAAAGATAATTTGTGAACTGTAAATATTAAATTTATTCAATGTCTTGAGTTTATGATTTTACACTAGATCTTTTTCTAGACAGAAGGGACTTAAATAATTGAATAATATTTAAAATTAAACTAGTTAAAATAATATATTAATACTGAAATAATATAATGTTCAGGGATGTCCTTCTTTATATACATTTCTCTTACTGGATGATGAATAAAACACTGTTTGGCCAATAGCTAGTAGAGGCAGCAGAGTAGGTGGGGCTATCAGAATTCTGGGAAAGGTAGGCAGAGGGAGACTGAAAAGAGACGCCATGGGTGGAATGGGGGGAAAAGGACATGCCAAGCATTCTCCAGTAAGACCATATGGAAATATATAGGTTAATATAAATGGGTTAATAATTAAGACAAAACTAGCCAATAAGAAGGCCTAGATATTGGTCAACGTTTTAGTAATTAATATAGCGTCTCTATGTGTTCAGTTGGGGCTGAAGTGGTGGGACCTGGTGGGGCAAGAGAACCATCAGCGACAATATAATTAAATAAATAAATCACCGTAATTAAATAAATTCAATAATCAAATACAGACTTAACTATCAAAATAAAATAATTAAAACAATTATTAACCATTTATAAATAATCACCTAAACACTGTTAATTTACTAATTAAATTAATTAATCCATTACATCATTTAATGATGATACAATTATTTATTAAAAATTAAAATAAATACTTTTATATATGTATGATTTTAATAATTAAAATAAAATATTTAATATTATTAAATTTATATTCTACATGTGATTCAGACACAAATGTTATAAGATCTAAAGTGGAAAATAAAATAAAATGAAGGAAAAATAGATGTGGACATTAGAGCAGAGGGCAAGAGGTTAATAATTTAAACTTTAAGAAAAATGGTCAAGGCTGTCTGACATATGTGTGTTTTCAATAATGTCTATCAACAAGAATAGCTGCATAAGAAGTTTTCTTCTTCTTTTTTTTTTTTTTTTTGGTTTTATGAGACAGGGTTTCTCTGTATTGTTTTGGAGGCTGTCAGTCCAGCCCGGCCTCGAACTCACAGAGATCCGCCTGCCTCTGCCTCCCGAGTGCTGGGATTAAAGGCGTGTGCCACCACTGCCCAGCTCAAGATGTTTTTATTGTTTGTTTAGTAAAATTAGCAAAAATCTGCTCAGGAGAGAGTGCTTCCAGCATGTATTGAGCAAAACAAAAAGGGCAGAGTATGAGAGCTAACAGGGAATTCTAGGAGAGTATCAGCCAGAATACAGACCCTGGGCTCAGGCTGATTATGGGTGAAGAAATGGTCCTCTCTTGCCAAGCTCATCCTATCAAAGACTTCCACTTCACTAGTGTGAATTGTAGAACCATTAGAGGGAACTGAGGAATACAACTGGGGCTCTGGCTTCTCCATTGGGAATAAAAGAGAGAAAAACAAAAAGGGAAATTAGACAGGACGATATTTTAATTATTTAGATGGCATTGTATGCTCATGATGTGTCCTAGAGTAATAACAGAAATAACTAGCAAAATTAAAATAAAATAAAACTTACTTTTACTCAGTCCTTAATTATTCTTCCTGTGAATGGATCCCCTTTCATCTCTTTGATTCTTTCTCCATGGTAATCTATTTCTGGCCCTTCAGAAAACAGAGTTGTACCCTTGTTACCTACCCTTGAACTTCACTGTGTGCTGGGTACCTCTGAGTGTGGGACTCCTGCTTAACTCTTCCAGAAAACAATCCACAACCTGAGTGTCTAGTGCTGTTTAGGAGGGTTGTCGTAGTCAACCAGGTTGTACAAAGTGCCTTCATGATTCAGGTTTCATAAAGTTGGAATTCCTTTTACTATTACTGTGGAAATTTCAGATTGTAACATCTGTAATGGGATTAATCTGTATCTCTTTCTGATTTTCTCTGTTTTCTAGTCACAAATGCTTTGCTAAAGTCTAAACATTTTGTGAACTCACTCTCATTTACATACAAAGTTTTAGGAAGGAAAAGGAGATAAAAAACTGTGATCATTTGTGATAGTTAATTTTAGCTATCCTCTTTGTTGGCTTAAGGCATCAATGTATTCTGTCACATGTTTTACTGAATATTTTTGTATGGTGTTTCCTGAGTGCGATTAACATTTAATGGGCTCAAGTAAAGCAAAATACTTTCTGTAGTGAAATGAACTTATGTAATCAATTCAATGATTTTAATAGACCAAGATGGAATCCTACCATCACTTTCAGTTCTTTCTTGAGTCTTAAGATAACAAGTGTTCTTTACAGACTTTATATTTACCAAACACCTTAAATGTGTTAACTGCTTAAAATAAATCCTCTCTCCTTCTCCCTCTACACCCTCAATATCTCTCTCTCACCTGAAATTTATGATACCCCTGCATCCCAATAAAGCAAGTGTAAGTAGAAGATAAAGAAAGCAAAAACTGCATGTAGAACACACAGTCTATCAAACATCATAGCTTCGAGTTACATTACAGTGTACAGCATCACATATTTCCCCTTGTGATCACTTGGTTGACAGGAAACAGATGGCTGCCTCTGCCCAGAATCATAACAGAGTCTTTTATCACATATTCTCAGATTGAGAAAAAATCAAAATGTATAGTTATTAGGCAAGGCGTGCATATATCCTTTGTAGCATTATAAAATTGATAGGCCCTAAATTATCAGACTGTCGACTTAGAGTAAATAATCCTGTTGATGTGGCTCCTTTTTAGAACCATAACTAACACATTGATCTATAATTTTCAAATACATGACAAAGAGCATTTCTTTTGCCTCCCACTTACTTCCTGTACAGATGCTTGTGTGTTTCTGATATCTTCATATGCATGTCAATGCAGGTGGACTTCAAAGACCAGCTGAAGCAAACTTAATGTTTACAATTGGACAATCAGGGAAGCCATTTCCGCATCCTAATTGTTCTTAATAAGACACATTCCTCACTTTTTTGCCAGATATGACAGCTGCATTTTACACTGAAGGCTCATTACCACATTGAGTAATTTTATGTGAATTATGAGAATTGAGTATTTTATACTTTTCTATTTACTTGACATATAATATCATTTATTATCCAATAATTTAATTATGTCCTTATTGAAAATATCAAATCCACAAATTCACCAGACCTAGAGCTAAATTTGCTTGTAGATTTTCCCACTGACAAACTATCTGTTAATTCTTTGATTTCTAAATAAGGCATTCATAGTACCTGATGAGGAATTAGTAAATGACTTTTAATGAAATGTGACTTATTTGTTGGTAAATCAGGCCACATTCTCTTCTTTTTATTAAACTACTAAAACAATAGGAGAAAATCTTCACGTAGGGTAATGGATTTATTTTATGCCACTCCATCATGCATGCAGACATCTACAGGCATCCACTGAAGATTCCCTGATGTAGCAGAGTAAACATACTGGGTGGGAAGGGAGCCCTGTGTGATCTATAAAAGAGAGAAGAAAACACCCAGTTAATGTAGATATGTGAAAGTGAATTATTAATAAACACAACCATGGGAAGCCATGGCAATTTAAGAAAAGGGGGAAACCTAACCCTGCAATTAAGATTTGTTTTCCAGGCTGAATGTATTTATTAAAACAAAGAATTTGTAAGAGCAAAGAAAGCTGGCTACCAATGGGAAAATGTTTCACCAACTTCAACATTCCCAGGACTGGAGTCCAGTAACTCCTCTTAGCACCTGTCCATTTGTGCTACCTTATTCCCTGAAATGGTACAATTTTAATTACCTTTTTGTTGCTAAGATAAAATATCCCCAGAAAGCCAACTAAAAAGAGAAAGGTCTATATTTCTAATAGAGTTCCAAGGTATGTCTTATCATGGAGGGAAACATGCCTATAAGCTAACTTAACTAAAATTCTTTATAGACATGCTCAGAAGGCTGTCTCCTGGGTGGTACCTGTAAAGCTGAAATTCATCACCAAGCATCAGGCTTGTCAACTAGAAACCTGAATACCTCACTTCTAAGTCACAACTTTCCAACCTTTGTCCTTACAGGCTCATGACCATTTCATAAGGCAAAAATGGATTTACTACAATGTCAAAAGTCCCAGTGGTCTTTAATGATTCCAACACTATTTAAATATCTGAAGCCCAAGTCTCATTTGAGACTCAACACAATCTGTCAAATATGTGCCTCTATACAATGTGAATTGAGTTATATAATTCTAACCTATAATGGCACAAAGTGAACATTTTTTATTCCAAAGGGGAAGAATCATGGCATTTCAAAAAATTAATTGCTGTGGAATAATCCTTATGTATACTCTGGAAATATAGTGCTCTCATTGTTAATAAAAAGTTGATTGGTTGATAGCTAGGCAGGATTTTCGGGCACAGAAAATGCTGGGGAGAAGGTCAGAGTCTGAGGAGTCATTAGAGACGCATAAAGAAGCAAGATGAACATGTCATGGTGAAAGAAGGTACAGCCACGTGGAAGAGTGTAGATAAGAAATATGGGTTAATTTAAAATATACTAGCTAATAACCAACCCGAGTTATTGGCTGAACATTTATAATTAATAATAAGTTGCTGAGTGGTTATTTTGGAGTCGCTGTTGGAACACAGAAAAACTCTACCTACAATGAATTGTTCAAATAAAAGCCAAGCAAAGAAAACACAAAATATTGTAACTTCTTGTGGGGAATCTGGAATCCAAGATGGAATTATGTAAATTCCAATAGAATGATGTAGTACTGACATTGCAATAAGTCCTGATGCCATAGTACACAAATCTTTCCCTAGAATGACTTTTTCATCAGATGTACCATGGTCCTGCCATTTATTGAGGTTTCCTTTAAAACTTTCTAAACATTTTCATTAAAAATAATAAAAAATACTTGCAAATAAAATAAACATCACACACTAAAAGTAACCAACCATATCCGAAGTATATGACTGTTGAGATATCTTTGAAGATCAAGTTCTAACCTGGCACTAGGCATTCCAATAGCAATTGTCCACTACGCTTCCTCATAGTCATGTGCTGGGGGTTTATTTCTAGCACTGAAGATGGTATACAGGCATCCTGTATTACCACAGGTGGCAAGAGCTCCAACTCATCTTTAACCGTGCTAGTGTATAGACAGAAGAGCAGAAAAGGCGTTGCTTGTGTGACATCCTTCGTGTTTTAGAAATCAAAGCACAGCTGCAGTGGTGCATTCATGACGTAAGAATTCTATTGACTCAAGAGGATGAGATTCCACAGCCCTTGACCCTGTTTCTGACTCTCATGCTTTCTGGGAACTCTTCTGATATAGTCTCGGCTTTCAAGAGTGGTTTGCATACATGTCTTGTTTAGGGCTGCATCTTCTATTGCCACTTATTCTCAGAATTGTGGAGAGCCACGAATCTCCACAGTTACCCTTGAACATTTCAAAGAGACTTCTTTGAGTAAGGTCAAAGGTAACTTTGTTTATGGGTGCTAACAGAGATGTGGAAGACAGTTTGATGTTGTGTCAATTAAAAAAAAACAGCAGTAATAAATTTTCCATATGGGCCTACAATATCACCAGGTATGGGTGGTTAACTTGGCTTAGAGTTTGAAACAAGAGTTCCCTTCCATGAGTGGATCTCAAAAACAAATACAATCATAAGTTTCCTAACTATCTTACCACTGTTTCTAAGATGGAAGCATCTTGCCTGGCATGTGGTTCACAGCTAAACAAGACTACTGATATCTGTCCTGTATAGCACTTTCCTACCAGCATTTTCAATGATTCTTTAAATGTAATATATAGGTTTGGGTGTACATGTATATTTGTGAATGCATGATGTGTGTTTATTATGTATTAATTACACATATTAATGGACTCAACAGAATATCCCAGTATATACATACCATGAATGACTTGATCAAAACATAGAATGTGTTTATTTAATTTCTCTCTCAAATCTTTGCAAACTTTAATAATCAGTATTCTATAATAAAATCTAGTAGTATGTGTATATTTATATGTATATGCATATACAATATACTATATATGTGTTTCTACATGTGAAATAATGAAGTACTTGTCTATTATTTCTGAGTTTATTTCACTTAAGTTGATAATAAGTGATAATTTCTGAAAAGCAAGGAAATAAGCAAGCAAAACAAGGAGAAAAATACATAAAATTAAAAATAAATAAGGAAAGAGAGGAAAGAAGAAAGGAAGACAATGAGAGAGAAGAAGGGAGGGAAATTGGAGTAAATAAGGTATAAAGAATTAGAGTAGACTATAATGTGCCTGTTGCTGCTGCAGCTTCTTCCAAAGAATGAACAGTTATCAATGTCAAAGTCTATCTTTTGCTGCTGTAGTAGAAAATCACAGACTTAATAGTTCATAAGGAAAAGAGAGTCCCTGTATTACTTTTATAGATTAGAAAGTGTAAGAAACACCATCTTAGTATCTGGCAGAGGTATTCATGCTATTAGCAGTGAGCATGTGTAAGACAAGGGGAAAGTTGACTTCATTCATACTTTCTTTGTCTTTTGACACAGGATAACATGGGAATGTTCACAATATGAAATATAACGTGAGGTTTTGACATATGTAATCATAATATAATGCTCAAATCAGAATAAATATAACCATTTCACAAACATTTATCATTTTTATGTAGAAAACCATATGTTTTGGATTATATAAACACATGTACCATATTTTATCATTATTACCCAACAGTACAACACTTCAGAATTATCTTCTGTCATAAAATATAAGTTCATACACACTGGACAAACTCTCCCTCCCAAGTATCAATTGCCTGTGTAACCCATTCTTCCCCAGAAAGTATCAGCAATCATTCATGAGAATGGAAGCCTCATGACCCATTCACCCTTTACATGTCCTACCTCTCAGTGTGGTTCAAATTACATTAGTCATTTTATTGGTAGTCATTGTTAAATTTCCATCACTCATTACACATTCTCAGATCTCTATCCTTGAAAATGAGAGCCCTTGGTGTGCTGTTACAGTAATTGACCAGTTATGTTTACCCCCACGATGAAAGCACTAAGCAACTTCATAGTGAATCATCACTCCAGACTTCTACACTCCATGCAGCATCTATTATGCACCAGCAAGTCTGTCTTCCCATAAAAATCAGACTCAATTACTACTGTCAGTAATTCCTGTCTTTCTCTGCTGGATTGTTGGCCTGGTTGCCCAGGGTGTAAATGATGTTTTCTCTTTAATATCAGTCTGATTTGCATATCTCCATGCTTTTATGCTATGTTTTTGTAGTTAGACTGTAAGAGGATAATTTCATTTCACTTCTTTTATTTCCAGTGATTTAAGAAGTGTCCTCCATGTCACCCTCATGTGCAAACTGTGCTTTAATATTGCTGGAGATTAGTGTGCATGAGAAAGGGCTGGCAGGCGTTAATTCTGAAGGATAACTCAAAAGCGATTTGTGAAGGAATTTACAGTTTATGCAGAAGGCAATGGGATGTCCTTGAAGAATTGTTTAGTAATGGAGCTGTGGGCCCAGAAAACTAATTAAAATGGCTAGATGAACTGAAACTAGAGGAAGATGAAGAACTCAGAAGGACTCCAGTGATCCAGCTAGAGACCTGCAGAAGAGCATTAACTATTGGATTAAGAAGGGCAGGACTGATTGAGAAGTACAAGTCTCAGAAGTGGTGCTCAACCCCAGTACCTGAATTGTCTGAGTGGGAAGTGTATTAATGGAACTAGACTTACTCAGGTATCTGAGATTTGATCTCTAGCATATCTTCAGTTGCTATCTCTTCTCATACACCAAGTATTCTCTCTATTCACTCCTCCCCAAATCTTTGTCCCATCCATTAATAGAGACCAGATAAAGAACACTGAGGTTCTTCAGTTGGCCCTTGCTTTTGCAACAGTCTGTATCTGTGGATTTCAAGTCTTTAGATTCAACCAAACAGGTATTAAACATATCTGAAGAAATATTGAAGCTGTACTTAGTATGTTCAGACTTTTTACTTATTGTCATATGTCTTTAAACAATATAGTGTGAAGCCTATTTATAGAGCCTTTACACTGTCATAGGTATTATAAATAAGATAGAGATAAGTTAAAAGCTGTGATATGGTGTGTGAGTTTCTATGCAAAGACTACATTATTTGTGAAGTTTATTTTATTGTATGCGTATGGGTATTTTGCCTGCATATATGTCTGTGTACCATGTTCATTTCTGGTTCTGACAGAAGCCAGAAAAGGGCTGTTCAATGCCATGTAGGTGCTATAGTTCCTGTAGGAGCACAATCAGTGCTTTTAACCGGAGAGCCATCTGTATATAGCCAGCCCTCACTATACTATTGAGAATGTCTACCCTTTGGCACCTAAACAGATCCAGAGTCTATGTTTTGTGAATACCAAGAGATAATTTTACTAATGAAAGCTACAGAACATTGGGGAAGTCTCTAATCCATGAACTGTGTTTATGTTATTTCTCATTTGAACTGTCCTTGGCTTTCAGTTACCAGTGCCACTTTCTTTTTCTCCTGACCTCTGTGATCCTTCAATCTTTGGACTTCTCCTGACTCTGACTACTTTAGGTGATCAGGATCCTCTACTTGAAATGTAAATGTAGGAATGCACCCAGGAGTCAGTCTTGGCTACTTTTCCATTTTTGTCTACTCTTTATCCCTGCATAATTTTTAATCCTAGATGATATCCCCAGATAATACTTTGGTTTTAAGTGATCTTCACATACTGGTGGCTACCAAATTTTTTGTGCATTTATCTCTCTCATTCTTTTCTTTTATAATTTTATTCTTTTTTGGAATTATAGGATTAGACACCATGAAATACACACAAAGTATTTAATTTGAATAAAAAATCCAAACAGTGATCTGACAAGAGACAAGAGGGAAGAGAAATTGCATTTATGCTGAGTAAATCAGCAGCAGAATCCCTAATGGGTTCATTATAGCTAGCCTGTTATCTCAAAACCACAAAACGGCTTGGATTGTCTTACAAAAACTTTGTTGGAAATATGGGTATTATATCACAGAATCTATAATCAAGTTATAGCAAATGTCTGGTAAGACTGAGCCAAGTAAATACAGTTATCACCCTAGGCCACTGTACTCCAGGGCTTTCCAATCCATGTAGCTGTGAAGAAAATATTCTTTTGTTGATTTTTCATCTTGTATCACTTTTAAGATTCATACAGGTCAACTTCCTGGTGGGACTTCGATCACATGACAAGTAGCAGAGAAGTATCTAACTTCCTTTCAGATTGTGTAGGAAATGTGTTTAAATTCTTTCAAATAAGTGATCACCCCAGAGTCAAATATTCAAGAGAGGCAGACTCATTAGAGCTGTGCTTTGAAATACTGGGAGACAAAAGTGTTTTTGTCAGTCTGGACTCTCAGTCACAACTCTGTGTCATTTTGTCAACAGTCCACTCTTCCTCCCCTCTCTCTAAGATGAGGTTATTGTTTCCACATGTTTTCTCACATGTCCCAGTGCTAAGATTCTATGCAACATCTCCCAGCTAAAGAAACAGAGCTGGAATCCAATTCATGCCCAAGTTTGTAGGATTTTATAAGTTATGTCCCATCTTTCAAGCCCATAGAGGTTAGGTCTACCAGTATAGCTTCACTCAGCATTACTGAGGTAGATAAATATAAATGAGAAGTAGCAAAGGATATGTACTCACTGGGCAGATGAACTGAAGCAAAGAGAGACAAGATGCCGACACTGTGGAGATATTTCTCCTGTTAAAGTAAAGGGAAAACTTTGCTCAGGGAACCAGACTTTCTTCTTAGCAAACAGTTAAACAAAAGCAAGGAAAATATCACTGTCAAGTCTTCTCAGAAATCAGCTGGAGGTAGCAGGCTAAATACAATTAAGGTCTCTGTTCCACGGAGACATCTTCAGAGCCAGTGGGCTCCGTGATGACCGGCACCAACTACAAATGATGTGTGCCTGTCTTCTGAAACACCATCACAAGCCTCAGACTAACACATCATGAAGTTTGAAGTTGAAACACAAAGTATGTTTTAATAGTAAATGCTGCAAAAATACAACAACTTAAAAAGTAAAATTTGGTTTCATAGTAAATATACAATGTTTACATTACCTGAGGGTGTTATCACTCATCTGGCTAATGGACAAATGAAGTAAAATTTGGTTGGGTTTATTGGAATATTATTGATACTTTACAGAATAGTAGACACTGAAATACAGAGATGAAATCTTTTTCTCCTGACATCAGTTGGTTAATGTTGTGTTCAGTTTAAGACATACTGAACATCTCGAGAGTAATCTAATTGGTAGTATATCAAAACATGATCTATTACTGACAAACTCAGTTTTCTATAAAGATACTTGTCTTGGGCATTAACTGGACTGATATATATATATGTATATATATCAGTGTGTTTGTGTCTATGAATATATGTGTATGTATGTGTACGTATATGAACATATATATATGCGTGAATATGTATATAGTTTGTTTTTATATGTGTATTTGTATATGTGCTTATTCTTGTATATGCATGCATGTATGTTTGGGTGTATGGTTACATATGTGTATATACATGTACATAAGCATACTTGGTATATGTGCAGTATGTTTTTTGGTATTTGTGTGTTTTTGTATAAGTATTTGCATATATATATATATGCATACGATGTGCTAGCATATGGTGTATGTACAGTATGTGTTTGTATGTGTAGTGTTTGAGTGTGTATATGCATCTGTATATTTATATATGTGTGCACATGCATATGTGTATATGTTTTTATATATGTTTATGTGCAGGCATGTGCGTGCATACACATGTGTATGTGCATATATGTGGTTAATTTGTGTATGTATATATGTATGTATATATATATATATATATATGTGATTGTCTATAACACAAAATTCAAATACCAGGAAATAAATAGATTCTTTTTGTTTGACAAAATGATATTTTATGATTGGGGTAGGCAGTTGCAATTTGGGGGTGGGGGGACACTCAGAAAACCACTTGTGTGAACTTTAATCATGATACTGGGTTGGAAAAGAGCAATGTGTGGAAGTGTGCCAAAGCACCATGAGAAGGTTATGAAGGGGATTTCCCCAATGGAAGGCATCTTGAGCTTATGGTGAGAAAGGAGCTTGCCACAGCAAGCCATCAACATGGCATCTTTCCACAGGTGGTCACTCTGTGAGAAAAAAATGATTTTAACATAACAAGGCTATAAGAGAACAATGCTCATATTTTGCATTTGTATTAACTTTGTAATTTCAGGCACCAGCAACTTTTAAAGTTTTTATCGCTAACTACATTCTCAACCATATATCTTGCCAGGCACAGAATTTGGGTATTCACACATACTGTGGCCATGCATACATTGTCAATAGGTGTTTTGTGGCTGGCGAGATGCTTAAAAATGTGAAAAGGGATTGTAGGAAAATACTCTACTATGTCGGACACATGGCTGAACTTAGAAGTCCCTCTTTCTATCTAGATTATACTGAAAAAATCCTACAGCCTCTCTATTATTTATGCTCATATTTAAGTAGGATTTCTACATAGATTAAGTGGTACAGTACCTACAAGTCTCTTGGACCAGCATCAGATAAATGTCGATTATAAATATTAGAGTCTCATACCTTAGCAAATTGTTGGGCAGGTATTTGCAGCATAATCACTACTACATTTCATGAATTCATAAGTTTTAAGAGGCTTCATAGTCAATGACATACACATTCTAGCCAATAGACTGTATTTCAATAGCTTAAGACCTATATATTAAAACAGGAAAGCTATAGGAGATATTCTAGATGATATTGATCTTATCTAGCAATTGAATTTGGAAGTTATTGTTACTTCATAGGTTTACTGTTTTGACTAATTTGAGATTATCTCGAAGTTAGCCTACAGAAATAAAGGATTGCCCCTTTTATACTGTTGTTAGCTGCTTTTCACTCTTTGGTTTTGGGGAAGTGGGCTGCCATCCAGCTCCCAAATAAATCACACATGGAGTCTTATTCTTTCTTATAAATGCCTGGCCTTAGCTTGGCTTATTTCTAGTCAGTTTTCTTAACTTAAATTATCCCATCTACCTTTTGCCCATGGGCCTTTTCTTTTCTTCTGTATATCTTACTTTCCCTCTTACATTGTGACTGGTTGTGCAGCTGGGTGGCTGTCCACTTCTCTTCCTGTTCCTTGATCCTCCTTTTCTCGTTCCTTGATAACTTTTTGCTCCTTCTCTCCTTCTATTTATTTTCTGTGCTGCCAGCCCCACCTATCCTTTCTCCTGCTTGCTATTGGGCCATTCAGTTGTTTATTAGACCAATCAAGTGTTTCGGATAGGCACAGTAACACAGCTTTCTAGAGTTAAACAAATGCAACATAAGGGAATGCAGCACCTCTTTGCATTTTAAACAAACGTTCCACAGCAGAAACAAATGTAACACATTTAAGTCAATATTTCACAACATTATAAACTTCTTTATGTTCTATAAAAACAAGTAAAAAATGATGAACTAGTAAGAATAGTATGACCAACCAGATCTGGAAGCCTGCTTGGTGGAGAAACACAACTATTAGCAAGGTACTGGCATACTCATTCAGGGACCTTTAGAATCAGAAAGTATTCTGTAAGCTTTTATGTAAAGAGACGCTTTTCTCCTTGAGAGAAGCCTTTTTGTAAAGGGAGGCTTTTTCCTTGTGAGAAGCCTTCCCGCATCAGTCCCAAATAAACACACAGGAGGCTATATTAATTATGAAGCTGTTGGCCTTGCTTGTTTCTTACTGGCTAGCTCTTACCCCATAATTGTTAATCTAAGTATGTCTCTTACCAGAGCAGTTTCCAGGCTTCCTACCCCATGGTGTTACATCTCAACTCTCTTGTGTTTCTCCTACCCAGAGTCTTCCTGGACTCCTAGTCCCACCTATCTAGATTCCTATTGGCTCAACAGTGCCTTATTGACATAAGACTTCCCCAACATCTCCTATTTTCTGTTTAAACAAAAAGAAAGGTCTTAACTTTAACACAGTCAAATTGTATATAACAGAACAGTTATCAAATAAGAACACAGTTACAATATTTTGTCAACATTTAGCAAGATTTAAAGAAAATATCATCCATCCCATCCTTGTGAGTCCAAAGTTCTATATGTAGCTTATCTTTTATCATAACTAAGGAAAACTATAATTACAACTATGTATCTTCAACTCCATCAAAGACCACAGAAGGATAATATATAAACACTAGAAATGACAGAGACATCGTGCTACCTGGACAGTCACTCAAAGTTCCTCTGTAATGTTGGGGCGACCATCTTCAGCCCATAGGCCACAATGTGTCCAGAATATTTCTCAGCAAAGCAGGAAATTTCAAACTGTCCATCTGCATTGACAGTCTTTCAGTCATTTTTCTGTGTCCTGCAGAAAGTCTCATAGACTCTTCCATGAAGCAGGAACCCTGTAAGACTGAGTTCAGCAGTCACTTTCCTGTGGGTCCTGCATGTCCAGATTATACAACAACAGTCACACAGTACAGGCAAGAGCAGTTTCTTGCCCAAATGGCTAATCTTGCCATGTTGAAAGCAAACTCCATAACAAGTTTCTTCGATGCCGATCTTCCTCTCAGATATAATTAGTGCTGCCAGGAGCAGACATTTCTCATTGTCAAGAAAAACCCTAAACCATTTTAAATGCCATTTTCTGAAGGTCTTTGAGAGGTTTGAAGACTGTTTATCTATCTCAAATATATTTCTGTATATCTAGAATACCTAACTTACCTAACTATATGTTTTGACTATTATAAGTAACTATCTATAGTCTGTATTCAATTATGCATTACATTTTAAAAGATCAGTATAAGCACAATACTTAATTAAGAGGAGAAATATACATATCACAAAATTGACTTTGAATTTGTATCAGTAAATGAAAAACAATACCCATACCATAATTCCCCATTTTACCATTAAAAGAGATTGGCTGTGATCATTAGCCAATTATAAACAATCCCATTAAATGAAAACAAATATTTATAAACAAGATGGGAATTAGGATGTCACTCATTCCAACTGCTTCGTGCTGGAAGGGGGCGCTGTTTATACCATGGGAATCATGACAAAACTCAGAAACCTGTACAAGTCCTTATTTTCGTGGTCTGTAAAGCTCCATCATCTTAACTGTTTCAGTTGTTGGAACACCTGGTCCACTGTTTCTGGGGGTCTTGGTTCGTCAAACCACAGAAGCCTGGAAGGAATCCTCAGCTTTTCATTTTCTGTAGAAACATAAGCAAAATCTCCTTTCCCAAGTGACATATCCTTATAGTTAAATTTTGAAGTCAAGGCATTTTCAAAAGATAGAAGTTGAATTAATTCAGCAGCATTTATAATCAAGTGTACTTTAGCAGTTGTTCCTTCCTTAGCAATGAAAAACCTGAAAAACACAATAGCGTACAGTATCCAGACTCTGTGTGTATTTTCCATCTTTACATGGCTTATTTATTTATCTATTATTACTCTATTTCTTTTACTTTTATTTATTTTTCTTTAAGACAGGGTTTCTCTTTGGAAATCTGCCTGCCTCTGCCTCTGCAGCAAATCCTACCGGCGTGCTCCACCACAGCCGGGCCTTTTTTTTTTTTTCCAATCTTATGTATACTTTTAAACACACTGTAAACCTTTAGAGGTTTTTCTTCATCCAAGTCTGACTTTACTGTAAATCTTTATGTTTTTCTGGCCAAGTGTCTTATCTGTTAAAACCAAGGCTGTTTAAACTGTCATTTTTTTCCAAGATGGCGGGTGTAAGCGTGACTCCAGCTGCCGGCTTGGAGATGTGGTCACTACCACTGCCAGCTGTATGTACAACTTTTAAATCGTTAGCAAAGCCTCTTAAAAGAACCTTGTTGCCTTTTTTTTTCTTTTAATGTCGAGTCAGGAAGACTAACTTAAGCCAGCCACGAGTCTCTGCTTGCTGCTAACAAAACAGAGCCCACCTGAGAAAATGCTGCTACCAAAAATCTGTGCTTCTCTCTGTTCTTCTGTTTCTAAAATTCCTTTAAAGCTTTTGTCATTCTACGTGGAAATTCAATCCCGCTCCTGATCACCATTTGTAAAGAGAAGCTTTTTTCCTTGAGAGAAGCCTTTTTGTAAAGGGAGGCTTTTTCCTTGTGAGAAGCCTTCCTGCCAGCCTGGTTCTAGAGCCGCATCAGTCCCAAAAAAACACACAGGAGGCTATATTAGTTATGAAGCTGTTGGCCTTGCTTGTTTCTTACTGGCTAGCTCTGACTTAAGTAATTACCCCATAATTGTTAATCTAAGTATGTCTCCTACCAGAGCAATTTTCCGGGCTTCCTACCCCATGGTGTTACATCTCAACTCTCTTGTGTTTCTCCTACCCAGATTCCTCCTGGACTCCTAGTCCCACCTATCTAGATTCCTATTGGCTCAACAGTGCTTTACTGACATAAGACTTCCCCAACACTTTTAAAATATCCTTGAATGATGAATGAAATGATGCCTTATTTGCTTAGTTTGTGCTTTTCTCTCCTGTGAGAAAAAATAATAATCTTAATTAAATTTTAGTTACTTTAAACTTATGACTAGATTAGATTACAGCTAAATAAGGTGATTGCATTTCTTCAGTGTTTGTATAATCTGAACATTCTCAACTTAATTATTGTAAAAAAAAGTAGAGAAAAATATTCCTAGACTGACAAATACCAGATACAGCAGTATGTTGTACCTTGTCATGTATGGTCTAAAAGAGATAGCAGAAATTGAAACTTTTTATCTCTCTAATGAAGATGATTCTTGGTAATATAAACAGAATGCTCTTTAAAATAGAAGGTAAGAAGTCCAAAACTAAATATTGGAATATCTATATCACCTACATCTGTATTCAACAATTAAGGAAAAAGAAGCCATGGATTTTAAAGAGAACAAGGGGACTGTACTGTGGTAAGTACAGAATTTGTACATGGGATTTGAAACTGCTCCCTTACATGTAACACTCTCAGCCAAGGCAGATAGTCAACATATGTATATCTTTGTCTGTATGTTATTTGAATTTATAATCTTTTTACTCTTTTGGAAATTTTGAGGGGCCCATCACTCAGCTTCTAAGTAAATCATACATCGAGGCTCATTCTTACCTACGAATGCCTGGCCTTAGCTTGGCTTATTTCTGGCCAACTTTTCCTATCTTAAATTAACCTGACTACCTTTCCATCTGGACTTTTATCTTTCTTGCTTCTGTACATCTTTGCTTTTCTTCTTACTCCATGGCTATCTGATTGACTGGGTGGCTGCCCACAGATGTCCTCCTCTCTTTGTTCTCTTGGTCCACATTCTTCCTTATTTTTCCTATTTATACCCTCTGCCTGCCAGCCCTGCCTATTCTTGCTCCTGCCTTGCTATTGACCAAGAGCTCTTTGTTAGACCACCAGGTGTTTTAGACAGGCAAATCATCACAGCTTCGCCGAGCTAAACAAATGCAGCATAAACAAAAGTCACACACCTTAAAATAATATTTCACCACATATGTACATTACAGAAAAGAGAGCATGGGAATCATACCGTTCACCTAAGAAGAGCTGAAGGATGAGCAACAATTCAAAATGGCAGAGTAAACTCTTTATAACCATATCACCAACTCTATTTTCACAGTATTTATTGACTGGCAGTTGAAAAAGTCCTGAGACTATGTTTATTTTATTTATTAAGAATCACACGAGAAAACAGCCAATGTCTTTAGCAGAACATGAGGTATTCCTATAGTGTGTCAAGGTGTATAACACAGTAGCAAGAAGAATTTGGCAACACTGGCAGCTTTCTTAAGATGACTATTAGTGATGCTGAGAAAATCAGCTCATTTTTAACTGAGCTGGATATCATTTGACATAGGCCATGTTGAAAATTGCACCAGCTGGTTCCTTTCAGGGAATAAATCTGTCAATAAAAAAGTCATACAGTCTGTAGTTCCATCACACAGTCCTAGGAGTGACTGAAACTTTTTAAGTGGTGCTAATACTATATTTTTTAGGAAGGGTTAATGATAGCATTTTTAGTAGATAACCCGTTATGAATTTTGTGTAATACACATTTGTTTGAATATGCATTTGATAGAATGTCAGGGTTGAACTGTAGTCAGTATGGTACTAATTGATGCATGGTATCTTAAAATGATTTAAATTTTCTTAATTGATACAATGCTCTAAGTTGCACTGAGGAAACTAGGTGGTTAAAGGAGAGGGGTTAAGACTTTAACCCTTAGCATAAGCCTTTAGTACTAAAGATGCACAGCATTCTGCCCAAGGAAAGGTGCTGGAAACATGGTAGATTCAACACAAGGAATATTTTCATATGTGAAGAATTTTTGAAGTCTTTTCTCTTGCCTCTCATTATGCTGTATCTTCTCAAACTTTTCTTCCCATGACTTCATTTGCTGAACTGATTGGAGAATAACTTTGTCTCAGAAGTAAAGGCAGAAGAAAAAGTCACTTTATCTTATGCATGAATGATTTTCTAGATTACTTTCCTATGATGAATTTGATAGAACTCTGTATTTCATCAGTTACCCAGAAACCTCTGGCGATGAAGCTACTTGCTTCAGGATTGCCTCAATTACTTTTGGAATCAGAGCACTTTTATCACCCCAAGTCAAAATCCTAAATCCTGTTACTTAATACTATTCATTTTACCACTCAGCTTTTAAAGCAAAATAATAATGTAGGTAATGAATTTGGATGAGAGTGTTCTTAAGAATTTATCACAATTTATGACATATTAAAAATGTCAACTTCTTGAGGCTGGAACTTTGGAAAGAATGTGTCACTCGATCTAAGATGTTGTAGACCCCCCATGCTATTTTTATCAGAGGATGAAGTAGGAAATGATATCAATGAACTAATCTGTAAACTGCAGGTTTCCAAAGTGAGAGAAAATACATACAGGTGGCTAAACAAAATGACAATTCTTTGTTCTTACACCTGGATATTATTAATAGGCATCACCTAGCAGTTACTAATACATAATCTTAAAATAGAAATACAAATTGCTGGGTTTTGTTAGGTCCCCTGCACAAGCCAACACGGGATATTAGAGAACAGGGTTTTATTAAATACAAATTCTTAGTGTCGATCCAGTGAAGGGTAAAATTGACATGATTCAATGATTAATTAAGCCATTCTGAAGTTCTTTTTCAGTTTCAAAATATAGAAAAAAATCAACCTAATCATAGACAACCACTTTAAGCAATGAAATTATGGCATACTAAATCACCCATCTCACTTAACACCCAACTACCACCTACCAACTATCAACAGGTTGCTGGAATGATAGCTTCTAGTCTCAGTACAGCATTCTATTTTTATTGAACTAAATTAGGTATCTTTGAGAAATTTTTGAAAATTTCAATCCTTTTATAGAGCTTTCTCATGTTTTGGATTGGACCAGACTTATTAGAGCAATCTAGAGCTTATTCTAAGTTTTGAGAAGGTTTGAATTTGGATGTAATAAATGCATAGTACAGCGTAAAAAATGCACATAGTCTCTTCAGAATAGTAGAGCCAACCTTAAACTAAACTAGGGGAGAAGTTAGGGACTCAGAAAAGTAATGAGAAGTAGTGATTCCAGAATGTAAAACATGAGATTAAAATATCCCTATCTCCAAGAATCTCAATGAGAATGTAATTTGCATATGTAATCATAGGAGTTAATATTTCTTCTGTTCAGGTAATGGTATTGAGTTTTACAAGAATTAAGGAAATTGCCTATATTATTTGGCATTTAAACAGCAGTTTCTAGATTCCTAACCACGTAGCTACTTCGTGAAAGGAAATTTTCAGAGTCAGGCTGAAAGACACATACTGGAAATCTATATGAAGATACTTGTAACAGAGATCACTGCAAGGACACCTACTGTTGAGAAGTATAAATAATAAATGTTCCTTGCTGAAAATAATTGTTCTTGGGAAACCTTCAACATCTATTACAAATCCTCTAATACTGGTGTTCAAGTTGGGTACTTTGGAGCATTTTCATGTTATAAATTTACTGGAATTTAAAGGGTACGACCAAGTTCCATTAATCTGCATTATAGTGGGTTTTCTTAACTTGCACAAAAATATCAAGTAGTTCACAAACAAACTGAATTTCATGGAATGGGCTTCATAGTCAATTAGATAGCAATTTGTTGCCCTTTAACAGTTGTATCATTATTGTACATGTGGCTACATCTTGTCTGGCAGGCTGCTGTTACAGTTTGCAAAATTTATTGCTAGATAAACCTGATGATGTCTTTTCTTTCCTATCAGCCTGAATAGCTACTTACAGCAGTTTGAAAGCTCTCCATCAAGGAAGAGGTTTCCATTAAAATTCTAGCTTGAGTACTCCGTATTTTGTTAACTATGATATGTGATAGCTTCAGAAATAGTTGTATCATATGGCTCTTTTGGACAGCTAAGCAGAAAGACAAAAACCAATATTACTATGGTTGCCTGTAGGGCCTCCACAACCACCAAGTTCAGTGGCAAATTCCCAGACCTGAGACACTAGAGTTCTATATTACTCAGCAGTCATTAATTGCCATATTCTTGATGCTTTCACTATCTAAGTAAATAATTCTGCCAGTATCTCACCTTTATAATCTTGATTTTTATACTTCTTCATCAATTTAAACTGACAAATCCTTTACAGAGTTGCATAAAACAACTTCTGTTATTTAAAGTGTGGGAAACCAAAGTAAAAAGTCATCGGATAAATTATAAATGTACTTGTTAGCAGTGCTTACAGGCAAAGATTAAAAACTTGCAAAATGTGACATACATGTGCCATTTTGAGTTTACATGTCATGAAAAGGTATTTGTCATTTGATTCTTTATTTACTGAAAGACTAGGATCAAATCCAAAATCACAAGTGTTCTATGTAACTTTTTTATTTCTTTTTGTTCCCCACTATACTACATGCTAACCCTTGGTTAGTGTACAATAAATTTGACTCATCGAACATTCATTAACAATGAAAATATATGTTCAATATATGTACAAGATTTTTATTGCAAACTACTGATACTATAATGATATACAATGTATATATTAAGCACATCCTCACAATGCTATAAAATGAAGGTAGGTATTGATTGACTTTTAACTATGAGTTTTTCCTGAGGAAGATATATGTAAATTACATTTCTAAGTGAATATGGGAAGTTGGAAATCTGTACAGCAATCTTTATTACATTAAAATAGCATATTAATGTGGGTGTTTTCATGTACATGTAAAAGAGCTGAAAATGTACCATAAACTAACAGTAGTTAAATTTCATATGGGCAATGTTTATTTTTTAACTTGATTTTATATATGTTTAAAATAAAATATAATCATACCTATCCAAGTTACCTGTTCAATTACCTTCATATTTCCCCACCTTTTCCCCAATTCCACCTTCATTATCTTCATGTCTTTTTTTTGATCACACATTAAGTCCAGTTTTGTTGTTTGTTTTATGGTTTTTCAAGATAGTGTTTCTCTGTGTAGCTTTGGAACCTATACTGGCACATATTCAGTAGACCAGGCTGGCCTAGAACTCACAGAGATCCACCTGACCCTGCCTCCCAAATCCTGGGACTAAAGGCATGCAGCACCACTGCCTAGGTATTTGTTTTTGAGGAACAGTCTCTGTATGTAGCCTCACACTGTCCTAGAACTCAATGTATAGCCCAGTCTAGCCTCAAACTTACAGTTATTCTCCTGCCTCAGTCTGCGAAATACTTGAGCCTCTATACCCAGCTCTTTCTAATAAAGGCTCTTGATGATGTAATTGTGAGTTAAATGCTATAATGCCCTTTAGTACTGAAATTTTGGAATAAAACTAAACACATTTGCTATCCCAGGCATACTATTTCAAAAGATTTTTGAACAGAGCTGGTATGGCTAAGTGAACAGCACAAAAACAGGCATTACTTAAATTCATTCTTTGACAACAGAAGTAGAATTGCCACATGATTCGCTTGTAATGTAAGGTTCAGCTAACTCAGCCATTCACTCTGGGAATGGAAGTAAATCATCAGTATAGCCTTAAATTATACATTTAGTGCAATGTGTTAACACTCTTTGAAACTCTAGCTCTCTTTGCTTAATTACCACGTGAACTGTCCAAGCTGGCTTCCCTAGATCAACTTGTTTTATAAATTAATAAATTGATATTCTCATTTATACTTGATGTTTTGCAAGCTTGATAAATGTGAGTCTAGTCCACAGCAATTGACCCATTCTGAAAATGCTGACAAAATCAAACTGTGAGCATATGAAACTAATCTCAGGCCCTAGGCTTTGGTATTATCATCTCCAAGGCTCATGCTATTTTTAGAAGCTTTCATTCAAATTAATAATTTTTTTTTCTAAAAGCAGTTCTTGTACCCAAAGTGCTCCATTTCTGTCAAAGTGTAACTACTGTTCAAAGTTTGTTCTAAGCCTTCACCTCCTACATGCAAGTCTTCCTTCATAGAAGGTGACTTCTAAATTGCTATAGAAATAATTTTCTTGTATTCTTTGGATACTTGTCAACCATTGATTGTGTTTTTGTCAGTTGATAAAGATCATCTATTGTATAATATTAAGCTTAGTTTTTCTGTTAGGAATGCTATTTATCATAGCTTTCACACTAACTATGGTTTGATTAGAGTCTATATTTGTTGATTTAAGCTTTTTTCATGACTTTCTGCTGCAATCACAACTTCTATGGTGTCCTTCAGTGTCATTTAAGCATTCACTTTCTTATGCTAGTTTAATTTTATTTTATAGTATTTACATTAATAACTGTCTTTTCTTGTTTAAATTTTGTGTTTTGCTAGTATATAAAATGTGAATAACACAGATATGATGGTGTATGCATGGTTACACTGTAAAATATTGAAAGCAGATGGAACATAACTGTGCCCCCAAACACTGGTCATCCCCTTGTAGTGCAAACTACCAGTACATCTTTCTGGCTTTATGAAATATACATTGTAGTTATCACTTATTTATACATTCTCATGATGGAAATTACTAGCACATGTGAGCTATATTCTTAATGAGTAGATCTTCAGATCTACTTTGCACCTCTTTATATTAATAGAAAACTTAGTGTCCCTATTTTGCATAAAATTGACCCTCATATAAAATAAATAAAAATAAATTGAGTGTTCATGAAAATATGGGATTTTTCCTTTATTAAAAATATTTTATGTAATATATGTAATAAATATGATTATGGATTCTCTCCTTCTATTCCTCCCTTCCCCCCCACTACAATGTGGATGATACTCTTTCTGTGTTTCATTAGAAACAAACAGGCTTCTAAGGAATAGTAATAAAATACTTGAAATATAATAAGATAAAATATCTAACATATTTGAATAGAACAAAAGAAACAGAGGAAAATAACCCAAGAAAAGGAACAAGGCACAGAGGCCCACTTATTCACACAATAGGGAAGTCCATAAAACAGTAAACAAAGGACCTGTAAAGTAAGAACAGAGAAGAAAAAATGCAAATAAAATAAAAGAATATGAGATAGAATTATTATTTTCATAAAGGGAAAAGCTCTGACATGACATTATGAGACAATAAACTTCCCAACATTACATTGAAACTCAAAGCAATTCCACTAAAATCAGGAACAAGACAAAATTTCCACTCTTTGTATACCTTTCTATACTACCCAAGACCTTGAAGACTTAGATAGAACAATAATAAAATGGAAGGACAAAAAAATACAAATTGGAAAAAATAAGTCATTTTTTTCTGAAGATATGTTAGTATAAATACTTGACTTCAAAAGTTCCAGCAAAAACTTCCTATAGTTGATAAACACTTTCAGCAAAGTAGCTGGATATAAGATTAACTGAAAAAAATCAATAGCCCTCATATATACAAATAAAAATAGACTGAGAAAGAAATCAGGGAAATTACACCTTGAAAATTATCTCAAAATTAGAAAATATTTTGAGCTAATTCTAATGAAGCAAGAAATACACATGTAAGATAAAAACTTCAAGTAATTGAAGGAAATGATTAAAGAAGACATTAGAAGATGGAAAGATTTCCTACACTCACTACTCACAGATTGTTCAGTTTAATATAGTAAAAGTGACTATTCTACCAAAAGCAATCTACAGATTCAATGAAATACCCATCAAAATTCCAGCATAATTCTTTTCAGATCTTGAAAAGATAATTTTAGTTTCATATGGGAAATGAAAATAGCTAAGTCAACCTAGAATAATAAAATAACTGGAAGAGGTATTGCCATCCCTCATTTGAAGTTGTACTAAGAACTATAGCAGTAAATATAACATGGTGTTGGCATAAAGCCAGACATATTGGTAAATGGAATTGTATTGAAGACCCAGACATAAATCCATACACCCAGATAGATGTCTGATTTTTTATAAAGAAGAAAATGTACCCTGGAAAAAAACAGTAACACAATAAATGGTGCTGGTTAAAATGGATGGCCACATGTAGGATAATCCAAATAGGTCCATGCTTATAACCTTGCATAATACTCGAATCCAAATGGAGTAAAACCCTCGACAGAAGATCAAGTGGGGGAATAACATGAGGCTCTTTAGCAGAGGAAAGTGTTTTTGAAAAGAACACCATTAGCATAAGCAACTAAAATCAACATATTATAAATGAAACCTGATGAAACTAAGAAGCATCTATATGACAAAGAACACCACCATTCAGACAATCTGACAGCCTACAGAATGGGAAAAGATTTTTTACCAACTATATACACAATCAACAGAGGACTAATACCCAAAATGTATAAAGAACTCAAAAACTCAGCATAAAGAAAACAAATAACCCAATCAAAAAATAGAGTACAGATTAAAACAGAGAATTCTCGAAAGGAAGAAACTCAAATGACTGAGAAATACTTAAAGAAATTTTCATCATCATTAGCCATCAGGGAAAAGCAAATCAAAACTAATTTAAGATTTCATCCAACTCCTGTCAACATGGCTAAGATCAACAGAATACGTGACAGCTTATGTAACTGGAATTCTCATCCATTGCTGGTGGCAGTGCAAACTTGTACAATCACATGAAAATCAATATGGCAATTTCTTACAAGGATAGGAATCAATCTAACTCAAGTTCTAGCTCTACCACTCTTGGGCATATATTCAAATGACACTTTTTCTTGAATGGAAACCTTTATTGAAACATGTTCATTGCTGCTCTAGTCGTAACAACCTAATGTCCCTTTAGAGACGAATGGATAAAGGAAATATGACATATTTATACAATAAAATATTACTCATCTATTACAAAGTGAAATCACAAAAATTTGTAGAAAAGTGGATGAAACTTGAAAAAATTATCCCAGGTATGATAACCCAGAACAAAAAGACAAAAATGCTGTGTGGTCATTATATGTGGATATTACCTGTTAATTCAATGATAACCAAGACCCATAGATGTTAAGTATAGAGTTAGGATTGGGGTGGGAGTGGCAGATAGAACCCCGGAGAAAAAGGAAATAGTTATGAATACAACGATGGTGGACTAGAATGTGAGTAGCAAGTAGGGAGGAGGATGGGAGAGGGGGAAGAGGGAGGGAATGCAGGAAGAAACCGCTAAAATTAAGGGACATTTGAGGGGTACCATGAAAACCTAATACAGTAGGATTTTCCTAAAATATATACACATATGAAGGTGATCTAAATAAAATCATCAAATGAGGGAGACAGAATCCCAACTGGACAACACTTGTTTCCAAATGAAGCTTTAATACTGATATCTTTTCATATCAATTTGGGTTGTCAACCCAAGGGGTCTCATTGAAATCCCCAAACAATCAAATCTGTTGCCAAGACTATAGTTTGTTCTCCAGAAATGGACAATGGGGCTCCATTGCTGAAGAATACATCTACAGGAATCATTGAACATGGAGAAGACAAGCTAGATCCTATATTATCCTTGGTGAAGGAAGGTCCTCTGCATGCTACCTAAGGAGAAATGTAAACAACAACCCAGCTTTTATCCTTTGGTATAAAATGGTATCCTGCTTACAAGATATTATAGTGCAACACAAACTCTGTGGTAGCAAAAGACTAATATTTGACTTGAATTAGTCCCACTATGCAAGATGTAACCCATCCTCAATACTACCTGAGTGTCCAAGAATTTGATACTAGATAGTTCAGGTGCGTTAGGTTAAACAAACGCTAGTGTTCTAAAAATTTTAGGGATGAAATGGCATCTGCTATAGTCATAGATCAATATCATGCTCAACTGCCATCAGAGAACTTCCCCCTTGCAGCATATGGGAACAAATAGAGACTGAGAAACAGAAATTATTTAGAACATGAGAGACCTTGGTCCAGTCAGCTGTAAATGGGTTGTCTCCATCAAATCCATCTGCCCAGAGTTCAGAAACTTTGCAGAAGAGGAGGTAGAAAGAATATAAGAGTATAGAGGACAAATAATAAGGCTGTCTAAAAAATAATCATTAATTCATATATGATTTCATAGACACTATGGAAGCATACATAGGTCCTACATCTGAAAGCAAAAGAGGACATATGCTCTTATCCCTAACTCCAATTGATAACCACATGCAAATGAAAATTTAGTTTCCTCCAAGGATATCTCACTGGGGAATCAAACTACTATTTACTTATTTATTTAAGATTTAATGTTAATATTTTTAAGTTTTATATTTAAATTAGAAACAAGCTTGCTTCACATATCAATCCCAGCTCCCTATCCCTTCCATCCTCCCCAGCCGCCTACCAGTCACCTCCCCAACCCCCCACCCAATCCCTACTCTGTTCCCTAGCGAGGGTGAGGCCCTCCATGGGGGATCTCCAGAGTCTGTCATTTCATTCAGGACAGGGCTTAGGCCCTCTCCCAAGAGTCCATGCTGAGAGAGCATCCCTCATTGTGGGTATTGGTTGCATTCCCAGAGGAGATGGCCAAAAGAAAAATGAACTCAATATAGGAACTGTAAATAGAGTAATTGTGAAGTGACCCTTGAAGTATATCAACTAATGATCCTTAGACTTGCTAAAAAGATGAAGAGAGAAATCCAAGTATGATTTGGAGACAACATTTAATTATTATGGAAGTAAGGAGGTGATACACAATGTCAGCCCTGTGTAACAGTTGTTTTATTGTATGTGCCATGTCTACTTTCAGAGCAAAGGAATGTTCTATAGGCTGATACAGTCTTCATATATAATTGAAACACCACATTAATTATTAATTAACTTCCAATAGTTGTAAATGTTGCTTGAAATATTGACAACATTTAAAATAGAGAAGAGGATACCTTATGTGAGCAAACTTGTGCAGTGTTGGCTTAGATTGATTGCATGGAAACCATTGCTGCTTGACAAAGTTGCAGCATTTTAACATTACAGACTACACTTCTCCAGGAGTTTTTACTTTCATTCTCAATGATTCTTACTATAAATGTCTTTATCTTTGGGAAATTTTGTGTGGGCTCTGGTAAAGAATGAAAATGTATACATTGTAGTCTCTCTAAACAAAATAATTGGGGAAAAGTCCCCTTCTGCCTAGGGAGCAGGAATCTCATTCTATTCCCCAAATTATATCAAGAACAGAAAAGGCCTTTCTGGTCCCCAATTCCTTCTGCTTGCCATGTCCAGGATCTCCTGGACTGGTAACTGCATCAAGCTCAACTTGCCCCCCAGAGGACCAAGGGACTGGAAGCCTGCTGAGAGAGCCGCCTACTCTTGCCCCCGCTCAGGGCAAAGGGCAAAGAACAGAGGTGAGCTACAGGTCCCCTTCCTAGTCCCCATTTCCTTCTGCTTGCCTTCTCTGGGGCCTCCTGGATTGGGACCTGCAGCAAGCTCAAGTCACCCCTGGAGGACCTCCAACCTACCAGAAGCCTGCTCAGAGAGCCTGCCTATTCCTGCACCCAGACAGGGCAGAGGACAGAGAGCAGATGGTAGAGGGTAGAGGGAAGATGGCAGAGTGAAGAATGCAGAGTACAGAGGGCTGAGCTCCCACCCACTGGGAGTGGGAGTGCCTAAGACCCATCTACACATATCCTGAGAACCAACAGAGTATTGGACTCACTTGCACCCACCAAAAGAGAACCTTGGACCCGTACTCACCAGGAAAGGAAGAGAGCCCACCTGTACCCACTGAAAGAAGGGATAGGAAGGCGACAATAGAAGAACAAATCCAGTGACAGAAAAAACAATACGATGCAATCATAGTCTAGGGACTCTACACCATCAAGATCTGAACATCACAACACAGATGAAACAGAAGAGAATGACCTTAAAACATCTTCATGAAGATGATAGAGATTCCAAAAAAAAAAAGAAATGAGAAAATCTTTTAAAAATGGAAGAAAAGACAAACCAAAAATTACAAGAAACAATTCAAACAGAGCAAGGTTGGAAAGCTGAAATAAAGACAATAAACAAAACACAGTCTGAAGCAATGCTGGAATTAGAAAAATGAGTAAATTATCTGGAACTACAGATGCAAGCATAACAAACAATACAGGAGTTAGAAGAGAGAATTTCAGGAGCTGAAGATTCATTAGGAGAAATAGATTCAGATTCATCGACCAAAGAAAATCTTAAGTTCAACAAATCCCTAACACAAATATCCAGGAAATATGGGACAAAGTGAAAAGACCAAAACTAAGAATAATATAGAAGAAGGTGAAGAAACCCAGCTCAAAGGTGCAGAAAACATATTCAACAAAATAATTCCCAACCTAAAAAAAGAAATGCCAATGAAAGCACAAGAAGCCTACAGAACACCAAATAGAGTGGACCACAAAAGGAAGTCCCCTCGCCACATAAAAATAAAAACCCCAAACATATAGAATAAAGAAATAATATTAAAAGCAGCAAAGGAAAAAGGTCAAATACCATACAAAGGCAAACCTATGAGAATCACACCTGACTTCTCCATGGAAAATCTGAAAGCCAGAAAGTCCTGGATAGATATTCTATCAACACTAAGATACCTCAGATGCCAGCCCAGACTACTATACCCAGCAAAGATTTCAATCACTGTAGATGGAGAAAATAAGAATATTCCATGAAAAAAAACAGATTTAAACAATATGTATCCACAAATTCAGCCCTACAGAAAGTACTGGAAGTAAAACTTCAACTTGGAGGAGGTAACTATTTTCACAAAAATATTCACAATAGATAATCCAACTTTACCAAAAGACAAAAGAAAAAGGGAGGTACATCCACAAACAATAACACCAACAATTCAAAAACAAACAAGAATTAACACTCAATGGTCCTTAATCTCCCTCAATATTAATGGTCTGAAATTGCCTATAAAAAGACACACGTTAACAGAACAGATACAAAGACAGAATCTGTCCTTCTGCTGCATACAAGAAACATGCCTTAACTTCAAAGACAGACATTACCTCAGAGTAAAGGGTTGGGATAAGATTTTCCAATCAAATGGATCCAAGAAACAAACTGGTGTAGCTATCCTAGTATCAAACAAATTAGACTTCAAACTAAAATAAATCAAAAGAGATGAAGGAGGATATTTCATAATCATCACAGGAAAAATCCATTAGGAAGAAGTCTCAATTCTGAACATCTATGCCCCAAATACAAGGATGCCCATGTTTGTAAAAGAAACATTACTAAAACTGGAATCACACTTATAGTGAGAGAATTCAACACCCTACTCTCACCACTAGACAGAACCACCAGACAGAATTCCTGAACTCTGGGAAGGGTCAAGGCCCTGCCCTATATGAAATGACAGACTATGGCCACCCCCATGGAGGGCCTCACCATCCCTGGGGGAATGAGGGGATAAGGGGGGTTGGGGGGAGGGCACAGGAGGAGGGGAGGGAATGGGAGAGGGACCTGGAACTGACTTGTGAAGCAACCTCGTTTCTTATCTAAATTTAAACTGGAAAATAAAATAAAAAAAAGAAACAAAGGAACTAACAGAAGTTATGACCCAATTGGGTTTAACAGACATCTATAGAACATTCCATCCAAACAAAAAAGAAGATACCTTCTTCTCGCCAACACATGCGACCTTCTTTAAAATTGACTGCATACTTGACAACACAACCTCAACAGGTACAAAAAATTGTAATAACCCCCTGTATCTTATTGTACCACCATGCTTTAAAGTTAGAATTTAACAACAACACAAAATGCAGAAACCCTACAAACTCATGGACATTGAACAATGCACAATTACACTATTCCTGGGTAAAGGAAAAATTAAGGAAAGAAATTAAAGACTTACTAAAATTCAATAAAAATGAAGACACAACATATGCAAACTTATGGGACACTTTGAAGGCAGTACTAAAGAGGAATGTTCATAGCACTAAGTGCATGTATGAAGAAGCTGGAGAATAGTCACACTAGAGAAATCACCACAACTGAAAGCTCTAGAACAAAAAGAAGCAAACTCACTCAGGAGGAGTAGACACTAGGAAATAATCAAATAGAGGGCTGAAATCAATAAAGTAGAAACAAAGAAAACAATACAAAGAACCAATGTAACATAGAGTTGGTTCTTCAAGAAAATCAGCAAGATAGACAAACCTCTATCTAAACTAACTATAACGCAGAGAGAGTACATGCAAATAGAAAAAATCAGGAATGAAAAGGGGAACATAACAATGAACAGTGAGGAAATCCAGAGAATCTTCAGTTCATACTTTGAAAACCTGTACTCCTTAAATTAGAAAATTTAAAGGAAATGGTCAATTTTCTGTATAGATATCACTTACGAAAATTAAATCAAGTGCAGATAAGCAATCTAAACAGACCTATATCCCCTAATGAAATAGAAGCAGTCATCATCCAAAAAAAGCCCAGGCCTGCATGACTTAAGTGCAGAACTCTACCAGAAATTTAAAGAAGAGCTAATTCCAATACTCCTCAAAGTGTTCCACACAATAGAAGCAAGAGGTTCATTGTCAATCTCTTTTTATGAAGCTACAATTACCTTTATACCCAAGCCACAAAAAGACACAACTAAGAAAGGGAACTAAAAACCAGTATCCCTCATGAACCTTAATGCAAAAATACTCAATAAAATATTAACAAATCGAATCCAAGAACACATCAGAAGAATCACCCACCCTGATCAAGTAGGCTTCATCCCAGGGATGCAGGGATGGTTCAACATACTATAATTTTATCAATGTAATTCACCATATAAACAAACTACAAAAGAAAAACCACATGATCATCTCACTAGATGCTGAAAAAGCCTTTGACAAAATCGAACACCTCTTCATGATAAAGGTCCTGGAAAGATCAGGGATAACAGAAACATACCAGAACATAATAAAAGCAATATACAGTAAACCAACAGCTAACATGAAATTAAATGGAGAGCAACTCAATGCACTTCCTTTAAAATCAGCAACAAGGAAAGGCTGTACTGTCTCTCCATATCTCTTCAACATTGTACTTGAAGTTCTAGCTAAAGCAATAAGACAAGAAAAGGAGATCACTAGTCGTTCACCATGGCATACAAATGAACTTTAGGAGCTCATGGAGGGATGCTCTCTCAGCCTGGACACATGGGGAAGTGCCTAGGTCCTGTCCTGGATGAAATGACAGACTCTGTAGATTCCCCCAAAGGAGGGCCTCACCCTTCCTGGGAAATGATGTGGAGATTGGGCTGGGGGTGGTGGGTGGGGATGGGGCTGGTGGAGGGAGAAGGAGGAAGCTGGCATTGACATTTGAAGCATGCATGTTTCTAACTTAAATAAAAACATACTTGATCAGGTAAACAGGCCGGCTTCCCGGCCTGAGTTCCAGTGCCTGCAGATCGCCTGGGAACTGCACAGAACTCCCAATCCCGGCGGGAGCCAAGCACCCCAGACTCCAGATCTTCTCTCCCACCAACGAGACCAGGAAACCAGAGGAGGCAGGGAGACCAGGGGAGTAGCTGTTCTGGATCAGGTACAATAGGACCCAGCATAGGGTCCAGGGGACCAGGTAGGAGGCTAAGCGCCCCAGATTCCTGTTCTTCTTCTCCACCCACGGGACCAGCATTTGGACAAGGAAAAGAAGAACCACCAGATTATTGGACTTGCTAGCACCCACCAAAAGGGAACTCTGGTCCCCAGACCAGTAAGGGGCTCTTTCTGCACCCACTAGAAGAAGAGATGGGAAAGAGACAATACAAAAATACACTCAGCAACAGAAAAACAAATATGACACCGCCAGATTCTAGAGACTCCACACCAGCAAGACCCCAACATTTCAATACGAACGAAGCAGAGGAGAACGACCTTAAAAGCACTTTCATGAAAATGATTGAGGCCCTAAAAGAGGATATAGGAAAATCCCTCAAAGAAATGGAAGAAAAAACAAACCAAAAAAGGCAGGAAATGGAAGAAGAAATGAAGCAAAAAATGCAAGAAATGGAAGAAAAAACAAAGCAAAAAATGCAAGAATTGGAAGAAGAAACATACCAAAAAAGGCAGGAAATGGAAGAAGAAACAAAGCAAAAAATGCAAGAATTGGAAGAAGAAACATACCAAAAAGGCAGGAAATGGAAGAAGAAACAAAGCAAAAAATGCAAGAAATGGTAGAAAAAACAAAGCAAAAAATGAAAAAAATGGAAGAAGAAACAAACCAAAAAAGGCAGGAAATGGAAGAAGAAACAAAGCAAAAATGCAAGAAATGGAACAAAAACAAACCAAAAAATGCAAGAAATGGAAGAAAGAACAAACCAAAAAATTCATAAAAGGCAACAAATGGACGAAAAGATAAACAGAAAATTGTAAGAAGCAATGCAAACACTGCAAGGGTAGAAAACTGAAATAGAGACATTAAAAAAAACACAATCTGAAGAAAGGCAGAAAATAGAAAAGCTGGACAAACAGTCAGGCACTACCAATACAAGCATTACCAACAGAATAGAAGAGATGGAAGAGAGAATCTCAAGTGTTGAAGATACAATAGGAGAAATGGATTTATCAACCAAAGAAAACCTTAAATCCAACAAATCCTTAACACAAAATATCCAGGAAATATGGGACACCATGAAAAGACCAAACCTAAGAATAATAGGTATAGAAGAAGGAGAAGAAATCCAGCTCAAAGGGGCAGAAGGCATATTCAACAAAATCATAGAAGAAAACTTTCCCAACCTTAAGAAAGACATGCCAATGAAGGTACAAGAAGCCTACAGAACACCAAATAGAGTGGACCACAAAAAAAGCCCCTTACCACATAATAATCAAGACCCCAAACATACAGAATAAAGAAAGAATATTAAGAGCAGCTAAGGAAAAAGTCAAGTAACATATAAAGGCAGACCTATCAGAATTACACCTGATTTCTCCATGGAAACTCTGAAAGCCAGAAGGTCCTGGATAGATATTCTACCTACACTAAGAGACCATGGATGCCAGCCCAGACTACTATACCCGGCAAAGCTCTCAATCACCATAGACGCAGAAAACAAGATATTCCATGACAAAACTAGATTCAAGCAATATGTGTCCACTAACCCAGCCCTACAGAAAATTTTGGAAGGAAAACTCCAACCCAAGGAAGCTAACTACAACCAGAAAAACATAAGCATTAGAGAATCCCTCTCTACCAACAGCCAAAAGAACAAAGGGGTGAAATTCCACATATAATTCCACCAACAACAACCATTGCAAATCGAAGAAGGATGAGCAATCATTGGTCATTAATATCCCTCAATATTAATGGCCTTAACTCACCCATAAAAAGACACAGACTAGCAGAATGGATTCGAAGACAGAACCCTTCCTTCTGCTGCATACAAGAAACACACCTCACCCTCAAAGACAGACATTACCTGAGAGTTAAAGGTTGGGAAAAATTTTTCAATCAAATGGACCCAAGAAACAAGCAGGGGTAGCAATCCTAATATCTAACAAACTAGACTTTAAAATAAAATCAATCAAAAGAGATGAAGGAGGTCATTACATACTCATCACAGGTGAAACCCACCAAGATGAAGTGTGTTTCCTGAACATTTATGCCCCCAATACAAAGGCATCCACATTCGTTAAAGAAACATTATTAGAACTTAAATCTCATCTAAAGCCCCACACAGTTATAGTGGGAGATTTCAACACACCACTCTCACCACTAGACAGGAATACCAGACAGAAACTCAACAAAGAAGCAAAGGGTCTAATAGAAGTAATGACCCAACTGGGATTAACAGATATCTATAGAACATTCCATCCACATAAAAAAGAATATACCTTCTTCTCACCACCACATGGAACCTTCTCAAAAATCGACCACATACTTGGCAACATATCAAACCTCAGCAGCTACAAAAAAATTGGAATAACTCCATGCATCTTATCAGACCACCATACTTTAAAATTAGAATTCAACAACAACACAAATTGCAGAATACCTACAAACTCATGGAAATTGAATAATGCTCAACTGCAACATCCCTGGGTCAAAGAGGAAATAAAAAAAGAAATTAAAGACTTCCTCGAATTCAATGAGAATGAAGACACAACATACCTAAACCTATGGGACACTTTGAAAGCAGTGCTACGGGGGAAGTTCATAGCACTAAGCGCTCACATGAAGAAACAGGAAAACAGTTATACCAGAGAATTAACATCACAGCTGAAAGCTCTAGAACACAAAGAAGCAAACTCCCCCAGGAGGAGTAGATGCCAGGAAATAATCAAATTGAGGGCTGAAATCAATAAAGTAGAAACCAGGAAAACAATACAAAGAATCAATGCAACGAAGAGTTGGTTCTTTGAGAAAATCAACAAGATAGACAAACCTTTGTCCAAACTTACCAAACAGCAGAGAGTGAACACGCAAATTACCAAAATCAGAAATGAAAAGGGGGACATAACAACAGATTCTGAGGAAATCCAGAGAATCATTAGGTCATACTTTGAAAACCTGTACTCCACAAAATTCGAAAATTTAAAGGAAATGGATGACTTCCTGGACAGCTATCATTTTCCAAAACTAAATCAAGAACAGATAAGCAATTTAAATAGACCTATAACCCCTATGGAAATAGAAGCTGTCATCAAAAGTCTCCCAATCAAAAAAAGTCCAGGTCCAGATGGCCTCAGTGCAGAATTCTAACAGAAATTCAAAGAACAGCTTATACCAATTCTTCTCAAAGTGTTCCACACAATAGAAGCAGAAGGGTCTTTGCCAAACTCTTTCTATGAGGCTTCAATAACCTTGATCCCCAAGCCACACAAAGATACAACTAAGAAAGAGAACCTCAGATCAATATCCCTCATGAACATTGATGCAAAAATACTCAATAAAATACTGGCAAATCGGATCCAAGAACACATCAAAACAATCATTCACCACGATCAAGTAGGTTTCAACCCAGGGATGCAGGGATGGTTCAACATACGAAAATCCATCAACGTAATCCACCATATAAACAAGCTGAAAAACAAAAATCACATGATCATCTCACTAGATGCTGAAAAAGCCTTTGACAAAATCCAATACCCCGTCATGATAAAGGTCTTGGAGAGAGCTGGGATAACAGGGACATACTTAAACATAATAAAAGCTATATACAGTAAACCAACAGCCAACATCAAACTAAATGGACAGAAACTCAACGCAATTCCTCTAAAATCAGGAACAAAACAAGGCTGTCCACTCTCTCCATACCTTTTCAACATGGTACTTGAAGTTCTAGCTGTTGCCATACGACAACAAAGGGGGATCAAGGGGATACAAATTGGGAAGGAAGAGATCAAACTTTCACTGTTTGCAGACGATATGATAGTTTACATCAGTGACCCAAAGAACTCTACCAGGGAACTCTTACAGCTGATTAACACCTTCAGCAAAGTGGCAGGCTACAAGATCAACTCAAGAAAATCAGTAGCCCTACTATATACAGATGATAAAAGGGCTGAAAGAGAAATCAGAGAAACATTACCCTTTACAATTGCCACAAACAACATAAAATACCTTGGGGTAACGCTAACCAAACAAGTGAAAGACCTGTATCATAAGAACTTTGAATCTTTAAAGAAAGAAATTAAAGAAGCCCTCAGAAAATGGAAAGATCTCCCATGCTCTTGGATAGGTAGGATCAATGTAGTAAAAATGGCAATCCTGCCAAAAGCAATCTACAGATTCAATGCAATCCCCATTAAAATCCCAGCACAATTCTTCACAGACCTTGAAAGAACAATAATCAATTTTGTATGGAAAAACAAAAGACCCAGGATAGCCAAAACAACCCTGTTCAACAAGGCAACGTCCAGAGGCATCACCATCCCTGACCTCAGGCTCTATTACAGAGCTATAGTCCTGAAAACAGCTTGGAATTGGCACAAAAATAGACAGGTAGACCAATGGAATCGAATTGAAAACCCGGGTATTAACCCAGACACATACGAACATCTGATCTTTGACAAAGAAGCTAAAAATATACAATGGAATAAAGAAAGCATCTTCAACAAATGGTGCTGGCATAACTGGGGACTGGCATGTAGAAGAATGCGGATCGATCCATGTTTATCGCCATGCACAAAACTTAAGTCCAAATGGATCAAAGACCTCAACATAAATCCAGCCACAGTGAACCTCTTAGAAGAGAAAGTGGGTGGTACCCTTGAACGAATTGGTACAGGAGACAGCTTCCTGAACATAACACCAGTAGCACAGGCAGTGAGATCAACAATTAATAAATGGGACCTACTGAAACTGAGAAGCTTCTGTAAGGCAAAGGACACAGTCAGCAAGGCAAAAAGGCAGCCCACAGAATGGGAAAAAATATTCACTAATCCCACATCTGACAGAGGGCTGATCTCCAAAATTTACAGAGAACTCAAGAAGCAAATCTCCAAAACACCAAAGGACCCTATTAAAAAGTGGGCTGCAGAACTAAATAGAGAGTTTTCAATAGAGGAGTCTAAAATGGCTGAGAGGCACTTGAGAAAGTGCTCAACATCCTTAGCCATCTGGGAAATGCAAATTAAAACAACTCTGAGATACCATCTCACTCCTGTCAGAATAGCTAAAATCAAAAACACCAATGACAATTTATGCTGGAGAGGATGTGGTGAAAGGGGGACACTCCTCCATTGCTGGTGGGAGTGCCAACTGGTTCAGCCACTTTGGAAAGCAGTATGGAGATTCCTCAGAAAAATGGGAATAAACCTACCACAAGACCCAGCAACTGCACTCTTAGGCATATATCCAAAAGATGCCCATTCATACAACAAAGATGTCTGTTCCACTATGTTCATAGCAGCTTTATTTGTAATAGCCAGAACTTGGAAGCAACCTAGATGTCCCTCACCCGAAGAGTGGATAGAGAAAATGTGGTACATCTACACAATGGAGTACTATTCAGCAGAAAAAAATAATGGAATCATGAGATTTGCAGGCAAATGGATGACACTAGAAGAAACCATCCTGAGTGAGGTAACCCAGTCACAAAAAGAGAAACATGGCATGTACTCTCTCATATATGGATTTTAGACATAGATCTGGGGAGTGCCAGCCTACAATCCTATGGCCAGAGAGTCTGGGAAACAGAAACTTCATTTAGTGGCTGATCGAAGAAGAGACAGACTCCCTTGGTTAAGTACTGAGCTGAACTCAAGAAAGCCAGTAACAGAGAGGGAGGACTGATGATCAAAGGGATTAAGACTGGGCTGGTTTAACCACCAGAAACAGCTGACCAGACAAAGGTTAACTCTTGAATCCCAGGCATCAGCCTGGGAATCCAGCATGGGACTGATCAAGACCCCCTGAATCTGGGTGTCAATGAGGAGGCCTAGGGAATCTATTGAGCCTTGGGCAGCAGATCAGTACCCATCCCAAGTATACACACAGACTTTGGACTCCCATAGAACAATGTGAGGTGCACTCTCACCCTGAACTCTTGGGGAAGGGTCTAGGCCCTGCCCTATATGAAATGACAGACTATGGACACCCCCATGGAGGGCCTCACCTAACGGGGGGATTGGGGGTTGGGGGGAGGGCACGGGAAGAGGGGAGGGAATGGGAGAGGGACCTGGAACTGACTTGTGAAGCAACCTTGTTTCTTATCTAAATTTAAACTGGAAAATAAAAGAAAAAAAAAAAAAAGAAAAAAACATACTTAATTAAAAATAAACAAAAGGACATCAAGGAGATACAAATTGGAAAGGAAGAAGTCAATCTTTCACTATTTGCACTATTCACATAAGTGAACTGAAAAAGTCTACAAGGGAACTCCTACATCTGATAAAAAACCTTTAGCAAAGAGGTAGAATACAAGATTAACTAGCCCTATGTAGCCCTATTATATACAGATGATAAATGGGCTGAGAAAGAAATCAGAGAAACATCACTTTTTACAATAACTCCAAACCACATAAAATATTTGGGGATAATGCTAACCAGACAAGTGAAAGACCTGTATCGCAAGAACTTTGAGTCTTTAAAGAAAGAAATTAAAGCAGATGACAGAAAATGGAAAGATCTCCCATGTTCTTGGATTGGTAGGATATACATAGCAAAAATGGATGTCTTGCCAAAAGCAATCTACAGATTCAATGCAATCCCCATCAAAATACTGGCACAATTCTTCACAGACCTTGAAAGAAAAATACTCAACTGTATATGGAAAAACAAAAGACACAGAATATCCAAAGCAACCCTGTACAATAAAGGAGCTTCCGGAGGTATCATCATCTCTGACTTCAAGCTCTATTATAGAGCTATAGTCCTGAAAACAGCTTGGCATTGGCACAAAAATAGACAGGTAGATCAATGGGATTGAATAGAAAATCCTGATACTAACCAACACACCTATGAACACTTGATTTTTGACAAAGAAGCTAAAATTATACATTGGAAAAAAGACAGCACCTTCAACAAATGGTGCTGGTGGCATAACCGGAAATTGGCATGTAGAAGAATGCAGATAGATCCATGCCTATCACCTTACACAAAACTTATGTCCAAATGGATCAAAGAGCTCAAAATCAATCCAGCCACACTGAAAATCTTAGAAGAGAAAGTGGGATATACCTTTGAATGAATTGGTACAAGAGCCCACTTCCTGAACATAACACCAGTAGTAGACACTGAGATCGACAATTAATAAATGGGACCTCCTGAAACTGAGAAACTTCTGTAAGGCAAAGGACATAGTCAACAAGACAAAAAGGGAGCCCACAGAATGGGAAAAGATCTTTACCTACCCGAGATCTGACAGAGGGCTGATCTCTAAAGTATACAAAGAATTCAAGAAGTTAGTAATCAAAACACCAAGTATTCCAATTAAAAATGGGGTACAGATCTAAATAGAGGAATCTCAAATGGCTGAAGGGCCTTTAAGGAGTTGTTCAACATCCTTAGCCATAAGGGAAATGCAAATCAAAACAACTCTGAAATACCATCTTAGTACTCTCAGAATGGCTAAAATCAAAAATACCAATAACAATTTATCCTGCAGAGGATATGGAGAGAGGGGAATACTCCTCCACTTCTGGTGGGAGTTTCAACTTCTACAGCCACTTTGGAAATCAATATGGAGATTGCTCAGAAAAATGTGAATCAGGGAGGACTCTAAGAGAGATATGCATGGTAACCCAGAGAAGGGGAACAGGACAGAATTCTCTGAGGGGACCGAGAACAAGGGGAGGAGAGGGGTGAGAAAGCTGGGAGAAAGAGAGAGGGTGAAGAGGAAGGGACAAGAGGACATGGAGGAGCAGAAGTGTTGAATTGTGTGAAGAATAGAGGAGTGAAGGATGAGAGATACCAAAACTGAAGGAACCTTTATAGGTTTGAAGAGAGATCTGGTACTAGTGAGATGTCCAGAGGCCTAGAAGGATGATACCAACTGGCATTCTAACCAATAGTGGAGATGCTACCTTAAATGCCCTTCCCTGATGGAGTGATTGACTACTTCCTTGTGTGCCATCCTAGAGCCTTCATCCAGTGGCTGAATTAAGCAGAGGCAGACACCCACAGCTAAACAATTAAGTGAACTCCTGAAACCCAGTTGCAGAGAGAGAGGATGAAATGCCTACAATTCAGATCCAGAATGTGAGGCCATTATGGGCAAGAGTTTGGTTAATAAATACAGAGATATCAGAATGATACAGTATTATGGGAAATGAGTAAGACATTTTGGGAATGTATGAGGCAAATAGGCCCATGTGTAAGATTAAGACACAAAGGAACACAATTAGGGAACAGCTCAGTGCTTATATTTCCTAGGGGAAATGAAAATTGTTCTTTTTTCACCAAGCGTTGCTGGCAGCCATCCTGACTGAACCTCAGATTGTTTCTTTGCAACCCCGCTCCCCGCTGGCTCCACACATCGTCTTTCAGATATGAACACACTCTGAAACAGTTGTCTGAAACATTCTGCCTAGTATTCTGACTTACTATTATAGAGTCAACATACATTATGGGTTTTACTATCTTTCTACCACATTTTAAACAGGTTATACAAAGCATGAATAATACATTGAATGTGAGAATCAATAACCATTTTTTACTTTTTAAATCATTTATTTATTCTTTTAAATTTCATTTTACATTCCAACTACAGTTCTCCCTCCCAACCCTCTACCTGCTCCCCATTTCCTCCCCACCAATCCCACCCAAAACATTTTAATTTAAGTATAAGTCACATACTCAATCTCCATTTAGAGAACCCATACACATTGCCATTCATATTGAGGATATAAGCTATCAAATATGAAGCAAATCAGTAGTGCTTACACTTTGTGTTTTGATTTTTGTTCATTTTTCTGTTTTCTCTGGGTTACTATCTTCAATTAGACTAAAAAGCAAACCTATTCCTCAAGATAAGTTCCTTTATTTTTCAAGTTACAAATTGCATTGTGCTAGTCTTATTCTTGGCCATTTCTGCCATTATTGCTTTTCCATAAATTTCAGAATTCCAAACATTTTTCTCACTGTTATTATGAAATTTATTGCCTTGCATGTCAACATGGAAAGGAAGAAAAGGGTAGCTTCATCCATTGAATGTGGGGTACCTCATTCTTGGTTCTCTAATGGTAGATAGCCTACTGCATTGTGGGACACATGGAGATGACAAAATGATTCGACTTTGCTTAACAGAGTGTAAATTATTAAAGCAGAATTAAAAGTAGAATCAATGTTCCCAGTGGGATATCAGAAGCTTTCACTCTTCTCTTACGCCCTTGTACAGTGATTGGCTGAGTGAACACTACTTAAGGTAGGGTGAGGAAGTGAGAGAGAGTGGACAGAAGAGGAAAAGAATGGATGAAAACTTTTCAGCTTTGAAACAAACGATTAATATGGAAATCAAAATTATTCAAAAGAAGAAAAATTCTGTTTGCAATTTGAGTGTCAAATTCATGATACTTTTTAAGACAAAATAGTATCTTCAGAAAAAGTATTTTAGCTCAAGTTATTCTAAAAGACATATGGGGATACGATCCTGGTTCTAAGAGCACAGCCTAACAATGATGAATGTGTACATGGTAGAATGCATCATGTTTAGATGTCTTCCATTCATCACTTAAATAACTACCATGAAAATGAGCCTTTGGGAGAATCCAAACATTAGTAGATTAGAGATGGAGACTATATGCACACTGTATTATTATCTTCCTTAATTGGTACTCTTCCTTATTTGGAGACAACCTTTCACTGAACCTGAAGACTCGGCCAGCTGGCAATCATCCATTGTTCACCTTTCCAACATTGGGATTCTAAGTATGCACCAGGTGTCTTGGCTTTTTAAGTGAATGCTGAAGACATGACCTCAGGTTCTTGTTCAGCAAAGACTTTGGAGATTGAGCCAACTCCCATACCTCAAAGTGATCATTCACTGTTCAATGTATTTTTTCTTCAGATAACTTTGCTATCAGTTTTGTTTTTATTAGTCTTTAACACTTGTAAAACATCTTTTGGGTAAGACAGAAGGAATAAGAGAAAGAAATTGAGGTGGAAGAGAGGAAACAGATGTTTTTTTTTTCTGTTCTTCATTGTACCTCCATTATGTGCTACAAGGATGCATAAAGGGTTATACGTGGTTAGGAAGACCTATCAGGTTTATTTTTCTTCAGGCTATGACAACATGTTGATTATTTTATGAAAGTAAAAATAACATGCTATTCTTAACTTTAAAAATTTTTACTCTGTGACCTCAAATGTTGAGCCTTAGTGATGTATTATCTCAAGCATCATTATGTCAGTTTTCATCATTTTTTACACATACACTGTGTAGCTCATCTCAACCTTTTGCCTTTCTCTGAAAGTAGCACTTAATTTCTGATCCTCACATCTTTAAGATAGTGTTAACTTTTTTACCAAAATTCATGACTAGCACAACTTCTGTAGACATCAATGTCATGAAGGAAGCATGCACTTATTTCAATTATATCTATTGTGAGTTGGTCTCTGTGCTGTTCGAAAACAGAAGTACTTGTATGAGTACTTCTAAGGTAAACTTTCCTTCAGTTAGTTTTGTCAGGGTTACAAAATGGAAGCAAATTAACGAACCTAGACACATATCACACAAATAGTTTACACACTCAGGCCTTATAAAAGATTTGGCTTAGGATAAATATCCATCACTGAATAGAAGGAATTTTTGTTGTTTTGTTTTTCATCTTTTTTCCTATATTTCTTTTATTAGAATGTAGTTGTTTAATTTCAAAGTAAGAAATTTGATAGCTGCCAGGCTACTGCAAGTGGAAAACAGTGTCCCTATTGTTAAGGACTACACCCACACAGCTCATTGAACTTGAGGAAGCTGAGCTAGTACCCACATGGAGCCTCACCCCCGTGTTCTAGTGTTTTTGGTGTAGGAAGGTATCCTGCAGGATACCAAACTAGACATAAGCACCAATATAACTGCAAAACCTTTGATGCACAATTTGTCCTGTCTGCAGAATGTGCTAGTGCATTGGTGGTACAGAATTTGTGGGAATACCCAACTAATATCTGATTTGACTTAAGCTAAGTTCACAAGACTGAACCCATATTTGACACTGTTTGAGTAGCCAAGAGCCAGAAACTAGATATTAAAGAGGACTACGATAAAACCAAATGCTGGTAGTATAGAAAATGAATAATAAAATTATTCCTAATGGTATTTTGCTAACTCATAAATCAGTGTCTTATTCAGTCATCAACAGAGGCTTTCCTCCTACAGCAGAGGGCAACAAATATGGAGTCCTTATCTCCAGACATGATGTAGAAGAAGAGATATTGGAACACATATCTCTAAATGAGATCTCTCCATAAAATCCCTCCATTCAGTCTCGGGGAACTCTGGGGAAGATGGGGTAGATAGAATATAAGAGCCAGAGGGGTTGAAGGACACAAGGAGAGGTTCCTCTGAATCTACAAAGTACTTCTGATGCTTATGAATACCCTTTTTTAAAAGATGTTTTTTATTTAAATTAGAAACTAGCTTGCTTCACATGTCAATCCCAGCTTCCTCCCCTCCTCCTCTGCCCACCCCACCAACACCCTGAACCCCCCACCCAATCCTGACTCTGTTCCCAGGAAGAGTGAAGCCCTCCATGAATACACTTTCTAATTTCAAATTAATAATCTGGTTTTAAATGATATAGAAGATTATTTCAATGGTAGCATTTCTCATTTTATATGTATGGAATCGGAGCAATTAGCTTCTGACAGCCTAATTTCTTTGGCTGCTTACTAGTAACAATGCCTAAGCTAAGGTTCAGGAACCCAGTGGTGATGATATGGGAGTCACATATAATTGCCTTATGTGTCAGTTTCTGTAGTGACTACTTGATGGAACCTATTTCACATCCTCTCTTAGCAGATTATTATCATCCTTTTGTGTATTTTTTAAAAAAAATAATTGCTTAGTTTTTCCTCATGTGCTATATGTGGGATTGTGTGTACACATGTGTCCATACATATTTGGGTTCAAGGTTGATATGAGAACCTTTCTTGATCAATTTCTACTTTATTCTTTGAGGCAGGATCTCTGTACAAGTTCCAACACTCACCCATACAACTAGTTAATCAACCAGAAATCTTGCTTCAGTGATGCCCCTCTCTACTTTTTAGAGCACAGAATTACAGGAGATCTGCCATGCCCTTTGGCATTTATTTAGGTTCTGGGGATCCCAACTCCAAACCTCACACTCCTGGAATATTCTTTAATAACGGAGCCATCTTCCCAGCCTCTTGTCTGTGTTTTCACAGGAAGCAAGTGACAAGAGATTACAAAAATTAAGTAGTTACCTGCTACGTGTTTGCTAAGTCTCCTCTGACAAAATGCTCCATTTATAATATACCTAATTTCTTTTTTTTTGAGAAACTTTATGCGTTATTTATTGACAACTAACGATACAACTCTCTGTGAGAAATTACATGCATAACTTCTTAAAAAGTAACGATACAACAATATGTGAGAATGTATAAGCGAATATACCTAATTTCTAAGTGATTGTACATCTAAGAAGAAAATATTGAAATTTAAGCAAAGGCTCCTTCTGGGAATCTCATAAATATGATTCACTAATGGATTGCATAACTGCTTTCATCTTCTCCTCCATGAAAAGGATTATTATACTTATTTCTTTCTTAATTTACCATAGGGAGTTAATGTTCTATTATGTATTCAGTTCAGGTACCAAAATAATGTAATACTATAAAAAACAAATTGAAGTATTCTGGGTAGCAGGCAAGTAATTAACATGGCTTCATTTGGGTTTTACTGAGTGAAGTAATGTGTTTTGTAAGTAAAAAAAAAACTTGTTTGTTCAAATCTATTCATCTTCTGTAATATAGTTTAAGTATTCACAATTTTCTCTACTTCTACTGCATTTTCTTTTGAACCTTCAAACTGGTTATAATTTCTACTCACAATTTCTACCCACAATAAGGAGAATTGTTACATAATATTACACAGAAAGAAGCTAATACCTCCCTAGGGTCTCTCTGAGGTACACTAAAATTTATGATCTGCAAATTTTGTTCAGTTAGGTATACTATATGAATTTAGTTTATAATGGGTTTCTGTTGTTGTTCTTTTTGAAAAAGGAAGAACTCCAAGGCAGCATTCTACTACAATACAAACCCCTGCGTCAACAATGGACAGAAGTTTCTTTTTGTGAGGTAGACCATGTGCACTCTCAATTTCTCAGAGTCTAGGAGATGTTACCAGAAGAGAAAGTGCTGGACTGATAAAAGTAGAAAATTTGGAAAGAAGAAAAAGGATGAAAAATTCTAAATATTCCAGGAATGCTATTTACGCAGTCACAATTCCTTTTTACTTAACTAACAATAATATAACCCGCCGGGCGGTGGTGGCACACGCCTTTAATCCCAGCACTCGGGAGGCAGAGGCAGGCAGATCTCTGTGAGTTCGAGGCTGGGCTGGACCAATAGCCTCCAAAACAATACAGAGAAACCCTGTCTCGAAAAACCAAAAAAAAAAAAACCCAATAATATAACCCAAATAACCTCATTACTTTTAAAATAGACTGTATCTATCAAATATTTCATTCAGCTGTTTTAGTGAATCAGGGAAGTACAGGCATACAACCCCATTGCCAGAGAGTCTGGGAAACAGAACCTTCATCCAGCGACTGATGAAAATAAAGGCAGATACCCAAAGATAAACACTACACTGAACTCCTGGAGTCCAGTGCCAAAAAGGGGAGACCTGATAGGCAAAGGAGGTAAGACTGGGCTGATTTAACCCAGAGAAACAGTTGACATGAACAAGGGGGTGCTCTTGAACCCCAGATTGATGGCTGTGTGGAACTGGGACTGACCCAGACTCCCCTGAATGTGGGTGTCAGTGAGGAGGCCTAGGCAATCTGTGGGGCCTTGGGTAGTTTTTATCCCTGGTGTACAAATAGACTTTGAGTGCCCATCCCACAATGGCGGATGCTCTCTCATCCTGGACTCTTGAAGGAGGGCCTAGACCCTGCCCTGGGTGACAAGACAGACTCTGGAGATCCACCATGGAGTGACTCACCTTCCCTGGGGATCAGAGTGGAGACTGGGTGGGAGAGTGGGGTCCCTGTGGGGAGGGATGAAGAGGAGGGGAGGGAGAAGGAGCTGAGATTGACATGTCAAACAAACTTGTTCCTAACTTAAATTTAAACAAGGAAGAGAAAAAAATAAATGAGGCCAAACCAAAAAATAAATAAATAAAGGTTTTAAGTAATCAAATATATTTACAGAGAACATTTATGTTCAGAATTTTTCTTGATGTATAAAATGCTGACTTTCTAGTTACCTTTATATAGTTGAGATAAAATACCATGAGCAAAGCAAATTATAAAAGAAAGTGTGTGAGTCGACTAATGTTTCAGAAGATTAAAGTTCACAAAGCCAGAACAAAGACATAAGGGCTTGGAGGCAGAAACCACTGAGAGCTGGCATCTTCATTCACAAGTAGCAGAGTGAGGGAGAAACACTAGTCTTTTTTATTACTAATTTTATTTTTTTTCATTTATTTTACATTCCAACCAGTGGTCTCCCTTCCGTCCCTGCTCCAGGCCCTCCTCTCTCCCCTTCCAGTCCACTCCTATCTCCTTCTACCAATAGGTAAGGGCTCCCATCTAGCCCCCAGTCACACACTTCCTCCAAAAAAGTCACACCTCCTTATTGTTCCAAACAAATCCCCAAAATATGCCAACATTGGAGCCTATGAGAAGCATACTCCTTTAATACACCACACTGATACAGTGCATTAACTCCCTTGTCTCTCAGCAGCTATGTCTAAACATAGCATACCTTTGTATTAGACACAGTAGGCTAGAAAATTAGCTGCCTTACAAGCAGTGTAAGTATCTGCTCTTTCTTGATCCCAAAGACTTGTCTCTTAAACTTTAACTATAAAACCCAAGATCCTTTTCCCATTGAGTTCCCATGTTTAATATCTATTTTCAGTTTGTTTCTATTGAGAAATTCCTAGGGCATTAGTGAGCTACACCTTTGAATATATCTTCCTGTTTCCAGTGAAGACTACTAACGTGAGGAGACCTGCTCTGAAGCAGCAGGTAGTAGGCTGTGGTCCCAACTGCTAAACACGGAGTTGCCTTGTCTCTTTTTCCTCCTCTGATGAATGTGAACAAACATACTCTTGCCACCATAGAGAGGCATCTGTTAACATTGCTTCTCATTGATAGTAGTCTACATCCCCTCAAACTGAGGCAAAATAAACAACTTCTCTTTTGGGTTGCTTTCTTTCAGGGATTTGGTCCCCTGACAGTGAAAGTTTTGCAGTAGAAGTAAAACCTTCTGCTTCTTGCTTGTTTAACTCACTGTCTTCTGTGCTCTCAATTACTTTTAAAAAGTAAACGGTGTGTTGCTTTCCTTATTGTCTCTCACTTCACAAGGGAGTTTTAAAATGATATCAACACAGTTAACTGGTCTTGCAAATAGTTTGGAAATCACCTGATGAGACCTAATACAGTAGGAAATGTCGTGACACAGTTGAGAAGGGAGGTGAAGAGGAAGAGAAGAGAGAGGCCAGAGTTAGCTGTTGCCTTTCACCAAGAGCAGCAGAGTTCATCCATTCCTGCAATAAATATCTAGTGATGCTTGGCCCTGAGTAGTACTAACTGATAAGAACTCCCTGTGAGGGTTAAATTCCAACTGATGTGATGAAGAAGTTGAATTCAATTAAATAATTAAATGGGGAGGAAAAAAGAAAGTTACAGAAAAAGAGAACAGAAGTATCTCAGAATCATGGAGATTTTGAGATTAACATTCTTAATTACATGTTTGACTTAATTTTTTTAAGTTGAGAATGCTATTGTCTTATTTCCAATTGAAAAGTTCTAGCACGCATTGCTTTTCTGCTAAGAATAGGCAGCCCTGTAAGGATTCCACTGCTTCAGATATTTAGTAGCACTGAGTTTTGCTGTTTCTATTTAGGATTGCTAATTTTTATTATTGTCAAGAAGAAAATTCTCACCGTGTAAAAACCATATAAATGATTGATAATCGTTCAGAATAGAGAGTTATACTAGGTAAAAGAAAAGAACAAAACTATATTCAAAGTGTACATATATAGACAACCATAATATACAACTAAACATCTGAATTCTTTAAATGATTTCCAAGTTCTTAACACTAACATTTTAATATAAATGCAATGGGATATTGTATCTTTGTCTTTTAGTTAATTTGGATAAGACTTCGTTAATCTCCATCCAGTAACGGATCGAAGCAGATGCAGTGATCCACAGCCAAACATCGGGCTGAGCTCGCAGATTTTCAGTTAAGAGAGGGAGGGGCGATCATATGAGCAAGTTAGTCAAGATCAGAACTGGGAAAACCACAGAGACTGTTGACTAAGCCAGCAGAAGCTCATGGATTATGGACTGACAGCTAGAGATCCTGCATGGGACCAAATGAGGCCCTCTAGGTGCAAGTGGCAGCTATGTGGCTTGATCTGTTGGAGTCAGCACCCCTGCCAGTGGGACCAGGACTTATCCTGGGTGCATGAACTGGCTTTCTGGAGCCCATTCAATATGGTGGGATACTTTGATCTGTCTAGATACAAAGAGTTGAGACTTAGAACTGCCTCAGCTTAGTATGCCAGATTTTCCCTTCCTTTCTACTTCTGCTTTTTTATTCACTTTTAACTTGACAATGATGTACCCATCCAGTGTAGCAGTTAGTTACAACTCTCCTACCCATGAAAACTGAGCAATCTGGTGAAGGTCTATGAGGTATGCTGGGTTATGTCTCAGAAACCACAGGCAGAGTGTTTGAAGGCTTAGTCTATCCATTGGAGTGAACTTTGTAATCACCATTCAAAGGATGTCCAGGTTTGTTTGCACTAATAACTGTACCAACAATGTGCAGGAGTTTGGGATGAAATTTAAAGGTGACATAGAAAATATATATTCATATTAAAATATTAAAAACTAAATATTTGCATAGAGCAAACAGCAGGAATTGTTGAACAGAATGGAGAATTTTTAAAAAATGTATAATAAAGTACATTGAAAGTGCTCTGAATAAATGAAGACACATCCATCTCATGATTTAATTTTATAAATATGTCAAGTTTCACAAAATTAATTTGAAATATCTCAGTTACACTACTGAAATTTTTAATTTAAAATATGAATGGGTAAATAAGTAGTTGTAAACAGCAAAACAAAAATTAGAGTGTTTATTAGAAATTGATGGAAAACCGGTTCAATAAACATTCCTGCTTTTTACATACCATCATAGCAGAACTGAACTAGAGTTCAGATGAATTAGAAATGGAGATAAAATAGAGGCAGATTCTGAAGCTGTGAGGATAGTGTCAGATAATGGATATGTAGTATTTCTTCCTTTTCTGAAGCTGTGAGAGTAGTGTCAGATAATGGATGTGTATTATTTCTTACTTTTCATTTTGACTCTTCTGTTTGTCTTCCTCATCTCTAGCAATCGATTTACGACTATCTGAAAGAGAATATGTACAATAGTCAATGCACATATATGTACAAATGTTATGTTTCAATGAAAAAATACAAAATGATAGTTATCCAGTTGCATGTTAATTCTGATTCAATTGCTGAAGAGTTGGGTTGGAACATTAAGGTGACCACCAAACCACAGTCTGTATACTATTTCTAAGCACATACATATTCATCTACTCTTAGTGTTTTATGAATTATAATTTTATTTAATTATTGCCTATACTTTATGTTATGCAAATTGATCAATTATTTAAAATGAAGCAAATCAACCTATATATCTCACATAAATTTGGGTATAAAATTAAATAACTCAGAGAAATCGCTTTGTGTTAGTATGCAGATGATTCTTTCTTTGATCTGACAGAGGCCTCCCCTTTCCGGTCGTTTCCTATATTACACAGCTCTACCACCCGTAAGAGAGTCAAGACATTTGCAGTCAGAAACCATAGACAAAATAAAGAAAACATCCTCCCTGGCATAGATCTGTGACTGTGACCTCATGAGTTGAGTATAGTGTTCTGAAATAGCAAGTTGTTGCCCAAATAATTCAGAATTATATTCATAAACTACAAATATGCTAATTTGCACCAGAAATAAAAAGCTCCCTAAGCTTTCATTTGCATCTAACGGTGTGTTTATTGCTCATTCTTTACATCCAGATACCTGCTCTCAAGCTACTTTCAATGAAGTGTCCACTTGAGTCCCCAGTAAATTATCATGTTTCTTGGTCGTAGACAGAGCACACACTATTAACTTCTGAAAGTCTGACTGATAAGTTATTGTCACTGTGCAGCCTGTAGAGACTCTGAGGGAAGACTCTCATGCCAGTGACCATCTAACAAAGGAAATGGCTACCATGTGTAGTTTTCAAACGTTTGCAGCTCTGAATACACAGTTAGAGCCACTTTAGGCACTGTTTAGAGTTTTGTATTTTAACTGTATGTTTTAGCTCTGCTTTTAGGAAAGAACTAGAGTGAGAGGAATTAACAAATGGTCAATTAAGAAGTTTCTTTGCACTGTGTCAGTCATCTAAATTTACTTAGTTTCATGTTCTATAACCCAAATTAAAAAGCTGAGCTAGGTGGGCTTGAAGCTAACTCTGAACCCTAAGATATATGATTCCAAATTCAAAAGAAAACTCTACTAACATCTTTATATTAAAAACTTTTGATTTGAGATCTCTGTCAGAGTTTAGATTTGCTAGGAAGAAAATTGAAAAGAAACACCATGACCTACAGCAGTGGTTGCTAAGGAGACCGGCTGCATAGTGCTTTGGGTTATTAATCAGCAATATCTTCCCAAGGAGTCTGCCATGATGGCAGAAATAGCACTACCAGACAGAAATTTATTTCAATTAAATTGTATATATAATGATGTCAGATTAAAATTCACATCTCTATAGGGTTATAAATCTTTAGTTAGGTATTAAGAATTTACTATGTAGGTTTTCAAGGATTGGGACAAGCCAGATGTGTTTTGAAACAGAGGGAATGAGAAAAAAGGAAAGATAGAAGGTGATGAGACATGTTCTTGGAGAAGGTCAGAGCAGGATGTCAGGATGGAAAACGGATTGAACGAAAGTTCAAGAAATACTTGTGGGTATCCAGGGAAAGTGTCACCATGATGGCAAGGACAGAGGCAGAGCAAAGTTGGAGGGGGAAACTCCTCAGAGTAGCTTCCCCCAGAGTGCTGCCCCTGTTTCATAAGCAAGGGCAGCAGGTGAAAAGAATAGTAAGGTTCATTGTCTAAAAGCACCTGCAAATCTTTCCATCTAATTTTAGGTTTTACAAAGCCTATTCAAGATCAACTCTGAATCTTAAGGTATTAATGTAAAAATCAACAGTTTTTACTATGAGAATGGGGTTGTATGTTCACGGTTATTTCATTAAAGGTTATCATATATTAGCATTATCACACATAAAATAGATATATTTTTAATTTTGAAACATCAAAATTAAACACAAATAAGCTAGTACTGCCAATCAAACATTAAGGTGTGGCTTATTTTATTATGTTTAGACTTAGCAAGTTCTTATGAAATCTCTCATACAAATTCAGGTAATTCAGACAGTTTCATATTTCTTGAAACTAATATAGCATATAGAGTATTTTTTCTTAGAGAAATATTGAACAAGTCCACTGCCTTACTGGAAGTTCTTGAATTTTCTTTCTGAGTGTAAAGAAAACAAGATTCTTAAAATGAAAGTATCTACCTACAAATAAAATGATCCCCAAATATTAATTCTTACATTATACCTGGGCCACCCCAGAGAATAACGGAGTGCTGTACAACCTACTATTTTATAATATATAAATAAATGTGAGCTGAGACACAATTCACTTTCCTCTCTACTGATTTATGTACCAGGGAAACTTGAAATTGATAGTTTTCCCATGAGAAAAATATGCACAGTATCTAACATTGTAAACAAGAAAGAAAAAAAGATAGGAAACTTGGAAAGAAATTTATATAATCTGGTATTGGAAATAATATGGTGTTCCCCCATATTATTAACATTATACCCAGCAGTCATATTTTGGGTATTTTTCCAACAGCACCGAAGTCAGCAACTCAGAATCATATTAACTCTATGCTCACGTTAGCATAATTCATGACAGTTGAAACTTCATATTAAATTAAATGCTCATTGATGGAAAATGTTTTATATTCATAGAGTTAACTGTTATTCCACTTTTTGAAGGGAGGAATCCTTACAACTTATGGGCCACATGAACAAATATTGATGGGTAAATGAAATTCACCAGAGACTTTCAAAAAGGCCAGTGATATAGGACTCCACTAATATGAGGCACATAGAATAGACAGACTCAGAAATAGAACTAAGAAAGCTGGGGGTGGGTCTGGAATCCAGTAGAAATAAAATTTAATTATACAAGGTGATTATGTTCCCAAGAGCTCATGAGTATCTGCTCACACTGCCACAATGTACATTTACAAATTCGTTTAAATCCCTCTATTGCTGCTCTTATAATAATCAGAGTTAATGTATAAAAAGGGAAGAAAGAGAGAAAGTAAGGGAGGGAGAAAGAGGAATCCTATGGATTCATGACCTAGCTTACTCAAAACCTGAAAGGAAATGCTTGTAGAACTTTGGACATAAATGGAAGCTAAGACAAAAAGGTGGATGTGTGTGATTTCACAGTATGAGGCCGACCATGGTGAGTTGACAGTTCCTTTCTGCACAAGATTCACACTCCTTTTTAGGCAGGACATTCTGAGGCACAGGCACAGTGGCAGAGCAGGGTAGCACCTGGTGTGCTTGAGATGACACAGCTGAAGACAGAAGCCTTAATAGTGGTTTTGAAGAAGACATAACTAAAACAAAATTTTCTTTAGTTTTCTTATCAACAAGATGCCTCTTGCAGAATTTCTACAATCAAAATATGCATCATCTACTAATTCTAAGTATCCTGGATGATTCAGTAAACTCTTTCTATTTTAAAAGTGGGATGAGAATTAAGCCCTTATTGTTACTGACAGGATTCATGCTCATCAGACAGAGTCACCATCACACAAAACCCCATCTAGTAAAATGTGAGGTGACCATTAACTTCATCAATTAATTATACTGGTCCGGGGCCACTTCCCAGAGAACCTGATTCAATCTGAGTATGTCCAGCATCTTGGATTAAATTTTCAGTCAGTCCCAACATTTTTGTATGGTTCAGTAATTCAGTGAGGATGTCTTGATCTGGGGCTTTGACCACCACTTTGGACTGGCTACTGTACCCCCACTCTTTGAGCACTTGAGGGGCTCTCTTTTGAGTATGCTTGTAGTCACACACAGCAGCAGGGAGCACTGCGCAGTGACCTTCCATTTCCCATCTTTAAGTCAGTTTGAATCATAGGAATCGTTTTGTACTCTACATTCTCTCCCAAGATGCATGCTTCAGTTCCCATCTCTGTGTTTGTATTTGTCTTACTTGTTGCATTCTAGAGGGAACATCCCAAGGTAGCGCCTTGGATCCCAGCCCAGACACATGCCACAAGCAACTCAATCAAGCTGAGTGTGCCAAGATGAACTAAATACTCCATAAACAAGTATCTGGAGAGCACCTAGAGCACTTTTCCTCACACTGTGTGGTTCTCCACTCCCAAACAAGGAACATGCTTTAAGTGCTGATTTAGTAAACATTTGTTTGGTCAGAAGGGATTTGGGCAGTACCTTTTATTTGTTCACAATCACAAAATCACAGAATCTATTCACTTGGTTTGTTTCTCCTTTTCTTGGTAGGATTTTCCCAGAGGTATTGGTTGTATCTGGCATGACTCCCAAGAGAAGTGAAAGAGACAAGTTCTGTAGTGAAGTCAGTGAATTATCTGATAAACCATGTTGCTTTGTAGAATACAGAAGATTAAAAATGTGTCATGTTTTGTTTGATTTAGAGTTTATCTTGTCATATCACTTTGTTATTATTGACTATCATATGTAAATATTGCTGTGTTTCCATAATCTGTTAAAGACAATGCATAGTGTTCCTCAGTATAAAGCAAGTAAAGCAATTACAATTAGCAGTGGAGTTTGGGAAAAAAGACCACGAAATGTTTTCTGATTTTGCTGTCATTATTTATATAAATGATAGAAGACATATTTCAGTTACAAATTTTCATTTTATCTTGTTTACCATTTCCCCTGGATCCAGGTGATCTCTGCATAAGCTGGTATGAAATGACAAAGTCTCTGTATATCCTGTACCATAAATAAAAATGAAATTTAGCAATAAATCTACTTGTATATTTTAAATGACTCCATGGCTGAAAATATTTAATGGAAACTATATCTTAAGCTTTTATTTGGGATATAATTTGTTATTGAAGCCTCAACAATGTTGTGAAATAATTTTTTTCAGAATTCCACTAGAATTTGTTGTTTTCAGAAGAGTCCAGAATGATTACTACTGTGAACTTAAAAATGACCATGGAAGCAACCTGCATGCCCCTCAACTGAAGAGTGGATAGAGAAAATGTGGTACATTTACACAATGGAGTACTATTCAGCAGAGAAAAACAATGGAATCCTCAGATTCGCAGGCAAATGGATGACACTAGAAGAAACCATCCTGAGTGAGGTAATCCAGTCACAAAAAGAGAATCATGGCATGTATTCTCTCATATATGGATTTTAGACATAGATCTGGGGAGTGCCAGCCTACAATCCCATGGCCTGAGAGTCTGGGAAACAGAACCTTCATTCAGTGGCTGATGGAAGAAGAGGCAGACTCCCATGGCTAAGCACTGAGCTGAACTCAAGAAAGCCAGTAACAGAGAGGGAGGACTGATGACCAAAGGGATTAAGACTGGGCTGGTTTAACCCCCAGAAACAGCTGATCTGACAAGGGTTAACTCTTGAATCCCAGGCATCAGCCTGGGAATCCAGCATGGGACTGATGAAGACCCCCTGAATCTGGGTGTCAGTGAGGAGGCCTAGGGAATCTATTGAGCCTTGGGCAGTAGATCAGCATTTATCCCGAGTATACACATGGACTTTGGACTCCCATCCAACCATGTGAGATGCACTCTCACCCTGAACTCTTGGGGAAGGGTCTAGGCCCTGCCCTGGATGAAATGCAGACTATGGACACCCCCAAGGAGGGCCTCACCCTCCCTGGGGAAATGAGGGCATTTTGGGGGGGGTTAGGGGAAGGCACGGGGGGGGGGAGGGGATGGAAACGAAGAGGAACCTGGAACTGACTTGTGAAGCAACCTTGTTTCTAATCTAAATTTAAATTTAAAAAAAAGAATGACCGTGGAGTTATTTATTTTTTGCTTTCCTTCTGCATGCATAGATGCACATCTTGAGTATGTGTCCATTAAATCCCAAAAGTCTTGACTATTTCATTCTTTGCTCATTCAACTGAGCTATCAAAGGTACTCATCCCTTGTAGATGAATTGTGGGATGGGGGAGGAACCACATGTCAGTCTTAGAGATCCATTCTATTGTGTGGATCTCTCAGGTGAGCCTGAGATTTTCAGAAAGGCAAGTTTGAGTAACCTTGCTGGATATCATGCTTCCTGAGACTTCAGGGAGTTCAAAGACTTCATGAATAATTTTCAATGAGGGAATTTGTTATGGAGTACTGTGCATATAGTTGTTTCCCCTGCATTTCAGAACCCATGACAGTCTAGAAACTCCTTGTGCAGATTTGTTTTCTACCTCACCTGATGAGAAATGAGGCTGAATTTTAGTTCCTACCTCATCTTTCTTGCTGTGGGGAAAGGACAGGATGAAAATCCTCTGATATTTCTTCTTTGGATAGTATTAAATCTTGATTGATTTGAGATTACAAAAGGGTTGAACAGGCAAAAATATTCAAGGTTAAAATTGATGACTGGAGTGTACTCTCTGGGACCCACATGGTTTGGCATAGAACTTATTCCTGCAAATTTTTCTCCACATGTATGTAGATGACAACACACACACACACACACACACACACACACTCACCTGTATAGCTATGCCCACAAAAATGTTTGAAAAGGTTTGCCTTGAAGAAAAGCAAAAATCTAAATTTATGATTTTGAAACTCATAGTCAAGAAACCTGGTACTTAAAAATTCCCCTACTCACAGTAATTTGAATCTCTGTCCCAAGCTCAGCTGACACACATTAGAATGTGTGATACAGAAAGTGGACATGCTTTGCTGCATGAGAAACCTGGGCTCTGTTTCTCATTGGTCTTGCTATTCTCTGTGGTACTTCCTGGACCTTTATAGTTATCCTTTTTTTAAAATCTGAATTAAAGAGTTAGTGAATCCTGAATATAGAAGAGGGAGGGGTAAAGCCTAATATATTGACTTTTCAATAGCTATTTGTTCCTTCCCATTAAACAGGCATGAGCATGATCTTTAATCCTCACGTTCTTCCAACTGACTATTGAATGATAATGTTTATTGAACATTTACTATGTTCCAGGCATTGAGCTAAATGTTTTCATACATTAACTCATTTAATTCTTTTAACAACTTTATAAATTGGGGACTATTATGATCTCCATTTTAAAGTCAAGGAAAATGAGCCATGTAGAGTTGCAGTCATTTGCCCAAGGATCTATAACCAAGGCTTTCTTTTTAATTTTTCTTTTTAATTGTTTTATTTCATTTTGCATTCCAACAACAGTTCTCTCTCCCACCCCCTCACCTCCTTCATATCACACCATCAGTCCACTGCTCCTCAAGGTTGAGGGCTCCCATGAAGAGTTAAAAAAGTCTGGCATAATATGTTGGGGCAGGCCCTTTTCCCATGCATTAAGACTGAGCATGGCATCCCACCATAGGGAACGGTCTCCAGCAAGCTAGCTCATTTACCAGGTTTGTATCAGAATGTTACTGCCAGGGGCCCCTCAGCTAGTCCAGGGTTCACAACTATCTCCCACATACACAGAGTCTACTTCATTCCCCTGGAGTCTTCAAAGTTGTAAGTCTAGAGTTCATGAGTTTCCACGAGCTTGGTTCAGCTGTCTCTGCAGATTTATCCATTATGATCTTGACCTCCCTTGCTCAAATATTCCCTCCTTCCTCTGTTCAAGTGGATTCCCAGAGCTTGGCAGGTTCTTGGTTGTGGATCATTGCTTCTGGTTCTATCAATTACTGGATAAATGCTCTATAGAAGTTGGAGTATTCATCAATTTTATTACAGAGGTAGGTCAATTCAGGCATCCTCTCTGCTATTGTCAGGGGTCATAGCTGGGGTCTTCCTTGTGTATACATGGGAGTTACCATAGCAGCAGACTTCTCCCTAAGACCATAGTGGCTCTCTGTATTAAAATACCTTTTTCATTGCTCTTCTACTGTATCCCTCCCTGCCTATAGCCCAGGCTTTTTTTTTCTCTTAGTTTTGCTATAGTCTACTAGGCTATGAAACTTCACTTAATGCATCTGATCTAGAGATCTCTTTCAAGTCAATATTACATTAAAGATTAAGGAAGTAGCTGTACTAGAATTTTCAAATACGTTATCCTGTTCATTTCTGATGACATATACAAGAACATTAATGAAAAATGCCTACATTAGATGGTGTGGCTGAGTAGTTGGATGGCTAGAATACCAATTGTCATCTAGCCCTCTCCAGCTTCCTCAGAAGTACCCAATAACTATGATTTATCTATCATCAGGCATATTTGATCAGTGAAGTCACTCTGAACATTCCAATATTATTTTTACACGAATAAATAAACTTCATTTAGAAGTGTACTATATAAATTATCTTTCTCATTAAGACCAAAATTTACACATATTGTTTCTAAGAAAAATAGTTTACTGATGAATTTCTTACCCTAATTCAATTCAGTCATATTTTATCTCTTGCATTTATCATCCATTTGCTTTTATGTAGAGAGAAATAAATACCTTAAATCAGAAGAATAAGAACATAGGTTTTATCAACAAGAATTTTAAAATATTAGAGAAAATAACTAAACGAAAGTAATAATACTAATATATCAAGGCTTATCAGAAGAGGACAGGCAATAGTTTACTTTGGATAGCTTAATCACCTATTTTCGTGTGTGTGTGTGTGTGTGTGTGTGTGTGTGTGTGTGTGTGTGTGTGTTTACTGGAGCAGTTGTGAAAATCTTTACCTTCAGATTGGTCTTGTAATTCTTTCAAGCTTTTTTATCCTGTGGTCTAAGGGAATTTCTCTCTGACCCCAGGCCAATGAATCTGTAGACTGATTTCATTTCTATTCAGTTAACTGCTAGACATAAGAGCCATGAGTCTCCCTGAGCCCCTTATCATCTTACCCTGTGTATCTCTCCTTTATTTCTGTCCCCATCATTGTACTTTGACCCTTCAATCATCAGCTCTACTCTCACATTCAAAGTTCCTCCTGAAGGGTTCCAAAATGTCACACAGATAAGATACATGGATGTATGGAGGAAATTGAGAATCCTCAGTTCTATTTGTATTCCCTCTCATCCTGCCAGTAAAAAGACATTGATACACATTGCTTCCTCACTGGCCAAATATAGGAAAAAGGACAGTTTTCCATGGGAATGCATTTTCTCTAGAAAGTAAGTGCTGTACACTCTCGGGAAACTCTCTCTCTCTCACTCTCTCTCTCTCTCTCTCTGTCACTCTGTGTGTGTGTGTGTGTGTGTGTGTGTGTATGTGTGTGTGTGTGTGTTCATGCATACAGGCACATGCATGTTGGCTGATCTGCCAAATGTATCTCCATGTAATCTAATCTAATTACAAAATCTTTTTTTCCAGTGTTTTTTTCACTCTTATAATTCAGAGGTGTATATACCATATTATGGTCATATTACTCTTTCATTTCCCCTCTAACTTCTTCCAAATGTTCCGGACAACATTCGCTTCCAAAGTTCATGCCCTGTTTTCATAGTCCACTGAGACAAATTAGTGCTGTTCTTCTATAAAATGCATATGTATAGTGACATGCATTAAAGCCACAGTCATCCTTAAAGGGATTCTCCCTCGAATAAAATTGATTCTCCCTACCCAGTGGCTTTCAACTTCCAAATCTCCTTAGCTAGGAATGGGATTTCATAATCTCCTCCCCAGCTTATGTTGGAAATTTTGCTGGCTTGATCTCTATAGATCTTCTCTAGGCAATCACAGCCACTATGTGTCTGGAAGTTAAATGACATTGAAGTATGCAGAAGACACTGTTTCATATCAGTCTACCCTAAACTCTGTTTTTTTGTAATATTTCCTTCCTCTGTTCCAAGAGAATCCCTGAACCATGGGAGAGGTTTTTGTTTTGTTTTCACTATAGAGTAGGTATCACAATACAATTTTTGTTTTCTAAGTTCAAATGAGTAGATTTTCAGTAACAATTGTTGTGTATAAAAGACTACTAGCACTAAACAATGTTCAGACTATATTTATAAGTTTCACAAAACTTCATACATTTAAGCAACTGAATTTAGAATAATCAATTGTTCATTTGGGCTTCCTACTGGCTTTCACCACAGTGAAATGTTTCTCCCTTGCCTGTTGTATTCCTTACTTTCTTTAAGTGTCTATGAAGCATCCTTATACCATTTCAATGTCTGCATTTGAGATTGATGTTTCAGTATTTTGATGTATAAGGCTGTAGAAAGCTGTAGGATTAGGAAGATTTCCAAATATTAACATTTCATAAAACCGATGTTGCATAAAATGCTAGCCTTTCATAGTATCTTTCTGTTTTCATGCTCCTTTCTCTGTTGCATATCTTTAACCTTGTAAACAAAAATTTTTGACAGTATGTTGCAGATATGGTACCCCTAAATACTTCAATGTTTTCCTATAAACAGGTACACCCCTTCACTTAAACTCAGTGTAATTATCAATGATATTAAAAAATATCATTGATGGGTCAGGGGAGACATCTCAATAGAATAAAGTGGTTGTTTTCCAATCTTGATGAACTGAGTTGAAATCCCAGAACTCAGGTTAAAGTGAAATGGTAGTATATGTCTGTAATTCCAGTGCTACTGTGGTGGAATAGGATTTAGAATTATCAGAATCTATGGCAGCGTCTTATAGAGAGAGACTCAGCTTCAAAACAAGGTGGAATATGAGAACCAACTCTTAAGATTTGTCTTCAAATCTCTATGAATAGCTGAGGTCATATGCTTGAAAACATACTCTTAGGCATACATGCAAACACACACATACACACACACACACACACACACACACACACACTTATTTGTTTAGAAGTCTTTATTAAGCCCATAGACCATATGCATGGAGTTCAGCAATGTTCATCACAGAGCAGAGATGTACTCCCTGTCCTCTATCTTTGACTCCCTGAGCCTTGTGATGGAGGTGACCTGATGAAAGCACATCCAAGAAAATGAGAGAAATTTCTGGACACTTAGTAATCTAAAGTAGATTTTAAAAATTTTTATTTTTATTTTAAATAGCTTGTTTTACATGTCAATCCCAGTTCCCTCTCTCTCCCCTCCTCCCACGCTCCCCCATCCCCCCCCCAGCCTCCCACTCTATTGCCAATTCCTTCCACATAGGGGATATCTAGAGTCTATCATTTCACTCAGGGTAGGGTCCAGGCACTCCCCTAAGAGTCCGGGCTAAGAGATCATCCCTCTTTGTGCTATGGGCACACGATGTCTGTTTGTATTCCAGGGATAAACACTGACCCCATAGGTTGCCCAGGACTTCTCACTGATACTCACATTCGAGGGGGGGCAGATCAGTCCCATTCTGGCCTCCCCGCTGCTGGTCTGGGGTCCAAGAGCTCTCCCCTGTTCAGATCAGCTGTCTCTGCTGGTTTTGCCAGCCCATTCTTTGCCAATTTTCTCATCACTCCTCTCTCTCTGTCACTGGGTTCCTTGGGTTCAGTTCAGTGCTTAATTGTGGGTGTTTGCCTCTGCCTCCAACAGTCACTGGATGAAAGCTCCCGGATGGTTATAGTCATCAAGTTCATTATCAGGAATGGGCATTCGAGGTGGTCTCTCCACTATTGCTTAGCTTGCTAATTGTTGTCATCCCTTTAGATCACTAGAGGTCACTCTGGTGCCTGATCTGTCTTCTAACCTATGACTCCCTCTTCTCCCTATTCTACGCCCCCCCCAACCTTCCTGTTCCCCATCCATTCAGAGGATCTTGCCTCATTCCTCTTCTCTTGGATACTATGCATATGTTTTAGGTTCTTTCCTGTTTCCCAGACTCTCTATCAGTGGAAGTGCAGACTGGCACTATCCTGATCCATGTCTAAAATCCATATATTAGTGAGAACATACCATGTTTGTCTTTTTATGACTGGGTTACCTCACTCAGGATGGTTTCTTCCAGTGCTATCCATTTACCTGCGAATTTCAAGATTCCATTTTTTTTTCTGCTGAGTAATACTCCATTGTGTAAATGTACCACATTTTCTCTATCCATTCTTCAGTTGAGGGGCATCTAGGTTGCTTCCAGGTTCTGGCTATTACAAATAATGCTGCTATGAACATAGTGGAGCAGATGCCCTTGTTGTATGAATTTGCCTCATTTGGATATATGCCTAAGAGTGGAATTGCTCGGTCTTGTGGTAGATTTATTTATTTATTTATTTTTTATTGTAATCATTTCATTTTTTATTAATATTTTTTTTATTTTCCATTTTAAATTTAGATAAGAAACAAGGTTGCTTCACAAGTCAGTACGAGGTCCCTCTCCCTTTCCCTCCACTCCTCCCGTGCCCTCCCCCATCCCCCCCCGTTATACCCTCATTCCCCCAGGGAGGGTGAGGCCCTCCATGGGGGTGTCCATAGTCTGTCATTTCATATAGGGCAGGGCCTAGACCCTTCCCCAAGAGTTCAGGGTGAGAGTGCACCTCACATTGTTCTATGGGAGTCCAGAGACCGTGTGTATACTTGGGATGGGTACTGATCTGCTGTCCAAGGCTCAATAGATTACCTAGGCCTCCTCACTGACACCCAGATTCAGGGGGTCTTGAACAGTCCCATGCTTGATTCCCAGGCTGATGCCTGGGATTCAAGAGTTAACCCTTGTCAGATCAGCTGTTTCTGGGGGTTAAACCAGCCCAGTCTTAATCCCTTTGGTCATCAGTCCTCCCTCTCTGTTACTGGCTTTCTTGAGTTCAGCTCAGTACTTAACCAGCCACTAAATGAAGTTTCTGTTTCCCAGACTCTCTGGCAATAGGATTGTAGGCTGGCACTCCCCAGATCTATGTCTAAAATCCATATATGAGAGAGTACATGCCATGTTTCTCTTTTTGTGACTGGGTTACCTCACTCAGGATGGTTTCTTCTAGTGTCATCCATTTGCCTGCGAATCTCATGATTCCATTATTTTTTTCTGCTGAATAGTACTCCATTGTGTAGATGTACCACATTTTCTCTATCCATTCTTCGGGTGAGGGACATCTAGGTTGCTTCCAAGTTCTGGCTATTACAAATAAAGCTGCTATGAACATAGTGGAACAGACATCTTTGTTATATGAATGGGCATCTTTTGGATATATGCCTAAGAGTGCAGTTGCTGGGTCTTGTGGTAGGTTTATTCCCATTTTTCTGAGGAATCTCCATACTGCTTTCCAAAGTGGCTGAACCAGTTGGCACTCCCACCAGCAATGGAGGAGTGTCCCCCTTTCACCACATCCTCTCCAGCATAAATTGTCATTGGTGTTTTTGATTTTAGCCATTCTGACAGGAGTGAGATGGTATCTCAGAGTTGCTTTGATTTGCATTTCCCTGATGGCTAAGGATGTTGAGCACTTTCTCAAGTGCCTCTCAGCCATTTTAGACTCCTCTATTGAAAACTCTCTATTTATTTCTGCAGCCCACCTCTTAATTAGGTCCTTTGCTGTTTTGGAGACTTGCTTCTTGAGTTCTTTGTAAATTTTGGAGATCAACCCTCTGTCAGATGTGGGATTAGTGAATATTTTTTCCCATTCTGTGGGCTGCCTTTTTGTCTTGCTGACTGTGTCCTTTGCCTTACAGAAGCTTCTCAGTTTCAGTAGGTCCCATTTATTAATTGTTGATCTCACTGTCTGTGCTACTGGTGTTATGTTCAGGAAGCTGTCTCCTGTACCAATTCGTTCAAGGGTACCACCCACTTTCTCTTCTAAGAGGTTCAGTGTGGCTGGATTTATGTTGAGGTCTTTGATCCATTTGGACTTAAGCTTTGTGCATGGCGATAAACATGGATCGATCCGCATTTTTCTACATGCCAGTCTCCAATTATGCCAGCACCATTTGTTGAAGATGCTTTCTTTATTCCATTGTATATTTTTAGCTTCTTTGTCAAAGATCAGATGTTCGTACGTGTGTGGGTTAATACCCGGATTTTCAATTCGATTCCATTGGTCTGCCTGTCTATTTTTGTGCCAATACCAAGCTGTTTTCAGGACTATAGCTCTATAATAGAGCTTGAGGTCAGGGATGGTGATGCCTCCGGACGTTGCCTTGTTGAACAGGGTTGTTTTGGCTATCCTGGGTCTTTTGTTTTTCCATACAAAATTGATTATTGTTCTTTCAAGGTCTGTGAAGAATTGTGCTGGGATTTTAATGGGGATTGCATTGAATCTGTAGATTGCTTTTGGCAGGATTGCCATTTTTACTACATTGATCCTACCTATCCAAGAGCATGGGAGATCTTTCCATTTTCTGAGGGCTTCTTTAATTTCTTTCTTTAAAGATTCAAAGTTCTTATGATACAGGTCTTTCACTTGTTTGGTTAGCGTTACCCCAAGGTATTTTATGTTGTTTGTGGCAATTGTAAAGGGTGATGTTTCTCTGATTTCTCTTTCAGCCCTTTTATCATCTGTATATAGTAGGGCTACTGACTTTCTTGAGTTGATCTTGTAACCTGCCACTTTGCTGAAGGTGTTAATCAGCTGTAAGAGTTCCCTGGTAGAGTTCTTTGGGTCATTGATGTAAACTATCATATCGTCTGCAAACAGTGAAAGTTTGACTTCTTCCTTCCCAATTTGTATCCCCTTGATCCCCCTTTGTTGTCGTATGGCTATAGCTAGAACTTCAAGTACCATGTTGAAAAGGTATGGAGAGAGTGGACAGCCTTGTTTTGTTCCTGATTTTAGAGGAATTGCGTTGAGTTTCTGTCCATTTAGTTTGATGTTGGCTGTTGGTTTACTGTATATGGCTTTTATTATGTTTAAGTATGTCCCTGTTATCCCAGTTATCTCCAAGACCTTTATCATGAAGGGGTGTTGGATTTTGTCAAAGGCTTTTTCAGCATCTAGTGAGATGATCATGTGATTTTTGTTTTTCAGCTTGTTTATATGGTGGATTACGTTGATGGATTTTCGTATGTTGAACCATCCCTGCATCCCTGGCATGAAACCTACTTGATCGTGGTGAATGATTGTTTTGATGTGTTCTTGGATCCGATTTGCCAGTATTTTATTGAGTATTTTTGCATCAATGTTCATGAGGGATATTGGTCTGAAGTTCTCTTTCTTGGTTGTATCTTTGTGTGGCTTGGGGATCAAGGTTATTGAAGCCTCATAGAAAGAGTTTGGCAAAGACCCTTCTGCTTCTATTGTGTGGAACACTTTGAGAAGAATTGGTATAAGCTGTTCTTTGAATTTGTGGTAGAATTCTGCACTGAGGCCATCTGGACCTGGACTTTTTTTGGTTGGGAGACTTTTGATGACAGCTTCTATTTCCATAGGGGTTATAGGTCTATTTAAATTGCTTATCTGTTCTTGATTTAGTTTTGGCAAATGATAGCTGTCCAGGAAGTCATCCATTTCCTTTAAATTTTCGAATTTTGTGGAGTACAGGTTTTCAAAGTATGACCTAATGATTCTCTGGATTTCCTCAGAGTCTGTTGTTATGTCCCCCTTTTCATTTCTGATTTTGTTAATTTGCGTGTTCACTCTCTGCTGTTTGGTAAGTTTGGACAAAGGTTTGTCTATCTTGTTGATTTTCTCAAAGAACCAACTCTTCGTTGCATTGATTCTTTGTATTGTTTTCCTGGTTTCTACTTTGTTGATTTCAGCCCTCAATTTGATTATTTCCTGGCGTCTACTCCTCCTGGGGGAGTTTGCTTCTTTGTGTTCTAGAGCTTTTAGCTGTGATGTTAATTCTCTGGTATAACTGTTTTCCTGTTTCTTCATGTGAGCACTTAGTGCTATGAACTTCCCCGTAGCACTGCTTTCAAAGTGTCCCATAGGTTTGGGTATGTTGTGTCTTCATTCTCATTGAATTCGAGGAAGTCTTTAATTTCTTTTTTTATTTCCTCTTTGACCCAGGGATGGTGCAGTTGAGCATTATTCAATTTCCATGAGTTTGTAGGTTTTCTGCAATTTGTGTTGTTGTTGAATTCTAATTTTAAGGCATGGTGGTCTGATAAGATGCATGGAGTTTTTCCAATTTTTTTGTAGCTGCTGAGGTTTGATATGTTGCCAAGTATGTGGTCGATTTTTGAGAAGGTTCCATGTGGTGGTGAGAAGAAGGTATATTCTTTTTTATGTGGATGAAATGTTCTATAGGTATCTGTTAATCCCAGTTGGGTCATTACTTCTATTAGACCCTTTGCTTCTTTGTTGAGTTTCTGTCTGGTATTCTTGTCTAGTGGTGAGAGTGGTGTGTTGAAATCTCCCACTATAACTGTGTGGGGCTTTAGATGAGATTTAAGTTCTAATAATGTTTCTTTAAGGAATGTGGATGCCTTTGTATTGGGGGCATGGATGTTCAGAATAGACACTTCATCTTGGTGGGTTTCACCTGTGATGAGTATGTAATGACCTCCTTCATCTCTTTTGATTGATTTTATTTTAAAGTCTAGTTTGTTAGATATTAGGATTGCTACCCCTGCTTGTTTCTTGGGTCCATTTGATTGAAAAATTTTTTCCCAGCCTTTAACTCTCAAGTAATGTCTGTCTTTGAGGGTGAGGTGTGTTTCTTGTATGCAGCAGAAGGAAGGGTTCTGTCTTCGAATCCATTCTGCTAGTCTGTGTCTTTTTATGGGTGAGTTAAGGCCGTTAATATTGAGGGATATTAATGACCATTGATTGCTCATCCTTCTTCGATTTGCGATGGTTGTTGTTGGTGGAATTATGGGTGGAATTTCACCCCTTTGTACTTTTGGCTGTTGGTAGAGTGGGATTCTCTAATGCTTATGTTTTTCTGGTTGTAGTTAGCTTCCTTGGGTTGGAGTTTTCCTTCCAAAATTTTCTGTAGGGCTGGGTTAGTGGACACATATTGCTTGAATCTAGTTTTGTCATGGAATATCTTGTTTTCTCCGTCTATAGTGATTGAGAGCTTTGCCGGGTATAGTAGTCTGGGCTGGCATCCATGGTCTCTTAGTGTAGGTAGGGTAGATTTATTTTGAATAAATAATATCAGCAATGTTATTGTGGTTTTACATGGATTTGTAATAGGCACAGAAAGTATTTAAATATAAATATTAGCACTTAAATTAATGTTAAAATATTCAAGAAAATAAAAATGTAATTATGTAAATAAGAATTCAAAATGTCAAGGAAATATTGACTTAACCTCAATAGCTTTATTTATAACAATGGAAATCTACAAAATAATTGATGAATTTTTATGTTTGTTTCTGTTAGTTTCTTTATATCAGCTGGAATTTTATTATTGCTTTTGCTACAACCTACATTAAACAAAATGTTTCTCACACTTTGAGACTGTGACCTGAATAAAAATACAGGCTTCTTTCAGATTTTTTGAATATTTTCCAGCTGCTTTGTGATAGGAAGCCAATTATGTACAATATATCATACAGAGGAAGCAATTACATTCATTTTCTTGGGCACTGAGAAATTTGATAAGGTTGACACTGGGCACATTGAGCTGTGATAACAGTTAATTTTTTAAAAGGCATATAATATAGGCCAGTTGAATTGAAGTCATTTGTTTTTAAATTGTTGAAAATTGTGTTACCTTAGATGCTTTCGGATGACAAGAGGAGTGAAAATTAATTTAGAAATCTATTTTACATGCAGAATATGTAGTAGGCTCATTCAATTTGAACAAAATACTTCATTCTGCAAGCAAAACAATTCATGGGACCTTGTGTTTAGTCTCAGATGGGCTGGACTTTGGGGAAAGGTTAAGGCAACAGATCTTATTGAACTCAATATTTTAATAAAATCTTTGTATTTTAAGCAATGCTCTTTATTTTCTCTTTCTGCCCATCATCCAGTATCCACATTTCCTCTTCATCTCTTTACTGGTATTCTGTCTGTAATACTAGACACACATATTAATTATTTGACACAGACAACTCACAATTATACATGAATGAGGTACTCCTATTAATTTATTTACTAAGCACCAATACTGAGGCAAGCTTATATTTACTATATTATGTTTCCTTTGAGCAATTATACACTGGGCTTTGTACTTACACAGAGAAAGTATTTCTCTGGAACTTGGATTTTAAATGAACTTGTTTGTTGGCTATGTCTGGACAAAGGGACATAATTTAATTTTAATAGAAATATATAGAAAAATTATCAGTGATATGAGAAAAATAGAGAAATACCATTGGGGAATTATGGATGCAATGGAGTCTCCCAAAGGAGATGTCACCATGTCTTCATGTTTCTTGAATGAGTCTGGTGTTCAATGCGTGACATGACCATTTGGGGTATGGAATGAAAGGATGTGTGACCTAGATAGATGATCTGCTGACATGCTGGCAGGAACTCCACAGATCTATCAGGCATTAAGTATTTAATGAAGACAAAGGGAGGGTTAAAGTTCATTTAAACTAAAAGAAAAGCTTCACCTATTAGCAACACTAATAACATGGGAGAGACATTGCACTTCTTGACAGTAAGACTTCGCCTATCAATGCACATGCATAATCTTCTCTGGCAAGCACCATAGTGATTTTTCAGCAGTTAGTTATTGTTTGTTTATAGAAACACTAAAAAGAAAGACCCAACTTTTCAATATGGCTACACTCTATATTGCTTTAAATATTAAGGTAATGCTTAAAATTTCCTTGGGATATTGCCAAATGAAAAGACTTCTGACATGTTGTTTTTAAGTATACTCTGTAGTTCAGACTGTATCAGCAAATTGTAATGTGCCATAAGCAGTACTTAAAAGCCAATGAATTTCTTATGCAATTTTCCTTAACAAAAGGCTGCTACTTAAAATAAAGGGAAGGATTAAAAAATCTATTTCAAGGTTTTCTTTATCTAAAATTCACTTCTATAGGCAACCTGTCACAAAAGTCCACATGTCCCTTTAGACTATGTATTTTTTGTCATTTCCTTAGAGGCACGTCCTTCCCTACATTTCATTAAGGCTTTCCTATGACAAATGTCTCCTCTGCAGTGGCTCTAGAGGCTTCAGTGAAGGCTGCTGAAAATGAATAGAATATATAATAGGTACCATAGACCATTTTATAACAATATTTCCAGTGGTGCTTTTCCTGCACATACTGCAGCATGGTAAATAGAGACCACCGGTCCATGCTTCCATGCTGGGAATTTGGTTGCAGCAACAGCACATCCCAGCTATGTGGACAAAGAAATGCAAGTGGACATAATGAAGCCCACAGATGTGATTTTTGTGGCAAAAGTTAAATTTGTATTCCATAAGCAATAACAGTAGTATTAATGTGTGTTTTATGTCTCTAGGTATTACACTACCTCATGCCGCATGCTTTTGTCTCAGACAAAAACTTCAACTCGATTCCATGTAACAAATATGGGTATGTGTTTCTTTATGAAAGTCTGGTTTTGTTGTCTTGAAATAAGGAAGATTATCAGGAGAAAGCATGTGTCTATACCTCAGTTAGTCAACTGAATACAACAAGGTAGAGGTCAAGATGCGCATTTAGTGTGAAGAGCTGAATTTGTTCACTTCAGATTCGTTAGAAAGAGTTTAATTTGAGTTATCTAATTAGGAGTTCTTCCGACATAGTTTTTTGCTCAGCAGACATTGTTCATACTTTGTTTGTTGTTGTTGATGTCAGTCCATACTGAAAGTAACACATGTGACATATATAACATAGGCTATTCACTGGGAGCTAAAACTAGAAATGAAATACAAGAGATGCAGAGATGATACCAGTAAGTAAGAAAATAATAAATAAAACACTTCATGATTAGAGTTTGCAACAATCACAAAGTAGTAAAATTTACCTGTCCCATAGTAATCATACAGAATGAAGTAAAATGGCCTTTAGGCTGGATGACTGCATTTAAATAACAATGTGCAGCTATATGTGGAATTCTTTTTTTTATCATTTTTTATTTTAATTCTAAATAGCTTGTTTTACATGTCAATCCCAGTTCCCTCTCCCTCCCCTCCTCCCGCACTCCCCTTCCCCCCCACCCTTCCACCCTATTGCCAAATCCTTCAACATAGGGGATATCTAGAGTCAGTCATTTCACTCTGGGTAGGGTCCTGGCACTCCCCTAAGAGTCCAGGCTGAGAGAGCATCCCTCTTTGTGCTATAGACACACGATGACTGTTTGTATTCCAGGGATAGACACTGATCCACAGCTCAGGGCCCCATAGGTTGCCCAGGCCTTCTCGCTGACACTCACATTTGGGGGGGTCCAGATCAGTACCATGCTGGCCTCCCCACTGTCACTCTGGGGTCCAAGAGCTCTCCCCTGTTCAGATCAGCTGTCTCTGCTGGTTTTGCCAGCCAATTCTTTGCCAATTTGCTCATCACTCCTCTCTCTCTGTCACTGGGTTCCTTGGGTTCAGTTCAGTGATTAACTGTGTGTTTGCCTCTGCTTCCATCAGTCACAGGATGAAGGCTCCCGGATGGTTATAGACATCAAGTTCATTATCAGGAATGGGCATTCGAGGTGGTCTCTCCACTATTGCTTATCTTGCCAATTGGTGTTATCCCTTTAGATCACTCGAGGTCACTCTGGTGCCTGATATATGTGGAATTCTTAAAAACATAAATAAACTAATTAACAATATTTAAACACATTTAGTAAGTTACCTGTTTTTAGAACATGTGATAATAAATAAAAATAAGCAGAGCAGCATTGCTATGATAAAAAGAAAATGCAATTTCTGTAACTAAATAGTCTATTCAGTTTTCTTCATTTTACATACTTTGCATTTGGGAATGTAGGCTGGCACTCCCCAGATCGATATCTAAAAACCATATATGAGAGAATACATACCACGTTTGTCTTTTTTATGACTGGGTTACCTCACTCAGGATGGTTTCTTCTAGTGCCATCCATTTACCTGCGAATTTCAAGATTCCATTGTTTTTTTCTGCTGAGTAATACTCCATTGTGTAAATGTACCACATTTTCTCTATCCACTCTTCAGTTGAGGGCATCTTAGGTTGGTTCCAATTCTGGCTATTACAAATAACACTGAAAATAGTGGAACAGATTTCCTTGTTGTATGAATGTGCATCTTTTAGATATATGCCTAAGAGTGAAATTGCTGGGTCTTGTGGTAGGCTGATTCTCAATTTTCTGAGAAATCTCCATACTGATTTCCAATGTGACTGTACGAGTTAGCACCCTCACCAGCAGTGGAGGAATGTTCCACTTTTTCCACATCTCCTCCATCATAAAATGACATTAGTGTTTTTGATTTTAGCCATTCTGACAGGAGTAAGATGGGATCTCAGAGTTGTTTTGATTTGCATTTCCCTGATGGCTAGGGATGTTGAGTACTTTCTCAAATGCCTCTCAGCTATTTTAAACTCTATAGAGAATTCTCTATTTAGTTCTGTTGCCCACTTTTTAATTGTATCCTTTGGTGTTTTGGAGACTTGCTTCTTGATTTCTTTGTAAATTTTGGAGATCAGCCCTCTGTCAGATGTGGGGTTAGTGAATATCTTTTCACATTCGTTGGGCTGCCTTTTTGTGTTGCTGACTGGGTACTTTGCCGTACAGAAGCTTCTCAGTTTCAGGATGTCCAATTTATTAATAGTTGACCTTAGTGTCTGTGCTACTGGTGTTATGTCCAGGTAGCAGTCTTCTATACCAATTTGTTCAATAGTACCACCCACTTTCTTATCTAAGAGTTTCAGTGTGGCTGGATTTATGTTGAGGTCTTTGATCCATTTGGACTTAAGTTTTGTGCATAGTGATAGAAATGGATTCTATTTATTCTTCTACATATCAGCATCCAGTTATGCCAGCACCATTTGTTGAAGATGCTTTCTTTTTTCCATTGTATATTTTTAGCTTCTGTGTCAAAGATCAGATGTTCATACATGTATGGGTTAATATTAGGATGTTCAATTTGATACCACTGGTCTACAAGTCTATTTTTGTGACAATACCAAGTGGTTTTCAGGACTACAGCTCTATAATAGATTTTCTTGAGTTGATCTTGTATCCTGCCACTTTGCTCAAAGTATTTATCAGCTGTATGAGTTCCCTGGTAGAGTTTTTTGGATCACTTATGCAAACTATTATATCATCTGCAAAGAGTGAAAGTTTGAACTCTTCCTTTCCTATTTGTATCCCGTTGATCCCCTTTTGTTGTCATATGGCTCTGGCTAGAACTTCAAGTACAATGTTGAAAAGGTATGCCTATTTGCATCCTGTTGATCTCTTTTGTTGTCATATTGCTCTAGCTAGAACTTATAGTACAATATTGAAAAGGTATGGAGAGAGTGGTCAGCCTTGTCTTGTTCCTGATTTTATCAGAATCGCATTGAGTTTTTGTCCCTTTAGTTGATGTTGGCTGTTGGTTTGCTGTAAATAGGTTTTATTATGTTTAGATATGTTCCTGTTATCCCAGATCTCTCCAAGACCTTATCATGAAGGGGTGTTGGATTTTGTCAAAGGCTTTTTCAGCATCCAGTGATATGATCATGTGATTTTTGTTCATCAGCTTGTTTATATGGTGGATTACATTGATGGATTTTCGTATGTTGAACCATCCCTGAATCCCTGGGATGAAACCTACTTGATCGTGGTGAATGATTGTTTTGATGTGTTCTTGGATCCGATTTGCCAGTATTTTATTGAGTATTTTTGCATGAATGTTCATGAGGGGCGTTGTTCTGAAGTTCTTTTTCTTGTGTCTTTGTGTGGCATGGATATGAAGGTGATTGAAGCCTCACAGAAAGAGTTTGGCAAAGACCCTTCTGCTTCTATTGTGTGGAATTCTTTTAGAAGAATTGGTAATACCTGCTCTTTGATTTTCTGTAGAATTCTGCACTGAGGCCATCTGGACATGAGTTTATTTTTGGTTGGGAAACTTTTGCTGACTGTTTCTATTTCCATAGGGGTTACAGGTCTATTTAAATTGCTTATCCATTCTTGATTTAATTTTGGCAAGTGATAGCTATCCAGAAAATCATCCATTTCCTTTAAATTTTTGAATTGTGTGGAGTACAGTTTTTCAAAGTATGACCTGATGATTCCCTGGATTTGCTCAGTGTCGGCTGTTATGTCCCCCTTTTTGTTTCTTTGTATAGTTTTACTATTTTCTACTTTATTGATTTAAGCCCTCAGTTTGATTATTTCCTGGCATCTACTCCTCCTGGGGGGAGTTTGCTTCTTTGTGTTCTAGAGCTTTCAGCTGTGCTGTTAATTCTCTAGTATAACTATTCACCTGTTTCCTCATCTGGGCAATTAGGACTATGAACTTTCCTTGTAGCACTGCTTTCAAAGTGTCCCATAGGTTTGGGTATGTTGTGTATTCATTTTCATTGAATTCTAGAAAATCTTTGATTTCCTTTTTAATTTATTCTTTGACCCAGGAAGGGTGCAATTGTGCATTATCCAATTTCCATGAGTTTGTAGGATTTCTTCAACTTGTGTTGTTGTTGAATTCTAATTTTAATGCATGGTGGTCTAATAAGATGCATGGAGTTATTCCAATTTTTTTGTACCGGTTGAGGTTTGATATGTTGCCAAATATGTGGTGGATTTTTGAGAAGGTTCCATGTGGTGCTGAGAAGGTGTATTCTTTTAATACCAATCATTTCATAACTTCTATTAGTCCCTTTCTGTCTTTGTTAAGTTTCTGTCTTGTATTACTCTCTAGTGGTGAGAGTGGGGTATTGAAGTCTACCAATATAAGTTCATGGGGCTTTATACATGATTTATGTTTTAGTAATGTTTCTTTTACGAACGTGGATGCCTTTATTTTTGGGGCATAGATTTTCAGCATTGAAACTTCATCTTGGTGGATTTCTCCTGTGATGAGTATGTAATGACCTCCTTCGTCTCTTTTTATTGATTTTATTTTAAAGTCTAATTTGTTAGATATGAAGATTGCTACAACCACTTGTTTCTTGAGTCCATTTGATTGGAAAATCTTTTCCCAACCTTTACCTCTGAGGTAATGTCTGTCTTTGAGGCTTAGGTGTGTTTCTTGTATGCAGCAGAAGGATGGGTTCTGTATTTGAATCCATTCTGTTAGCCTGTGTATTTTTATGGGTAAGTTAAGACCATTAATATTGAGGGATATTAATTACCATTGATTGCTCATTCTTCTTGATTTGCAATATTGTTGGTGGAATTATGTGTGAAATTCCACCCCTTTTTTTTCTTTTGCCTGTTGGAAAGGTGGGACTATATAATGCCTATGTTTTTCTGATTGTATTTAACTTTCTTGGGTTGGAGTTTTCCTTCCAGAAATTTCTTTAGGGCTGAGTTAGTAGATATGTATTGTTTCAATCCAGTTTTATCATGGAATATCTTTTTTTTCATCTATGGTGATTGAAAGCTTTGCTGGTTATAGTTGTCTGAGCTGGCACCCATGGTCTCTTAGTGTTGGTAGTATATCTATCCAGGACCTTCTTGCTTTCAGAGTTTCCATGGACAAGTCAGGTGTAATTCTCATAGGTTTCTCTTTATATGTTACTTGACATTTTTCCGTAGTTGCTCTTAGTATTCTTTCTTTATTCTATATATTTTGTGTCTTGATTATTATGTTTTTGTGGTTCACTCTATTTGTGTTCTGTTAGATTCTTGTACCTCCATTGGCGTATCTTTCTTTAGTTTGGGAAAGTTTTCTTCTATGAGTTCTTTCAGTATATTTTCTGTCCCTTTGAGGTGGTTTTCTTCACCTTCTTCTATACCTACTATTCTTAGGCTTGGTCTTTTCATTGTCTCCCATATTTCCTGCACATTTTGTGTTAGGGATTTGTTGAACTTAATTTTTCTTTGGTGGATGAATCTATTTCTCCAAGTGTATCTTCAACACCTGAGATTCTCTCTTCTATCTCTTGTATTCTGTTGGTAATGCTTGTATTGGTAGTACCTGACCGTTTGCTCAGCTTTTCTATTTCCAGCCTTCCTTCAGACTGTGTTTTTTTATTATCTCTAGTTCAGTTTTCCACCCTTGTACTGTTTTAATTGTTTCTTGCAATTTTTGCTTTGTCTTTCATCCATTTGTTGTATTTTTTGGTTTGTTTTTTTCTTCCATTTCTTGCATTTTTTGGTTTGTTTTTTCTTCCATTTCTTCAAGGGATTTTCCCATATCCTCCTTGAGGGCCTCTATTATTTTCATGAACTTGTTTTTAAGGTCATTCTCTTTTGCTTTATTTGCATTGGAATGTTGGAGTCTTGCTGGTATGGAATCTCTAGAATCTGGTAGTCATGTCAAATTTGTTTTTCTGTTGTTGACTGTGTTTTTATATTGTTTCCTTCCCATCCTTTCTTCTAATGGGTGCAGAAAGAGCCTCTTATTGGCCTGGTGGATAGGGGACCAGCGTTCCCTTTCGATAGGTCCAAGCAAGTACAATACTCTGGTAGTTCTCCTCTTCCTGGTCCTAGTCCTGGTCCCATGGGTGAGAAATAAGACCAAGAATCTGGAGTGTGTAGGCTCCCACTGGGAGGGGAGATTCAGGGCAGTCTTCAGGCACTGGAGCACAGGCTCAGAAACAGACCCCAAATTGCCTGGTCTCTTGAGTAGGGAAGAAGACCAGGAAACTGGGGTGTATAGGCTCCTGCCAGGAGGGGAAGCTCTGTGGCAATCCCCAGGTAGTCCCCAGGCATTGGAAGGCAGGCCCAGATACAGGGCCCAGTTTATCTACTAAGCATCATTTCTAAAATGGTCACCTTGTTGAAGAAATTACTATTCTATGTTGAATTACAGCTTTTAAATTAGTATTTACTCCGAATACCCTATAAAAAATAAACCATGAAATTATATTCACATCTTTAGACATGTGAACCATGGGGCCAGGCGGTGGTGGTGCACACCTTTAATCCCAGCACTCGGGAGGCAGAGGCAGGCGGATCTCTGTGAGTTCGAGGCCAGGCTGGACCGACAGCCTCCAAAACAATACAAAGAAACCCTGTCTCATTAAAAAAAAATAAAAAAAAATAAACCATGAATGATCTCCTCATTCTGTGAGAAACATGGGCATTGGTTTTATTTTTGAAATATTTAATCCACACAAATCAGCAAGGCACAATATAGGAATCACAAATAAATAAAATAAGGGATGCATTGTTTCCAAGAATACAAGGTTACTTTTATATAAACAAATGTTTGAAAAATATTTTTGTTTCTTGGTTTTCAAGACTGAATATGTAGTGTTCTTCAGAAAATGAAAACAAAAAAGGTTGGTTAAAATAGCATGATCTTGACAGTGTTAACCAAATGTACTGAAGATAAGTATCAAACTGTTGAGAGGTCTGGTATAGGCAAAGGTTGGAATTATTGATAGATTTGCCTGGAAGCTCACGAGCTTTTGAAGAGTGTATCTGATTTTAGAGGGGAGAAGAAACATCCATGGCAACCTTGTAGATGCCACCTAACTCGGCCCCCTCTCTGTGTTTCTTCTGTCTTCCTAGAACACATGTTATCAATGTCAAAGTGAGTCAAAATTTGGTCGAGCATATTAAAGGTCATAAGTACCTACTTGCTCTGAAATATTACAGGGACATGACGATTTTCTGTACTTCCCATTCTTTCTGCAGCTCTGAATTTCTGTAATTCCTGTTAATTATTCTAGGTGAGTATAAGATCACAAGCTACTAATAGATCCTTTGTTTGGTCTTCCTGTACACTTTCTCCTCTGTTCACGTTCAGTGTTTTCTTATGAATTTTGTTCAGTATATGCAGGGCTATAGTAACTTTCTATGTCGTGAAGAAAGTACATTGTTTTTTTGTACTGTAGAAAATGCATTCAAGATGCCTATAATTATTGATGGTACAATGTATTATTGAAAAAAAGAATGGATTTTGTGATATTTGCACAGAAATGCTATCTGTGATGTGTAGCACCAGCCCTACAAGGTTTCTCATGGATTCAGGCGAGGGGCTGAGGATTTAAATGAAGACAGCAGGTCCTTCATGCAAGGAGAATGCCATTTATTGCAACAAGAGGGGAGCCTTATATACCAGACACAGCAGCACAGTGGAAAACTACCCAGGTTGGAAGTTTACTTCCACATGGCCCATCAGGGAATAACAGGAACTTTTGGTCAGGCCTTCTCAGAAGCAGGGAAACAGGATGTACTTGTTAGATAAGCTCCTAGTCAGAAGCTGGTCAGGAGATCGCTATGGGGAAGGACCCAACAGTGAAGGACATTGGCTAATTAACATGAATTAGCCATTTCATGATTTGTATATGCTTTATAATATCATTTTGTTCAGGATGTTCACATAGAATGTTGGCTATCAATTTAAAGAATGACTGAAAATTCAAATGGACTTTGGCTGCCCATCACACAATGAGGGATGCTTTCTCAGCCTGAACTCTTGGGGGAGGGCCGAGGCCCTGTCCTGGATGAAATGACAGACTCTGAAGATCCTCCATGGAGGGCCTCACCCTCCCTGGGGATCAGAATGGAGATTGGGTGGGATCTGGGGGATCTGGTGGGGAAGGCAGGGGAGGGGGGAAGGTAGAGGGAGCTGGGATTGATATGTGAAGCAAGCTTGTTTCTAACTTAAATTAACAAAAAGGAAGAAAAAAAGAAAATTCAAAGTTGGTAGCAAAATTATTTCAGAGATTCTTTCAGCATATTTGTAAATCTCTTCAAGAAAGAAAGAAAAAAATATGAGCCATTTGTTTAAGGGAGATCAGAAGTGACAAGTGCATTACTGTAAGGAACAAAAGCATTGTTTAGCAAATTGTCATCAGTCCAAATAATTGTAATTGAACAGTAATATTCTTTGAAGAACACCATGTTATGATCTGTGTGTTATATTACTGAAACATTATAGAATATTATTCATGAACAATAACTCTCCCTTGTTCTGATTCTAAAGCCAAAAACAATTGTGATTCAAACTAATTTGAGATTTTGTATATAGCTTTATCAGAAAGAGCCATCTGCAGAGGGAATTATCTACAGTTTCTCTGAGTTAAATATAACTTATTATCAAATAATGCAATTAACAACTGTTACTCATGAGTATTCTATCATAAGTTAACTTCCTGTGGTGTCTTCAAATTTGTATGCACTGATACAGTCAAGTACTATGCAGTGGTTGTGAGAAAAAACAGGAAGAGCAGTTCTGTGTGCTAATAGTTTATTTACTAGCTTTGTGACACTGAAAAAAAGTAATATTGAGAGATTTCTGGAACAAAGGAATAATAATACACTTCAATAAACTTTTGTAAAAACAAAATAAAAATGTTACATATGAAAGTCATGTAAAATAGACATAGCATAAGTAGTCCACAAATATCAGGTATCCCTGCTTTTATTAGTGCTATTATCAACATGAGGTAATCTTTTACCCTCCTCATGATGGCTAATCCTGGCTCTCAACATACCATGGAAGAGAGAACCTCAGTTAGAGAAATATTTTCACCATATTAGCTTGTATAGTTGTCTGTAGTATGCATTGGATTAGTAATTGTAGCAATCAAGAACAGCCCACTGTGGGCAGTTTTGTCATTGCAGGGTTAATGGGCCTGAGATGAATAAGAAACATAGATGAGTAAATCACTTGCAGGAGGTCAGTAAGCAGTGTGCCTCCACTGTCTCCTCTTCCCTTCCTGCTTTGAGTTTCTACCTTAATTTCCCTTGATTTTTAACTGTAACCTTGAAAGGCAAATACACTATCTCCTTCCCCATGTGGTCTTTGTCAGTGTTTCATCACAGCAACAGAAACCAGCCAAAGACACCTCTCCAATAGTGATTTTGAAGTTTTCTCTTAAATAGACTGTTGTATTACAAGATGGTTTCATTGTCACTAAAAACAATAGCAAAAACATTTACCAATTAGTTTATGGTAAATTTTATTTTTTAGCTATCCAAAATTCAGCCACTTTATGCATTGGCTATCCAAAAGTGAGCTGCTTTCACAAAAAGGTCAACAGCACAACCTCCTTTAAGAATCAATATTTTGGATATATTCACCAAAGTCAACATCATTGCTTTCTCCAGTTTACACTTTTAATATTGTTCAAATTCTTGTTAGATACATCACTACTTTCTCCAGTTTTCATTATTAATATTGTGCAAATTGTTAGATACCTGATATTATCTCAGACAATAAGATCAAGAAGAACAGAGATATTCCTGGCCATCTGCATTATCTTGGACCTCCTCACCCAAGGTAATGGGAGCTAAAAGCTAAAAGGCTATGGAGTCCCACTTTTTGTTTTCATTTTTGGTGAATTTTTTTCTTGCTTTCCCTCATATCATATTTCATTTCAGTGTTTAAACTAATAGGATACTCTAAATGTGTATATACTTTCTAGATGGCAAATTGTTTACTCATCTTATAGTCATCATTTTTTCCTTCTTTTATTTAAAGTGGAAATAATCTTACTTTACATGTCAATCCCAGTTCCCTCTTCCTCCCATTCTGCCATGCCTCCCACCAACCCCCAACCCATCGCTCTTCTGATCCATAGAAAGGATGAGGCCTTCTATGGGGGATCATCAAAGTCTGTCACATCATTTGGGACAGGGCCTAGGCCCTACGGCATGTGTCTAGGGTGAGAGGGCATCCCTCTATGGGGAATGGGCCTGTACTAGGTATAAATGTTCTTCCATTACCAGTGTTCCAATGGACTGCCCTGGCCACCTAACTGACACTCATGTGCAGGTTCTGTCCTGTGTTGGCTTCCAAGCTGTCAGTCGGGGTCCATGAGCTTCCTCTTCTTCAGGTCAGCTGTTTCTGTGGGCTTCCCAAGCATAGTATGGACACCTTTGCTTATCATTCTTCCCTCTCTACTACTGGATTCCAGGAATTCAGCTCAGTGCTTAACTGTGTGTCTTTGCTTCTGTTTCCATCAGCTACTGGATCATTTCTCTATGATGGCGTATAAGAAAACTATCAATATCCTTAAAGGAAGGGCAGTTAGGACAGCCGCTCCCCTATTGCTTAGATTCTTAGGTGAGGTCACTGAAGTATATCTATGGATATTTCCCTAGTGCCATATTTCTTTTTAAATTTTAATCCCTCTATTAAGGTATCTCTAGTCATTCTTTTTAAAACAATCTGTTTATATTTTAAATTTCATTTTGCCACAATTCTCCTTCCCACCCCTCCTCCTGCTCTGCCACCTTCCCCAAATCACCCACATTCCACTCCTTCTCATGAGTAAGGGCTCTAATAGTTCCCAGGAACCCAGCCTAAAATTTGCCAACATTTTTTAAAATAGCTATTCTTTCTTTACTCGAATTTATGTTCACCATTAGAGACAAAAATGACTAATATACTTGCTTTGTTATAGTGAAGTTTATTAATTCAAGTACAAATTCCTGAAATGACAATTATGCATAGTGATAGAAATAATAAGTATGCTTCCACTAAGAATGAGGCAAATTTAACTTATTTTTCCTAATTTTATTTTGGCTCATAGGTGGTATTTAAAAATTAGTTTTCCAGTGGGCTGTATTCTACATTCAAGATTTTGTGAGAATTAGCAAATACCTCTGATAACTCCTTTATAACAGTTTGTGTCTTATTATGATACTGCATAAAATCCCAAACCCAATTGTGACTAAAAGTTTCTAAGTATTTTATAATTTTATTTCTGTTTTCTCTGGCCTATAACGGAAGGTACAAGCTTTAATGTTGTCACTGATGTTGGCATTTCCAGGTGGTTACATTTCTTTCCTTTTGTCTATGATATGGTATTAATTTCTTATTCCCAAACATGATGAACTCATAATACCATTTTCACTGTTTTTGCTTTGATGACTCCCCTTATGGTCAGCTTATAACTTTTTATGAGATTAATTCAGGAACTGCTTGAGGACACTTGAACATTAGTGTTATAAATGTGTTATGGATTACACTTTTACTATTAAAAGTTTGGTTGACTATATCCTATATTTTTTGCCCTGAGCTTAAATCCAGGTATTATAGTGTGGTCTGTGCATTTTTTAATGTTCTCAGTTTAAACCTAGTAAGGATATCTTTAGTTTTTAATATTTAGTTAACTTTGTTTTAGCTATATTTAAGGGAATATATACTTGAGAAATAATCCCCTTTTACCTACAGGCTTCTATTTAGACTCAACAGATCTGTAATATATGTATATATGCATAAAGAAAGTGTGTATATATTAAATAAATCTCTATTTTATGTATATTTAGGAGACATGTACTTGGGATATTTACTTGTGAACCATTCCCTGCTACCTACAGGTTTCTATTCAGTCTTAATAGATCTTAGCAAGTTTAATATGTGATATATATATGTTCATATATATCATAAGTGTGTTTATCTCATATATATAGTGCAATTATATATTAAGTACAATCTTCTGGTTATATGTTTATATATATATATACATATATATTTGCCATGGATTTGATGCCTCTTTCTTCTTCAAATAGATGTAGAAGCTCTAGTGCCCAACATGAATATATTTGGAGATGATGTTTGGGGGAGGGAATTAATTTTAGATGGAGTCACATGGTAGAGATGAATGACACAAGCAATGTACTTATAAGATGTAGATAGGTGAGACCTTTCTTTGTCACGTGTGTGTATAAGTAAGAAGAAGGACTTTATCAACCACATGAACCTTCTTTTTTGCCATGTGGATTCCAGAACCATGAGAAATAAAAGTTTACTCTTAAAGCCATCTGATAATGTCCGATTTTGCATAGTGGCTTGAGCTAATAAGATGTATTTGTAGTAATTATTTATCTATATTTATGATACTTTTTATCTATTCATCTGTTCCATAGACAGTTGTTGCAGTTTATTAAATTCTACAGGCTGGGCTTGCTCTTCAGCATCTGTAATTCTGTTTGATTGTTTTATATCATTTCTATTTCTTTGTTATTTTGTCTATTATTTTCCTCAGTTGCCTTTTAATTTTCTGTATCAATTTAATATCACATTATTCATCATCTTTAAGAATGATGAAATGTATTCATTATCAATTTGTTTATCATCATTTCTTTGAGGTTAACTACTCTGGTATTATCTTATGGGTATTTTGTTGTTTTTTTTTTTTTTTGATGATGCCACATTTGCCACAAACTGTGTGATCTTTGAACTGTTGATTTGGCACTTATGTGTTTGAAGAAGATACCACTTCTGTTTTTCATAGACTGGTTTCCCACTTGTAAGTTTCAAATATACCTCTAATATGAGGGTTTGCATATGGAATTTCAACTGAGCAAATATGCAGTTGCTGGGACTGCATATGGTCTCTGCTTCGGATGATTCTTTGATAGGTGGAAATCCTTCCTGGACCCTTGACAAATGGAAACTTCCCCAGGATGGGACAATAAGAAGTGTGTCGTATTATGAACTCTAGGTGGGCTACTTTGCAGCTTCATGCATGGTTTTGGTATGTTTTCTGCTAGGAATATAGAAATCCTCCTCTTAAGTCAATGAGTACGTCCCTGAAATGCAGGGTTGTCACACAGCATGAATAATATGCATTTTAACAAGTCACTGGGTTAGTTTTTGTCTATAATCAGGTTTGTCTATATACAGGTTTTCATCAGAGAACATGGATAACTATACCTTCTAATAAATTTCTAGCACTGTCCTGAAGGATGGCTGGTGAAGCCATAACAAGTGGTCTCACAGATTCTTCAGGATTAGGAGTCAGATCAAGGTCAATAGCCTATGGGACTGTAAGCAGCTATCTATTCCTTTCTGTCTTCCAAGCTGGATCATTTCCAGATTGAGTGAATCTCTGAAGCCAAGTCAAGGGTTGATTCAGGATCACTGCCAGTATTTAGTTTGATGGATGTGTTACTCAAAAGGGTGCTGGAGATGCAGATAGTTTCTTCTAAGTATAATAAATGAACAAGGAAAATCTGTGATTGGTACTTTTACCAGTATTAGAAATACTTTGGTTAGTTTGTCATGTGCAAGTGAAAATGCCTTTTAAAATAGACATTTTATTTTTAGGATTTCACTTACCTCCATTACTCTCTTTTACCACTTTCCCTCTGTCTAATGTTCAAACTTTCAGCCATAAAAGCTTAGCCAGCTATGCAATCACTCTATATTGTGTCTATGTTGAGTATGTGTGACCTACTGAGTGTAAATTAGGGTTGTTTATATGAGCATAGTGAGAGGTTATTTACTGGAGCATGGGGAAGCTTGTTAATGGCTGTGTCTTCAAAGAAAATGACATCCCTTCTTCCCTTACACCAGAGAAACTACTAACTGATGATAGGATTCCAGGAAGGCATGGCATCTTGGGAGCTCTACCTCATCCATAATGTAATGTTCATGGGTCAGGTTTCATGAAAGTAACCACAGCAGTAATGACCTAATGAGTGCAAATACCATGTCATTCCCAGAAGTTATCTTTTACAGTATATGTTTCCACATACTTTTCTGTGATGTTCTCTAAGCATGGATGCCATGGGGGGCAATACAGATGTTCTTTTTAGGGTCAAAACTCAATGATTACTTAGTGCTGTCAGTGGGACCAGTTATAAGATTCTGCCTTCACTCCCACCTCTGCAGTAAGACTATTATCTGAGAAAGACTGAGAGTCAGGATAAATACAACATCGTTTCAAAGAAAGTAGGAAAGTATGTCCATTTAGCAAAATACAATTGTAGGTTTTTCTTAGGGTCTTGTGTAAACACTTCTTAGTCTTAGACTCCATATGGGGTTTATACTTGCCTGTCTGGGACACTATTGTCCATAAAGATACACTTTTCTGTAGATAATTGTATTATCCTTGCTATGGAGGTACAATGGCAGGATATTTGCTGTTCTGATGTCTTGTTGGAATCACTCCTATGATATTTTTCTTTTTCATTGACCATAAAGTAGTGTTTGTTTTATATTTTCCTAAATGCTCTTTTAGGCACCTTAATAATTTCCTTTTGTAGTTAACTTTATTACAGTAAGATTATAAAATACATGGCTCAGTGATTAAGAGCACTGGCTGCTCTTCCAGAGGACCTAGGTTCAGCTCCCAGCACCCGCATAGCAGCTCAAACTGTGTAATTCCCGCTCTGGGGATCTGACACCCTCACATACATGTGAGGAAAACACAAAATGCATGTAAAAATAAATAAATCTTTAAAAAAAAGATTATAAAATACAACCATTTGTTGGGAGTATGTATTGATCCCTCACTCTAGGTGATGACTTAATTAGTATATTTCTTCTCTCTTCCAGATCCCACTCCTCCCCTTCCTGAGGCTAATTTGTTATACTCTCAGATGACTATTGTAGTCCACTAGTGATTTCCTTTAGAGTAAAAAAAATTATGCTTGGATTTTCTGATTCAATTTATGGATTTTAAAATTACCTTTGCTATTATCATACTCCATCCTTCTAACCTATCCTGCATTTCAGTGTTTAAACTATAAAATTGTTTGGGTTGCATGACAATATTTCTCTCATCTTTAATTATATTTAGGTGCATTCTGTGATGACTGAGTTATTGCAGGGGCTTCTCTTTCATCTCTTCCTTTCTGAGCTCAATCCTTTGAAGTCCTTTGCAAGGAGGACTTGTGGTCGCTGTATTTTATTACATAATGAATGAGTGAAAAGAATATTCTACTTTATTTTGTGGTTGCATGTTCTTTAATTTTCAAGATGTGATTTTAAAATCTTGTATGTACTTGAAATTCCATTTCCAATATGATTTGTTTAGTTATTCTATATTGGAATAGTTGTTCAAGTATTTTGTCATCAATTTTCCAAAATTAAAATAATTAGAATAATTAAAATCCAATATTTTTCACCTTTGCCTACTCCATTTTATTTATTTAGTCCATTTTCCCAAAGATCATGTTCTCCATGATCTCATCAGTTTTAGTACTGCTTGATTGATTTAATTTTAGTGTGTGTGTGTGTGTGTGTGTGTGTGTGTGTTGACTACATGTGCTATAGGAGCTTGTATGCAGACACATAGATCAGAAAACAGCTTCAGGAATTTGGCCTAATCTTTCACTTTATTAACACAGGATCTCTATTATTGTTTGAATCTGTGCTAAATATGCTAGCCTCTTTGCCAAAAAGTAAATGTAGAATACTGAAGAACTGATGAGAACACATTGAGTGTGAGATAATATTCTTCCAGGGTGTGAAGAGGAGAATAAGTCTGTAGAAGACACACAAGATAGTGTGTGTGTGTATGTGTGTTTGAAGTTAAATGAATATATATAACTAACCAATAATATGTAAGCATTAGTAAAAAAAGTGACCAACAATCTTTAAAATATCCAATATATGCATCCAACATATAGGCAATGCAGCGGTGGCCAAGATCAATGGTCAGGACCTAGATGCATGGCAAGAAGGATGAGTTGATGAAACAATTGACAATCTGAAGGAGGGCTGTCTCAACTTCGCATTGCCAGAGTGACAGGCAGTGCCACATTTGAGCTCTCTAAGTTAGGTTTCACCCTCAAATCCATCACCTGTGTCCTTGCCATCATTAATCAGACTCAAAAAGAAATTGTGAAGAAATTCTACAGGGACAAGAAGTGTAAGACTCTGGACTTGTGACCCAGGAAGATTAGAGAAATGTGCTAGCAGCTCATCAAGCACAAAGAAAAGCTGATGTCTAAGAAGCAGCACCTAAAGCAGCAGCTGCATCGACTGAGCAAGTGTGGGGTTAAGGCCCAAGAAGCCATGGCAATAAAGCACAATACTAGAGAATAAAATAAAACATCCAACACAGTATAGAGGTACACATGTGAAATCAAGGCATTAATTTGGCTAAAGTTGACAAATACCAACACACCACATTTCTCTTTCATTATCTGCCAGTAAAATGCATTAGGGGTTGCAAAACCTATACTAAGATTAAAGAATTGATCAACTGTTTTTTAAAGGAGCATGTCTTTTGTTTCTACTTTGAAAACAAAACACCATTATTTAAAGTTGACTCATGACAGTCTGTTCATATTGATTCTAAATAGACTTTCTGATTTGATCATATTGTAACTTCCTCAGCCATAAATTCTTGTCCTAGAAGTAAAGAGCCTATGTATAGGCTGACGTTTTAGGAAGAACACATCTGAATCACTTTCAGGAAGATACTACCTCCATTGCCAGTTAGTCCCAGTGTGAGGTTTTCAAAGTGAAACTAATGATCACTTACAAATGAAATGGCTACCTTATGCTAAGCATATATTTGGTTGAACTATGTCTCAGGCCTTTTCTCTTAGGAGAACAAGAAATACAGGCTTTGAGACACAGTGTTTCTTTTTTATGCAAAGCATGTTGTTATAATATTCCAGTCTCTCTGTTGCTTCATCTGTTCATTCATTAACAATGTTTTGAGAATTTGGACAATTTTCATGTGTATGCATGCATATTCCTTTGTAAGCTGGTATGCATGTATGTACAGTTATGCATGCACATATGTACAAGTGCAGGTCAGATGATAATAAAAGGTTTCTTAGGAACCAAATACCACTCGATCATTGGAAACATGCCTATCTCAGTCTTCTAAGTTCTAGTATTACAAGGGTGACCAGGCCTAGATTTTTAGTTGGGTTTCTGAAATTAAACTCAGGTTTCTTTTGTTTGCAGGGCAGTTATTTTATCCATTAACTATCCTCTAAGTCCAAGAAGGAAGACTATAAAATTCTCTATAGTTTAACTGTTCTGCAGTACCTTATTGTATATCAATTATCTATTCCTGTCTGTCTGTCTGTCTGTCTGTCTGTCTGTCTGTCTATCCAGCCATTACATCTTGGTTCCATGGATGAACCCAAACTTCACACACTCTACTTATGCTGTTCTCCATACACTTTGTCTTATCCTTTGCTTTTCTATAGTGTTTAATATGCATTTGTTTAGACACACTTTTTGTGCCAGCCATCAGAGAATTAGTATATTCATGTCTAGGAATAATCTAAAAATACACTACAGTAGTATTTTGACTTGGTTATTTTCCATCTTATGATGAAAGATCAGTAAATCATTGGAGATTATATTCAAATAGTCTTTGTTCATTTAGACAACTTTGCATAAACTGAATAACTCAGAAGAAATTGGTTATTCTATTGTTAAGCCTCTTTTCAAATAAATGAGCTTACTAACCATGTGTATCTAAATAGGGTTGTTATGAAAATTAATAAGTAATAAATGTAAACTGTTTAGAAAAAAGTTTATATAATATATAAAAGATAATGCTAAACATATGCTTGACACAATTGTGTCACTGGAAACTCTTTACAGAAATGAAGGCAATTTAGCAGACCGAGGGGATTTGTGTATGAGCAAACAAACAATTGTCTATTACTTAATGTCAAAATGGAATAGTAGAGTCCATGGATCAGGGTTTGAGCACAAAGGACAATGTCTAGTGAAGCTGTAGATGATATTTGTGTATCTTAGTTAGAGCTCCCAGAGGATTTTTTAAGTGGGCTATACATGGAAGATAGTTGGACAGGTTTATGGGTGTAAAGTTTTGCATGTTTAGTTGATAGTTATTTCCTGCTGTTATTCTATGAATATTATTTTCTCTGTTGATTTAGGATTTCACCCTGAAAGGAAAGGAAACTCTGCAACAGCAGAGCCAAACAGAGACAGAATCTGATAGTCTATGTTGGAAATAATAGCTTGCATAGTACTTCAGTAAGTTTTTAGGAGGGTATATTTCCTCATGGTTTCCTGCTCTCAGCCATTGATTTATGGCCACTCATCCTCTCAATTCCACAGTGGAGACAATAAGAGTTTACCTTTAGGAACAATAAATGGGAAACAATATTCTCTCCCTTTTAACTTTGAGAAATTCAATAAGTAGAAATGTTTATAAAGTGAATAAAATCGCTGGTATAATTTGTAGCATAATTCAATATCAGACTAAATAGTCTCACACTAGCAGCAAATGAATGGCTTCATGGTCCTACAATGCTTAGAGATGGGAGCACACTTGGTCCTTACCCATTTTAGTGCAACACACCTTGAATGTGTCATAAAAACTTTAACTGCTTTGATCTTACCCAGAAAAGAGAAAAGTGGTCAGGAGTGAGTGTCTTGCAGTCAGCTCCTGCATGTTAATGTTTAAATGAAATGATTTTGCCTGAGGCAGTCCTGACCCTCATGATACTGTGTGAGAAGAGGTGAGATAAGTATAGCAGCGCACCATTTTTTGCTTCCAAAGTAACATTTCCAACTTTCTTCACAGGATGAGTGGAAACATTAATTGAGTGGAAAAAAAATAAATGACTTTAAAACTAAATTTTGGCTCACAATTCATTAATAGTCATACAGATGCTTATAGATATAATTATCTATTTAAAACACTGGTAAAGAATACATGTCACCAAGAATCATGGATTATACCAAATAACACCAAGCGCAGCTTGGTCATAAGGATCCATGTGACATTAGAGATGGATCAACCGTCTGCCCTCCACAGCATTAGTTGGATGTTGAACCTGTTGAAGTAAGTAGCAGACTAGGTTTTCTCTGTGCTAACAGTTTCATACAACCAAACATCTTCTTTCTGCTATTATTATCCAGCTAATGTGTACACTGAAAACACGCAGCCTCCCTAAAAAGATGTGACAATATCATTGCAAATGTAAAACCTGCCCCAGGTGTGGTACATGCTCAATATACCATACAGTCTGTGTCCTGCCTTTTGGATCTTCTTTACCGTATTCCTATTTCGTTTGATGAGGCTTGTGCCTCTGCTGCTGAATGCTCAGCCTTCACTGCTGAGCGTTAATGGCTACAGTGTCTGAAGATGATTATTTCACACTCTTCTGGACCTCCTTCCTTTTCTACGGCTGCCAGCACAGTCCTTCTGGGGGAAATTATTTTCTTTTAGATCTTACAACATGTTAAATCAATGTAATAAGGAGCAGGTGGCTGGAAAATGGTGCTCTATTATTAAGCATATTTACATCGGAAAAAAAGAGATTCATTCTTTTCATTACATTTTATAGGTATATTTAAAAGTATAGTGAAACAAATTAGTATATGTGCTATAAAAATCAGAGTAATGTATTTTCTTTTCTGTTAAGTATAAAATGGTTTGATTAATATTAATTGTATATGTGCATGTGTTTCTGTGTGCTATTTCCATGCTTGTATGCCATGTGTTCTCATCAAATAAGAGTGACTAAGCTAACTATTCATTGACTGCATATATGTTTGGTATCCGAACAGAAATTTTACTAGGAGAGGGCATGGATAGAAGCTTGTGCCCTTTCAAATGACAAAAGTTGAGAAGTTATTGATTTGACTTATGTGAACTCAAGTCCTTGTCCTCAGGTGAACATTTAGAGTTGATTAAGCTTATTCAAAAACTATTTATGTTATCAAATTTTAGTCAGTCACGCTGAAGAAATACGCATGCAAGTGCACATTGAAGTTAATTACTTCTACAAAAGAAATCTTAATGTGTTCTAATTGAAATTGAACAGATATAGTTGAAAAGAGTACAGTCAGCCTTATAAACTAGCATTCTGAAAACATCAAACGTGCAAAAATGACTTAGTGAGGTCTGAATTCTAAAAGATCCTAAGAATAACTACAATTTTAAAAGCTGTTATTGTGCTTTAATTTGATGCACACCAAGGGATGCTTAAGTCTGATTTGTGTCATCTCTCATTGATAATCAAGTAATTTTCACAGCAGTGAGAATGTGCAATTGTCTTTAATTGTGAATTTATGAGTATCAGACTATCATAAAATTTTTGTGACGAACTATGAAGCTCACCACTAATGAGCATGGAGTTGTTTAAATGTAGAAAATGAGCTTTATTTCATCACACAAATCCACAAATTGGTAGGGAACAATATTTTATAAAACTATATCTGACTGTGCACATATGTGAATGAGAGTGTGTGTTGTGTGTGTGTGTGTGTGTGTGTGTGTTGCTTATTATTTGGACAAAACAAATTCCAGTACTTAGTAGACAAGACAAAGGATGTCATAGTTTCTTCCAATTTTTAATTTCACAGAAGTAATGTATATAGTCCATCCAATGAATACCTTAGAGGTTTGAACAACAAAAAATTTCAATTCTTTGAAAATTGCGTCTTCACTTCACATTGCCTACAAGCAATTGCATTTAAGGACCAATTGTGTACTATTTGTTAACTGAGAGAAACTAATTGTACATTTAAACAGGTGAGATAAGGACAAATAAACCCAATTTTTCAAATATTAATTCCAAGCTCTGATTTTGATGTATAGATTAAGAATTATTAAATTTTTCTGAGTCTCACATTTCTCTAAGAATATTGATTGCTTAAGTCAACAAGTGTTAACTTTCTCCACAGTGGGTGAGGTGCTACTCTAGGTGACAAGAATAAAGCATGAGTAACTGATTTCCACAATCCACTTCAGGGATAGTCAAGACAGACTGACAGTGAGTTTCTTGGCACAAGTGTATATAAGTGGTGTGCTTGGCAAAAGTGGTGTGACAAAGGCTAAAACTGTCTAGGGATGATGAGGAAAAGTAAAGAATTTTAAAATCTTATTCAGTGATTTTAAAAAGCACTTCTGCAGAGGTGATAGTTAAGCAGAAATCTGCAAAAGAGAAGGGAAAGGGCAGGCAAATCTATAGACAGAACAAGGAGGCACAACAAAGCAGAAATTACCCAAGCTGTAAATGCAGTTGTGGAGTAGCAACAAGTTCTGCCGTTTTGTGACCAGTCATAATGAAAGAATTGGTAGAGCACTAACTTTGAGAGGGCACAAAGCATATTTAATCTTGCTCATTTGTTTATTTGTGAGTTTCTTCCTTAAGACTACAATCAGGTACATGCATCTTTTAAATTGGTATGTTTTTAAGGAACTCTGTTGAACATTTGTTACTTAAAAATTAAAATATCAAACTACAAAGACTACTGAATCAAGCTCATGGAAACTCATGAACGCTAGACTGTCAGCTTCAGGGGAATAAAGTAGGCCCTCCATATGTACGAGACAGTTGTGAAGCTTGAACTATTTTAGGGGCTCCTGGCAGGATTGTGATAGCCCATTCTCCCTAGTGGGATGCTATGTTAAGCCTCAATGCATGAGAGAGGAGCTTGGACCTCTCCAACTTGTTTTTTCCAGACTTTGTTGAGTCCTCATGGGATTGTTCACCAGTGAGAAGGAGTGGACTGTGGGTGGGCTAGGGAAGATGTAAGGGGTTTTGTGAAGATCAGTGAGAATTGTGGTTAGATTGTAAAATGAATTTTAAAACAAATAAATTTTTAAAATGTAAAACATTCAATAGTTATAAAGGAATTTTTGAGGAGTTGTTTTTGCATAACATTTTCAACATTTTAGCTTTTTCAGTATTTTACTTTCTGCATTCCTTGTTCCATTATATTTAAATTGCTTTTCTAAGTTTCATAATTAAGAAAGATACCCCATGAAATATATTAACATTGTTACAAATGACAGAATCCAGAACAGTCTTTATACATTCAGTGTTCAATTGCTATTGGGTTTGCAATAGTCAAAGTAATAAGGCAAGAAAATAAAGTAATGCACATCATTTGCAAAAATGAATCATTCATAAGGTGTTTTTATTGGCACATGACATGATTATGTACTTGGAAAATTAATTGATACCTACAAAAATTATGTAAACAAATTAGTGAATTTAATGGCCTTACAAGATACAACACAAATATATAAAGTTGTATTTCTTTTCACATGAATGTTATACATATTTGTATATTATGTAAGTACATAATTAGCTAAATCATTTATTTCATATAGTTTTATTTAGAAAAATAAACAGCAAATTGAAGAATAATGTAGTAATTAAAGTCACAAGTGTAATACTATGGAGGGATATATAAGTCAAATTTAGCAAAACATAGGCACATCTGAATAGTGAAAACTACTGATTCTAGTCAAGCATGTAAAAATAATAAAATAACCTTGTATGCATTGCCAGGAATTCTTAATATCCTGATGATATCTAATGCTTAACATTTTTTCACAGAATTCATGCAATATCAGTTCCTGAAATGACAAATTGCAAATTTGATGAAAAACTGTTATTCTAATACTAATTATGAAGTTATGGAGAGCAAGATGATGTAGTTTTTACTTAAGCATAGACATGGATAAATGGAAAAGAATAAAGATCAATAAAATATCTATACATATATCTCCTGAGATTTTCCCTGATGTCATAAAAATACTTTGACAAAAGCAATTTAAAGAAGAAAGGATCTATCTTGCTCATAGTTCCAGCTCATAGCAGCAGGAACTTGGGGGAACTGCTTATAGTAACCCACATGCTAGAACAGAGAGAATTGGATTATGGTATCCTGTGTTTAATTCTCTTTTTCTATTTACTCAGTCCAGAAGTCCAAGGCAAGAGAATGGTACACACAGTGGGCAGGTCCTCTGATGGGGGACGTCCTTCTGTGTTTATGTTTGTCTAATTGGTTGATAAATAAAGCACTGTTGGTCAATCGGGACATAAAATAGGTGGGACTAGGAGGCGAGGAGGATTCTGGGAAATGAAGTCAAGAGTGGAGAGTTGCCATGTGATTTTGGGAGGCCTTCTCGGTAAGATACAACCTTATAAAATATCTATTAGTAATTATGGGTTAATAATTAAGTTAGAGCTAGCCATTAAGAAACCATAACAAATGGCCCACAACTTCATAATTTATGTAGTGTCCTGCGTATTCATTTGGGACTGATGTGACTCTGGGACCAGGCTGGCAGGAAGAATGCTCATTACAAAATGGTGCCCATACTCAGGGCAAAAATTCCACTTAACAAAAGCTTAAAAGGAATTTTAGGAACATAAGAACAGAGACAAGCATGGCTTCTTAGTAGCAGCATTCTCTCAGGTGGGCTCTGTTTTGCTAGAGACAAGCAGAGACTAGTGCAGCCAGTGCTGGCAGTAAACTTATGCCCACCATCTTGGAAAGGCAGCAGTTAAAGCAGCCACAGTTATGATTTTAGCAATGTTGTTTAGCAGATAACAGACACATGGCCAGAAAAACATAAAAGATTTGTAGTAAAGTCATACTCAGATAAAGTAAAACCTCTATAAGTTTAGAGTGTGTTAAAAAATAGATGCAGGCTTAGAAGAGAAAGAAACAAGATAATGGCTGGGTATGGTGGCACAAGCTTTTATTTAATCTCAGCACTCCAGAGGCAGAGGCAGGTGGATTTCCACAGAAAAACCCTGTCTCAGAGAAAAAATAAATAAATAAAAGTAAAAGAAATAGAGTAATAAAAACGTTACATAAAGATGAAAAGTATGAAGATAGTCTGGATATTGTATGCTATTGTGTTGTCTTTGAATCATTTGACTGTTAGGCAATAGCAACAACTGTTAACAGAAATGCTATTGAATTAATCCAACTTATATATTGTAAAAATCATTTGACTTCTAAATTTAAATATAAGGACAGGTTTCTTGGGAAAAGAGTTTTTGCTTGTGTTTTCACAGAAAACGAAAGCTGTGGATTCCTTCCAGACTTCTATGGCTTGATGAAGCAAGACTCCCTGAAGCAGTGGCCCAGGTGGTCCAACATCTAAAACAGCTGAGATGATGCAACCTAGCAGACTACAAAAAACAAGACTTAGCCTGGTTTCTGTGTTTTGTCATGATCCCCATGGTATGGACAGTGCCTCCAACCAGCAGGAATCAGTTTGGAATGAACAACACCCAAATTCCTAAATATTATTTATAAATTTTTGTTTTCATTTAAATGGGGTTGCTTATAAATGGTAATGGTCACAGTCAATCTCTTTCTAAAGGGAAAAAAGGGACTATGATGTAGAAATGAATACTTTGCATTAGTAAGGATTTTCATTTTTTATACAAATTTAAGATCAATAAATTTTATGATATATATATTTCTCCTCTTGTTTATGTATTGTGTTTATACAGCTCTTTTAAAAATGAAATAGACAATTAGAGATAGTTACCTATAATAATCAAAACTTATAGTTAGGTTAGGTAGGTTTTCTAGATATACAGAGATATATTTGAGATGGATAGTCTTTAAACCTTTCAAAGACCTCCAGAAAATGACATTTAAATGTTTTAAGGTTTCTCATGATAGTGAGACACAACTACTCTGGACACACCAAATATGTCTGAAAGGAAGATGGGCATTGAAGAAACTCGTTAAGGAGTTTGCTTTCAGCATGGCAAGATTAGCCATTTGGGTAAGAAACTGCTCTTGACTATACTGTTTGACTTTTGCTGTATAAACTTGACATGCATGATCCACAGGAAAGTGACTGCTAAACTTAGAAGGTAAGATAGACAGTTCTAAAGGGTTCATGCTTCATGGAAGAGTTTGCCAGACATTCTGAAGACACAGAAAAATGACTGACAAACTGCCAATGTTGACAGACAATTTAAAATTTCCTGCTTTTCTAAGAAGTTAGACAGACACACTGTGGCATGTGGGCTGAATGGATGCCCCAGTGTTAAAGAGGAACTTCTGGTGACTGTCCAGGTAGTGAGATGTTTCTGTCAATTCTAGTATTTATATATGATCCTTCTATGGTCTTTGATGGAGTTGAGGACAGGTAGTTATAGTTACAGTTTTCCTCAGTTATGACAAAACATAAGCTACACATAAGACTTTAGTTTCACACAGATAGGATAGATGATAAAATACTTTCTTCAAAGCTTACTAAATATTTTGGACTAAATATTGTAACTAAAGTTCATACTTGATAACTGTTCTTTTATATATAACTTGATTATGTTAAAGTTAAAAACTTTCTTTTTATTTAAACAGAAAAGAAGAAATGATGGGGGAAGTCCTTCTGTGTATATGTTTGTCTTATTAGTTGATAAATAAAGCACTATTGGTCAGTAGGGAAGCAATATAGGTGGGACTAGGAGTCAAGGAAGTTCTAGGAAATGTAGTCAAGAGTGGAGAGTTGCCATGTGATATTGGGAGGAGAGGGCACAAGTTGGCCTTCTCGGTAAGATACGACCTTATAAAAATATATATTATAAATTATGGGTCAATAATTAAGTCAGAGCTAGCCATTAAGAAACCATAGCAAACAGCCACAGCTTCACAATTAATATAGCATCCTGCATGTTCTTTTTGGACTGACACAGCTCTGGAACCAGGCTGGCTAGAAGAACTCTTGCTACAGTCATCCCAAATCAATAAATGCATTTCAGGTAGTCCCTACAAACATTCTCAGATGCTTTTGTGGTATGTGTTTCATGATAGTATCAAGCTGAAAAATAAAACTGTCCATAACAAGAAAAACTAATTTCAACAAGATGTCATAACTGTCAATGGAAACAATCGTGTTCTTAAAATTTATTTTGAGTCAATTTCTTTCTGTATAGTGTAGGCTGCCCTTTACTCATGATCCTTCTGCTTCAACCCCTGACACAATGATTATAGTCATGTAACAACAATACTAATTTAGTTCAATTCTAAGAGACTGTGTTAATTCAATGAATATACAGTGTACAACAAACAAATCAGGAGAATTAACATTTTATTATTTTCAGGAATTTTTTGTGCTTAGAGTCTATCTTTTCTTTGAGCTTTCTTTAAATTTTAATAAGAAATAAAAACTATATAACAGCTGTATCAATGTGATAGGATGATCAGATATGTTTAGAATTTCAAACTCAAGATGAAGATTATAGATGAAATATTTTCATTGCAAACAAAAGGTGTTATGGGCATATCCCAGTGGAAAAGTGCATGCCTAGTATACATGAGGCCAACATTACAAATAAAATTAAAAAGGAGAGAGAGTAAGAACCACAGACTGAAAGAAAATGTCTCTCTCTCTCTCTCTCACACACACACACACACACACACATACTTCTTGTATTCTCAATATAAAAATTAAAGGTGAAGATAATGTGATTGGATAGTAAAATAAACCACCCAAAGGACTGCTCAATTTAGACTTCACAGAAAATATATAACTGGCTGAGAAGCACTTTAAAAGATGTCTCAAATTTATTAGGTTAATGAAACCTAATATCAGAAGCAATATAACATCAGCAAAGTCTCGTTTGCACCTGTGAAGACAGAAATGGCACGACACACAAGTGTAACAGCTTAAACAGACACTTGAAATTATGGCACAACCCTAAAATTCTACTCTTTGTGACTTTCCCAAGTTATGATACCCATGACCTTTTGAAACCCTTATATAAAGACAATGCAACTTATTTGTAAAAGTCCTAAACCTGAAATATCTGTTAATTTTCATGCCAGTGATTAAAAATTTATATCATCAATTCCAATCATCTCAATATTAAATACAAATTCCTTATTGTGCTAAAAGCATGTATCATTCTTTAAAGCATGCAGAATGAAAGAAGTCAGGTGCAAGAGAGCACTTATCTTACACTTGAGAAAAGACAGGTTTCACCTGCAGTTAACCAAGGTAAACCAGAGATCTCCCAGACTCCTATAGGCATGGGACACAGATACAAAGGACTTCAATGAAACCTATAAATGATAAAAATGTTTTATATCTCAATAGTGAGATGTTATATAAGTACTCACATTAGTCAAGGTAGATGTGAACACACACACACACACACATATATATATGTATATATATATATATATATATATATGTCATCTGATTAAAAGACAAATCCCACAAAACAAAAATGTGGGTGCACACACACTTCTGGACCTATAATGCATGATTATCAAGTATGTTTAGAGGTTGAAACTTAAGAATGAGATTATTGCTTACAGACCATATATTTTTATTGCTTATTCAACAATATAAAGTGAATTCCTTAGCAAAATAATGATATCACACAATGACCTTCGCTTAAACACTTTCATGATCTGAAAAGACAAAAATGACACAATCTTTGTAATTTTGCTAACTCACAATTCACCAAAATTATGTTTAAATAAAACATTCAATATGACAAATATATAAGTTGCTTTTAAATATGCCAATACCCGTTAAACATTCTTGATTTTTGTTGGAAAAGTGTCTGTTGTACAATTTTAAGAGAGGCTACCTATCTGTTTTTTGCTTTGCAATGAAGCTGTTGGTTATGATGGACATGTTTTATATTTATTTTTCGAATAGTATTTCCACTGTCATACATAGAAGATTCTGTAATTCTTCCTTCCCACTATTCAGGCTCATCTGATGTCTTCCCATATATTTGCAAGATCACTCTGACTTAAAAGAATTGAGATATTATGTTGGCCTCAGACCTTTCACCGAACTCACATATCCTACTGAAAAAGCTCAGCTCAATTTTGGGCCACATTAATGATAGGTGTATTTTCTTTCTTCTTATTGCCATTTAAGTACTTAAGTGCCCAGTTGTGGAACTATTATTAAGATTTATATTTGTGCAAGAAACTTATGGAGCCATTAGATACTGTGTCTAAACCAATGGTCCAGTTCAGATTATCAAATAATTCAATATTGACAGTAATAGGCAATGGTTTTTAGTGAGTGGACCTTTATTTGATATTTTCTATTGCCTTTATGGATGTGGAAGCTTTTCTTCACAGTGATTTAGGATATGAGAGACTTATGGATGATTTCTTATCATGAAGAAGACTAAAGTCTTTTGTGTTTGTATATCTTAAAGTAAGTCACAGTATTGTCTTGAATTATTCATATTTTGCTCTTCAGTTCCCGGTATTGTTTTTTACTCCATTTATGTAATATGATATGTGTCAAGGCTATAAATACATTTTTGCTGTCCTTTGATTTTTATCATAGTCACACACTTTTGTACCTGCATATATTAGAATAGATAGCATTAATCTTGTCCCTATAACAGTGTGGACTCAATACATACACAGAACATGGGGCCAAAAAGCAATTGGTCAGATTAGTAACTAATGATAAAACTGGCATAATTTGTTTTGTACAACAAAATGGTGTTTCTCATAGATATTAAAAAAGCAAACAAACTCCAAGAAATGAAAAATAAAAAATCCTTGGAGGAGCAGAAATATTTCATGTGAAAAAAATAGCAAGTTGGACGACTGGTAATAATTATTTATCAAATCAAATATTTATATCTCATTCATTTTTACAAAGCTAGAGGTGGAAACAATAAGACTGTTAACAAATAAATAAAATCAGATCTGATGATATTTGGTGATGCTTTTATGTATATACTCATGATTTATTCCTGCTTTATTTTATAGGTTCCTTCTCATGGTAGTAATTGTTAGGTAATAAAAATAATAAGAAAGAACAGTTTGTAACAGTTTGCAGTTTTCAGTGCACATATTCACTGTGCATGGTATTGTGTCACACTAGGACATTTTCATATGAGTATATGTATTTTACAGTGCGAATACACTCTCACTCTAATTACCATCACATTTCTCATCCTTGGCATTTCCATTAGTTCTGTTATTCATTTAATCAGTTTTACTTATATTTCATATCATATATGATTTTGTATGTCTATACAAAATTCAGAAATCACATATGAGGAAAAATATGCAATATTTGTCTGTTTAATGCTGACTTAATTCGCATAATATAATTAATTCCTATGAATGACATAAATGAACAATCACAGATTTCTATAGTTTTCATATATGTAAAATAATTACTTTTTAACATTTAGGTAAAGTAGTTCTTTTTTCTCTTTTATTGAAAATAGATTATTTTCTCATACAATACATCTTATTATAATTTCCCTCTTTCTACTCCTCTCAGCTTATCCCCACCTCCTCTTCGATCTGAATCCACTCCCTTTCTATCTCTCATGGGAAAGAACAGACTTCTAAGAAACAACAACCAAATATGACATAGTAAAATAGAGTAAGATGAAGCAACAGCTATCATATCAGAGCTGGACATGGCAACCCAACAGTAGGAAAAGAGTCCTAAGAGCAGGCATGAGAGTCAGGTTACCCATGTACCCACAACATTGACCATGCCCATTTATGGATGGTCACAGGTACATGGGGAAAGGTAGGGATAAAGGCAAGGAAGGATGGGTCGTGCTCACTCTTGGGCCTGTGGTCGAGGTCAGAGACCAGCAGAGCACTAACCTCAGTTCTCAGCTTCTCGTGTAAGTGACTTCTCTCTCTCTAACAAAGTACCAAACCTACTTTTTTCCCGGTATCCTTGGCATGGCAACCGTAATACATAACCTCAGGAACTGGTCCAGACCCATGTAGGCCCTGTGTATGCTGCTTCAGTCTCCGAGAGTCTGAACGAGCTTTGTTCCATGTATTTAAAGGGACTAGTTCTCCTGGTGTCCTCAATCCCTGATGACTCTTATACTCTTTCTGCCTCCTCTTCTATGGGGTTTCATGAGCTCTGAGGGGATGAAATTGATGGAACTGAGTATTCTAAGCACTCTCTCTCTCTCTCTTTATCTATTTCTCTCTATCTCTATCTGTCTCTGTCTCTCTGTCACTCTCTGTGTCTCTGTCTCTCTCTTTATCTATTTCTCTCTGTCTCTCTCTGTGTCTCTGTCTCTCTCTGTGTCTCTGTCTCTCTCTCTCTCTCTCTCTCTCTCTCTCTCTCTCTCTCTCTCTCCCTGTGTACATGTTTCTGTCTCTTTCTCTCTTTCTCTCTGAATGGTGTATGGCTGTGCGTCTCTATATTTCTTCCCATCCTCTGCAGGAGGAAGCGTCTGTGATGATGGTTAAATAAGGCACCCATTTATGTGTATAGCAGAATATCATTAGGAGCTATTTTATCACAGCTTTATTTTTTAAGACAGTAGAATTTAGTTTTACCCAAGATCTGTGGGCTTTTCTATCTACTATTTACTAATTCCAAGTGTCTAAAAATTTCATCACTGTTTTAAAACACAGAAAGATATGTATCTAGTGTCTACTCTACAAGGATTTGGTTAAACAGAGTCCCTCACTATGTAGCAATTTATTTTTCTCAATATTACAGATGAATCTCAAGCATTCCCACATGGTTAGCACCATCTGTTGTAACTACCAAAATGCTTGGGGGGCTGCTTCTTTCTCAGTCTTTATTTACAATCCAAAATGAGCATTTGTAAATTTGTAAAACTCATAAACAAAAATATGACACTATGTGCAGGAGATTCAGGAAGGAAAATTAGTCATTTAGATACAAGCAGGCTATTGTATTACATTCAGTAGTTCATGGAATTCAATTGTTTCAGGCTCTTGTGCAGTTTAGCAATAAGCTATGAAACTTGTCTTAATAACCCTGCACTGTTATCTCTGTTGTTTCAACACAGACAAATTATATTTTGTTTGGTAGAGGCTTGATGTCAAACATATTTACTGAATTTTAAAGTTTGGAAATTCGATCATGTGCAAAATGTATGTATCTGCTATTAATCAGCATACCTGACTAAGCTGAGCTTTGATTAATCACTTTAAGATCATTCCAGAAAAAAAAGGAATATAGAGACATGGTTGTGGTATCAAGACTTCCAGACTGATTCAGTTGATGGATCTGTAAGTAGGAGCTCACAATGAAGCACTCAATAAAAGGAGTGAAAGTGACACTCATGTCCACACTCTGTTTACTACTCATTTATATAACAAATTCATGTTCTGTCTGCAGTCAGTTCCATGCTTTTTGACAATCACTGTGATTCCTGGTCTGCCTTTGGATATTGTCAACACTTTTCTTTGTTCACCTTGATAGTTGCTCCACCTGCCCTGAAGTAGGGAAGCGAGCAGTGAGTATAGAATGGGAAAGTGTGGGTGTATATGGAGGCCAGAAGAGGATGCTTATCATCTGCGGTTCCAGTTACATGCAGTTTTGAACTCCCAGGGAGAAAAACAAAAACAGAAAATCAAAAATAAGGATCCAAACACATGCGAACACCTAAAACATATTTTCATCTCAATTGCCTCAATTTTTCCCAAGGTACCCCTCATTTTAAATTTGCTGTGATTTAAGACAAATGAACATTAGTTATTCAAGACTTAGAAAGTATTGAAGGTGATCAGTGAAATTTAAATTTTTAACACTTGTAGACTTTCTTTTTTTTAACTTATAGTATGGTATTTCTTCTCAGATCACACAGTTGAGAACTACTTGGTCTCTATTCCCCTTGGGTCTAGAATCGTTTCTTTATTTATAAGTTTACAAAACTATGACTGAATGATATATTGTTTTCACATTTGTTAACTTAGGTGATTTACATGGAAGTAAAGACTTTTTCCAAGACAAATGTGCAATAACTCAATGAGTATTTAATAAAACTTTAAAGAAATAGCAATTGAAGAACTAAGTGTCTGTTAAGATGAATTTGAATTTAATTAATATTTTGGTAAATTTAAATTCAAATAAATTTTATGAGTACTTTGTGCTCTCTGTAATCCACACTTTCAAGGTTACACACATTTCTTCTTCATCATCTACTCTCTATGAGGTTGTATAACCATACTATGTCACACAAGCCTCCTATCTCATTAATCTCTACACTCTGGAGTCTTTTTGCAGTGATTCGTCCTGTCTGTTCTTGACAAGGGTGTTAATTTTAAAGGAGCCCCATTCTTAACTCTCCTTGGGATTCTTTTTAATTACCAATGTGGTTGACTACAAAACAATTATTCATTTTGTCCTCTGTGGCTAAGCTTTCTGTAATAATTTTCATTAAGAAATATCTGGTTTTTTTTAATTCTATAAATCCTTTGAGTGTATTATGGCTTCTGGTTTTTTGTTTTTATGTAATTTGTGTGTGCAAACTAGTGAGTCTCTGAGTCTGTATCTGATTCTTGTGCCTTTTTCAAAGGTCTTTCCTTCTGTTTGTTTGTTTCCAATGTGTTTGTTTTGTCTTGTCTTATGACATTTTTAAATCATTATTATCCCTGTTTCCTAATGAGAGATAGAAAGGGAGTAGATCCAGATGGGAGGGAAGATGAGGAGAAACTAGGAGGGGCAGAGGAAAGGAAAACTGTCATCAGGATATACCACATAAACACTTTTCAATAAAAATAGAGAAAAACATACAAAGTATTAAATTGTCTTAATTTTTATTTAAAAATTGATGTCTATTTATAGGTCTTTGATTCTGGGGTAATAGTTTAGGTTTAGAGTATATAGCAGACAGGTATAAGCCCATTGTTTTTTTCTTCTGGACATTCAGTCATTTCCTGTCATCAAGCCTCGATGAAGTTTATGAGTAATGAGGCCACAAAGCTTCATTTATCTTCATTTCCCCAGCCTGTATATGGGTAGAAGCCATTTTTGTTGTTTAAGGCTATAGTTGTTTGAATAAGAATGCACCCCCAGGTCCTGTCATTTGAACACTTGGTCTCTAGTGAGTAGTGCTATTTTGGGAGGTATTGGAGACTCTGCTTTGCTGGAGGAAGTATGTTTTTCATTTGGGGTAGGCTCTGGGCACTTATATTTTACTCTCAGTTCTGATCTCAGGGTTTGAAGTTGTGAGCTCTCAGCTTGCTACCCCAGCTGCAATATTTCTGCTTTGCCACCATGTCCCTTCATCTACCTGAAAATGTAAACTGTCTTAGTTATGCTTCTATTCCTGTGACTAGACACCATGATAATGGCAACCCTCATAAAGGAAACCGTTTAACTGTGGCTGCTTAAAAGTCAGAGGTTTAGTTCATTGGCATCTTGGAAGGAAGCATGACAGCATGAAGGCAGACATGGAGCTGGAGAATGAGCCTAGAATTCTACATCCTGATTTGTAGGCAGCAGGTAGAAAGAATAAACCACTGGGCCTGGTTTTACACATCTGAAGTCTCAAAGCCCACTCCCAGTGACACACTTTCTCCAACAAGGCCACACCTACTCCCAAAAGGCCACACCCTTTCATAGTGTCACTACTATGAGCCTATGGTGGCCATTTTCATTCAAACCACCACATAAACCAACATATATTCTTCCTTATATTTCCCTGGTGATGGTATAATCAAAGTAACCATAAAAGAACTAATACAAAGGTTTCAACTTGCCTTTAGTGCTCACCAGAGGGGCAAAAGTGGATCACTGCAACAGAATCTCCTAGATGACTTATAAATATCAAGTAACTATTAGGTGAGTATGTTTGCCAATGGTTTGCTAAACAACAAAAACGAAAACATACTCCGCTGTCCTTTTCAAACCCTGGATAAATTCTGCTTGCATTTATATAAAAGTGTGTTTGCTAATCTTTCTCATAGAGACCCGAATAGTCTCTAAAGTCTTCTGAGAACTTGAAAATTGATGTCGTGGCTTGAGGAGATGGCTCAGTGGGTAAAACACTTTGGCTACACTGGCATAAAGACCAGAGGTTGGATCCCTAGCATTTGCTTTGAAATAAGGCTTTGGTCATATTTCCTACCCCAGGGGTGTTTAGACAGACTAAGAGGATCTCGAGGTCTCACTGGTATGCTATCCTTGTCAGTCAGATTGCTCCAAGCTCAGTGACATGGTCTGTCTCAAAATATAAGGTGGATTGAAATAGAGGAAGATAACTAAAACCAACCTTCTGTCTCTGGCCACAAGATGTGCATGCATTGGTATGCATATTTGCATACATGTGAACACATAGATAACATAAAAGTGATTAATTGGTGAATTAACTGATGAGACTTATATCTATAGCCCCTGGAATGACAAAGTTTTACCAAAGAATACAGAAGTTCACATAATTTGGAAAGGCTGCATTTCTAAATTTTTCAGGTTGTATGAGGATCTCTTTCTAAAACTGTTCTCCATGAGGAGAGGCGTTCCTGTGATCATAACCTCATGTCTATTCATTTCCACTCATTTTTCCCTCATAATCAGAAAAATCTTAGAGAGAACCCATTTCTGTCATGAGGGCTCATGATTCCTTTCAGAGATCCCATTATTCTTCCTGTCTCTGGTGCTGGGACCTGAACTCTCCTTGGAGGTCCCATTCTGTTGTTTCCAGTCTATCTATCCGTGACCTTGATAGGTTTTCTAATAAACTCTTTACTTCAGTTGTCAGTTTTAGTGTCCATTTTGACCCACCCTTCTCTGAATACTTTCACTAACAAGGTTTTGGTGGTCATTCTTATATTTAGAGATATTTCATAGATATTAGAAATGTGATAATGTTAAAAAGTCCTCCTATCCAGTCTATTCATGTGGGAAATCCTTCTTGTTCAACTCTAAGAGATGACCACTCACAAAATTTCCTATGAACACTGATCACATTTGCAGTCATTACCCCTTAAACAGTTAATCTCTCTGTATTATTCTAATATTAAATTATTTCTCTATTGAGTTCTTTCTATCATGGAAAGACTACTGCCTAAAACAGAAACATTACTATTCAACAAGAAATCATGGGCAAAAAGAAACAATTCTAGATTTTTATTTTCCAAATAAAGATGTTTATTTTCCAAATAAAGTCATTTATTTTCTGAATTTAGTAAAATGCATACACAATTTATTTCATTAAAGGACATTCTTGCTATGTGTGTTCTAGAGGTGTATAAAGTAATTATGTGTAAAAAATACAACTTATTTGTATAAAAATTTCTGCATAGCCTGGGCTACTGAGACCTACCTCAAGACAAATACAAACAAAGAGAAAACAAAATAAGCAGAAGAAAACTACTTTTACTGTGTTTAAACTATTTAATGCACTATTTTTCCCCAGCTGTGATTGTTATTGAACACTGCAGCAACAGAAGGAAAATGTCAAATAATTTCTTTGAAATCTTGGACCAGTGGCTTACTGGTGTTGGTTTAATTTACCAGTTAAATACCATTGTGTGTCTTAGACACCAAGTAAAGACATCTAGGGAATGTGCTAGGTTGTTATAGTCTGCCCCAAACCTAAGTTTTGAATGAAGTTAAGTTTGCCCAGCAAATATGCATTACTAAGAACTCCTAGGACTAATTAGAGGAATGGCAATTGTGGTCAATGGTTTGAATGAGAAATGCTGCCACAGGTTCATGTTTTTGAACATTTGGTCCCCAGTGGCTGTAACTTTTGGGGGGAGGGGGCTTGGAGTTGAGATATTGCCTATCTAGAGGAAATATGTCATAGCTTCACCACAAGTTTAGTATGCCTCTTTGCTTTTTTGCTTGTCATGATGAAGCTAATTCTCCGTTGCCTGCCCGAGCTGTCTATTGCAATCCCTCAATGACTCAGGAAAGAGTTACATGGACCTTTGGTCATCATTTTTTATCACAGTGACAGAAAATCAACTAATACAATGAATATTCAATGTTAACGCTCTCTCATGCACACACACACACACACACACACACACACACACACACCACATATCAATTAAAATTTAATTTTACCCAGCCATGGAAACTGAAAATGATATAATTATCCGTCTTTCTCAAAAACTCTGCTGAAACCAAGCAAAACTGATTTAGCTACTTGCTTTAGGATATACCTGCTTCTGGAAGATAAGAGAATGAACCAGCTAAACGGATTACTTATCAGGACCAACAGCTTCCTGATCAAGGCTTGCTTCAAGACCCTTGGCTCTATGTGCCCAATAACCCAAACCTATGATATCTAAGCATTCTAACTCATTTTAAGTTTTGCAAAACTCCTAGAAAATCACTAAGTATGGGCCCATAACTATACCTATCTTGCCTTAAAATCCTAATATGAGATGACTACCACACTGCTCAGTTTGTGTTCTTAATGTGCTAAACGTGAAAATAACTGCTTTTAACTGGCAATGCTTTCTGGTAGTGTTTTTGGAAAGCTCCGTTCATAGCATGTGTCTTTCTCATGTTTCCCATGCGGGTACAGCCATACTCCACCTCTTTAATTTTTCAGCCATTTTATCTTACACATAAAGAACAAATTTCTCATAATTCTTAACAGCCAAACCTTACACAAAATGACAGCATTTTTATTTGTTTGTTTCCTTCATAGTTGACAATATATGCCGACATGTACCTTGAGCCACCAGGCACTCTGAAGAGACCCAGTCCCCAGTTACCAGGTCCTACTATGGGACAATTTTTCCATTATGTTGGCACTCAACTAAACGTTTTCACCAACAGTTTTTAGAAATTTCTGTTTATTGGCATATGCTAAAATACATTCAGAAATTTCAGCTGATTTGCTATGTTTCTTTGTTCAGGGAAATTTTGTGACCAGATCTAGTAATCACTGAGCTGTGATATTATCTATTTCCAACAATTCAACCGCTACAAACCCATCTTTCACCCCTGTCATCATATAGCAATTATAAACAGACTCTAGGTTATTAGAATCACTAGTGCAGTTTTACAAGTATCTTTGAATCAATAACATCATGTAATTAATATAAGATTTAGAAATTCACTCTAGTTACTACAGGATTTCTTGGAACTTGTTGCTTCCATGAAAAGAGAAAAAGCTTAACGTTAACTAAACTGCATCCTCAGTTTGAATGAATTTTAAAAATGTAAAGTAACAGAGACATAGCACTTAATTACAGAATAGTGGGTTACAATGCCAAGTATACTACAAAAATGCAAAAGGTAAGCATAATAAACATTTGGAGTTTAGATCAACAAATAGTCTTGATGACAGTTACATTGTTCCTGCTAAAATATAGGATCTTGCCACCTTAAATATTATTGGCTGCCTACAAGAGCTATGAATTCGAATACTTCCATCTTCCAGTACTCTCTGCTTATTTGCCTGGATCTTTCTGCTGACCTATGGCCAATGTTGTGGTCATTAGTATCAGAGCCTTTGTCTGAGCAAGGGATGAGGGCAGAGATAAAACTTCATTCTGCTTGTGACTTCTTGTTAGTTGCCCAGAAAAGCATTTGTTAGAGGAAAGGCTTTACTTTTCACGTGTCATCTGTACAGGAAAGGGATAAGCTCAGCATGGGCTATAAGTCGTTAAGTGTGCTATATGTTATGACAACAAATGGCTTCTAAGATATTGCTATGCCAGAATGTGTCATAATTGAATCACTAATTTCTGTAACATGTGCTAGGATACTCATTGTTAAATCTCTTACAGACACAGACACACAAATAGACACAAAGCATAGGTATATGTTACAAATTGATTTAAGCTTAAGCAATTATATGAAAAGTATATGCCCATTCTGTGAGTGTATTGACTTGTACATGAATACCTAGCTTTTGATCTGTGTGTAACACAAACATAGAGATTAAAATTTATGCTTGTAATGATGACCTCACCCCAAATTTTCAATCAAAAGTGATAAAAAATGGGCAAAGGAAAATCCTAATATATGAGAGAGAACACGTACAGATTTTAAATTTTCAACCTTTAAGTAACTGAAAGAAAATTTTCAGTAAATAAGTTTGATTCAGCCATTAATATCAAATGAAACACCTTAGGAGGTTGGCATGGCTGAAAGCATTATTCAGAGACAGAACTTCCTCTGTTCCCTCAGGGCACACATTGTTAGCAATCAGAGGCAGTTAACAAGCTTTCTGCTGTGTTATTCCCTTGTCATAACTCAGGAAACTTTGGAGTAGCTATTCAAGAAACCCTTGATTAGAATTCCTCACAGTAGTCCAGCATGGAGGGCAGGAAGGGCAAACCCAGCTGTGGCCATGCTATGTATAAGAACAAGGTTTGTGATTAACAAAGTGCCCCCCTTCTCTTTGAAACTAATCTTGCAGAAATGCAATGACTTACTGGGAGATAACTGAACAGGATTTTATTCACCTTAGTTATTCAAAATGAAAGAATAGTAAGAATAGTAATACTGATAAATGTTCAGGTTATTTTATCACTGTGAAATATCCCTGTAATTTTATTTAATTTTGAAAATCTATCATGTGTTACTACAATAGTGAAAGCCATTGATTGCAAATTCATAAGAAGTCCTTTAAACTGGTTAGAGTATTTTGGTAACTCATGAGAGAGAAAATACATCTCATTTTTCTGCCTTGCTGTGGGTCTCCTGGGAAGTTCTAGGAGTTCAGCACTTGTTTCAAAGCCATGGAAACTTGAAGGTACTGGATTCTATATCTCCAGGATCAATCAAGGGTGAACCCATGTACAGGATGCCCTCACTTGCCCTCTGTTTTCTGAGAAGCAGACAGATCTTTGAACTGGTTAATACCCAAAGGAAGAAATTTAAACCAGGCTTTAAAACATAAAACATGCAGGTGGATTAAGAGACACTACTAGAAAACAAATAGGGAAGGCACAGGCTGGATTAGAAAGGGATACTATATAGTGTATACAGTACAATTCCATGGAAAACTATGTATCAAATTTAAAGTTTTATAAACATTCTCAAAAGACGTACAAAATGTCAATAGGTATGGTTAAATACTGTTCATCTTTGTTATTAGATAAAACAAATTTAAACACTAAAATGTCTATAATAAATGCAAGTCAATAATAGATATGTGCTAATCTATTGCACGTATCTATTAGCATGAAGTGGCTAATACATTGTGAGTATGTAACATGGGATACCACTTGGAAAAGTAGCAACTTCTTGTAAGTGGAGAGTTCTTTTAAATATGTTAGGTCATACATATTTATTCAATTGCATTTCTATGTATTTATCTAAGAGACATAATTTGTGTATTTACAATGTTCTGTGCAGCAATGCTCATAGCAGCCTCCTTTAGCCAAACATATAGTGGAAGTAACTCTCAGTTTGGAAATAAATCACAAGTTATTCATAATTAGGTAGCATTGAAACAGAATGTGACAATAATGATCATAATTTGAATTAAACGAAATAGAATAATATTACACATGCTAACATGTGTATGTGTGTGTGTTGCATGTATTTGAGAGTATGGGTGTATACCTATGTGTGCATAGAATGGCTATAGGATTGTATGTTATTCACCAGGAGGTATCCTCCTTATCATTTTTAGACTAGGATTCTTGTTGACATAGATGAACTCATTAGGCTAGGCTAGAGGATCCCTCTTTCTGTCTTCCCAACACTGGGATTACAATAACATATTACCACATCATCCAACTTCTTCATAAGTGGGTTCTCGGTATCAGAGTCAGTTTATCATGCTTGCACACATTTTACTTTATGTGTTGACTCAGCTGTCTCCCCAGCGAATATCTCACTTCTTTGTCTCTGTAATGCTCAATGTTGCACAGTGAATCATTAACTATTATTAACATATTCATATGTATTTGTAATTTTTAAAATTAATCTTTTAAAATGTTTTCCTGTATATATTTGTGTACATGTGTGTGAGTGCCTACAAAGGAAAAAGGCATTGGATCTCTTTGGGACTGGAGTTATACGCAGTTGTAAGATACCAGATATAGGTTCTTGGAAGAGTACTCTTTTACCCACTGTCTTGTTTGGGATAACTAAACTTCAATGGGCCTGACAGACAGTGTAGACAGATAGTAAGAGCATGCACAGTAGATATTTCCTGAAAGCCAGCCTGGGTCTACCAGAGGACCTTGACAACAGTAAATAAGAGATGACATAGACCTATGGACATTGAACTCTGCAGATGCCAGCTCAGTAGATCTCCTCCTGTGGCAGGGTTGGGAGGTATATAAGGCTTATCCCTTCTTAGAATAAACTGACCTTATTCATTTCAACTTGTTCCCAATACCGGTGAAGCTGTATCACTCCTAATTTCCTCACTCCGAAGGACATCCATCAGTATCCTGCAACAGCTAGACTTTTCCTGTCATGTGTATTTTAACTATTATAAATCAGCATATTTATATATATTATATTCTTTGAGACTTCTAAACATAACTATGTTACTTAAAAGTAACAACCACTAATGTCTTCCTTTATAATCAGTTTGAATGTTATTTTATGTTCCCACCTACTTTCAGTGTCTACTATGGCTAAATTAAATGTTAGAACAGTTATTCTCACCTTGTTTGTGAGCATGGGTAGAAAGCATTGAGATCATTCATTGTTAGGTATGATACCAGTTGCAGTGTGAAACCAGAGGTCCTAGGTGACAGAGAAGAACATCTATCCATATCAAGTTTGTTGTTAGAAGGTAAGGTTTTGGATTACTTTGTTTGTATAGGACTGTAGTGATTTAGACATAACAATGGTAATGTATATTTAAGCTAGATTTAATAGGCATTTTCTTTATATGATATGACTTTATTTAGTAGAACTACATGGTATGACACACAATATAAGGAAGTTGAAACAAGTAATATGTATTTTACTACAAGGAAACATGGAAAATATTTTTAAAAAGTATCTCCAAACATTAACCAATTTGTCAAACATAAGAGAAAACATAGGAGATCCCAGTCTTCTCTTCCCACCAACAAGACCAGGGAACCAGCAGGTCCAGACCAGGGGACCAGCGGGTCAAGGGGACCAGTGCCTGGGGACTGCCACAGGGCCTCCAATCCAGGCAGGAGCCATGTACCCCAGATCCCAGGTCTTATCTTCCACAAAAGGGACCAGGAGACCAGGTGTGAGACTATGCACCCCAGATTCCAGAGCTCTTCTCCACCCAAGGGACCAGAACTAGGACGAGGAAGAGAAGAACTGCAAGAGTATTGGACTTGCTTGTACACCAGAAAGGGAACTCTGGTCCCCTAACCACCAGACCAGTAAGGGGCTCTTTCTGCACCCACTAGAAGAAGAGATGTGAAAGAGACAATAATAAAACACACTCAGAATCACAAAAACAAATATTAAACCACCAGATTCTAGAGACTCCACACCATCAAGACTCCAACATTCCAATGTAAATGAAGCAGAAGAGAATGACATAAAAAACAACTTCATGAAAATGATAGAGGGCCTAAAGAGAATATAGGAAAATCCCTCAAAGAAATGGGAGAAAAAAACAAACCAAAAAATGCAAAAAATAGAAGAAAAAACAAACTGAAAAATGCAAGCAATGGAAGAAAAAACAAACCAAAAATGTATAAAATGCAACAAATGGATGAAAAGATAATCCAAAAATTGAAAGAAACAATTCAAACAGTGAAAACGTTGAAAACTGAAATAGAGAAAATAAAAAAACCACAATCTGAAGGAAGGCAGGAGATAGAAAACCTGGGAAACAGTCAGGTACTACAGATACAAACATTACCAACAGAACACAAGAGATGGAAGAGAGAATCTCAGGTGTTGAAAATACACTAGGAGAAATTGATTCATCAACCAAAGAAAATCTGAGTCCAACAAATCCCTAACACAAAATATTCAGGAAATATGGGACACCATGAAAAGACCAAACCTAAGAATAACAGGTATAGAAGAAGGTGAAGAAAACCACCTTCATTTAGTGGCTGATCGAAGAAGATGCAGACTCCCTCGGTTAAGTACTGAGCTGAACTCAAGAAAGCCAGTAACAGAGGGAGGACTGATGACCAAAGGGATTAAGACTGGGCTGGTTTAACCCCCAGAAGCAGCTGACCTGACAAAGGTTAACTCTTGAAACTCAGGCATCAGCCTGGGAATCCAGCATGGGACTGATCAAGACCCCCTGAATGTGAGTGTCAATGAGGAGGCCTAGGTAATCTATTGAGTCTTGGGCAGCAGATCAGTACCCATCCCGAGTATACACATGGACTTTGGACTCCCATCCAACAATGTGAGGTGCACTCTCACCCTGAACTCTTGGGGAAGGGTCTAGGCCCTGCCCTATATGAAATGACAGACTATGGACACCCCCATGGAGGGCCTCACCCTCCCTGGGGAAATGAGCAGGTAATGGGGGGGTTGGAGGGAGGGCACGGGAGGAGGGGAGGGAAAAGGAGAGGGACCTGGAACTGACTTGTGAAGCAACCCTGTTTCTTATCTACATTTAAACTGAAAAATAAATAAAAAAAAAAAGAAAACCACCTCAAAGGGTCAGTAAACATATTCAACAAAATTACAGAAGAAAACTTTTCCAGCTTAAAGAAAGACATGCCAATGAAGGTACAAGAAGCTTACACAACACCAAATAGAGTGGAACACACAAAAAAAGTCCCGTTGCCACATAATAACCAGGACCCCGGCCAAGTAACATATAACGGCAAACCTACCAAAATTACACCTGACTTCTCCATGGAAAAGTCCAGAAAAGCCAGAAGGTCCTGAATAAGATGTTCTACCAACACTAAGAGACCATGGATGCCAGCCCAGACTACTATACCGGCAAAGCCCTCAATCACTATAGATGGAGAAAACAAGATGTTCCATGACAAAAGTAGATTCAAGCAATACATGCTCACTAACCCAGCCCTACAGAAACTTATGGAACAAAAATGCCAACCAAAGGAAGTTAACTACATCCAGAAAAACAGACATTAGATAATCTGACTTTACCAACAGCCAAAAGAAAAAAGGAGTGAAATTCCACACATAATTCCACCAACAACCATTCCAAATCAAAGAAGAATGAGATCAATGATCATTAATATCCTTCAATATAAATGGCCTTAACTCACCCATAAAAAGACACAGGCTAACAGAAGAGATTTGAAGACATAACTCATCCTTCTGCTGCATACAAGAAACACACCTCACCCTCAAAGACAGACATTACCTGAGAGTTAAAGTTTGGGAAAGGATTTTCCAATCAAATAGACCCAAGAAACAAGCTGGGGTAACAATCCTAATATCTAACAAATTAGACTTTAAAATAAAATCAATCAAAAGAGATAAAGGAGGTCATTACATACTCATCACAGGCAAAATCCACAAAGATGAAATTTCAATTCTGAACATCTATGCCCCAAATACAAAGGCATCCACGTTCGTAAAAGAAACATTACGAAAACTCAAATCACATATAAAGCCCCACTCACTTATAGTGGGAGACTTCAACATCCCACTCTCACCACTAGACAAGAATACCAGGCAGAAACTCAACAAAGAAGCAAATTGTCTAACAGAAGTTATGACCCAATTGGGATTAACAGACATCTATGGAACATTCCATCCACATAAAAAAGAATATACCTTCTTCTCACCACCATATGGAACCTTCTCAAAAATCGACAACATACTTTGCAACATATCAAACCACATCAGCTACAAAAAATTGGGATAACTCCATGCAACTTATCAGACCACCATGCATTAAAATTAGAATTCAACAACAACATAAATTGCAGAAAAACTACAAACTCATGGAACCTGAGTAATGCACAACACCACCATTCCTGTGTCAAAGAAGAAATAAAAAAAGAAATTAAAGAAGGACTTCCTCGAATTCAATGAGAATGAAGACACAACATACCCAAACCTATGGGACACTTTGAAAGCAGTGCTATGGGGGAAGTTCATAGCACTAAGTGCCCACATGAAGACACTGGAGAATAGCTATACTAGAGAATTAACAGCACAGATGAAAGCTCTAGAACACAAAGATGCAAACTCCCCCAGGAGAAGTAGACACCAGGAAATAATCAAACTGAGGGCTTAAATCAATAAAGTAGAATCTAGGAAAACAATACAAAGAATCAATGCAACGAAGAGTTGGTTCTTTGAGAAAATCAACAAGACAGACAAACCTCTGTCCAAACTTACCAAACAGCAGAGCGTGAACATGCAAATTAACAAAATCAGAAATGAAAAGAGGGACATAACAATGGACTCTGAGGAATTTCAGAGAATCATCAGGTCATACTTTATTTATTTTTTATTTTATTTTAATTTTAAATAGCTTGTTTTATATGTAAATCCCAGTTCCCTTTCCTTCCCCTCCTCCTGCACCCCCCCACCATCCCCCCATCCTCCCACCCTATTGCCAATTCCTTCCGAATAGGGGATATCTAGAGTCTATCAGTGGATCAGTGTTTATCCCTTGAATACTAACAGACATCGTGTGTCCATAACACAAAGAGGGTTGCTCTCGCTGCCTAGACTCTTAGGGAACTGCCTGAACCCTACCCAGAGTGAATGATAGGTCATACTTTCAAAACCTGTATTCCACAAAATTTGAAAATTTAAAGGAAATGGACAATTTTCTGGATAGCTATCACTTGCCAAAACTAAATCAAGAACAGATAAGCAGTTTAATAGACCTATAACCCATATGGAAATAGAAGCAGTCATCAAAACTCTCCCAACCAAAACAAGCCCAGGTCCAGTTGGCCTCAGTGCATAATTATACCAGAAATTCAAAGAGTAGCTTATACCAATTCTTCTCAAAGTATTCCACGCAATAGAAGCAGAAGGGTCTTTGCCAAACTCTTTCTATGTGGCTTCAATAACCTTTATCCCCAAGCCACACAAAGACACAACTAATAAAGAGAACTTTAGACCAATATCCCTCATGAAGATTGATGCAAAAATACTCAATAAAATACTGGCAAATCAGATCAAAGAACACATCAAAAAATCATTCACCACGATCAAGTAGGGTTCATCCCAGTGATGCACGGATGGTTCAACATATGAAAATCCATCAATAAAATCCACCATATAAACAAGCTGAAAAACAAAAATCACATAATCGTCTCACTAAATACAGAAAAAGCCTTTGAACAATCCAACACCTCTTCATGATAAATGTCTTGGAGAGAGCTTGGATAACAGGAACATACATAAACATAATAAAAGCTACATAGAGGAAACAAACAGTCAACATCAAACTAAATAGACAGAAACTCAATGCAATTCCTCTAAAATCAGGAACAAGACAAGGCTGTCCACTCTCTCCATACCTGTTCAATATTGTACTTGAAGTTCTATCTAGAGCCATACGACAACAAAAGGAGATCAAGGGGATACTAGTTGGAAAGGAAGAGTTCAAACTTTCACTATTTGCAGATGATAGGAGAGTTTACATAAAGGACCCAAAGAACTCTACCAGGGAACTTTTACAGCTGATTAATATCTTCAGCAAAGTGGCAGGCTACAAGATCAAGTCAAGAAAATCAGTAGCCCTACTATATACAGATGATAAAATGGCGGAGAAAGAAATCAAAGAAACATCACTCTTTGCAATTGCCACAAACAACATAAAATACCTTGGGGTAAAGCTAACCAAACAAGCAAAAGACCTTTATTGCAAGAATTTTGAGTCTTTAAATAAAGAAATTAAAGAAGCCTTGAGAATATGGTAAGATCTCCCATGCTCTTGGATAGGTAGAATCAATGCAGCAAAAATGGCAATCCTGCCAAAAGCAATCAACAGATTCAATGCAACCTCCATTAAAATACCAGCACAATTCTTCACAGACCTTGAAAGAACAATAATCAATTTTGTATAGAAAAACAAAAGACCCAGGATAGGCAAAACAACTTTACTAACAAAGCAACATCTGGAGGCATCACTATCCCCAACCTCAAGCTCTATTATAGAACTGTTGTCCTGAAAGCAGTTTGGAATTGGCACAAAAATAGACAGGTAGACCAATGGAATAGAATTGAAAACCCTGATATTAACCCACACATGTATGAGCATCTGATCTTTGACAAAGAAGCTAAAAATATACAATGGAAAAAGAGAAAACATCTTTAACAAATGCTGCTGGCATAACTGGTTGCTGGCATATAGAAGAATGGGGATAAGTCTATGTCTATCACCATGCACAAAAATTAAGTCCAAATGGACCAAAGACCTCTACATATATCAAGCTACACTGAACCTCATAGAAGAGAAAGTATTGGGTGGTACCCTTGAACGAATTGGTACAGGAGACAGCTTCCTGAAAATACCACCAGTAGCACAGACAGTGAGGTCAACAATTAATAAAGGAGACCTCCTGAAACTGAGAAGCTTCTGTAAGGCAGAGGACACAGTCAGCAAGACAAAAAGGCAGCCCAAAGAATGGTAAAAGATACTCACCAGCTCCACATCTGACAGAGGGCTGATCTCCAAAATTTACAAAAGTCAAGAAGCAAGTCTCCAAAACACCAAAAGATCCAATTAAAAAGTAGGCTACAGAACTAAATAGAGAATTCTCAATAGAGGAGTCTAAAATGGCCGAGAGACACTTGAGAAAGTCCTCAATATCCTTAGCCATCCAGGAAATGCAAATCAAAAGAACTCTGTGATACCATCTCACTCCTGTCAGAAAGGCTAAAATCAAAAACACCAAGTGCAATTTATACTGGAGAAGTTTTGGTGAAAGGGGAACACTGCTCTACTATTCATGGGAGTGCGAACTTGTATAGCTACTTTGGAAATCAGTATGGAGTATCCTCAGCAAAATGGGAATCAGTCTACCACAAAACCCAGCAACTCCACTCTTAGGCATATTTCCAAAAGATGCCCATTCATACAACAAGGATGTCTGTTCTACTATGTTCATAGCATCATTATTTGTAATAGCCAGAACTTGGAAGCAACCTAGATGACCTTCAACCTAAGAGTGGATAGAGAAAATGTGGGTACATTTACAGAATGGAGTACTATTCAGCAGAAAAAAATGGAATTTTGAAATTTGCAAGCAAATGGATGGCACCATCCTGAGTGAGGTAACCCAGTCACAAGAAGAGAAACATGGCAATGTACTCTCTCATATATGGATTTGAGACATAGATCTGGGGAGTGCCAGCCTACAATTCCATGGCCAGAGTGTCTGGGAAACAGAACCTTCATTCAATGGCTTATGGAAGCAGAGGCAGACTCCCACAGCTAAACACTGAGCTGAACTCAAAAAATCCAGTGACAGAGAGGGAGGACTGATGAGCAAAGGGGTTAAGACTGGGCTGGTTTTCAGAGGATCTTCTGAATGGATGGGGAACATGGCGAGGGGTGGGGGGGAGTGAGACCTGGGAAGAATAGAGAGGGTAAAAAGGAAGGGAGTTGGTCATGGGGGAACAGGAAGTTGAGGGGGTGGGGTAGAATAGGGGAAGAGGGAATCATAGGATCAAAGACAGATCAGGCACCAGAGTGACCTCGAGTGATCTAAAGGGATAACACCAATTGGCAAGCTAAGCAATAGTGGAGGGACCACCTCGAATGCCCATCCCTGATAATGAACTTGATGTCTATAACCATCTGGGAGCCTTCATCCTGTGACTGATGGAAGCAGAGGCAAACACATAATTAATCACTGAACTGAACCCAAGGAACCCAGTGACAGAGAGAGAGGAGTGATGAGCAAATTGGCAAAGAATGGGCTGGCAAAACCAGCAGAGACAGCTGATCTGAACAGGGGAGTGCTCTTGGACCCCAGACCGACAGTGGGGAGGCCAGCATGGGACTGATCTGGACCCCCCAAATGTGAGTGTCAGTGAGAAGGCCTGGGCAACCTATGGGACCCTGAGCTGTGGATCAGTGTCTATCCCTGGTATACAAACTGTCTTCATGTGCCTATAGCACAAAGAGAGATGCTCTCTCAGCCTGGACTCTTAGGGGAGTGCCTTGACCCTACCAAGAGTAAAATGACAGACTCTAGATATCCCCTATGTGGAAGGATTTGGCAATAGGGTGGGAGGGAGGGGGAAGGGGAGTGCGGGAAGAGGGGAGGGAGAGGGAACTGGGATTGACATGTAAAACAAGCTATTTAAAATTAAAATAAAAAATGATATAAAAAAACAAAACAAAAAACAAAAAAAAGACTGGACTGGTTTAACCCCTAGAAATTGCTGACCTTACGAGTGTTAGCTCTTGAATCCCAGACTGATACTGAGAATCCAGCATGGAACTGATCAAGACCCCCTGAATGTGGGTGTCAGTGAGGAGGTCTAGGTAATCTTTGAGCCTTGGGTAGTAGATCAGTATTTATCCCTTTATTCTGGGTATACAAATGGAGTTTGGGCACCCATCCAACAATGAGAGATGCAATAAGGAGTGTCTAGGCCCTGCCCTGGATGAAATGACAGCCTATGGACACCCCCATGGACGGTCTCAACATTCCTGGTGAAATGAGGGGATATTGGGTGGGTTGGCGTGAGGGCACAGGAGGAGGGAGGCAAAGGGAGAGGGACCTAGAATTGACATGTAAAGAATCTTGTTTCTAATTTAAATTTAAAAATAAAAATATAAAATATAAAAAAGAGAAAACATAGATTTTTTTCTCTTAAGATTGAGAGGGTGCTGTTGTAAATTAGTCCTATGAAATATTTATTATTTATAATATTGAATCATCTTGTGTCTTTTTTTAAAAGAATTTTATTTTATTTTATTTTTATTTTCCAGTTTAAATTTAGATAAAAAACAAGGTTGCTTCACAAGTCAGTTCCAGGTCCCTCTCCCTTTCACTCCCCTCCTCCCGTGTCCTCCCCCCACCCCCCCGTTATCCCCTCATTCCCCCATGGAGGGTGAGGCCCTCCATGGGGGTGTCCATAGTCTGTCATTTCATATAGGGCAGGGCCTAGACCTTTCCCCAAGATTTCAGGGTGAGAGTGCACCTCACATTGTTCTATGGGAGTCCAAAAATCCATGTGTATACTTGGGATGGGTACTGATCTGCTGCCCAAGGCTCAATAGATTCCCTAGGCCTCCTCACTGACACCCAGATTCAGGGGGTCTTGATCAGTCACATGCTGGATTCCCAGGCTGATGCCTGGGTTTCAAGAGTTAACCTTTGTCTGGTCAGCTGTTTCTGGGGGTTAAACCAGCCCAGTCTTAATCCCTTTGATCATCAGTCCTCCCTCTCTGTTACTGGCTTTCTTGATTTCAGCTCAGTACTTAACCAAGGGAGTCTGCCTCTTCTTCGATCAGCCACTAAATGAAGTTTCTATTTCCCAGACTCTCTCGCCATAGTATTGTAGGCTGGCACACCCCAGATCTATGTCTAAAATCCATATATGAGAGAGTACATGCCATGTTTCTCTTTTTGTGACTGGGTTACCTCACTCAGGATGGTTTCTTCTAGCACCGTTTTCCCTCCTGGGGGCCCTCTCCCCCCCTTACCCACCCTCCATTTACTCCTCACTAGGGTAAGAGCTCCTAATGAGGAATCAACAAGTCTGGCACATTAAGTTAAGGCAGGACCAAGCCTCTCCCCCCTGCGTTAAGGCTGAGCATGGCATTCCCTCATAGGGAAAGGGCTCTCACAAGCTAACTCATGCACCAGGGATGGATCCTGGTATCACTGCCAGGGGCCCCTGTAATAGTCCAAGCTACACAACTGTCATCCACGTAGTTCAGTCTCATGGAGTCTCCAGCTGCCGTTGGTTCAGCTGTCTCTGTAGATTTCCCTTCATGATCCTGACCTCCCTTGCTCATGTGTTTCCTCCTCCCTGTCTCCGACTGGATCCCCACAGTCAGACTGGTGAGTGGTTGTGGATCTCTGCATCTAGTTCCATTGAAAACATAGACTTTACTACTTCTTTGTTTGTGGTGTGTATATGTGTGTGTGTGAGGGGGGGAGAGTTTGTATCTGAGGACATCATTTTGTATGAGAAGAAGAAAGACAATTTGGTATATTATGTAGATTGGGAGCCTATCCTGGCACTCACTCTGTAGACCAGGCTAGCCTCGAACTCACAGAGATCCACCTACTCCTGCTTCCTGAGTGCTGGGATTAAAGGCATATGCCATCAATGCCTGGCATGATATACAAATTTGACCTTGGCAATAGAATAAAAGCTTATTTTAATGGATGTACATGTGTAATAATTATTTTATATAGTGAATATCTGATGTAAATCTATATGCTGAATATGTTTATACATATTTATATTTGCATTATATCTACAATACTTTATTATTAGATTTAGCATATCCATGGTTCAAACATTCATGTATACAAACTTTTGAAGTATGCATGATGTGTCTTTAAGTTTAAGACAATAAAAAACTGAAGGGTTTAATTGAATTTATATATATATATATTTTTTGGTCATTTGCTTTTATGTTCTGTAACTATTGGAGTGTTGACACAATTCAAGGTAAAAAAAACATGTTGATGCTTGCAAGTTTCAATGAACATGAAAAACATGTTGGGAAAGAATAAAGTATTTTTTTTCTTTGAGTTGTTTGCGTTAGTTATCGCATATGACTATCCCTATATATTTTATAAGTATATAGCTAAATGATCTTGTTCAGAGATTTGAAATAATTGATATCCCGTGAACAAATGTACTAGGCCTAGAATAAGGTCACTATAAGTGTTTAGTTCTGTGAAATATGCTACAGTAGGACTAAAGAACACAGCTTTGACTTTCTGACGCAGTGTCCCAAGGAAAGCAGTCCCTCACTACAGGTGAATCTTTAACATTTTCTATTATTTTAATATTTTCAAATAATATATTTTGATCATACTTCCTTCTCCCTAAGTGCTTCCAGTTGCTTCCCACCTATCCAACCTACTCATAGTGACTTTCCCCTTCCCATCAGGCACACATTTCAAATAGATTTTTAGTTAGGGATGATACTTTGGGCCACTTCCCCTATCCTATGCTGCTTTTATCTTTTCTAGTTTGGATTAATGAAATTCTTCTGAATACTGTCACAGACTTTGTGAGTTCATATGTTGGTCTTTCCAGTTGTGTATGAAAAATGCTGTTTCCTTGGAGTTGTCTTAGTTGACTTCAGACTCTTAAAATATTTTTGCTAACCCCTATTCCTCATAGATCAATGAGTCTTGAGGCAGAGCATTTGATAAAGTTAGGTCAACTCTGTTTAAGTGTTCTAAGTCCTCTTACTGTCTTCCCAATATCCAATTGCAGGTCTCTGTTTAATTACTGTCTACTACAAGAAGCAGCTACTCTGTCGAGGGCTTCTAATGCAATAACCTAAAAGTATAGCAATATGCTATTAGGAGTTAATTTATTGGTATGTTCGTTAGAAAAATAATAGAAGGTTATTACCTAGGGCACATGATTTATCTAGTCTCAAGTACTTGGCTTCATTAATAGTATCAAGTGTGGTTCCATCCCACAGAGTGTGCCTTAAAGCCAATGAAACAGTGCTTGTTCACCTCTATAACATTTATGTCAGTATTGCATCACTGTATCTTACAATCAGGTTGCTGTTGTAGATTACACAGGACATATGTGGGTGAGATTGATATGTACTTTTCTCCTTGAGGAGTGTGCATATTTTCTTCCAACACTGAGAACAATTATCATTAGGCATGAATCCTGTAGCTGGGAACAAATCTGATTTATCCATTTTTGATGAGCTAAGAAAGTGGTGTCCTAAACAATAAAGTCTTATTGGAACGTTGTGGGAGGTAATCAATAGTGTTAGCACTAACCTGTAATACTTTGGAGATCTATAGGACTACTTTGCTCCATAGATAATTACATCAACAAGATGTAAACCATTATTGATACAGGGAATTCTACTTGTAGTATATTATATCTAGTTGGGACATTATCTTCCCTGTTAAATTATAGCTCCATTTAAATTCATTTTATATATATTTAAGAAACTTCTAGACTAATAGTAGTCTATAGGGCTCTTTAGATTTATTTTAAAATTTTTATTCATTTTACATACCAACCAGAGTTCCCCCTCCCTCCTCTTGCTGCTCCCATCTCCCCCTTAGCCCACCCCCTCTCCAATCTTCAGAAAGGGTAAGGCCTCTGCATGGGGGGGGCACAAAGCCTTGCACATTAAGTTGAGGCAGTAGTAAGGCCTCGCCACCTGTATCAAGGCTGAGCAAGGCATCCCACCATAGGTGATGGGCTCTAAAAGGTCAGTTCATGCACCAGGGATAGATTCTGGTCCCACTGCCAGAGGCCCCACGACCAGACCAAGCTCCACACCTGACATCCACATGCAGAGGGCCTAGTGTAGTGGTGCCATGCAAGATTCTCATGTGGCTTTAATATGATTTTGATATTAGTTATCCCTCTCTTATTCACTCCTTTATCCTGCCTTCTTACCCTTCTCCACATTTAATCCTCCTATTTCAGTTATCTCTTTATGACATTGTATTCTATTTCCAATTCCTTGGTAGATGCTATCCTCCATTCTTGTCACATGTTAGATACTTAACCTCTGTGATTATTCATATTGAAACAGCACGTAGAAGGCTTAAAAACTAGTAGACACATAGAGAAAAAAAAGTAATCTTTGTATTTTGGGGCTCAGGTTATTTCACTCAAGATTATATTTTTTATTCTATATTTTCCATCCATTTACCTGAAGATTTTATGATTTCATTTTCTCAACAGCTGAATAAACATACTACATTTACTTTGCTATTTGTGAGCTGAAGGATATTAACAATATTTCCAATTTCTGAAATTATGAACAAAGAAACAATGAGTGTGCAAGCATCTCTGCAGTTGTATGTAGAGTCCTTTAGGTATACACCCAAGAGAGGTATAGTTGGATCTTGTGGTAGATCTATTTTCATCCTTTGGAGGAACACTAATTTCCATAGTACCTGTGCAGTTTGCACTCCCATCATCAATGAGTGTTTTCTTTTCACCATATCATATGATCTCTATCATTTGTTACTATTTGTTTTGTTGGTCTTAGTCATTGTGAGTGGAGTAAGATGAAATCTCAAAGTAGTGTTAATTTGCATTTCCCTGATGGCCAACCATGTTAAAGGGATTTTTGGATTTCTCAGCCATTGGTTTCATCTCTCAAGAATTCTGTTATATCTATAAGCCATGTGGGTTATTTCTTTTCCTGATGTTTGTTTTTTGGATTCTTCATATGTTCTAGATACTTATCTTCTTTTAGATGGTAAAGATTTTTTTCCATTTTTACTTTGACACTTTGGTTGAATGGTGCAACTTTACAAAGTCATATTTATTTATCTTAATGCCTGTGCTATCAGTGTCCTTGTACAGAAAACCCTATCCTGTGCTAATAAATTCAGGAATGTTCCTTACTCTCTATTCTAGAAGACTTAGGGTATGTGTTTTTATGTTTTTGTTCTGGTATATTTGCAGTAGCGTTTTGTGTAGCATGTTAGGTCTGGATCAGTTGTTATTATTTTACATTCAGTTTCTTAATGTTATATGCTGGCATGTAAGAAAATTATCTCCCAATGGTATGAACATCAAAACATATCCATATTTGATAAATGTAAACTACTTTGCTCTTATAAAAAGACAGCCTAATATCACAAAATATATATGTTTATTTAAAGAAGTAATTGTATTGTGGACATTAGAGATAGTAGACAGAGGACTACATTGAGCAACACAAAATGGCACTGAATTCTAAATTACATTTTCTCATTTGAGCTTTTGTTAAAAGCACAAAAACAAAGGCTTATTCTGTAAAAGACTTAAACATTTAATTAACAATAAATGTGGAATAGCAATAGTAATGTTCTTACAAGGTCATATGAATAAAGATACTAAGTATCAATATTATTAGTTATTAATTTGCTGGTTTATTATATCTGTGTAGTATCTGAACAGTTAATAGAAAAATAATGAAATAAGATGTTCTATATATATACTTATTACACTGAGCCAAACACTGATGTTAATTTATGCTCAACCCCTAGTTTCCACTTCATACATTCTTCATGGGCTTTGGGCTAACAGTCAAGGATAAGTGTGATGTAGATACTTTTTGTCAGTGCAGTTCAATCAGGATGAAAGGATGGTCAGAAACAAAAGTGAACCTAACTTCAGAAATACATCATGAATAATGATTCCTATTGGGAAACACAGTTAAAGAATGCAGCACACAGGAAGCTGACACCAGCAAACGTTAAGTAGTTGGTATTTTGGGACTAATCTGAGTTTCAGTTCAAAGCTGGAAAGAGTTGTGTGTGATAATAGATCTTCCACCAGGATTAGCCATGTGAAATCAAAACTGGGGAGTGAACAGAATTCAAGTCAGAATGACAATCATAGACAAGGAAGTGGCAGAAGACATATTTGAACAACAGGTAAATTTGAGAGAAATGACTAGTGTTCATAGGAGAATTGAACATCTTGTGAAACATGCTGAAAAAAGAGGTTTCAATGAAAATACTTGCAGCCAAATATGGTTGAACATAGGAACTAAAATATTGAAATTTGGAAATAATCACATTCACAATTCACCAACAAATCTGGACACCATTTTCTAGAGTGGGTTAGGGTGGAAGGGTATGAGTATTTTCAGAAGACATGTAAAGTATTGTTGCCGAAGTTAGATATTCCAGGTCTGTAGTATATGTATAATATACATGCATTGTTTTTACTGCTGCCATTAAATTTTTCAATATGACACAATGGTAGCACACAGAGCTCAAGAAAAAATTCTAAGTCATGGTGATTCTTTGGAGAGGATATAAGGTATCTATGGTAGTTTCCTAGAAATATCTCACATCATAAATCATTCTCTCATATTGGATCAAATGATATAACAACAGATTATTGCCATAACTGATGAGGATATTTTAGAAGTTCTGCTCATCTTTATAGCTACATGCCCTTTCTATGCATTTAGTTTGGTACCATGAAAAAACAGCTAAGTATTTCAGGAAAGGGTTCAAGTTGAGACATTGTTTCACAGTGATGAACTGTACAGGATTTTTGATTTTATGAAGATCCCAAATATGCTCTCATTCATCTGATGACAAAACAAGACAAGGAGATATATTTGGGTACTCTACTTTGCATCAACTCTTTTCACTGGAGCACATCATTTAGAAATGATTACAATCACAACTGCTACAATGATGAAGGGGCTTCCAGCAGCTTCTTTTTCAGGTATATAGCATGTTATGACATTTTGTGAAATGGGTTTTCACTTGCTTTTTCATCTTTAAAATTTAGATTACTCCTCTATAGCTCATTATGCCACTGAAGATGGAGATTTATTTCTCAAAACAATGTATATATTTTGCGGCAGCAGACTGGATAGCGATAGCAGCCTAGTGCACACTTTTACAGAAATGTTGACTCAAAAATGGATTGCAAAGCATTTCTGTGTCATATGCAAAACAGCAATCTCAGGAAACTTGCCAATAGGGCAAAACAACAAATTCTACCATTGCAGCTAAAAATGACAAATCATGAGAGAAATCGCAGGTAGGTTTCATAGTTTCAATTAGAATAAAAGTTTTGCTAAGTAGAAAGCTGTCTTAACCTTCACTTTCCATCTCTGCTTTCACAAATTTTGACTGAAGGTCAAAGTGTGGTATATCACAGGGAGGGTTCAAATCAAAGAAAATGTCTCCTGTGCACACAGTGTTCTAAATAAAAAACAGATGTTATTGTAAATGTGACCCATGTGAGTCTCATTCTGAACTGTGTGATTTGAGGAGCTGGTGAAATCATATAAAATGCATAACAAGAGTAGTGATTTCCTTTAGTTAGTTGAACTTTCATAGCCTGTTTTATATAAATGGCTTGTGTATGTTTCTAAATCCAAGCTGGGAATTCTGACTCTCTAAATCCAAGAGTTAAAAAAATTCTGATGCTAGGAAGCAAACCACTGTTTTTAGTCAGTGTGAGTGTATTTCTTAGTAGGGAAACCTCAAAGTGCTTTTCCATTGTAATGTCACAATTGCCTCAGTAGTGTTCAGCAAGCTACAACACTTGTTGGGAGCTTTGGCTCATAGAGCAAGAATTCAGCTCCAAAGTGATATTGATTATTCAGGAGTTCGTTGAAGAATTCTTTCTAGGATACTACACATGTAATTTCACATTTGCCAATGCCCCATATGCTAAGGTCTATCTTATACATATTTTATTGTGTTAAAAATTACCATCTTAACTATTTCAAAGAGTGCAGTTCAGTAGTGTTAACTATGCTCCCATTATTCTATGATAAAATTAATAACTTTGATGTGGAAATCTTGAAGTTCTATACACTATACTCCTCATTGTTCCCATTTCTTTGGTCCCTGGCAGTCACTATTCTACTTTCTTTTTTGTTTCTTTGAATACCTTGCATAAATGGATTTGCATAATGATGGGCTTTGCATGATTCACTTATTTTATTCATCCAACTCATTGGCACAGCAAAAATATATTCCTTCCTGAAGGATGAATGATATTATGATTTACATCTATACTTTGTTTTGTTTATTTTTACCCTTGCTGACAGACGCCTTGGATTCCTCTGACTTCTGAACTTTTGGGACCTCTGTCTCTAGGAGAGTGTGAATGTGTAATCCATTTGATGATTATCTCTGTTGCAGAACAAACACACTTTAACCTTATTTTCAGAAAGATATATGCTTACTATTATGAATTCTCTAAGGAGCATTTTGGCAGATTTACTAATGCCAAACAGTAATTACTTCAGTTTGGGATACAACGCCATTGCTGAGTTTCTTGTTGGTACAACTCATCTAAAATAATACTCAGTTATTTTTTGTGGCTAGACTCTCCTAACAAAGATACATAGTGTATTTAAAACAAGATTACTATGGCACACTTCTATCAATAAAAGTTGTATATTTATATGTCTCCATTCTCCACTGTACAAGAAGACCAAGCTCCATTTTACCTCATTCATTCTTAATTCTATCCATGTAATTTATTCATTAAAGATTAAAAATTATCTATCTGTATGTGTGTGTGAATGTATATGTATGTAAATACTTGTGTGTATATGTGAATGCCTGCATGTGGGTCTGCACAAATGAGTGTGGATGCCCCTAGAGGCCAGAGTAAATCAGATCCCCTGGAGCTGGTGTTACAGACTATTATGAGCTAGCTGAGGTAGTCATAGAAATGAACTCTGGTCCTAATACCGAATAGAAAGCACCTGAACTGTTGGATCTTTTGTATTGCCCCCTAAATTAATGTTAAAATTTTGTTGTTAATGTGTCTTTATAAATATAGAGGCAATAGATAATTTCTGCTTCTATTTGCACAGATTAACTGAAATCTTCAGGTGAGACTACAAAAGGAAGGACTTAAACATAGTTTATTTTCCCAAAGGCAAATGCCCTGATTCTGATTGGCCTTTTACTATGCTGGAGCACTTACTCTTTGTTACTTTCCTTTAAAAGATTCATATTATCTTTTTAAGTACTATCTTTAATTGTTGTAAGTTTTAAGGAAGAAAAGAAGAAGCAATATAACAATAACCAATACCTTTTAATTTTAGTTCTGAGCTCATAGACCCCCAGAGTGATCTTACCATTATTATTTTGGGCATAATATCAAAATTCACTCTAAATTCATATCTATATATCTATTCACTAGTGTAGCTACCACAACTTATCATCATATTTTCTTTGTTCAGCAGATGGTTGCTAATGTAAAACCTCACAACTTAACAAGTACAGAAAACAAATGTGTGTGGAATTCTCAGCACCAAATGAGGCATCTCTGTCACTCACTAACACTAAGACTCATGTGCCATCATGGAAGAAGAGACAAGAAGGCTGACCTAGAGGTCAGGGAAGACCAAAACACTATTTTATGGTCAGGAAGGATGGCAATAATCATGAACTCACAGCAATGATTGCTGCTGCTTATGACTCATAAGGATCAAATCGGTCATTTTTATATTGATGTAGAAAAGCTCATGAGATGACTCTCCCCCTGGATGAATAGCTATAAGCAGTTGATGACTTTTGTGAGAAGCTTGGTATGTCAACTGATACATTCCAGTGGATAAAAACACATCCATGAATATATGGGTAGCACAGCCTAACACACACACAAACTATACACATCTATACACACACACACACACAAACATACACACACACAGCTGACCATAAAATAATACAAATAAATCTTTATTTAAAAATTTATTTCCTTAAAAGAGTATTTTAGTATTCTGGAATTGTTTTGAGGAAATAATTATTATAAGGAAAATGTATTTGGGAGTCCCTTTCATAAAAATAAAATGAAGACGTGGAGATATTAGTAAATAGTTATGGATTTGTTACTGCCTTTTGTATGAGACATTATAAATGTTACAATAGATATTATGGTTGTTATTTAGGAGGGAATATTTGTACTTCTTTATTTCTTCATATGAAAGCATACTATTGAACTTTTTTCTGAATGGACCTTAGGTCATACTGTATAATTAGTAAGGCATTTGTGTGTTATTTATAATAATTTTTACCATCAATAGTTTTTGGGTACAACTGAAAAATTAATTGCACCCAGCAAGTATGATTGGCTAGTTTTGGAAATGGCTGTTTGGGACTTTGTAAGGTCTTATGATTCTTGTAGCCATTGCTGAAACTCATCTTCAATCTGCAGTAAAGGGAAGAGAAAAGGCTTGGGATGATGTTATCATCTGAACTTCTATGTGGCTTTTTTCCATAGTCGCCCAGCCAAAGGGAAGCTCAAGTGTCACTATACTCAGAGGTGTGATCTTGCATTCCTTACAAGTATTCCAATACCTGTCACTTTGCGTAAAGGGTAAAAATTGCTGGTGCTACACTAGATAGGTCTTTAGTTTTAGGGCTGTCAGTGTATAATTATATTTATGTCCAGAAATATGATATTTTGTATTTTTCTGTTTTCTAATTTGTGTTTACATGGTAAATAGAATTCCACAAGTACTGTTTTTTTTGTTTTGTTTTGTTTTGTTTTTTTGGTTTTTCGAGACAGGGTTTCTCTGTATTGTCTTGGAGGCTGTCCTGGAACTCACTTTGTAGACCAGGCTGGCCTCGAACTCACCAAGATCCTCCTGCCTCTGCCTCCCTAGTGCTGGGATTAAAGGTGTGCACCACCAGCACCTGGTGACAACAAGTCCTTTTAAATTTGAGGCCTTATAGGAGTTGCAAAATAAAATCTCTTTAGGAAAATTAAGTCCTTTTAGCTTGTTCTAATTTGCATAATATTATTTGTGTCTCTGAAGTTTGTTATAACAAAATACCAGAGGAATGCTGTATCAAATAAAGATGAAACCTATTGTACCCAAAGTCTTAAAATACATCAAACGATATTGTCCTGTTACCTGGAAAGTGTATATTCACTCACCCATTGAAAGAATTACATGTTTATTTGCTACATGCCCTACAACCAAACAGTAAAATTAATTTCCATGGAGCTCTAGTTTTTCTTTGGCTGATACTATCACATGTATTTATTTCTTGAAAACTGTTCTTTTGTCAGTTCCCTGGAGTTAGGAAAATGAGAGCCTTAGGCTCCCTTGTTCTTCAGATAACATTTAGGCAACTACAGATTTTTACTCACCTAATTAAGTCCCTGGATAAACTGATAAAAGAAATGAATTTTTACTTCTGGATTTCTAAAGTAACTTCAATTTCCTAGCTATCAATAGCCAGCAAATGAATAAGAGATTACACTTACTCTAATAGTGTCTTCTTGGTTATCTTTACAATCTACTCAGCTTTAGGACTTGGGCTGCCAGAGGGATTTCTCAGGTATTTCTAATTATTCTCACACATTGTTTTAAAGGAGACTGATTTCAGTAGGAATGTGTGAGGTTTGACTAGAGAGAGGCATTTATATTTTACCATTGCTAACCTCCCCATAGGCACATCTATGCATTAAGCCAACATTCTCTTTGCTGAGCCAGGAAAATCATCCATCCTAGTTTCTTCTAATTTCTTGCAGCTCCCACATAACAACATTTTCTTCCCATAATTCTCCTTGCCAAACACAAAACCTCACATAGAATGAATGGTTCAAGAACAAAACTGTATCTGAAGACATTTCTGACAAAAATTAGAATTTGTAGTTGAACTCTTCACCGTCAATTTAAAAATTACTCTTATGATAGAAAGTTTGTAATATAGGCTGCATACAAAATTAGCTCACAAAAATCAGTACCCCTACAATATACAAATGACAGACAAATCAAGAAAGAGATCAGGGAAACCACAATAGCCTCCCATGCTCAGGGATCAGAAAATGTAATGCATTAAGAATGCCCATCCTACCAAAAGCAATCTACAAATTCAATGAAATTCCCACCAAGTTTCCAACACAATTCTTTACTGATCACACACACACACACACACACACACACACACACACACACATATACACACACACACACACATACACACACACACACACACACACACACACACACACACATTTTACATCTTGACCACAATTTCCTCTCCTACATATCCACTATTGCAAGGAGATTTAGCTGGGATTAAGCTTGTAGATTTGTGGGTGATTCCCCTGCATCATGCTTTTTACACTCAAAGCACCCCCATTTCCAGTCATCTCTTTCCGTACTCTCTCCCTTCACCTATCCGCCTACCAGATCTCTCAAGTTCCCATACCTATCCACCACCAATACACCCAGACAATCTCTCCCCATGGAGATCTATGTATCCCTGCTTGACTCTCCTTGTTTCCTGGTCTTTCTGGGTCTGTGGATTCTATATGGTTATTCTTTACAGTTAATATACACTTATGAGTAAGTTTTTCTTTCTGGGTCTGGGTTAGCTCACTCAGGATGATTTTTTTTCTAGTTCCATCCACTTGTCTGCAAATTTCATGATATCATTGTATTTTAACACTTGATTAAAACTCTTTTGTGTAAATTTACCACATTTTCCTTATCCCTTCTTTGGTTGAGGGGTATCTAGTTTTTTTTTCCGTAGGTTCTGTCTGTTAAAATGAACCTGCTTTGAACAAAGTTGAGTAAGTATCCTTATAGTATAATTGAGCATCCTCCTTGGGTGTGTTCCCATTCTTGGATATATGCTTAAGAGTGACCTAGCTGGGTCTTAAGATAGATTAATTCCCAATTTTCTGAAAAACGACAATACTGATTTCTGAAGTGGCTATAAAAGTTTGTACTGCCTCTAGCAATGGAGGAGTGTTTCTCCTGCACCACGACCTCTCCAGCATAATCCATCATTTGTGTTTTTGATCTTAGCCATTCTTACAGGTTTATGATTGAATCTGGGAGTTGTTTTTATTTTCATTTCCCTGATGACTAATAATGTTGAACATTTCTTTAAGTGTTTTTCTGCCATTTAAGATTCTTCTGTTGAGAATTCTGTTTTGGGACTCTACCTTATTTTTTTATATTTTATTTTATTTTATTTTTATTTTTTTTTATTTTATCATTTTTTATTTTAATTTTAAATAGCTTGTTTTACATGTCAATCCCAGTTCCTTCTCCCTCCCCTCCTCCCGCACTCGCCTTCCCCCCCAGCCTCCCACCCTATTGCCAATTCCTTCCACATAGGGGATATCAGAGTCTGTCATTTTACTCCGGGTAGGGTCCAGGCACTCCCCTAAGAGTCCAGGCCGAGAGAGCATCCCTCTTTGTGCTATGGACACACGATGACTGTTTATATTCCAGGGATAAACACTGATCCACTGCTCAGGGCCCCATAGGTTGCCCAGGCCTTCTCGCTGACACTCACATTTGGGGGGTCCAGATCAGTCCCATGCTGGTCTCCAATTTAAATTTAAATTAGAAATATGGTTGCTTCACATGTCAATTCCAGGTCCCTCTCCTTTTCTCTCCCCTCCTCCTGGGCCCTCACACCAACCCCCCCCAATACCCCCTCCTTTCCCCAGGGAGGGTGAGGCCCTCCATGGGGGTGTCCATAGTCTGTCATTTCATCCAGGGCAGGGCCTAGACCCTCCCCCAAGAGTCCAGGGTGAGAGTGCAAATGGACTTTGGTCTCCCATCTACCTTATTGCTAAGTGGTTTATTTGTTTTTAATGTCTAATCTCTATTCTATTGTATAATTTTGGCTTCTTTGTCCAAAATCAAATGTTCATAGGTGTATGGATTTATCTCTGTATATTTAACTCCATTCCATTGATTACTGTGTCTGTTTTTATGCCAATACCATGCTGCTTTTATTACTTTAGCTTTGCAATAGTGCTTGAGATCAGGGATGGTGATTCCTCCAGCAATTTTCTTATAGTACAGGATTGTTTTAGCTATTCTGGACTTTTTGTTTTTCCATGTGAAGTTGTGTATTATTCTCTTAAGGTCTGTAAAGAATTATGTTCGATTTTTGATGGGGATTGCATTGAATATGTATATTACTTTTGTAAGATGGTCACTTTTAACTATGTTAATTCTACTGATCTGTGCACATGGGAGTTTTTTCCATCTTCTGAATTTTCTCCAATTTCTTTATTCAAAGACTTGAAAATGTATTACTTTTTTCTTCTTTATTAAATTAGAAGCAATCTTGTTTTAGATGTCAATCCCACTTCCCTCTCCCTCCCCTTCTTCCCTGCCCCCAACTGACCTCCTATCCCATCCACTTTCTCCTACCTAGAGAGAGTGAGGTCTTCCTTGGGGGATCCTCAAAATCTGAAAGACTTGATATTTTTGTCATACAGGTCTTTCACTTTCTTGTTTAGAGTTATCCCAATATATTTTATATTATTTGTGGCTATTGTGAAGGGTTCTTTTTCACTGGTTTCTTTCTCAGCCCTTTTATGATTTCTACATAAGAAGACCAAGGATGTCTTTGAGTTAATCTTAAATCCATCCAATTCCCTAAAGGTGTTCATCAGCTGTAGGAGTTTCCTAGTAGAATTTTGGGGGTCTTCTATGTATATTGTCATATCCTCTGCAAATAGCAGTGCTTTGACTTAATTTTTTTCCAATTTGTATCCCTTGATCTCCATTTTTAGTTTTATTGCTCCAGTTAGTACTTCTGATACTATATTGAATAGATATAGAAAGAGTGGTCAGCCTTGTCTTATTCCTGAAGTAAATGGATTTACTTTGAATTTGCCTGTTTAATTTTTGTTGGATGTCAGCTTAATGCATATTTCTTTTACTATATTTAGGTATGTTTCTTGTATCCAAGATCACTCCAATACATTTATCATGAAGGGTTTTTGGAATTTTTCAAACGCTTTTTCAACATCTAATGAGATGATCATGTGTTTTTTTTTTCTTCCAGATCATTTACATGGCAGATTACAATGACAGAGGTTTGAATGTCCATCATGCATCTCTGGGATGAAGCCCATTTGATGATGGCAGACGATCTTTTTGATGTATTCTTGGATTTGTTTTGCCAGTTTTATTGGGTATTATTGCATCAATGTTTATGAGGAAAAATGGATTATAATACATTTTCTTTGTTGAGTCTTTGTGTGGTTTGGATATCAGTGTAACTGTGGTCTCATAAAAAGAATTTTGTAATGTTCCTTTGTTTCTTTTTATGGAATAATTTTTATTACTTTAATTTTAAATAGCTTGCTTTACATGTCAATCCCAGTTCCCTCTCCCTCCCCTCCTCCCGCACCACGCCCCCTGCCATCTCGCCATCTCCCCAGACTCCCACCCTATCCCCACTTCCTTCCACATAGGGGATATCTAAAGTCTGTCATTTCTATAAGGGCAGGGTCCAGGCACTCCCCTAAGGGTCTAGGCTGAGAGAGCATCACTCTTTGTGTTATGGACACACAGAGTCCATTTGTATGCCAGGGATAAACACTGACCTACTGCCCAGGGCCCCATACGTTGCCCAGGCCTCCTCACTGACTCTCACACTCAGGGCGTCTTGATAAGTCCCATGCTGGCCTCCCAGCTGTTGGTCTGGGGTCCAAGAGCCCCCCACCTTGTTCAGGTCAGTTGTCTCTGCTGGTTTTGCCAGCCGATTCTTTGCCAATTTGCTCATTGCTCCTCTCTCTCTGTCACTGGGTTCCAGGCTTTCGGTTCCGTGTTTAACTGTGGGTGTTTGCCTCTGCTTCCATTAGTCACTGGATTAAGGTTATAGGATGGCTATAGACATCAAGTTCATTATCAGGAACGGGAAGGTTGAGTGGGAAGTAGAATAGGGGGAAGAGGGAGTCATAGGTTAGAAGACAGATCTGGCACATGTGAGATCTCTAGTGATCTAAAGGGATGACACCAACTGGCAAGCTAAGCAATAGTGGAGAGACCACCTTTATGGAATAATTTAAGGAGTATTGGCATTAGCTCTTCTTTGATAATCAGGTTGAATTTTACACTAAAACCATCTGGCCATGGGCTGTTCATGATTGGGAGACTTTTAATTAGTGTTTCTATTTTGATAGATGCTATAGATCTGCCTAAATTGTTTACCTGATTTTGGTTTAATATTTGTATGTGGTATCTGTCAGAAATTTTTTCCATTTCTTTTAGATTTTCCAATTTTGTATAATAAAAATTTTGAAGCATGACCTAATGATTCTCCAGATTTTCTCAGAGTCTGTTTTTATTTCTGACTTTTTGTTTCTGATTTTGCTGATTTGGATATTCTCTCTCCACCCTTTAGTTAGTTTGGATAAGGGTTTGTCTAATCATTGATTTTTCTCAAAGAACCAACTCTTTCTTTCATTGATCCTTTGTACTCTTCTCTTTCTTTCTATTTCATTGATTTCAGTACAGAGTTTGGAAATTTCCTGCTTCTTCTCCTCTTGAGTGTTTTCTTAATTTTGTTCTAGAGCTTTCCTGACATGTCAATCAATGGAATGTAATTAGAGACTCAGACAGATATCCATACACCTGTGGATACCTGATTTTTTTAACAAAGAAGTTAGAAATATGTTAAGAGAAGCTTTTTCCTTTGCTAGGTGCCTTCTTGCCAGCCCGGTTCTAGAGCCGCATGAGTCCCAAATAAACACACAGGAGGCTATATTCATTATGAAGCTGTTGGCCTTGCTTGTTTCTTACTGGTTAGCTCTGACTTAAGTAATTACCCCATAATTGTTAATCTAAGTATGTCTCTTACCGGAGAATAGTTCCGGGCTCCTACCCCATGGCGGTTACATGTTGAATCTCTTGTGTTTCTCCTACCCAGAGTCCTTCTGGTCTCCTAGTCCTTCCTATCTTGATTCCCTATAGGCCAGACAGTGCTTTCTTGACAAATGCACAGGACTTCCCCAACAGAAATACATACTAGAAAAAGAAAATATATTCAAGTATGGTGCTGGTAAAACTGGGTGACTGCATATTGAATCTTCCAAATAGATCAACACTTGTCATCCTACATACAATTCAACTCCAAAATGGATCAATCACCTCAGCATAAAATAAAACCAGATAAAATGGACCTAAAAGAAGAGAAAAGGAAGCATAGCTTTGTGCTGATTTTTTCAGGAAAATACTTTTTTAACAGAGCTCCATTAGCATAGGCATTAAGATCAACAATTAATAAATGGAACCTCATGAAATTGAAAAACTTCTGAATGGAAAATAATGCCATCATTCTGACAAAGTGGCAGCATCCAGATGAAAGAAGTCTTTTACCAACTACACATCTGATAGAGAGCTAATATCCAACATATGTAAATATTAGAAAAAAAACTGTTCTTGATGTTTTTTATTTTAGCCATTCTGACAGGAGTAAGATGGTATCTCAGAGTTGTTTTTATTTACATTAACCTAATGGCTAAGGATGTTGAACACTTTGGAGGATGTGGATAAAGGGTAACACTCCTCCACTGCTGGTGGGACTGCCAGATTGTACAGTCAGTATCAGTATGGAGATTCCTTAGGAAAATGGGAGAAGGAGATTGACAGCCTACAATCCATCCCACATCCAGAGCTCCTGGGAAACAGGGAGGACCCAAAGAGACATACGCATGGTACCCTGGAGAAGGGGACTGGGATAATATCTCCTGTGTGGATTGGGAGCATGAGGGAAGTGCAGAGAGAACTGGGAGAAAGAGATGGAAAGAAGAGGAGGGAAGAGGAAAACGTGGGACAGCAGGAAGGTTGAGTAAAGGGAAATATAGAGGAGAGCAGGATGATCAATGCCATAATAGAAGGAGTCATTATAGGTTTGAGGAGAGATCTGGTGCTGAGGAGATTTCCAGGGATGTACAAGGATGACATCAACTGGCAATCTAAACAGCAGTGAACAGGCTACCTTAAAGGCTCTTGCCCAATAATGAAATTGAAGACTACCTTACATGCCATCCAAGAGCCTCCATCTAGTGGAGGAGGAAGCAGAGGCAGACACCCACAGCTATACACTGAACTGAACTCATGGAATCCATTTGCAGAGAGGGAGGTGTGATGAGCAAAGGGGTCAAGAATGGGCTTGGAAAACACACAGAGCCGTCTGACCTGAACAAGTGGGAGCTCATGCACCCCAGACTGATGGCTGAGAGGCCAACATATGACTGATTCAGACCTCCTGAACATGGGTGTCAGTAAGGAGTCCTCAGCAATTTTTGAGGCCTTGGTTAGCAGATCGGTATTTATCCCTGGAATACAAATGGACTCAGGGAGCCCATTCCACATGGAGGGATACTATCTAAGCCTAGACACATGGGGTAGGGCCTAGGCTCTGCCCAGGATGATATGACAGACTTTGAAGATCTTCCATTGAGGGCCTCACCCTCTAAGTATGTCTCTTACCGGAGAAGTTTCCGGGCTTCCTACCCTATGGTTAATCTATGGGTCCTCTGGTAGTGGTTCAGTATTTATCCCTAGTACATAAATGAACTTTGGAATCCCACTCCACATAATGGGATACTCTCTCAGCCTAGACACTGGGAAGGGTCTAGGCACTGCTCCAAATAATAGCACAGACTTTGAATAAATAAGGGGTAAAAGGAATAATAGTAGTGGATTCTTCCCTAGTGTCTATGATCTGTCTAGTCTCTGGTTCTTGAACCTAATATCAGTGTGTGGATGTGTTTCATCATTTGGAATAGGACATACAGCCAATAAGAAAGTAATTGTTTCCTCCATGATGCTTGTGCTGACATTGTACTGTTGTGTATGTCTTGCTGGCTGGTTGTGACTATACTTCTCAGGGGACAGCTTCTAGGTGAGTACCAGATTGAGTCGTTTCATGTCCTATAGTTTACATTGACAGTACCTTCAGCAATAGGGCCTAACAAACAATTTTTAGAAGCATTCTATGGAATGTCATTTCCCCAGAGCTGGAAAAGAAGTAACACTTTTTGTCTATTATCCTGCAGTGTCCAGTGAGGTTAATCAGTAACCCTTTAATGGGTAACCTCATATATTTAATTTTGGGTATGTAAATACATATATTATAGCTTCTATGGCTGTATGTTTCCATATAGTTCTTCTGAAATTATTTTAATATTATTTATTCCTTCACTTATTTCCTTCTTTGCCCCACCTTCCTATTTCCCACCTTATTTACTCCTGTTTTACTATTCAATATTCACCATTAATTCTTTGTATGATCAATTGTTTCTCCTCTTTTCGAAAGCTTCCCAAATCCTGACCCTTTACTAAGTTCTAGACCTCCACATGTATTCCAAATGAAATATGTTTCCTCTGTTTGTGGGTGTTAACTGAATCTTCAGACATGTGTGTTTCATTTAAAATTCTCCGCTTTTTTCTCTATAGTCATTCCATATTGTAAAAAATAAAACACATATTTACAGCAAATTTTCCTTATATTTAAAATTGCTTGTATTGGACCAGTAAATACATTTTTGAATGCCCTTTCTCTACCAAGATACTTTTACTGCTGACTTAGGGCTATATAAATTTGTAATTCAAGGGGCACTGTGGACAGAATGAGTTTGACAAAAGTTGGATATTACTATTGCTTTCTCCTCATTCCTAGACATATATTCTCATTATCTCAGGAGGAAAAAAAAACAGGAACTTGATTTTGTTTCTGTTGAAAATGACCTTGTGAGGACATCATATTATTCATATGGGAAAGAAAGTGCGCTTCTCTTCTGTTTCAAAGGGGCTTAGGATACTTCCCTTGTGGCCTATTGTTTAAAGAGCACACTTCGGCTTATGTTAAATCTTCATGCACAGCTGTTTCGAATGAATCTTTATAAAGAGTTTCCTGGAAAAAATCTATTTGCTAAGTCAAAGCAAGGCAACTTTATCCCCCATCACTTACATAACCATTATACATAAAGAGATATCCGTCAGCCTTAAGAGAGCTGATTCTGTTGCCTAGAAAACCCATGGGCAGTTCTGAAGATTTTGGCATGAGATTAACCTGCAAAGACACTGTCCTACATCTTATTTTCCCATAGCCTCCTATCCTGGATCTCATCCCAGATTTCTGATGTAAGCTAGCAAAATGTCAGTATCTTAAAGGAGTATAACAAGTTCAGTGCATAAATTACCTGTACAACCAAATACAATAAACTGTTGTTTAGTGTGTCTTTCAGTAAACAAATATTCTCTGGGAAAAATGCATTTACATTCCAGAAAATTCTTTTCTGGAGTGTGATAAATTTTTAGATTAATTTGAATAGTTAATTTACAAAAGGCAAACTGTTTTAGATTTTTAATAATGTAATTAGTAACTGACATGATTTTCTCAAATGGTTTCACACATGGTTATCTATACTGTGTCCTTTGTCTTATAGATATAATAACATATATAAGTATACATTATAATTATATATCTTATAAGTATACATATTTAGATTGCTTATGCATTATAGAATATGACTATATATTTTTCTGAGGGCCTGAATGTATCTAACTTATTATAAGATTGCTTGAGTATTTTGATTCTACACTTCCACAATTGCACAAAAATGGGCAGATAAGACAGCTTTATGGAAGCATTTGCAATGAGGAAATTGCTTAGAAAAGAGATACATTTTCCCCCTCCTTGGATCTTCCTGGGCTTGCTCCTTGCATAAAGTAGTATAGCCAGGCAGGAAGATAGCCCTGTGTCAGGGCACACCTCACTCTTGGTTCCCTCTCAGCACTCTACCCTCTGCTTGAGGTGAGTCTGGGCTCTTATTGGGTCTCAACTCCAGCCATCACCCCCTCCTTGGATCTTATGGGGCCTGCTACTTGGGTAGAGCAGACCCACTCCGATAGGAAGGACCACCTTGAGTCTGGGCATACCTCACTCTTGGTACCCCCTCTACCCTCCACTGTCTGCTTATGCTTGAGTAAGGAGAACACCAGGAAAGTCCAGACCATGCAGAGTTGCAGACACTGATGTCTTGGCCCACATATGCCAGCAGGAGACTAGAGAAGATAGAGAGACAACAACTGCATCCCTTTGAAGAAAGATTTGGAAAAACACAGTCTAAGAGCACACTCAACAACAGAGAGACCAATATGATACCACCAGAATCTAGGGACTCCATGTGAGCAAGACCTGAAAAGTCCAACACAGATGAAGCAGAATATAAGGACCTTAAGAACTATTTTATGAAGATGATAGAGACCCTTAAAGAAATAGAAGAAAAAACAAAAAATACATGGAATGGACCAAAAAATTTAAAAAGTAAACAAATTTCTTAAGGAATCTAAAGAAAGCCAAGAAAAAACAACCAAACAAGTGAAGGAAAAATTCAAATAGTTCAAGGCTTGAAAGCTGAAATAGAAACAAAAAACACAGAATGGGGGCTCCTAGAAATAGAAAACCTGGGTAAACAATCAGGAACTACATATATAAGTATAACCATTAGAACATAAGAGATGGAGGGTGCTAAAGACTCAACTGAGGATATACAGTCATCAACCAAAGAAAATATCAAGTCCAACAAATCCCTAACACAAAATATCCAGGAAATATGGGACACTGTGAAAAGGCCAAACCAAAGAATAATAGGTAAAGAAGAAGGAAAAGAAATATAGCTCAAATGTACAGAAAACATATTCAACAAAATCATAGAAGAAAACTTCCCCAACCTAAAGAAGGATATGCCTTTGAAAATACAAGAAGCTTATAGAAAACCAAATAGACTGGACCACAAAAAGAAGTCCACTTCATACATAATAATCAAAACACCAAACTTACAGAATAAATAAAAAAATACTAAGAGCAGCAAAAGAAAAAAAAAGTAACAAGCAAAGGCAGACTTATTTGAATTATATCTGACTTCTTAACAGAAACTTTGAAAGCCAGAAGGTCCTGGATATATGTTCTACAAAGTCTAAGGGAACATAGATGATAACACAGACTACTGTATCCAGCAAAGTTTTTATTCACTATAGATGGAGAAAACAATATAATCCACGACAAACTCAGATTTAACCAATACCAATTCACTACTCCAGCCATACAGAAAGTACTGGAAGGAAAACTTCCACCTAACAAAGATAATTATACTCACAAAAATATAGATAATCAATGATCCCACTTTACCAAACACCAAAAGAAAAAAGGTGGTCAGTGAGAGACAGGGAGGACTGATGAGCATAGGGGTCAAGACTGGGCTTGTTTAACCCACAGAAACAGCTGACCTGAATAAGGGGGAACTCTTGAACCCTAGACTGATGGCTGGGAATCCATCATGGGACTGATCCTGGCTCCCTGAGTGTGAGAGTCAGTGAGGAGGCCTATGGGCTCTTGGGTAGTAGATCAGTATTTATCCCTGGCATACAAATGAACTTTGGGTGTGCATCCCATGATGATATTTGCTCTCTAAGCCTGGACTCTTGTGGGAGGGCCTAGGCCCTGCCTTGGATGAAATGACAGACTATGGATACACACCATGGAGGGCCTTATCCACCCTGGGGAAAGGAGTAGGAATTGGGGAAGGGGTATTGGAGGGTTAGTGGGAAGTGAGGGAGAAGGGGAGGGAAAGGGACCTGGAATTGGAATTGGAAGCAACCTTGTTTCTAACTTAAATTTAAAAATAAAAATTAAAAAAAGAAAGAAAACAGGGTGGTCCACACACAATAACACTACCACCAAAAACTTAAACACAAACAAGAATCAACAATCAATGGTCATTAATATCCTTTGACTTCAATGATCTTTAGTTGCCTACAAAAAGACACAGGCTAACAGAATGGACACAAAGACAGAATACATCCTTCTGCTGCATACAAGAAACACATCTCAGTGTCAAAGACAGATGTTACCTCAGAGTAGATGCTTGGAAAAATATTTTCCCAACAAATGGACCCAAGAAACAAGCTGATGTAGCAATCATAATATCTAAGGAATTAGACTCCAAACTAATATCAATCAAAAGAGATGAAGAAGAGCATTTCATATTCATCACAGGAAAAGTCTCTCAAGATGAAGTCTCAATTCTGAACATCTGTGTCCCAAATATGAAGGCACTTTCATTCATACAAGAAACATTGCTAAAGCTCAACTCACACATGAAACCTCACACACTTATATTGGGAGACTTTAACACCTCACTCTCACCACTAGATAGGAACACGAGACAGAAAATTAACAAAGAAACAAAAGAACTAACCAATTGGAATTAACAGTCATCTGTAGAATATTCCATCCAAACAAAAGAATGTACATTCTTCTCAGTGCCACATTGAACCTTCTCAAAAATTGACCCCATACTAGGCAACATAATAAACCTCAACAGATAAGAAACCTGGAATAACCCTTGTGTCCTATCAGATCACCATGGTTTAAAGATAGAATTCAACAACAACACAAATTGGATAAACCCTACAAACCCATGGAAAATAAACAATGTGCCATCACACCATTCCTGGGTCAAGGAAGAAATAAAGAAAGAAATTAAGACTTCCTAGAATTCAATGAAAATGAAGACACAACATACCCAAACTTATGGGACACTTTGAAAGCAGTGCTAAGAAAAAAGTTCATAACACTAAGTGCCAACATGAAGAAACTGTAGAATAGTCACACTAGAGAATTAACAACACAACTGAAATCTCTAGAACAAATAGAAGCAAACTCACTGTGGAGCAGTAGACACGAGGAGATAATCAAACTGAGGGGTGAAATCAATAAAGTAGAAACTACTAAAACAATACAGAGGGGTGAAATCAATAAAGTAGAAACTACTAAAACAATACAAAGAACCAATGTAACAAAGAGTTGATTCTTCAAGAAAATAAACAACATAGAAAAAACTTCATCTAAACTAAGCAAAAAAGAGTGAGAGAGAGCATGCTAATTAACAAAATCAGAAAAGGAAGGGGGACATAGCAATGGACCCTGAGGAAGCCCAGAGAATTATCAGGTTATACTTTGAAAACCTGTACTCCAAAAAATTCAAACATCTGAAGGAAATGAACAATTTTCTGGATAGATGTCACTTACTAAATTGAATCAAGAACACATAAGCTATTTAAATATACCTATGACACCTAACAAAATGGAAACAGTTAACAAAATCTCCCAACCAAAAAGAGCCCAGAGCCAGAAGATTTCAGTGCAGAATTCTATAAGAAATTCAAAGAAGATCTGATACCACTCCTCCTCAAATTGGTCCACACAATAGAAGCCGAAGGGACACATGCCAAACTTTTATTTTACCAGGCTAAAATTGCCTTGCTACCAAAGCCACAAAAAGACACAACTAAGAAAGAGAACTAAAGACCAATATCCCTCATGAACACTGATGCAAAAATATTCAACAAAATATTATCTAATCAAATCCAAGAGTGCATCAGAAAAATCATCCTTCATGGTCAAGTAGACTTCATCCCAGGGTGCTGGAATAGTTCAGCATACAAAAATCCATCAATGTAATCCACCATAAAAAACTGAAAAAGAAAAACCACATGAGATGCTGAAAAAGCCTTTGATAAAATCCAACATCCCTTTATGATCAATGTCTTGGAGAGATCAAGAATAACAGGAACATACATAACACAATAAAAGTAATATACATGAAACAAATAAATGGATACAAATTCAACAAGATTACTCTGAAATTAGGAACAAGAAAAGGCTGCCCACTCTCTCATTATCTATTCAATATTGTACTCAAAGTTCTAGCTAGATTCCATTGTTTATTTTTCTGCTGAGTAGTACTCCATTGTGTAAATGTAGCACATTTTCTCTATCCACTCTTCAGTTGAGAGGCATCTAGATTGCTTCCAGGTTCTGGCTATTACAAATAATGCTGTTATGAACACAGTGGAGCAGATTTCCTTGTTGTATGAATTTGCATCTTTTGGATATATGCCTAAGAGTGGAGTTGCTGGGTCTTGTGGTATATTGAGCAGAAAAAAATGGAGTCTTGAAATTTGCAGGTAAATGTATGGCACTAGAATAAACCATCCTGAGTGAGGTAACCCAGTCACAAAAAGGCAAACATGGCATGTATTCACTCATATATGGATTTTAGACATGGATCAGGATAGTGCCAGTCTGCACTTCCACTGACAGAGAGTCTGGGAAACAGGAAAGAACCAAAGAGAGATATGCATGGTACCCCAGAAAAGAGGAATGAGGCAAGATCTTCTGAAAAGATTGGTAACACAGCGAGGGGTAGGGGGGAGTGGGAGCTGGGAAGAAGAGAGGGGGATAAGAGGAAGCAAGAACAGGTCATGGGTGAACAGGAAGGTTGAGTGGGAGCTAGAATAGGGGGAGAACAGGATGATAAGTACCATTAAACAGGGAGTCATAGGTTAGAAGACATATCTGACACCAGTGAGACCTCTAGTGATCTAAAGGGATGACACCAACTGGCAAGCTAAGCAATAGTGGAGAGACCACCTTAAATGCCCATTCCTGATAATGAACTTGACATCTACAATATATACCATCCTAGAAACTTCATCCAGTGACTGATGGAAGCAGAGGCAAACACCCACAGTTAAACACTGAACAGAACCCATGGAACCCAGTGACAGAGAGAGAGGAGCAATGAGCAAATTGGCAAAGAATGGGCTGGCAAAACCAGCAGAGACAGCTGATCTGAACAGGGGAGAGCTCTTGGACCCCAGACTGACAGCTGGAGGCCAGCATGGGACTGATACAGACCCCCTGAATATGAGAGTCAGTGAGTAGGCCTGGGCAACCTATGGGGCCCTTGGCAGTGGATCAGTGTTTATCCCTGGCATACAAACAGACATAGTGTGTCCATAACATAAATAGGGATGCTCTCTCAGCCTGAACTCTTAGGGGAGTGCCTGGAGTCTACCCTTAGTGAAATGACAGACTCTGGATATCCCCTATGTGGAAGAAAGTGGGGATAGGGTAGGAGGCTGGGGGGGATGGTGGGGGAAGTGAAGGATTGACATGTGAAGCAAGCTATTTAAAATTAAAGTAAAAAATAAAAATAAAAAAGTTCTAGCTAGAAAAATAAGGTGACAAATAGAGATCAAGGGAATATAAATTGTTAAGGAAGAAGTCAATGTGTCACTATTTGCAAATGATATGATAGTTTTCATAACTACCTGAAAAACTCTACCAGACAACTCTTCTAGCTGGTAAACACCTTCAGCAATTTGGCAGGATACAAAATTAACTTAAAAAATCAGTAGCCCTACTATATGCAGATGATAAATGAGCTGAGAGAGGAATCAGAGAAACATCACCCTTTACAATATCCACAAGCAACAAAAATATTTTGAGGTAATGCTATCCAAACAAGTGAAAGACCAGTATAGCAATAACTTTGAGGCTTTAAAGACAAAAGTTAAAAAAGGTATCAGAAAATGGAAAGATTTCCCATGCTCCTGGATAGGTAGGATCAACATACAAAAAATGGCAATATTGCCAAAAGTAATCTACAATCCCTATCAACATCCCAACACAATTCTTTACAGTCCTTTAATGAACAATGCTCAAATTTATACAGAAAACAAAAACCCAGGACAGCCAAAATTACCCTGTAAAATAAAGCAACTTCTGGAGGCATCACCATCCCTGACTTTAAGCTTTATTATAAAGCCATATTCTTGTAAACAGATTGGTATTGGCACGAAAATAGACAGCTAGACAAAAGGAATTGAATTGAAACCCCTAATATTAACTGACACACTTATGATTTTTGACAAAGAAGCTAAAGTTATACAATTGTAAAAAAAACATCTTCAACAAATGTGGGCATGCAGAAGATGATAGATCCTTATTTATTAACATGCACAAAACTTAAGTCCAAATGAACCAAAGACCTCAAAATAAATCCAGGCACACTGAACCTCTTAGAAGAGAAAATAGAAAAATAGAAGGTACCTTTGAATGAATTGGTACAGGAGACTGTTTCCTGAACTTAACACAAGTAGCACAGACTTGTGAGATCAACTATTAATAAATGGGGCATCCTGAAACTGAGAAGCTTCTGTAAGGCAAAGGACACAGTCAACAAGACAAAATGGCAGTCCACACAATGGGAAAAGATCTTCACCAACCCCACATCTGACAGAGGGTTGATTTCCAAAACACACAATGAAAGTAGCCACCAAAACACCAAGCATTCCAATTAAAATTAGGGTGCAATACTAAATAGAGAATTCTCAATAGAGGAATCTAAAGTGGATGAAAGACATTTAAAATACTCAACATCCATAGACATCAGGGAAATGCAACTCAAGACAATTCTGAGATACAATCTTACACTGGCCAGAATGGCTGAAATCAAAAACACCGATGACAATCTATGCTGGAGAGGATGTGGAGAAAGAGGAATACTCCTCCACTACTGGCGGGAGTGCAAACTTGTAAGACGGCTTTGGAAAACTGTCTGGCGTTTTCTCAGGAAAATGAGAATCAGTTTACCTGAAGATCCATAAATTCCTGTTTTTCTCCTATACCCAAAGAATGCACATTCATGAATCAAGGGCATTTGTTCAACTGTCTTCATAGCAGCATAATTTGTAATAGCCAGAACCTGGAAGCAACCCAGATGCCCCTCATCTGAAGAATGGATGGAGAAAATGTGGTACATTTACTCAATGGTGTATTACTCAGGGGAAAAAAAAACAATGAAAACTTGAAATTCACAGGCAAATGGATGGAACCGGAAGAAAACATCCTGAATGAGGTAACCCAATCACAGAAAGACAAGCAGGGTTTGTACTACTCCAATTTATGTATTAGATATAGAGCAAAGGTCTGCCAGTATACTATCCACACCACCATAGAAACTAGAAAACAAGGAGAACCCCAAGAATAGTACTCATGATCCTCTGAAGAAGAGTAGGGGAAATGAACCCCTTAGCAAATAGGGAGTGTAGTACGGTAATGGGGAGAGGAGGGAAGTGGTAAAGGGAGAGGGAGAGAAGTGGGGGGGCATAGGAGAATAGTAGGACTGAGACAGGGAGGAAGAGGAAAGGGCAGGAAAGGAGATGCCTTGATTTTGGGAGCCAGTACAGGTTTGGAGAGAGGTCTGGCACAGGGGAAATGTTGTGGTATCTGAAGTGATGACCTCAACTAAGAATCTAGGTAGTGGTGGAGAGGCTGCCTTTGATTCCCTTCCCTTATAATTAGATAGATGACTACCTTGGTTGTCACTCCTAGATCCTTCATATAGTAGTTGATTGAAGCAGAAACAGGCAGCCACAGCTAAACACTGGGCCATACTCCTGGAATCCAGTTGCAGAGAGGGAAGAGGGATGAGCAAAGGAGCCAATAGGGTGCTGGAGAAACCGGCAGAAAGTTTACTTGACCTAGTGAAAGCACAGAGACACTAGTCGTATAGCTGGGAAACCAGCATTGAACTGAACCAAGACCTCTGAATGTGGGTGCCAGCTAGGAGGGCAGGACAGTCTATGGAACATGTAACAGTGGAGCCAGTATTAATCCCTAGAGCACAAATGGACTTTGGGAGCCCATTCCCTATGGAGAGGGACAACTTCAGACCACATAAGGGAAGGAGGTCCAGGGCCCTCCCCAAATGATGTAAGGGACTTTCATGGTTCCCTGTGGAGAACCTCACTATACCTGGGGAGTGGGCTGAGGGAGGGTTGGAGGGTTGGTGGAAACATGGGAGGTTGGGAGGGCTAGGGAATGCTGTGATTGATATGTAAATAAGAGTGCTTCTAAAATTAAAAACCGATACTTTCTAGGGTTTTTCAATCCAATTAACTTTTTATGCTAGGTAGTGTTTTAACTGTATTAATAGAAAGTTATTATACTAAAGTAAATGATCCAGTCATAGAAAATTCAACGCCATCTTATCTTACTCCTAGATAGAAGCTCAAGAAATTGAATTCATAGCATTCAACACTAGAATGTGGTTAACATTCATTGGAGATGAGAGGCAAGGATTCAGGCAGTGATCTAAGATAGTAAAATTTGAGCTGTATAGGAGGAATAAATTCAAGCTATTCATTGCACAGCATGAATTATATAATTAAAATGTTTCTTTTCAAAATAACATTAATGAATGCATATTTTTATTACCCAAGTGATAACTTTGTGAAGCAATGTTAAGTTAACTAGGTTTAGCCATTCCAAAGTATAAACAAATATTTTGATGCTTTATGATACATAGTAAAAAAACTGTTTTGCAAGTATATTTATGGTAAAAATATAGTTGGTTAAATTATAAAATGAGGGAAGTTTCTCTTCTTTTATAATTTTCCCCTCAACTATGGTTTTCAGGTTGGATCTTCCATGTTGTACCGCTCAGACAGGACTATTCTGAAGAAGCCAAGCCTCCAAAGTTCAATTAAAGTCAAGGGTTAGCCTCTTTAAAAACTGCTCTCAGTCGGCATTGGGTCTGCATAGAGGCTGAAGGGCTGACTTGAGAGGTTGTCAGTAAAGAATTGTTTCAAGCCATAGATGTTGATTCTATGTTCAGTCTAATGAGATCCTTCAATAGAAGCTAATGGGAACATCCTGAACGCTTTGCCTGTCAGGAGACCAGGGGCAATACGATGAATGACTACAGAGAGGGGAAAATGATGTATGAAGAAGATTAAAGGGCCTGTAATATGGCTCAATAGTTAGAAGCACTTAAAACTCTTTCAGGGGACATAGGTTCTGTTCCTAGTACCCACATCAGGGGCGTTGTAACTCCTGTTTAAGAGTATGCTAGGACATCTGGATTATGTAAGTACCTGCACATATGTAATGTACATAAAACCTCATGCAGTTACATGCACACAAGTACAAATAGATAAATGCAAATTTATTTTTTATTCATTTTTATAGATTTTATTTAAATTAGAAATAATCTTATTTTACATATCTATCCCAGTTTGCTCTCCCTCCCATGTCCTCCATCAACTCGCCCATCCCACCTCCCATCCACTCCCTTGGGATCATCAAAATCTGTCAATCATTTGGGGCAGGGTCTAGGCCCTCCCCTGTGTATCTAGACTAAGATAGTATCCTTCCATGGGAAATGGGGTTCAAAGTCCATTCTTGCACTAGGGATACATCCTTGTTCTACTGTCAGAGGCCCCATAGACTGTGCAGTGCTCCTAGCTGACACCCACATTCAGGGGCCTGATTTGTTTTTAAGTTGGTTCCTCAACTGTCAGTCTGGGGCCTTTGAGTTCCCACTTTATCAGGTCAGCTGTTTCTGTGGGTTTTCCCACATGGTCTTGACTCCTTTGTTCATCACTCCGTCCTCTCTGAAACTGGATTCAAAGAAGGTGAGAATTATATACAGAAATCCATGAAAATGGCATTCTGTCAACATGACTCTAAAGCATTTATCTTAAAATTGAGATCAGACAAAAGCTTTGTGTCTGATATTTTATGCATTGGTATTGTGTGTGTGTGTGTGTGTGTGTGTGTGTGTACACATGCACGCGAGTGTGTTTGTGTTTGCAGATGTGTGCACATAGGGATATACTTATACTTGTCAACATAGAAGCTAGAATTTAACACTGAGTAATTTAGCGTATCTTTATCCAGGAAGATTTGAGATAAGATGTCTAACTGAACTCTCTGGTCTCAACATTTTGCTGATTTTAATTAACCAATGAGTCCCTGGGTCTACTGTTTCCTCCTGACACAGTGCTGATGTTACAGGCATTCACCACTGTGTTGGTTAAATGAAATGTACTCTGTAGGCACATATATTCAAATGTTTGATTCTAGATGTTGGACTGTTTATGGAGCGTTAGTAGATGCGGCCTTGTGGAAGGGGTATGTCACTGGTGTGTGGGGTGGGCTTTACTCATGAAAAGTCCACCACGAACCCATTCAATCCATGCCTCCAACTGTGGATCAGAAGTAAGTTCTCAGATACTGATCTAACACGATGTCTGACTTGATGTCTGCCTCCATGCTTCTCACCATAATGCTCATGGAGGCTAGGTTTTCCTTTCTTCAGTAAAATGCTTTCTTTTATACACTGACTTGATGCTGTTTTCTCTTTACAACAACATAACAATAATAAAAAGCCCACCATAGTTGGCTTTTATGGATCTGAACTTAGGTTCTTCTGCATGCTTGACAAGTACTTTATCCATGGAAATATTTACCTAGCAACTTGAATTACTATTTCTTTAGACTTAGAAATATTTAGAAAATCATAGTTTTTCTGTGTATTCCTTTTTATTTTTGTTTTTTAGAGACAGGGTTTCTCTATGTAGCTTTGGAGCCTGTCCTAGACCTCACTCTTTAGACCAGCCTGGTCTTGAACTCACAGAGATCTGTCTGCCTCTGTCCCGAAGTGCTCTGACACTTCCTGGTTAATATGCATTCTTAATTAGCAAGTTCATTAATAGATAAGGCTATTTTAGTATCTTTTTGGATAAATAAGAGAAAAATATCAGATGAAATGGTTTCATTTATATCTGGAAGACAGTAATTGTAAAAAGTATAGCTCCTAAACTTCTGGTATTGAATTATTTTTTCTTCCTCTCTATCCAGTTTCACTTTAGTTTTTGTAACTGTGGCATATACTTTAAGTAGTCTAATTTCCATGTTGTCATTTATGTAACTGATGAACCTGAATTTTGGTGTTAAAATCTAGAAATGCAACAAAGGTAATTGATCATACACACACGTTTTATACATGTACACACATATATGCAAACACACATATTCATATACATATGAATTATTGAGATGTCCTGAAGAGAACTGGAGAGAACCTTAAGGGTAATTAAATTGTAAACATGGTGTTTATTGCTCTTACTTGTAAGAACACTACATATCACCATTGATCCGTTTAGGAAGCTAAACATCCATGCCTTTGTCATCATCCCTACACATTTGTGGTAACTGTAACACAGTTATGAAGTTTTAGAATAAAATTCTTGGGATTATACTATAGAGTTTATTAACTTTATACACTAAGACTTCTAAATTATGATCATTATGATCTATGTGTTTTATACTCAAATAGACTACCCACAGGTTTAGTAATTCTTGAGTAAGAAGTTCTATAGAGATTTTATGTATTTAGATGACTTTTTGGAATATAGATAAGTGATAATTCATCATTTATCATAATTATTTATTACCAAGCAAGACAAATAAATCATATGGCTATTTTATTCCCATGTAGGATATTCTTTCATATGAGGTGCTATTATGGTATTTTGACAATAAAATTAGTATTTTGCATGTTTTCTTCATGGTTATAAAAACATAATGAGCATTAAGTAGAGATTTATTGCATTAGCTATAATCTAGATATGCATAAATATAATTCAAAATAAAACAATCTAATGTATATTTATTGTTGAGACTCAAGAAATAAAAGTTTTTTATAAGTTAATAAGATAGATTATTTTACTTTTAGAGAACTAGATTTGGTTCTTTGTTGATCTTCTAGTACATTACTTTGTCAGTGATAATTAATCTGAGCTTAATTCAAAGTACACCTTATCATCAAAATAAATCAGTTCTAATGGCATAAAATGAAGAGAGATTTTGTAAACCCTTTAGAAAGTCATATAATGCTAAATATAGTTAATTAATGATTTAAAATTAGGAAAGGAAAATGCCTACCACCAAAATACCAGTGGTGACCATTCATTGAGTCTATGTGGGAAACAAATACACCCAACCATAGATCTTACTAAATAAAATGTACCCAAGATTGCTTTGAAGAAAACCAGGCAGAGGTTATTTTTTTTACTGTATAAATTAAAGTACTTTATTACAGATCCATGAATATGAGTGTTTCATGAACTGTACATCTGACCTTGAAACGAGGTTAGGATTTAAAAATCATATTTCAATTTCCAAAAAGAATGCCATGAAAATGCTTAGTCTTGTTACTACCTGGTTGTTAAATTTGATAGGGCCTTGATGAAAACAATGCTACCTTGTATCACTGGAGTGTAAGTGGATCTTCATGGATCTGCAAAGAACCACTGAAAGTCAAAGTGTGAAAGCTATCATGAGTCTAATAAGACATTCAGTTCAGTTTGCTCCCAATGCTTGCTTAGTTTCACAATAATATATATTTGTGGCTCAATTCTAGGCCATTTCCTTAGAGAAACTGTGCATGTTGTCGTGAATACAGTATAGAGGAACAGTGAATGATAAACTAGGAAAGAGCAGGAGCTACGTACTTCAGATTCTGTGCCATTAAAAGGCTTGGTACAATTATTTTTGTGATTTCTATGTCTATATAGATACATAGCACAGGAATAGTGAAAAACATATAGATGCTTAAGTAGAAGTGCTTCTTGCCAGTAAGAAAAGATCACATATAAGACTACATGATGTTATACCCTAAAATAACCATAACCATTCATGTCATGGGATGTTCTGGGATAACTTTGGTACAAAGTTTAAGGGAGTAACCAACCAACAACTGGTCCAGCCTGAGACCTCTGCCATGATAGTACGCTCATCAATGACACTGCCTGGAGCACCAGGACCCAGAATCCGGGTGGCTCAGAGACCAAGGGTAGAACCAAATATGACTAGAGAAAAAAACTGTCAATGTAGTGCTGACTATCCATACAATGCTATACTCATAGATTGGTGCCTAGTTCAATTGTCATCAGAGAGGCTTCATCCAGCAACTGTTGGAAATTGTTGCAGACACACAGCCAAACATTGGGCTGAGCTCAGGGAATGCTGCTGAACAGTGGGAGGAAGAATTGTAGGAACCAGAGGAGTTAAGGACATCACAAGAAAACTTACTGAGTCAACAAACCTGTGCTCATAGGAATTCATAGAGACTGAACCCTGCATGGAACTGACTTGGGTACTCTGCATATATTTTACAATTGCGTGGCTTGTTTCTCTTGTGGGACTCCTACCAGTGGTAACAGGAGCTGTCTCTGACTCTTTTCTTGCTTGTGGGACCCTATTCTACTCCTCATACTGCGTTGCCTTGCCAGCCTTACTGCAACTTGATATGCTGTTTGGTTGATATCCTTTTCTGAATAGTAATGAAGGAGGAGGGAATTGGAAGCTGGGAGATGAGAGGTAGGGGTAGAAGCCTGGGAGGAGGGGAGGGAGGGAGGGGGAATCTGCAGTCTGGAGGTAAAAATAAATTAATTAATTTAAAATTTAAAAAAGGAAAAAGCATAAAAGTCTCTCCTCAAAAGTCTTGGGGAATGTGCGCCACCCTTTTCATAGGCAGTTTTAGGCCTTACTCTACTTTAAATAATTCACTTATAGTGTAGCAATTCTCTGACACCAATTCTACTTTGAATAAGAGGTAATATATGTAGCATATATATGAATTATGTATACATTGTGAATCTAAATCATAATAGCTAAAGCAACAGGGATTTTGGTTTCTGGTTGAGGGTCCTGTGTTCTAGTTTCCTTCTTACCATTTAAAGGTGAATGTGATTTTTAACATTATGTCATTTATTGGCAGTAGATTTAAGTCATAACTTTAATGTATGTTTCTAATAATACAAATAATGCAGCATTTATTTTACTGAGTTTTAAGGTTTATTCTACTGTACAATATATGTTCCTCAATTATTTGTTCTACTAAAGATGCTGAAGAAGTGGCAATGGAGAGATGGGTTAATACATAAGAGCACTTGCTTACAAGAATAAAGACTTGAGTTGGAATTCCCAGCACCTCTGTAAAAGAAGGCATGGCCCCATGTGTCTAATACCCCAGACTTGGGAGCAGAGTCAGATAGATACAAAGAGAACTGTCTGCAGTGGAGCTCAAACTTGAGTAACAGATTTCTTTGTCCATCAGTCTCTGTTGCATATATCACAGATTTGTGTTTTCTTGACCCACAAAACTACTCAAATTTTATTTATACCTGTATGTTAATGTGTATACATAGATATTTTCCTAAGGTCTATACATATGAACATTTGCATTAAAAATAATATCAAATGTTTTCCATTGTGAAATAGTTTTAAAGCAGTAAAACTTACTATAGTTTAGGGAATTGTTTCTTAGCTACTCTTGGATACACAGGTAATCACGCCAATCAAAATGTAATATTTATTTATATAGTTTCATTTTCCACATTTTAATTATCTTTTAAGAAACTACCACTTGAGAAGGCTATAACATACTCCTCTCCGTGTAATTGTGCATGTTTATGATACTACATTTTCTTCATAAACACGTCGCAAATTATCAAATAAGAAAATAAGTATGAGTATCCTGGACGTCTATTCAAGTCAGGCAGTAAGAGGTTTGCAAAGGGGAAAGCAATTTTATTTTTTCCATTGAATTACTTAGTTTTGAAAAACAAAATTCCATCAGAAAACATACTTATTTAAAAAATAATAGATTACATTTGAAACTAAGTGCTTTGTCAATTTAATATATGTTTATTACATATTAATAGACCTAGAGCAATTTTAATTTTTCAAAAGTACTTACTTGTAACTGGTTGATATACTTGTTAAGTTTCATATCTCATCGCTTGATATTATAGATTGTCCTTAGGAACAACACATGGATATAGAGGGCCACTTTGGGTCCTTAATAATATTTTGCTTTTCATAACATAATTTATAAGACACACTTTTCAAAACCGAGTCTATCTGAATTTTCCAGCAGACTTCAGGATACCTAAGCTTTGAACTCTCCTACATTGACCTCCACGGTGCTGGGATAATAGTCCTACTCTACCATGTGGAGTTTAAATGAGTGGATGGTTGCATCCAGGTCCCCCTGCTCCCAGATGGGCACTTTTCAATTTAGCTGCATTCCCAGGCACAAAATGTGTAATGTTGAGATCAGATTAAATACGTCTATTTCTTCAAACATGTATAATTTTATGGTAAAATCATTTCGTTAAATTTTGGAAATATCCAATGCCTTAGGACTATTGACAGACAGCCCTAGAGTACAGCAGTCGATCAAGTCATGGACATCCGGGAAGGAGCTATATCACTGCTGGCCCTCCTGAGCCTTCATATGCCCATGCTTCCACGGAGGGCATGTCACCTCCAGGTCCAAACCCTGAGGCTTAGTGCTCTGTTACTCTAAGCTTCAGAAGACACAAACAGGGTGCAAGCACCTCGGTTGCTAGTCTGTGCTTCAATCCCGGTGACTCTGGCCATTGGGAACTTTTGCCGTCCTTGGCTTCCAGCAGTAGTGAGTGGCAGTAACCAGAAGCAGTAGTGAGGGCCTCCTGTCACTGTTATAGCTTCGCTTTCATGGGCCTATGACCCTCAGATTCACAGTAGAAAGCATTTCAGAAGCTCTCTCCTGCAGCCAATGTGACAGCTCTCAGCCACAGATCAGTGGGTCTCAGAAATAGAGCCCATCAGCTGCTAGAAAGGCTCCTGGCCCAGACAACTGCCCACACTCCTTCTCAAGATTGCTTTCGATGGAAATATTTTTGAAGTTAACAAATGTGTCATCCTGTAGTCTAACTTATATTTTAAAACGAGAAGACTGGTGTGGCTGTGAGAACAGTCTTTCAAAAGATACTGAGAGTAAGGATATTGTGTAGTTTTGACAGTACTTAGATGGGAAGCTAGGGTAATTTGATTTAACTCTAATGAGAGATTAGGGAACGATTTTTAAGATGAAGATGGGAGTGTTTACTCCTGCATGAGATATGAGATAATAAATAGTAGAGAGTCCAACACACATTCACAATATTCCTGTGCATGTAAGACACTGTGAGATGAGCGGGTTGCAGGCCAGTATATCAACAACTCAGGCTTACATAGGCAATGATGGAAATATCTATTAAAATTCTCTTGGAAATGTAGAAATGATATTACATACATCAGACACAGCACATATTTTAGTGTGGTAGGCTTAACAGATATGGCAGGGAAAAAGAAGGGGGAGGAGAAGAAGAATCTATAACAGTAAGATTTTGTTCTCTTATGAGTTTTATGACCATTGAAATGACATATCACAAATGTTGAGCCTGGTTAACTCCCCCTATGGTTGTTTAATAATATTTTAATAATATCAATTTTTGCTAAGATCTGAATCAAACTTTAACATTGATTGCACAAAAATTATGATGATTATTGTGAGACGAATTTGACAAGAAACCAAAAATAAATTTTTGGCTTTGTTTTCTCATGCTAAAGATTAGGACCATAAAGAAAGGTCTTATAACGGTGCAGATATCTTACTCTGGCCTTTATATTCAGCACCTAAATCCTAGTAATGTGAATGTTACCTTGGCCATATTATGTTAATTGATATTTTAACTGGAAAATGTTTTACTTAATGTTGAATTCAAGAAAACAAGAGTCACATTGTATTAGGTTCAATGAAACTTGAAGGTATACAGGTCTTTCACCTGTTTGCTTAGAGTTATCCCAAGACATTTTATGTCATTTGTAGCTGTTGTAAAGGGTGATGTTTCTCTGATGTCTGTCTTAGACCCTTTGTAAATAATAGGGCTACTACTTTTTTGAGTTAATCTTGTATCCTGCCACATTGCTGAAGGTGTTTATCAGCTGTAGGAGTTCGCTGGTAGAATTCTTTGGGTCACTTATGTAGACTATCATATCATCTGCAAATAGTGAAAATTTTACTTCTCCCTTTCCAATTTGTAGCCCTTGATCTCCTTTTGTTATCTTATTGCTCTAGCAAGAACTTAAAGTATGGTGTTGAATGGAGAGAGTGGACAACCTTGTGTTGTTTCTGATTTTAGAGAAATCACCCTGAGTTTCTCTCCATTTAGTTTGATGTTGGCTGTCGGTTTGCTGTATATTGCCTTTATTATGTTTAGGTATGTTCCTGTTATCCCATATCTCTCCAAGACCTTTAACATAAAGGAGTATTGAATTTTGTTGAAGGATTTTTCAGCATCTAATGAGATGATCATGTGGTTTTTCATTTTCAGATTGTGTATATGGTAGAATACATTGATGGATGGCCATATGTTGAACCAACCCTACATTCCTGGGATGAAGCCTATTAATCATGCTTGAGTCATTAAATAAGATACCAGAAAATGTAAAGATCTTCCATGCTCTTGGATAGGTAGGATCAATGTAGTAAAATAGCAGTTTTACCAAAAACAATCTACAGATTCAATGCAATCCCTATCAAAATCTCAGCACAATTCTTCGCAGACCATGAAAGAACACTACTGAGCTTTATACAGAAAAAGAAACACCCAGGATAGTCAAAACAACCCTGTACAACTAAGTAACTTCAGGAGGAATCACCATCCCTGACTTCAAGCTGTACTATAGAGCTATAGTAATGACAATGGCTAATGGCTTGGTATTGGAACAAAAACAGACTGGTAGACCAAAGGAATCAAAGTGAAAACCCTGATATTAACCCACACACACATATGAATACCTGATCTTTGATAAAGAAGCTAAAATTGTACAATGGAAAAAAGAAAGCATCTTCAACAAATGGTTCAGGCGTAACTGGATGCAGACATGTAGAAGACTGCAGAGAGATCCGTATCTATCGCCATTCACAAAATATAAGTCCAAATGGATCAAAGACTTCAGCATAAATCCAGCTAGTCTGAACCTCTTAGAACAGAAATTGTGGGTGACCTTTGAATGAATTGACACAGGAAACCCACTTCTTGAACATAACACTAGTAGCATAGACACTGAGATTGAAAATTAATAAATGGGACCCCTGAAACTGAAAAGCTTCTGTAAGGCAAATAACACAGTCAATAAGACAAAACATCAGCCCACAGAATGGGAAAAGATCTTAACCAATCCCACATCATACAGAGGGCTGATCTCCAAAATATACAAATAATTCAAGAAGTTAGTCACTAATTAAAACACCAAATAATTCAATTAAAAATGAGGTACAGAAATAAACAGATAATTCCCAATACAGGAATCTGAAGTGGCTGAAAGACACATAAGATATTGCTCAACATCATTAGTCTTCAGGTACATGTAAATCAAAACGACTCTGAGATATTATATTAACCTGCCAGAATAACTAAATTCAAAAACACCAGTGACAGTTTATGCTGGAGAGGATGTAGAGAAAGGGGAACACTTCCGCATTGCTGGTGGGAGTGGAAACTTACGTAGACACTTTGGACATCAATATGGTGGTTTCTCTGGAAAATGGGAACCAGTCTACCACAAGATGCAGCAATTCCACTCGTAGGCATATACCCAAAGGATGCACATTAATACAACAAGGACATCTGTTCATCTATGTTCATAGCAGCATTATTTGTAATATCTAGAACCTGGAAGCAACCTAGATGCCCCTCAACCAAAGAACGAATACAGAAAATATGGTACATTTACACAAGGGAGTACTACTCAGAGGGAAAAACAATGGAAACTTGAAATGAGCAGGGAAATGAATGGAATTAGAAGAAACCATTGTAAGTGAAGAAACCCAGTCACAGAAAAACAAAGATGGTATGTACTCAAACATATATGGATATTATACATAGAGCAAAGGTTTAAAAGCCTACAATCCACACCTCCAGAGAAGGAAGGAAACAAGAAAGACCATAAGAGAGACATGCATGGTGCCCCAGTGAAGCTGAAAAAACAAGAGCTCCTGAACAAATTGGTAGCATGGGGGCATGGGTAGGGAGGTAAGAGAAAGAGAAGGGGAGAAAAGGAGGGGGGAGGAGAGCATGAGGGATCAGGAACACTGAGTGGAGAGAGGAATAGAGGAGAACAATAAAAGAGACACATCAATAGAGGGAGCCATTATAGGTTTAAAGAGAAGTCTGGCACTAGGGAATTGTACAGAGATCTACAAGGCTGACCCCAACTTGAAACCTAATAAAAAATGGAGAGGCTACCTTAAATGCGCTTCCCCTATAATGAGAATGATGACTACCTTAAATGCCATCCTGGAGCCTTGGTCCAGTAACTGATAGAGGCAGAAGCAGAGATCCACAGCTAAATACTGAGCCAAACTCCTAGAACCCAGTTTCAGAAAGGGAGGAGTGAAGAACAAAGGGGCCAAGACCATACTGGGAAAACCCACAGAAATAGCTGACCTGAGAAAGTGGGAACTCAAGAACCCCAGTCTGACAGCAGGGGGAACCAACATAGGACCAAACCAGGGCCCTTGAACATTGCTGTCAGCTAGGAGCACTGGGAAATCTATGATGCCTCTGGCAGTGGAACCTGGATGTATCACTAGTGCACAGTGGATTTCAGGGCCCCATTTCCCGGAATGGAATACTCTCTTAGCCTAAATACACAGGGCAGAGCCTAGATTCTTCCCCAAATGACTTGACAGATTTTGATGATCCCTCATGGAAGGCCTCACTGTCCCTGGGTGGTGGATGGGAGATGGGCTGGGGGGGGATCATTGGGGGAAATTGGAGGATGGGAGGGAGAGGAAACTGGAATTGATATGTAAAATAAAATTGTTTCTTATAAAAGGATGAAAGTAAAATAAATATTTAAATTTAAAAAAATTTGTAGTTATGTGTTTTGAAATGCAAGCTCCTTTAGAGTAGCCAGGACAATGTTACACTGTAGCATGTTTGTAATAATAAACTCAGGACGATGTGAACTGTTACATGAAAAATAAAAACCCAAAAATAGATATTAGCGTTCACGTTGATGGTCAGATAAGCATAGCAGCCAAGCCAGTAGCTGTTACCTATACCTGTGCTGAAGCAATCTTGCCTTCAATGTGGCTGGGAACTAATTGCCCAAATGTGACTGGAGACCAAAATGCCCCAGACTGATCTGCTCCTGTCTTATATACCTCAAGTGCTAAGATTAGAGGCATGTGACCATAAGTGCTGAGATCACCTTTGTGTGAGCTGTTTCTCTTTTTGATTGAATGAAGCTCAGTGTGGCTTTGAACAAACAGAGATCCATCTGTCTAGGTTCTGAGTCCTGGAATTAAAGATGTGTGCCACCGCTGCCTGGCTCTTTGGCTTGCTAGTATGGCTACTGGGATTAAAGATCTGTATCACCACTGCCTGACCTCTATGACTTGTGGCTAGCTTTTTATTCTGAACCCTCAGTCAAGCTTTACCAAGTTATAAATAGTATATCAACACAGCCAACTTTTCCTGTAACAATGGAATGGCTAATTCACTTTCTACACAAACGCAGGTAGACAGCATCTCTTTTGTAGTGTCCCAATAAGTTTATTCAATGACCACTTAACATATTGCTGAAATTTCTATAGAATATTAATTTCTGAAATGAATGATAACATCTAAGGATGCCAAGTTCTCTAAAATATGTGTGTCAGGTCTTGTGGGAATATAGAGCAAGACTATCTGAAATAGAAGTGCAATAACTGTAAATTATTTTTAATCTGAAATAATTAACACTTCTGATTTCTTCATCAATTCTTCTCTAGCTTCATGTTGTTAATATAAACAAATAAAATGTATGTGACTTGGTAGTGTAAAAATGTACATATTCATTTCCATGTATTCTTACAACATTATTTTTGTTGAAACTACAGAATCATTTATATTTGATGGATTCATACAATAGGATACTTTATTCATCTTAATCTTATTTTATAAAACCCAGTTAATTAAAACTTGCCTAAATGTTGGCATGACAATGGGTTTTTATAGCTGCCCTATTATTTTTATTCTCATAATAAATTTATGTTAAATTATTTTTTAAGTTCTTGAAAAAGAGAAATCTGAGATTCACATGGTTGAAGAGTTTGTGAGGTTATATATCATGAGTTAAGTTAAAGTCAAAATCATAACTTATTTCCATCAGGGGATGTTTCCAGCTACACCACAGGTGAAGTTATAATTGGGAAATCTTTCTAGGCTTTTATTGCACTATAAGTCACGTATGTCATGGATGTAAATAACTCTTTTTATACTATAGAATTCAGGTGTGATACTAACACTCAATGATATGTAGCATAATTGTTAGAAAATATTTTTAAATTGTTATTACATGTATTAAATTATTTTACATGTATAGATGCTTTCCCATATGTATTTCTGTGCACCACATGAATTAACTGCCTCTGGATGAAGAAGGGAGAATTGGATCCTGTGAAACTCGAGCTATAAATGGATGTGAGCCACCTTGTGGGTGCTGTGAAACACATCGTGGTTTCCTGAAGAGCAGCCAATATCTTAACTGCTGGGTTTCCTCTCCAGTCCCAAACAGTCTGTGAATTCCCCAACATTTCCCCTACCCTAGTGCTCAATGAGGTTTTCCATTCCCAAGCCTTGGTAGTTACTTGTTTGTTTCTATCCCTGCAGATTTTCTTTCCTACCTTCTGAGATAGGTTCTATTCATTAAGTGTTGTACTTAATAACCACCTTCATTACTGGCATAATGCCAGTACATACCTCCTTATTACTGAATAGCATTCCATCACTGCATGTAGTTTATAAAGGCTAGAAATTGAAACCAGGGCTTTACCCACACTAGGCAATTGCTTCTCTGAGCTATGAAAGTTGTTGAGAATTTTTTTACCCACTGTTCATTGTGAATATACATACATAGATAATGTGCTGTCAATACTTACATAATGTTTTTGTTTAAAGAATGCTTTCAATTTGTTAAACATTTAGCAATAAAAAAGACAGACCCTATATAGGATATTAAAAAGTTACTTTTTATTCTTTCCTTACTATGTGTCACATAGACAGTGCATGAGCATGCAGCTACTCTGTGCCTTCATAGTGTTTGTTATGGTCACTTCAACGACTTTTAAGGCAATTCTGTACTGATATCAGTGGGATTATTCTGTGATTTTAATTAATTGCAATTCTAATTGTCAACCCAAAAGAGGCTTTGAATAGTTAGTTTGCGGAAAAGCTTACATAGAAATCCTTAATGTTTGGTTTGAGGAAATTTAAATGCTATGTGAAATAATCAGTTAAATGTTATAATAAAGTTTTATTACTATACTTTATTGCTTGAGAAATGTCATATATAAAGTGATTATGATTCTAAATAAAGAATAGGACCACAGTAAACTGTACCTTAAAATACGTAGTTTCATTTTGAATGTTTTTGAAATTAGAAAAGAGATTATACATATATTCTTTATATTCTTGACACATGTAAATAAAATCTGTTCAAGTAGACTATGTTTCCCTGACAGTGAAGGTTACAAAAAGCATAAAACAAACTTCACTTTGAATATAAGAGGGTATCCCAACACTTTTCCACATTTATGAATTTCAAAAAGAAAAACATTTCTGCACTAAATTTCTACTAAGTTCCATTTAGAGAAGAATTATGAAAACTTGTGGTTACTAAAAGGCTAGGGCATCTCTAGAGACACTTTAATGAAACTTAGCTCATTATAAATCCTCAGAAGAGAACATGAAGAGCAAAACACTTTTAAAATTATTTTATAAAGAATTTTTTAGGACCCATGGGGAAACATTTCCTAGACTCTGCAGGACAAGCACTATCGGCATCTATTGAATTTTTGTCTTGCATTTGTTTTGAAAGCAATATACATCAATAATGTAAGTACAATCACAATCATTATGCTCAACCACTATGTTTTAAAAGTAATTTAATATAACTTATATTCAGGCTAGTATTTGTGAAATGCTTATGTATGTAACAAAAGAAGAAAACAAGGTAGAACATGGAAAATCTAAAATTTCCTTTAAATGTTTAAGAGAATTAATGCAGGAACAACATTGTGCAAATTAAAAAATAAACAGTGTCTTTAAGTTATAGTTATAAGCTACATGTGGGGTATCATACAACAGGTGCCCCCTCTTTCCTATTAGTAGTTCTGCTTATGAGTCAATGTCCTCTAGAAATTAAAATCTAAGTTTATTTATATATCAAGTAATTACGTATGTGAAACCATGTGTGTAAAATTTGACTTACTCATGCCAATTTTCATTCAAAAACAAATTCATTTTGCATGCATGAAATGTTTTCAAACAGAAAACTAAATAAAATAAAAAACATTTCTCTATCAGTGCATTGCCATAGTATGCAAAAGCACATCAATTTCAACAGTAGCACTGTTTTAAATCATGTCAAAATCTAACTGGAATTGTAAGTCATAAAAGATTTTATTCTTTATTATTGTGTAGATTTATTTATATGCCTTCATAATAAGAAGTGAAATACAGATTTCCTATTGACATGAATGTCATGTGAGTTTTTTTCCTGGTAGACAAGAACAAATGTCTATTTTCCCCAATAGAGCACCAACAATAAAGCAAAGCAGTCATTACCACCTGATTGTAGTTTAATGATTCAGTGAATTTATTGGAGTTACTTATAGAGATATGAATGAGGGGTATAGGTACAGGAGCATAGGTGATCCAAAAGCAGATGCTTCACCTAAAAGCCAACCTTTGCATGGGTAAAGAATCACAGTATTGTATTCTTAGAGCTCACTCTGCAACTTGAAATCAGCCCTGCTCTTGATCAGTCTCCTCTCTCCACCAATTGTGACTGTTTTGTATCCTTCAGTAAATGTTTAGTGTATCTCCAAGGATCCTTATCTTTCACTTTTATTTATTTCCTGGGGATTATCAGCTTTTTTACTCCTTAAAGACTATGAGACACTCTTCTCTCTTCAGAAGGGAATATTTAAAATGAGATGTAATACCTACATAGCATAGGCTTTTTTATAATTGAATTTCATGTATATAGTAAAACTTATTATGTGTTTATAACCTAAAAGGGTGACTAAAAGAGGGGGAACAACTTTCATATCTAAAGAAGGGGAGGTATGGTGCAATATTACATAGCCATTGCATTTTTATGAAGATACAGTTAACCTTGACCATATTTATGCATGCCTATTGTGATGGTTCACATTGTCAACTTAATGCAATTTAGAGTCACCATGGAAACAAGTCTCTGGTCATGTCTGTGAGAATGTGTATAGATTATATAAACCAGTTATAAAGACCTACCCTAAATGTGAGGAGCCATTCCAGGGGCAGAGATCTAGGACTTAACTCAAAGGAGAAATTTAGTTGAGCACAGGCATCCATCGACCTCACTTCCTGGCTGCGGCTGCATTGTGACCAGCTGTCAGGATCTCCCACCATGCCTTCCTACTCTCATGAATTGTACCTAAAAGTATGAATCAGAATAAATCCATTCTTTAAGCTACTTTTCTCAAGGAATTTTTTCTCCATAATGAGACAAGTAACTAGTGCACCCAGAGATTCACTGTTTTATTTAACTTCATTAATTAGGTGCTCTATGTCATGTCCATGCAGAACTCTCACTGGCTTTATTCAATGTTAGTATAATGAATATCATCACATACTGTTTTAATTAATTTTATTTAGGGAGGCATTTTTAATAAAGTTCATATTTAATAAGACCTTAAAACACTGTGAAACCTTAGGCAATTGTATATATTGTTTTTAAATGGACACATAAACGCTAGAGCTATCACATAAGGGACAGCTACTGAAAAACATCAGAACATCATCCAGAAGACAGATTTTAATGCTTTAATAAATAGTTGAGAACAACATAGTAGCCTTCAAATTTTATTTAGCCCCTGACATTTAATGCCACAGAGCCATTTGACCCTATAAAAAGGCTCCTGGTGGCTTTGTTTACCGGAATTTATTGCTACCAATTTGGAAAACCACAATCCTTTGAAACACAAGCTCAAGCCCTTTAATGCAGCTATATTTTTATATCATTTAAACACAGATGAGGATAAAGTTAAAGACAAATATTGTGATTGCTTATCAGATACTGCACAGTTCTTAAAATATATGTATGAGTGAGCATGTATAAATAACTTGCACATTACCATCTGCTAACATTTGCTCTGGTGTGAAGGGTCTTCTCTTTAGCTGGTGATTTCTCAGTTGTTATTTTGTTCCTTAAGCTAAATTTTGTTTATCTCTCCAAACATGTTTCTGTATACTTTTTATTCCCTAAAAGAATTATAATATCATACTCTTAAAAAGTGCCATGTCCCATTACTAATACATTACAATTTCCCTTTTTATGGATTACCCTAAATAAGTCATGTCCTGATGATGGATACCTAGATCTATTCTTTTTATAATTTTTTATTCATTTAAATTTAATTTTACGTTCCAACCACAGTTGTTCCCCCCACCCCTCCTCTTGCCCTCCCCTCTCCTCCTCCCAAGCCCAACACCTGGTACATTCTTCCTTATGGTTAAGGGCTCCTGCTCCCACGAGGAGTCAAGTCTGACACAGTAGGTTGGGGCAGGGCCAAACCATTTTCCCATGTATTAAGGCTGGATTTCACAGTTATTTTTAAAATGTTCTGACTCATAGAGTAATCATATGAATATCTGTTTTCAGTTCTGTGATTATAAACATACAGCTTTTGACATATTTTTTACAAACTTTCTGGTGTTACCTGTATGTGACATTTAAGATTTCTGATAATGGGGAAATGTTCCTTTTATAACTTTAAAAAATATATTGCACAATTACTTCATATTATCACAAAGTATACAAAATCAGTGGAATTTTTGCTGTCGGCAAACTAAACTTATATATATATATACATACATATATATAAATTTTGAGCTTGTATTAATTTATTATAATTTGTATCCATAAGCCACAGACAATTTAATCCCTTTAGAAGAAGATATAATCATTATCTAATTTATTTCTACTGAAAGTCAAACCTGTTGTTTTTTTAAAATATGAAATTTCATATGAGAATTGATTTTTTTAGGAAGACTTTCATATGCTTCATATTTGAGACCCAGCGTGTATGTTGAAATGGTTGAGTCTTTATTCACTTTTAGGGGCTTTCTGCTTTTACTTAGGTCAGTGAACATTAGTGTTGCTAAATGGACAAAAGAGTGCCCTTCACAGACCACTTAGATATCCTCCAGTGCCCCATGACCATTGATCCATACAGTTGTATTTTTAAAAAATGTTGCAGAGACGTTTGTTACTGGATTTTCCTTTCACTAGTTAGAAATGATGCTCTAATTCCAGGAACACATTGACATCACAATTCCCTTTCACTTTAAATTATCTCAGCCATAACCATGGCTTAAATTTCTATTTCTATTCAGCAATAGCCCTCAAAAGCAAACCTCCTTTTTGACTAATTTTAAACTACAGCATTTCTGTATATACATTGCAACACCTGGAATCCTACTATCTTATTGCCAGACTCAAGCTCCACTCCTTTACCTAATCTTCCAGTGTAGAAATCACACATGTAATCTGAAGTGCAGTTAGAACTTATAAGACACCATCTACTAGATCTATATAGCAGGTTATGCAAATTGTCAGTCTTGAGAAGGTCATTGAATTCATCTCCTGGTCAGGTAGTCAGTACCATATGAACCCAAAAGACCTCACTTAGCACCCTCACTCACACCTGCCAGCTAGGGACAATTCTGCTTAATATCTATGACAGCCCAGAATGTAATTTACACATGGCTTATGTACTTTTCTACCATTTGTCTCTCTAACACCCAGGAAGACAGCACAAAATTCCCCTTTCAGCATGCCTTTGCTCTAAACTCTCAAACTCACCAAGAAGAAAATGACAAGGTGTCACTTGGAAATAATCACACTGACAAACAGGCCAAGGGAGGAGATAGATTACCTCTTCCAGGTCATCTCAATCTCTCATCCTGTCCTCCCATTTTTCCCACTCAGGGGGAAGTTTAGGGAACTTTAATTGAAATTTCATATATATCCTTGAGTGGTGGGTAAAAGCACCAAGTAATTTGCTTCCATTATCGCAGTCTTTACTCTGGAAAATTATAAACAGATTCTATCATTCTGTTCCATAGATTATTAAAGCCTTCTAATACCAGACTAGGATTCTACTTAAGGAACAGAGAGTTTTCAAATTTTGAAATCTATGACTCGGACCTGTTAAACAAGCCACCATGTCAATCCAGAGAGGCTCACTTAACTCACTGACTCTTCTAATATGCACCAAAATAAAGAGCCTTGCCCATAGAAAATTTGCAGATAGATTACACCCATATGTACCCAAGCAAAATAGACAGTTATTTTTGTAGATATGTTTATTGGATGAATAGACACCATTCCTACTCAGAGCAAAAGACCTGGGATATTTCAAAACTGCTTAAATATAACTTCACTACTTTGATATTCCTTTATTTCTGCTATCAGATAATGGTCTGATTTTCATCTGGCCAATAACCCAAGGAATCAGTGAAATTTTTTCCATAAGATATCATGTACATATCTAAACTCTGTCACATAATTGCTTTACAGGTAAGCAAATCCTCAGGCTGCTAAAAAAAAGATATAATGTACATATCTGTTGACGTACAGAATTATCAGGAAAAGTAGAGAGGGTCCGACAGGCATTAAAGAAGCTCTTACTAAATTAATATGGGAAAGATAACAGTTCCTGCAACACTCTTTCCAGTGATACTCCTGAAGTTTCTTATAATTTCCCAAATTGAGACATGTATCAGCCGGTTGGCTTTTTCAAGAGAGGACATTCCTTTAGACGTACCTTTTATTGGACCCTGAAAATCATGGTTTTCCCCTGTGTATTATATTTCTGTGTCTATTCATCAAAGCAATTGATGATTGTTAAGATGATTACAGTCCTGAACAAGAAAATCTCATCAAAGAGTCTTGCTCACACCTGGTGTTGGTATTATTTCAAAATTCTTCCTTGGAATATGAAACCCTGGAACACCTCTTGACTAGTGCTTAATAATTTCTCCTCACAACTCTTCTAGATGGATTAGCCTTTTCCGCATGAAGCTCTGCCACTAGTGGAATAGTCACCAGTTCACTTCAATGAAGAGCCTACTGGGGACCTGTGCTTGTTCAAGAAGTGTCCAGGGTACTGATCTGCTGCCCAAGGCTCAATAGATTCCCTAGGCCTCCTCACTGACACCCAGATTCAGGTGGTCTTGATCAGTCCCATGCTGGATTCCCACATACACACGGACTTTGGACTCCCATAGAACAATGTGAAGTGCACTCTCACCCTGAACTCTTGGGGAAGGGTCTAGGCCCTGCCCTATATGAAATGACAGACTATGGACACCCCAATGGAGGGCCTCACCCTCCCTGAGGGAATGAGGGGATAATGGGGGGGTTGGGGGAGGACACTGGAGGAGGGGAGGGAATGGGAGACGGACCTGGAACTGACTTGTGAAGCAACCTCGTTTCTTATCTAAATTTAAACTGGAAAATAAAATATAAAAAAAAGTGTCCAGGGAATATAAACCCAAATTTCTAAGACTCATAAACTCATGAGTCCAAACATGGATTCAGGTGTACTGCTACAAGCTCACCACTTTTTCACTTCATTTTCTAAAATCTGACTTTGTATTCTCTATCACCTGATGTTTTGGAATTCAGAAGCTCCCTGCTTCGAGAAGTCACACTTGATCTTCTTTAAGATGACATTGGAGACATCCCCTGAGATTATACAATATGTTTTCTGGAATTTCTTAAAATATTTCGAGTTTCTCCCACAATAAAATAGATTATTGTTCCTGGCCTCTTCTTTATCCTACCCTTTCCCTGATGTTAGCCTCAAATCACTGAATGACTCCAATTTTAAAATTCTTTTGCTGTCCCGTTTTCTCTTTTGTTGTATGACCTCTTAGTTCATCTCCCAACTGTCAAAAGGACCTTAGTGTGTTTCAATCAGTATAATAATTAGACATATGCAAAATGCTGGATTTGTTCATAAATGGCTCTAACAGCATCTCTTAGGTTCTGGTCACTTTTGTACTTCAATTTTCACTCATGACAAAAGAAGAAGTCATCAAACTACCAGGTTTAACCATGTATGAAAGGAGGACCAAGAGCTTCCAATTGAAGCAATCATGTTCTACACACATGGCTTTATGTGAATGCTTCAATCAAACCTATGGAAAGACAAGAGATATCCTTTGTTAAAATTTTCTTCCCCATGTCATGCCTCATTTACATATTTCTAATCTCTGAGCGTGTGTCTGCCTGACCATAAGTGCACCATATGCATGTATATACCCTTGGAAGACACATGAGGTTTTTCTGACCTCCTGGAGCTGAATTTACAGGTAACTATAAGCTGTTCTACATCAGTGTTGGGAAATTAACTAGATTCTCTGCAACAGCAAGAAGTGCTTTTCACCACTGAAGCCATCTCTCCAATGCTATACACTTCATAGGGTTTATGCTACAGTTTTCTTCAGAATTCTTATTTATCACACAGCTCACAGCTTTGCCTGTTTCTCTTTTTTATACCTACCTGTGTCTTCCTCAGTGAGCTGCAATCCTCTGTCTTTATTTAATTTATAAATTTGAATAGGCCTTCCTAGAATTAGTTATCTTAACTTTAGTTTTCCTTATCAATTAGGAACTAACTTTCCCATAGTTCTGGGTAAATCTCTTAAAATTCTGTTTACTCCTGAATTCACTCATTTGTGTCTTGTTAACTCATGTCTACAACTCCCCATCCCAATTTTTATAACTTTAGTTCATCTACTGTTGCATCTGATCATCTGATAAATGTTTACATAATAAACTATCAGCTAGTGATTGAGAGCTAACCCCTAACCTGTAGCTAAAATGTCTTTTTTTTCCAAGTCAACCATTCTGCTAGTCAGCAATCCTGTGGTAGATCATTCAACCATATCTTGTTCTTCATTTAAAGGAATTTAGTAAATATTTAGTCCAAATTTAAAACACAGTTTTTATCATCAGTCATTAATCTACTAACCTGGAAATTCTTTTAAGAATGCAATGTGCATCTTCTGAAACTCTGGTTTCCTGGGTATTGTATTTGAAGTGCATCTTTCATGTTCATTTATTAATGTATTTGAAAATATTACAAAAATTAACACGATCTTGTTAGCTTGTAATTAGAGACCAATTTTTAATTTCTTAATAATTAAATTCCTATTTTTTCTAATTTTATTCATATGAAAGTTAATGATTTCCTTAAAGTAACTGTCATCTCTTCATCTGGATATAACCAAAATGCCCCAAGATAAATCCTTTTGGATAAGACCACAATGCCCTGGGTTAAATCCATCCTGCAGTAGAACTTCACATTGCTTAGAAGAAGGAAATAATCTTGCAAAATCACTTCACCTCTTTGATTTCAATTACTTTTTTTGGGGGGGGTGTTGAGACAGGGTTTCTGTCTAGCTTTGGAGCCTATCCTGGCACTTGCTCTGTGGACCAGTCTGGTCTTGAACTCTGAGAGATCTGCCTGCCTCTGCCTCCTGAGTGCTGGGATTAAAGGGGTGCACCATCAATGCCCTGATTTCAATTACTTTTGATCAATGTTGATTTATACTATAATCCAAAGATTAGTTTCTTCACAGAAAAAATTTATTCTAATTCTTGTACTGTAGAAATGATATGTGTGTGTGTGTGTGTGTGTGTGTGTGTGTGTGTCTATGTGTGTGTGTCTATGTGTGTGTGTGTTCGTACTCCGGTAGGTGTGTATATCACAGCATGCTTGTGGAAGTCCAAAGATATTTTCAGGAATCTGTTCTCCCCTTCCACATTGATTCTGAGGCAGTTTCACTTGTTATTTTCGCCTCTGAGCTGAGTTTGCCAGCTTTTTGCTGATGCTCTTTTCTTCACTTCCCATCTCACAGTAGGAGTACTGGGCTGGGACTGTAGATGGAAGACACAGCATCTGGTTCTTTGTTTTGAAACCAGGGATTCAGGGTAGAACCAAGGTTCACGCTTGCACAGCAAGCACTTTGCCTGCAAAGCCATCTCATCAGCAGTTGCTCTGCACAATTTTGGCACTGCAAAGTAGTGGTCACTCCAAAAATATTACTAGCTGTGTATAAGAATGAATTGTGCTAATAGATGATAATTTAGCCCCTTTCATATTTGATTTACTGAGTGATAGTAAAATATGGATCACATCTGAGACATTTTTATTGCAGTTAGTACTCTGTTATTTTTAGGTCGAAGCTCTAAATGGTTGGTATAAATTTTCTTTTCAATGGAAAGTGGTCCAGTCTTTACATTTTACCAGAGACAATTAAGAGAAAAATGAACACAATGAGCTAATTTTTCAGTAACATAAAATTACTGATTTCTTCTTTGCTATAATTGTACAGAAGAATTCTGAATAAACTTCGTGATTTAGTAAAATTAATGTTATTTCCTCTCTGCTCATATCTAATTCTTCATGTTTGAGTCAAAATTCACATGACAATTATATTCATTGATTTTAATTATAATATTATTATTACAAAATATACTATATTGTTAAATTATTACTCCCTAGAGTCAGATGTTAACAGTTAGACTTCAGTTACAATTGAATACTATCTTTACTGTATCACTGTAAAATTATTGATTTATTTAAATGCTAGACAGGTAACAGAAAGCATCAAGGTTTTACTGTGGAATTGTTAAATCTACAGTAACTTATTCATCATTGGGAACTTTTATTTTGTGTTATCCAATATCACTTTCACATAAACACATAGAATTTAACTAATAATCTTATATTTAATTTTTAATAGACAAGTTACAATGAACGTGTTTTGTTATTGTTTTAATTATTTAGCAGCCCTTTATTCAATGAAGAAAGTCAAAATTATTGAGAGAAGTGTCTGAAAACAATATATACTTTTCATCCCAACTCTTAAAAAGAATAAATTTTTATAAGTTTAAAGTATGCACAAGAACTGAATATGTAAACAAATATTTCTTTTATTTACAAAGCTTTCTTGGTGATAATGGTTTAATGGTTATGTGGTGCTGTTATATTTCTTTCTCATCTATTTCATCAATAGTAAAAGATTTATTGTCTTTCTATTAATAGCCTATGTTGAAAGGCTATTTAGTATTATAATATTGTAAATTTCTTATATCAGCTTTCTAATAGATTTAAATAGATCCTTCAACTAAATCTTCTCGAAGGCATACTTACATTATAATGTGTTGTGAATTTATAAGTGGGTATAATAGAGTGACTTCTAACTTGTTCTATCTAGGAGTTCCACTCTTGTCCCCAGGAATGTCATGTATGACCACAGTGCCTTCAAACATTGCTTCAGAATACTGTTTAACTATGTAGAGATGCATTGCATTTGTTGAACTTTGTAAACATGTGCTGCATTTGTTTAATTATGTAAAGATGTATTGCTGCTTTACCTTGCCTACCTAAGGCATCAGACTAGTATGATTAAAATCATAACAGCCAAAGGGAGGGAGGGAGTATAGGAGGAATCTAGGCTCAACAGAGAGAGAGGGAGATAGAGCCAAAGGGAGAGATACCAAGGAGTTGCCAGAGGCCAGACAGAGAGATATACACGAGCGAGCAGGAAAGTAGGACATAAGGAATGGAGGAAAGATAAAAAGCCTCAATACAAAATGTAGATGAATAGAAATAGGTTAAACTAAGTTAAAAGAGCTAGTTGGACAAGTCTTTGCTAAGGCCAAGCATTCATAATTAATAAATCTCCATGCCTTTATTTGGGAGCTGATTGGCAGGCAAAAGAAAATTTCAAGTACAAAACATTATGTGGGAAATGCTGATCCAAGATTCTGGCCAGACTTTTCAAAGAGTATAAGCGCTGTGGGCAAATTCTCTAAGTAACTCACTTTAGATTCATTTCTTTCTTTCAGCTGCACTGGAATATAATTAAGCATTGAGAAATGAACTGCTATTTTAACTTTGACTAGCAACTTGCATATAAATTACATATAAACAGCTTCATGTACATTTTTAATTTTAGTATTAGTCCAGCACCCTGTCTGTCATATGTAAATAAGAACAGTTAATAAAAACATGTTAACATAATCAATAAGTAGGTAGCAGTGTTTATGATTATCATGAAGATAGTTGATAATCCTGGAGATAAAGAGGATGGAACTTACTACATTTTTTTCCATCCAAAACTACTGCAGCCAGAACTGTATATGAAGTGTTTAATCTTCAGTGCTACAACATTTGCCACTTGTAACTCTTATAGCATCAACAGATTTAAGTAGCTGACTCAAAACTAATTGCATAGTAAGTTAATTTTTTACTCATATCATGGCTGACTACAGCATCAGTATTATGTTTTCTGTTTAATTATCAGATAAATTAATTAATGAACAAATAATATATATACAATGTTTTCTATATAATTTTACATTTAACTAAGTTTTTGTTCATTGACAATTCGCACACATATAATATGTTTTTATTATATTCCCCCCTTCTTTAGTTTTCCCCTCTCATCACCATCCTATTATTTTTGGAACTCTTCTGTTTCATTATTACCACTCTTACTTCTGTGTCTTTAATTTTTTTTATCATTGTAACTCACTGAGTTTGATTTAGTTTGCTGGCGTGTACACAGATGTGTTAGTTAATTACTGGATCACACACCTTACACAGGGATCACACCAGAAAAAATATTATTCCCTCCTAGCAGTTCTAACTTGATGGTTCCTCAGCTTGGAGTGGGGTCTAACATGCCTCTCACATTCCCATGCTGGAGTGTTATAGACTTGTGTAGACTATATATATTGTCTTTTGTTCCATACTTAGTCACTCATTATCAATCATTTGAATTTATCCCTGCTTTGGGGTATAGTGGTAATATTCATTAATTTTCACTTCTGTAAATTCTTTCATATGAAATAACTTTACTTTTTTATTCTCCTGAAAATCAAAAGAATTTCAATCATGGACAACAAAATGTTTATTAAAATAAAATTGATATTAACTATTGAATATGCAACTTTATGTTTTAGGAACTGACATTTTGCCTTTTTTCACCTCCAAGTCTCACAATTTCCTCGATGCATTACTATGTTGCAATCTGTTTATTTTCTTTAGCTTTGGCTTGAAAAGGGCCTGTTATTTCTTCAGTTGTTTGTATATGGAACATATGGTTACATTAAAACACTTCCTGGTCTTGAATAGTTATTTGTACTCATAGTGCTGTTGTTATCTAAGTATATTTTATTATGCCTATGGATTATTTCATACTTGATATTTCCACTCCTGAGAACATTAGTGTTATAATTTTTATTTGACTGATGTGGCTCTCACACTCAGGGATTTTCTTATTTTATATGTGTGTTGGGGAGTGGCCTTTATAGCCTCATACTTACATTGTGGCTGGATGCCTAAAATAAAAGTTGCTTTGTGTTTTCTTTTACCAAAACTCAGGTGTTGTCTCCAATCTTTCCCTGCCACAGCCCAGGCACTGAATACTGCTGTATTTGCCTGCTTTCAAAGAAACTTGACATGCAATTAAAAGGTCACTTGGGGATCCCACCTTAGTTTCCAGAACCCTGTCAGCCTTTTGTAGGAAGAAATCACTTGGATTCAACAATTTTTAGTGATCCCTTAACCTAAGATTACCCATGTGACCTAATTGTCTTTTGCACATTGATCGTTTCTGGCAGTTGACTCTCCCAATCTTCAGTCTACACTACTGTTGTTACTGGCAGTTTCATTATCACACTGCTTGGGATTTTGACAGATTTGCTTCCTGTCCCTGTCATTGTGCCCTGGCTTCAGGCATAACTCACATTACAGGGCTGAGCTCAAGAGATTCATAGTATTTCTTTATATTGGTGTTGAGGATGGGGGTGTTGCCTAGCATACACAGAAGTCTGTGCTTAATTCCTAGGGAAGCATACAAAGCAATCATCTATGATTACTTCTGTGTTTTCCTGGAACCTTTGGTGAAGAAGGCTGCCTGTTTAATAATCACTTGTCCCCATAGTGTTGCACAGAGCTAAATCTGTCCCTGGTTTGTAAAAGTCAAAAGTCAGGAATAGAGTTTATAACAGGCTCTATAATCGTGGGGTGATTGTACTAAATCTCTTGCTACTGGTTGGTAAAGAAAAGAAAATAATACATTATTTTACTGTAGTTCTTAAAAACTTGACAGTACAGGATGTTTCAACCTTGATAACTGACGTCTTATCTAAATAACAACAGACTTGGATGCAGGTGTGTTCACTCCTGATCCTGAAAGAGGCCTGGCTACCAAATGCCTAGAGGATTGAGGGAAGTAAGTCTGTTTGCTCCTTATACATAATAATAGAAGTCTTCTGCCACTTCCCCCATTTTGATTGGGATACTTAAGAATGTACAAGAATAAACTAGAGGCGATCAATGTTCACTGGATTACCCTTCTGACTCAAAAAAACTAGATAGCCAAGAGAGTCACATCTGGTAATCACATGACATGTCTATTACTATAGATCTGAAACCCTGAAGTCTCTTTAATAAATTCTTTTTAAGAGCAAAAAAAGGAAACACGCTGTTTCAGGAGGCCAGGTGTCCCTGTGTACTATGGTTGCCGTATCATCTGGGAAGAAACTCCTTGTGAGCCATTCTCAGGGAGGAAAATATTACTCTGTATACTACCAAGCCTTGGTATGCCATGCCATATGAGCTGCAAATGGGTTACAGATTAATATTTCCAGAGAAATCTTTTATGTAAACTAATGGACACTAATGACTTGGACAGGATAACTACTGGTTCATAGTTTTGTTTTACACTCAGTTAAAGCAGTTGAAACAGCAGTATTACCTGCTTTGCATATTTTCTGGTCACATGTCTTCCTCCTAACTATGAAGGACACTTGAAAATAAAGACAGAATTTCAGCTTGAATAGGATGAGAGCCAGGTGTCAGATGATTTTTAAACTAATTATCTAGTTTTCATAGTAGAAGTAACATGGGGTCTCATTTACCCTAGACTTGTCTCAAACTTCCTGGATAACCAAGACTTAAACTTCAGCCTCCTAATTGATTGAATTACAAGTATATAACATCAAATCCAGGTAAATATTCACTTTCATTGGATACTTCTTATATTATTTTCTATTATAACATCTTTAAATTTTGTTAGACTATACCATTACATTTACCTTTAATATATCTCCTCGGAATAAATATGTTGTAATTAAACATTTCATTACCTTGAGCTAATTTAGACAAATACTTTGAATTCAGAGTGGTACAACTTTCTAAAAATATCAATTATTATATTTTAATTTTTATTTATTTATTTATTTACTTATTGGAGACAAAATTTCTCAGTATATGGTTTTAGTACAACATTTACAATCACAGTAAACATGAGCATGAATACATTCAATGTGACTGAACTATTTCAAATATATTGAATTAAGAAGAAATTAAAGACAATCAAATGTTTCAAATTGTTCCTATTTAGTTTGCATCTGAAGTGAAGAAGATGCAGCTGGAGAATGTGAAGCCCCAGAAGCAAGTAACAAAAGAGCCCTACAAAGGAGACTACAGTGTGGCTGTGTATACAGGCCACCTCCCAAAATGAAGAACTGGAGCTGTCTGGATTCGAAGAAATGTGTGTTACTACCGCCACATGTGTTTTCTATTTGTTTGCTTTAGTTTTGTTTTTTCTACTAAAAGACTGATCTGCTACACCAAAAAATAAAATAAATAATCATTCTCAGTGCATACTGGAGCATTCTCAGGTAAGTGTAGAAAGAAAACTATTTGATTAGCATGTTAACTTAAACACACTGGTGATTTTCTACTTAATATGCTTCCTTCCTTCTTTCTGTCTTTCCTTCCTTCCTTCTCACTAGGAAATTGTTATTCATCATTGGTGTTGTAATTTTTAAAAAGTGACTCCAGTGCTTGGCGTGGTGGCACATGCCTTTAATCCCAGCACTCAAGAGGCAGAGGCAGACAGATCTCTGTGAGTTTGAGACCAGCCTGGTCTACAAGAGCTAGTTTCAGGACTGGCTCCAAAACTACATAGGGAAACCCTGTCTCAAAAAAACAAACAAACAAAAAGTGATTCCAGAGAGAAAGACATCATGCACAGTTAAAGCAGAAGAGTCTTTTATTAAGGAAAAAGGACCAAAAAAGGGGAAAAAAGGAGTAGGGAGACCAGCTTGCAGGGACAGGAGCATCAAGAAAGAACAAAGAGAGGCATAGGGAGGGGACATATAGAGAGAGGGAGAGGAAGAAAGAGAGAGAGGGATGGGATGTGGGGAGGGCCCTTTGAAAAGGGAACATATTGAATAGGCACAGGTGCTGCTCTTAGTGGCAGGAATTGAGAACATATCTTGTCAAACTCCAAAGGCAGGCCATCACAAAGAATAAATATGAACAATTATTAAATTAATGAGCTAACTGGTATGATCACAAAACGTAAATATGTGGCTATAAACATACTTGGGAATGCATTTTTGTATCTTCTTATATTTCATTCCTAAATTTTATAAGAATATTTTCTTACAGATCGTGTTTTTAATTTTACTTAATTTCTGGAGAATGTAGTAATATTTCTTTAAAATAATATTTTGCTGTGAATGGATAAACTGAAGAAATGAATTGTCTTTAGACCACAGCATAAAATACCTATGTTTAGATAAAGTTCACTTAATTAGACAGTGACCTTTGTAATCATTGTGTGACATGTGAGTACCATGAGTACTTACACTAGCATTCTCTATTTAGTTGTACACATAACCACTCACATGGTATACATTAAACTAATCTAATTTATACTTCTACAATCACAAGATGATGTGAAAATAAATTACATACTTTAAAAAATGTGTTTATTCTTTTAAATTTCATTTTACATTTCAACCACAGTTTTCCCTCCCATATCTCCCCCGTCCCTTCTTGTCCCCCCCATCACCCCCAATCCATGCCTTTTCATTTAGGTAAGGGTTCCCATGAGGAGTCAACAGAAAAAAAAACACACTGAGTGAGGTAACCCAGACTCATAAACACAAAAACATTGTTATTCACTCCTTCATGGATATTAGATGCAAAGCAAAGGATAATTATATGTTGTTTTATTGCAATAATTATTTCATAAACAAAGTATTATTTATTAACAAACACATCAATGTATTATTTATTGTCTAAGTATTACTGATAATTTATTACAATCAGTATTGTAAGACAACATGCTCTTAATTCTCAACACATGTATGAATCTTACATTTACTTTAATTGATTCTTTAGTTTCTACCTCTATTAGCATATTCTGTGGGCATTGTTGCCATCTGAGCATACATGTTTAGAGAACACACTGTGTCCTGAGTTAGAGAATGTGCACAGGCACAATGTATTTGGTATGAGAGAATAACTGATGGGCAGCCAAAGTCTATAGTATAAAGAGTTATGACACCAATAAACAGCTCCAAAGCACTTGGTCAGCACTGAAGACAAGTAGGAAATTCACTCCTTAATAGCCCATACCAGTATTCTAAGAAGTAACTCCTAGGACAAGGCCCAAACAAGCAGAGATTTATAATAACAGACTTTTTCTGTCTTTTGACGAATTTTCCAGCCAAAGACGAGCAAAGGTCTCAAAATATGGCTTATCTGATGACATATGAGAGAGATGATGCATTAATCTTTGGTATAAATACAAGAATAGAGGGGGCTTTTAATAACCTATCATTGAGCAAAATATTAATAGACACTTCTTAAAGCCAATGGAAAAGAATTGAAGATCCAGATATTAACCCATATACCTACTAATACCTGATTTTTTGACAAAGAAGCTAAAATTATACAAAGGAAAAGAGAAAGCATCCTTAACAAATGGTGTTGGCATAACTGGACGCTGGCATATAGAAAACATCAAATAGATGTATATCTATCACCATGCACAAAACTTAAGTCCAAATGGATCAAAGACCTCAACATAAATCCAGCCACAATGAACCTCTTGGAAGAGAAAGTGGGAAGTACCCTTGAATGAATTGGTATAGAGACAGCTTCATGAACTTAATACCAATAGCACAGATACTGAGATCGACAATTAATAAATAGGCTCTCCTGAAACTAAGAAGCTTCTGTGAGGCAAAAGACACAGTCAACAAGATAAAATGACAGCCCACAGAACTGGAAAGATATACAACAACCCCACATATGACAGAGGGTTGATCTAAAAAATTTATAAAACACCAAATAATACAATTAAAAAGTGGGGTACAGAACTAAATAGAGAATTCTTATTAGAGGAGTTTAAAGTGGCTAATAGACACTTAAGAAAGTGCTCCACATCCTTAGTCAACAGGGAAATACAAGCCAGAACAGCTCAGAAACCATCATACACCTATCAGAATAGCTAAAAAACAAACAAACAAACAAAAAACCAGCAATGACACTTTATGCTAGAGAGGATGTGGAGAAAGGGGAACACTCCTCCAATGCTGATGGGAGTGCCAACTCATACAGCCACTATGGAAATCAGTATGGAGATTCCTCAAGAAAATGGGATTCAATCTACCACAACATCCAACAATTCCACTCTTAGTAATATACCCAAAAAATGTTCATTCATACAGCAAGGACATCTGTTCCACTATGTTCATAGAAGCATTATTTGTAATAACCAGAACCTGGAAGTAACCTAGGTGCCCCTCTACTGAAGAGTGAATAGAGAAAATGTGCTATATTTACATCCTGGAGTACTATTCAGCAGAAAAGAAAAATGGAATCTTGAAATTTGCAGGCAAACGGATGGCACTAGAAGAAATCATCCTGAGTGAGGTAACCCAGTCACAAAAAGACATACAGTATGTACTCAATCATATATGGATTTTAGACATGGAACAGAGGATTTCCAGTCTATAATCCCACCACCAGAGGGTCTGGGAAGCATGGTACCCCGGAGAAGCTGAATGGGGCAACATCTCCTGAGTAGATTGGGAGCATGAGGGAAGGAGAGAAAGAGCTGGGTGAAAGACAGGGGGAGAAGAGGAGGGGAGAGGTGAACAAAGGGGAGCAGGAAGGTTGAGTTGGGTGAAGAATAGAAGAGAGCAGGATGAGAGATACCATAATAGAGGTTTAATGAGAGATCTGACACCAATGAGATTTCCACAGATCTACAAGGGATGACACTACTGGCAATCAAAGCAATAGTGGAGAGATTACCTTAAATGCTCTTCTCTGATAAGGAAATTGAAGACTATCTTACATGCCATTCTATAGCCTTCATCCCATGATTGATGGAAGCAGAGGTAGACACAGATAAACACTGAACTGAAATCCTGGAACCCAGTTGCAGAGCGGAAGGTGTGATGAGCAAAGGAGTCAAGATCAGGCTGGTGAAACACACCTGAACAACTGGGAGCTCATTGACCCCAGAGTGATGACTGAGAGGCCAACATGTTACTGATACAGACCCCCTGAATGTGGGTGTCAGTGAGGAGGGCTCAGCAATCTATGGGGTCTCTGTTAGTGGATCAGTATTTATCCCAGGCATACAAATGGACTTTGGGAGCCAATTCCTCATGGAGGGATTCTCTCTTAGCCTGGACACAAGGAAGAGGGCCTAGGCCTTGCCCAGTATGACATGACAGATTTTGGAGAACCCACATGGAGGACCTCATCGTCCCTGGGGAGGGGAGGGTGGATAGATTTGGGGGTTGTAGGGCTTGTGGGTGTGGGGGAGGAGTGGAGAAAGAGGGAGCTGTGATTGTTAGTGAAGCAGGTTGTTTCTAAATTAAGTTTAAAAAAATAAAATAATAACATAACAAAGAATAATATTCTCAAGGCACATTATATACTTTCCTATATCCCAGTGTCATGCACAATGAATACAAGCGATTTTTATACATGGTGATGTATTTACTTTATATATAAATAAAATTGTTAGCAATATATATGGCATATATATGTTTCAAAAATACTGAAATACTGTATATCATTCAGAGGTAAAAACAAATATTCTACGAACTAATAATCCTTTCCTATTTTAAAAAGTATTGTTTTCTTTTTTATTTTTCACTTCAGTTGCATAATTTTATAATTTTTGCCTACATCTTGTGTGTGTCTGTCTTAGTTAGTCTTTATATTATTGTGATAAAACACCATTAACAAAAGCAATTTGGGGAGAAAGGCCAATCTAGTCATTAAATTTTCTCAATTAAACTTCCCTATGGCAAAATTACTCTAACTTATGTCAAGTTGACATAAAACTTTGCCAGAACCATGATTTCTTTTATAAAGAGTCAAACATAACCTAATTTTTAATTGTAATATGCATTTTATTCTTATTATATTTTCATGATTTTATATTTTAATTCTATTAATTGAAGATACCTGTGAGCTATCATTTGCTATAGGAAACACTAACTTCTTTTTCCTATTATTTTTATATTATCAACTAACTCTTACAAACAAAAATGTAGAAAGTGATGCTCGCACCATTTTTATATTTTCATTCATCAAACACTGAAATCTTTCACCACACAACACTGACCTTGATACTTATCTGTACACAATACAGGAAATTGATGAGATACTTTGCATTCCTACTTTCATAAATTAGTTTGTAATTCTACTGCTTACTTGTATTTCTGGATATAAAAATGTGTGTGTGTGATGTTGAAATGAATTATAATACTGAATTTCTTACCTTCCTTAAATTTCTGAAATAAATTTTTTGGTGGTTATTTAAGTAATATTCAATAACATAATGAAATAAAGTTCTAGAGCATTAGAAAACTTATAATGCATCTGTTTCCTTCTCAAATATAAAACTGTGATACATAATTATAAGTTTAAATAAAATAGTAAGCTTCCTTTATTTTGGTAGTTTTCTTACAAAGGGGATGTTCTCTTGTTTCTGTTTTGAAAGCACTGGTGGAATTTTAAGGAAAAAGAACCATGTAGAGGAAGTTTCACAAAGTGTTGCAGCGGATCAGTGAAATTATGTAGCTCCAAGCATTTAAAAACTTTGAGGACCAAATGTTGACTCTTAAAGTATAAATTACTCACAGAAAGTAGGAGGGAACATAAGTACTGACACATTTGGGCTTTATAAGTCCCACAGCTAGACCGTTGCAAAGGGAAAAGTGATATAATTTGTACATTGATGAAGAAATTTGAGTGTCTGGGCAGGTTCCGTGGTAGACCACACCTTCCTGGCATATGAGAGCACTTACTTTTGATTCCACATGCATTTGTGTCTTCATGCACCACCAGTCTTTTTATGGTAAGTATGTGTTTGGAATTTTATACGGATTTGATGTTTTTTTCATGCCACTATGAATGGCTATTTGTAAATTCTCCTCTGGAGTTTTCAAATTCAGGCTTAGGAAGGTATTTTGAGTTTCATACTTAGCACATGTAAATGTGTATTTATGTGTGTATGCATATTGCAAATAAACAAGATGCTTTACATTGCTTTTAACTAATCCTCTTGACTTTCTTAAGTGCTAATTATATAGGTCAACCATATGTTATGGTATATACAATTACACACATGTATGTAAACATGATACCATATGCCAGGTTAACATGGTTAAAGAGCTATAATTTTTTAGGCCGGGCGTTGGTGGTATACATCTTTAATCCCAGCACTTGGGAGGCAGAATCAGGCAGATCTCTGTGAGTTTGAGGCCAGCCTCTCTATTGAGCAAGTTCTAGGACAGGCTCCAAAACAATACAGAGAAACTGTCTTGAAAAAAACAAACAATAAAGCTATAATTTTTTATTAAATTAAGGAATGTTGATACGGTTGAAACTGTTTCTTCACCTCTCAAGTGCTACAAAAGATTATTAGCCTACTTGGAACTTTTAAAGGAAAATTTTAATAATCGTTTCTTTAGTGCCACAGAGAAAAGCCACAAGAATTTCCTTATGGACTTACTATAGACCAAGTTTTTCATTCTATTTTCCAACAAATTGATTCATAAGGTAGATTAATATAGGCAAATACAATGATATTTACTAAACTGTTAGATTCCATTAGTTTGTACTGTCTTTCCAATGGGTCATAGATCCATTTTAAAAATTTCTAGAGCCAAATAACAATAGATTCATGTTTTTATTTTTACATTCATTATTTAAAACTGTGATAGAAAATTTGTGTTCTACATGGGCTGCTACTAAACTTAATGAAATAAATGATTTTTATTGCTCTGATTGAGAAATACAGACAAATTACATAAAGCATTAGATGTAGGTAAAAATTTAATTTCTGATTGTCAGTTGTAATTTTCTTTCAAATAGTATATTTATAATTCCTGGACCAACATTTACTCATAGAAAATATCTTCCTCTGCATGTATGTATTTGGTGTGTGTGTGGGTTGTATCTTCCTATGTGACTGTGAGCACATGCTAAACATAGCACACATGTAAAGTTCTGAGGACAACTGCGTGTCATTCCTCTGCTTCTAGCTTGAGTCAGGACTTCCTGGCTGTTCACCAGTGCACAGGTCAGAATAGCTGGCCAAAACTTTCAGGGAGTCTCCTTTCTCTGCCTCCCATCTCAAATAAGGAGCATGAGAATTTCCTGTATGCACCATCTTACCAGTTTATATGTGGGTCTGGAGGTTTGAACTCATGTCCTCATGCTGCATGGCAAATAAGTTGAATCCGTGAGTCATTTCCCCACTCCAGATTGTCTTTCTAGTGTTAATATATTGTAATTATTTTGAAAACGAATATTTTGTTGATGATGTCAAGATCAAGTTGGAAAAATAACTGAAAGAATAGATTACAAGGTTATAAAGATGACTTTTATTTTTTTAATTTAAATTCTATAGCAAGTCTCCTTTGAGTTGGTTGCTTGGTAATGTTATATGTGAATAGCATGTGTGCTTGTGTTTGTTTATGTATGTAAGTGTTTGCAAAATTTGACAAGGTAAGTCAAACAGTAATTTCATTGACTTCCCATTTATTTGTACTGGAAAAGGATCCTTACAAATGTCAGTGTTAAATATAGGATTTACATGGGAGGAGACATGGACAAGAGAAATCTTTGTATTGAATTATATGTGTGGAAGTTTCCATCCCTTTCAAATGCAGTTATTAAGTCTGAGAAAGCAGAGGCTGTGTGTTCTCAGTTAGGTGACAGCATCAGTGGTGCTTGTACAATTCTTTTCTCTATTATTTTCTTCACTTACAAGTGGTGATCTGGCTCAGTCTGAAAAATTTGGCTAGTTTTGTTTTCTTCAATGTTCCTCCATATTAATCTTTTTACTTCAAGTAATTGCTTTCAGCAGCACTTGAGGACATGCATTCCTAAGGCATGGTGCATATATGGCAAACTCTTTCTGCATAGGTAAATAATTTAGATATCTTATAGTTATTTACTTATTTTTCTTTGTTTATGATTAAAGTCATCGTAAACAAAACTTATATTTTTTGTGTAGAAATATTCACATTATTTCCTAATCCTGACAGTTGGTTACTTATTCACTTAAGTAGAATAAATAAAATAAAATAAACCAGGGCTGTCCTTATGGATTCCCCCCTAATGTTATCCAGGAAGAACATCCCCAAAGGTTAGAAACAATCATTAGAGAAAGTGCTAATGGACTCATTGTTTCCCAATTTTAACTGGACTGATTCCATCCTGATCATTCTGAGCCTGTAAAATTCCTCACGGGAAATGCTAACTCTAGAATAAGTATGGATGTGAACTGCGGCACTCCTGCTTTTATTGAGTTCTGTTTTCAATATATTCCTGTAAGGGCTTTTGATGAACAAGTAAGAAGCAAAAGTCTCACAAAGTGTGTGTGACAAAAAGGCTACCAGACTTCTCGTATCCCTTAAAAGATACTGAATGTTCCAATTTGCGACACAGTGGCAGGTGGGTACATTGTAGTGGTCAAGGCACAGAGAGTCAAGAAATCTAAAATACTCTAAAATTGTATGTGTATGCCAGTGCCCATACAAGCTAGCAAGGGCATTGGGTCCATTAGAGGTACACTTACAGGAATCTGTGAGTTGTCTTCCATGGGCGCTAGAATCTGAACTCCAGTCCTCAAGTTTGATCAGCAAGTCCTGGTTACTTCTCAACCATCATTCCAGTCCCCTTTAATGGGTACATTATAGTAGCACTTAATTGCATGTAATTGAAAATCAAACATGGGATGGCAACATATTCAGTTGAAAGAAATATATAGTATTGTATAGAAAAACTAAACAAGGTCTTGTTTCCTAATTTTTTTTCTGTAATCGCCTGTTTTAACAGTTATAATTGGATGTCAGGCAGTTTTGCCCTTCCCTTTTGATTTGCAAATTCATAAAATGCTGGTCTTTAACTTTAGAAAGTTTTCTTCATAAGAAGATTGTCACAGTTGTTTTTATAATAATCTAATTGCTCATCAGTTTAATAATCTCAACAGGTCAACACTTAAGCTCTGTAAACAAATATATGATTTATGAACATTTTTTATATTTCAATGTAGCAAAATAACATTAGATATAATTCCCAACTGCAAGAAACAAGCTTTCTTATAAATCAATAAGAAGAAGGGAATTAAACGATCACACTGGTGTAAAATGCATCGTGGAAATATGTTTCCACACAGTAAAGACTGTTGTTTGCTCCCATAATTATACTCCAAGGAAACAATCTTAAGGAAACAATAATAAAATTAAAATAGATAAACATACTTAGAATGCATAAAAGTTATAAAAAGAGTGCAAATGCTGAATTACACTGAAACAATGAAATGAATTGTTGCCTACAGCTGCACATTGTGCATTGATTTAAAGTGTTTACCAATAATATATGTAAATATTTTCTATGCTTCTCTTACATTGATCTCATCCATGTTGCTGCTTTGTATTCAGGTTCTTTTCCCCCCTTAGCAGCATCTCAAAGTAGAGAGTCTTTCTAATCCTCTAACTCTCAAATAAAAGTCTAGGACTTTAATTAGAGTTACTCGACTTGTTTTTCCATGAACTAGCCTACTGTGTCAAGGAAGAGTGAAGCAGGAGTCCCAGGAGCTCATGACTGATCAATACATTGCCAGGTTGTTCTGTAATGGGGACAGGGTATCACAGAAGCTTAAGGAGTAAGTAAGTATAGTTTTCAAATCAAAGTTGTGCAATTAGGAGTGCAATAGTCGCTTAGCAGCTTTTAAATAAAGACAAAGCAATAAAAATATAAAAAAGTACTTACCAGTTTGAAATAAAATAAGGCTTTATTTTACCAACAACCAAGCCAAAATATGGCAACATTACTAACATTTTACAACTGGGGATACTGAGTTTTACTGGGCTGATGCAATTAATTTTTTCAAAGTTATTGTCATTAGATTCTAATGCTCAGTTTTACCTATAAATAGTATTATTTTGTTTTAGGACTCGGGTTCAATTTCTGCTACAACAATAGAACTGAGTAGTCACAAAGTGACCTCATAAGCCAGACCTCTACTGTTTGCAATTGTCTCAGAGTCTTTATAATCCCACTTGTATAGCCCTTTAGCACTGAAAACTCAACTGTTTCTCCAGATCAAAGTTCAAAAATTCTCCCCAATTCTCAAAAAACAAATAGCCTAAAGGAATAAAAAGCCACATAGTCATGAGTATCATAGCCACAGTTACTCTTCTGGTACCAAATTTTGTTCTAGTTTCCCTCATGTTGATGTGTTGAAACATTCTGACCAAAGCAACTTTGCCACAAAAAGGTTTGTTTGGCTTAAGAAAATTAATGTCACAATTTATCATTAAGAGGTTTAGGTTATTCAAGCAAGACCTGTAGGAGAAAGCAAGGAGGAATGCTACATACTGATTACAGATTCATTTACTGGTTTATGTTCAGTTAGCTTTCTTATAAGCCTAGAACCAGTAGTCTAGGAATGATAATTCCAACGGTGGACCCTGCCTATCTACATCAAGACAATGTTATATGCATGTTACAGGTCATTCTCATAAATATTTCTTCAACTATGGTTCCATCTTCTCTAGTAACTCAAGGATGAGTCCATTTGACACCAACAATGATCCAGGGTACCCCAAACAGTTTTGTCTCCAAATACCCTCTCTGCTTTCTCCTCTGCCATCCTTTCCTCTTCCTCCTTTCCCTTCCTCTACTTACTCTGCCTCTGATTGCTTAAAAAAAGCCAAAATATGTAGAGGGATTCTACTTAACACTGATCAGTAGACAACCTACCAGTGGCTACATCCCCATAAAATAGTTATTTTCATTCCCCTAGAAACTACGAAATGCCAACAGAACCTCAATCAGTGGGAAAGCTTTGTGAGCTCTCCCTCTCCTGAGGCTGTTTTGAGTGGTTTGGTGCTGTTCAGGTTTTGTGCAAAGAAGCTGAATTGCTGTGGGTTCATGAATTCTGTGGCCATGGCAAGGCTACAAGACAGCATTTCACAACATTCTTTCACATCCTCTGATTCATACTCTTTTATGAGGTTCTGTGAGCCTTGGATAGGGGAATTATAAAGATGTCTAATTACTGTTGAACACCCACACTGATTCTCAGTATTTAAACCATTTCAGAGTCTATGCGTTGGCTGCTTCCCACTGCAAAATAATTACATAAATAAATAATATTTATAGTAGCTACTATCTGTGGGTGCAAACAGTAATATTTAGAAAGAAATTTTACAACATGGGCATGAGTAAGAAAATAATAGTAGGCTCCACTTTAGGGTATGTGACCATCTCAATTTGACAGTGGTTATATAACTAGGCATGGATTCCTTCCTATGGACCTAGTCCCATATTTAATCAGAAAGTGACTGGCTGCCCAGTGAGCATCATGTCACTATTGAACTAGTGGGTAAGTCTTGCTTAAAAAGTCAGTCTTGTTGTATACTGCGTCAGACTCTGAATAAGGTTAATAATATGGCTTTTTTGTGTGTGTGTGTTTTTTTGTTACTCTCCAAGTAGCCTGCATAGTATCATGTCAGCAGAAAGACATTTTCAGGTAGGTTTGAGATTGATTTCTATCTTCTCTGTAATCAAAGTGTGTGTGTGTGTGTGTGTGTGTGTGTGTGTGTGTTATTAACTTTCTTTCATATCACATGTGTTATATTTTCCCTCCAATATTATTTTTGTTGGCAAAAAGATAGTAGGTTTTCTTACAGGTTTTTATACTACCTTCCATTTAAATAACCCTCGTGTTTATTCTTGGACATCCCTTATATCCCTGCTTTAATATTACATCCCAGTATTGTACTTTTCTACTTTCATTTGATGATAGCCCCTACCTGATGACCCTTTTCCTAGCTCCTACATGTGCTCCAAACAAAAAACATATATTTAAATATTTGAATATATAGTGACATACCTTAAACTCAGAAAACTGAATGATTTTAATCTCTAAAGTAGATTTCTGGCCTAGAAAAATGGCCTAGTGGTTAAGTTCACTTACTGCTCTTTCACAGTACCTAGGTTCAGTTCCTAGCACCTACATGGCAGTTCAAAACCTTCTGTGAATTCAGTTCTAAGGCATTCCATGGGGTTAGAGAAATTTTGGAGAATGCTCTCCTCGAAATAGTTATTTGTCTGCAGCAGCCAATCACTCTCTCCAACAACCATGGAACTCTTCAGTGATTTCTTGTTTTCTTCCACAATATCTTTAGAAGTAATAAAATCAACATATTTCCAGTTTGCTCCAAAGATACTTGGAATTTATAAGAACAACTAACTGGCTTGTATCCACACATTTAATGACTATCTTAGTAACTTTTCTATTCCTATATAGAATATTAGGACCACAACAATTCATAGAACAGAAATTGCTTTCTTGGGGGCTTGCTTACAGTTTCAGAGACTTTATCCATTACCATCGTGGTGATGATCATGGTGGTAGGCATGTCAAACATGAAAGACATGGCGCTGGAGAAGTAGTTGACAGTCATATTTCCATCTGTAGGGAAAGAGAGAGAGGAGAGAGAGAGAGAGAGAGAGAGAGAGAGAGAGAGAGAGAGAGAGAGAGAGAGAGAGAGAAGGGGTGAGGCAGGGAGGTAAGGAGGAAGGGGAGAGGAATGAGGAATGAAGAGAGGAGGGGAGAGAGAGCAAAAAGAGGGAGAGAGAGAGAGAGAGAGGAAGGGGTGAGACAGAGAGGTAAGGAGGGAGGAGAAAGGGGAGAGGAATGAGGAATGAAGAGAGGAGAGCAAAAAGAGGAGAAAGGGAGAGAAGAGAGAGAGAGAGAGAGAGAGAGAGAGAGAGAGAGAGAGAGAGAGAGAGAGAGAGAGAGAGAGAGAGAGAGAGAGAGAGAGAGAGAGAGAGAGATATTCTGGGCTTGACTTTGACTTTCAAAACCTCAAAGCCCACACCCAGTGTACTGACTAGTATCGTGCTATCAATTTATCAACTTGAGACAAGCTACAGCCATCAGACAGGAAGGAACCTCAGTTAAGAAAATGCCTCCTTGAGATCCAGCTGTAAGGCATTTTCTCAATCAGTCATCAACGAGGGTGTTCCAGCCCTTTGTGAGTGGTGCCATCCCGGGGCTTGTGGTACTGGGTTCTGTAAGAAAGCAGGCTAAGCAAGCCAGTGAGTAACCCACGTCCATGGCCTCTTCATCAGCTCTGCCTCCAGGCTCCTGCTCTCTGTGGTTCAGTCCCTGATTTCCTTCAGTGGTGAACAGCAATGTAGAAGTGTAAGCCAAATAAACCCTTTCCTCCCCAAACTTGCTTTATGTTCCTGGTGTTTTAATGCAACACTAGAAACTGTAACTAATCCAGTAACACCCTTTCTCCAACAAGACCACACCTAACTCTTCTCAAATAGTGCCACTCCATAGTGACTAAACATTCAAATATATGAGCCTATGGAGCCATTCTTATTCAAACCAACACAATGAATTTTCCTAAAGACACACTTGAATCCGTCTCTTCGGTGTTCTTATCTGTTACTTCATACATTCTACTTGGTTTGCTTTTGCTCATTAGTTATTCAAAACAATTGTGCAATTCACAGTGTGTATTTAAATACTATTGTACAGATGAGAGATAGATGATCATGGATATTTCAGATATATGTGTGTGGTTATTATTGTATGCATTCCTAATCTCACATTTTACTTTTTACATGGTAACAGCAGCGAAAATCCATGTTTCCAACAGAAATCCAAAACGCAGTATGTATTTATGAGTTACTTACTTTTCTGTTGCTGTGATAATAAATCATGACCAAGGAACAACTTACAGAATTTTTTCTTTTGTCTTATTGTTATAGAAAGAGTGACCATAACAGTAGGGAAGGCATGGCAGTTAGCTGTTAGAGCAAGAATCTGAGAGAACACATTTTCACCCATAAGCATGGAGTGGAAAAAACACACTAGATGTAGGGTGAGTCCACAAAAATCTCAAAACCTGTGTTCAGTGACACATTCCTACAGCAAGGCATCAAGTTGTAAAATTCCATTCACTTCCCACCAGGCAGGTAGTGAAATACATGATATCAGTGAGAACGTTTCTTCTTCAAACAACCACATGCAGCAGTTTATTGATTGTAAACCTCATATTATAAATTATATGTCTTGACTTAACCTCCTACACCCCATTACTTTATATTCTCTGACATACATCTGCCCTCCTCTTCCCTTTCCTTAATAATGACTGATTTATTTTCTCTATTCATATATTTGACTCTGTTATTTATTTATGTTCCACATATCAGTGGAGATCATGCACACTACTTTTTATTTTTTAATTCACCTTGTAATGGTGCTACTTTGTTTAAATAGAAACATTAAAAATACTCCAATCTTAAGGAAATTAATCTGAAATGCAAAGCTTTCAGAAATGATGGGAAGCTTTAAAATTTTAACTAAAAGGAGTCCATGTTTAAGAACTGGTATTTCTCAAAGAATGCATTTTCCCAAACATTGAATATTTCTAAACATAAAGTTGAATATCACCAGTAGGCATGGTAAAATGTATCACTAATAAGTTCCTGCTTGTTCACAGAACTCCTATAATGTTAATGGGCAACAATGTTGCTTTCCTCTCTTCCATATCAGTATGTTACTTTAATATTTACAGTCAGGATGTTCTAAATCTGTCCCACAAGAGCTATATGTATTTTTTAATTTCATATTAAAATCTTCATTTTAACAACTACAAACTTAACCATTATATGAACCAATGATTTGTTTTAGTTTTCTGTATATATACTGGCAGGAAGATAATTCAGGATATATAAAGAAATGGTGTGTGTATGTGTATTGTGTGTGTGTGTGTGTATGTTGAATAAGTCAAAAGTCTTAATAACAATCATTCCCAATAGTTACAGATTTCCATTCTTAATCATATTAATGTTTTCACATTGTAATTATATAAGTGAAACGGCTTCCTTCATTTGCCAAGATAAGTAGACATATCAATTATGTGGAATGTAATTCAATTCCTTTTGAGTGTCATACTCTGTAAAGGTAAAGATAAAGATGGGATGAACATCCATAATCAAGAAATAGTAAATATCCATTCAGAAGTCTGGTATAAGTGGATTATCCAAACTTCTGTTTGTCCCACAATTACATGCCTTATCAAGGTGGCCACAATATGAATGAATACATGATTTTTAATAGAAGCAAGAAGAAATATAGTTTGCTGTCTGATTGCTTATCTCTGTTCAGCAAAGGCCAATAAACCAAGGGAACTGGGTAGAGAGACAGCTCAGAGCCATAATGAAAGGCCCAGGGAAGAGAGCCCAGGGGGCCAAATTAAGTGTCAGAGACCATCTACTTCTTCTTCTTCATTTTATTCCAAAGCATAGTGAAGGAAATAAATGACTGAAAATGAATAGCTTTCCCCCTGGGAATTCTACGGCAGCAAGTCCCTGTTTGAAGTGTTCCTTTTCAGTTAATACAGAAGATTTGTAAAGATGAGAACACTGTGATAATATGGGCCTAATTACTGCCATTTTGAAATAAGCCTTTGGAGATATCAGAGTCCCTCACTCTTTCTCAGTGCTCTTTCTGTGCCTTTCTCTCTCACACACATACACTTACAATTACACACCCAAGTATGTGGTTTCAACTATATAACTAGATAAAACTAGCACTGAATACCAATAAAAGTAGACTCTGGAATTTAGGGAAATGATCATAGTAAAAAGCATACATCTAAAAGGTCAATATATACCAGACTTTCCAATGATTCTTTACACAATATGTATTATGAAATTAACTAAAATTAAGTATTTTGTAAAATTATTTACAAGTAAACAAGAACAAACAAAGATAAATTCCTTAAGTTTTATGACTCATTGATAACTTTAAACACTCACCTATCATATTCTGGAAAATCTCTTTTAATTAACTGTGTCTTCCCATGTTGTACCACAATACTTGGTGGAATTACTGGAACAGAAAAGTCTGGATGTGTTATTTTGAATAGCAATTAGGAAAATCTCTCAGATGGGCTTGGAATATACCTATATATATATAGTAAAAATGTATACCCTGCCTGTGTTTTCAATGATTTAAAATTTGTTTCATAGTTGCAAAACATTTTGTGTTCCAAGGATGAAAGAAGAGGGTGAACAGCAAGCAAGAACAAAATTCTGGGGCCCAGAAGCCAGTGCGCCAGCACGGTGAGAAAGCTCAGCAGTGCTGAAGTCACGGTGGCATGCATTATGTTGCATTAAGGTTTTTGAGCTGATGTCGTAGGGCATATTGCTGCAGTGTTACATAATGGGCAACAGTTCCTCCTGGGTGCTCATGGGTTAACTATTGGTCATATTTTTGTATACAAATATCAGGATTAATTCAAGAATAAAATAGTAAATAAAGCAATGAGCATGGAGAGAGAAAACAAAATAAGTAACATTGGTATGGAGTATATAATATAATACAATACATATCAGAATAGCTGAGCAAAAATTTTCAATGACTCTTGACTAGATTCAGGTAACATCATCTATAAAACAGGGAATTGCTGAAGATTTGCAAATGAAGTTGGTGATACACAGAGAATATTAATTTAGAAATATGAAGGCAATAATTTTTTATTTAAATTAGGAAAAACCTTGCTTCACATGTCAATCCCAGCTTGCTCTCCTTCCCCTCCTCCCATGTCCCTCACCAACACCCTCAATCCCCCACCCAATGCCCACTGGACTCTCAAGGGATGGTGAAACTCTTCATGGGAATCTCCAAAGTCTGTCGTATCATCCGAGGCAGGGCTTGGGCCCTCCCCAATGTGTCCAGGCTGAGAGAGCATCCCTCCACGTGAAATGGGCTCCAAAAGTCCATTTGTATGCCTGGGATAAATACTGACTTAGTACCCGAGGCCCCAAAGATTTCCAAGGCCTCCTCACTGACACCAAGTTGAGGGAGTGTGGATCAGTCCCATGCTTGCCATTCAAACATCAATCTGGGGTTCATGAGCTCCTCCTTGTTCACGTCAGCTGTTTCTGAGAGTTTCACCCATCCAGTCATGATTACTTTGCTCATCACACCTCCCTCTCTGCAACTGGTTTCCAGGAGTTCAGTTCAGTGTTTAGCTGTGGGTGTCTGCCTCTGCTTCCTTCAGCTACTGGATGAAGTTTCTAGGATGGCATATAAAGTAGCCATCAATCTCATTTTCGGGTAAGGGCATGTAAGGTAGCCTCTACACTATCCTTACCAACAGGCAATCATCTGTGGAAATCTCATTAATGCCAGATCTCTCTTCAAACCTATAATGACTCCCTCTATTATGGTATCTCTCATCCTGCTCTCCTCTATTCTTCCACCAACACATCCTTCCTGCTCCCCCATGTCCTCCTCTCCCCTTCTCTTCTACCCCTCACTTTCACCCAGCTCCCTGTCCCTTTCTCCTATGCTTTTAGTCCACTCAGGATATCCTGTCCCATTCCCCTTCTCTGTGGTACCATGTATATCTCTCTTAGGGTCTTCCTTGTTTCCCAGACTCTCTGGTAGTAGGATTGTAGGCGGGAAATCCACTGCTTCATGTCTAAAACACATATATGAGTGAGTGCATATAGTGTTTGTCTTTTTGTGACTGGGTTACTTCACTCAGGATGGTTTCTTCTAGTGCCATCCATTTGCCTGCAAATTTCAAGATTCCATTGCCTTTTTCCACTGTGTTAATGTACCTCATTTTCTCTATCCACACTTCAGTTGAGGGACATCTAGGTTGTTTCCAGTTTCTGGCTATTACAACTAATTTTGCTATAAACATAGTGGAATAGATGTCCTAGTTGAACGAATGTACATCTTTTGGGTATAAGCCTAAGAATGGAATTGCAGGATCTCATGGTAGATTGATTCCCATTTTTCTGAGGGATCTCCATACTAATTTCCAAAGTGCCTGTAAGTTGGCACTCCCACTAGCAGTGGAGGATTGTTCCCCTTTATCCAAATCTTCTCGAGAATAAATTATTTGTGTTTTTGATTTTACACATTCTGACAGGAGTTGTTTTGATTTTTCATTTTCCCTAGTGGCTAAGGATATTGAGAACTTCCTTAAGTGTCTGTCAGCCATTTCAGATTCCTCTATTGAAAATTCTGTATTTAGTTCTGTAGCCCACTTTTTAATTGGATCCTTTGGTGTTTTGAAGACTTGCTTCTTTAGTTCTTTGTAAATTTTGGAGATCAATACCCTGTCTGATTTGGGGTTAGTGAATATCTTTTCCCATTCTGTAGCCTGGAAGGCAGTACATTTAAGATTTGTTAATCAGTGACTCTTAGCCAATAATCCAAAGGCCAAGTTGTAGAATGGCACTAGTAGTTCAAGTCAACTTATGTAAACATGGAGCCCTGTGTGGCATAAAGAAAACCACAATTGAAAAGAGCTCCTTTCTTGAAGTTTGACCTGGTGTCTGATGTGAAACACTGATTATATGTGAAATTCTCAAAAAACAAACAATTCGAAAATCTTATGAAAAAGTATTACATTTCTTACAGTTCATTGCACTTTGTAACATTAATTTAGTAAGTAAAATATTTCAAATAATTCAGAATATCAGAATACAACAATATCAAATGACAATGCCTCAATATTTTCCTAAGAGTTCATTTGTTGATGTACTTGCATTTATTTTTTCTCCACTCTGTTCTGTCACTTGTGGTTGTAGGATCTTCTTAGAGATTTCAATCACAATTATGAGTTGTGTTAGTTAAAAATTTCCTTCAGCATTTCTGGAGTTATCGAATTATGCCAGTATATTCTTTCACTTTACTCCAGGCCTTTTTTCTTTCATATTAGCCTCTAATACTGAATCTGACTGGAAATATTGCTTTGCTAAGAGACCATTGTAAGATCTCAAATTCAGTCATTATCTAGTACTCCTTAAGGGTATTGCATATTAACTAGGTGAAGTGAAAGAAAACTCAGAACAAAATGAGAAGCGCTTATGCTGTGAACTTCCTAGTTGCCTTGATATTTGCAAGGGCAGAGTACTAATTGGTACATGAGATAAAGAACATGGGCTCTTCATATATCAACTTTATTATTTGTTACTGGGATATACTACCTAGCCTGGGATTTGCTGCCCAAGTTTTCAGATACTCAAGCTTTTCTAGTTTCTGATTTTCCTTTTTTGTGACAAGGATTGAATCTAAGGCCTCACATATGCTACATGCTTGTTGTACTACTGAGCTAAATCCTGGATTCTCAGGGGGTTTCCACATGAGAAATAAGGATAATAATGGCAGCCTCATAATGTTGCAATGACAAAACATATAATATTAGTCGAGTGTTTAAAAATCATTAAGGCTGAATGAATCACTTAATTCATGAAGAGTCATAGATTGATGTTTTAATAAGTATTTCTTCAATAGAATGCTGTACCAGATAGTTTTTTCATTAATGTGTTTGTAGAAACTACAGAATTCATTCACTAAGGTCAATAATCCTATTACTTCTATGAAGCTGCTTCACCTAGAGGCCCTTTCTCATTTTTCCTGCCAGTATTTCACATCATACATGGAATCTCCCAAGTGCCTTACATAATCTCAGAGAATGAAAGAAAGCAAAGACAAAAACCAGAGAAAACCTGCTCAAAATTATTTCTATGTTTTTTATTAAGACTAAGGTAGACATGTCCTTCTCTAAAACATTAAATGGTTAAAAATATTTAAATGACAGTAAAAAACTCAATATTAACAAAATTTGATAAAATAAACATTATAAAATTGATTAAATAAAAAGCAAAAGAAGAAATTGAAAAAGAAAGACAACTAGATAGTAATTGATAATAATTTTCCAGTCAGTGATGAAATATAGATTATATTTGTGATACTGAGATGAATTTAAAAAATCCTAAACATGTGAGGTAAGCAGTCTCCCACTAAGCTGTAGCCATAGCACCCCATTGTAGGTCTTATGTTTTGGGGTCTCTTAGAACAAACTTACACTAAACTGTTATTTTATTTCTTGAATCAAAACTAATTTCCATGATTTGAAATTATTGCTTCTCTAGTTAGAATATTTCTTGGAAATGGTTACAGGATTTGTTTAAAGAACCACTTTGGAAGTTCTTTCTGTCCAAATGAACATCACCTGTGACTAGTTCACACCTTTAAGCCAGTGTTTGGTTGAAAGGTTTCTTTTTCCTCTGTCCAATAGACTGGGGAGTTTCATGTTTCAATTTCCCAAAGACCCCTGCAACTTATGTTGTCTTTAGGTATGATTTGTTGTTTTCTTGATTCAAATATTTCTGTTTAGGGACACAAAGGATAAACTTTGTCCTAGGACATCTGCTTTTACGTTAATTGTTAACATTTGATATTAAATTCACTTCTTTCAAAGTGAATTCTGATTTTTCTAACATCTCTAAATATATGTGACTCTTAACAAAGGAGTTTGCTCTGAATGTTATCTGGCAAGATGATTGCTTATGGGCAATTAAGAGAGGTATGTATATTCAAATATTTAAAAAAGGGTTGGCATAATTAAATTAGTTTGTTTTTAACTCAGTTTTACATTGTTGGATGTCATTTAATGCATTTGAACTTATATTTTCAATTTAGCTGAAATAAGAATGTCTCAATAGTACAAAGAATTCATAAACATAAATGGGGTTCCATTTCTGATTTAGGGTCCTACTGACCCTAAGCTGCAGGATCTCCATGACACAGGGCAACAACAAGTTTTGAGAAGAATTCCAGCGAGAGCCCAGCACTGATACTACTACAGAAAACAGAGGTCTGGTACTAAACCAATGACTCTTTGCAATGGACATTTGCAAGTAAATATTATGACATAAGGTTTTACCGTGTGACTCACGGTGTCATAGTACAGCTTTCATCATGTGATGTTCCTTTTTCTTTTCTGTTTTGTTTTTTCTCTCAGTTTATTCGAAGGAGGATGGCAAGGCCAGAGGACAGATACAAAAGGACAGAGAAATGAATGGTATCAAAATTCATTATGTGAGAGACATAAAAAATAATTTCAAAAATTAAAAAATATGTGAGGGAAAAAACAAAAACAAAACAAGCTACTTGCTGACAAAACTAAATTTTATAAATATTATATACTTTTGAAAATAATTAATAGGTACATATAAGGACAATGAGTTAGAGTGACAAAAATGAACAATCTCAAATAAATTATTAATTGACACATTTCTCTTCGAGCTTTACCTTATGACTTTGAAATAAATCCTCAAGTTTAACACAGTTTGTATCTTAAGTTCTTATCCAAAGTTTTGAAATACACCTGAAAAATCTTCAGATGGAAAAATATAGACAATAGTAATTCCATGCTTACAGTAGCTACTGAACAGTAGGAAGATTAATAAAAATTATTCTGAATTCTCCCCTTAGAGAAATACATCCATTTCACTTCTTATGACTGTCAATGATGTAGAAAGTGCAGCATGAATAAGAAGGTCATATCTGCTTTTCAAAGGTGCTAACCAAGATGGGAGGAGAAAGGTAAGCAGGGAACATTAATATATCTTGTTTGTTTTGAAGGTAAATGTCATTAAAGAGGCAAAATACATGTTCCTGATTATTATGTGTACATTGGTACTTAGGATGTTTCTTGACTTAGTAGTGATTTGTGTTTGATATATAAAGGGATACATCTCGGCATCACAAAGTTGACATGTAACAATAGACAAGATAGAAACAGTTGCCTGAAAGTACTTGTAATGAAGGAAGTCATGGGAGGTCCTTACTCAAGACTGGCAGGGTGCAAGACTTCAATGCCATTTGGGTTCTTACAATTCACACACAACACAGCAGGAGTTACTCATCCTGTGTTTCATCTCTTTCCCTTCCCTTCACATTTTATCTGCACTATCTGGCAAGTTCAAGTGCTTACTGATGAATGAAGGAAAGTTTTCACATTCTGTGTTTATTAAAGTGTTTGAAATGAAGATGTGAATAAATGGCTTTTTAGATTTGCCAGATAAATAGTTTTCTAAGCTTGTGTTTAGCATGGTTTGAAGATACTGGGTAGTTCCAATGGCCAGCTGACTGTGCAATAAAACACTTGTCATTCTTCTGGAAGAGAAGACTGTGTTCTGGGTTTATGTCTAGGACTAATTAAGCGTGTTCTTCTTTTAAGTGCTAATTTTGCAGAAAGTGACTCTTTCTAGGCTTATGGAATAACCCATTTAAATCTTTTAAATTGGTTTGATGGGGAGATGACTTGACCTTCCTTCCTTTAGATACAGGTTGGTATTCTATGTTTCTCTAACTAAAGCCTTGCCCACAGCAGAGCAATTAACTGAATAATTGTCCTAATGGGATTTTAACCTCACTCTACATTTTAATTGGATGATTGCTCCAGTGTGAACATACTCTAATATGATCTTAAGAAGAATTTAGCCTTTAAATTGAAAAGTTAAAGTCTACTGTTCATACTTCCTCTTGAAAGTTTTCATATTAGATATGTAATAAGTACTAAAATAAGATATTGGGAACAAAAATTTATGTATGAGAAGTAACCATTCCATAAGTGACAATGTGTTGAGAATGTTTTGAGTAAAAATTAATATTTTTGGGACAGCATCTCAATATATATCCCTCAATGGTCTTGAATTCAAAAGAGGTTCACTTGCCTCTGCTTTTAAATTGCCAAGAATAAAGGTGTGTATCACCATGCCCAGCCACAAAAATTTTTCACAGTTTTCTAGAATCAATCTGTCTTAGTCATTGTTCTAGAGCTGTGAAGAGACACCATAACCAAGGAATCTTTAATAAAACATCTAATATGTCTTGGTTGCAGCTTCAGAGTTTTAGTACATTATTCTTAGCAAGGAGTATGGCAGAATTCAGGCAGGCATTCTGCTGTAGAAGGAGCTGAGAGTTCTACATATGAATCCCCAGGAGCAGGAAGCTAGAGACACTGAGTATAGCTTGGACTTTGGAAATCTCAAGGCCTATTCCCAGTGACACACCTACTCCAACAAATCTACATTTTTAGTACAAGGCCACATCCACTAATCTTTCTCAAGTATGTCCTTTACCTGATGACTAAGAATTCAAATATATGAGCATTTGGGGGCCATTCTTATCAAAACACAGTTACTCCTTCTGTTCTCTTTCACTTTTTTGGCTTTAATATCCATGTATATTAAAACATTTATCTTCATATAAATATATACAATGTAACATGAGGTCCCTAGCTGCCTTTGAATCCCCAAAGAAGCACACCGATGCTATAGTAATTATGACATTATTGGCTGGTGACTAGGGTTTCTTATTGGCCAGCTTTGTCTTATAACTCATTTCTATCAATCTAAATGTTTCCATGTGGTCTTGGCTTATTGAGAATGCTGACCGGACCTGCACCTCTTTTGGCTACTACATCTCGACTGCTCAGACAACATCTTTGAAGAGAAGAGAAGAGAGTGATTTCCTGTTTGTCCCTGCTCATATTCTGATTCTGTCCAGCTACGCCACTTCCTACCTGTTTGTACAGACCTCCAGAGCTTTATGATTATGAAGTGGCAGTTTCTGCCTGGCCAATTAGTGTTTTACTCACCAACCAATAAGACAAGCATATACAAAGAATAACATTCCCCATCAATACAAAGCACCTGCAGATATGTATTTGTAATTACACATATACACATATTTGTTCCTACCTCATATCATTTTATTCTATTCAAGATATCCAAGTTTTCGTGGAAGCAGTTAAAATGGTCAAGTCAAATAGCATTATTATAATAAGAATTTCTCTAAGAATATATCTGCATTTTCTTAAAGGAACTTTCATTCTGTTCATATATTTTAAGCTATTGATATTTAAAAGTAATAAATCAGAAAGGAAATTCTCAGCACTGTTTGATAAAAGGGTTACCCATAGCCCTGTGCCGTCCATGCACCATCTTCCCAAAGGCTCCCTTTTATCAAATGTTAGAACAGACAAAGCATATGGGAGAGTCATTCTTCCCTCTGAAATGCTTGTAATTATGATTATTTATTTCATAAATATTTGTGAATTTAAAAATTATTACCTTCAGCTGTTCAAGAAAATTACATAGGAAATGTGAGCTTTTTTCTGTCTAATAGCATATTAATTTGGTGATTTTTATCTATTGTAAACATTAGTTCCCTGTCAACCACTCCCTTGAGATTAGTGTACATTGTTCTTTGCATAGCACGAATAAATTCCTCACCTGCCTTTGTAAGGGAAGCCAACCATGATCCTCTGTGCAGTCATTTCAGTGAGGCCCTCCTTTCCCAGGTCAGCACAAATGTACTCAGGTCAAATGTGGGAATGAGAGGTCTTAAAGAAGTCTTGCCCATATAAGAACTTCTGTTAGAGCCAGGGATGGAATATTATAACTTTGGACTATAGAATAATAAGTGAGGTTACTCTGAACTTCCACTTCAACTTCTTTTTTCTTTTTTTTCTATTTAAATTAGAAACAAGCTTGCTTCACATGTCAATCCCCGTTTCCTCTCCCTCACCTCTTCTCCTGCCCTTCTACCCCCGCTCAATCCCTACTCCATTCCCCAGAGAGGGTGGGGCTCACCATGAGGGATCTCCAGAGTCTGTCATTTCATTCAGGACAGAGTCTACGCTTTCCCCCAAGTGTCCAGGCTGAGAGAACATCCCTCATTGTGAGATGGGCTTCCAAAATCTATTCATGTGCATGGTATAAATACTGATCTACTACCCAAAGCCCCCTATGTTACCTAGGCCTCCTCATTGACACCCACTTTCAGGGGTTCTGGATCAGTTCCATTCTGGCCTCTCAGCCATCAGTCTAGGGTCCAAGATCTCCCCCTTGTTCAGGTCAGCTGTTTCTGTGGGTTTCACCAGGCCAGTTCTGACCCCTTTGCTCATCAGTCCTCTCTCTCTGTTACTAGGTTCCAAGAGTTCTTGACAGATATAGGAAGGTCATCTCCAACCCCTTCCATTATGGTTTTGAGGCTCATGTTAAAATGATGCTTTTCCAATTTTAGGAGAAAGGGATTGTCTGCAATCCTGAAGACCAACCATACAAGGGTAGTCTGAAAAAGCAGACCTTGGCAACTGTACCTCCAACACCAATTTATTGTCCTTAAGTAATATTCTCACTTAGTATCACTGTTCTAGATCAATCTATTCCTATCCAACCAGCAGTAAAATCAAATGAACCATAGAGCAACATAAACACACAGTTTAGTTCTTTCTCCGGGTCATAATTTCCTTATAAATTTCCCATGTTGCATAAAACTCATATTAAATTACTTGAGGCATTTTTCTTCTTGTTAAGGTCTTATGTTATAGGCATCTCAGCCATGAACCTAAGTGGAGGGATGTGTGTTTCTTTCCCTAAACACTAGTTTTCGGTTGATGGGATAAGATGTAGCCCATCTGGGCACACTGAAATAGAAAAGAACAATTTTAGGAAAGATATTTCACAAGTTTGGAATAATTTCAGAAGGCATGTTTTGTCTTATTCAGTTTATAGTACTCATCCATTTACTTAAAATTTACAATTGCTAAGTTACAAAGCGTGGAAAGCAGAGGCAAGATGGAATCACAAGAAGAATAAATAGGACAAGGTACTAATTCTAGGTATGGAAACAAGTTTGACTGTGATACACAAGCACTAAAATATAAGAATTTTAGTTTTTATTATTATGGGAGATATAGAATCAATAAAATTTGAGAATGGAAAACTCTATTTCTATTCAATTATGGTAGTTACCATGTGGTGAATAGCTACTGCTTCATGAATGATTGCATACATTTCTTCCTTGTGAAAATCTTGCATAAAAATTCATAGATGTTTAACATTTTATTTTATTTTTTTGCTAACCTTCACTTTTCAGATTTGATTTAGAAAATAATGATTGTGGGCTACAAGCTGAGCATAAAAGTACATATTTTCTTAAAATTATAAATACACCTTATGTGCTCTTTTAGACAATGCTACCATTCCTTTTTTAATTTAGATTAATATAAATGCTATATTTTGATCATATTTATCACTATTAATTTCTTCCTTCTTCATTCCCATTAATCACCTCCTCTTCTCAATCAAGTCCTTTCCCCATTCTTGTCTGTTGTTTTTTTATTGTTTGTTTGTTTGTTTGATTTTGATGACCAGTGAGTTACATTATGTTTTTTTCCAGAAACATGTCTACACTACCATGAAGAAAATATCTCACCATCATCAATCAAAGGTTATGTACATGAGTTCTCAGACAAAGGTGAGTTCCTATGACTCTTCTTGCCTTCCATGACAGTGTAAACAGGCCCAACCTTAAGGATCTCATGTGCAGGTAATCTCAGATGCTGGGCGTTAATATTGTGACAGCCATATCATTCTTAGAAATCAGCATTCCATGTCACCCTCTCTGCTTCCTCCTCTTCCATTCTTTCTACCAGTTCACATATATTACTTAAAGAGCAAATGCATTTGTTTTAATGATAGAAAAGGAATAGTACATACCACATGGGCATAAATAATTCCAATGCCTTGTCAGTTTCAAAGCAGATAATAACAAATCATAATGGAATCATTGAACTTTTTGATACATATATAATTTTCATAATTTTTGTAATTCATTATTCATTTCTAGACTTTATTTAAAACTAAGAGTATATTATATAATTGATGATGAAATGCAATTTAACAATCTTTCCTTCATCAGTGGTATAAAACATACACTTTTTATTTTTAGAATGTTTAAATATGCTCTCAACTCTTAGCATTACAAGTGTTATTTTATTTATTTTTGTTATTCATACTTTCCACTTTTTCATTAGTATATCTCTTACACAATTTAATACCAATACATATGGTACACTATGTATCCTGCTCTCAACCCTCTTTTTATTTTCCTTGTTTTCTTCCATCATCCCTCTTCTTTACAAATATTCTATATATTAGATTAGTTTTGATTAGTGTGCTTGGAAGCTAATGAAGGCCTGAGTTTGTTATTAACCATGACTGCCTAGGAGTTTGGGGTTTCCAGTAGCTGTTCAACTGGATACTATACCTACTCTACTCCCAGAATACATTGTTTGTGTAAAGATAGGCAGTAAGTGGTAACAAGCTTTGAATCCCTGCTCCTCCACAGGTGTGTTGGTTGAATACACTGGGAGGGTATTTCAGAGAAAAATGACGTGTTTTATGGCAACTGAGGGGGATGGTTTTCTCAGAATGTGGATGGTATTTTCAAGTGGCAAAGGATCCTAGATAGAACAACAGCCAAAGAACATTGCCTACTCAGGACACGCTCTGTCTAGTTCTCTCTGCTTCCGTTTCACCATGAGTCAACTTTCCCCCTCATAACATTTCCATGATTCTCTACCTTAGCATGATTCAGTGGATTCAGTCATCCCTAGAGAGATGTTTCTGAACTATAAAGCCAAAAGAAATGGTTCCTTCTTTTAAATAACTTATTTCAGATATTTTACTTTCAGCTATTTGAAAAAAGTTTAAAAAATGGCTGTAAGTTTTAATCACATGATACTCATTAATATGTAAAAAATTGTTTTCATGTATCACATAAGATTACATTTAATTTAAAATTTCAAAATGTCCAAATTCTCTAGACAGACACACTATGCCCTCCATAGGAATTTCTGGAATTGGTAAAGTGGAGGATAGGGACATTTTCTCTGAAAGGTTGTGTTTGAGTGGGAGACGTAGATAAGGAAGACAGTAGTTCCTTTGCTATTCTGATGGTGTGGACTCCAGTAGGATATAAACAAGGTCTAAGGGGGAAACAGTTACAAGATGCAGAGTATTAAAGATGAGGTTCTGATCCTCTCTGGGTTTGTATTTAAAAATGGGGCTCCCACAGTGCAAGTGAATGCTTGAACAGGAACAGGGGGTTTATAGGCAGGGCTCAATGTACTTGATGAAGACATCAGGGCTGCCAAACTCAGAAGCTTTTTATCAATATGTATCAGAAATGAGTGACCCAGGCATGGTTTATATGTGCATACATAAGGCACTGTACATACATGAGGTTATACAGTGTCCTCAAGTCTTGCTGACATTTAATTGCCATTATATTAATAACACCAATAAAAGTGAGAAAGGTAAGAGGTCATTACGCAGTAAAAGCATTGATCTTAAGAATGTATTAATGCTATTATTTGATAGTAGGTAGTGATCATAGAAGTGGGCTTTTAATGTATATATAGTATCTATCTATCTATCAATTTATCTATCCATCTATCCATCATATATCCATCATCTGTCTGCATCAACCATCTGTGTATATTTAATATATCTATCTATATCTTTCATCTATCATTTTCTAATTTTATACGTATATTCACACACACACACACACATACACTCATGCCCCTCTTTTTCTGTCTTAGGTTCTTATACACAATCTACTTTCAAGAGGAAGGTCCTTACCAGACAACTATAAGTAAAATGAACTTTTGTATAGAATTTATCTAGTATGTGGTAATCTGCTATGGCATTAGAAAACATACTAATATGAACACACACACAAACACACACATGATATTGTGAGAAAATTGTACTTCTTTAGTTATTGGGCCCCAGATGATATACAGTTGGAAAGATTTTACCTCACTAGTGGCATTTCCTTCCTGAGTAGTACTCACATTGGCTAACTCTGAGTCTATTGTGCACACAATAACTTTTTTGCAATTTGCAATACTTAGCAAAATTGTGAACTTCTCTCTTTCTTAATCATGTATGTTCAGTGACAAATAATGCCCTGAGATATTTTTAAAAAATCAAAATAGAACCTGACACCAGGGCAGCCAGGACTATTACACAAAGAAACACTGTCTCAAAACAACAACAGATCAAAGCAGGTTTAATTTAATTCTGCATCCTGCAACATAGGACACTGAACACAGCAGTACAGTCACTGGTGGAATCACATACAAATTATTGGTTTTTAAATTTACTTATTTATATTTTCAGCTATTCATGTAATAGCCTACTTAGTAGGTTTACTTTCTTTAACTAATAGCAGGTTAAAAGTAATGTGGTTATTTTTTATCAGTTAGTTTTTAATTTGTGGTTAATACAATACCATCAATGTGAGAGTCAGTTGTATACTTCTCAATTAATATTCCCCATGACATCAATATCCTTTATAAAAATGAGCAAGTGAGTAAATGAAGTAATTAAAGTGTTGGCAGTGAGATATCCTACTGAGGATTACCTTATTATGTAAAATTTTCTTTTAAACAAGAAAAGCATATGGGGGCTGGGTGGACTTCTATGCCAACCTTCAGTTTGCATGCAATCATATTAAAATGCTGAAGATATAAGGTAAATGGCAGCATTTATTATGATGTATTTGCCCTTCTTTCTTGAAGTGGCATCTAGCCAATACATGATAATGGTGAGAATAGTAGAAGGCTAAGTGGTGCTCTGGGGACCCTTCCCAATGAATGTTAGATGGACAACACTATCTATTCAAGTACTGTATATAGGTCACCCTGCAAACAAGCCTGAGACCCCTTTTTCTCCTTAAAGAGAAATCTTCTTTAAGATTTCCTATTCTGAACACTTGACCCTGATATTTAATATGGTATATCAGCTTTTCAAGTCATTAATTCATTCCTGGTATAAAACTGAAATTTATTAACACTGTGAACCTCTGAGACACAAACATCTAGTATTTACCCTATGATAAAAGTAAGAAACTGCCATTTACAAATACTAAAGAAATGACTACAGCATCAGATGCAGTATGCACAGGTTCTAGGGGCAGATTGCAGGGATTACTCTTTTTTCCTCAATGTATGATTATTTACTTGTTACCTTTTTGAAATATATTTTTGTTTTTAAAATGTATTTATTATGTATACAGTCTTCTTCCAGCAAGTACTCATGCACACTGGAGGAGGGTACCAGATGTCATCATAGACGGTCATAAGCCACTGTGTGGTTGTTGGGAATTGAACTAAGAACCTCTGGAAGAGCATCCAGTGATTTTAACCTCTGAGCCATCTCTGCAGTCCCTTTACTTGCTATCGTATTTTCAACTGAACTCAGACTTAGTTGTAGAAGCTCTCAGCGAGGATAGCCTACTCCTCTTAGTGATCTGTTCCCGGCAGTTTTCTTTGACTTCCTTCATTCTCTTGGCCAAAACCTTAGCATATTCTTCAGAGGAATATGACCGTATATGTGTTGCAAGACATGTGTAGTAACAAGGCATTGAAAATTGGATACTTGTTCCTGGGCTTCTTACCTTCTCTGTTTAAAGACAATTTATTAGGGGTAATAATCTTTAGAGAGATTAAAGAGCTTTCAGATCCTGCTAGCTTTTTAGGTCCCAACCAATGAGGCACAGTACTATCTGCCAGTCCTGGAATATCCTTTTCTCCCCCGTTCCCCTTTTTTACAATAACCCAGTTGAGGACACCTCAGATTGGCATCTACGATGCACCCTCATACAGATTTGTGCTTCCTCTCCCCATTTCTCCTTGGTCTATAACAAGAATTCCCCTTACTCAACAGCAGACACACTCTGCCAGAGGTCAAAATGCTTTGCTTCATGGGAAATCCTTTCTTGTTATTCATACTGCTGATTCAGTAACATAACCCTTCCATTCTTCACTAGAGCATCAGTAGCTACTTCTGTAGCTTCTCATAGAACATAACAAGCTTGCATTTATCATCCACTTCAATGAGTTTCTAACACCCCGTGGAGGAGAAGGAGATATTCAGCTTCAGCTTCACACAGTGGACTTCCTAGGAGGTGCCATGGAAAAGAACCCAAGGCCTACTCTTAACCATCGTGTGATGACCACAGTGACATAAGGTCTCACAAAGGCTACCTGTCCCATCTACTATATAGAGATACATAGAAACAAAATGAGCTTCCATTGAATGTAGAAATATGAAATATTTATCAAACACCACCCTTAACTTACAAAATGTAGTACTGGGTGATTTACTGAGTCAACTTGACACAAGCTATAGTCATCAAAGATGAAGAAGCCTCAATTGAGGAAATGCCTCCTTGAGAACTAGAAAAAAAGCATATTATCATTTAGTGATCAATACAGGAGAATCCAGGCCATGCTGGGTGGTGAGATCCTGGGTTCTATAAGAAAGCAAACTGAGCAAGTCATGGAAAGCAAGTCAGAAAGTAATTATACTCCATGGAGCTTAAATCAGCTCCATAATCTGGAATCCTGCCTCTTTGAGTTCCTGTCCTGACTTCCTTCAGCAATGAACAGCAATGCTGAAGTGTAAGCCAAGTAAACAACTTCTTCTACAACTTTGGTTGTGGTGTTTTGTCACAGCAATAAAAAGACTAACTAACAAATACCATTACAATTTATGTTAAATAACACAAATTCATTAACAAATCTCCCATTCAACTTAGTGGCCCTTGAAACTAGCATAGCACCTCGTACATTATAGATAGTTTATAGTTCTTTTATTTTAAACTACTGACTTTGTATTGATTTTGTTTAATGTACATATTGACTTTTTCTATTCATTGTTTCATTCAAAATTATTTTCAAGATTATATTGGGCTTTAGTTGGGCATTGAGCTTAGAATATTACTGGTGAGGAAGAAAATCAGGCCTTAATGTCAAGGACAGAGAAAGGTATTTAACTTTTGTAGACATTGAATTACAGGCTAAATATATTTTGTATCAACTCTAGAGAAAACTATAAATCCCCAGTGAGGTCTTTACCAAAATGATATTAACCTCAACTTATGGTATTTCTCAGTCATCTCCTGACTTTATTCAGATTGTTACAGTTTTTTAACATCTGAAAATAGAAGGAAAAGTGCCCTCTGATAAGTATCATATTTGAAAATGTTAAGATCATCTTGAGGTTAGAAACAATTAGAATTTCTTTCCTTGACCACACACTGATTTGAAGGCTGATTTTCAACTGGACCATTAACTGGAAGTCAGTGTGACAATATGCCCAACTTAGTGAATTCTACAAATTTTGGTGCTTGTTAATTTGAGCAATTGGTTGTGGTAATCCAATTCTAATGGGTAATTAATAGTTGTTTATTTATTTGGATTCAGGTACTTTTGAGCTCTGGGCTCAAGTATAACCACTTTCTAGGATTATTCAGTCAGTGAAAGTTTTTAAAAGTCCTCTTACAATCTTATTCTACTTGTGCTTTAATTACTAATTCCTTCTCTGCTTTGATATTAGCTGTCTTAGAGAAGCTGGGGTTTCATTTTGCTTAGATTCAGAATTTCCCATAGTGCTTAGCTAATCTTAGTGTCCAGCATCTTAAGCTGTCTTGTCACCTTTTTAATTGAACTATAATTTCAACTTTAGGAGCACAGTAATGCCAGAGACCTCTGGAAAATGAGCACATAGAATCACTGAAGAATGTGTTCACATTGTTATGAATCCATGCCGTAAATAGCACTGTCTCTTTCATGTTCTTCCTTTGGCTGAGCAACATGAGTCTTTGATAGCATTTGTTTTCCCTCTTTTAGGAATCGGTCAGAAATGCTTTTCTGCTTATTACGTACAAGTGTATCCTGAAATGCAAAATGAAAGGCAGTATGTGGTTAAATATAAAGCCTTTTAAAGGTCACCCTTTATGATCTGAAAAAGCCCTAAAACTGTTAGTTTGAGTCTCCTTTGTTACTGGAGATTTTTGGTTTCTACTCTCCTCCTTTTATTTTGAAAATAAGGATTTTACAAGGCTAAATTAAGATTAGACAAAATCCTATGTACATCTCCCATTCAAGCAGGTTTGCTTCTAAGAAGGATAAGGTGTTGAGGCATTTAAACTTCACTCAAGCAGCTCAGAGTCTACTCTGCAGAGGAGGATCCCCTGGAGGATTGAGAAGGCTCTGCATGTCTTGCTTTGCTGTGCTTTACTGGTCCTGCTTTAAATGGCCTTGCAGGTATTCCAGGCACAGGCAATATTAGAAGCTCCAGAGAGGATTCATATATGTGGCAGGCTCAGGATGCTGTCCGTTCATTCTGATTAAAACAATTCTGGTTTAATAAATATTTGGTTGAAAAGTAAAGATCTACAAAATTACTAATGTAAGGATTAAAGAGATAAACAAACATGACTTTTATTCTCTTAAAAAGAATTCCCTGGAGCCTCCAAAACAGAGAAACCCTGTCTCGTAAAAAAAAAATTCCCTGGGAAGAAAGCAGGAATGTTGCCCTTAATAACCTGACTGTCATGGTACTCTGACACTACCCAACACCTGGATGTCTACAAGCAAGATAGATGAAGCCTCTTTTTTTACAGTGTATGTGGTCTATGAGAAGTTCTCATGTGTGTCAGGTTTCTTTCCAGAATGGGATATTGAAGACAGAGTTTCTTCCCAGGGTGGTAACATAGCAGCTTAGCCCCAAATAAACACATAGAGGCTATATTAATTGTAATATGTTTGGGCAATGACTCAGGCTTCTTATTTGGCTGTCTCTTTCTTAGTTATTAATCCATTTCTACTAATCTATATATCTTCACTTTCTCCTGGCTTACTGGTGTTGTCTGGTCCTCTTAATCCATTGAAAGCTACATGGTGTCTCTCTCTGGTGAATGCTCTGACTTTCCTCTTCCCATAACTCTCCTAGTCTTGTAGCTGTGTCTATAATTCCTGCCTGGATATTGGCCAATCAACATTTGTTAGTCAACCAATAAGAGAAAATATACTCATAGTGTACAGAAGGACATGCCCTATCAAAATACAGACTGTAGTGTGAACCAATTTCATGTTTACTCATAGAGATGTACAATTATTTTAATATCTAAAACAAATTTGCTTTGGTATATTATATATGTAATCTATAAAATGCACATATGATGATGGTGAAGAATGATGACCTGGAGGGTTGAGAACGCTTATATATGATCTGAGCTCTTGGAACACCAATTGATGATGAGTTTACAGTCAAATTTTGAGGTGTTACAGTTTTCTACTCATGAACTTCAAATCACTTCTCATTTTGGGGGTAGATTCAGGAACCAGGACTGTTACATAAGCTATCAGTTCCAAGTTGCAAACCCCAACTTTAGTTATTACCTCTCACAAACACAGCTTTCAAGAACCAATAATTAAGCAAATAAAACATACCAAAAAAAGAAATGTTCTAGCATCCCATTTAGGCTCTCACATTGTTTGTTGAATTTCTTAGAATTTTCTTTTTATGACTGTCAATTTCAAGGAGTTCTGGTTTGGGTATGTTTGAGAATGTTTTTTCATTGTGATTTTTCTTTTGGGGGCTATTTATTTTATGTGTGGAATGAACATAATCGCCAAACAATAAAAAAATGTTGTTCACTGTATTTCTCCATCTAAGTTATCTTGAACTGTATAATTCTTAATAGTTTCTTTCATAATTTCATTCATAATAGCTATATAACATTATACTGTAGATAAGCTAATAATGCTTTGTTTAAACAATAGTATCAACAGTATTTGAGATGAGTGTTATTAATTATAATTTATTTTAAAACCAAAGGCTCTGGAAAACTTCAAAAGAGTTTCTGTTTAATCTGTAGCCATGGATGTTATTAAATCTTTCCTGATGAAAGATTGACTTTCTTCTTTATGTTGTGTTTTAAAAATAATTTCAATTTACTCAGACTTGAACATTATATTTTAGTTTTGTGTTGGTCACTAGCTATTTTTTGTTTCTGTGTGTTGCTGATGTATGTCAGTTGACCTGCCTGGTGATATTTTTACCTGATCATCCTGAACTGTGCAGAACTGGGCAATTGTACTTGAGTCATGCTTAACAACAGTCATCATTCTAAGGTGCTGGTGCAATTCCCCTTCTAGCTTGTATATGGCCATGGTAGTGTTGCTTTACATGATCCTCTAGGCCAAAGGAATTAAACAAAGTTGACTTTATATGCTATGAAAGAAGTATGACTGGCACCCAGTTAAATGTAGAAACATTTAGAATATTATTTTATGAATATTGCAAATACATGCACTCATTTGTGATCTTTATCCCATTCCAAAAGTAGACTACTATTATTTAGTTCTGAGAAAGTAGGTACATATCACTATTTACAGTTTCTTTAACTCAGTGCTCAGTTTTTCCAGTTTCTATCTTCACAGATTTCTTGTACTTATTAATAAATTTAATAAAAATAGAATAAAGAATAATGTCATTTTGTTTCCTCCAGTTCAGCACAGTGCATGTGACATTTACCTTTTAACTACACATGACAGTACTTTGTTTCCTTTCACTAATGGGTGCTATTCCATTCCAAGGATATACAATCCAACTGTTGAGGTGTTCTTTACAATTTTGTGGGGTATATATATATACATTAATGAATATATGTATATATATGTATATATATTCATGTCTGTTGAACCTTTTAGTAAGGTCTATAAATATACAGATAATATATTTTGGCTAAGGATCTTGCTGTGGAACAATTAGTCTAGAATTTAATTACACCAATCTAGATTCTAGGTGACCAACATACATCTGGCTGGCATACCATCCAGTGGTTCTCAAGCTTCTTAATGTTGCAACCCTTTACAGACCCTTTAATACAGTTCCTTATGTTGTGGTGACCACCACTGTAGAATTATTTGTTATTAGTACTTCATCACTGCAGTTTTGCTACTATTATGAATCATTATGCAAAGATTTGTGTTTTCTCATGGTCTCAGGTGACCCTTGTGAAAGAGTCACTGACTCTGACGGGGTCAGGACCTGCAAGTTGAGAAACACTGACATACATGAGTAGACTGTAAAACTGAACCTAACTCAGAAGCACTGAACTCAGAACTTTGTCAGTATATCAGCTTGACTTCAGGTACCTGGTCTGATTTAAAGATTTGAGGTGAGCTGTTAGTCTTGGCTTTAAGCAAAGTTTACTATCTTTTCTGTTTTTCTTTCAGTTTTCATTTTTAGTTCTGGGGCTCCTTTTTGCTCTAGTGGTTTAGATAGCCATTTTCTCATCTTGCATAATATTCTGTTAGCAAAGGTTTGAAGTATTCATTTAACATAAATCATAACACTGGATTTGACTTGTATATTTCAGCTTTTATATTAAGTCAGTTTCTTGAATATTTGGACTTTTCTTTTATAAGATTTCATCCACTAAGTCAAACAATTGTTTATAGACACAGTGAAATATATTTGGTACTTTCTAAGATCAAGTTTGAATTTTGGGAGATGGTTAAATCTGACACTTGCAGGTTTCACGGCCAGTGGGTTAGTTTCAAATCTTTTTTGCCTACCAATTTAAGTTGGAAGTTGTTCCCTTTCTTTGTTACCCTTCTTTGAATCAAAGCTGAGTAGATTTTACCACTTGGCTTCTTATGTGTGAGAATGTGACTTTATAGACAGACAGCAATGTAATAACAAGAGTGGTGTCTTAGAAACCATTTGACCTTAAGGCATTACTCCTCTGGCTCAAGCAATTGTTAACTTCTGTCCTGGAGAGTACAAGAGAGAACACAACCTGGGAAAGGTCACGCTTTCAAGCTATGAGAAGTTTCTCACAGAAATAATTACCTGGCTATAAATTTGTATTTTTGTGTATCAGACAACAGTGATTAATTAGAGACCTGACAATTAGTAATTCTATAATATATTTTTCATTACTACTTGTTAAAATGATATTATTTCTATGTTTCATTTACATTAGGGAAATGATGTTTTCATATGTTTTGCACATGTCTCAAGCTAAGGAGTTTAGCCCTTCAAAATTTATAGTCAATGTTTTCATTGTATGAGAAATTCATATATTGAATAAATTTCATAGATGCTGCTCTGGTGGTCTAAAAGGCACAGCACTATTTTAAACAACAACTTACTGTATTTTCTGAACCTTATTATGAGATATTAAGTTATTGCCATGAAGTTAATATTTTTGCTTTATTTTGAAAACCTCTTTGATTAACACTAGACATTGTGTTTAATAGTTTGTTGCAGTAGTACATGAAAGAATATTTTAAATTACCCACTAACCAGATGTTTTAAGTCTTTTCTAGGAACTTGACTCACTTAGCTTCATTGAAAGATGAAAATGAGTTTTTTTGCACCCGCTTCAGAAGAATACTAGCCTCTATACGACTTTCATGCTAATGTTAATCTGCAATTCTGTCCATCATTGTAAGATTACAATATCAAATATCAATACCAGTATTTTGTACAGCATAATTCTTTTTTCAATAGAACTCGTATAGAAAATTGTGTCTTCAGAATATAAAAAACTCATTCAAAGTACTGAATGGATGTAACCAACATTTTGCAGTGAAGAAAGTTTAATATTTTATTGATCAGATCTGAGTTATTAAAGTACCACTATGCCAATTAACTTTAAAAGCTTAGTTTTAATTACATGAAGTATAAATCAGATTTGAAAAGACCTTTAATGACTGAAGTCTTTTACTAGCTAGTTTATTTAATGACTAGATATAATCCAAACTATTCAACTGAGTGTGTCTTTTGAATGATTTTGCATCTTGCTTTGCTGACAATGTTTCATAGCTAAACATTTTGGGTTATGATACCAGTTTCTGTCCCTAAATACATGTTTGCTTAAAAACAAATAAAATAAAATTTTGTTTTTAGGAAAGTACGTTTTTTCAACTCTTACTTTACTTGTAGCATATTTTTAATAAAATGCGAGATAGTAAAACATTCACAAAGTAAAAATATTAAATTATACACAGAAAGCATGAAGGATTAAGGATATATCAGAATAGACTGGTACACATGTAATCCAACTGTCACCAGGCAAGCAGGGTCAGGCTGATCTCTGAGTTTGATACCACCCTGGTTTACAGAGCCAGCTTCAGGACATCCAGGGCTATGCAGAGAATTCCTGTATTGAAAACCCAGAAACAAACAGAAAGAAAGAGAGAGAGAGAGAGAGAGAGAGAGAGAGAGAGAGAGAGAGAGAGAGAGAGAGAGAGACAAGAAAGAAAGAAAGAAAGAAAGAAAGAAAGAAAGAAAGAAAGAAAGAAAGAAAGAAAGAAAGAAAAAGAAAACGATCAAAAGTTGGGCTAGATAGGGAAGAAATCAAATTCGGAAATTACACACCAGTCTTGATGCGGATGACTACATAACTTGGTCAGTGTATTAGCCAACTCTAGGACTCTGTAAATCTTTCTTTTAGTTAATGCTGAGATGATGGCTATCAGTTATAAAGTTTATAAGATCAAAAGGAAAAAAAGCAGAATTCCTTGAACAGGAAAAAGTAGTCTTGATACTAAGTGTTCCCCCCAAAGATATTATAATAATATGCCATTATATAAAGCTCAGCTTCCATAACTTTTACAGATACTGAATTTTCTTTTGAGAGAAGTTTCATTATATAACCCATGATAACTGGTAATCTATAATTTATCTCAGGCTGGCCTGGAACTCACTATCTTCCTATTTATACCTCCAGAGTGCTGTAGTTCTCATATCTGGGTATACTTAAAGCATGTTTTTAAAATGAATCTAGCTGTAATATGTTATTCCATGTTATCACATGAAAGTATTACCAGCCAAGAGATAACAGTGAATGTAGCATTTGCATGTGACAGTCTGTGTATAGTACATGCTGCCAAATGTGTTTGACTATGATTAAGGTGATTACCAAACTGGAACTATAAGAATAATACTGAATTAGAAGTCCTGGTTTTGTTTCTCCATCACAATTATATCATTTAGAGAACATCAAAGAAGATGCATGATGTGTTTTTCAGAAATAGAATTTCTTTGGATAAATTTTGTCAGATAATTGACAGTGTTAACTTCAAGTTATGGTATCTCTAAGGTATAAATTCCATTCCTATTATTTTCTCTCCTGTACTAAAATTAAGTGTTTGCTTCTGATTAGCCTCATTGCTATATGTTTTATTCACACATGGTTCCCTGGGAGAGGGGGAAAGGGTCAGAGGGCAATTTGAGGGAGTCTGTGCTCACCTCTGGTGAAGGTCCGAGAAATGGGAACTGGGCTCAGGTCCACAGTCCCGAGAAGTCTAATTTATGACATTTATAGCCTCTTATCAGAGAGGAGTCTTCTGTTTAATCAATTTTGAAATAATCATTAAGAAATTAATATGAATAAGTCATCCATCTTTCCTTGTTCCTACAACCAAGGTACATGATCAATCTCTGATAGGTATGTGTCATCTTACAGGAGGTTAAACCTAATGCCCTCTCAGTTCCCAATTCACTTGGTAAAGATACTATCCTGTGCTTCTTTATTCTCCTCATACTTTGCTATTTAGAAAATCATAGCAAATGGCTTCATTAATGGCATTGAAATCACAGCCTTTGTTCTGCTTGCCATAACCTCTCTGCTTATGTAATGCCTTGCCCAATATCTGTGAATGGCTTCATTTGTAACTATTTTCTTTTGACTACTCAAATCTTTTTTTTAACTATGATGTTTGTTTTAATTGATATTTTCTGAATAAGTACATCAATTATCACTTTAATAAACTAAAATTTGAGAGTGTATGCATCTCAAAGGCAAATGATAATAATAGAACAAAACACAGTTTGGGGACAAGCTCAGAGATGAACTAGTTGACCTGTGTGTGCTATCTCAGAGACAGTAGAAGAAACAAAGCCCAAGGAAGTTTAAAAACCCATAGTCATGAAATTGGAAAATGAAGTACGTTTGTTAGCCCAGGCTTTCTTTGACTTTTCCTGATTTACAAGGAATTGCAACTGAACAATAAAAGTAGAAATAGTTTACTGAAACAGTGTCACTGGAAAAATAAAGAACAGCTCTATTAGATAGAATTCTATAGAATAAAAGTATTTATACAATGCATCTCTCTATCTAAATGACTTACAGGTGGCAGTTCAACAATGCCTGCCTGTGAAGGGAAAGTCCCAGAATTCAGTAGTAAGTCAGTCCATAAGGCAGGTGTCTCAGATAATCTCCAATAAATGCTGTGACCCTAAAGATTTAGGCTCACGGCATGACAGTGAAGGATGGACATGGTAGCAAGGCAACAGCAAGCAGGAAAGCAAGAGCTTCTCTCTTCTGTGTCCTTATGCAGGCTTCCCCAGAAGGTGTGGCCAAGAATAAAAGTGTGTCTTCCTGCCTCCAGATCCAGATTGAAATTTTTTTTGTCTTCCTACCCCAAATATCTGCGGTAGAAGTGAATGGACCTAGTTCAAGCTACACAAAAACCCTTCATAGTTATGCTCTCCATTCTCTACATTACCAGAGTAGTCAAATTGATAACCAAGAATATCCATCTCAAGTTCACGACTTGTCAACTTGATTAACAGTCATATTTCCTTATGTTGTGATTAATTTCTAAATGAAAACAGTAACCATTGACTACTCAAATCTCAACTCTTTATTTTCCTTCCTCTCATTCCTCCTGTTCCAACTCTCCTTCTCTTAATCCTCTTTTCCTTTCCCTCTCTTCTGTTTGAAATTCATGAATACGTCTTTCCTTACCTTATTTATTGAATTGAAACCTGTAAACTTATCTGCTACTTGCCACTTCCTCTGGCTCTGTTACTGGGACTCTTAGGAATCTAAATTGTCTCAAATGGACAGGAAATATTCTGTATGTTTTATTTACTTGTTGCCAAAACACAATAGTTTCTTCTGTCTCACAGTTGGAAGGTACTGTCCATCATGACAGGGAAGTAGTTTCCAGGGCATGAGACACTAATTACATTCTGCCCATTGTCAGGAAATACAGAAGAAGAAAGCTAGTATTCAGTCTTTTCAGTCTGAGTCCTCAAACCATGAGACAATGCTAGTCTTATGTAAGGTAGGTCTCCTCACCTTTTTTAAACTATCAAATACATTATTCCCAGACATGCTCAGAGGATTGTTTCCATGATGACTCAAAATCCATCAAGTTGGTAATCAATTAACTATGAAAATTGCTCAGGACAAAACATGGATAAGATGGGATAGTTTAATCTTAGTCACATATAGCTCGATATTTGGAAAATAATTCACACTAAAGGAATTCTATGTGGTAACTGGCCGTAACAAAACGCAGTGGGAGGAATAAAATTATTTGTTATGTATTTTCTGTTATGTATTTTCCTTTGGACCTAGTTCATTTCTTCCTGCTTGTTAATTATGGTGCTTTACTGAGACTAACGCAGACTTTGAGCTTCAAGGATATATATATATTTCCTTATGTTGGCTCTACTCCTCCTACTAATATCAAGGGCTCTTATATGTTATACATCAAGATCACTATTAGTTTTGAAATTTGTCAGTCACATGATTATGCATGTTGGATGATTTGCCAGCTTTTCTAAATGTATCTACTTTTCTTGCAGCCACTCTAACACTCTTCAACATCCCCTTGAACACAAGAGAAGATCCCAGGAATTTTTACAAACATTTCAGAAGAGGCAGCGTGAGTAACTCTTGCTTAGAGTCTAACTTGAGAGTAGCAAATTGACAGCAGAGCTGTTTCTACCTAGTGCCCCAGAAGCCAAGGACTGCACCATTTTAACTAAGTAAAACAGACATAACATACTTTGCATTGGAGAGGTTTATGAAGAGTTTTCCTTTGCAGGAGAAGCAAAATGTTTTGTTTATTTTACAAATTACGTTGGACTAACACACACCACCATTTTCCTACTTTGTGGAAGATGAGATATCTCTTCTACCTTCCCCAACAGAAATGCACATTTCTGCATTTCTCTCTCATCTGTTCTTTCTAACAGATTTTTGTCTTGACTTCTGCAAGCCTTTCAATCTTATTGATACACTTTTATTTATTGTGATAAAATATATATACCTTATCCAGGTATAAGTTGATTAGCATATCAAGAAAAAGGATGTGCTGCTTGCACAGCAGGTTCTAGAGATAAACAATAATTTTTAACAACCACTCATTTTTCTGTCATATTACTCTTGTTTCTTATTACTTATATATTTTTCACTATTGGAAGTTAAAACTTGACAAACTGACTTGATATTTTTGGCTTAGGTGCAACAGAGATTATTATTTCAATATTTCTCTATGTGTATTGAAATAAGCAAAACTGATTAGATACCATAAATACTATTCATTCAATAAAGCTTGCTATTTAGAGAAATCATTCATAAGTTAAATAAAACATTCAGAAACACGCTTCTTTTATCTTCATACAAATTCTAAAATTCTGCAGTAGATAAGGTTAATAATTATCTATTATTTGTTTTATGAATGACTAGGAGAAATAGGGAATCCAAGCACAAACTAATTATAAGAAAATAAAAAAATATTACTGTGGTTGCATATGTATCATACATATATACATTATTTACATATTGTATACTAAAAATCACACTCTTGCTTATAGATATATTACATTATACGCAAAAAACAAAAACTGAAAGAAAATATTTAAGAATATAGAAATACTAGCTATCTCGATTTGATAACCATATTTCATTTCTGAGTGTGAAATTATTGCACTGTATACAAATATTTTGTATACAAGAAATAAGTAAAGAAAAATAGCAGTTAAATAATATTTTAGCTTTCACTTAAAGTTAGGGTGGAATGCATTTTTAAACTTAATTTAATGGAAAACTTCTTTTCTAAACTGTAGAAGAGATCATTCATTGACATCAGTTGCAAAATAAAATATAAAGTAAAGTATTTTCTAGAAAATTAAAATGAAAAGCCATGTTCACTATTTTAAAAAATAGTGGCAATGTTGATGTTTATTCTTCAGATATAGTGAATGAAATAGTTATGCCAAAATAATCCCATAATTCATAAATGTTTTTGTGTATTTACTACTATCTCATTGTGTTTTATCTGGACATATTCAGTGAACTTAGTCCATTGTGATAAATGTTCATTCACCAAAGTTGTTACTTTCAGTAAATGTTTTCATTTGATTCAATTTTGTCAACTATCCAACTTTTCAAAAGTGTTTTATTTCCTGTCAGATCTTTAGTCATCTTACATCTTGAGTAAAGTAGGATGTCAAGATATCAAATCATCTTCCATCCATTTTCATTTGCAATCTCCTGTGGTTGCTGGTAAGGGAAAGGATCAGTTTTAGCTAGGTGAGTTTTGCTTGCTTGAAAATGAGAATTCTGGTGCAGATAATATACTCATTTATTTTTTTTCGATGATACAGAAGCTTTTGAAACACTGGACATCACAGGGAAAAATAAAATGACAAAAGTGTATTATACAGGACTCATTGGTTTAAGTAGTCAGCACCTGTTCACTTCTGGTCTCAACAAGGTAACACTGCTAACATTTGTAAATTACCAGAGCCACTGTGTACATTTTAATATCTTTCTGCACCATAGATACAGTAATAAAGGCTGAGTGCCTCCTTAGTTTAGACAAAAATGTGTGTAGGAATCACAAAATCCTTCCATCTTTTGTCCTCAGACAACAACGGTGTTTTGCTTAATAGATTCTGAAGAAACATTCGTGTATTTTAAAGAGGATTTTCTCCAGCTCATGCTACCTAACTGAGAGAATTACAAATATTGTACATATGTACACATATTCACACAAATATTAAAATGTCAACTAATATCTAAATAGGTATACTATCAGATAAGTTAACAAAAAAGTTTACATAAAGAAATCTAAAATTGAATTTTATGTGCTGTTGTTTAAATAATGTGACCACTGTTTTCCATTTCCATACCCATGCATTGTCTTCAATTGAAATGGTTTTGATTGGTTGTACTTAAATATGTATACAGGCAAAAATGTCCTTAGTGCTCTTCTTTGATCATTAATAATTAATATATTCATGTTGTTGATTTAAAAATCTGGGTGCTTCACCCAGAGAAAAGCCTTATTGCTTTGCTTCATTCTCTGATATTTGACTTTGATTAAAACAGCTATTATCAACTAATGATGAGTAATAATTGTCTTTATAATAAGCATCTACAGAAGGAGAGAAAACAGTTATGTGCAATAGACAACAAAAGTGTAAAATCATCAGTCATTGAAATCTTCATATCAAAACATTGTCTTTATATAAAATCTTCAATGTACGATGGAATTACAGATAAAACGCAAGGGGGAGAAGAATCCTTTGTAGCATGCTATTATAAGTAACAAACCAGTGATTAAGGCTAAAGGTATGAAAATTTCTAAAAACGTTATGATAAATTGACCTTATGGCTCAAATGTGTGCATGGATAAAGAAAATGAAATCAGTGTGTTGGAGAAATACCTGAAGTCAAACATTCATTGCTATGTATTCCATGGTGTCTAGAAAACAGAAATAACTTTAGAATAAATTTTGATTGTAAGTTCAGTAATTGATTATTTATCATGTATGGATAGCTTTGCATTGAGAAACTACTGTATAATCATCTGATAAATTTCAATAATGCAAATACATTTCTCTGAGCTTTTAGTAAGAGAACTTAAAATTTCCTACATGTTTTTCATTATCCTATTTTGACTAAAAATTTTGTATTTTCTGTAAACTGCAGCATGATTTGTATCTAAACTTTTCTTTTTAACAACTATCTCTTTACTACTCTAATTTATTCTTTATGTCCTTCATATCCAGTCATATATCTGCACATTTTGATATTTATTTTCAATATTAATTTATTGATAAATATCAATGTTTAATTTATTTCTATGGTTTTTATTTTTGCATTTAATGGAAATATCTTTATTCTATTTACTCATGCATTTCATAACTTGATTGTGTTGGTATATATGCACACACACACACACACATATATATATTTATAGGCACACAGTGTGAATGATCACATTAAATATATTAATATCTCAATATTGTCAAGTATTATAATTCCTAATCACTGGAAACATTCAAATATTTCTTTGTATTTATTTGCAAATATATAATTATGTGGATATATAAAAATAAAACACGTCTGCATTCATCCATAATAAACTTTAATCATTCATTATTATTAAGCTTTGTTTCATTTTATTTGAATAGGTACTTCTGTTTGTTAATATTCCCAAGGTTATTTAAATATTCCTTTACCAATATTAAGCATATCTACTACCTCAATATAATACTTTAAATTATCTTTTCAAGATGTTTCACAACATAATCTAAATATATAATTATAGGTCAAACCTCTGCAATTGCATATTGTATTCCTGGTGGAATTTAGTAAGGTATGGATAAGAGATTAATCTTTGAGTAGTGAAAACTAAATTGTCAATGTAGGGTTGGCAAGGAGAAGCCAGAAAATGGATTGCCAGTTTTTGGATAGTAGCCATTTCAGAATATTCTGTTCCATTTTCCTAACTATCCTTTGATATTGCTTTGAATTCTCTATTCAAATATCATCCATGTGTTTACATCTTTTTGTGTCTACATTACTTATATCAAGCTTTCCCTTCTAGCCACTGAAGGTGTTTTATCCACGTCTTCCTACAGCATGTGCATGACCAAAGGTGGCAGCTGACTTTCTATTATCATGTCTCTGATCAACTTATAATATTTTCACTCAATGTTTTGTTATTGTATCTGATGTACTTTTCCCTTGATTTTCATTTGACTTTCTTCTTTCAAAGTCATTGCTTGATCTTTCCTTTACAATGGTTCCTTTGGATTCTGTGTTCATGTGTATATGTGTAGGAAGCTTGCCAATGTTTGTGTGACTTTAGAGAATGCCATCGTTTATTCTGCCCCTACCCTCATTCTTCAGAGCTTTTTCCTAGCCCTAAGGCCTACCATCTTACCGTCAAGTCCTATATTTTTATATCTACATGATGACTTATTATATGTATATCATCTATACCTATAGATGTATGTATCTTCAATCCTCATCTGTTCTTTATTTCCTCACTTAAGTTGCCCTTTATATTATTTCCAGTTTTATTATTTCCATTAATTGATGAACATCCTGTAATCCAACTAGCATTTTCTGCTGTCCCTCACCTCTATCCCCCGTTCCTCATCTCAGTTAATGGACCACTACCATCTACATAAAATATTCAAGCTGCAAACCACATCCTTGAGTCTGCCCATTTCTTCTATTTTCACATTCAATTCATCATCAAGTCCTATTAGGTCTAACTTCTAACATGTGTTACGGATTTCAACTAACTTTCTATTCACTGTTATTAGTTTAAATCAAATCCACCACTGCCTCATGATTGATGCAGCTGATTGCACAACCATTATTCTTTGCCTATGGAAGGCTTATGTGTCCCTGTACTGTTGGAGTCTAGTCTGGCCACACATCTCTTTTTTATTTTTATGCTTTTTTATTACTTTAATTTTAAATAGCTTGCTTCACATGTCTATCCTAGTTCCCTCTCCCTCCGCCCGCACCTCTCCACCATCCCCCCAGCCTCCCACCCTATCAACACTGCCTTCCACATAGGGGATATCTAGTGTCTGTCATTTCACTCAGGGCAGGGTCCAGGCACTCCCCTAAGAGTCCAGGCTGAGAAAGCATCTCTCTTTGTGTTATGGACGCACAAAATCCGTTTGTATGCCAGAGATAAACACTGATCCACTGCCCAGGGCTCCATAGGTTGTCCAGGCCTCCTCACTGACTCTCACACTCAGGGGGTCTGGATCAGTCCCATGCTGTCCTCTCTTACCTCTGACTGCTACAATCTTTTTGTTCCTTCTTCCATGGGATTCCCTGAACAGTTAGCACAGACCCGATGATCACCTCCAATTTAGAATCTCTCTCTCTGCAAGTCTGGCTGTGGCTCTTTTCCATCCACTCCTATCTGCTGCCAAAGATAGCCTCTCTAATGACAACAGGACAAGGCTCAGATCTATGAATATATCAGAATGTCATTAGGAAACATTTCATTGACATTTTTTTAAAGGTCAGTCATGTTTACTCCTGTGCTATGTCTCTGGCCTATTCAGTCTCTGGTTCTGGCCATCAAAGTGGTCTTTGTCATGAACTCCCTCTTATAGCCTCAGATATTGGTGGCCACGCCCACAAATTCCATGCCATCATTTCCAGAACACATCTTTCAGAAAGGACAGATTGTAGGTGGATTATCTTGAGGCTGGGTTGGTGTCCAGGTTCATTTTCCAAAGCCTACAGAGTACCATCTTACACAAAACTGAACTAGAAGAGAGGGGTGAAGGCTCCATGTAGGAACCAGCTCAATATCTCCATGTTCGATGGACTGTGTGGATATTGTCCTTAGCAATGCCACCGTCACCCTGCCATGCTGTCAGTTTGTGGAGCACAACCCTGTGTTCATCCTAGCATCAGCTGAGGATACCTGGAGATCTTCAAGTGACACACTCAGTTATCAACTCAATGGAATAAAACCCAGTTCAATCACAGGGAGCCTTGCCTGCCTATAAGAAATGCCTAGTTAAGACTTTGTATCGCCCATTACCAAGATTCCTCAATAGGATCATCCTCACTGATTCCAGGAAGTTTCCAATCTGCCCCCAATTCCATCTCCCTGTCCCTTCCTTTATTCCTCCCAACATGATCACAGATGTTCCTGCCCACACCAGCCATAAATCCAGGAGCAAAATCTATTCTATTTCCTCTTTCCAGAGAGATCCATGTGTCCCCCTAGAGTGGCTGGATATAAGAGTCTAGTGTGTTGGGGTGGGATGAGTATGACAATAATACAAAATATAAAAGCTACAAAGGCAATTCAACTAATACACTGACTCACTGAATCTTTTACAGAAAGAAAAGAGGTATAATGAATGATAGATACAAAGCACAATGTGAAAAGTATATTTTCAAACAAAAATGGAAAATATAAATAAGTTTGGATTTGATGGAATGTCTTTGCTAGGAAAGGGAAATGCTATTTTCAATTTTTTTGAACACTTAAATTCCTTGTTTCACGTACTTACACCTTGGGGGTTTCCTTCCTATGTCTTAGGTAGTCATTTTTGTGAACTATGGCCCTGTGATTCGCTGAAAAGTACTTTCTGTTCTCATGAAAACAGTCCTGATTTCCTTTCTGACTTGGCTTTAAGGACAGAAGAATATCAGTTTAGAGCTCTGAGTGGTGAGAGACATGTCACCTGCCTGGTTTCCATTTAAGTCGAACAGGCTGAAAATTGTTCAAGTATTAAAGGCATTTTGCTGAGAAATACTGCAGAATTGGCCACAGGAAGCCCACACCAGTTTCCTTTTCTTTGCAATTCTGCCAGATTCCCACTCTAGTTGAGAAGTCACCAAAAAAGAGATCTCTGACATACTTAATTTAGTCAATATATTAACAAGAATCTCCCAATGGATACACCATGTCATGTTAAGGGAATGTTTTTAAAATTTTTAATTTAGGACAAGTGAAAAAGGATTGCTGTAACCTAAAAGAAATAGCCATCATCAAAGGCACTGTCACCTCGTGTATCATAGTTTCATGTCTCTAAGGTGTTTCTGTCATCTGTGTGTATCCACTCGTTCCTTTTTTATTCCCCTGTAGTTGTGACTTTTTCCAGTCTTCTAATTAATGAGGAAGTTTGAAAGCATGCCAGGAAAAATTTTATTTTTGGTGTGTCATCTAGCACTAGGTGACCAAATATGTTAATTAAAAATTAAATTGATTGTGTTAGCAGGTACATGAATATATAGTTTTGCCATTGTTTGTAAAATCTCTTGCTTAGATCAGAAAAATTTGTGGTAGGAATATTATGTTTGAATTAAGCTCACTTAAATAAACAAACCACATTGGATAACTACCGTTATGGTCTTTCCATAATGAATTTCCAAAAAAGCAATCTGAATTCAAAACAAGACTGATAAGATGAAATAATTACAAAATACTGCTTAATAACAATAAATAAATAAATGGAATCTAATTGTTTCTCTATCAATTTAGGAAGGTCAGAGACATGGGCAGCACAAAGCTCTCTCAGCTCATTGAAAAAGGAACTTCTATCTGAAGGTCTTAACAGCAGTGGTAACTAACAGCATAGATAGTGCCTGGATCCTCATTAATCACAACACTCAATTTCCCCAGCTGTACAAAGATAGCATAGTGGGAAAAGGTAAAATTGGTGGACCATGTGTGTTTTGTTAAGGAAACACAATCCAGAAAATTTTTAACCTTTTAGATATTTGGAGTTGCTTATGAAAAAAATCATCAAATTATATCAACTTGAGTATTTCTTTTTCTAAGTAGAAGCAATGATTTTTATCAGTAAGTTTGTTTTCAATACATTTTATTGCTTTAGGATTTCATACATGTACAGACACCTTTTTTGATGAAATTCACCTACATTTTCTCCTCTGTACCCCCACCACTTCTCTCTTGTAACTTCATGGGCTTTTCCTCTCTCTCTTTTTTTTTTACAACCACAGAATCTACCTAGTACTGTCAGCATGTGCATATGTAATCTATCAGGGATCACACTGATGAAAAAATCTTACTATCCCTCATCAGAGTCATCAGTGGCTCCTCAGATAACACAGAGAGGAGTGAGATGTCATGAGCCTCTCCTCAATCCATATTAGGATTTTGTCCAGATTGATCCTTTGCATTTCTTATGTATATATTCCCAGCTTTTGAGTTTATGGAGTTTCTTTCTTATGTATAGAAAATGTTGTTTCCAAACAGTAAGTCGTGGACCACCTATGGGTCTTACAGTCTTTCTGCCTCATCTGCCCCTGAACCTTAGGTGAAGGGGTGTGGTATAGATGTACCATTTAGGGCTGAGTATTCCAAAGTATTTTATTGTCTGCACACTGATAGTTTTAGGTATCTATATTCATCAGTATTTTTAAAGGAACTCAGAGAGAAGCAATAATCTGTAGGTATAAAGATAATTATTTAGGAAAAAGCTTAACACTATGTACGTTTCTGAAGTAATAAAATATGATTCTTCTCCAAGGTCTATGATTTAGCCATAGGTTTTTAGATCCAGTTTACAGTACTAGGCATGAGTTCTGTCTTCTGCAGTGAACTTTAATATTTAGCTGCGAAGTCCTGCATTACTCCTAGAACATCTATGCCACTATCATACCAGTGACTATGTTTTGCCAGGTGAACCATTATTGGGTTTATAGGGTTTACAGATGAGTGAAATTTTTATTATAACAGCAAAAAGGTTGACACTTCAAAATTTACATAAATCTTATTAGAGATGTCTGAAATTTTATTTTTGTAGTTTATTTTATAGCCAAATATAATCTCATTTTGCTTGATAAGACAAAAGGAGAAAACTTTGTTTTGGTTTACAATTTTGGAGACTGTATTTGAAAGACAAACAATCACAATTCTGTAGGTGAGCCTGTAGTAATACAGCACATCACTAGAGAAGCATACAGGATTGCAATACCACTTACTTTATGATCTAGGGAGCAATGGAAAAAGAAATCTGGGTACCAGCAATCTGCATTTAATGACATAACCCTCCCACAAGGCTCTCACTCTAATAGGTTCCACTACTTCCCAGCAATATAACATCCGTAAACAAGCCGATGACACATGAGTACATAAGAAAATTCAATTGTTTGAATTACTTTTTGAATATTTAAAATATTTAGTATATACAAAACTATCAATATCCATCTTTAAGTAAGCAAAATGCAAGTAGTAGAAATGTCTTTATTTTGTATAGTTTTAACTATACATTAATGGATGCTTTTTCCATAATTTCTGTTGTTATTTCTGTTCATCCTCATTTTAATTATGTTGAAAGCACCTAGAGCATTGTGTTCATATCTGTTATACACAATCAATTATCCTTTCCAATAAAATAAGACCAATGTTCATCATTGGATTTATCTTCAGGGCTACTTTTCTATATGTGCATATACATTCAAACTCCTATAAATGCATAAAAATTTCAACGAGTCCATGGAAATTAAGTATCTCAGTTTTTAATTGATTAAGAAAGTCTTTCAACTTCTACTGAACATCAAATTTTAGTTTAAATTATGTGTTTCAGGAAGAACTTTAATTGCACTTCCTTGGGTCACTACAAAGTCTTTTACTCTTATGACTTCTAAGAAGTCAATTTTACTTCTTAAATTCATACTCCTTCAAAAATGTTTTTGCTTGACTTTTAGTTAATTTTTATTTGATTTTAACTATACAATAAAGAGATATCCTTCATTCTTTGTGTATTTGTTCATGTTTGATTCTTGGTTGATAGTTTGTGGATATTATTTCTTATCATTTTTCCGTCTTCCTGTCATTATAAAAATGAAGTTATTTATTTCTTTAGGTATTTCCTCTATTTTGCTCTCTTATTCTGATAGTATAACTGCTTGTATTCTGGTACATTTTTTTCTTCCAATTCTTATGAGTCTTGTTCTAATTTTAAAATAAGTTGTATTTTATAATTTATATGTTTATCTCAAAATTACTCATATTTCTTTATTTTTGCCAGAACTTATAGTTGATTAGTTCTTATGATTCATGTCAATTAACACTGCCATCTTTTCCTGCCATGTCATAAACCATGTACTTTTCATTGGGTTGGTAAGATTTAGAGACTGAAATAAGCAATTGTTTTCTTCAGAGGTAGATGAACGTTCTAAAGTTTTTACAGAACAGGAAGTTGGAGATATTTAGGCCAAGTCATGGCTTTCATGGTGATCTGGAACTACTTTTCTAGACACGTTCTTAATTTTAGTTTTCACACACTTTCAAACTCATAAATATTCTTGTTACTAAATATATTCACTTATTTGAGATAAGTTGGAGTCTCTTGTTTCCCACAAAGCATCAGTTTAGTAAGCACATTGGGCTTAAGAGTGTGCAGCATATACATATACATATCCACACATGTAATGGCAAATATTCTTTATTTTCTCCAAAAGATAAAATATTTTACTCTGTTGCATTCTATATGTCGTGAGCTATCTTTACTCTGAAAATTGTGTTTAGGTTTAAAGTTGATATAAGTAAATTTCTGAGGTCTGTTTCAAGTTCATTTCCCTATGACCACTGTTTCCTTCCAAAGCAGACAAAATAAGGGATAGATTCTCAAAATATACCGCATTGTGTGTATACATGTATGCTTGTTATTGTACATATGTCCCTGATACATGCAGGAATGCCTTATAGGTTGGGCAGCTTCTGTTAAAACTGGCTGTCCAACCTCCATTGCTTCTTTTCTGTGTCACAATTAACTTCCATTTAATTGTTAATTTTGTAGCAAATTATTGTCAGTATCCAACTGTGATTCTTCAATTAAGTGGTTCTACTCTGTCCTCCCTGTAAATGATTGACTCTTTTTATATTTTCAGCCAGCTGGTGATACTATATCCTTCATTTCCAGAAAATACATAAAAATTTGTATGTTAAAGTGTAGAAAAGTCTAAATTGAGAAAACATGTTATCATCTCATAAAAGACATGGTTAATAGACTCATTAACACAGGCTATGCTCTTTAACTTAGAGATATAATTTCTCATTTAAATGTTTAGCAAAATTATGTGAGTTTGATTTGCACACCTGGATAGAATAAGAGTTTTGAATATAAAATAATATAAAATATACACATCAGTAAATAGAAGCATTTACTCAAACTCTTGACTATCCTGACACCTAATCTGAACATTTACCCACTTTAAGACAAAAATCACACACACACACACACACACACACACACACACACACACAAATTACTATATTGACTATAATTATACTTTTGATTAAAATTTGGGAGAGTTTCTTAAGTCTTATTATATTTATAGAAATATACAAAAATAAATTCAAGAAATATGCCGATGATAGTAGATTGATCATGTACATTCATTACCAGAACTGAAGTATCTATTCTCCTAGAAAATGAGCCTGTGGTTAGTCTCCAGTGGTCTTGTAATTAGCCATTTTTATTCCCATTTAGCAATTTCTGTAGCGATTGCTATTCCAAAACCACCATTACAATTACATTTTTATATTCACTAGCCCAATTTAAAGTATTTTGGTCTTCTAAACTTTTCTTGTTGCCAAAATATCAAATGCGTTTATTTCCACTTTTCTGCATTTTTAACTTGAAACCAAATTCCCAACAATTTTTATGTAAAGGAAGGTTTCTGGTTTATAAAATAGATCCTGCATTTCATTTTCCTGATTTCCTGAGAAGTGATTTTGAAAAACTAAAAAAAAAAAACAAAAACAAAATCAGGAAGACCAAGAAGTTCAGTCTGCATAAGTACTTTGACTGTGCTTATCATGGAGGACTGAGTTGCATTGATCATGGAGGACTAAGCTGCACTGATCATGAGGAGTGAGCTTCACTGGTAATGATGTACCAAGCAAGAACACCTGTGGATGGTTTTTCTCTGACTGCTTCTCTGTGTGCAAAAATAAAATCCAAACTCTCTAAACTTGACAGAGTTACTGAAGAGTTTCCTGACATGCCTGGCTGTTTGTCATCTCAGTATCATGATGGATAATGTCAATAAAAGAGTATAAGCTTCTTTGTTTTGATTTTTTTAAGCAGCATACATACAGCAAAGCATGTTAGGTAACTCTAACTTTTCTGAACAAAATCTTTTCATTCTAATACTTTTCAGAAAGATCACTGGGCTTGTTTCAAACACCAGAATCTACTCTACAAATTGAAAAGGTAACATTTCTTAAGAGAAATAATAATAATAATAGTACAGTGGTATCATTATTGATATTATAGGCTCTCCTTTTGATTGCTAGACTATACAAGGGAAATCTGGGAGGACAAGTGGGGAGAGAAGGAAAAAGTCTTGCTATTTAGGCTGGTCTACAGGTTAGGTCAGACACATTAAACCAGAATAACAGGTCCTGGAATTTTACCGAAAGAGTAAGGAATATCAAATTATCAGAAAAAGCCTACCTGTGTTCTTGCCAGCATCTGAAAGAGAAAGAGACAGAAAAGAGGAAAGCAAATGCTTCCCCTTTCTACTTCAGGCTTGCAGAAGCAAGGCAGACCCAGATGAGCCTTTGCCTGGCTTCCAGGGACTGGAGTGTGAAATGGAAACTCCAGGAAATAAGCCAGGCTTTGGTTGCGCTCACCTTTAATCCCAGCACTCCGGAGGCAGAGGCAGGCGGATCTCTGGGAGTTCAAGGCCAGACTGGTCTACAGAGCGAGTTCCACTTCAGCCCGTAAAACAATACAGAGAAACCCTGCCTCAAAAAAAAGAAAGAAAGAAAGAAAGGAATTACAGGAAATAAAAGCGCAGCATTTCATTAAGTGAAAAATTATTCTGTGTATTTTTTAATCAGTTTGATACAGCTTTTGGGTTAAAAGTAGTGTCCAGTTCTTTCAGCTCCAGGATTTCTGGTGCAGACCCGTGTAGGCCCTATGCATGCTGCCTCAGTCTCTGCTGACTTAGAAGGCCTGTTTTCTCAATGTCTTTCATTCCCTTTGGTTATTAAACTCTTTCTGCCTCTCTCCCTGTGCCATGAGGGGAGAGACTTGATGGAGACATTCTGTTGAGAACTAAGTTTTGCAAGGTCTCCCACTCTCTGTGTCATGTCTGGCTGTGGGTTTTTGTACTTGCTCCTATGTGCTTCAGGAGGAAACTTCTCAGTAACAGCTAAGCAGTATTCTGCCTGTTTCTTTGGAATTGTTTAAAGTGACCCTGCCTTTCTGGAAGTGCCCTTTGCCAGGCGACTGACCTGGCCACAATGGAATGTTGGGTCTCTATAATGGTGTCTCACCCCGCCCCATCAGAAGGAGTCATCTCTTCCTAAGCCATTACTGCTTCTCAGTGTTTCTCAGCCAATAGCTCTTATCTCAGTTTGCTGAATACACTAGATAAAATGAAAATGCGTCCTATAGTGAATACTGCTAATAATACATTACAACGAGTAATAGATTCAGTAACAAAAGCAGAGGATACAATAAGTTAAATGCGTCTTTTCCCAACATTCTCAAATGAGAGAGTAACTGGTTCCTTAAGAACCTAACATCTCTCATTGAGCATATTGTGTGGGAGTAGGAATTTAAAAATTTATAAAAAATTTGAAAAATTATTTAATGGCAAATCTTCATTAAGTTTTAGCTTACTCTGAATTTAAAATTAAATAAATTTAACTATATTAAACACTTCAGGTTTAAATAATATATTGAAAAAATTAAGTACTTAAATCATGAGTAGAATTTAATATTATAAATAATAATTACCAGTTTCTATCATTACAAATGCTACTGAAAAATTTTATATAAATTCGTATAAAACATACAATAATTAGCCAAACATTTTTCAATATGGTCATGGTTGTGGTGATAACAAAGTTGGAATCACTGAAAGGATCTAGCATCAGATATATGAGGTTTAAAATTAATGTTAAAATATCAGCATTTATTGGGCTAGAAAGACGACTCAGCAGATAAAAGCACTCTTCTAGAGGACAGAGGTCCAGTTCCCAGCACCCACATGGCAGCTTGCAACTGTATGTAACTCCATTTTTAGGAGGCTCAGAACCCATGGCAAAATACTAATGTACATAAAATCTAAAAAAAAAAGAAAAAGAAAATACCAACATTCATCTGAGATATATTTGTTTCTTTTTACATATAAATTATTGAGAGAAACAGCACATACCAGGAAATGCTATTTTGTAAGAAATGTACACACAAATAATCTGAGGCAAAACCAATTCTCTGGTTCTAAAATTAATCATTTGTCTTTCAACTAAGCGATTAAATAATGCAAGATTTTATGTTCCATCTCTTACATGTTTAAGTAAACTAAATCAGATTATGCAGTACATTATGATATTGGAATATACAAAAACACTGCTGTTTTGAAACATGACTATCATCGTGTCTCTGAGAGGACATTGGATGAGTTCTCAAGTGGGTAAACAAGAGAAGTGTGTGTTTCAGTTGTGAGAATGAGTTGAACAAGAGGAATGTGTCAGAGGTAAACCTATGAGAGGCTCCTGTGAGCAAATGTCTGAGCACCAAATGCCTCATGTTCTGGGGCAGAGGGCTTGTGCAACACTCCTGGGCGCAAGAACCAATGTCAGCTTCAAAGCAAGAAAGAAAAGAAATGCAACAAGATTTTGTTGCAGGAGACATTGCCAAGATAGGTGGATTATAGGCATTATATTTTTCTGAAGCAAAAGCATAATTAAGAATTATAAGCCATTGAAAACTATGCTTCCACAAAGTTACTTGAGTTGTTATTTAATTCTAAACAGAGTATTTTCGTAACTGAATTTAATGGAATATTTTGTATTGTAAAACTTAATGGGAGGGCAGTTTCTTGTATTTGGAAAATATGTGTATATGTAGACACATAATTTGTTGATACTCACTAGACTTCAATACTTATAATAACCTATAAAATTTTACCACTATTCTTTGTCAACATTTTGAAAATTTTGTCTCTTATACTAACTGTTCTTCCCGATTCTTTCTTTTTATATTTTGATTTTTGAGGATATAATTATATCATCTCCTTCCTTCTCCCAGTGCAACCCCTATCATGTGTCCCATTGTTCTCTCTAGAATTTGCAATTTGCTATTTTCTTTAATTGTTGATATTTATCCACACACACACACACCTAAATTCATAAATATAACCTGGTCTGTCTGTGTGATGCTCCCTGTAGTGTATGATCTCAGGGCTGACCAATTGGTATTGGATAACAAGATGAGGAACTCTTCCCTGGATAAGAGCATTTCTCCTGTTACCAGAATTCTCCATTTTCCAGTTGTGCAAAAACAAAACCTCAATGGGCCTGGTAGGCAGCCTAGACAGATAGTAAGAATATGTGCAGTAAATTTCCCCTGAAACCTGGGATGTGCCAAAGGACATTACAACAGCAGCCAAGTCTGAGGTGAGATGATGGGCCAGCTCAGTGAATCTCCTCCCCTGGGGCTGTATTGAGGAATATATAAGACTTACCCCTTCCTGAAATAAACTGTCCTTTTTCTTTCAACCTGTTCCCTATGCCTGTGCTGTTGGTATCATGCCTACTTTCCCACAACCTCAAGGGACACCCGTTGGGATCATGCAACAGCCATTGGTTCTTTGTCTAAAGTTTAGACTCAAAAAGCTTTTCCCCTTTAGTGCTAGTATGTGCATTGTTACTACCATTGTTCAGGTTGCATTTGGTCTGCTTAACTTTCAGATCCACATAAAAATTAGACACTGAAATAAAGCCTAAGCAATGAGAACTGTTTTAAGCATTACGCTATTATGTACGTCATTATAGAATAATATATGTAGAGAGATGAGAAATAAGAAAACAAAAGATCTTTTAAGAACATATAAAGATTAATCTACCAGAATGCTTGGCTTAAGAACTTTGCATAATTATAGGAAGAAACTACAAGTTTTCAACATTTCAATCCTTGGAGTTAAGAGCCATTCTGTGTAATAGAGAATTATGTTTTCCTACTCTTTTTCACTCATTCCATGATTGAGAATTGATTGAGATTCTAAAGGAAAGATGATTGCATAGTCCATACAGCAAAGAGAGGAAACAAATGAAAAAAATTGCAATTTACTGCTGGAATGAATCAAATCATATTGGAACATGAAACAGAATGTATTATTTCTAGATTAGCTAGTAAAATCATAAGAACATAAAAGTAGATAATATGTAATCTAATGTTAATTTCCAAAAGCAAGGAATTAAAACTATCTTTGGAATGGAGTATTGAACCAGCTGGCTCTATGATTAAGATCACTTTCTGCTCTGGTATCTGATGGGAGTTCAGTTCCTATCACCATATGAAGAGACTCACAACTGCCTCCACCTCCTGCTCCAGGAGATCCAACATTGTACCCTGGCCTCATAAGGGGCCTGCACAAAGGTATGCACACACAGAAAAATACATAAGTGAATTTAAAGTAAATCTTTGGAAAAAACAAAACTGAGTTTGGGATTTGTCATAGACTTAAGCTTGAAAGCTTATCTTTCCATATCTACATTTTATTTAGCTAGTGAATGGCTAAGGTTTGTTTCTTCATTTACATAGTTATAACATCACCTAATCTTTTCAGTGCGCTTAGTCACTGACATAATGTACTTAAGGAGAAATCATAAGGTACCAATACTGAAAGTTTGTTTAGAGTCCCGTGTAGCTGAGGGAGCATCACTTTTATAGTCAGTACTTAGTTTAGTCAAATTAATTTTGATTTATAAAGTTGTCCTTCTACCTAGCCTCCAGAATTAAAAAGATAGCATTTTTGAATATTTATCATTTTATTTATCTTGTTCTTTTCATAGTTTAGAATATGTATAAACTCAGCTAGCAAACAATACAATTCAAGCAATACATCTGTACAAATTTATACTGGACAATTAACCACTGCTCTGTAAGAGTGATGGCTAGCTGTCTGCACACTACATATATTTAGCTATGAACATAAGTGCTTTGAAATATTTTATTTAGGACTAGAACTGGATATAGGAAGGAGTTATATTAACATGCATTGTTCTGGATTATAAAATGTTTAATGGTTTTAGTGATTTTTTTCTGTTTGCACAAATTATTTTGACAAATGTAATGATGAAATAATGTAAAAAGAAAATATCTCTTCTACTATAAACGTGACATCAACAGTTTAAACAAGAGCATGTCATTTTTACAGGCAATTAGTGTATGGGAAAAAAGTAAATGTGTTTTAGGCTAGAATTTACAAAAGGAGAAAGAATATATGGTTTCCTTTTGAGTGATATTTTTAATCTATGTGTTAATCAGAAATAGGTGCAAATGAGAGATTACTTGAAAAAAATTCAATTCAGCAACAATTTTTCTACTTTCATTCATTGTTCTGTGAGTTATGGATTTATAGATACAAAAATATAACCCATATACATACATATGTACATATGTATGCATGTATGTATGTATGTGTGAAATTTAGTCATAATCATCTCACTAGACTCTGAAAAAGCCTTTGACAAAGTCCAGCACCCCTTCATGATAAAGGTCCTAGAGAGATCAGGGATAACACAAACATACCTGAATGGAATCTTGAAATTCGCCGGTAAATGGATGGCACTGGAAGAAACCATCCTGAGTGAGGTAACCCAGTCACAAAAATACAAACATGGTGTGTATTCACTCATATATGGATTTTAGACATGGATCAGGATAGTGCCAATCTGCACCTCCACTGACAGAGAGTCTGGGAAACAGGAAAGAACCTAAGAGATATGCATGGTACCCCAGAGAAGAGGAATGAGGCAAGATCTTCTGAACAGATTGGGAACACGGTGAGGGGTGGGGGGAGTGGGAGCTGGGAAGAAGAGAGGGGGAGAAGAGGAAGAGAGAGTAGGTCATAGGGGAACAGGAGGTTTGAGTGGAGGGTTAGAATAGGGGGAAGAGGGAATCATAGGTTAGAAGATAGATCTGGCACCAGTGTGACCTCTAGTGATCTAAAGGGATGACACCAACTGGCAAGCTAAGCAATAGTGGAGAGACCATCTCGAATGCCCATTCCTGATAATGAACTTGACGTCTATAACCATCCTGGAGCCTTCATCCAGTGACCGATGGAAGCAGAGGCAAACACCCACAGTTAAACACTGAACTGAACCCATGGAACCCAGTGACAGAGAGAGAGGAGCGATGAGCAAATTGGAAAAAAAAAATGGGCTGGCAAAACCAGCAGAGACAGCTGATCTGAACAGGGGTGTGCTCTTGGACCCCAGACTGACAGCTGGGAGGCCAGCATGGGACTGATCTAGACTCCCTGAGTTTGAGAGTCAGTGAGGAGGCCTGGGCAACCTATGGGGCCCTGAGCAGTGGATCAGTGTTTATCCATGGCATACAAACGGACTTTGTGTGTTCATAACACAAAGAAGGATGCTCTCTCAGCCTGGACTCTTAGAGGAGTGCCTGGACCCTGCCCTGAGTGAAATGACAGACACTAGAATTTTTTGGTTGGGAGAGATTTATCAACTGATTCTTTATCACTAGGGGTTATAGGCCTATGTAAATTATTTATCTGATATTGATTTAACTTTGATAAGTGGTAGCTGTTGCAAAAACTTTGCATTTATTTTAGATATTCTAATTGGGTGGAATGTAGGTTTTTAAAGTATGTCTTTATATTGTGAGTGTCTGTTGTTATTTCCACCTTTTCATTTCTGATTTTGTTTACTTGAATATTTTCTTGCTACTGTTTAGTTAGTTTGGATAAGGGTATATCTGTCTTGTTGATTTTCTCAAAGAACCAACTCTTTGTTTACGGTCTTTGTATTATTTTCTTTGCTTTTTTAATTGTATTGATTTCAAACTTCAGTTTGATTATTTTTGTCTTCTATTATACTTTGATATGTTTATTTCTCTTTGTTCTAGAGCTTTCAGGTATGATGTTAAGTTTTTACTATGAGATCTCTAATTTCTTTTTGTGAGCACTTAATGTTATGAAGTTTTCTCTTATCACTACTTTCATCATGTTCTTTAAGTTTGCTTATGCTGTGTATTTATTTTCATTGAGTTCTCAAAAGGCTTTACTTTCTTTATTTATTCTGTCTTGATGAATTTCATCCAGTAAAGAGTAGCTCAATTTCCATGCATTTGTATGCTTTCTGTTATATTTAATGAGTCTTGTCTTGTATCACAGTGTGTGACCAGTTTTGAAGAAAGTTCCATGATGTTCTGAAATAACGGTATATTCTTTGGTGGCTAGGTAAAATGTTTTGTAAATATCTCTTAGATCCATTTGCTTTATAACATTTGTTTGTTCCAGTATTTATATGAATCCAGTATTTGCTTGGATGACCTGTATTTGGTGAGGGTGGAGCATTGCTTACTCCCACTATGATTTGGTGAGAGTGAATATGTGATTTAAACTTCACTAATATTTATTTTACAACTTTGTGTTTGCCATTGTGTTAGGGACATAGATGCTAAGAATTGAAATGCCATCTTATGGAATTTAACTTTGGTGAGTATGTAGACTTCTTCTCTATCTCTCTTGACTAGTGTTGTTTTGAAGGATCTTTTCCTGGATATTAGAATAGATATACCAGCTTGCTTCTTATGTCTATTTGCTTGGTATATCTTAATTTTTCAACCCTTTACAATGATGTAATATTTATCCCAGATGTCGAGGTATATTTATTGGATTAGCAGAAGGATGGATTCCGTTTTCAAATCCATTCTATTACTCTGTGTCTTTTTATTGGGGAATTGGTCCACTGATATTGAGAGATATCCATGGCCAATGATTTTTTATTCCTGTTTTTTTAGTGGCAGTAGTGATGGTGGTTATTTCTTTCTCTCTCTCTCTCTCTCTCTCTCTCTCTCTCTCTCTCTCTCTCTCTGTGTGTGTGTGTGTGTGTGTGTGTGCGTGTGTGTGTGTGTTTCTCTTCTTTTGATATTGCTTGTGTGAGATGATTTAATTCCTGTGTTTTCATATGTTTAGTTAACTTCTTTGGGTTGGAGTTTTCCTTTTGGCACTTTTTATAGAGCTGGATTTGTAGACATATTGTTTAAATTTGACTTATTATGAAATATCTTTTTTCTCCATCTATGATGATTGCATATTTTATTAGATATAATAGTATTGATTGGTATCTGTGTTCTATAAAATCTGCCGCGCAACCTTCTAGGGTCTTCTGGCTTTTAGAGTCTCCATTGATGTGTAATTCTAATAGGTCTACCTTTATATGTTACTTGGTCCATTTCCTTTCATCTTCTAATGTTCTTTCTTTGTTCCACATATTTAATTGTTTGATTATTGTGTGGAGAGGGGACTTTCTTTCCAGGTTCAACCTATTTGTTGTTCTGTAATCTTCTTGTACCTTTTTCAAAGCATCTTCTTCTTTAAGTTATGAAAAATTTCTTTTATGATTATGTTGAACATATTTTCTGTGCTTTGATCTGGGATTCTTCTCCTCCCTATCTTCCTATTATTCCTATGTTTGAGCTTTTCACAGTTTCCCAATTTCCTGGATGTTTTATGTCAAGAATATTTTAGATTTAGCATTTTTTACCTGCATATTCATTTCTCCACTGTCTAGCATTCTCTGTTCAATTTCTTGCAATTTGCTGATAAAGCTTACCTTGAAGTTGCTGTTTGAATTCCTAAATTTTTCATTTGTGTTTGCTTTATTGCTTCTATTTCTATTTTGAGTGCTTGAAAGGTTTTATTTGTTTCCTTCAACTTGTTTTTCATATTTACTGAACTTTCTATAAGGGATTTATTCGTTTTCCTAAATTGTGATTTCCTGGACTTCTTTAAGGGATTTATTAATTTCTTCCTTTGGGGCCTCAATCCTATTCATATACTTGGTGTTAAGGTCTTTTTCTTGTATTTCAGATATGTTGGAATGATTAGGGACTGCTCTGGTTGGATAGCTGGCCTCTCATGGAGACATATTTAGCTAGCTGTTATTAATTTTATTCTTATACTGGAAATTAGGCATCTTGGTTCAGGATACTTTTAAGTCTAGGTGCTAATTTCTCAGCTTGCTTTGTTGCGTGGGTGGTTTGAACCTTGGTTTCTGTTTCCTGTCTGGAGCCTAGGGTTGTGATGAGTGGGAACAGGGAGCTTAGGAAGTCATGGTTTGTAGGATGCACCAGAGTTGTGGGCAAGGGCCAGGGAAGACTGTCACAGGTGTTCTGCTGGCAAGCTAGGATTTGGAGTAGAAGATGGAGTGGAGAAAGTCTTCAATTGCCTCATCTGTTTCCCTATCATACTCAACTGGTATGTTCCCAGTGAATACATGCTGGGGTTGGAGGCTGACATAATGAAAATACTTGAGGGAATGGAAGTTGGGAGAAGATCTTTGTGATCATTTGAGGATGTGGTCAGCTGGGAAAGGGAGAGTGAAGCAGTTTGTCTGCTATTGAGCTGTGGATGAACTCATTACTAAGTTAAATTACTATACATGCAATTTTATGAAGTTACATTAACATGTTAATACAATTTTGATATGAGTCAGTAATTTCTTTATATTCTGCTTTCTCTACGTGTGTATATGTACAGTAAATGTCTGTATAGTACCAATGGAGTGCATTAGATCCCCTAGAACTGGAGCTATAGCGCTTTAGTGCTGGAAACTGTTTCCTAATCCGGTAACAACAATGAGTGATCTTATCCACTAAGCCATCTCTGAGTCATCTTTCTAACTCCACATGCTCAAATGTTGTAGAATTCTGTGAGATTCATATTGTTGTGAAAATATATACCACAGCAAATCAAATTAAAAGGAAGGATAGTTTATTTTTGCTTAGTACTGTGGAAATTTCAATTCATAGTCAGTTTGTTAACATCATTTTGGAGACTATGGTCTAATAAAGCTTCTCATGGAAGGTCTACAATGACAAAAGTTCCTTATCTTATGACCGTAGGGTGCCAACGATTGAGAGAGATAGAGAGCTTAAAAACTGAATCGTCCACATACAGGCATGCCCACAATGTAAAATGACTGAATTTCCCAAACTTAGGTCGCAGCTCTTAGGGCCTACTAGACATCTTATCACTTCCTAGATCTACACAGAATGAAACCAACTCTTCAAAATATGAGCTTTTGAGTCATATAATTTCAGGAAATAATATATTTATTGTATGAGATGGTTTAGTTTTGGTGTTCTATAACAGAAAGAGAAAAATTACCAATAGAAGGTTTATTGACAAATTATCATCAGCACATAACATGATAAATATATAACCCAGAGATTGATATTGGGGTGCAAGCTTCAACTGAAGATCAGAGAAGCAAAGCAACTGAGCACTAGCTCTTACCTCCACTTCTGCTCAGATCAACAGGCACTCAAACTGCTCCCCACTGTTCCTCAGACGGCTATGCTCTCCTCAACATGGCTAGAGACTCCAATGCCTGAGAATGACCACTGAAGATCCTGCCCCTATCTTTTATACCTCTCTGGTGCTAGGATTAAATGCATGAACTCGGTTACTCTTTTAGACTGATTCAATCTCATGTAGCCCCGAGTGACTTAGAACTAGCAGAGATCCATCTGCTTCTGTCTCCTAAGTCCTGGGATTAAAGGTGCGTGCCATCACAGCATAGTTTCTGTAGCCAACTCTTGTGACTGGCTTTGCAAACTGATCTCTAGTGGCTTTATTAGATCATAGTCAATATATCACCACATCCACAATGATCAAATTGTCTTTATCCTGGAGATGTAGTGATATCATATATAATTCAATACATGTAACAAATATAAATGTATGTAAAGTCAAAAGTCACATAACCATCTTAATGGATAACAGATTTAGACTTTGACAGAATCCAACATGCCCTCATTATTGCATTTAAGACACACTTGAAATTCAATGTTTTGGAATTATTTGATGATAACTTCACTTCCTCAAAGAATGTACCATTTCCTCTGTTCTCTGGTATCTATTACACACACACACACACACACACACACACACACACACACACACACACTTCATTCACCATTTCTGGTTAATTTCTGAATATCATGCCACTTTACTTTTCAATGATTTCGGTCTGTCTTCCAGTTCCATGATCAAAAAGTCATCCTCAGTATGCAAGTGCTCCTTTCTCCAAGAACATTTAGTACTACCTTGACCCACTCTAAGTAATTCAAAAAGAAATTCCATTCTTGAAAATGGAACATGTTCCAGAAGATAAAATGAGATACTTGTATTTATACATATACTTTAAGAGAAGACAGAGAGCATTATAAAATAAGAGTTGACAATTTCTATGGAAGAGTTATGTTCTACCAAATATTTTCTTTTAGCTCTTTGACATATAGACATGCAACCTGCTTTCCTTGGGCCTCTGTCATTGGGCACCAGCTCTCAGCCTCCTTTATCTTTCCCCAGGGTCTCCTAATCTGCCATAATTTAATATAAAATATTATAAACTCTACCTTTGCTCTTAAAAGTAAAAAAATGTTACTTTAAAAAATTTTAACAGAGTTTAAGTTCTTTAAAGAGAGATGTGAACATAACATTTTAGTATAAGGTGAGAAAGGAGAATAATTTTAGAAAAAATATAAGACACTTTGTAGATGGGGTGAACAGACTTACCAGAAGGTCACCAGCACTTGATATTTTTTAAGAACATGGAGTACAGGTTGAAGGAAGCCTTACTCATCAAGAGTGCTTATTGCACTTCCATGGGACCTGGGTCTTGTTCCCAGAATCCACATCTGGTGATTCACAATAGCCTGTAACTATAGTTTCAGAGAACTGTTTGACCTCTTCTGGACTCTGTAGGCATCTGCACTCACATGAGACACTTACAGAAAAGTGAACATGTACGACTAAACATAAAATAAAAATGATTTTAAAAAGTTAAAAGGAATTGAATGACATTGCTTTTATTAATGAATCTTTGATTGAGGAATGCAATATTCTAATTATCCCAATCTGTCCTACATAGAAAAAGAAAAGACATAACAGAAGGGGTAATGGTTGAGTAGGGATAGATGGAACAAGGGTCTGAAATAACCCAAAATAATTTTTTGAATATCAAATGCACTTGCCTAAAGAAAATGCAGTCTTTTTCCTCATCAAATGTATTGCCCAGAGACTACTTATGACAAGTTGTGCATATTATATTCCAGACATATTATCTCTATTTTCCAAGTACAGATGGTGAGTTCAGAGATACCAGATTTTTTTTGCTAATACTCATACGTGACATAAAACATATTCATACTCATGCATGATACAAAGTTTGAACACTGGTCATGTACAATATATTTTGATTCTAGAGGAGTCTAACATACATTTAATACCTAGTAATACTCTCCACCACTAGGTAATTTTGTCTGATGAAAAATCTTCATCAACTGATATCTGCAAGACAATACAACTGGAATCACTTGCTGGGAATGTCATCCCAACTTTCATTTTCTGCAGTCATAAAGTGCATATGGAGTAGTCTGTTATATGTCAACATGGATACAATATATTACCAAGGAATTTAATCAAACACTGGTCTAGACATTGCTTTGCTGGTTATTTTTAAATAGGATCAACATATTCTGCTGTGCTAATGTTAACAGTGCTAATTAAGAGTAAAAACTATTGACCTCTAAATTCAGGAGTATTTCTAGGCAGATTTCATATTCAATGAATGAATACATTTTTATTTCCACTTAAATTTAGATTATTACTCTCAATACTTTAAATGAGATATATCCAGTTAAAAAGACTTAAAAGACAAAAAAAGAGCTAGAAAGATGATGGCTCAGCAGGTAACAGCACTGACTGCTATTTCAGAGGACATGGGTTCAATTCCCAGCACTTGCATTGCAGTTCACAACTGTCTGTGAGTCCAGTTCCAGGGAATCTAACACACTTACACAAATATAAATTCATGCAAAACACCAATGGACATTAAAAGGAAAAGCAGAGACAGAATTTTAGCATTTCCTATATTTATAAATATATTAATTCAAGAAACAAAAAGTAGTTTTCCATTCTAAGTTTGAACACAAACATTTTGTAAATGTGGAATACACTGAAAGAAAGTAAATATTGTGATGACTCAACAAAAAATCTAACAATACATATTATGATCTGTTCTTCCAAAATCCAAGAGATTCATCATAAAATAGGTCACAGATGAACAGAATAAACTATCTCTCCAGGTAGTAATTATTTTCTCAATTAATCCAATAAGTGCTGCATATCTGCTTTGACTAATATTTTTATGTATACACTAGCCACACAAATCATTAAGAAATCATCAAGGAAATTTTAATATGGACCAAGTAACAGGTACATTACTACAAAGTAAAGTTGAAGTCTCCAAAATGGCTGTTATTGGGCATCTCTTACTATTTAATTTAGTATCCTTTTATATGTGATTGGTTAAACCAGGATATTGAAATAAAAGTCTTTCTTGTTCCCACTAAGGAGAGTTTCAATGGCATTAATATAACACAGCACCATTCTTAGAATGTATCTGATTTAATTTAGGCATACAAGAAATATTAGGATCCTCAAAACCTCATGGCTGAAGATCCATCTTGGTAAATCTAAGTTATTTAGTTATGAGTTCACATATTTATTTCTACCTCAATGCAATGATAAATGTAAATTCATCAAAATCACTAGTGGAAAAGCAGGGAAGACATAATATCATTATCCACAGTGTAACATTTATCTTCATTTAGTGAATGGTAACAAAATGCAGACAAAGCACATGAAATTTATAAAAAGTATCAAAGTTAACAGATAAACTATGGCTCTCCTTAGTGAAAAGAAAAAGGCATTCCTTTGGAAGATTGTTCAAATTAAACGTTTATACATTATTGCAGTCTGAGATTTATCTTTCACCTCTCCCCCTCTTCATCTCTTTGGTACTTTAGTCACAGAGTGGATTAGAGCAAGAAAAAACAGATGAATTAAATCACACCTGTGATAAAAATGAAAGTCACAGGTATTACGAAGGAAATGAAAAGAATGTCTTTCCCTAGAGAGTCTGGAATTGCTGGCCTGAGACTGCTCTTTCTGTGCTGATTACTCTGTCGTGTTTCACTTTTTGATTCAGTAGATTTCTGACTGTTAGAATCACACTTTCAGATGCAAAATCATTAAAATAGTCAAGGAAAAAAGATGTCCAAATGAATGAATGGAATTTGTAATTAAACTTTTATGACTAACCTAAAAACTTCCTCCTGCATAGATCTGATCTCATTATCCTGGATTGCAGCTGACTGTCACTTAATCAATTGAAATTCCCCTGCATTGCTGGTGTTAGCAGACTACAGGACAACATTCCATTCAGTATTTTTACTGCACTCTTAGATAGCTCTGTGGATCAATATAAACACCATCAAAAGGACTTCTTATAAACACTTCTCATAACTACTTGAAAAAATGATATACTGAAACTATATATGTGATAGTTGATTTTTTTCTTTAAAATTCACATTTAGTAAACTCAAAGCCTGGAATTTTTCCCTTTATTACCTATACCTTCTTGTCTCTCCTTTCCCCTCTCTCATATACATACACATTAATATACACTCTTGTTTTGACTGTCATCAAAAATGGACCATAGTCAAGTGCTGTGATACATGCTTTTAACTCTAGCACTTATAAGGCCAAGACAGGAAGTGGAAGTCGATCCTACAGTGAGGGCAAGGATAGTCTTGTCTACAGAGTGAGTTTCAGGGCATCCAAAGTGACGTAAATAATTCCTGTCTGGAGAAAACACACACACACACACACACACACACAGAGAGAGAGAGAGAGAGAGAGAGAGAGAGAGAGAGAGACAGAGACAGAGACAGAGACAGAGACAGAGAGATACAGAGAGAGACAGAGAGAGACACACAGAGAGAGAGAGACAGAGAGAGAGAGAGAGAGAGAGAGAGAGAGAGAGAGAGAGAGAGAGAGAGAGAGAGACTGTGTCTGTGTGTATTTTTGCACAGGCACTCGGGCATATGCAGAGGACAACTTTCAGGAGGGGGTTCTTTCCTTACTCTATGTGTTATTGAACTTAAACTCTATCTTAGTGGATAGGCTCTACTATGGTGAGCAAATATATGATGTGATATGGAAGACACAGACAGAATAGTCCATGTCCTGTGGACATGCCAGATCCAAAGTGACAAAGTCAGTGATGGAGTGGGCAGAGGTGGGTGGCCTGCTTTTGTGCAGTGATGTTAAGGCCTGACAACCAAGGAGCATGTTTGCACCTGTGGCCTTTCAGCTACCATTGTCTGTGGTCATGTCTAGACTGACGGTCTAGAGCATAGTGCTGCTCAATGTTGGGCCAGCCCTTGGTCAGCGGCAATACTTAGGAGAGCTGGTCTTATACCTCATCGAATGCAGCATTCAAGAGGTTGAATCCTGTGCCCCTCATGGGCAGCATGACAGAGCAGAACCTGTTGACCAACTGTCCCTGAGGGTAGAAGTGTGGAAGAGCTGGTTATGCCCCACCCCTTCTGCCATATGTTGGCACAAGCAAGGGAAAAATGCTCTCCCCGCTCATTCCTTGCCACCTGTGGCAGACAGGAGAGTTGAACCAGCCCCTTACCAACTGCAGCACTTAGAGCAGGTCCTGCACCTTGCCTAAGCAACACGGTGGAGCCGATCCTGCTGACGGGGTCACGGGTAAGCTGGAAACAAGAATGTAAGGTTGGGAGATCTGGCTCCACTCTCATCTGCATAAGGTAGGCAGAAGACTCCCCTCCGCAACCCTTTCCACCAATGGCAAATGGGAGAGGTGGCCCTGAGGTCATGAGAACAGGTGAGTTGGCTCAGCATCTTACTATATGCAGCACTAGGGTGAGTAAGCCCTGCATCTTGCCTAGGCAACAGAGTAGATCTGGTGGCACCTGCTGTTGATAGAATTGCTGAGTGGACCCTGTAAGGCATGAGCATGAGACACCTAGCCCCACTCTTCCTCTGTCATGCAGCAGGGTGGTTTGGGAGAGATTCCTCCACTTGCCACTCATGCTGGCATCAGGTGGTAGAGCAGACCCTTGGGTTATGAGAGTGGAAGAACTGGACCTGCCCCTCACTGTCTGTAGCATTCAGAATAGCAGGCACTGCACCTTGCCTGGACAGCATTATACTACTGACTCCGCTGGTCGGGGAGCAGGGGAGGCTACTCTGAGGCCTTGAGATCTGGAAAAGTAGTCCTGCCCCTTGCTTCTTACAACATAGGGTGTACTAGCCTGGGTCATGCTGGGGAGCTCACCCTGGCATTGAGAATGAGGGAAACATGGCAGGTTGAGCAACCCAGCAACTACCCAGACCCATAACCTGGGCTATGAGTTGGCCCATCCCAGCATCCATAACATCTATGATCTGCTGGAGCATGTGAAGGGGCCAATCCATCAGATTCAAAGTTTCAGGGCAACAGGATATCCAAGAGGAGCCCCAGTGAGAGCCCAGTATCGAAGGTGTAACACAAAGCAGAGGCTTCAACCAAGAACAATGACTGATTGCAAGTAGCTATATATAGACTGCGGTGTTTACTGTGTGACTCACTTTGTCACACTCTTATATTTTTTTCCTAAATTTTATTTTGTTTTATCCTAGGGAGGCATGGGGGAGGTTGCTAGGGCAGAGAGTAGATGGGGAAGGATAGGGAGATGAGTAGCATGGAGATATATGATGTGAAATCTGCAAAGGATCAATAAAAATTTACATTGGAAAAACGATAATTTGAATGGTCCATGTTCACTTGTTTTTAATATTTTTGGTTTGCATCAAATATTTTGTAATTTAGTTTATTTGTAAAATTAGTTATCTAATAAGTGCTGTGGTGTGAGGATAGGGGACAAAGTAAATGTAGGGCCTTTCCCCTTACACGGCAATGACAAAATCCGTAACAATTATCAAAAATTAACAACTTGGAGAGCTCTGGAAAGTAATACAGAAGCTCATAGCCTTTTTTCTTCAGAAAAAGAACACTAGTGCATGATATGAATTTTGTGCGTTGAAGTTAACCTATTCCTGTGCTTATCTTTTCAGCTCTTTGCCTGAGTAGCGCAGAAAATCTTTATATGCATGGAAATTGAGGAAATCTGAAACCAGCAGATCCAGAAGTAGCAAATAGACCTGGATCTGAGAATTACCATTTAGTATGTCAGATATTTCCTTTAGGAATCCCTTTGTTCCTTTGAACTGCTACAGATACAATCCAGTATGTTAAGCCCTATTTATGGTGATATATTTTTCATGATCTAATGCAGCTTGTCTGGAGATCAGAATGCCAAGCTATACATAGTCAAATAGGCCAGGCAGTACACACCTTTAATCCTAGCCACCACAATAACTAACCATAGAGCTGGCAGTGGTGCACACTTACAATCCCAACACTAGAAAGGTATATAAGACAGGGACAGGGTCTCAGACCAGGCAATTAGTCTCCAGTCACTTTAAAGATAGGATTACCCCACCTTGATAGAGGTAATAGCTATCTGGTAGTTGGGCTGGATTCCTTTTCTGATCTTCAGATTTAGCCCCAATATCTGTCTCTGGGTTCTTATCAATTGTGCTATACCTATTTCTAGCACACTTGTTACTAACAATAAGTACCAATTGTTTAACATCACTCTGCTACTTAAGCAATGACACGAGATATGCAAAAAATAGTTATCTAATCTAATGTCATTATATACATTATATACATTTCTGGAGAAGTGTTTTATATAGTTAGCTTAGCAAAGTCCTGACATATCTTGGGGATATCAAGGTCACACATGAATATTGGGCTGTGTGTTCACATGCCCAGGTAAAACCTGACCTAGAAGATATGGACAAACAAACTCAGGGCTGTAAACTTTATGTTGTAACAGTAAGCTTGGTAGCTAAGTCAGTTGTGATGACCTCCACCTGTAATCCCAGTTCAGACCCAGAGATTGCCCTAGATTCGTGGCCAGAATGAATAGTATAGTAACATATTGAGTTAAAGACTAGCTTGGAAGATTACTATTTTTACTGTGTTGATACTACCTATCCAAAAGCATGAGAGATCTTTCCATTTTCTGGCATCTTCTTTAATTTCTCTTTTTAGTGACTCAAAGTTCTTGTCATACAGGTCTTTCACTTGTTTGGTTAGAGTTACTCCAAAAATATTTTATATTGTTTGTGGCTATTGTAAAGGGTGACGTTTCTCTGGTTTCTTTCTCAGCAAATTTATTGTCTACATATAGAAGGGCTATTTAATTTTGTGAGCTAACCTTGTATCCTGCCAGTTTGCTGAAAGTGTTTATCAGCTGTAGGAGTTCCATGTTAGAATTCCTCAGGTCCCTTATTTAGACTACCATATCATCTGCAAATAGTGAAAGTTTTACTTCTGCATTTCCAATTTATATTCCCTTAATCTCCTTTTGTTGTCTTATTGCTCTAGCAAGAACTTCAAGTATACTATTGAAGAGATATGGAAACAGTGGACAACCTTGTCCTGTTCCTTATTCAATCTACAGATTCAGTAAAATTCCAAACAAAATCCCAGCACAATTCTTCACGGACCTTGAAAAGACAATTCTCAGCTTTATAAGAAAAAATAAAAGACTAAGCATAGCCATAGCCAAAACAACCCTGTAAAATAAAGGAACTTTAGGAAGCATTGGCATGCCAGAATTCAAGCTCTACTATAGTCATAGTAATGAAAACAGCTTGGTATTGGCACAAAAATAGACAGGTAGACCAAAAGAATTGAATTGAAGACCCTGAAATTAACCTACACACATATGAACACCTGATCTTTGACAAAGAAGCTAAAATTATATAATGAAAAACAGAAATTATCTTCAAAAAATGGTGCTGGCATGACTGGATGCTGGCATGTAGAACACTGCAGACAGATCCATATCTATCACCATGCACAAAACTTAAGTCCAAATGGAACAAAATCTCAACATAAATACCACCACACTAAACATCTTAGAAGAGAAAGTGGGCAGTCCCCTTGAATGAAATTGGTACAGAATACAGCTTCATGAACATAACACCAGTAGCACAGACACTGAGATCAACAGTTAATAAATAGGACCTCCTGAAACTGAGAAGTTTCTGCAAGGTAAAGGACATGGTCAACAAGACAAAACAGTAGCCCACAGAATGGAAAAATGTATTCCACAAACCATCTGACAGAGGAATGATCTCCAAAACTTACAAAGAACCGAAGAAGCCAGTGTCCAAAATACCAAATAACCCAATTAAAAAAATGGGGTACAGGACTAAATAAAGAATTCACAATAGATGAGTCTAAAATGGCTAATAGACACATGAAAAAGCATTCAACATCCTGAGCCATCAGGGAAATGCAAATCAAAACAACTCTGAGATACCATCAAACTCCTGTCAGAATGGCAAAAATCAAAACACAAATGACAGTTTATGCTGGAAAGGAGAAGATGTAGAGAAAGGGAAACACTCTCCCACATCTAGTGGCAGTCCAAACTTGTACACCCACTTCTGGAATCTGCATGGAGATTCCTCAGGAAAATGGGAATCAGTCTACTACAAGATCCAGCAATTTCTCTCTTAGGCACATTCCCAAAGATGCACATTCATACAATAAGGACATCTGTTCAGCTACGTTCACAGCAGCATTATTTGTAATAGCCAGAACCTGGAAGCAACCTAGATGCCCCTCATGTAAAGAATGGATAGGCAAAATGTGGTACATTTACACAATGGAGTACTACTCAGGGGGGAAAAAAACAATGGAATCTTGAAATTTGCAGGGAAATGGGCGGCACTAGAAGAAACCATCCTGAGTCAGGTAACCCAGTCACAAAAAGACAAGCATAGTATGTACTCACTCATATATGGATTTTAGACACGGAGCAGTGTAGTGAGCAGTGTAGTGCCAGCCTACAATCCCACTGCCAGAGAGTCTGAGAAACAGGAAAGAACCTAAAAGAGGTATGCATGGTACCTCAGAGAAAGGGAATAGGAAAGGATCTCCTGAGCAAATTGGGACCATTGATGGAGGGAAGAGGGAGCAGGGAGAAGGAGAGGGGGAGAAGAGGAAGGGAGAGAAGGAAATGGGGAAGCAGGAAGGTTGAGTCAGGGTAAGAATAGAGGATAGCAGGATGAGGTATATCATAATAGATGGAGCCATTATAGGTTGGCAATCTAAGCAATACTGTAGATGCTACCTTAAATGCCATTCCATGATATTGAGATTGATGGCTATCTTATATGCCATCCTAGAACCTTCATTCCGTGACTGATGGAAGCAGAGGCAGACACCCAAAGCTAAACACTGAGCTGAACTCCTAGAACTATTATTAAGGTGTGTGACCTTATTGGAGTAAGTTTTGTTTTGTTGGAGGAAGCATATCACTGTGGAGGCAGAATTTTAGGTTACATATATGCTCAAGTCATGCCTAGTGAGACAGTCTACTTCCTGTTGTCTACATGTCAACATGTAGTAGTTACCTTTCCAGCATCATATCTTCCTGCATGCCACCATGTCCTGCCATGATTATAATGGAATTTACGACTGAACTATAAGCAAGCCACCACAATTAAATGTTTTCTTTGTAAGATTTGCCATGATCATGGTGTCTCTTCCCAACAATAGAAACCCAACTTAAAACAACTGTAATTCAAATCTACTTCAAAATCGCATTAATAAGAGTAATGATGTAGGTCATTGCTGAACATATGTGTGTGTGTGTGATATTTTTATGTGAACATGTATATACCCAAAATATTTGTATATTACTTAGTCATTTTCCATCTTCATTTTTGAGACATGGTCTTTCACTGAATTGTTTAGACAGGCTTAATTAGCTGCCTATCAAGCTTCAGAGACAACTTGTCTCTGCTTCCACATGCTACGATTTTTTGATGGTAGAAACATGTGGCCATGCCTGTTTTTGTGAGTGTTCTGGGCATTTGAATTAGGATAGTCATCAATGCATAACAATTACCTAAATGGCCAAGCTAGTTCTGTGGCCACATGTAAATATTATTACTTATAAAATTTTTCTTTTTGTCTCTGATATAAAGAACAATTATTTAAAAATTATAAAACAAACAATATCCTTTAATGTGTAACATGAAATTCAGATAACAATACAAAAACAAAAGGAATGACTAAGATGGAGTGAAATTGTACTATTGATGAAATTAAGTTTGCCTGAACTCAAATTATACTAGTGTAATTTCAGGTGTTAATTGTAAGCCACAATGCAGTAATTAATTAGGTAATATTAGAAACATATAAATCCAGGAGGTGGTGGCACATTCCTTTAATTCCAGCACTTGGGAGGGAAAGATAGAAGGATATCTGTGAGTTCGAGGCCAGCCTGGTCTATAGGGCAAGTTCCAGTTCAGTCTCCAAAGCTACAAATAAACCCTATCTGGAAAAAAGGCAGAAGAATAGAAAAAGAAGCATAATAAAAATATCATAAGTAACTGATATTTATAGAGAGGAGAAGTTTGGGAATTCTTATTTCTGGTAGAAATTGCAAGATCACTCCCAGAGTTGATAAGTCACTAGAAGAATGAACATAATCCTGCAAAAATTTACAGGTCAGTGTAATGAAAGTATATAGATTAAAATTTCCTGTGGCAGATATGTGTTGGTCATAGTTCAGCAGCACTCCAATTAGAGAGCTTCTATTTGTTCCCTTCTAGTACAGTCATGGGAATTGTGGATCCCTTCTGACAGCATCATTTGGCAATATTCATGAATCAGTGCCAACAAATTAGGCTCAAAGGAACTGAGTATCTCTGGATTTTATTGAGCCTTTGTCATGTAGACAATATTCACTTATTGCAGAGGTCAAACTTATGTTGCATGGCCCAATATCCTGCTGAAAGGTCACATTGATAATTATGGTTGTGTCTCAAAATTCCCTCATGGATGAAAATACTATATTGCAAAATACCTAAAACCTTAAAAAAGAAATCCTAGGAATCAAGGTTAAAGGGGAGATTGCTCTTTGGGCAAACTTAGTTGTTGATGACACAGATATTTTAAAATAAACTACTTAGTACAAAGAAAGGCATTAGTGAAAAAAAATTCAGGAACAAAAATTTCCTAGGTCATATAGAAAATATTTATATACGTCAAATTGCTGGCACAAACACACATTTACCAGTAACTAAATTAAAGTTAAATTACTGAGTCTGGAGATTGGCAGAATGAAAAAATTCAAACAAATATTATACAAGGCTATATGGTGTGTTTCATGGACAAAATAAATTTCAATAATTAAATTTTGAGAAATAAGATGGATAAAGATGTATGCGCATGCTGGTTCATCTTCATTGTTAACTTCATTGGTTTAAGAAATACAAATATACATCTGACAATGGGTCAGTACTGGTTATAAACAAATATGTCTAAAACTGAGCAACAAAAAATACAGATAAAAACCAAATACCCTAATTAAAAAGGGAGTATAAACCTAAACAGATTTCTCAAGAGGTGCAGTATAAACGGCTGAGAAACACTTAAAAGATTTGTAGCATCCTTAGACATAAGGCAAATGAAAATTAATACTAGTTTGAGATTTCATCTTACCCCAGTTTGCTTGATCCAGATTAATAAAATGAATGACAACACATGGTGCTGAGCATGTGGGGAAAAAACCAAAACTATTCATTGTTAATGGGAGCACAAAGTTGTACAGTCATTGCAAAAATCATTGTGGAGCTAACTCAAAATTTGAGAACAGACCTTCCATAAGATCCTGTTATGAAACCTTTGAGTAAGGACTCAGTGTCTTACTCTGGAGATACTTGCTCAACCATGGGCATCATTGCTCAGTTCAAAAAAGCCCAAAACTGGAAGTAGCCTTGATATATATCAGCTGATGAAAGGGTAATGAAAACATGGTATATTTACATATGGAATATTATTCAGTTGTTAATAAAAATGAAAATATGAACATTTCAGATAAATGAATGGTGGTAGAAACAAGTAATCTTCAAGAGTGAATTCACCCATAACTAAAAAGATAAATGTCGTGTATTTTCTCTTATGTATAGATGTTAGCTTTTAAGCTTTGATGTGTATGTTTCTTTTAGTATATCAACAGAAGTTAGTGACTTAGTATGGGACCAGGGGAGAGGAATACAAGGAAAGTGAAGTAGAGTATACTGTTAATTTGACATGCGGGAAACTAGGAATAAATGGGCAGATAACGGGAGGACAGATAAAGAGGGAATATGGGAATTGATGATAAAGGCATTTTGAAAGACTTGTGGAAACCACTAATGTGGTTCCTCTGAAAGACGGCAAGTGATTCATCTCAAGACCCAGATAAACCACTGTCATAGTTGGGGTTTCTATTGCTCTGAAGAGACATCATAACAATGGAAATTCCTATACAGGAATTTAATTGAGGCTTATAGTTACAGAGGTTCATTCCATCATCATCATGGTGGGGAGCATTGCAGCATGCAGGCAGACATGGTACTGGCTACATCTTGATCAGAAGGCAACAGGATATGATATGTGACACTGGGCAGTATCTTCAGTTTATGAGGACTCAATGCCCACCCCCACAGTGAGAAACATCGTCAAAAAAGGCATAACTAGTATTTCCACTCCCTATGAGATTATGGAGGCCAATTACAATCAAATTACCACAACCATTCTTGAGCATATAAATGATGTTTCATTTTACCTAACAGAGACACTTATTCAACCACATGTATTGCTACTCTATTCATAATATACAGAAACTGGAAATGATCTAGATGTCCTTCAACAGAAGAATGAATAAAGAGCACATGGTTCATTTAAACAATTGAGAATTACTGAGATGTTTAAAAAATACATCATTAAATTTGCAGGCAAATAGATTGAAATAGAAAAAAATAATAATTCTGAGTGAGGTAACCCAGACCTAGAAAGATAAATATGATATATACTTACTCATGTGTGGATATTAGTAATTAAGTAAATGATAACCAGCTATAATTCATAGGCTCAGACACATTAGGCATAGAGGAAGGGACTATCAGGGGGACCCATGGATCTCACTGGGAGGGGAAAGTAGAATAAATCTTTTTGAGTAGACTGGAGTGGAGGCAGGTAAGGGATTAGAATGGGAGAATGAGGTAGAAGAGGGAGGGAGATGGGATTGAGGAGGGGAATTAGGGCAGAACCAGCTAGAATTGAAGACAATTTGAGTAACAGTATGGAAACCTAGTGTGGTGGAAACTTCCTATAATGTATGGAGGTGATCCCAATGGTGTCTCCAAATAACAAAGGGGACATAATCGCTACTGGCCATTTCAAGTCACCAAATGAAGCTTCCAGTGCCTGGAATGTATTTTAGCCAATTGAGTTGTTGGCTGAAAGGGTTGTATGGAAACCCCTAAACAGTCCATGTTGTTGCCAAGACAATAGGTTTAATTAAAAAAAATATTTCAAAATAAAGAGATTGTAATAAATGCTTCTTAAAGATAAAAAGGTGAATTTCATAAAATGTGAAACATGTCAATGATGACATACTAAAATCTTGTCTATGTGTATTGCTACAGTTTGCAAACATTTTCTCAAGAACCCTGTAAGTACTGTGTGGTCCTGCTGGTTTCCCAGGTTTGTCACCAAGTAGCTTCTATGGAAAATCACCAGAAAGTTATTCTTTTGCAAGAATGGCCTTTAAAAAGATTATGACCTTTCATGGATTGCTTTTATTGGCAACCCTCCTTTGAATTAAACAGAATATAAATATGTAAGTTCTCAGAAAATAGGCTTTAAGTCAGATGATGTTAAACTATATTGACTTTTTTTTTCAATTTTTTTATTTTAAATAGCTTGTTTTACATGTCAATCCCAGTTCCCTCTCCCTCCCCTCCTCCCCCACGCCCTTACCCCCCACCCTCCCACCCTATTGCCAAATCCTTCCACATAGGGGATATCAGAGTCTGTCATTTTACTCTGGGTAGGGTCCAGGCACTCCCCTAAGAGTCCAGGCTGAGAGAGCATCCCTCTTTGTGCTATAGGCACATGAAGACTGTTTGTATATCAGGAATAGACACTGATCCACAGCTCAGGGCCCCATAGGTTGCCCAGGCCTTCTCGCTGACACTCACATTTGGGGGGTCCAGATCAGTCCCATACTGGCCTCCTCACTGTCAGTCTGGGATCCAAGAGCTCTCCCCTGTTCAGATCAGCTGTCTCTGCTGGTTTTGCCAGCCCATTCTTTGCCGATTTGCTCATCACTCCTCTCTCTCTGTCACTGGGTTCCTTGGGTTCAGTTCAGTGATTGTGTGTTTGCCTCTGCTTCCATCAGTCACACTGTGTGAATATCTTCAGTTGATCTATTGTGCCCTACCACAGTGGTAGTTTTCAATGAAGTAGGTAATGTCAACCTAGAGATTAGATGCAGAAAACCCTGCACAGTCCTTCCAGTTGCTACATATTAATAAACATACCTTTTACTACAAGATTTATGTTAACAACCCTCAGTTTGAAGTTTTATTGTTTTCTTTCCTAAATGAGTGAGAGAGATTTGGAATTTTCACTTGCCTAAAAAGCTGTTTTCAAAGGAAGTGTTGCTTTACTCATATGCTTCAGTTACTTTGAATAACAGCAAGGAGGATTTTAAAATGCTGGGGAGAAAAGCTCAGCGGGAACTAATAACAAGAGGCAAGCCAAATGAAACCCCTGTGAGGGCCAGCAAGTAGATGTAATTATTAGCAGCATTATTGTGGTAGGTGGGTTGTGTTAGAAAGGGCTAACATGCCAGAGTGGGAAAGTCAGTGACACCACAGGCTCACAGAGCCTTAGGAAAACAGTGTACGGATTGCACCATTTACTGGAGAATTGAAATGGAATTTTAATCAGCTTATTTTACAGATGCCAGGCTTGCTTTAATATTTACAACCTTAATTTTCCATTAAGAAGAAGTTAGAATTTGCTTTTCGGGATGCTATGTGATTTTTTTGTTTTAAATACAGAAGAAACAGAGCTGTGGTTCACACAGCTAAAGCAGCTAAAATGTAAGATAACTTAACTATTTGTTGTGAAACCATAATGCAACAAAACAGTAATCAGTCTTGTTTTCAGAATAGAGCTACAGGGTATAAAACTGAACAGTCACATTAAAGACAGGTTTCTGTATTATAACTGCTAAAAATTATACATTATGAGTATAGAGAAGAATATACTATATGTGGAATGAAAAGCATATATAACACCATGGAAAATGGAAAATATTAAAACCAAGAGAGATCTATTTTGACAAAAAGCACATGTTCTAAGACCAAACTTGGTAATTTCAAAAACATACTTGTAGCTGTTACGAGTGTTGCAAATTATAGTAATTGTAGAAATGATTATGCTTAGACACATATGTTAAAACAAATCAAATATTGTGTTTTAAAATGTTAGCAAAATATGTTAACTACAATTCATGTATGTACTGGATAGGTATGAACAAATTTATGCATGTGTATGTATATACACAGCAATTCCTATAGTAACTATAAAGAAAATATCTCCAAAAATTGAGACCAATTAACCACTCAAGTTAGAAGACAGAAATCTTCAAAATATATTGAAAAATGAAGAATCTCACAGATACTATCTGAAAAGAGGCACAGATTAATCTGAGACAAGAAACATTGAAATTCAAAGGCTGAGACAGACTCCATGTAACAGAAAGCATAAGAAAGTTGGAGGTCCTGCATTAATGTTTCACAATGTATCTTCTCAGGAAGACAAAATCCTAGAGACCAAAAGGGACATCTTTAATGAAAACAGTCATCAGATTATTAATGCTAAGAAATTTTAGTGTATCGATACCTCAGAACAAAAGTTTTTATACATAACGGAAAAGTAGACAGAATTGACGTAGTTGAGTCACCAATAACTCCATACTTAAATGTGTAATCATCAAAAATGATAGATAATTTAATAGGAAGCAGCAACTTAATGTATGATTGCAGGATTCAAATTCTTTGAAGTATCCATTTATTTGCACAAGCTTACACATGGATCTTCTAGTTGAATGTTGGAAATTCAAGGAATGCATATTCATTTTGCTATTGTAAAATACATAATTTCCTAACATACACAATAGAACTGGAGACACTCATGTGAAAACATGATGCAGAACTGGCTTGTGAGAATGTCTAACTTTATGCACTTTGGTCCTGAGCCCAGTACAGACATAATAGTATTCTACATGCTAAGTAAAAACAATCTTTTCTGAGAGTAAAATCAAACCTTCATAAGGTTTCATGAAATCAACACAAGGTGATGTTGTGCCCAAATTCTGAAACCCCAAAATCACCAAGAGGCCCATTTCAAATCAAAAGCAAAGAGTCTTTTATTGTAGTTGTAGTTGTTTAATGAGCTAACCCCTTTAGCTCTGGCCTGTCATCCATTCATGGCAGTGGATGGCTGGAGAAAAGACCCAGGGAGGTGTTACGGGATTCCTGTTGTGTTCCATTGCCAGTTTAGCCCCCAAACAACACACAAAACACTATATTAATTATGAAGCTGTTGGCTGTTTGCTTGGTTTCTTACTGGCTAGCTCTGACTTAAGTATTTAACCCATAATTGTTAATCTAAGTATTTCTCTTACCAGGGAAAAGGGTCCGGACCTCTTACTCTGGCGGCCTGCATCATGTCTATCTCTGCCTCTCTGTCCCAGAATGCTCCTTGACTCGTAGTCCCACCTACCTTGCTTCATTATTAGACAACAGTGCTTTATTCAACAACAAATAAGAGACATATTTACAGAATTACATCTCCCATCAGCAAGGAATATATTGGATAGTATAAGGGGAATATCATAACAGTCTCAGGATTGGTGTGTTTCTGAGTTTGGCTCACCTGTCTTGTGTTGATTGGTCAACTGGTTGTTATGACCTATAGGCCTTCCCAGGGTGGTTGCTATGCTCGGTATGCCACTTGTTGTGCACTTGAACCATAAAGCACACCCATAGCCGCTGTAAAGCACAGCTTTGCCAGGTACCTTCTGATTGGTTCCTTGCCATGAGGAAGGTATTTGACCTCCTAGTGGCCAGGGTTGTCAAGAAAGATCAGACGCATGCTGCAGATGCCTACATATCTTTTCTGCAGCCTGTTATGGATGTTAAAGCAGGGGGCTGGTCCCTTCAGGTGACACTGCATTCTTTTTTTTGGTATTGACATTTTCTATAAACATCTTAAAACAATGGAGAAAATGTAATCAATAATCACATAAAATTATCATTTTCTTTAATGGAATATCTCTCTAGAAAATTAATCTCTGGTTACAGATGTTTTCTATGGTTAACTTTGAATTATATTTTGTAAAAATATGCCAGAAACAAACACAGATGTGCCATTGTCTTGACTGGGAAAGGAAGAGCAAATGTAAAGAAAATGAGAATCTACCCCCTTATTCAAATCAAAGACTTCATTGATTTACTCCTGAGTAGAATTTGAGATCATTTGCAAAATTATACCCCAAAAGACAGTCTCACATATGTTTCTAGGATTATTAAAGGATTTAGAAGTTCGATTACATTTGAATGCATCCTTTGAGAACTTTCTTATGAGTTGTTTTCCAAGAGATTTCTGAATTAATTTTCATTCATTATTCCTATCTCATAGAGTTTTGTCTGGAAACATGGGATAAAAATATAATAAATGAAAAGAAAATCTGTTCGTAAATTTTTCTTAGCTTCTTTCATATCACTGTGGACCTCAAATGCAAAATAATTGGAAATCACTCCACATACCTGCATTAATCATGTGCCCTAAGGTTAACAATTTTTGGACTGAAATATCTCTTTTTATTTGTTATATTTGAGTGTCTAAAATCTGTCATTTTATTTCATTTTTAAAACTGTATCAGCAACTGATTATTAAGATTGTTTTTTCAACTGCTGTTGAATAGTATGAAACAAATAAGTAACAACTGTAGGTAGCATTGTGTCTCAGGATATATGATCACACTGTAAACACAGAGTCTGTGTTTCCTTCAATTAAATAAAATCAACCTTGGGCTAGGTGGTGGTGAAGCCAGCAAAGAGTTGACAGAAAGTAATCACAGTCAGAAGTCTGGAAGACAAAGACTTAACAGGGAGTAGAGAAGGACTTTCATGTGGCAGTCCTTTTCGGTTTGGAGCAATGGAAAATATGCCCTTTTTCTAAGACATTGGTGAAAAGGAGGCAGATTCAATGGGACATAAAAATCCTGACAGCTACTGCCTAATTAGCAGGCCAGTAACTAGGGAGCCATAGTTACTGGCTAAAACAGCAGTAGATTCAGATGCAACCTTAGTGCTGGTGATAAAACAGCAGCTTGTACTGGTAGGGATACATGTCTGGATTCTATGTGACCTTTATATATGTGCAAAAGGAAACTCTCTGTTTCTGCAGCATATTTTGCAAATTCTCTTTTACACTTGTGGGTCTGTGAGGTGTCCTGTTTTATCCTGCATACAACATTGTGTAATTAAGGAAAATGCACAAACACAAGACCATCTAATTCATGAGAAGCATGTCAGCTAAAGAAAAAGAAAAGTTAAAGAATGATATAATTAACTATGACAAGAAAATTAAGAAGAAATTTCTACTAGTCTCTATCTAAACCAGTGTATTTCTAGTGGATCCTTAGAAAGGATTGCATCTTTGCCAGATCTTAATAAACTCAAAATTAATGATGTCTAATACAAGGTCTGAATTTGCAATTTTAAATTGATAAGTAATTCTATTAACAGATGCATTACAATCTTATATTAAGTAACTGTTGATGAATCACAGGTTCACAAACTACCTAAGCCAATTTTATGATTTAGCATAGATAGCGCAATTCCAAGAAGCTTATCTGAATTATGAGTTAATATTTATAATGCAGTGTTTGAGGGTAAAAGTTATGAACTATGATGTGTGAATTTGTGTCATTATTTAACACTTCAACTTTCTTTATACATGTTGGGTATTTGATATTCCAGTTGTCATTTTAAGGTAATAATAGTGTTTTTTAAGCATGATAGTTACAAGCCATAATACACTATTTAGATTTATGGAAATTTATGTGTCATATAGTGTTTTTTGTATGAATATGTTGACTATGGTTATTGTATTTTCACCGTTGGTAATAGTAGACATGCTATTATAGCTATCAGTATGGGCAATGAGTCCTCATATTACTCATGATGGTTTGTGACAAAGAGACACACAATTTATTCAAATTATTCATGTGTAGGCAATTCTGCCTATGTACCTACTTACAAGTGATTTCATAGAGCCTCGTCTTTAGAATGTACAGCTCCCATCCAGCCATAAAATTCTTTGTAAGTTGCTTTACAAACCAAATGCAATTTCTTTCTCGTTCTCAAACAAGTGTTTTGTTTTATCTTGATTATCCATTAAATATTTGTTTGTTTAGTGTGAGTATATATCTTTGTGTGTGTGTGTGTGTGTGTGTGTGTTTGCTTGAACATGGCTATTATTGTATGTGTGGATATCAGAGGTTGATTGTAGGTCTAATTCTCACCTGTTCCCTGCTTTACCTTTTTGCGACAAGGTCTCTCATGGAAGTTGGAGCTCACTGATTGGTTAGGCGATTTGCCCAGCAGGCCTCTATGCTTAGCTGTTTCTTCCTCTCCAGGGTTGTTATTACAGACATGATCTGCTACACCTAGCTTTCAACATGTGTACTGGAGATTTAGACTTATTTCCCACGTTTATGAAGCAATCACTCTACACAAAAAGCCATTTATTCAGTCCTTAGGACAGGCATTTGAGAAGCAATCTAAATTTATAAGGAATGTTTGCAGAGGGAATTAATAACCTCCCAGGGATATCAACCAAATATGGCAGAACAAGAAGTGATAATACTAGGCACAAAACCTCATATTAAGACTGGAGAAAAAGGGTCCTAAGAGTAGGCAAAAAGATCAGAGACATCCCCAGTTCCACTGTTAAGAGTTTCACAAGAACACTATGAAATTCATATGAAAATTAACAGAACTAGAAAAAAATTATTGTGAGTGAAGAAACCCAGACCCGGAAAGACAAACATGGTAGGAAATCACTTATAAGTGGATATTAGCTGTTAAGTGAAGTTTGGGACAGGATGGCTTTTCTGCTTTCTTAACAGTTAAGACCAAGGAACTGAATTCCTCAAAGCTCTTTGACAAATGTTCTCATTGATAAGTTTGCTTTATTGGAAAATAATGTTAAGATTGACTTTATAATTAAAAACATTTCTAGTATGTTGAATTGTGGGAACACCAGACCTTGAGCAGAGACCCACTTCCCCTTCTGCCTGGGAGTAGACAGCTGTAAGACAATGTTTAGTAAAAACATGTTTACTAAAAACGATACAATGCCCGGGGCAATAAGTTCCTGGAAAAGGCCTTCCCACGGAAACCGCCCTGACCTCGACCTTGTCCAAAGACTAACAGTACCTTCAGACCCACCCACATCCACCTCTGGGGTCAGAGCAGAACCAGCCAGGGGAGAGGAGAGAGCAGAAGCTTCTCTGGTGGGAGCTTTTCTTAGGAAGTTTTCTTGAACCTTTTTGGAGCCTGTTTAAAGTTTTCTTTATATCGTTGAACGAGTCTCTGTGTTGTCAATCCCCAACACACTCCGCATGTTCTCGGACACAGGCGGAGAAGCAGATGTGACATTGAATTTTCCCAAAAATAAAATAAAAAATGTAGCCCAGTGTTCAAATTCTTAAAAAACTATGTGAACTAAATTTTGTAGCAGCTGAAAAGAAATTTGATTAAAGATTATTAGTGTTTATATAATGTTATGTTAAGGAAGGGGTATTCTTTGATAGTATTTTTATGAAAAAATAATCAGATAATGTTAGAAATCAAACAATATTTGGACAAATGTCATTATTATGTAACTGTTGGAGAATATTCTTTCCATCAGAATATTTCTACCTCTTTGCTCTAAATTGTACATAATCATAAAGTAAAACAGGAAATATTAATTTAATGTTAATACTAGATTTATAGCAATACCATGACACATAATAATGAACACCCAATGACTGATAATTATTATATAATGAAGTTGAACTTTCTTGTCATATTAAATACAAATCATGATTGAATCTGTAATGTAAATGCATTAAAATAATATTGAATGATGCTTTTACTAAAAATTGAAAAAAAATATATTTTGTAAATTGTAGTTAATTCATCTGTACTTTTTTTTCTGGCAGGGAAAGGAAATAAGGGACATAATTAATGTATTATCTATGTGTATCTTGCTGTTTTTTAGTAGTTATGTGGAGTTTTTTAAAATGAGTGTGTTTATTTTTATCTCTAAGATAATTTTTGAGATGTCGTAAAAATTTGTTTACTTAGGGCCTAGAGAGTTGTATCAATGGTTGAGTACATGGTGCTCTTCTATTTCCCCTTCCTGGGGAGATCCACATGTCCCACTTGGGACCTCTTGGGCAGACTGGGGTTGGTGGGGATGGGAACTTGAGGGATTAGTTGGGGTGAATGGAAGTGATTGTACTAAAGGAGATGACTGGAAAGGTGAGGGGGCATTTCTGCATAAGAAAGAAATCTGATGCAAGGGAAACTTCCAAGAATCTAGAAGGGTGACCCCAGCTAACATTTCTAGCATCTTGATGCACTTTAGACAGACCTAGATTCGATATCCATTAAAGACATGATATATACAACCATTTATAAATCTGGTCCTAGGGAATCACAGACTCTCAAGACTTTCCTGAGCAGCAGGCATTCCAGTAGTAAACAGACACACACTCAGATAAAACACCCATACATGTAAAATAAGACAAACTTATAAAATATGAATACATAGAAATTTTCATTATTTTTCTGTTATTAGAAACAAATTTTATTTACTTAATATGCTAAATTTATTTAATTTGTTTAACTTGGAACATATATATGAAGGATTAAGAATTTTAGTCATATTTCTTTTTTTTTTTCTTTTTCAGTGTGTGTTCTTTGTGATTTTATTTATTTATTTTTTTATTAAAATTTTATTTTTAAATTTAAATTCAAATTAGAAACAAGGTTTCTTCACATGTCAATCTCACATCCCTCTCCCTTCCCCTCCCCTCCTCCCACCCCCTCCCACCACCAACCCAATACCTCCTCCTTTATTCCTGGCATACAAATGGACATTGGGTGCCCATCCCACAATGAGAGATGCACTCTCACCCTGGACTCTTGGGGGAGGTTCTAGGCCCTGTCCTGGAAGAATTTTAGTCATATTTCTAATTAGAAACACGATACTTTGGAAAATCTAATTTTCTTTGTGTGCTTTTCTTCTTTCTTCCCTTCTTTGAAAATCATTTGTAAGATGCGATGTCAAATGTCCAATATGAAAATGTTCGTCTTATACAGGGATTTTTTTAAAAAATCACACTTGATAAGGTTTATATTTTCTTTAATGATATATTCAAAATATTAACAGAAAGACATATATCAGTAAACATGTAACTTTAAATTCAGGATGTACACTGATTAAAATCCAAAACAGGGTCCAGGATAGGGACTCAGCTGGTAAAGATAGTTAAAGAAGGCATGTGGTAATCATGGCTTGCATGACAACTGATTTCCATTGGCATTTCCTCCAACATAAATATGGACTTTATGTGATTAAAGGACATGAGGGAGCAGGAAGATTGAGTCGGGGCTAGAATAGAGGAGAACACGGAAAGAGATACCTTAATATAGAAAGTTTTAGGTTTAAAGAGAAATCTAGCACTAGGGAAATGTCCAGAGATGCATAAGGATGACTGTAACTAACAATCTAAGCAATAGTGGAGAGGCTATCTTAAATGCAATTCCCCTATAATGAGACTGATGACTACCACATATGCCATCCTGGAGCTTTCATTCTGTAGCTGATGGAAGCAGAAGCAAAGATCCACAGCTAGACACTGAGCCACACCACTGGAATCCAGTTGTAGAGAGGGAGGAGCCGTGAGCAGAGGAGTCAATACTAGGCTGAGGAAACCCACAGAAACAGATGACCTGAACAAGGGTGAGCTCATGGTCTCCAGACTGATAGCTGGGAAACCAGCAGAGGACTGAACCAGGTCCCTTGAATGTGGGTGTCTGTTAGGAAGCCTGGGCAGTCTATGGGGCCTCTGGTAGTGGTACAGTATTTATCCATAGTGTACAAATGCACTTTGAGAGCCCATTCCACGTATAGGGATGCTCCCTCAGCCTAGACACATGGTGGAGGGCCTAGGCCCTGCAGCAAATGATGTGACAGGCTTGGATGATCCTCCATGGAAGGCCTTACCCTCCCTGGGGTGCAGAAGGGGGATGGGAAGGCAGTTGGTGGGGGACAAGGGAGAATGTGAGCCAGAGAGAACTGGAATTGATATGTAAAATAAGATTGCTTCTAATTTAAATTTAAAAAGTGTAGAGAATCACAAAGTACAACAAAATACTACACACTAGCTGGAGTTCAAGGTAAGTAATCCACTTAAATCATATAATAAATTGGTATTTTTGTATATGTGGAGAACTCAAACATGCTTATGAAAATCAGATAATCAAAACTATTTTAATAAATATCAAAGATGAGAGACATATTTACTATTTGTTATTAAGTATAAACAAATGGGTATACCAATGATGCATTTATATTTAAGAATATAAAAAGAACTGCAAATTGGTCACATCCATATGGTTGGCTGCTTCTTTCTCAATCACAGTCCCTGATCCAGATGTCTTCACCTGACTGTGGAAAACGGCAGGCAAGAGATAAACCCTAGGAAGATTATTCTCTGGGACTAAATAAGGCCACAAGGTCAGGGAAGTACAAAAGAAATAATTCAGGCAAGGGAATAAATGACACTTTTTGCTCAAGCCCTGCTTCCAATACTTTACTAACTTGTTAAACAATGCATGACATAAGCAACAGGGAAAAAGTTGTTCATTACTGAAGTGAAGCCAGAGACTTCTGTACCTCTCAATCCTTACCCTCCTTCCCAGGTCCCTATGAAGCCCATGATGTGCCAGTCTTTAGCAAAGATAAGTAAGAAAGATTTAGAAATTGATCTATAGGAATATTGGTACTCGAGAATTGGCGAAGTTATACGGGAAATCCAATGTAAAAAGGGGAAGGAAAGAATCAATATTGTAACAGTTGGATAGATGTGTAAAGATGGACCTTGAAATGTTCCCACCTTTACTAAAATTTACTCCAAGTGATTACTAGTGCAAGAATAGGGAGGAAAATCATTAGGTATAAAAATGTAATGAAATTTAGTAAATTTTAGTAAAACAAAAATTTCCCATGCGTGATAAAAATCACAAAATCTACACTAGAAAAGTAGGCTTTCACCAAACTAAGAGAAACAGCAAAATAGACAAGAGTCAATAGTCAATGTGATAAGGAACATAGATGAAGTAGGATGAATGTAATTGAGAACAGTATTGATAAAAACCTATAAGAATGGTTCCAATAAAGAAAATAAGAATGAAAATTGCTGACCTCAAGATAAATCAAAAGGAAGTCTCAACCGGTATGTGTAAATGCAAGCATGTCATAGTTTCATGAGAAATAATTTCATTATTTCTTGAAATTTGACACAATAGCAGCTGTCAACCTCATATTTAGGTGTTAGTCCTGACAAAAAGGAGAGAGAGATAGCTTTTTCTTAAACAAAAAAATCTGCAAGATTTTTTTTTTGGTTTTTCGAGACAGGGTTTCTCTGTATTGTCTTGGAGGCTGTCCTGGAACAGAACTCACTTTGTAGACCATGCTGGCCTCAAACTCACAGAGATCTGCCTGCCCCTGCCTCCCAAGTGCTGGGATTAAAGGCATGTGCCACCAATGCCCTGTCAGCTACAAGATTTTTATAATCAGTCTTGTTATTAGTTGTTCCTATTTAATGTAAATGCCATCAGTGAGTGTTTAGACAAATTATAGTAAACCCATACAATGCAAAGCCATTCAGAAGTTAAAAAGTAATGCCATATACAACCAATTGGCATGGGTATATCTCAAAGGTATGATAAAGAGCAGAGAAAAGCCAGTCTTTGAAGCTAATATACTATATAATTCCATAGCTATGGAATTTAGTGAACAGAACAGATAGTCATTTGGTCATAAAAGGCCATAAAATCTTGAGGGAGTTTGGGGCATGGTGACACGATTACTTTATACTCATCCTTTGGTGGTATTTAAAAAAAAACAAAATTTGTTAAGTTCTACAGTCTATAAAAAACATTGTCAATTTTCTAGAATAAAACAATCACAATTTATGGTGTCACTTATATTTTGGCAAAAAAGTCTTATTCATGTCATTGTCTTTGTGAACTTGACAAAAACCAAGGCACACCTGAGAAGACAGAAGCTATCAAATAGGCCAGTGGGGTATTTTATTAACTGCTGAGTAATGCTGTTCCACTCAGCCATTTGCAGGCAGTGCCATCCTTGGATGAGTTGGACTGGAATACATAAGAAAGGTAGCTGATGGTCATTCTCTCTTAAGATGAGAAAGTAAATATGAAACTTAAGTCTACTATATTAATGATGCTATTTACTTAATGGTATTTTTTTAAGGAGTTGCCTTCTATGGTGCACATATTGAAGTCAGAGGACAACTTTTTTTTCACAGAGTATATACTATATTTTAAGGTTTGTTTGAACCAGGATCCAAATAATATTTGCAAACTTTAATTGGTTAATAAAGTCTCCTAAAATTAAAAAAAAACAGACACGTAGCTGAACAAGACAGGAGACACAGTCCAGCAAACATTATTGCTCTGCAGTGTCCCCTTTAGTTTTTCCTCCAGGTGTTCTTACCAACTTTTTGTACATTAGCTTCTCTGTGTAATGGACTGTAACCTGCATGTCAATAAACTCTTGTCTCCCCAAGTTGGTGCTTACCACGATGAATGTATTATTATTATTATTATATGACTTAACAATCTGAAATATTAAATGAAATGCTCTAAAGAACAAAGTCATATGAATTAAGCTGCTAGTGATTTCTTCTTCAAAATTTTTAATTTCAATTTTAAATACCTCTACTAGGGGTAACCTAGGTCTGCACCATAAAGCCCAAATTCCAAGGGGATGGATATTAAGAGAAGGGGCTCAGGAGGCCTGGCAGCAGCATTTCTATCAGAGACCAGAATGGGTAAGGGGAAGCAGAAAAGGGCAACCTACGTGAGTTTTGTTTCAACGTGGTGGCTGTTGGTCCTGGTAGAGTGTGTCTGTGAGTTGTAGGGGAGTTCAATGCAGAGGTGATGAGTTAGAAGGGACTGCCAAAAGGGGCAACGGGGAACAACTAAGAGGAACCTAGGCCCACACCAAGAGGGCCGTTCCCAGTGGTCTTGTGTTGCTTATATTTACTATCATTTATAACAACAGAATTTCAGGATAGAACGGTAAGCAAATACAAGAGAAATAAGCCAGGGAAAGATGTCTCAATTTGATATTTATAATAATCAAGTAATGATTTTTGTATGCTGCATCTGAAAGAAACAGGACTTCGGTAGTGTAATTTGCACATTGTTATAAAGAAAAATACCATGTTTTCTTTCTTATTATCCACATAAGGCCCTAGAGACTATTGAATTTTAAATTCTGGAATTTTCAATTCGTTGTCATCATATATTGTATTTTCTTATTACATGTTTATTAGTTTGTTTATTTAGTTAGTTATTGGGTGTGAATGTGCACGGTTATGCACATGGAGATCACAGGACAACACGCTGAGTAGGCTGCTTGGTTTTGTTCTACCATGAAGGTCGTAGGATTGAACTCACATCGCTAGGTTTAGAGTTTTCTGCCTACTGACCACATCATTGGCAGCATTATTATTATTTATGTGTTGAATTAAAAGAGCTAACAATCTTTTTTCTCTAGTTAATACATGATGTCTCTATGTGTTTCCAATATATCTCTTCTGAATTAGAGACTTCATAAATACAGCTACAGATTAGCACATTTCTTTCCAAGTATACTTAACTGACTACACTATCTGATGTGGAATAGATAATAAGGATATAATAATTTCCCATGTTTGCTGTGACTTTTAAGATTAAATTGAAATGACTTATTTTCCAGGAGATTTTTACATTATTTTATAAGATAAATAGTAGAAAAGAACTTTGCATCAACAAATTCTGCCCTAACACAGATGGGGGAATTTTGCATGTATTTTATGATTAGCCAGTATTAAATATCATATAAAAATGAGTACTTTTAATTTAACAAAGCCCCTTATACATGGCTTCAATTACATACATTCTCTCTTAATTGAATTCAGTAATTTTCTTTTTTGTTGTGTTTTTCTATTTTCTTGGTGTGAGAAGATGGACAGAAAATGGGAAGAATTCAAAGAGGCAGAGAACATAGCTATGCACAACTTGTAAAGAGGTGTATGAAAACCAGTGAGTGATAAAATCTTCTTGCCTGTGGAAGCTTATAAAATAGTAACATAAAACATACACTTTGTGCTTTTAAACCGTTTATTAGTTACCTGAATGAAGGGGATGAATAAAATTTCAAGGATATTGAAATTGTATGTTTTACTGCTCTCTTGCAAAGTAATAGTAGACAGTGGATTTCCTGGAGCAGGTTATATTCTTCCACTCTTTCAAAAGGATTTCTTAGGAAATTAACAGCTATTACTTTAAAATGTGTCCTTGGAATTTTTACCACAAAGTTAAATTTAAAGTAAAGCTGTTTGTTATATCTATTATAACGTTGAATACTATATTCATGGGGTTTAATACATAAAAGCACAGTAAAACTCCAAGAATATGAAAAAACCAAACAGTGTACACTAAAAAATGAGACTAGTTCCAAAATTATTGCTCTAGCAATTAATATTTCTCAGTCTTTATCTCATTGCCTCTTGATTAGCTATACTGATCTTCTGGAACCATTTTAGTTCTTCTGTCCTTCTACTCTTGCATTCAGATGATCTTTATAAACCAAAATCCACTGCTTCCCTGGTTTTAAGTAATTGTTGATGCTAAGGAATTTATAATAACTTCACCATTGTCACAGGCACCCATTCTCTTCCTTTAAGTCTCTGTGACTGCTTTCCATTGTTTGCCATAGTCATTACTGGAGTCTTAAGTTGAAAGCTCAGAAGTCTGAAGAGTAAATATTTGAAATAAATGTTGAAGCAATGCAGTTTGACTTAAGAATTTGTTCTTTTAAAGGAGAAGTATGGTTAACATTTGAAGCAGGGAACCTCCATAGATGACATTGGGTTCATTTTCTGTTGGCCAACTACTACTGGGTATGCAGCCTACCTTTAAGAGTAGTTTTTTTCCCAGTGAGAGTTCCTCAGATGAAACTAAATTTTCTCTTGCAAGAGATTGTCAATTGGAGATCATGAGATCATGTCTGAGTTAGGATGGAGGCATGCATGGAGGCACTTTTTATCATCTCTAGAACCCCTTCTGGAGCAGACCTTGTGCAAGGCCTGTGCATGCTGCCTCAGTCTCTGTGAGTTCATATGATCCTTACTGAGTTGATTTAGAGGATCTTGATCTCTTGGTGTCCTCCATCCCCTCTGCCTCTTACACTCATTGTTCCTCCTTTACCATGCCATGTTTAGAGACTGTTCCATGGTCTCTAATTCTCTCTGTCATATCTGGTTTGGGTTCTCTGAATTTGTTCCCTCTGCTGTAGGAGGAAGTTACTCTGATGATTGCTGACTAAGGCATTGATGTATGAATAGAGCATAATGTTATTAGGAGTCATTCTATTGTTTTTTAAATTTATTTCTTTTGTTTTCTTGAATAGTCTTATATGATTTTACCCCCAGGTCTCTGAGGTATCTAGTCTCAAGTATGTGGGTACCCCACCAGTGTAGACAAGGGCCCCATCTCATAGAGTCAAATGAGATATTGGTGGGTAACTACCACAACCTTTGTGCCATTATTGCCCTAGCATATATTGCAAACAGGACAGCATAATACATCAAAGGGGTTAACACAATTTCTTTTAATAGAGCTTAGCAATTAAATGTGACAATGTTTCCCAAAATGTTATTTTGGGAAACTTTTGAGAAATAAAATGTCATATGAGGTTCCCATATATACTTTTTATTGTATGTCATTGTCAGTAAACACAAACATGAGAAGTAAAAGCCTATTGGGAGGGTAAGATAAATCCTGAGTTTAAACATAACAGGATCCATGAGATTTCTAAGGTTATTGTAACTGCTGAAGACAGTTAAATACTGCACGTTTTCAAATCTTTCTGCTGCACAAGGTGAACACTAAAGAATATGCAGGGTGTAGTCGGGCGTTGGTGGCGCATGCCTTTAATCCCAGCACTCAGGAGGCAGAAGCAGGCGGATCTCTGTGAGTTCAAGGACAGCCTGGTCTACAAAGTGAGTTCCAGGACAGCCTCCAAAGCTACAGAAAAACTGTCTCGAAAAACCAAAAAAAAAAAAATATATATATATATATGCAGGGTAGCTTTGTCTACATGTACTTGAAGCTGAGTTTCTAAACTGTTATGAAACTCAAAGCAACAAATGAATAAATCCAAAGATAGAAGGGAAAAGCCTCAATCAAATAAAAAATAAATAACTATGAAGCATGGGAAAATCAGTCCTGGAATGAAGGGCCATGGGTGCTGTTAGATTTCTGGGACAACATAAAGATACCAAAGACAGAATGAGACCAGGGTCTGTCTTTCAACCAAGAGAACTATGATTATTAGCACACACAGCCAAGGGTAATCTCTCTCTAGTAGGAAATTCAAAGGTGTGCCAGGGGAAAAATATCTATCTACAATCCTTTATAAATGAAAAGTTTGGGCAAAAGGAAATTATTTTATCCTAAAGAGCTATCCTGCAGTCTTCCTTTCTTGAAATAGTTTGCTAATGGTGAGGCTATCTTAGATGACAGTCTGTCTCAACAGATAGTCCTTGTGCTAACCAATAAGGCTGAGCAAGATCGTCTGTAATAATATAGAAAACTTGCTTTTAACAACTGAGGCCTCTATCAGTTATTATCTATTACTATTTGTAAACTAAAACTATTTTATTTGAAGCCTTAAATGGCAGGAACCATATTATCTCCTTGGGAGAACAACTTCTGAAAACAGCCAAGGTCACTGACCCACTTGACAAGATTCTGCATAATTTTAGGTATGACCTTGGGAGCGTATGTTCTAAGTGCTTTCCTTGCTTTCACGATGCCAGTCACACGGCTGGCCTGAGTGAGTCGCAGCATCATGAATTTAATGATACATATTTGCATAAATGTTCCAGAAAGAATGGTTTTAACCATAAGAGCTTTAAAGAAATGCTATTTTTAATTTAAATTAGAAACAATATTATTTTATATATCAATCCCAGTTCACTCTCCTTTCCAAGATCCCATGCCTCCCACCGACCCCCATCCCATCCCTCTTCTGCTTACATCATTTGGGGCAGGGCCTAGGCCCTCCCCTATGTGTAGAGACAGAGAGAGTATCCCTGTATGTGGAATGGGTTCCCAATATTCATTCGTACACTAGGTATAAGTGCTGTTCCATTACCAGAGGCCTCATAGACTGCCCAGGCCTCCTAACTGACACCCACATGCAAGAGGCCTGGTTCAGTCCTATGCTGGTTTCCAAGCTGTCAGTCTGGGGTCCATGAGCTCCCCCTTGTTCAGGTTAGCTGTATCTGTGGGTTTCCCCAGCATGGTCTTGACCCCTTTGCTCATCACTCCTCCCTCTCTACAACTGGATTCCAGAGTTCAGCTCAGTGCTTAGCTGTTGGTCTCTGCTTCTGTTTCCATAATCTATTTAATAGCATATGCCATCATGAATGAAGGCTCCATGATGGCATATGCTATTAAATAGGTGATACCAGTAGTTAATGTGAACATTCATGGAACAGGGAATAAAGAAGATTCACAGAAACCCCCTGTTGCTTTATTTCTAATAACTGTGCCAATACTCCAAGAAGTTAAGAGAGAGAGAGACATAAGGACGAGGGAGGAACAGAGCCAAATGTTAAGAGTAAATCTTCAGGTTATGTTGCCTATACCATAAGTGGAAAACCCTGGCCTGTTTACAGAGGAGACAGAGCACTACGAAATGTGGAATGGATTTACCTAGCTCTAACTTGTGAGTTGATCATGAGAACCCATGAAACAGATATCAATATTAACCACAGGAGATAAAACTGACTCTCACCCTGTATGGTGCTATAAATTGCATGTGCCAGTGACTGAGTACAGCAGGCGTGCCTAGTTAGAAAAGTTCATTTGTAGCTTACAAAACTGCTCATGCTTCTGACAACAGAAATATAGAAAAAAAGTTAGTGGCAAATAGTGGGAGAGTTTGTAGACAGAAAGGGAAGATGCAGGAACAAAATGGCAATTATTGTAACCATTTTTAGAAACTTGGCATGTTAACCTTATTGTAAAACTGTTCCTGCAAACCACTGAAACTGTATAACGATGGCTAAAGCTAGTTGGGGTACCTGTTTGAACAACAGGAGGTCAAAACTTCCGACATTAACTCCACACATCTATCCCAAGTCCTCAAATCAGTGTGGAGCCAGGCCTCCAGCACTGAAGGACTCCACTGATTTGGCAAAAAGGTCCATGTTGCTAAGAATCCAAGCTAAATTCTATTTAGCTTATTATTGGGTATGCATCTGGCCTTATTTCCCAGACTCTGCTGTAGTTGAAGGGGGGTATGATACTTAATTCTTCTGTTGCCCCCAGACCACAAAGTACTTATGTTTTAACATAACTCATATTATTTCAAATGAAAATTATGCATGCATCTTTTAGGGCATAAGGAAAAACTGTTATAATTCAATAGCATCCTATGTACTAGACTCTCCAGAAAAACAGCTAAGTAAAACCCGACTTGGATGGTTTAAAAGAATATTTAGGTGGCCATTTAAATCCTTTGCTCTAAAACACATGTGAGATCATTAGGGCTGTCATCTACTGGTTTTGACCTTTATGTATAATGACAACCATTCTTCTAATTAGTGTCTGATCAGAGTTTGCATAGAACACATTTCTTCCATTTATGCAGTCAGAAAGAAAGCTTGGAGTATAAAGTAGAAGAAAAATGAACAGTAGCATTTTCCGTTCCTTTTATTCCTTTTGTAGGTTCAAATACACCTAGCATGTTAGATATACTTAACATCTTATTTAGCTGTTTCATATCCTGGATATTGAAAATGAATAGGACGAATTCAATAAAACTCAAGTGAGTTTTGAAAATGACTATTTTATAAGAACAACTAATTTTTCTAAATGGAAAATATAACATGGAGGTGTTTTTTTAATATTATTTAAGAAAACATTATCTTTTTCTCTTTTCTTTTCTTTTTACTTTTTTTTTTTTTTTTTTTTTTAGAAACAGGGTTTCTCCGTGTAGACCTGGCTGGACTGGAACTCAGTCCGTAGACCAGGCTGTCCTCAAACTCACAGAGATAGTTCTGTCTCTGCTTCCTGAATGCTGGGATTAAGGCCAGGTGCCACCACCTCCGGGCCTACAAACAACTGAAAGGACTCAATGGACAATTCTGTCTTCTACACAACACAGACGATTAATTTCAGCAACTCCTTCACCACTGTCTCCTTTCCACTTGTGTTCCCACAGTTCCAGTTTTAGTGTTTTACTTTCAGGAAGCATTTAGGAAAACATGCTGTACTTACCTTTCAGAGTCATACTTATTACACAGAAAAAAATGACATCCATCTCAGTGCAAATAAATGGAATTTTTCTTCACTAAAGCATGTTATTTTATATAAACAAAATTTCTGTATCCATATTGAAATTTCTATTAACAAGTAGGAAAGCTCAGCTCACATCTTAGCAGTTATGAACAGGTCTGCAATAATAACAAGAGGTCAGGAAGTCTTTAGGCATGCTGATTTTATTTCATGGACTACAGACCCATAAATTGGATAGCTGGATCGCATGGGAAATCTAGTTTGAATGAATATTTCTAACTTCAGGAGTAATGTATATAATTTAATTCTGCAATAACGTTAGAAACATTACATGGAAAATAGTTATAATGCAATACCATATTTTTCTTTGAATTCCTGAATTCCCAAACTTTTGGACTCTTGGTGAAGGTCTTTTCTTAAATAATGAAAATAAGTAATTGTCAGTAACCAAATGTGAACCTTTATTTCTTCATCTCTTGTGTTTCTTTTGAGATCTATTATAGAAGAGCTCCGGAGTCATGGGACTAGTGAATGTAAGTAGTTTTACAAATTTAGAGTCATTTCATTCCCTTATCTAGTACTGAACCTTTAAGAATATATCCACATTTGTCTTCTTACTCATACCGATCGCTGATTTTCCACTATGTTGAGGTTATTGCTTAAAACAAAAATCCTGAAATGTCCATGTCCCTATGGTAGGTATTTTCTACTCAGTAATTCCCTTGGTAGTTTTTGTCATTTTGTTTAGTCAAATATGAAAAATGCTCTTAAAATTAAAAATAAATTTCTGAAATTGATGCAAATCTTGTAGACAGTACAGAAGGGAAACTGGCAATGATGATGATAATTTACAATTACTTTAAAAAAGAACAAACGAATAGAATTCTTATAAACTAAGCTCATATTAACAGGTATATATTGGAAAGAATATAAAATTAAGGGAACTAGACTGACACTGTGTATAATAACAGATTTTGTAAAAATATACCTATATATCTATATTGTGAAATTTAATAATCCAGTTGACTTAGTTTAGACATCAGGAAAAGTCATCTTCAAAGATGTGTAATAAAATGCTAGAAAGTTTATTAAAGACACTTGTGGGGACACCTGAATCTAATTAGGCAGAGAACGACTTAGGTAAATTAGTTATTCATCTGCTTTAAGGAGATGATGAACTTTGATGAATTATCGATATCTGCCTTAGTGCTGAGGATGGAACAAAGTGTCTAAACAGAATTCTTACAATAGAATAAAGCCCAGCTTTAAAGGAAATTGTTCTTGATTGGTTTTATTTTAACTTATGGTCATAAAGACATTAGGAATAAAATTTGGAGGTTATATTCTGCCAGAAAATTTCCTAATGTTCCTAAAATATGTCTGTAAATGGTGCATGTCATCTGGACATGTTTGTTTAAATTTAAAATTCGTTTATTTTATATGATAGCCAAGAATAATGTGAACACTCCAATTTAAATTTGCAGATGACATTTATTGCCGCAGCTGTGGATAGAACACATATTTTTATTCTTTAAGCAGATGGTTGAATATGCATTTTATGATAATATGGCTGTGTTGCTACAGGAAGGGGATCATCATAATTGATTGAAAACTATTTCCCTGCTCTCTCAAGTTTATTAGATTACACCTTTTGCTTCTCTATTTGACTTCTTCTTCTCTTTAGTTTCTGTTGGTATTTTTATTTTGAATTTAACAAAAAGCAACTGTAGTTTTTAATTTTTCTTGTAGTCTGAGTCGTCCTGTGTTAATATGTAGGCAATTACAGAGAAGTCAATAAAATGATTTGGCCTAATATTGATAAATAAACTTTATTTAAAAGTCGCATCAGTCATCAATAGCAGATATATTTTATTTATACTTATGCATATATGTATATGCCTAATGTGAAAGCAAATTAAGTGGTTTCGAACACAAATAGCTTCAGTGTGATAAAATAATTTGTTCCAAGATATGCTTACTTTCATAGGGGTGAGCAACAGTTATTGCTATCATTTAATAGAAAGTAAAATATTTGGTGACATATGTTTATATATTATTGAAATACTTCTCTTTTCCTAACAGGTTTTTGTAGCATGAAAAATAAAAGACCCAGAGCCATATATTGAGGCTCAATCTTCAAGCTGAAGATCAGAGAAACAAAGTAGCCAAGCCAGTAGATCTTACTTCTACCAAGCTCAAATCGCAATCTTGTCTCAATGAATCCTCAGAGGCAAAAGCAGTCAGATCCTGACTCCTCCTTCTTTTATTCCTTTCTCCACCCAGCCATATCACTCCTGTCTCCACCTCCCTAGTGTTGGGATTAAAGGTTTGTGATAAGACAACCTTTGTGTTTCTTTTAGGACTGGATCAATTTTGTGTAGTCAGTGTGGCCAAGAACTAATAGAAATCCTGAATTCTGGGATTAAAGGTGTGTACCGCCACCACACACAATAGCTCTGTGGCTGCTGGTATTAAAGCTGTACATTACCACTGCCTGACCTTTATAACTTGTGGCTGACTTTGCTTTCTGAATCCTTAAGCAAACTTTAATAAATCATACATATTGTAACATCACTGGTCTGGTTTCATCTTATAGGAAATTATTCTGTACCCAAATGAAACAATTCTTCACATGTCACAAAAAATTATGAATATATAACTTTGATGTATTAAAATTAAGAACAATCTGTTGGCCATGGTGTTGTACATCTTTAATCCCAGCTCTCGGGGGTCAGAGGCAGGTGGATTTCTGTGAGTTCTAGACCAGCCTGGTCTACATGAGCTAGTTCTCTGACAGCCTCCAAAGCCACAGAGAAACCCTGTCTCAACCCCCCCTCTCCAAATTAAGTTCATTCATTAAAAGTTGTGTCTTAGAGAGAACAATTGCCTCTTTCAGGAGGAAGTATTTCAAATGTATTTATAAAAGCATTTGTTTGTAGCACAAAAATGATGCTTTACATTACCATGTAAGGAAACAAAGAAACAAAAAGATAGAAGAAAACAGACTAATAGAACATGGTTCAAAAACAAAGGATGGTGAGAAAGTTCAGCAGTTAAGAGCTCTTGCTGCTCTGGCAGAGGACCTGGTGTGGTTCCCAGTACCCATATTGGCACTGTGCAACAACTAGTACCTCCAACTCCAGGGGACCCAACATACTTTTCTGGCCCCTGCAGACATCTGTGCATAAACACACACACACACACACACACACACACACACACACACACACACACAGAGGAACAAAAATGAAACAATTTTTTTAAAGGAAGGTAATACACAAATTGCCATAGAGGTAATTCCAACTATATTAGTGACCAGACAGTAAATATTTAAAATTCCAAGACATTACTAAATAATCAAAAGTTAAAAAGTATGGTGACCTTCAAAATTTAAGACAATCACATATATTAGTACTTATATTGAACAGTTACAAGCTCAGCCTGAAACTGTTAGAACAAATTAAACAAACACTCTGGCACGGAATATTTGGTAACTTTGTGACCACCATAACAACTGATAAAAATATATACAAATAGAATTATTAGACCTATTCACATGTTTTCATCAAAAGAATTAACAGTGCAGCTGTCATACAATTTATGCTGTAAGCAAGCCAAGCTACAGTTAAGAGTGAGATAGATTAATACATTTGAAAAATTTATTTCTTTATAAATTGGTGCTCAGTACAATGATCGCTCCTGTGTCTTTCTGTCTCTGCCTCTCTGTCTTTCTCTCTCTGTTCAATGTGTATGTGGGTGTGCCAGTTGGAGGTTTTTATGTACCTGGGATAATTACCTTTAATTTTCTTCTTGATACAATCTAGCATCACCTGGGGGGAAACTCAGTGGAAACTTGTCTAGACGTTTTTGTCCTATGAGTTTGTCTCTGGGACATTATCTCGATCACATTGATTGGGCAGGGCAGTCTCGGTGGAACAGAATGTAGAATGTCAGGCTAGTGCTAATATCCATGCATAATTTCTCTCTTTCTGCACTTGACTGTGACCAGTTCCCTCATGTTGTTGCTGTTGTGACTTCACTGTAATGAAGAAATTGTGAGCCTAAGAAATTCTTCCTTAACTTGTGTTAATCAGGATATCAATCACCGCAATAGGTAACAAAACTAAATCAGTATATCTTTGCTAACTTTAGCCACATAGGTACTATTTCTTAGCATGTTTATTCTAAATTGGTAGGGTCATCTAGTCTTCCACACATTTGTGTGGGTCTCTCATGAACTTTAGCTCATGTTTCATATTCTACAGTAGTATCTTAAATTTGTTTCTTAGAATCCTTCTCATTAAAATTAGTTCTTGTGCATGCTGTTTTTCAACAGTAAGTTAGGGGGTATCTAAATCATTTTATTCCATCTATTAAGCTCTTTGTCATTCTGTCCAAAAGGACTTTATTTGGAATGGCTGAGTCTTAAATCTCATTAACTTATTCACACCATTTTCTGACTAACCACATTTTTGAGATGTGTAGCTAAGGATAGCATAAGAAAATAATTGGTACTTGTGGGTAAGGTTAAAAGCAGATCTTTTTAGAAAGTCGTATGTAGCCAATAACACCAATGGCTCTATGAATTCAATTATATTATTTGCAAAGCTGTCACTATTTTGACATACTGACTTTGAATTATTCCTTTCTTTATGCTGTTGCGATCTTAGAGTGCAAGGCAATGCATCCAGGATTTATGGTGCTCAAATCTTCTACAGGAAAGAAAGCTATTCACTAATAAACAAATATTAAGTGATAAATAAAACTAAAGCATGCAGATGAATATTCATTCAGAATGAAATCATTTTCCCTATATAGAGTCTGTGAAGGAAGGACTGTACAGTTTGAAAATCAGCATCTCTTGTTAACACTATTCCTCCTATAGCAGCACGTTTCACTTTAGTGCAGAAAGTTTTGTTCTTATATGTTCTGCTACTGAACGTTGTGATTTCTCTATGTCTTATTATACTCATTTTAAACACTCTTATTTTTTAATTTTATGTGTATTGGTATTTTTTGCTTGCATGTTTGTCTGTATACCGCATACATATAGTGCCCACAGAAGTCAGAATATGATCTTCTGTCCCCTGAAACTGGTGTTAGAGATGGTTGGGAGCAGTCATGTGTGGTCTTGGAATAAAGCATGGGTTGTCTGGAAGAATAGCCAGTGTTCTTTGCATGAGAGCCTCACATTCTAAACTCTCAAAGAGAAGGTTATTTTACTTTGAAATGCATCCTAGGCTTGGCAGAGAGAGGGTTCAGTGGTAAAGTGTACAGATTGCAAGTTAAGGGGGCCCCAGTTAAGCTCCTGTCACATCAATGGCAACTAAAATCCAACTGTAATTACAACTGCAAGGGAACTGATGCTTCCTTTTGATTCCCAGGGCACCAAAAGGCTTGCAGGTAGTGGATGCATGTAGGCAGGCCAAACACACACACTCTCTCTCTCTCTCTCTCTCTCTCTCTCTCTCTCTCTCTCTCTCTCTCTCTCTCTCTCTCTTTCTCACACACACACACACTCAAATAAATCTTACAAAAAAATAAAAACTAGCAATCATAATTCCATTTCCGACCTTCAGTCAATCAATGTGGGTTATTTCCAGCTCACACCCTCTGAGACCTGCTTGCTATGTTTTCCTAACAAAGTGTCCTTCTGTTGCCCATGTATCTCTTTTATTCTCTCTGTCCCCTAGGACTTTGCATGCACTGGTGGCTTTATCTAAAATGCCTTTCTTTTTCATCAAACAAGATTTTTTTATAGTATTCAAAGTTTAGCCTAAGCAAAATCGGTGGAAGAGGAGTTTCCTCTGGTAGCAAGCTACAACTCTCCATACACATCTGTTTTGAATTCCTGACCATGTTTATTTATAATCTCAATTTGCATAATAGTGTCTCAGGAACAATCACTGAGCCTCTTTGTCTCATTCAGATTCCTAAATACTCATTCAAGAGCATGAGTATTTCGGTGCTCTGTGGTTATGTATGTCTATGTTTTAAATCTTAAATTAGCATTTAAAAATTGGGTGAAAAAAATCAAGGCCTTTTAAAACATGCCTTGTGAATCAAGGATTGTTCCTCTGTGTGTGTGTGAGTGTGTGTGTGAATGTGTGTGTGAGTGTGTGTGTGAGTGTGTGTATGTGTGTTTATTGCCCACATATGTTATCTTGTATCATTGCTATCTTGCTTTAGGTATTATATAGAAAATATAGCTAGATCCTGGAAGCAACCTAGATGTTCCACAACTGAAGAGTGGATAGATAAAATGTGGTACATTTACAAAGTGGAGTACTACTCAGCAGAAAAAAACAATGGAATCTTGAAATTTGCAGGCAAATGGATGGCACTAGAAGAAACCATCCTGAGTGAGGTAACCCAGACACAAAAAGACAAACATGGTATGTACTAACTCAAATATGTATTTTAGATATGGATCAGGGGAGTGCTAACCTACAATCCCAGTGCCAGTGAGTCTGGGAAACAGGGAGGTTCCCAAGAGAGATGCATGATACCCCAGAGAAGTGGAATGAGGCAAGATCTACTGAGGAGATTGGGAACATGGAGGGAAGGGAGAGGGAACCAGGAAAAAAGAGAAGGGATTAAGAGGAGGGGAGAAGAAGGCATGGGGGAGCAGGAAGGTTGTGTTGGGGGAAGAATAGAGGAGAGCAGGATGAAAGATATCATAATAGATGGAGTCACTATAGGCTTGAGGAGAGAGCTGGCACTAGTGAGATCTCCAGAGATCTACAAGGATAACACTCACTGGCAAATTAAACAATAGTGGAGAGACTACACTAATAGCCCCTCCTTGATGACAAGATTGATGACTACCTTATATGCCATCCTCAAACCTTCATCCAGTGACTGATGGAAGCAGAGATAGATACCCACAGATAAACACTGAACTGAACTCCTGGAACCTAGTGACAGAGATGGAAGAGTGATGAGCAAAGGGGTCAAGACCATGCTAGTGAAACCCACAAAGACAGCTGGCTGATGGCTGAGAGGCCAACAGGTGACTGATCCAGACAGCCTGAATGTAGTCTCAGTGAGGAGGCCACAGAAATCACTGGGGCCATGGGTAGTAGATCAGTGTTTACCATGGCATATGGATGAAATTTGGGAGCCCATTCCAAACAGAGGGATGCTCTCTCAGCCTGAACACGTGGGGAAGGGCCTAGGTCCTGCCCTGGATGAAATGACAGACTCTGGAGATCCCCTCCACAGAGGGTCTCACTCTCCCTGGGGAATGATATGGGGATTGGCTGGGGGGGCTGGTGGGGAGCTGGTGGAGGGGCAAGGGAGGAGGGGTGGGAGAGGGAGCTGGGATTGACATGTGAAACATTCACGTTTCTAATTTAAATAAAAACATACGTTGAGGAAAAAATAAAAAATATAATATGAGATCTATTTTATATAAATATGGTAGATGTATATGTAATTTTATTGAATAAAGAGTATTTGGAAATAATGTGGCTCTAACTGCTTCCTCAGTTCAAAAATATTAAGTGAATAAAGAAGAATCTGTTGCTGAATCAGTTGCAGATTACCTTGAAAAGAACCTTAATCCAACTTTCTGAGAAAAAAAATACAGTAAGGGTTATACATCAGAAACAAAAGCGAAGTCATCCTGAATTAATATATAATGAAAACAATGGTAATTATTTGTACTTAGTTTTTATGATCATATAGCACCAATATCTTTTAGTATTATTTCATGCTAGGAACAGCACATATAAGAAAGAAGGTGAAATGGAGTTATATTTAGGGCTCTAGCATTTTACAAAATGTGAGTTTTTTAAAAAAATAATTGAATCTATGCTTCCTTAGTTATACATCTTTACTGACCAGCTCAGTATCTTTGAAGCATGCTGCTTAATAAAAATCATTAAGGAGCCCAGCAGCAATTCAAATATATAAATAAGTTTGAACACAAGTTTCTTGCATGGGTAGGCAATACTTTATCCACAAGGTATAGTCTACTAAATGAAACTTTCGGTGCCATTCATAGTCTACTCCCTACTAGCTATTGATCAAGGAGGCTCCAGTGGCTGAAGGATACCTACACAATAGAGCCACTGACCTTGCTTTTCTTGGGCACCATTACTAGCAAGTAAGATTCTATTACTGAAGATGGGGCACACTTTAGTTGCAGGATATTGCAGCACCCGCACCACAAGCAAGTCCAAGGAATCAGGAAAAGAAAGACCAGATGTCCAGCTGTTTGTATTAAGAGAATGCATGTGCTGCCTTTATTGCCAGGAGAGAGGCTGTGTGTGTGTGTGTGTGTGTGTGTGTTTGTGTGTGTGTGTGTGTGTGTGTGTGTCTTGCAAGTGCAAAGAGGTCTCTCTCTTGTAGGAGGGAGCAGTCTTATATACACAGGCTTTACGGCACAGTTGAAAAACCCCTTCCCTTCAGTAGAAGAGAGTCTGTTTTCCTCCTACTAGATGTTGATGTTAGTGGGGCAATACAGGGACATTAAGCCAGGACTGGAAAACAAGATGCACTGGTGGTTATCAGCTGACAAACAACTTAGAGATCCTGTGGGGGCTAGGCCCCAACAGGATATAGGGAAGTCAACTTAGGTAGGAGCTGACAACGTTCTTTCTGTGCTGACTAGTACCAGAAGCTTCTATGGAAGTCACTAGGGAGGAAAACACATGAATGATCTTATGTAGTACTGGTCCCTGCATCCTACAATACCAATCAAACAGAAAAAGAGGACTGCCTGTGGAATGGCAACATAAAGGTTATGAGGATAACCAGCCACTTTTTGATTGTCTGTGAGGTCTACATAACAGAACGAAATTTATGTCTGGTATGCTAATCATTGTCAAAAAAACATTTCTCTAGATACCCCAAGGAGGAAACTACTTCTCTTGTTTTTCTAAATGCATATAATCAAACTGGTTTCAGGATATTTATGTTTATAGTGCTGCTTTCAACTTTGGCCAGAGAAATCTCTTCCTATTGTGGGTGGCAATGGTGACACTAAACTGGCCAAGATGATGAATCCTAAATGTGTATTTAAGAATGTTCATTCCTAAATCTTTATTAACTACACCAACAAATCAAGGTACATAAAACATTGTGACCTGAGGGGTAGAAAAAATGTAAGAGCCAGAGGATATGGAGGAGGGCTGTGGAATGTTGTCTTCTGGACATGGCATCAACTCACTGCACCTGTGGTTACCTATAGAAGACCTACCCAAGGTCAAACCAACAAGATTAGACAAAATACCACCCGGAAAGGATTCATTGCCTTCAGTGGGTGACAAAATTCAATAAACAAAAACAGAGGTGGGAAATGGATGTATTTGTGGAAGTCTATGGGGGAGAATAAGTTTGGTTGTGATTACAATACATGTATACATGTATGAAATTTCCAAGAACAAAGAAATATATGTTTAAAAAGCAAGTTGGGTAGTCTCAACTCCTAAATGAATCTGAGGAAGAATGAATTCATTTTTTGCAGAATGCTGTTTGAAGCAAACAGTTAAAATCCTACAAGCATCTGTGATACTTCTTTAGACTTGAATTAACTTCTCTCACAGAAGCCAAACAACTCATTTAGTCATTTTCCCAGTTAGGACTTTGAAATATGATGTAATGTCAGTCAATCAAGTGAATTTCTCTGCTTGACAGAAATAGATGACATGGTTGATGTCCTTGGGCATATCCCATGGGCTCTTGAAATCATATTTACACTAGTGACATGAAATCCTTCTGATATCAAGAGACAAGAAAAAAAATGATACTGCCAACATTCTTTATTAAATACAACTAGTCTAGAAGCCAATCTCTGTTACTTTTTTTTTTTTTACGAGACAGGGTTTCTCTGTATTGTTTTGGAGGCTGTTGGACCATGCTGGCTTCGAGATCACAGAGATCTGCCTGCCTCTGCCTCCCGAGTGCTGGGATTAAAGGTGTGCACCACCACCGCCCAGCGCCAATCTTTCTTATTACAGTTCTGAGAATTAAAAAAAAATTTGGAACAAATCCTTTAAGCTGTGTTAGGTAGTAGAAAAAATACACATGACTATTATTTGCACAAATTAGAGTTGCTTAACTCATTATCAAATACAAATGGTCAAGTAAACTTCCTTTTTAAGAAAGATGAATATAAATTAGAGACTGTACTTGGAGGGCCAAAAACAACATCTGCAAAATAAAATAACAATGACAAATAATAAGTACCAGTCTTAAAAAGCCTTTTTATTTTGCATGTGTGTATGCAAATCCCCACATTAGTTAATGAATTTACACTTTAATCCTATATAGTTAAATACTAGTTGAACATTTGTTTTCATTATACATCAAAGGCTTTAATATTTTTTTAACTTAACTTTCTCTAAGAAACTTTCTGCTCCTGAATTTAGCCAAACATCAGAAATAAGTTAGTATTTTATGACAATGATTGAATCTTTACTAAGTATTCATTAATAGGAAATTTAACTCAAATTACTGCACATGTTTTCTGCTTTATCCAGCAGAAAAAAATGATGGAATCTTGAAATTTCTTGGAAAATGGATGGCACTAGAAGAAACCATCCTGATTGAGGTAACCCAGTCACAAAAAGACAAGCATGGTATGTACTCACTCATATATGGATTTCAGACCTGAAACAGCTATAGAGTCTGGAAAACAGGGAGGACCCTAACAGAGATATGCATGGTAACCCAGAGAAGGGGAACAGGACAGAAACTTCTGAGGGGATTGGGAGCACGGGGTGGGGGGAGGTGAGGAAGCTGAGAGAAAGAGAGGGGGTGAAGAGGAGGGGAGAGGAAGACATGGAGGAGCAGGATAGTTGAGTAGGGGCAAGAAGAGAGGAGAGAAGGATGAGAGCTCCCATAATAGAGGTAGCCATTATAGGTTTAAAGATAGATCTTGTACTAGTGAGATATCCAGGGGCTACAAGGATGACACCAGCTGGCAATCTCATCAGTAGTGGAGAGGCTATCTTCAGTGCCCTTCCCTGATAACATGATTGAAGACTTCCTGTATGCCACTATAGAGTCTTCATCCAGAGGCTGAAGGAAGCATAGGCAGACACCCACAGGAAACCAGTTGCAGAGAGGGAGGAATGATGAGCAAAGGGGTTATAACTTGGTGACAGAAACAGCTGACCTGAGCAAGGGGGACCTCATAGACCCCAGACTGATAGCTGAAAAGCCAGCAAGGGACTAATCCAGACCCCCCAAACATGGATGTCAGTGAGGAGGCCTCAGCATCCTTTGGGGTCTCAGGCAATATATCAGCATTCAGCCCTGTAATCTAGATGGACTTTGGCAGCCCATTCCATGTAGAGGGATGTGGTCTCTGCCTGGACACATGGGGGAGGACCTAGGCCCTGCCCCAGATCATATGACAAACTTTCGAGATCCCCCATGAAGGGCCTCACCCTCCTTGAAAAGTGGAGTGGGGATTGGAGGAGGGGTTTGGAGAGGGAGCTGGGTTTGACATGTGAAGCAAACTTGTTTCTAATTTAAATAAAAAAATAAGAACCCAAGTTCTTTAAACTTCCAATGTTAGTAGAAGACCTACAGCTCTCCAGAAATTCTCCAGGTCTTCAGTGACAGACTGGTACTGCTGAGACATTCGATTTCATAGGTTTGGTAGCTAGTAAATTTTCATCCTCTCCAGTTTTCAAATAAGACTATGTCAATATAATAAAGGCACCTTGTCACATATATTTATTTTATTGGAGCTTTTCCTCTGGTAAACCTTATCAGTCTCTTTATTAAGATATCATATTCTAAGTACTTTGAAAGAAATATCTCTATAACGCAACTTCTAATATATAATGCTATCCTTATTTATGGATAAGAATGTTTAGTAGGACTGAGTTAAAGACTTAGTAGCTGCACATGACAAAGATGTGAGGTAATAATGCAGTTATCAGTTATTGGCCTTACTTCTGAGGCTGTGGAAGGCTGGCATTGATGAAAAGTACAACTCATCACTCAAAACTTATTCAGTAGAGGCAAACATTCTAAGAAATGTACAAGTTATATTTTGTATTGAAAATCTATAATAACAATGTTTTCCCACCTATGCTTACTACAAGGATGAAACTGTTTACACTATAACAGTTGTAATGTTGGACATAGATTTTCTACTAGATATCTATAAACATACCCCTAATTAAAGCTTAGGGTATACACAGGATTACTCACTAGTATCTATGTTCTGCATAATAATTCTCTTTGAAATTTACAAATCTTAAAATCAAATAATCGTCTAAACCAAATGACTACAATGTGAAACAATTATAACCTTGACCTAGGACACAGGAATAAACTGTGTCTTGAGTGTTGGCACTAATATACCATTTCTCATTAGCACAGTAGCAATGTAATTCATCCAACAGTGCTCATGCATGGTATATTGTTGTGAAATATTCAACAGAGAAGACGTCTCAGAGATTAGTTCAAGCCAATAGACAATATTAATTAGATGGATGATAGCTATATTAGGTGTTCCAGACCCCAGTTCAGTCCTGAGCCTAAGCCTTCCTCTGAGCTTTTAAGCACAAAAACCACCTCAGTTGGCACACTTCTTAGCAAAAGCAGTTAACCAGGAGCAGGACTACAGAAGCCAAAAAGCAAGGTTAGTACACTTAGGGACTTTCCCAGAACTATGGACCTTGTTACATTGGACCTTTTTTCTTGTTTTGGTAGGTGTTTCTGCTTACATGCATTTTGATTTCAGTCATGCTAATATTTGGATATCTAAGATCTGGGGGATCATTACAGTATGAGTCAGAGTTTTCTAGAGGAATAAACTGACAGATGGAACACAAACACACATACACACGCACATATATTATAAATATATATTTTATATTATTATACAAATAATTCCAAATTGTCTTTTTCAGTTGTTTACAGACTGTGATCTGGTCAACAACAGTTGTCTCCCAGTATAAAGACTAAAAGCATTCAAGCCACGAATCTGGGTGTGTCAGCACGTCTTCAGTCCACATTGAAGGTATACCTCAGAAGTAGAATGTACTAACTTAACAACACAATGGAGGGCCACCAAGAAAATTGAAGAGTTTCCTGCTTCAATGTCCTTTTGCATATGCTGCAACCAGATTTGGCCAGATGTAGGGTAAGCTTTACAACATCAATGATCCAGATTTAGGGTAGTTTTGTTGTTATATCAAATAATCAATTCAATAGAATTCTTCATATGTGGGGTTTAATTGGTTAAGGTGTGGTTAAGTTCACAACCAATGCTAGGCATCACATTTACTAAGCAAGATTTCTGAAAATAAAAGTTTTGTTTGTTTGTTTTTAAATTTTAGACTATATTATTCCTTTTTACTTAGGGCAGAATATATCAAGCAAACATGAGAGGTCAAGTATTCTAATGATAGAAAAGTTGCAAGTTTAAAAAGATCAAAGTGAGTAGTTCATTAGTTACTTTTAGAAGACTCATGCAATGGCAATATATTCTCATTTCAACTACTTTAATCCTTAATACCTATTTAAGGAAAATTGAGAGTATTTCAAGTGCAAGACAGTAACAGTTCCTAAATATAACTCATGTTAACAAGGTGATTGATTCACTTTATTTGCAGAAACTTCAGAGTGCAACGTATATGATCACTATAAGTGAACTGGAAGGGTTTATTTACACTATACCCAAAGAGATTAAAGAACTAACTGGGATCATTGCTTTCTCTTGTGTTTTCTAAAGATAATCTTCAAAAATGACCAAATCTACAAATAATAGGAATAGAATAAGGAGAATTAAACCAGGTAAAAACTATAGAAATACAAGAAACAGTAGAATTAAAAATTCCTACCTAGGGAGAAGGAGGCACTTACCAAGTACAAGAAGCATAGAGAACACCAAACAGAAAATAAATTGTCCATGAGACATAATTATCAAAATACTACTTGCACAGAATGAAAAATGAATATTCAAAGCTGTTGCAATGGAAAAAAACAAGTGACATATAAATGCAGATCTGTTAGAATAAAACCTGAGTTTTCCAGAGACACTATAAAAGCCATACTTGCCTAGACAAATGTTCTACTATCTAACTGGATTAAAAATATCATTTAATGATAAAAATAATTATAATAAGTGCCTAACTACTAATCCGGCTCTAGAGAAGGCACTAGAATGAAAACTTCTACAATAAGAGATTAACCCCACCCAAGAAAACACATGTAATAAATAATCCTGTGTTAGCAAATCAAAAGAAGGGGAACCTACATTACCAGAAAAAAGATAATGCTACTCAACAAACACTGTTCATTGGATAACCTCAACATGAATGGTCTCAATTCCTCAATAAAGAAACAGACTGACAAATTGGATTAAAAAACACAGAGCCTGTCATTCTTGTGTATCCAAAATAATGCACCTTAACATCACACAAAGGTAAAAGGAGGGGAAAACATATTCCAAGCAAATGTACCTAAGAAGTAAGCTACTAACAATTTTAATATCTGATAAAATAGACTTCAACTTAAAACTGATCATAAGAGATAGTACACATTAATCTAATGAAAAAAAAACCACCAAGAAGATATTCTAATCACTTATGCACCAAGCACAAGGGCATTGAAGGTCATAAATGAAACACTCCTATATTTAAGATCATATACTGACCTTTACTCAGTGACAGTAGGTGGCTTCAATACTGGACTCGTACCAATAGAGAGTGCTGCCTTTTGCAGGGAACATCACATTGTCCATTCTTTTGGTTTTCCTCACAACCCCACGGGACAGGCTATTGTGGAGCGCACCCATGCCACTCTCAAACAGTATTTTAAGAAAATAAAAAAGGGGGAGTATGTTACCTCCCCCAATATTCAGTTATCCACCATACTTTACATTTTAAATTTTTTGACCATAGACCGTAATAATTTGTCTGCTATGGAGAGACATTGGAACAAACCCTCCCAGTCCTTGGGATGGGTCAGATGGAAGGATTTGATTACAGGAAAATGGCAGCCACCCACTCCCCTACTAGCTAGGGTCCGAGGGGCTGTTTGTGTTTTCCCTCCAGGAAGTGAGAAGCCCATTTGGGTCCCCGAATGGTGCATCAGGCATGTCGACCCCAATACTACTCCGGATACTAGTAATGCTCACCATGATAAAGATGATCCAACCGTTGCTGAACACTCAGGTAAGGGAAATATGGGCGTTGGTGAGGATTCCCCCCCATATTAACGCCAGTTAGTCATTCCAGCTCCCTGTTGATCAATTTTTATAACACCAATAATACATTGGAAGCGGCTGCTGCCAATGAGATTAAAAAGTCAGAAACTAGACATTCTGAGTTTCCTCCTCCTAAGCCTGATACCAGGGTCAGGAAGTAGGGGAATCCAAGAGATTCCCAGTGGCATACGCTTTTAATCCCAACACACCTTTATGCAAGTCCCAGGACAGCCTCCAAACAATACAGAGAAACCCTGACTCAAAAAAAAATTGGTACTGGTATTAATTAAAGAAAAAGACAAAGACAAAGGTATATGGAATGGAAAATTTTGTTTACATTTAAGTTCTATTTTGTGAGTCATCTCTAAAAACTTTTGGCCAAAAGCCTGGCCTCTCTACCTTGCATCTACAGAGTTACAAGGAGTAGGTACGGCTGTACCCCATGACTGTAGCTCAAATGGAGAAATGATAAAAACTATAGGACTTTTTAACCTTTTTAGTTCAAGGATTGGCTGGAGTTGTTATTTTACATAGATTTCAATTAAGAAAGCTTCATTGCAACAGACTAATCATGACTTAGGGAAAAAGGATGACGGAAAGATGCATGTATGTTCTGAATGTATGGTGTGGCCACACCGGTATGTATGAAATGTGATTGTGAATGCGTGAGTGTGAACTGCTTATATGATTAAAAGGATACTTAAATCCCTTCAAAAATAGTTCAGAAGCTACCTAGATTGCTTTATATATAGCCAAAAGGAACATCCAGCCAGTCTGTTAATGTTTTAACAGAAAAATTTAAGATGCAAATGAGGCCTTGTCAGCTAGTGAGAGCTCTACAGGTTAGTTTGGAAAAGACTGCTCACATACTTCAATAATTTTCAAAAGTTATTTGGACACAGTATAGTTTACAATCTTTGAGTGATTTTCAGAAGTTTTTGGGAAATATTTAATGGATATGTCCTTTTTAATGGGCATCTACAAATAATCTAAGTAGTGATCCCAATTTACCTAGATAGTCAACCAAGGAGGGTAGACAAATCCTTCTACTGTTATGGTCCAGCTTCAACAGTTCAAAAAAATTTTTTTAGAAAATATAAAAGGGGGAATAATGCCCCCAGTCCCCACATGACTCATCAAATAATACACTCCTCATTTAAAAATTTTATAATGTGAATGCCAGTGAGCTTCAGACAGATTCTGGCATGATGGAACTTGAGCAACCATTGCTCAGGTCAAATGGAGACATCCATGCACTAGACAGTGGAGAAGACCCTAATTGGGGTCGAGGGCATGTTTGTGTTTTCTTGCAGGAAAAGAATAAAGCTTCGGCAACTGTCAGACCATTTAGTGAGATGCATGGAGCAGAGAAAAACTGGACCTGAGACCATGGGAGCCTACCTAAGCCAGTTTGAGTGAGATCTCCTAAATCAGTGTTCCTGACCCTTGATGTCATCAAATCTAAAGCCGAAGAAAGAAAGAAAACAGTCGGCTCGAGATTTCCAGTTTCTCAACAGACCTGCTGCATCAACCTTCCAGACCCATGAGTTTTCATCGTGAAGCCAACAGAGAAAAAAGGACCCATTTAAAGCATTTGGACATTGGTATGGACTATGAGTGGCAAAAGCCTCTTTTCAAGATTTTAACAGGACATGATCACTTGAAATATCAGACTTAGTGGTTCCTGTTTCTGGAATCACGACTAGGCCAGTGTATTTTTCTGGAGAAATGCAACTTGTCCTAATGCGACAACTATTGTTCATATTTTTCGTAATGCTACATGTGTAACATCAATGATTGTACCTAATGTATCTGTGCAAGTGCACTTTCTAAATGCTTTCCTGAGCAGATCTTGAAACGATTGGAAACTTTATCAAATTGTAAATGTAAATCACATGCGGGTTACCCTTGTAACAGATGAAGGCTGGTAGAATGTTATGGCCCAGATCTGGTGATGGGTATGGTGATGGAGAGGCGCTATGTCAGTGGGGGTCCTGGAAATGGTGGCAGAGGCAGTAGGCATTCTGGCTTTATGCCGAGCTCAAACGTGCCTTGTTCCAGAGGCAAGAGATCCGTAACCAAGTATTGCTTAGCGTAGCCCATGGCAATCCCGATAGCCATGAAGGTTGGTTACAGATGATTTAAGGTTGGGGTGTCTCCGATGACGGGCAACCTGTGGGGAAGACCCCTCCCGCCTAAGACAGGGGTTCAAGGTCCCCCAAAGACGGGAAAGGGAGGGTGACCCTACTTGACCTAAGCCAGGAGTGCCTCATTTGAAAATAAAAAGGGGTGAATTGTGGGAACACCAGACCTTGAGCAGAGACCCACTTCCCCTTCTGCCTGGGAGTAGGCAGCTGTAGACAATGTTTAGTAAAAACATGTTTACTAAAAACGATACAATAAGTTCCTGGAAAAGGCCTTCCCACGGAAACCGCCCTGACCTCGACCTTGTCCAAAGACTAACCGCACCTTCAAAACCCCACACACATCCACCTCTGGTGTCAGAGCAGAACCAGCCAGGGGAGAGGAGAGAGCAGAAGCTTCTCTGGTGGGAGCTTTTCTTAGGAGGTTTTCTTGAACCTTTTTGGAGCCTGTTTAAAGTTTTCTTTATATCATTGAACGAGTCTCTCTGTTGTCAATCCCGGACACCCTCCGCACGTTCTCGGACACAGGCCGCACAGCAGACGTGACAGGTGGCTTCAATACTGGACTCGTACCAATAGAGAGTCCAGGCAAAAATTAAACAAAGAAATTATGGAACTAACTGATATCAAAGGCAAATGGAACTAGCAAGTATTTAGAGATAATTTCCCCAAACAGAAAACCTTCTTCTCAGCAGATGAAATCAATGAAACAATGAGTTGGTACTTTGACAAAATCATTAAGACTAACAACCCCTTAGCAAAATTAAATAAAAGGCAGAGACAAAATATCTAAATTTAAAAAATAGAGATGAAATGTAAGGTATAGCAACAGACATAGAACAAATTAAGGTATTCAGAAGGAAAAATGAGGCCACAAATACCCTTACACCCAAACCACTTAAAGATCCGACAAAGAAAGAGAATCACAGACCAATTTACAATATGAAAATCAATGCAATATTCTCAATAAAATGCTTGCAAACTGAATACAAGAACACATCAAAATGATCATGCGCTAGTGTCAAGTAGGCTTCATCTAAGAGCGGCAGAGTTGATTCAGCACATATAAATTGAGATATAAACCAACTGAAAGTTGGAACCCACAAGGTCATTTTATTAGATGCAGTAAAGACCTTTGACAAAATCCAAAACAACCACATGATAAATGTCCTGAATACAATAGGGATTCAAGAGACATACCTCATGGATCTCATAGCCAACATAAACCTAAATGGAGAGAGAAACTCAAAGAATTTCCTCTAAAATCAGTAACAAGTCAAAGTTTTCCGCTATCTCCATACCTATTTAATATACTACTAGAAGTCTTAGAAAGATAATTAAGACAATTGAAATAGATCAAACAGATACAAATCGGTAGATACGTCAAAGTATCTAGAGATACTTTGATATGTCTAGAAACGTCAAAGTAATTTTATTTGCTATAATACATAAGTTACCCTAAAAATTTCACCAGGGGCCAGATGGTGGTTGTGCATGTCTTAAATTCAAGCACTCCAGAGGTAGAGGCAGGTAGATCTTTATGAGTTTCGAGGCCAGCCTGATCTACAGAGCAAGTTTCAACACAACTAAGACCATACAAAGAAACCCTGTTTTGAAAAATCAACAAAAAATTGCACTAGGGAACTCCTACTTTAATTTCAGCAAAGTAGCTGGATACAAAATTAACTCCCCAAATCAGTAGTCCTCTTGTATGCAAAAGGCATATGTACCTGCCTTTCAAAATAGCTTCAAACAACATAAAACTATTCAAGCAAAGTGAAAGACTTGTGTGACCAAAATTTTAAGACATTGCTGCAATAAGTACAAGATACCAGGAGATGAAAAATGTTGTAATTTAAGAAAAGTGGCTTGTGAGGAAAGATAACATATGACAGGGTTGAGACTGAGAGGTTTTCAATTAGGAAAAGGGATAAAAAATGGGGGAAAGGAAAGAGAGGAGGCCAACTTTCCATGACACTGGCATCAGGATAGAGGAAAGATGGGAGATAGAAGAAAGTGGGTAGAGAGAGATGGGAACAGATGGAGAGAGGGAGATGAAGAAAAGGAGGATGGGAAGTAGGCAGGGCCCTTTTAAAAGGAAACATAGCGAATATGCAAAGGTGGTGCACTGAGTGGCTGAAGCTGAGGGTATATCCTGTCTGAAACCCAAGGACAGGCAAGTACAGATTCCTGAATACTAACAGAAAGATCTCTCATGCTCTTGGATTGGTAGGATCAATATCCTGAATATTACCATCTTATCAAAAGCAATCTATGGTTCAGTGCAATTCCCATCAAGACTCTTACACATATCTTTGCAGAACATGAAAGCACAATTTTCAAATTCATACAGAAACAAAAGATAAAACAAAAGCTGAAAAGGTAATCTGATTAGTAAAAGAACTGCCGGAGGCATTAGAGTACCTTATCCCAAATTATGCTACTTATCTATCAGGCCTCTGGTAGTGGATCAGTATTTATCCCTAGTTTATAAATGGCCTTTGGGACCATTGTTAATAGAGGGATAATCTATCTGGCTAGAAATATGGGAAAGGACCTATGCCCTACTTAAATGACGTGACAGACTTTGATGATCCTCCAAGAAAAGCCTCAAGTTCCCTTGGGAGCACAAAGGGGGTGGGACGGGGTATTGGTGGGGGCAATGGGAGGTCGGGAAGGAAAGGGAACTGGGATTGATGTGTAAAGTAAGATAGTTTCTAATCTAAATTTTAAGAAAGGAAAAATAAAGATTGGCTCCAAGTCTCTCCCAATCCACTCCACTGTCTCTATTATCCATAAGTGGTTTTATAAATCTATCTATCTATCTATCTATCTATCTATCTATCTATCTATCTATCTTTTTATCTTTCTATCTATGTATCCATGTATCCATATATGTATGTATATATGTATGTATGTATGTATCATATGCCTATCCCATCCATCCATCCATCCATATCTATCTACTGTGTGTGTGTGTGTGTGTGTCTGTGTGTGTTTAAACCCAGTCATAATGTACTAAAGAAGCAGAAAGAAAAAATGTTAGATGTGGCCTTTGAGCCTATATTGCCTCTGTCATTCATTGAACCTGTGCTCTTATACTGTCAACGCTGAAGCATCGCTCAGATTTTCTCTGCCTTTTGTAGAAGTGACTGCTTAAAGTGGACTGCAGTTTTACATTTACCTTCAGCTTGGGGAGGGTGGTCTGATAAAACTCCAGTAATGACTTTTAAGGAAAGTGTGATTAAAAAGAGGTGCTCAGTTGTCTTTCAAAGTGACTATGTCCCATCCTTCTGTAGACAGCAGGGGAAGATTTCTCTGCTCTTCTCTGTGATCACCAGTTAGACCTCCAAAAGTAAATTGCAAAAAGACAGAAAACATCCCAGAGTCTTTAACTCTCAGACTTATCTATTTTGATCCTCCAGCAATTCTTCAATTACAGTTTGGAGTTGACAGAATACTGGGTCCTACAGATGCTTTTGGTATCAGTTCCTGTGATGGATTCTACTTCTGGCTTTGTGTCTGCCTACCTTTGATATGTAGGCTTTGATTCTGTATCTGTCTATATAAATTTCCAATTTGTGAGATAATGTGCGTGCATTGTTTCCCATCCTTCTTACCCTTTATCCTCTCTCTAGCCTTCCTTCATTTATTTTCTACTATTTTTTTAGTTTATGTTGCCACTCACCCTTTTCAAGTTCCCTTCTCCCTGCTGTTACTGTCTTTCTGTTACTTGCATTCAGCGCATTTTACAAATTCCTAACATTCTCTTTTCCAGGCCTGGGTTTTTGACCAGGTATGTTCTACATCTTCTTTGTTTAACTTTATTCTACTTATACTCATTTTGTTGGGGATATACAACATATATTAAACTGAATTCATGACTTAGTCATCTGATTCTAGCATATGTGTCACTGTTAAGTCACTCTTCATTGTTTAATGTTCTCCCCAGGGAGGTCAGAGTTTCCTACTTTCTTCAATGTTTCTTATTTTCTCAATCTCTTCTTGTACAGATTGCAGTTTCACCTTAATTAGCTCAATATATTTTCATGTTTCTTTTGAGTAATACTGCACTTTCTTTGGGATGCAGCCAAGTATATTGGATGTGCTATGATACTATTTGTTAGTGGACTTTGCTTTTTCTTGTGTTCCATCACTAATACATCACACTTGTAAGTCAATACCTGGCTGACTATATGAAAGACCCATATCTTAGATTTTGCCACGCGCCTGTCGTCACTCTGATGCCAATACAATTGTCCCAGCATCTCTGAGTGCAAGCTTTAGTTCTGTGCACTTTTCTCCCTTTGCATTTTCCAGTCAGCTCAGTTTTCACAGAGGCCTTTGCTGGCTGGCCCACAGAACATATTATAAGCTGCTTTGAGGATATACTCTGTAAAATCTGTACTGCATAAATTGCTCTGAGAATTCTAAATATCATTACCATAATCTCATTTAGTTTTAAGTATGAAGACTTCTATTAATCGTCTTCCATCTTCCCTATGATCTAGGCTTGTAGGAAACTCCTCAGGGTTCAAGTGAGGTCAGCTCTTTCTTTCTGCTTGGTATATGATATCATTCTCCACTCTGCCCTGTGGACTATTATATAGAAGCCAATGTTAAATTAATTTTGTTCATTTCTTATCTTATTGAAGCAGGAGAATAAATCTGGTCTATAAATCTCATCATGAACAGAAACAAGGCTCATCTTACTTGTTACTCTCTCCATAAGTAACTTAAATTCATACATAAAACCAAGTCTTTTTTCACAATTTCTAAATAAGAAATGCAATTTTGATATAAAATAATCTAACATTAATTTTTATTTTTACCTCCCATTTCTCCCATTTGTTTTTTAGTGCAAAACCTGAGATGAAAACAGGTACAGATTTAGAAAATGTCTAGTTCTGTTACCCTCAATTTTAATATTATTCTTTTGGGCCGTAGTTAAAGTTTTTCATCATTGACAAATAATCAAGAGTATCAAAAGTACTGATAGGTAATGTTTGTCTAAAATGTTGAGTCTATGAAAGTTTTTTTCCTGAAAGGTAGTGCTCTCTACTGAGAGAATATTATGGAATTATTTGTTTCATTGTATCATAGTTAAAGTATCTACATTTTCATAGTGTGCCCATTCCACATAGTCACTAATAAATTGTTCTATAGGCACAGGAGACAAACTTCGAATAGTTCAGCACATGTTTTATACATATACATTATCAAGAATTTCTGATCATAAAATAATATTCATTTCTTCATTCATTTTTGTGTATGTATATGTAGTGTGCATGTATATGCCCATGGCACTTGGCGACAGACATTAGTTGGCACAATCACTACACCCCTGTTCACACATTAAGAGTCAAGAGCAAAATGTCAGGTATTGTTGGAGACAAGATCTGGCTGGGCGATGGCAGTACATGTCTTTAATCCCAGTACTAGGGGAAGCAGAGGCAGGCAGATCTCAGTGTCCTCGAGATCAGCCTAGTATACAGAATGAGTTCCAGGTCACCCAAGGCTGAACAGAGAAACCCTGGATCAAAACTATCCCCTCCCACAAAAAAAAGAAAAAGAAAAGAGCTAAGGTCTGTTAGTGAATTAATTAAACTAGCTGACCTTTGAGATTTCAAAATATTCTTGTCTCTGCCACAATGCATGGATTACAGTCGAGTGATATCACTGACACCTTGTTAGATGGATCTTGCTGATCAAAATCAAGTCCTTGTGCTTATAGATCAAATGATTTTACCACTAAGCTTCTCTGCAGCCCCTATTTTATTCATTAGAAGCAATGTATATAAGAAGAACCAAGATCTACCAGCTAAAAATAGATATTCGTATCACCAAATAATGTAATAAATAAATGAAATATCTTCAATTTTTGTTAAAGTTGAGATTTGAAATTCCATATACCTAGTATACTTACTGATCTGGGAGCCTAGTAGCAAATGTTTTAGGAAGACCTAGATGAGAAAAACCAATGCTGTTAAGACACATTGCTGAGTCAAATCGAGCAGATTTAAAGAAAGAAGACAGACACCTATTTAATTAATTAAATAACTTTAAAAATTATTTTACATTCCAAGAACAGTACTCCCTCCCACCCCTCGTTCCACCACCTCTCTCCCTTAGCTCACCCCCATTCACTCCTCCTAGTGGGTAAGGGTTCCCATCAGGAGTCAACAAAATCTGACAGGCACATATTTTATATGTTTATGATCTAAATGTTTTTATCTCTTTTGAGTTACACATTTTGATTCAGATAACTGAATTCAGAAATTTCATCTCCCTCCACATACTCTCATTATTATTATATTATTATCATTGCAGTCGTTCATCAAAGCATAACATTGAAAGCAAATATGCCTAAAGTATATCATGCCATGGCAAATAAATTCTCTTTGGTATCAAAGTCATTTCCATGAGAATCATATTTGTCTTAATGGTAAAATTCTTATTGTCCTATATTCTTCTACAATATATTAGGCAATATATTGTATCTCATCATGTATAATGGCATTACTTTGTTCTGTTGTCAAATAAGCTATTATTATGTTCAAAGTCAGCTAACAATTTCCGCTGAAACATTTTATATTATTGTTTACCAAGTTTTCACTCTCTTATTCATTATAATTGTTTAATTAACAATAGTTAATTTTCAAAGTTTTCCTTATGATATGTAAGTAATATGGTTATTGTTTGATAGACATGAATTTAGTAGACAATTTAATTCTCTCAGGAATCCAATGATCCCAGACAAAATCATCTTATATGATTTTTGTAAGGCTTTTGTAAGGCCATGCACTCTCACATAAAGAATTTTCATGAAGACACTGAGTAAACTCTTATTTTCTTTGAGGGAAGGTGAATTTAACTTTTAAGTATTACAAAGGTTTGTCAATACTTGCAAATTTCACAGTGTTGAAAAGACTAAAACTTTATTGCAAAAGAATAAATCTCTGCAATGTAGAAATTTGATGAGCAAAATCTCCAAGGCAAATTTGTGTAAGTCAAGATATAATTATAATAAATACTAATGTCAAAGAAGAATCAGACTAGTGTCTTTTAATTTTAAGTGTTATCATCAGTTTTAATTTCCTTCAAATTTTTTCTGCAAAAAATAGAGTTATATTCTGTAATATGACGAATGATTGTGAAAAACCAATTCTGCTGTAGAGATACACCTGCTGCTGTCCAAAGTGAGTGATGTCAGGCCACTATGAGATAAGAAAGAAAGATCACTCCAAGACTTCAAAAAGTGTATCCAAATTGTGGTTGGACTAAGACATCATTCAGAGAATTGAAAATTTATGGAAAGTTAGAGAAAGAGAAGATGTGAATATGTCACAAATGAGGCTGATATTTCATCCTCACAGACTTAGTTGTCTAGATACAGAAATCAGAAAGTGCAAATGGTCCTTTGGCCCTGATGCAATGTTAAAGGGAAATTCTTTGTTGATGGTATCTAGAGAAATAAACACGTGTGTTTATAAATGACACAAATCACAGTATTAAGTGCGCATGGAAAGGGATGGGTTATTTTATCTTGGTGGATCAAAATTCTTTCAGGGAGTTAATAATAATACATGAAACTATGAGTTACTTAGCAACTAGTAAGTGGAAGTCAAATGGGAAAGATAATTGAATAAATAAAAATAACAAAAACAAGGTTTTAGTTAGTGCTGTGGAGAAGCAAAAGCTAGATTATCCTGTCTGTCCTAAAAACCTTTAACATTGATATCCAAGCTCTTTGAAGAAAACAAACTCCTCTAGGAGATAAAATACAAAGGCACAGAGGTTCACATAAGTGATCCTAGTAACAGAAATTGCATCCTTTAAATATGTCATTGCTATATTGAAAGTTTGTAAAATTTTCATAAGTTAATATCCATACCTTTAAATTGTACATTTTTAGTTCACATTGTGTGAACTATGTTGACAATCATTCTTTTTTTTTATATTTTATTTTCCAGTTTAAATTTAGATAAGAAACGAGGTTGCTTCACAAGTCAGTTCCAGGTCCCTCTCCCATTCCCTCCCCTCCTCCCGTGCCCTCCCCCCTACCCCCCCGTTATCCCCTCATTCCCCCAGGGAGGGTGAGGCCCTCCATGGGGGTGTCCATAGTCTGTCATTTCATATAGGGCAGAGCCTAGACCCTTCCCCAAGAGTTCAGGGTGAGAGTGCACCTCACATTGTTCTATGGGAGTCCAAAGTCCCTGTGTATACTTGGGATGGGTACTGATCTGCTGCCCAAGGCTCAATAGATTCCCTAGGCCTCCTCACTGACACTCAGATTCAGGGGGTCTTGATCAGTCCCATGCTGGATTCCCAGGCTGATGCCTGGGATTCAAGAGTTAACCTTTGTCAGGTCAGCTGTTTCTGGGGGTTAAACCAGCCCAGTCTTAATCCCTTTGATCATCAGTCCTCTCTCTCTGTTACTGGCTTTCTTGAGTTCAGCTCAGTACTTAACCAAGGAGTCTGCCTCTTCTTCGATGAGCCACTAAATGAAGTTTGTTTCCCAGACTCTCTGGCCATAGGATTGTAGGCTGGCACTCCCCAGATGTATGTCTAAAATCCATATATGAGAGAGTACATGCCATGTTTCTCTTTTTGTGACTGGGTTACCTCACTCAGGATGGTTTCTTCTAGTGTCATCCATTTGCCTGCGAATCTCATGATTCCATTATTTTTTTCTGCTGAATAGTACTCCATTGTGTAGATGTACCACATTTTCTCTATCCACTCTTCGGGTGAGGGTCATCTGGGTTGCTTCCAAGTTCTGGCTATTACAAATAAAGCTGCTATGAACATAGTGGAACAGACATCTTTGTTGTATGAATGGGCATCTTTTGGATATATGCCTAAGAGTGGAGTTGCTGGGTCTTGTGGTAGGTTTATTCCCATTTTTCTGAGGAATCTCCATACTGATTTCCAAAGTGGCTGAACCAGTTGGCACTCCCACCAGCAATGGAGGAGTGTCCCCCTTTCACCACATCTTCTCCAGCTTAAATTGTCATTGGTGTTTTTGATTTTAGCCATTCTGACAGGAGTGAGATGGTATCTCAGAGTTGTTTTGATTTGCATTTCCCGGATGGCTAAGGATGTTGAGCACTTTCTCAAGTGCCTCTCAGCCATTTTAGACTCCTCTATTGAAAACTCTCTATTTAGTTCTGCAGCCCACTTTTTAATAGGGTCCTTTGGTGTTTTGGAGACTTGCTTCTTGAGTTCTTTGTAAATTTTGGAGATCAACCCTCTGTCAGATGTGGGATTAGTGAATATTTTTTCCCATTCTGTGGGCTGCCTTTTTGCCTTGCTGACTGTGTCCTTTGCCTTACAGAAGCTTCTCAGTTTCAGTAGGTCCCATTTATTAATTGTTGATCTCACTGTCTGTGCTACTGGTGTTATGTTCAGGAAGCTGTCTCCTGTACCAATTCGTTCAAGGGTACCACCCACTTTCTCTTCTAAGAGGTTCAGTGTGGCTGGATTTATGTTGAGGTCTTTGATCCATTTGGACTTAATTTTTGTGCATGGCGATAAACATGGATCGATCCTCATTCTTCAACATGCCAGTCTCCAATTATGCCAGCACCATTTGTTGAAGATGCTTTCTTTATTCCATTGTATATTTTTAGCTTCTTTGTCAAAGATCAGATGTTCGTATGTGTGTGGGTTAATACCCGGGTTTTCAATTCGATTTCATTCGTCTACCTGTCTATTTTTATGCCAATACCAAGCTGTTTTCAGGACTATAACTCTGTAATAGAGCTTGAGGTCAGGGATGGTGATGCCTCCGGACATTGCCTTGTTGAACAGGGTTGTTTTGGCTATCCTGGGTCTTTTGTTTTTCCATACAAAATTGATTATTGTTCTTTCAAGGTCTGTGAAGAATTGTGCTGGGATTTTAATGGGGATTGCATTGAATCTGTAGATTGCTTTTTGGCAGGATTGCCATTTTTACTACATTGATCCTACCTATCCAAGAGCATGGGAGATCTTTCCATTTTCTGAGGGCTTCTTTAATTTCTTTCTTTAAAGATTCAAAGTTCATACGATACAGGTCTTTCACTTGTTTGGTCACCGTTACCCCAAGGTATTTTATGTTGTTTGTGGCAATTGTAAAGGGTGATGTTTCTCTGATTTCTCTTTCAGCCCTTTTATCATCTGTATATAGTAGGGCTACTGATTTTCTTGAGTTGATCTTGTAGCCTGCCACTTTGCTGAAGGTGTTAATCAGCTGTAAGAGTTCCCTGGTAGAGTTCTTTGGGTCATTGATGTAAACTATCATATCGTCTGCAAACAGTGAAAGTTTGACCTCTTCCTTCCCAATTTGTATCCCCTTAATCCCCCATTCATTTTAAGCAGAAAATTTCCCTTATGAAATTGTGCATAAAAATACTTCTTTTCCATTTATAATGTTTGAGAATATGTATGTTCCATGGGTGTGTGTCCCTATATTCTGTACCCCCACTCTTTTCATCCTTAATTATACATCTTCCTTAAGAAAGTTTTTGGTTTGGAGTAACAATAAATCAGCCACTTTAGCAGGGCATTGGGCATGCCTTTAATCCCAGCACTCAGGAGGCAGAGGCAGACGGACCTCTGTGGGCTCTAGGCCAGCCTGGCCTACAAGAGCTTGTTCCAGGACAGCCTCCAAAGCAATATAGAGAAACCCTGTCTCGAAAAAAACAAAAAAAAATCAGCACTTTACCCTTTTCAAAGGACATACTGCATCTAAGATTACTCTCAACTGGGAAGAGGGTAGAGGCCACTTTCATTGCTTCACTATTTTCCATTATTGTTCACTTTGTCCTGGAGCAGGTATTTATCTCTATCACCATTGGTCTTTCCATAATGGCAACTACCTGATCTTGGAACTACTAGAAGTCACCAAAATATGAATTCAGACTCTCAATAAGCTGTACCATTTTAATAGCACCTCTGTGTATAGAAACTTTGCTTGGATGTTTGGTTAGTATGCAGATGTGATTAAACAAAACATCACATTACTTCTAGGCACTTTTATACCACTTATTCTTTCTATAGTTATTAGTAACATTTATGTTAAGACACAGTGTTCTCTTACTCAGTATCTCCCTTCTGGTATGAAACTATATGTAGTTTGTGGTACTAGTATCTGGCATTGTTTGGATAGTTGAGATGTTACTGCACAGTTATAAGTAAATTTACATATAACAGCATACATACATACATACATGTAAAATTTAGGTGATTAAAATTATTAAATTTATAACCACAAAAATGTAGTAGACTGCTGAATGCTTCTATAAATATTAAAATTCTTTTTATTAATTTTATAACTTTTAGTAATTTAATTATTTTTGTGGTGATGAATATTTAAGCCAGGGTCTCATATATAGCAGGCAAGCACTCTCATACAATGCTACAGTCCCATTCTTCAACAAACGTTACATTGATTTTTACAAGCTTTAGAAAGCCAAGGACATCAACTCTAGGCTATATGACACATTTTCATAGACATTTTTTGAATCATGCTTTCCTCTGTTACTCTTAACTAAAAATATATTCATCTGTATTCGATATAAGTCCAGAGAAATTTGCATCGCTACCTCTTACAGAAATGTAGCTGAAGTACCATTCAGGGCAACTTAAGTCACTCTCATGGAGAGATCAACATTTTCATTGGCATCTAATGTGTCTGTGAAAGTAAATGGGCTTTCTGGGCTAAATACAAGCTGATATCACCAGCAAGGGCAAATGTAGCCATAAATGTATACAATGAAATCATGTGAATTGCTTTCATGAGGGAGTTTTCCAGTTTTAAACAGTTAAGCTCAGGACTAGCATCTAACCACTAAACATGCAGCCTTAATTCCATTAAGAATATCCAGGGGATGAAAAGTCTCACTGAAGCCATTAAGCTCTGAATCATATTTGGGTTTAGTGTGATTTCAAAGGGAAACACATGAACTCTTGTGAAGGGTTCAACTCGTGGAATATGGTGGTAAATACCTTTAATGACAGCACTGAGAAGGCTGAAGCAGGAGAATCACTTTTAGTTTGAAGCCACCCCGGAGTACTTAGTCACTACTACAAAGTATGAGTTACATGAGAAGTTTTGTCTCAAAGAAGGAAATAAAGAAAACACACCAAAAGGTACATTCAAGTTTTAAAACACATGATATTAAAAGGTTAAGCACAGGACAGCAGAATACCACTAACTATGCAATCTTGACTCTATTGAGTCACTGATTTCCTACACTTAATCATATTTTTTTCTGATTGCAAGTGACACACATGAACTTTTCTGAAGGGCTCAACTAGCATAGAAATCATGGGATACACAGCAAATATGCATGAATCCTTACTGCTGTCATATTCACATTCATGTCACCTGCTTGACCTATGCAAAAGTCCAATGTACTTGGAAAGCTAACAGTACATTTTCATGAACTTAATGAGTTGGCATTGACAATTGCAGCTGCTCTACTGGAAACAGTATTTTATTGGGGAACACTTATAATTCTGGCACCTGGTATGTGGCTACAGTTATGCCCAATGTTGCCAGTTACATACAGTGTTAGGAATACCAGAAGAAGCTTGCAGATATGTACCATATATTAATTTAAATATTTATTGCCTTTTTTCTTCCTCTTAAAGTTAGAGGTGGTTGTATTAACATAATTTATTTCACAGAATCTTACTGATTTATTATACTGGTGATATTTTGTTAATTAGACATAGTGTGGGGGTGAGCCCATAATATAGTCCATGCCAAAGGGGTTTGGATAAGGGATGGGCACAGGTGAGGATAAAAGGAAGTGAAAGAAAAAGCACTCTCTCTTGGGAGTAGGCCATGTCCCCAGAGCTTCTATCCCTGTTTATCTTGTAAGTATATTTAATAAAATATATTAGACCTCTTTTTCAGATATTGTTATTTCCATCTTCAACATAGTAATAAGAAGTAATTAGAATCATATTTCTTAACAGAGCCTAATTTGCTAAGATCTACCATCTTGGCGATGTTCTAGTGGTAAATTGGAGTAAATATAGAGTGACTTTCCCATAACAATTGCATAGGATGATTTTAATATCCAATTAACACAGGCAGTAGCACATGTTTGATAAGACATTTTAGAGGCAATTTACTATGAAGTTTGATCATTCTTGTTCATCTCTCTCTCTCTCTCTCTCTCTCTCTGTGTGTGTGTGTGTGTGTGTGTGTGTGTGTGTGTGTGTGTGTGTGTGTGTGTGTGTATCCCATTTAGGACCAAATATTCCAAGGTCTTTAATTCTCTGTACATTTTCTGGCTATGGGCGTCTGTACTTGTTCCCATGTAGTGCAAAATAAAGCTTCTCTCATGTCACTGAGCAAATTCCTAATCTGTAAGTATAGCACAATATCATTGTTACCCATTTTACTGCTTCCTTCCTTTACCGGAATACTAGTATTTCATTTTCCCTTAAGACCTTGGTCAAGCTATCCTCAGGTTCTTGGCCATTTGAGCAGTGTCAGGGATGGGTTTGTTCTCACGGGGTGGGCTGTAAATCCAGTCAGACAATGGTTGGTTATTCCTACAGGTTTAGTGCTACTAATGCATTAGTGCATCTTTCATGACAGTCACCACTGGTAGACCAATGAGTTTGTAGCTGGGTTGGTAATTAACTTTTTCCTTTCATAGCATATGACACCATTGATATCAGTCAGTAAAGGTGAAGGCTCTAGGATGGTACCATCTTGACTTCTCCATGGATTGTGTAGCTGTTTTCTTGAAAAAATAGGGCCTTAGCATCAGTTTTGTAGAAGTTAACTAATAGCTTTATCAATAGCCTGAGTTGTTTAACAGTTTTCATGGGGATCCTTTGACCAACAAGTTGAATGGATGTAATCCATTCCTGGAAATGGAGACTTCATAGTTGGTAATCTAAATGAAATTGCCAATTAACAGGGGAGATGTTAGATATTTTCAAGGAAACTGATGGAAAACATTGGAGTTCTGAGGAAAGATCAGAAAAATCAGCATCTCCAATAATGTAGACAGATGATGAGGTACCTGCATCCTTTGTAAAAGCCCCAAATTCATCACTTGTCACAGGAGAGATTCCAAATAATCAGCTCAATAACATGGCCCCTTTCCCTGATATCCCAGTGTTTCTTGTTCAGTTTATATATTGTACAATTATGGAGAGCATCAGCAAAGGATTTAGGCATTAATTATTTTTCTTAGTGTTATGACAACATGTTTCATACAAGCAACACAAGAAGAGAACACATGCTCATCAATTGAAGAAGGTACAGTTCATCATGGCAGAAAGTCTTTTGACAAGAGTGTGAGACAAATGGTCACATTATACCTGCAGTCAGGAAACTGAGAAAGACAATGCTGGTGCTTTGCTTGCTGTCTCATTTTGACTTTGTCCAGAGTTAGAGCACATGAAGTGGTTTTGCCCACAGTTAACATAGGTCTTTCCATTTCAATTTACTTAACACAGAAGGTCACAAATATCTCTATATCACTGCTACATGATTTTAGATTTCACCAGGCTATCAATGTTAACCATCATAACCATCAGCTGAGCAACATAAACTTTAATTCCCAAATTATTATCCAAATATTGTTTGTGTAATATTCTCTGTATCGAACCTCCTCATAATGGAGTCCCTAGCATGTATCCATTCTCAGAGAAAATTAATGTATCCTGCATATTGGGTTCACTATGCTTGATTTGTTTGGTTTCCAGCAGTATTTCAGGCAGGTGTTTGTGTTTTATTTCCTTATTCTTTTTATGTAGCATTCATATAATATTGCTTTGAAGAGGAGTATGTCATTTATTTTAATTAAAATTAGTAATGTCATTGGTGTTAGAGATTTCATGATTTGTGTACTTTGGCTATCATTGGAATTGCTATTTCTTGCTGGTTAAGTGTGAATCTTTCATGATTGATATACAACAGATGCTGAAGAGACAATGACTTGTCCCAGAGAAAGCTGGTCTGTGTGCATATACAGAAAGGACCAATCTCTGTTCCACTTTTAGTTCTAATTCAGTCTATAGAGAATCCAGAAATAAATCATAAAGAAAGAAAACAATTATGGAGAAGTAAAGATCTTTTCTTTTCCCTCTGCTTAGGCTGGTTGAACTTTATTTTAATTAGTTCAATAATTGTAAGTGTTTGTGACACTTTGGAATCAGCCCCTGGCTTTGTGCATGGTAAGCACAGTGAGCTATAACCCATGAATTATGTTTAGTATTTGAGGCAGATTATTGCTAAGTTCTTTTTTTATACTCGAACTCCAGTAGTTTTGTGACTCTCCATGATTAGATAGCTGCTTTCGGCTTTACAGTCACAGCAGCACTGTCCTTCTGTCTTCAATGCCTTCAACTCTTCTCCTCTCCAGGTGAAGTTCAAGTGTGGTAGCAGTCTACTACTACATATTTTGTGTTTGTTCCTTGTTTCTTTGCTGCAGTTTGTGTTTAACTACTTTAAATGATGCCTTTTTAATTAATCTATATTTGGTGTTTGTTCTCTATGAAAACTGGGACTTAGGTAGAGACAGAGACCAGTGCACAACTAAAAATGACACAGACGCAGTGCCTCAGAGTTCACCCGATGTACCCCAAAAGCCAAGATCTAGGAAACTACTAAGATCTGCTTTAGAATTCTCCAGGGAAGGCAGAATTCTCAATGGAAGACAGAAAAAATTAACGTGCCTTGTGGATTTAGAACGACTAATGGATAGAAAAGCATACTACACTTTAAGAGAAAGCATCAAAAAATCACAATGAAATACTCACACATTACTGGAAAAATGCCAACGCAATATAACATTTAGGAAGTGGAATGACATAGGTTCCCTGGACATCAGCACGGTGTGAATAAGACTAGAAGAAATTGTGCATTGAAGGTGAGGTTTATTAGGGAGGCAGACAGAATGAAACTGATCAAGTTTAAGCTGGACCCAGATTTCAATTTTATATTAAAAGTATACTCTTTGGAAATATCAATATTAGAGAGGTTAAGTTAGACAAGGAGGTTTTAAACAATTAGCCGTTCTAAGAGATTTTTCAAAAATCTATCACTGTGAAGCATACATCAATGAGATTATATATGCAATAGTTTCTATAAGGCAATTCCCTTCCACCCTAAAATCTAGATCTGTGTCTGAGCCAGAATTTAAATTAAGGTGGAAGATGAATTTAATATTTAGCAAACTGCATGTCTTTCTACAGCAAGGAAAGGAAAATTAACAATTTAAAATACGGAGGAAGAATTAATTTGTACTGAATTTCTGATAGAAAGAAATAAACGAGAGGCTGTGGAATGAAAGAACCAAGGTGAGCAAAAAGGAGGAAACTGCATGGGATAACAGGGATTGGATAAAGGGAAGGAGAGGGAAATGGCGGAGAAAAATAATTTTATGTTACCTTTTCAGAGATATGTCTGATTTGGTGTAAAAAACATTAATATTTTCTATCTATGAATGATTCAAATGTCATTCAATTATCTATCTGTTATCTGTCATCACCATCATCAATTTATCATATTTTTCACCTCGAAACACTTTTTCCTGTGTCATGAATCTATTTCTCTTTTGTCATAATTTATTGTCTATTTCTTCATCTATATATCTATCATCTGTTTTATGCTTATATGTCATATATTATATAACAAAACCAGTCTTGCTATTACCTACTATTATCTAACTTCAACTATAATATTCAACAAAATGTATATGTATGTACATATCTTTAGCTCATGTATCTACCTATATATCTACTAATCTACTACCTATTGCCTACCAATCGCTATATTATATACTATCTATCCATCAGTCCTTAGTTTGTCTGTTTTTGTGCTCATCAGCAGCCTTCTCAGGGTTCGATGCAGATCTGGATACAGTGGTAGAAGCCTGACTTGAAGTCACTATGACAATTTCCCTTGCAACAGAGCAGAACAATGTCATTGGCAGTGCCAGCTGAGCCCCTGGGTGAGCAGTAGGAGAGAAGTGATTGTAAATTTAAAATAAGGAAGTGCCATTTTCAGGACGTGGATACACTCTAGTTGAACATAACTGTGACTTTAGAAAGACATTTTTCTGTTTAAATTCATAGTACTTGAACTCCTCGTGTCAACTTTCCTCTCCGCAGGCTAAGCCAGCATGGCTACTTTGAAAGATTTGTTCCTCTGTGGCCTGAAGAGCAACAGACATTTCAAACAATAGGCTTAGAGGCAAAGCACACAGTGCATAAGAAAAATGACTTAAAAGTTCTGAAAGGATTTCCACTGCAGGGACCTCCAAGAATCAGGGTAGCCTGGGTGTGGGATTCCTGAAAACAGACTCAGAACTGAATACCAAGAAGCCAAGACAAAACACAAAACAAATCCTGCTGAGAAAAAATTCACTTAAATTATCATTTGGGATTTTATTGGCTGTTTTGCATTCTGTTTGCTTTACAGCCCGTTATTTAGGGTATTAACATTGAACACTGTGTGAAAACCAGTTTAATAGATACAGTTCTAAGCATGAACTTGGGACAAAATCATGAAGTGTGAACTCTGATAAATCGGGTCTCTTTTGCTTCCTTCCTCAACACATTTCCAACTTTGAGCTCATGGAATCCTAAGCCCAGTTGTCTATCACAGTTTATTTACTGTCTTCTCTTTCTGTGCATTGTATAGAAAACACCAGAACCTCATAACCCTGCCCCCTGCCACCTAACAGACTTCAACAGTGATGCCTTTTTCCTTTCTGCCCCATTCTAGTTCATCTCATCCCCATGGTGGAAATATCTGTGCTATTTGCCAATTCCTCTTTTTATTTTTCTCCTCCCCCTCCCTTTCATTGTGTTATCATCCTTTCTTTTCTCAATTATACTAGATTCAGGCAACTGTATTCAAAACCTTGAATCTACAAGTCTGTTTAATTCGTAATACTTAAAATAAATGTAAATAAAATGAGATTCATTTCTTGTTCCTTAAGCTTTTTCCAGTGTCAATCATAAAACAATATACTATTTTGAGTTTTTTTCTTTTTAAAAGTAAAAGTGCATAGCTATATAAGAATATGTTGCTATATTATGTATCTTGTTTGTATCCTGTTGTTATTACATTTATATTGTAGCTGCTATTTCTTTACTCATTAAATTGTATTATTTTAGTGGTACATGAGAACAAGTTGTACATATTAATACTATCCTAAGATGATTTGATGCAAGTAAACCTTATGTAATGTTTGAATTGGAGACTATGTCTATCATATTTCTTTCAACATATGATTAACACTTCTTTAGTAAAAATAAAAGTTTAAATTGATTTAATTTTCTTGAAGTAATACCCAGATTTCTATGAATGGAGAATATAGGATTCATAATTTTTTCATATGTGAATTATGGGCTGTGGTCTTTATCAGAGGTATTATTTGGTAAGTCAATTCTTTGAATTTTCTTTTACTCATGCAAATTTAACAAGATTGGTAATAACCAAAGCATGCTAATCTCTTTCTAATAATTATAGTTTTTGGAAAATTAATTATCGTTGTTCTGTGATCACCCAATTCTCCTACTCATTGATGGGAATTTGATTAGTCATAATTTAATATCATGTCACAATGTCTCACATTGTTTCCACCAAGTACAGTTCTGTTACAAAGACATTTAGTTAAGATAATTCAGAAGAAAATTAGACTTTTCTTTCCTGTATTCTTTTTGTGCAGTTTTACTCTGAGAGTGTGAAATCTTTTCCCTAATTCTTAAGTCTCTTGTGTATTATAATTTAAATATTATGCTGTTCATTACCAGCTAAGGACTAGAATAATCACATCAAGAAAGTTAGGCATAGCTCAAAATCAGATATTTTAGAACACATCCAACGTCTGTTGAAGCTTTGAGAAACAGACTAGATGTAATTTTGAAATGAAGAAATATATTCTGAATTGACAGCTGCTGTCTCTTCTCTTCTTGAGGTTCTATTCTTAAAGATTTATTTCATTTATTTTTAAGTGTGTGTGTGTGTGTGTGTGTGTGTGTGTGTGCGCGCACACGCATGTGCACGTGCTCATGGATTCTAAAAGATGGTGTTGGACCCCTGAAGCTAGAGGTAAAGACAGTTGTGAGACTAGATTTAGGAGAAAATTTGAATAGATTATAGATTTAGAGGGAAATTTAACATGGTACACTAATAAAGAAGCAATAAGTAGTAGTTTAAACTTACTTTTCTTCAAAAAGCATCACATTCAGTCATAGAAATTATTCAATTGTAATGTTGACTCCTCACTTCAAAGATCCAAGATCCTACATCAAGTACTCATATGTCCTCATGTTTTCTCTCATAGCCAAATGTGTACAACAACAGCAAAAACATTCTGGTTGTCAATTCCCAATCACTAATTGGGCATGGGAAGCTGGGTGACTTGCTAATTCATCCATGCAATACTATACTTGGCTTCTGTAGTAGAACATGTACACAGAGCTGATCTGACCAAGGGTGCAATCATGAGACATGGAAACTAAGTTATGTAGATATATGTAGGCTTAATTATAGTTATAGTTTCCATTGCTACAAAGCAATTCCTATTGTCACTGACCTCCAAAGTGTTGCCAAGAATCAGCTTGAACATTTTAGCTACTGTGAGTAAGAGCCAGTAATATAATAACATTACTGTCACCAGTCCTCTTAAATTGTTATTCACAAAACTTTCCCAATTAGGAATCACTATACATTTACATGATACAGCACAGTTTAACAAATTTGCTTTATGCCTATCATATCATCAGAGTAACTCAAAGTCTAAAACTTATTCAAATATGAAAAGTTCTGTGCAAAATTACAACACTCATGAAGAACCCGAGAAATGAAGCATCACCAAAAAGTACAATAAACTTAAATAAACATAGCCAATAAAATGTAGAGAACCAAACCGCTTGACAAAGCATTAAAATAACTATTTGAAAGAAACTTTGTGCGGTACAAGAGAAAACAAATACTTTAACATGATCAGGAAAATTATAAGAAAAAAATGACTAGTGTACCAAAGAGATAGTTGGAGTGCATGTGGCCTTGTTGGAGGAAGTGTGTCACCATGGCTGTGGATTTTGAGGCCTCATTTGACCAAGCTTCACCGAGTGTGACACTCAGTTCACTTCCTGTTGTCTGTGAATCAAGATGCCCAATTTTTAACTCCTTCTCCAGCACCATGTCTACCTGCACACTGTTGTGTCCCAATATGATGATACTGATTTGAACCCCTAAACTGTAATCCACCAAATTAAGTGTTTCCCTTAGGGGAAAAATAAAAGAACGCTGGGTGTTGGTGGCACATGCCTTTAATCCCAGCACTCTGGGAGGCAGAACCAGGTGGATCTCTGTGACTTCCAGGCCAGCCTGATCTACAGGGCGAGTGTCAGGATAGGCTCCAAAGTTACAGAGAGAAACCCTGTCTCGAAAGACCAAAAAAAGAAAAGAAAACAAGAATTAAAAATTACCTAATGAACTTGGTGGCAAAATTAATAAAAGAAATTCGTGCCTATCATCAGCAGCCAATTCTACTGAATAGAAGCATCACAGAGCTCACTCTCATTAGATTCTAAATTATCTGAACACCGAATAAAAGGAAAGCAACAAAAAGAAGGAAAGCTACAGTTATTATTTGCATTATTGAATCCTAATGAATAATGGAAATCTATTTCAAATAAAGAAAATAGTTACATGTATAATTAAAGAGATTTCCAAAATCGGGGGCAGGGGAAAAACATGAAAACAAAACATATGAAGCTCAAAGGTATCCAGATAGGTTACATCAAAAATATCCTGTATGTCTTTACAGCGATCATGGTGTTAACTGTGAAATGTCATTCTTTGTTCTAATACAGCTTGTTTTCTGATGGGTACACTCTGTCCAGAGGTTTCAAAAAACATTAAACAAAGGGATAACCCAACAGGTGGCAGTTGCACTTCTGGATACACATGCAAGTGTACAGAATCATTTGTCCAATTGGTATCCTATATACTATGTGTTTATGGCTATATGAGAAGATGAATCAATGAAGTTACATCTTAAAGTTGTTTAGAAAATGCATCTGATACATATATCTTATAATTAAACTTTACAACAAAATAGAAACTATCCCATTTACACACACAGAGACAGACATGTAAACACATGCCTAGATATGCAGAGAAAAACTTATAATGATACACTATGGCACTATTAAATGTGCCGATTCCACACTAAAACTTAGTTAGCATCAATATCAGAAATGTGCATATGACTTTGAGACCAACATGAGAAGACTCAGAAAGAAGACTGAATTCTTGTACCTTTTGTCAGAAGTACAGTAAGTTTAACTGACTAGGAAAGCACAGGGGTAAAATAAACAGACTTCTAAAAAATTTATTTTGGCTTAGATAGATGTTTAACCATTTTGCCAATAGTGTGAGTGTTGGGTTAAAATATAACTAACAGTGTTAGAAACACTATTTTAGAAATTTATTTTTAGATTTTCAGGCATATATGTTATGTGAATTCAGAGTACAAGAACATATTGCTAGTAAGTGCTAAAAGCCTGCATGCAGTATGCTATAAATCTGGAATTTAAAGACATTTTTGAGACCAACAAATTGAAGATGTAAAATTCACTTAAGTTCGTACAAGCTTGTGAGTACAGTCCTCATGCCTGAGCTGCATGGTGCCACAGCTCTATTGGGTTTGGAGGTACCTCTGCCATGGGTTTGATGATTCCAGCAATGGGCATGTTTCTGGCATTCATTTGGGATACAGTGACTGTGCATGAGGAGTTGTTTCTCCTTCTTCCAACCAAGAGGTCTATGCCTGATTGCCTGGAAGTGCAGCCTCTCCTGGAGAAAGATAAGAAGACATTTGGCCAACACAAATATCTTGAGTTTGAATAATTGAAAGATGCAGATAAATAAATATTGTGCTTGTAACAAAGTCAGGTTTAGATGATATCTCAGATGGTACCCAAACTCCAGCCTTTCTTAGTGACAGTGTGTAGTCATGCAGCCTTAGGAAATCTCCAGGAATCATGGAATGAGTGTCCATAAAGCTGAAGTGAATCTTTTGTAGGCAGCTCACAGTTGTTTTCTCTATTTAATATCATCATTCACTCTATCAGTCTTTTCATATGACAACCATGTCTGTTACATTTAACATTAATATTACAAAGGGCACTAACAGATATTTCTACATACTTTACTAGCATGCCACTGTCTCAGATTCAGCAGTTCATGAAGGTTATAGTGCTATTATCAGCTCAGCTCAGATGTGGTAAGGGCCATATTTGTTTAATGACAACATAAAGGATGGCAGTAGCACGAGCCTATGCAGGAGTGAAAGGTTAACCTAAAGTGGAAAGTCAGATAAATGATTGTGTTCAGGCTCAAATTTTAAAACTCATTTCACTCTGTCTTAAAAAGTTCACTTTATGGAACTCGAACTCCTTTCTTAGGGCAGCATAATCACTGATCAAAACACATTTCTATAGATCCCATCCCTTAAATGTCTAACACCATCTGCACCACAACACTGGGTATCAAGCTTCTATCACATGATGTTTTGGAAAACAATCTGCTTCCAAATCACAGCAAGTCCATCTTTAATTGCTATAACATTTATAATAGCTAAGGTGGAGGCAGAATATCCACTGGTAGCTGAATAGAAAATTAAAATGCATTATACACGTACAAGGAGACTATGATGCAGTCATTAAAATGGATATTCTGCTATATTGATAACATTTATGACATAATAGAGTGTTATATAATAAAATACACCAGCCTGACATATACTGACAGATAATGAAGGGTCTTTCACTGCCATGTGTTACCTAAACTATATACCTCATAGAAATATAGAATAACTGGTGATCACAAAAATTAGGAGAAAAAGTAAAAGGGGGAAGTATTTGTCAAGGGCACCAAATTTTACCAGAGAATAAATATTTTTCTAAATCACAATATATATATATATATATATATATTATGTAATAGAAAGTCAAGAATAACACTATATACTTGAAATTTGCTAGGTTAAATCTCATGGTTTTATCATGTCTTATCACATAAAGACTAATATGTGGGTTAGTTAACATATTTAGCATTATAGTGGCAATCATTTAATAGTACATAATAAAACATTGTCTTCTCTACTTTAAACATATGGATTTATTTATAGATCAAATCTCAAACCGAAAAATGAGAATTAAAACAGCACAAATTCAGTACAAGTATTAGTGGGAACATTTTTCAATATGGCCAAAGTGCATGTTTTAAGGCAGGTTAAGAAATAAAGACAAATCACAGGACATTGTAAAATCATAGCAACAAGAACTACCAATCTTGTGTCCTTTTGATCTGTTCAAATGATTGGATGGAAGTTCTTCCAGGTTTTTGTTCAAGGAAAAATACCCACTGAAAGGCATGTTCTGGGAAATTCAGTCTAGCTCCAGATAAGCTTGCACAGAATAAGATGATGACATTTATACTAAGAGGCAAGCAGTATCTTTATAAGACTCTAGTTAGACAGCTGTTGTAGCATTGCGCATCATGAACTCAGGCCAAGATGTGATTCTGTTGTTCCAAATATATTCAGTGCCCAGTCAAAGACTTCCTATACCCAGTGTTCCTTTCATGCCAACTCTACAAAGCTTCTATGCCCATGACCATGCCAGACTTTTGACAGAATATTGGTATTCCTCCACGAAATTCAGTGGGTATTCTTCACTTACAAAAAATGGGAAATGTTAAACTATAATTAAGTGTGTGGGCATTTTCTGAAATCTGAATAGCTATTCAAATTAATTTGTATTTTTTATATTTTGGATAAGAATTATTTGCTTTCTTGTTTGAGTTGTCCATCTTTACAGGCTATTAAATCTAGACACAGACATAGTAATTATGGAGGAATTGTTAGTGCCATTGCTAAATAGTTTATTAATATTTACAAAAGAAAAATTTCCAAAAGTACACATTATAAGACAAAATAAAGTCCTCTTTTTATTTCAGATGGAAAATTTTACTGTATTTTACTTTATTAGCAAATTATGCTATATATGCATGAGAATCTATCACTGTATGCAAAATATTTCTTAAAAAATCACTTAGTAGGCTTGGGCATTCTACGGGGCCTCTGGTAGCGGATCAATATTTATCCCTAGTATACAAATGGACATTGGGAGCCCATTCTACATAGAGGGATACTCTCAGCCTAGACACAAGGGGAAGGGCCTAGGCCCTGCTCCAAATGATATGATAGACTTTGAAGACCCCTATGCAAGGCCTCATACTCCCTGGGGAGCAGAAAAGGGATGATATAGGGGCTCAGTGGGAGGCAGGGGTGGAGGGGCAGGAGAGGGAACTGGGTTTGGCATGTAAAGCAAGTTTATTTCTAATTTAAATTAAAAAAAAGAAAAATATTATCTTGGGAGGAAAATGTACTATCATCTCATACTTAAAGTATCTATGTCTTATATTTAATTCTTTTTATTTCAATCTTTTGGTAAACATAATAAGCTAATTCAAAGAAAAAATCACCTGAGAATAAAACACACCCACAGGTGAAATGTTATTGAAGCCATAGCATTTTAATTACATAAGATAAATAATGATGTAGCAACACCTGATACCGTAGTAATGTTGTATTTCTCATGTAATATTTGAGATCTGACTTTCGAATTTTCAAGATGCCAAGAACCCAGTGAAAGACTCTGATTCCAACATTTTGTACACATTTTTCTTTAATTTTCTTTAGGTATGTATTAGGCAGATGTACATAGAACTGATTATTGAGACGCGAATATTGATATTATTAAGCAACGCAGAGTCTTATAATTCAGCTTAAGGTAAATCGCACAATTGTCATAAAATAAAAGTCAGAAATACAGTAAAAGCTTATGTGAAGCAATTACAGGTAAATTACAGTTCGTCCTTCTGCCTGATTGCATGAGTTGATTTGAATGTGGTGCTAATCAAACTGAGTGAGTATACACAGTCCTAGCTGATGCTATTTTAATTCTCATTCCATTGGTAACAGACCACCACCTCTGAGTTACAGAGTTTACAAATAAGGTTCATTAACTATGTTAAACAAGTGGCTAATTGAACACAAAATTAGCTCATCTAAAAGCACATTGAAATTAGTATATGCTAGGTTGTTAATAGTACCCTAAGTTAAAACACAGAGGCACCTAATGTGTCTCTACCTCCTTCATAAAGAACTTTGTTTTCCAATTCATCCAAACTAAAATCATGTCTGTAATTTGAAAAAGATGTTTTAACTAATTACTGTACAAACACAAATTTATATGAATATCTATTTAGGCAAGGTGGCAACAAATAAAAAACATTTCCTTTTTAAAGCAATGTTTCTTTTTTATCATTTTCCACTTTTAAACAGTCTTTTATCATTTTACATACTGATCCCAGTTCCCACTTCCTGCCCTCCTCCTGCTTTCCCCACCTCTCCCCACCCTACCCCCCCCCATCCACTCCTCAAAGAGGGTAAGGCATCCCTTGGGAAGTCTGGCTTATCTCTTTGAGGCAGCACTAAAGTACTTGACCCTATATCTAGGCTGAGAACATTGGGAGTTTGGGGAGGGGCAGAGAAGGAAAGGGGGGTGGAGAAGGGAAAAGGGGGGAGAATATGAGGGAACAGGATGGTCCAGATGGGGGTAAGGACATAGAGGGAGAGCAAAGAAAAAGGATATCTTGATTGAGGGAGTCATTATGGTGATAAAATTAACCTGGTGTAGCACAAAAATTAAAAGGACCCAGAGACAGATATTGGGGTTCAAGCTTCAAGCTGAAGATCAGAAAGCAAAGCAGCCAAGCTAGTAGATCTTACCTACCACGCTGAAATAGCAATCCTCTCCCCATGACTCCTCATAGACAAAAGATTCTAAATTCCAGCCTCCTCCTCCTTATATTCCTTTCTCTACCCAGCCATATCATTCCTGTCTCCACCTTCCTGGTTCTGGTATTAAGCGCATGTGATTCCATGTGCTAGGATCAAAGGCATAAGCTCTGTTGCTCTTCTCTCTTGTGTAGGCCAGTGTGGCCTTGAACTCAAGAGAAATCCATTTGCCTATATCCTGAGTCCTGGGAATAAAGGTGTGTATCATCATTGCCATACCTGTCTAGCTTGTGGCTGACTTTGCTTTATAAATCCTCAGGCAAGCTTTAATAAATCATAAAACATACATCACCACAACTTGGTACAAGGAAAATTCCAAGGGATCCACAAGGATGACCCCAGATAAGACCCTAAGAGGGTGCCTGAACTGGCTTCCCTTCTTAAAGCAATTTTATATCAGAATATAAATGCTATGATCAGTGGTTGTCTTGGTTAATTTGACTTATTTGTCTTATAGTGCTTTGGTTAAAAGTCATTAAAAGCCAAGATACAATTTAGAAAACATAATAAATATGCATTGCAATATAGAAAGTAGATAATTAAATAGAACTTCAGTATTTTCACAATAATTTGTTAATGTTATTACTTTATCTACAGTGTATTAATCGCAGAGAATATTTGTAGAAACAACTGTGTAGTGACTCTTAAGCACTTGCATTTTAAAATATCCAACCAAGTTAACTTTGATCAATTTCATTGCTCACTTTGAGAAATTTAAGGACCATTTTCAGGAAAAATTATAAAAAAGTCATGCTGTGATATATATTAAGTGACACAATATATAAAGCAAAGTTCATGTATGTCAACTAAAATACTGTATCTAACATAGAGTTTATTTTCAACTCTGGAATTTATCATATTTACTTGTGACTGTTATATTGGGATTTGTTTCCTGTATGTAATTTGACCATCTTTCAGCCTGTCTTTACTTTGTTTTCCAGCTACAACAGTTGTTATACCTGTGAGTGTCTAGAAATTAGCAACACATAATTTTAGCTTTGTGAAAAAATTTGCTACAGGACTGAAACTAGAGCTTATTGATCTGTAATCTTTATAAAAAATTCAAGGCACTAAGCAAAAAGACATGTCTCTGGCCACATACACAGGCACACAATTATACTTAAATCCACAATATCTAAAATTTAGGGATGAACACACATTTAGAATTCCAGTGCTGGTAAGGGAGGGATTAGAGGATCACTGAGGCTGACCCAGTCAAATTAAATCCTAAGTCTCAGTGAAATACCCCATCTTGAAAATCAAAGTGGATGTGTCTTCAATGTAACACCAGTAGTCGATTCATATACACATACACTCTCTCTCTCTCTCTCTCACACACACACACACACACACACACGTACACCCACCTAAAACACACACTGTGAACATGTGAACATGTATCCACATAACCAACATATACACATAAACAAATTAATCATGAAAAAATGAAAGGAGGAAGTGCACTGAGTACCAGCACTCATCTTTTTCTGTTTCTTGATTGGATATGCAATGTGACTGCAAGCTCCTTCTACAACATCTTTCCTGTTTCCCACATTTAGTGCAAAACCAAAAGAAACAGAGATCTCTTTGTGAACATTTTAAATTTTCACTCCGCCAATAATTCAGGAATTCATCGTGGCTTGTAAATACGCCTGGTTAAATTTTTCTAGCTTGGGACATGCATATCCAATAGCATCTCAGTTATGAAGTGATATAAGATGTCTTTGCTTCCCCTTTCATATTCACAACATAATTAACTCATGACTCTTAATTGGGGGTTCAAATACTTTATTACTTTCTTTACATAACTCATAGACTATTCATTTGAAGGACATGATGCGATTTAATGAAAAGAATGCACTCTTAGGTTGAAATACCAATTCTGAGATCTAGCATCTCCTATGCAACATCAATAGTCTCATGGAGTCAGATTTCTTTGCAAGGTTAAATGAGATAATGTAAGGTTGTTTTTCTTTCCTTCACGTAGATGTCAAATAGCCTCACTAACCTGGTACAGTCTATAAAAATGTATCCATGCTTTGAAAAACATTTAGAATTCTTTATAATACAGCCACAACAATGTCCAGAAAACATTCTAGCTGTTCCCATAAATTTTGATACTACCAAAAATTAATCGCCAAATATCATGCATGAAGTGTAAGATGAAATAAAAGATGGTAGGTGCAGTTCAATATTAGTAACAATACTTGTACTGTAAGGATTTTAAATCCTGACTATTTAAACCTATATTATTTGTAAGTCTGTATATAAACTCATACATATACATTTCATCCTATGGGCTGACAATATTCCATCTAAGAGTCAAAGACAACCTAACCAAAATATTTCACCAGGCACAAGAAAACTTCTTTGGAGTTGCTGTTCAGGGTTTTCCGAAAAAAAAATACTCACACATTACAAATTATTTGAAATGTGTCCTTCTTTAAACTGTTTACTCCTGAATAAAGCTATTTTATTATGAAAGCTTGGCCTTAGCATAGGCTTGTTCCCCAGTTAGCTCTTAAAATGTAAATTAACCAGCTTGTATTAATCTACATTCTGTCACATGGCTCATTACCTCACCTCAGTATCATATTTCCCTGATCCACTGTGTCTGGTTGTTGGTTGCCTCTCAGATTCTTCCCCTGAGTTCAATCTCTCTCCCCAGAAGTCTTGCCTATCTTCTCCTATCTAGGTGTTGGCCATTCATCTCTTGATTAAACCAATTAGAAGGTGCCTTAGGCAGATGAAAATGAACAGGTGCATTTTCACGCAGTGTGATCAAATTGTAACACCTACTGCAAATTCCTTGGAAATCTTTAGAGATGGAAGGTAAGTCCCTATTAATGAATATACCATATACTTCTGATATAAGGTCTACATACTTCTAAGATGGAACTCACTGGAAAGCCTCCTCTCGGAGAACTAGCTTTCATTGTACCAGAAAGTATCATGTATGCTTTCAAAAGAGAGAAATAACCAATTGTCCTACCCAGCTAGTTCCTATGAATCACAATAACAATATGTAAGACCCAATACAGGGTTTCTCTGTATTGTTTTGGAGCCTGTCCTGGAACTTGCTCGGTAGACCATGATTGATCTCGAACTCACAGAGATCCCCTGCCTCTGCCTCCCGAGTGCTGGGATTAAAGGCATGCGCCACCACCTGCCAGCTTAACTGGTCTTAAAATGGTGAATGATCAGAAAACGTGCCTAGTACTGGAAACCTAGCTCACTACCCTGGACTAGCGAACTTAATAGAATTTGGAGAAGAACCTATATTCACCAATTTAATAAAGCAGCATAATCCTCAACCATACATGAAATAGTGTTCTTATAACCACAGATTGTATGTGTGTATGTATATTCCTTCATCAAGGAAACTTCTATTTGCAACAAAAGGAGATCATTAGAGAGTACCACCACCAATTGAAATATAGAGTTGTAGAGCCCACTCTTCAAGGATGCATCTACAAAACAACTCCTGGACATAAGATTCAGAAAATGTTGTGAAAGACACAGTGGGAAGATTGTAAGAGCAGGATGATCAGGAAGTTTTGTGTAACACTTGTTCTCCTAATAACATCATGAGCTGCACACATAAAGTCTTATAAACAATATTGAGCAAGGAAAATAATAGTAGACATGTCAATCTAGACAGGGGAAAGACAAAATGGTTTCAACCCTACACAAAGAAGTGTAGGAAACCATATAATGCCAAAAGCCAGAAAAATACTTATACAACACAAAATTTCAGCCCTGAAAATATACATAGAAGTAAAATTATATGGACTGATTTGGCTATATTTAGTAATATACATACATATATACATACATGTGCATATAGTAACAATTAATGAATAGTGGACCATAAATTTAAAAGAGGGAAATAAAGGGTATATGGAAGTGTTTGAAGAAAGAAAAGAAAAAGTAGAGGGCATGATGTAATTATATATTAATCTCAAAAATATAAAATAAAGTCATCAATGTTGTCATTGTCATGTATTTTCCAAAATTTTATTGTCCTTTAAATGAATTTTATTAATGGCTTGAATTTAAATGTGACGTAGAGAGCCATTTTATTTTTGCACTCAAAACCACTATTCCTTAAACTCAAAATGCAGATATACAATGTGATAGGGCATTTCCTATTTAATTTTTCATTTCAAGAAAAAAAGGTGTTTTGAATTCATAATCAGATCCAGGAACTTGTTTTTTCAGTTTATAGCATTTGTTTTGAAGAGTTTTGGTCATAGGTACAATTTAAGAGATTGAAACATTCACTAAATAGCAGGGTAGAACTGAGGGTTGAATGAATAGTGTAGAATTATCAGAATGGAGACTAGAGATAGTTCTGTTTCAAAAGAAAAATACTACTTTATTAATATACTTTAAAGTGAGAATGAAGCTCCTCTATGCAGGAAAGGGAAACGATTACAGAAAATGACAACAGAACACAAAGCAGAGAGTTAACTGGTGGTGGGAATCCCAACCACAATGGACATATGCACATCACTGTTCCTGCATCAATCACTCAGAAAACATCTCAGAAGAGACTGTGGAAAACAGTAAGAGCCAGAACACTACAAAGTCTGCTATGAGTCTGTCTCTCCTAAAAATGTCTGCATAAACAAGATTAGAAAAATAACAACAGCAACAGACATGTTAATTTGGAATAGGGAAAATTCCACAGGGTTCCTACCCTAGACAAAGAAGTACAGTCAATTAATTACTGCTGGGAGAAGGAGAACTAGGTACTCCAGGGATGAAGCCATATTAATAGGTACCCAATATGAAATGAGTACCCAGAATCTTTTCACACACTAAACAAATAAACAGACTTGGCAGTTGGATTTTTATAATTGTGAATATATATATGTGTGTGTGTGTGTGTGTGTGTGTGTGTGTGTTTGTGTGTGTGTGTGTGTATCAATAACAATAAAAAATAAACTATCAGTTTGAGAGTGGGGGATATGGCTGGGGTTAGAGGTAGGGTACCAGGGAGGGGATAGGAAGTGTGAAAGGAATTTGGAAAGTGATAAAATTCTATTTTAGTTAAAAAAGTATAAATAACAAAAATAAAAAAAATTCCCACAAATGTTAAACTAGTATGTCAAACCAAGATATTTACACCATCTTCTCTAAAGTTTCATATATACTGGGGAATATGGTGGGAAGAATGTAGAGCCTGAAGATAGGGAGTACTGCAAAATACTGACCTGTAGGCACAAAACTCTTACTATAATTACAAACTGAATGTCATGACCACTGCTATATCTTCGCTCCATGAATAATTCCTTCACTTGTTACTATTTGCTCATAGCATCAAGAAAAGAAAGTGATCATGCAGTTAAGGATACAGTTCTGGAGAGGGAAAGTTGAGACACTTGTGAAGGATGCAGTAGGAGGCATCCTAGCAAGTGTATGTAGCAGGCATCTGGGTAGAATACATCACACATTTGAAACAATGGTGATTATCATGAAATCTGTAGCCTGTTTGATATTTGGATATCACTTGCATCTTGTTTCCAGAGATTTGAACTTTAAATCACTATTGTAACTAATGAAAGCAATTTCATTAACATTTTATAAAGAAAAATTTAAGCCACCTGCAATTGCTTCTACCAGGCCTAGAAAAGACTGATCCTGTTTTATGTTGTTTGGGGGGGGTTGTTTGTTTGTTTGTTTGTTTGTTTTGAAAAGAAGCAAGTCACAGATCTGGGAAAGAGTAAACAAGTTATTGGTTACTGATGAATTCTGGAGAAGTTGATTCTTTATCTTCAGTTCTGTACCACAGCTGAGCTTGCTAGACACAAATGAATAGCCTCAAACCTGTGTTCACTGAGATGGCCCTGGCTCAATTCAGTGGGTCACCAAACAAAAAAAATATACAAAAACTGAGAAGTATATTTATGTGTTGACTAGAGAATAGCAGAAATACAAAAAGTCAGTGGGAGGTGGGAATAGGCAGTATGCATGCTCTCTCTTATAATCAAATTTTCAAAGAACAAATACAATTAGCAACGTAATTTTAAGCATGAAACATTCTTTTAACAAACATAGAGGTTCACATATAATCATGCAATCTATAAGTGTATTGCTATATTTAAACAAAATGAACTCTAAAAACATCAGTATTGGGAGAAATAAAAGGATGTGCCAGTATAAATATATTTTATATGTTATACCTTAAAACTGCATTTTAAAATACAGTATTAAATTCAGTCTGGAACTCCCTGAATTGAAAACATGTAGACTGAAGTTCCACAGTAAACAATTAAAACGGAAAATTTCTCTTTCAAAGCTGTAAGTTGAGATGTCATTGCACTTGCAATTTCCTCCTAAAGTCTCTAGTGTCAATTTGCTGCTGTTTTCCTTCTTGTATCTCAAAATGCAAATAGGCAAGGTGCATAAAAATGTCTTTGAAGTGGGATAAAAACCAACAGTTCTCAGAACAGATTTTGATTGAAAATAGCTTTTGCTTATTTAACAAAGCACATTCTTAGAATTTTTTTTCTTCAAACCCATTTGGCAATGCCTCTTTGAAGAGCGATATTGCAGAAGAAGCACTTTTTGAGTTGACAACCCGACACCCTCTCTCCTCACTAAACACTCTACTTTTCATTTCTTGCTGTGACAATGGTGTTAAAATCCCCAAGGCGATATTTAGGCTGCTCTCAAACACTTCTATTAACTTAGGAGCCTTAAAAATCTTTCTTAGGAAACAAATTTGATAAGGCATTTGAGAAAAAAGAACAGTTTGAATTTCCATTGAGTAATGAATTCATCAATATATATTTGCATACCTGCAAGTTTTATCTAATCTGCTGGCATATTAGAAATTGAGAAACTGTGTATGAAGAAAAGACCTAGTGTTTAATATTCTTGATTGAATGCATATAATAATGTAAGCAAGTAGAGCCATTGCCAAAGTTTAGAGAATGGCAATCTGTTGCAGAGGGTTCTTATCCTTTCCCTACGGTCAAGGAGGCTGACCAATCTGTGAACAAGACACACTATAGGGCTTGTGGAAGTGATTGTTCTCTCAAAGCCTCTGTGTCAGATATATATATATATATATATATATATATATATATATATATATATATCCTTTCCTGCAGTCACATCCCAATCACAGAAGGCATTCAGAGTCCTATTATCTTAGCAGATCTCTGAACCTGTTCTGTAACCATTCCAGCATGAATACAAAGATGTATTTCTTGCCAGATATTTTCAGAGCATATACACCTCAGAGGATCTTGGGAAATTTTCCACTTGGACTGTGGACTTATACCCACAATTTTTAGGTGCTCTCTAATATTTGTGAGTTAGGTAACATTTTTTTAAAGATGGAGGCAGGATATGATGTGCATTTTATTTTCAAATTAGCTGTATTGGATTGGCTATAACACTTTCCAACACCCAATAAAAGGGTACAAATATGACATATTACAAGGTTTAGCTATCCACAAAATGGAAAACATAAAAACAGGTACAAATATTCGTATGTCAGAGACAGACGGAAGTAATACTGGAGGAAGTATACTTGGTAAGTGTGAGTCTCTCCTGAATATTATCTTATAGACTTTGCATAAATGAATATATTATTCTTCAGCAAAAATCATGAACAAGAATGTTGGTACATCCACTTAGAGCAGAGGACTTGAATCAGCAGAGCCAAGCCTCAGGTTTCATGGAAGAGATTCAAGGGCAGGGGTGAAAGCCCAGGCAGTCTGATCCCACAGATCATCCTTTGAACCACTATGCTAGTAAGATGCCCAAAGTAATCATCAAAATATTCCTAGAGAAAGATCTATATTATTTCAAACCTTGGATTTCTGAGCCTAAGGTACAGTCCAAAGAATTCTAGAAAATTAAGTCATTTGGAGCAGGTACTATGTTCTTTGTTCTTTAGGCTTCACAGAGAACTGGGGTATTATGCCAAAATATTAACTATCTCAGTGAAGTAAGACCAGAGCAAGGAATGGAAGACAATAAAAACAGCAACCACAGAAGAAGAAGTCTTCAGTTCTGGGCAATTGTTTCTCTGTAGGGCTGTGTTTCTCACTAGTTAGACAGAATTTTAATTTTTAAGAAAAATAAAGAAGTTTATAATTATGTTTTAAAAATATTTATTTATTCCAACCACAGTTTCTCCTCCCTTCTCTCCTACAGTCCCCCTCCATCTCCCCTCTGCACCCCCAACCATCCACTCCTTCCTATTCAGACTTCCCATAGATAACAATGGAATACAGCATATCAACTTGCAGTAAAACTAAGCTTGTCCCTTTGTAATAAGACTGGGCAAGGCTTTGGCTATTACAAATAGTGGTGCAATGAACATAGTGGAACAGATGTTCTTGCTGTATGAATGGGCATCTTTTGGGTATATGCCTAAGAGTGGACTTGCTGGATCTTGTGGCAGACTGATTCCCATTTTTCTGAGGAATCTCCATACTGATTTCCAAAGTGGCTGTGCCAGTTGGCACTCCCACCAGCAGTAGAGGAGTGTTCCTTTCTCTCCACATTCTCTCCAGCATAAATTGCCATTGGTGTTTTTTATTTTAGCCATTCTGACAGGAGTAAGACGGATTCTCAAAGTTGTTTTGATTTGAATTTCCCTGACGGCTAAGAATGTTGAGCACTTTCTCAGGTGTCTCTCAGCCATTTTAAACTCCTCTATTCATAATTCTCTATCTATATCTGTAACCCACTATTTAATTGGATCCTTTGGTGTTTTGGAGACTTGCTTCTTGAGTTCTTTCTAAATTTTGGAGACCAGCCCTCTGTCAGATGTGGGGTTACTGAGTATCATTTCCCATTCTGTGAGCTGCCTTTTTGTCAGGTTAACTGTGTCCTTTGCCTTACAGAAGTTTCTCAGGTTCAGGAGGTCCCATTTATTAATTGTTGATATCGGTATCTGTGCTACTGGTGTTATGTTCAGGAAATGGTCTCCTGTACCAATTCATTCAAGGGTACCTCCCACTTTTTCTTTTAGAGGTTCAGTGTGCCTGGATTTATGTTGAGGTCTTTGATCCATTAAAAAAAAACTGGCAATCTAACCAATAGTAGAGAGGATACCTTAAATGCTCTTCCCTGATAAAGTGATTGACAACTTCCTCGTATGACATCCTAGAGCCTTCATCCAGTGGCTGAACGAAGCAGAGGCAGACACCCACAGCGAAACACTGAACTGAAATCCTGGAACCCAGTTGCAGAGAGGGAGGAGTGATGAGCAAGGAGTTAAGACTTGGCGGGTGAAACCCACAGAAATAGCTGATGTAAATATGGGGGAGGTCATAGACTCCAGACTAATAGCTGAGAGGTCATCATGGGACCGATCCATTCCCCCTGAACGTGTGTGTCAGTGAGGAGGACTCAGCATTTTTTTGAGCCTCAGGCAATTGATCAGCATTTAGTCCTGTCATCCAGATGTGCTTTGGGAACCCGTTCCATGTGGAAGGATGTTGTCTCTGCCTGGACACATAGGGGAGGGATTAGGCCCCGCCATAGATGATATGACAGACTTTCGAGATGCCCCGTGAAGGGCCTCACCCTACTGGGAGACTGGATTGGGGGAGGAGTTGTGGGAGGGTTGAAGGGTGGAGAGGAGAGGAGGGAGAGGGAGCTGGGATTGATATGTCAAGCAAACTCATTTCTAATTTAAATAAAAAACAAAATAAAACAAACAAACAGAAGACTAGGCAAGGCAACACAATATGAGGAACAGAGTCCCAAAAGACAGCAAAAGAATCAGAGACAGCCCCAGCTTCCACTGTTAGAAATTTCACAATAGGACCAAGCTGTACAACTGGGTTAGGCATCAATCTATCTTCTGTATTTGGATAACTTGTTCTGTAGGTGTCTATTAGGTCCATTTGAGTAATGTCTGTTAGCTTAAGTTTTTCTCATTAGTATTTTTTTCTGGATGATGTGTCGATTGATGAGTGGAATATTGAAGTATCCCACTATCAATGTGTGAGAGATAATGTATGATTTAATCTTTAGTACCATTTTCTTTTCAAATGTGAGTGCCCTTGTGTTTAGGCATAGATGTTGAGAATTGAGACACCATTCTGTTGGGTTTTTTTCTTTGATGAGTATTAAGTGTCCTTCTCCATCTCTTTTGACTAATTTCAGTATTAAGTCTGTTTTGCTAGATATTATAACAGCTACGCTAGCTAGCTTCTTGGAGACTTTTGCTTGGAAAATCATTTTCCATCCTTTAGTCTGAGGTATTGTCAATCTTTGATGTTAAGGTATGGTTCTTGTATGCAGCAGAAGGATGCATTTTGTTCTTTAATCAATTCTCTTTTTGTATTTCATTGGGAAATTGGACCATAGATATTGAGTTATATTAATGACCAATGATTAATAATTTTTTATATTTGGTTGTAGTTGTTGATGGCGGTTGTGGGTGTGTTTCCCTTCTTTGAGTTATTGCCTATGTTTTTGTGGTGCAGCTAACTTCCTTAATTTGGAGATTTCCTTCTAGGATCTTCTGTAGGGCAGAATTTGTAGATAGATTTGTTCAAATTTAACTTAATAATGTAATATCTTGTTTTGTCCATCTGTGGTGATTCTGTATATAGTAGTTTTAGCTTGTATCTGTAGTCTTTTAGCATATATGCACATCGATCTAGGCCTTTTTTGATTTTAGAGTCTCCATTGCAAAATTGGGGATACTTATAATAGGTCTGCTTTTATATATTACTTGGAATTTTTCTATTACAGCTTTTAATTTTTTTTATTTTAGAAGCAATCTTATTTTACATATCAATCCTCCCATTCCTCACTCATCCATCCTATCATTCTTCCCACCAAGTCCCCCCAAACTACCGGCTCCATTCTCCAAGGATAATGAGGCCCTCCACAGGGGGCAATCAAAGTCCATCACATCCTTTGGGGGAGGGCCCAGGCCCTCTTTCATGTATCTGGACTGAAATAGTATCCCTCCATAGTCAATGGGTTCCCAAAGTCCATTTGTGTACTAAGGATAAGCACTGGCTCCACTGTTAGAGACACCATAGACTGCCTAGTCCTCCCAGCTGGCACCCACATTCATGTCTTGGTTTGGTCCAATGCTGGTTCCCCAGATTATAACTAGGCTCTCCATGATCTCACTAAGTCAAGTCAACTGCTTCTGGGGATTTCTCCAGTATGGTCTTTGCTTCCTTACTCATTCCTCCTCCCTCTCCACAACTGGAGTACAGGAGTATGGCTCAGTGTTTAGGTGTGGGTGCCTGCTCTGACTCCAATTGGCTACTACATTAAGGCTCTAGGAATGGTAACCATGGTAGTCATCAATGTCATTATAGGAAGGTCATCAAGGGCTGTCTCTCCACCAATGTGTAAATTCTTAATTGGGGTTACCCGTGTGGATCCCCAAACATTTCTCCAGTGCCAGATCTCTTTCCACAACTATACTGGCTCCTCCCTCTATCAAGGCATCTCCTTTCTTGCCCTCCTCTATTCCTAATCTGTCTCAGTCCTCTTGATCCCTCCTCTTATCTTCCCATTACCCTTCTCCTCCTCTTCCCTTTCCACTTCTCTCCACTCGCCTCCCCCCTCCATGCGACAAATTTGCTCAGGGGTTCTTGTTCCCTTCCCTTTCTTGAAGGGACCAAGTGATCTTCTCTTGGAGTCCTTCTTGTTCCCTAGTTTCTCTGGTGGTGTGGATTGTAGATTGGCAGTCCTTTGTTATATGTCTAATATGCATATATGTGTAAGTATATACCCTGATTTTCTTTCTATGGTTAAATTACCTCACTCAGGATGTTTTTTTCCAGTTCCATCTATTTGCCTTCAGATCTCAAGATTTCCTTGTTTTTTTCTGCTGAGTAATACTCCATTGTGTAAATGTACCACATTTTCTCCATCCATTCTAAGGTTGAGGTGCATCTAGATTGTTTCCATGTTCTGGCTATTACAAACAACACTTCTATGAACGTACTTGAACATGTGTTCTGGTTGTATGAATGTGCATTCTTTGCGTATATGCCCAAGAGAAAAATTGCTGTATCTGGAGGTAGACTGATTCCCATTTTCCATAGAAATTTCCATACTGATTTCCAAAGTGGTCTTACAAGTTTGCACTCCCACCAGCAATGGAGAGTGCTCATCTTTCTCCACATCTTCTCCAGCATAGACTGTCAATGATGCTTTTGATTTTAGCCATTCTGGTTGGTAAAGCCTTTGACAAAATCCAACACCTCTTCATGATAAAGGTCTTGGAGAGATCAGTAGTAACGGAGCATACCTAAACATAATAAAAACTATATACAGCAAACCAACAGCCAACATCTAACTAAATGGAAAGAAATTCAATGTGATTCCTCTAAAATCAGGAACGTGACAAGGCAGTCCATACTCTCTCTTTATCTCTTCAATATTGTACTAGAAGTTTCAGGTAGAGCAAGAAGTTAACAAACGTATACTAAGGGGCTTGAAATTGGAAAGGAGTAAGTCAAACTTTCACTATTTTCAGATTATATGATAGTTTACAAGTTACCAGAAAAAATCTACACAGGAACTTCTACATCTGATAAACACCTTCAGCCAATTGTCAGGATACAAGATTAACTCAAAAAATAAGTAACACTAGTATGTATAGATGATAAACTGGCTGAAAAAGAAATCAGAGAAACCTCACCCTTTAAAATAGACACAAAAACATAGAATATCTTGGGGTAATGCTAGCCAAACAAGTAAAGATCTGTATAGCAAGAACTTTGAGTCTTTAAAGAAAGAAATTAAAGAAGATACCAAAAAATGAAAAGATCTCCCATGCTCTTGGATAGGTAGGATCATCATAATAAAAATGTCAATCTTGCCAAAAACAGTCTACAGATTCAGTGCAATCCCCATCAAAATCCTAACACAATTCTTCACAGACCAAAAACAATACTCAACTTTATATGGAAGAACAAACAAAACAAAACAAACAAATAAGCAAAAATAGGATATCCAAAAAACCCTGTACAATAAGTAACTTACAGAGGCATCACCATCCCTGACTTTAAGTTCTATTAGAGATCTATAGTCCTGAAAATAGCTTGGTATTGACACAAAAGTAGACAGTAGACCAGTGGAATCAAAATAAACACCCTGATATTAACCCATACACCTAAAAACACCTGATTTTTGACAAAGAAGGTTAAGGTATACATTGGCAAAAAATAAAGCATTTTCAACAAATGTTACTGGCATAACTATATGCTGACATGTAGAAGATTGCAGAAAAATCTATATCTATCTCTATGCACAAAACGTAAGTCCAAATGAATCAAGGACCTCAACATAAATCCAGCTACACTGAGTCTTTTAGAAGAGAAAGTAGGAGGTACCCTTGAGCAAATCGGTACAGGACATGTTTCCTGAACATAGATAGCATCAGTAGCAGACACTGAGTTCAAATATTAATAAATGGTAACTCCTGAAACTAAGAAAGTTCTGTAAGGCCAAGGGCACAGTCAACAAAATTAATGGCAGTCCTGGACTGAGAACTGCAGCAAGATCGACTTGCCCCCAGAAGACCAACATACCAGAAGTCTTCTGAGAGAACCTACCTACTCCAGTCCCCATTCAGGGCAGAGGCAGAGGTCAGAGGTGAGCTCCTGGTCCCCACTTCCTTCTGCTCACCATCCCCAGTGCTGGGGACCTGGATGTGGTCACCAGGAAAGAAGAAACAGTTGGAGTTACATTGGGCAGGCATGGATGGAACAGGGGGAAGGAAGGAGTCTCATCTGGTTTTCAGGGAGCTGCCCTGTCCTCTGATAGGGTAGAAGGCTTTGCCAGAAGTGGGAGCCAGGAAATAACATGTAAGTTGCCAGAGTTTTCATTTTTACTTTTTTATTTCATTGACATTAAAGAATTGAGGCAACTAAAATGATTAGTTAATGTAAGCTAAATAATTATTTTGGAAATTGTTATTTTTATATAATAAAATGTTTTCTCATAACTGTGCTATATATTTCATTTTCATAATCTGTTTTTAGAAGTTGTTAGAAACATAGCAAATCTGTTTGTGATTTTTCAGGCACAGTTGTGGTCCTAGTGGCCAGATCTTGCAAGTCGGCTCATAGTTAAGAATTAATTAAATTGGCATTCTACTCAACATTAAATCCAAGAAACACATTACAGATAAATCATGAAAGATAATGGTCTATTCCTTGATGCAAATAGCATCACTTTCCATGTCTGTGGTTTCATTGATGAACTCTGGACCAATACATGCATGGTGAGTCTCTTCTATAGCAATTGAATGTCGAAGAAACAGAGCTGATGTTTTCTTAGAGCATTATTAGTGACCTTAGAACATTAAGCTAGAGCTAGGAATTCAGTTCAGTTAACAAATTGGTCTGGTGCCCATGGATCCCAAGGTTTGGTCCTGAGTACTACACAAAATGAAATGAGTGGTGGCACACACTTGCAATCCCAGCATCAAAGACATATCAGTAGGAGAATGACCAGCTCAAGGTCATCTCTGCAAACACAACAAGTTTGAGGGCAGCACAGGCCATATGAGACTCTGTCCAAGAGAAAGAGTACTAAAAAGAGGAGTAGGGGGAAGAGAACTGGTTGAAAAAGGAGAAATAAAATACAATTTTGGGAAAGGAAAAGACTTTTTATATCGCCCTTTCAAATTTAAATATGAATATAGCTGATAAAGCTATAAAACACTTGACCGGTAACATACGTTGAAACTTGATACAATAGACAATGATCAGTTCTTGTGATGTGTTTTCACATATCAAAAAAACTGGAGAGATAACTCAGGGGTTAAGAGCACTGGCTGCCCTTCCAGAGGTCCTGAGTTCAATTCCCAGCAATCACATAGTGGCTCACAACCAACTGTAATGTGATTTGGTGCCCTCTTCTGAGTTGCATTGATAGATGCAGGCAGAACACTGTATACATAATAAATAAAAATAAATCTTTAAAAACAACTTACCTTGTAACATATGTTCAAACTTGATAGAGGAGACAATGATGAGTTCGTGTTATATATTTTCAGATATCAAAACTACAGTATAATTTTAAATGAATTCCTCTCTTCTTACATTTAAAATTGTTTAAATAAAATATTATAGAGTTATAGTCCTGAAAACAGCTTGGTATTGGCACAAAAAGAGACAGGTAGACCAATGGAATCGAACTGAAAACCCTGATATTAACCTACACATGTATGAACATCTGATCTTTGACAAGAAGCTAAAAATATACAATGGAAAAAATCATCTTCAACTAATGGTGCTGGCATAACTGGAGGCTGGCATGTAGAAGCGTGCGGATCGATCCATGCCTATCACCATATACAAAACTTAAGTCCAAATGGAACAAAGACCTCAACATAAATTCAGCCACACTGAACCTCTTAGAAGGGAAAGTGGGTGGTACCCTTGAACAAATTGGTACAGGAGACAGCTTCCTGAACATAACACTAGTAGCACAGACAGTGAGATCAACAATAAATAAATGGGACCTCCTGAAACTGAGAAGCTTCTGTAAGGCAAAGGACACAGTCAGCAAGACAAAAAGGCAGCCCACAGAATGGGAAAAAATATTCACTAATCCCACATCTGACAGAGGGTTGATTGTCGCACCTGCTGTGCGGCCTGCATCCGAGAATGTAGCGAGGTGGTCGGGATAGATGACACAGAGACCGGACGGTTGCTTTAAGAAAACTTTATGCTTCCCAAGTCAGCTTAGGAGGAGACCCCAGTCCGCTTAGGCAAGAGCTCTCAGGAGAAGTCTCTCTAAGAAAAAGGAGCTTCCCTTTATAAGGACTTCTGCCATTCATCTACATACCATTCTTTCCAGACTTCTCACCCTCCTGGCTGGTGGTTTAATCTTGGGCCCCAGAATCGGGGAGACACCACAGGGAAACAGGAAGAGGCATCTAGCCGTAGGGGGTGTGAAAGTCATGGTATCTCAGTGAGCAAGCCCTTATCTGAGCCCTATCAAGAGCTTTAAAGCACTGAATTGTTTTCAGTAAACATTACACAGCTGCCTGCTCCCAGGCCGAAGGGGAAGTGGGTTTCTGCTCAAGGTCTGGTGTCCCCACAATTCACCCCTTTTTATTTTTCAATGAGGCACTCCTGGCTTAGGTCAAGTAGGGTCACCCTCCCTGGCCCGTCTTTGGGGGACCTTGAACCCCTGTCTTAGGTGGGAGAGGGTCTTCCCCACAGGTTGCCCGTCTTTGGAGTCACCCCAACCTTAGAATCATCTGTAATAAGGCTTTATGGCTATCGGGATTGCCATGGGCTAAGGCACTTTGAACTCAGCATGAAGCCAGAATGCTTACTGTCACTGTTACCATTCCTAGGACCCCCACTGACATAGCTCCTCTCTGTCACCTGCCCATCCCCCGATCTGGGCCTTAGCATTCTACCACCAGCCTTTCTTTGCTACAAGGGTGATTTATAGTTACAATTTGACAGTTAAAACAGTGATAAAGTTACAATCATTTTAAGATCTACTTAGGAAAGCATTAGATAGTGCACTTGCACAGATACATTAGGTACAATCATTGATGTTACACATGTAGCATTATAAAAAATATGAACAAGAGGCTTGTAGCACTATTTACAGAGTACCAATTTGTTCCTGTGGTGATGTAGTCTGTCGATTTAATGTCAGTAGTATCAGCCGAACATGTAATCCGAGTAAAGTTTTTTTGTCGCACCAGGACAAACCACATTTCTCCAGAAAAACACACTGGCATAGGTGTGATTCCAGAAACAGGAACTACCAAGTCTGATATTTCAAGTGACCATGTCCTGTTCAAATACTGAAAAGAGGCTTTTGCCATTCATCACAGTCCATACCAATGTCCAAATGTTTTAAATGGGTCCTTTTTCCCCCAAAGGGAAAAGCTGGCAAAATGAATTCTGTTGTTTTAAGGTGTATCAAAGGCTAGCTGCTAATCTTCCAGTTTTGTTGGCTTTGGGATGAAAACTCACGGGTCCAGGAGGTTGATGTAGCAAGCCTGATGAGAACTGACTGTTTTATTTCTTTCTCGGGCTGTAGATTTGATGACATCAAGGGTTAGGAACACCGACTTAGGAGATCTCAAACTGGCTTGGGCAGGCTCCCACGGTCTCAGGTCCAGTTTTCTCTGCTCCATGCATCTCACCAAATGTTGTGACAGCTACTGAAGCTTTATTCTTTTCCTGTAAGAAAACACAAACATGCCCTCGACCCCAAATTAGGGTCTTCTCTACTGTCTAGTGTATGGATGTTTCCATTTGACCTGAGTAATAGTTGTTTAACTTTCATTATGTCAGAATCTGTCTGAAGCAGATTCCTCACTGACATTTACATTTTAAAAATTTTTAAATGAGGAGTGGATTATTTAATGAATCATGTGGGGACTGGGGACATTACTCCCCCTTTTATTTTTAAATTTTGTTTGAACTGTTGAAGTTGGACCATAACAGTAGAAGGATTTGTCTACCCTCCTTAGTCAACTATCTAGGTGAATTGGGATCACTATTTAAAGTATTAGTAGATGTCCTTTAAAAGGGACATAACCATTAAGTACCTTTGAGAATCATTTAAGGATTGTAAACTATTCTATGTCCCAAATAGTCCTTTTTTTTCTTTTTTTTTTAACCTGTAACTCTCACTAGCTGACAAGGCCTCATTTGCATCTGAGCTGACAAGGCCTAATTTGCATCTACACAGATGCCTTTGGGGGTGGGGGCCTGCCAAAGCGGCAGGACAGTTCCCTGAAAAAACCTCTTTCTCTCTCTCTCTCTCTCTCTCTCTCTCTCTCTCTCTCTCTCTCTCTCTCTCTCTGTCTCTCTCTCAGACTGGCTCTGAGGGCTTAACTTGAATTTTTTGTTAAAATATTAACCGACTGACTGGATGTTTCTTTTGGCTATATCTAAATCGACTTAGGTAGTTTTTAACTGTTTGAAGGGATTTAAGTATCCCTTTAATCATATCCAAGGCAATTAGAACAGTTGCTTTTGTCAACATTCACGCATTTACATTTCACACTTCATACATACTGACGTGGCCACGTCCATACACACAGACCATGCATACATATCTCTCCTTTTGCCTAGGTTATGATTAGTTTGTTGAACTGAAACTTCTTTAACAGAACAACTCCAGTCAATATTTTAATTAAAACTAAAGGTTGAAAAAGTCCTGTATGTCCCTCATCATTTCTTCATTAGAGAAGTTTTGAGCTACACTCAGGGGCTACAGCCATACCCATTCCTTGTAATTCTGTAGATGCAAAGTGGAAAGGCCAGGCTTTTGCCAAAAGTTTTTAGAGATGACTCACAAAATTCAATAACCTACCCTATATAAATGTAACCAAACATTTTTATTTTATATACCTTTGTTTTTTTCTTTACTGAATACTAATACCTCATTTATTAACTGTTACCAGTTTATTTAACTTACCCATCTTTAATCTATCTTCCCATTGAGGATGATCCTCCAATCTACCCTCCAACTGAGGGCAACTTCTTATCTTAGGTTCCCTTTCTTTTTTGACCTTTGTTAGGTGAGGGCCTAGACATTTAATCCAATCCACCCTTCCACTGAGGGATTAATCATGGAGATATTATCAAAATCAGAAATGAAAAGGGGGACATAAGAACGGACTCTGAGGAAATCCAGAGAATCATCAGGTCATACGTTGAAAACCTGTACTCCATAAAATTCGAAAATTTAAAGGAAATGGAGGACTTCCTTGATAGCTATCACTTGCCAAAACTAAACCAAGAACAGATAAGCAATTTAAATAGACCTATAACCCCTATGGAAATAGAAGCAGTCACCAAAAGTCTCCCAACCAAAAAAAGTCCAGGTCCAGATGGCCTCAGTGCAGAATTCTACCAGAAATTCAAAGAACAGCTTATACCAATTCTTCTCAAAGTATTCCATGCAATAGAAGCAGAAGGGTCTATGCCAAACTCTTTCTATGAGGCTTCAATAACCTTGATCCCCAAGCCACACAAAGACACAACTAAGAAAGAGAACTTCAGACCAATATCCCTCATGAACATTGATGCAAAAATACTCAATAAAATACTGGCAAATTGGATCCAAGAACACATCAAAACAATCATTCACCAAGATCAAGTAGGTTTCATCCAAGGGATGCAGGGATGGTTCAACAAAAGAAAATCCATCAATGTAATCCACCACATAAACAAGCTGAAAAACTAAAATCACATGATCATCTCACTAGATGCTGAAAAAGCCTTTGACAAAATCCAACACCCCTTCATGATTAAGGTCTTGGAGAGATCTGGGATAACAGGGACATACATAAACATAATAAAAGCTATATACTGTAAACCAACAGCCAACATCAAACTAAATGGACAGACACTCAATGCAACAAAGGTTGGTGGGAGGGCACGGGAGGAGGGGGAGGGAAACGGAGAGGGACCTGGAATTGACATGTGAAGAAACCTTGTTTCTAATTAAATTTAAATTAAAAAATAATATATATATATATAAAGACCTGGAAATTGCACATTTTAAAATATAAATAGGAGACCAAGTATAATACCAACTCTGCATCTTATTTTGTGAGTATAAATACAGGAAGTTTTCTCTGAATATGTCTGGGTAATCACAATGACTATCTAAAATAATAGTGGTATACTACAGAGAAATGATAGTGTAGAGAAAGTAGTATGTAAATGAAATTATTTTAAAAACAAAAATAAAATAAAATACCCTTAATAAATATCTACAGTTGAACCTTTTTAAACTGCTGGACATCTTAAGGCAAGAATAAAATTGTATTTCCTCGTGATGGAAATCACCTGTATTAATGACATATGTTCAGTTATTTCATGTCATGCAGAGAAACACTTGTTTTTACAAATAATAGCATTCAAATAATAATAAGGGTCAAAGGAAAGGTCATAAACCCTCCTAGACCTCTGTCATATTAGTTATGTGGTTGTGATTTGATAATAGCCAGTGCTTTTCATGATAATTAGGTTTATTCACTGTGATGCCAGGAAAGTTACATGCTTTCATACATACAACTCATTTTTCTGAGAGAAAAATAATTACTATTTTGTTGCTGAGTTTTCCAACACTCAATGCCATCATTCACATTTTTCTCTTATTTAATGATTAGTCTTTGATCTTTATAAATATCATTTTAACTGAAGAATTGTATTCATCATTTGTAAACAATTAAGAATTATTAGCCTAGCATAGCCAGTGGTAGTTGTCTTCAAAAATTTGGAAATCTATAGAGGAGGAAAAAGAGGAGGGTTCCTACCCTAAATTTCCATGTAACACATTCTAACAAGAAGCTCAACCAGAGACATGCAGTTCCTTCTGGGTTTTTTTTCTTAGAGAAAAATACAAACAAAAAAGACAACACAGAGTACACAGATATGTTTCTAACATTTCTTTTAAAAAAGAACAGGAAAATTTGAGTTTATAAACAGAAATGTACAAAATGTACATATCCAAGTGTCAATTGTAGAATAGAGCTACTGAAATTGGGCTGCATCACAACATTTCATTCTTTTCTGTTCTATTTTTCTTCAGTGAATATTTGCCTTTGCTTTGTTCCCTTGGCCCCTTCAGTTTTTCATTTATTTAATGCTTTCTGTTTCCAAAATGGGCAAAGGACTAGGTGTAGAAGGTAGTAACAAGGATGATAGTCTGATGAAGGAATTAGTTTTGGTCAGTTTTTCAAGCAGTACCAGCAGCATTTTCTCTATGTTAGGTACATTGCCTTTGCTTTGAAGAGAGGGTGTTTAATTTTCAAAGTCAAATATTTTGTGTCGTGGCTGATTGTTGGTGATTTTGCTTTGCTTTATTAGAACTACAGATATTTTAACAGGGATAGATAATGCATTATCTTCATTTTAATTTTTTAAGTCTCCTCTCCCCTTTCTTTCAAGACAGCATTTCTCTGTGTAGCTGTGGCTGTACTAGAACTCATTCTGAAGGCCAAACTGGCCTCAATCTCAGAAATCACCTGCCTCTGCCCCCTGAGTTCTGGGATTAAGGCACATGCAGCCATGTCCTGTTTCCTTTGTATCTCTTTTTGTTAGTAGCTGTTTGCTTCATGAAAGTTAACAGAAAACAAAACTACTGATGAAACAAAGGAGATGCAGCATTTATTCCCATCAATGATGCTCACAGAGTCTAGACAGGTCATTTGGTCTATATCTTTTCTTAATGTCTCTAAAGAGATTGGAAATATTACAACTATAAGACAAATCTTTAGAGACACAACTCAGTGGGCACAATATTTATAGTTGTTTTTCTTTGTTACTATTAGAAATATTACCAAGAAAAACTAGAAGATGTGTATTAGATGGTCTGAATTCAGCAAGGTCTGGCCTCAGACTCATTGAGATGTAATATATAGGTGAAGAGTAAATAAATTTATGAGACATTAGACAACACATAAATTTTATGGATTGTAGTTGGTGATGCATCTGAGAAGGCTTAGAGGGATGAATATGGTCAAACTATATTAGTTCCCAAAGTATTAAAATATATTTGAATATTTTAAAAAATAATGTATCTATAGATTCAACTTTATCAATACATATAGAATTTCTATATTTCTTTTATCTTTTCTTCAAATCAGAAAAAGCTGTAGATATGTTCAAAAACTACTGGTACAGCCTGAAACCCATGTCATGAGAGTGAGCTCAGGCATGACACTGCCTAGGATGCCAAGACCCAGTGGCTGGAATACCCAGACACTTAGGATACAACCAAATACAACTGGAGAAAAAAAGAAAAAACGTTTTCAGTTTTAATCAAATCTATCCAATCTATTTGGATAACCACGTGTTTATCATCTGCTGCACAAACGGTGAATGGATGCCATATGAGACTACAGCATCCTTGAACATCTCTAAATCTAACATCATCACAGGCTTCCCAGTACCTATTATAGATTCTCCTTCATTTGGCACTTCCTGTAAGGTTACTGGATATATTAAAAGTAGCTTACTTTTATTTTTATAAATTTTACTTAAATTAGAAACAATAGTATTTTACCTATCAATCCAAGTTACCTCTCCCTCCCATTCTCCAATGTTCCCCACCAACCCACCTATCCCACCCTCCATCTACTCTCTAGGGAGGGTGAGGGTGAGGCCTTCTATGAAGGATCATCAAATCTATAAGTCATTGGGGGCAGAACCTAGACCCTCCATGGGGAATGGGATCCAAAGTCTGTTTGTACACTAAGGATAAATACTTGTTCCACTGCTAGAGGACCTATAGACTGTTCAGGACTCCTAGTGGACACCCAAATTCAGGGGGCCTGGTTCAGTCCTGTGTTGGTTCCCCAGTTGTCACACTGAGGTCCATGAGCTCCCACTTGTTCAGGTTAGCTATTTATGTGGTTTTCTGATTATTCCTTCGTTTACTTTTTCCCTTTTTAAGCCATACATTATGTGATCACACAGAGACCTAATTCTCTCATTTTAACACTGTTTTTCATTGTTTTTAGTGTGTGGAAACATCTCTTTTTTTAACTAATCCCTTCCTTTAATAATTGCCAATTAACTTACCAAATCTGGCAACAATGTCAGTGAACTTTGAGGTGTAGCATGTCTGAATCAGAAAATTAGCTTGTGTTCATAAACTGAGAGTGTGTGCCCCAGGAGCAGGGCTCTAGGAAAAGCCCAAAACCTCCTGAGTTTGAGTGGGAGCTGAAAAGTGTTTAGAAATGTTATACCCGAAAAATCCCACACATGCTCAAAGATGTGAAGGGAAAATAAAAAGGAAACCTAATTGGTCAGGTAGGGACTCGGGCAGGAGGCACTCAGATTGAAGTCCTGCCTGAAGCTCAGGTTTGTGCCTGAGCTGATGGCCTCACAGCATCTGTTTTGTGAATTTGTACTTTAATGTTGGGTGCCAATTGTAACATGAAAAATAAAAGTTTCAGAGACACATATTGGGGTTCAAGCTGATAGTCAGAAAATCAAAGCATCCAGTCACTAGTTTTTACCTCAGCTCAGCTCAGCTCAACTCAGTCAAAGGGGCAATGCTCATACTTTTACTGATTTCATTGCTCCTCAGATTCACTCAAACTGTCAACTCTCAGACTGAATGCCAACTCTGAGACCCTACTCCTGTCTTATATACCTCACTAATTCTGGAAATAAAGGTGTGTGAACCCAGGTTCTGAGAACACCTTTGTGTGAGGTGTTTCTTTTAGGATTGGATCAATTTCTTGTAGTCACTGTGGCCTTGAACTAACAAGGATCTGTTTACCTCTTAATTCTGAGTCAGAGCATTAAAGGTGTTCATCAACACTGCCTGACCTCTATAGCTTGAGGTTCATTTTGCTGTCTGAATCCTCAGACATGGCTTTAATAAATCATAAATAATATATCACCACCCAACTGGTTATCAAATGTGCAAAACCACAGGTTGTTCAATACCAATCATTATGAGACTAAAAAAGTAACTTGAAGATGATACAATTGTCTTTTCAAAATGAATATTTTAATTCATTCCTAAAAATGAGGACATTATATTCACATGCACATTATGCCTACCATTTAAACATATTCTAGAAATGAGAGATTTAAATGTAGGAAGTGAAGGCAAAAAGAGAAAGAAAGTTTGATACATTAGAAATCATAATTTTTTAAATATTTAACTGATAGGCCAAGAAGAGGGGATCGATGGGGGAATGTTCTCCTTTGTATATTTTTGTCTTATTGGTTGATCAATAAAACACTGATTGGCCAGACAGGATAATAGATAGGACTATGAGACAAGTGTAGATAGAGAGGAGTCGTCATGTGATCCCAGGAAGTGATGTAGCTGGGCAAAAACTGCCACTATCAAATCATAGAGATCAGGAGGTCTGTACAGACAGGCAAGAAGTGATATACCTGGGAAGAAAGAAACTATAAGCCAGCACAAACAGGAAATCTCTGTCTTCTCTTCTCTCCTCTTTGGAGAGGCAGAGTCAATCATCATGCAGGACACGGAAGGAGTGAAGTTCTGAACCTTTTCTCTGTTAAGAGAAGACCATGTGGAAATACTTATATTAATAAAAAATGGTTAATAATTTAGACAGACCTAACCAATATGAACCCATAGTCACCAGCCAACAGATTGATAATTAATATAATAATGCATATGATAATTAATAATAATAATCTTATGTATTATTTGGGGGCTGAAGCAGTGGGCAGAGCAAGGTAGATGCTGGCAAAGTGCACATGCAACAGGGGATGTCATGTAACTGTAAAAATGTACATGCAACAGGGGATGTCATGTACCTGTAAAAGTGTACATGCAACAGGGGATGTCATGTAACTGTAAAAGTGCACATGCAACAGGGGATGTCATGTAACTGTAAAAGTGTACATGCAACAGGGGATGTCATGTAACTGTAAACAAGTAGGCAGTAGGTGTAGGATAAAATACATTTTATAAGCAAAATTTTAACCTAGGTACTAATCTTAAAATATGAAGGCTGGACCTAGACAGAATCCTGAACATTTCTGATTTAAGTATATTTTCAGTAGTTAAATTCTGTTAAATGACAAAATTCACTGATCTGTATAACTGTATTAAATTTTAGAGATAGTTTTTGTCGCTTTCAAAGTGATTAACAAAATATATTTTAGGTGAAAAACAAATATATAAACTAAAAATGCATAGTGGGTTCAAATTTCTTAAAGAACTTTGAGATAATCTTAATTCTTATGTATTTCATTATCTTTTTCAAATGAAGCTTTTATGCATTTGTTTACTATTATAAAGGCCTGATTTTAGAAAAGCCTGCTTTAACTACTAAAACATTGCATAATTGAAAGACGCAACAATATTTGAAACAGTTGTGATATTTTACAACTCAAATATATTGTAAATGACAGCTAAATATTAGACAAAGTATTACAAAGAAAATATGGATGTCTTTTTCTCTTCCCCCCTCTCTCACATGCTAAACAAAAAGTAATAAATAAAAAATAAGTTGAAAATAAGATGCACATAAGATTTAGAAACTTTATTTCTAAATATAGATAGCATGATTTTTATAAAATAAATTACTTACTAAATGACTTACTTACCTAAAGTATAAAAGAGTGACATGGATGTATTCATACTAAGTAATATACTACATAGCAGCATAAGTCAACTGTCTATATAATTCACAGCAAACTGATTATCAAAACTACTATGATAAGAAAACAAAACAACAGCACCAACAAAATAGAAGGACTAGTGAAATTGTTCAGCTTGTAAAAGGCATTTCCAACCAAAATTACTGATCTGATTTTGATTACTAGAGCCAATATTGTAGAAGCATAGAACAGATTCATATTAGGGAAAATTATTCTCTGACCTCCATGTTTACAACATAGTCCCTATGTGCATGCCATTACACAATAAACAAATACATTGTAAACGCAACATATAAACAAACATATGCACTCAATTATTACAATATAAAATTTAAATTACATAAATCACCGGTGTCTAAAATTAGAATGGTTTACTTCAGATGATCAGAAAAAATGCATAGAATGTAATTTTTAGTAATTTTGAAAATTCTTTTTAATTTGTCTCTGAAGTTTTCAAATGCAAGTTATTGTCTGTATATATTGTATGTACTTATTGCATGTATTCTGTATACTTTTCTCATGTTATTTGTTGTCTTCTTTTTGTATTAGACAAAAAAGCAGAATTGTGGTGATATATTATTTATGATTTATTAAAGTTTTCCTGAGAATTCAAAAAGTACAGTCAGCCTTAAGCTATAGAGGTCATGCAGGAGTGATATAAACCTTTATTCCTAGTACTGAGAATTAAGAGGTAGACAGTTCTTTTTTAGTTCAAGGCCACACTGACCGCATGGAATAGATGCAGTTCTAAAACAAACTGACCATGCAAAGGTGATCTTAGCACCTGGATTCACACAATTTTATCCCAGCATCAATGAGTTATGTAAGACAAGAGCAAGTTCTCAGAGCTGGCATTCAGTCTGAAAGTTATTCTCTAGTCAGGTTGAGGACAGCATAGCTGCCTGAGTGAGTCTGAGGAGCAGTGAAGTAGGGAGCAGTTTGAGGATCACCCCTTTGGTCTGAGCTGAGGCAGAGGTAAAAGAGCTGATGGATGGCTGCTTTGCGTTTTTT